>NC_141877.1:37040000-38290000 GCF_056163025.1 Triticum urartu | reverse complement strand
GATGAGGCAGTGCCAGTGTGCCACCATGGGGACCAAATGATTACTGTTTCTTTTTTAAACCAAAAACCGTGTCAAACCCACCTCCTCCCATTCTTGGCAAAGATATAATATATTACGTAACTGTTATGAAATTCATTTGTAACTAGACCTTGACTTCAAAATTGGTGTATATATGTTTGGAATGTTTTTTAAACAGTGAAATGGGTTTGGCTCCGAAGGGGCCCGGGTACTGGATGCGATGGCGTCCCTCATGGATTGGTTGGGGCGAGTCCAACAAGGAGCACATGTGCAGCAGCCAGGGCGGCGCCCCTGGTCATGCGGCGGCGGTGCTAGCCCCCATGGCTGTCGGGATCCTGTGGATTCCCGGCGATGGTGCACAAGGCGGCGGCCGTGGATCTGGATCCCACCCAGATCCGTTGTCGATTCTTCACATGGAGGGGTCCGGTGAGGGGATGAAGGATCTCCGCCGGAGTACCGGCGGCGGCATATGCCTTCATGGCGAGGCTCCACGCGGTTCCACCCAGCCGTGAGATCGGGACAACGTAGCTTTCGGTGAAAATCGTGCCTGACTGCGGTCTTGCCGGACGATGGTGGCGTCTCTGACATCGTTTCCTTCTCGAGGCACCGTCGTTGCAGGTCACATCAACTTGATCGGGATGTTCTGAGGGAAACCCTAGATCTGGGTCTATCGGATCAGACAATGTGGCGCCTTCGGTTTTGTTCTCCCTCTTAGGGGCATCGTTTTCGAGCAAGTGTCGGCTGGAGGGGACAAGAGGAGGAGTGGTGTTACATCTACCGCAAGGCCGACGACGGATCTTGACAGCATGGCGCTGCGGTGTTTCGGCGACGGGCACGTGTGAATGAATACATGTAGGATGGTGGCATTGTCTCGTGCCCTGCTGGTGTCAACAGTAGGGTTGGCAAGGTCGGTGTGTCAATACCTGCTGTGGAGATGAATCGGTGGAAGACGGCGCCGGCCTCTGAGAGTGTGTGCCAGACTGTTGTGTGTGTGACCAGACCCAGCAATGCGTCTTGGTTGGGGCATACGGCTTTAGATGTTAGGCTTTGGTGTGTTGTCTGTTTGGTATTCGGTCGGACAATCGGCACCCTTTCATCAAGTGGATAGGAGTAGCGACAGATGTTGCCAAGATGATGGCTTCAGAGTTACTGATGTATTATTTTGTAAGGTCTTTGCAAATAATTAATAAAATGGTTATATGCATCACCCAAATGCACAAGCCGGGGGTCATCCTCCTTTAACAAAAACACAGTGAAATGGGTTTGGTGGTACTACAGTGGAATTAAATAGAGATGTCTATGGGATAAACCTGAAACTATGTGAAATGTCTCTGGAATGATCATGAAATTCATTGAAATGTGAAACTGTTCTGAAACATCACTGGCTGAAGAATGTAACTAAGTGAAATTCATTTTAAATTAACCAAATCATAAATTTATTACTAAAATTACTTAAAATGCATTCGAACTCCATGAATGATGACTGCATTTAAATTAAATTCACTGAAATCTAGAATTACATTTGAAAATTTTCTGAAATAAAAAAAAGTGAACCTATCTAGAATTTGTTTGAAATTGCATCATAACATGCATGTGAAACATCGGTGAGATTGTGAAAGTCATAACTAAGTTATTAGGTCTTTCTTTTCATTTGAAAAATAATATTGTGAAAATAGAGCTTTGATAGTTTTATAAATTGATACAACAAACTCTAATTTAAATTTGCATAGAAAATCATAAATACAGAGATATGCGTAGCAATAGATGAGAATATATAATCTAAATATCAAAACAACCAGCAAGATGGATGCCATGTAGCATGCACAGTAGAAATGGCTTTGACACGATGAGTATTCCTACTTATTCTAAAAGATTGTAAATTCATCCAGATTTATATATAGATTTAAATTCTAGTTCAGAATTTGGTTGCACGCTTTTCCTAAATTTTGCTTGATTGGATGATTTCTCAAGTTTACGAAATAATAATGATTATAAATCTTTAGAATAAATGAAATAGATTATTTATTTAAGGATTTCTATTTTCATGTGAGCTGCGCCACTTCAGGAAATCATTTTTAGTTTATGGTGATAGCTAGCCAGTCATGAACATAGAAAATCATTTGTATATATGGTTACGATCATCAATAAATTAAAGACTCCTCAATATTTTCTCTATTTCTCCCTGACAATTCATTTAAATACTCCGTTGTGATCGACCACGCTATTATTTAGCAACTCCTGGACTGAAATCACAGGTCAAACTTGCGGAACATGTCATCAACGTGTTTGTTTTCATTACTTCGCTCTGCAAGTTGTAAGCAGGTTCTCATTGATCATCGTAGAGGCACACTATCGAGAATCTTATCACATAAATATACTCCCCATGTCATTACGATTACCATTTCACAGTTTTGTAGTTTTTAGTATTTTCCTGCAGCTACAGTGTGGATTTTCTTGGATAGACGTTGTGGACTTGATGTTGTCAGCCAATTGCAGTACAATAGAGTTGTAATTTACTAGTTATTTCAGATATTCGCCAAATTTGAATTTAAAACAAATGGTTGTTTAGATTCCCTCGGAAATGACACGACCATGCACCCATGGATGGACTTGTTGAATACACCTAGAGAGATGGTTAATGGGCGTGCTCTCGATGAGATTCTCTGGATGTGCACATGTCCCCTTGAAGCGTGTATTGTCCTCAAGGCAGACATACAAGATGAACTCAGTGTTCTGAAGCTCGCAGTGTCAACATTCCAATGACATGTGTCATCGTGCAGCATGCTCGCCATGTCTCTGGGCCACCCCAGAGGCACGGTGCAAGCAGTGACATTCAAGCTTTGCCCCCAGTCTACTCGCCATGACCAAACATCTTTTCGATTTGGTTGAAGATTGTGCTCGGGATAATGACCCATTAAGTGGCAGGATTTAGCCGATTGTGTTGCAATTGTCTATTTGGCTATAAATCCTCCGACCATGAGGAGCGAGCACAGTTGATGACCGAAATCAGCGCCCAGACATGAGAAAATGCTCACCAAACAGCATTGATCATTGGAGAGCTCGAGCGCTCATACAAGTTTCCAGCCTGTGGGTTCATCGACCATAAGCAGATGGCGATTTTGGCTTTCAAATCTAACAAAAAAGACACCAAAATTAAGGAGGGCCTCAACTCATCCCTGATGGACTGGTTATTCCAAGCCACATTCATACACCAGCAGTTACTGGAATGAATATAAAACAATGCTCAACAGGAGAAACAACATGAGTGCATGCATACATATAAACTGCAGTAACAATTTCACCTTCACCAACATCAATTATATATACTGCATATGGCCGATGATCATACCGAGAAAAGGTCCATATATGGCTGATCAGACGAACACAAATTGTTGGTCAATACTAGCTACTCAATACTGCTATATCTCGATCAGACGAGCACAATCCAATTATATATGCTAGTTCCGAGAAACACAAACAATATGCTAATTCCACATTACTACAGAAATAACAGGGTAATTCCGCATCAAAGGTCCAACCCTAGACGGATGAATTGCTAGGAGATCTATCCAGTTAACAGCTATATGTAGTACAATATATCAGCGTTTTTTTGAACTTGTCATCAGCTGTCACTTCAGTACCTCATGAGCTGATCCTTGGACATGGAGCTTGAGCTCACCGATCAGGAGCTACTCCTGACTTCCCCGGGCCAGGAAGAGGAAGCTATGGAGGTCGGCCACCGTGAGGCCGAAGATGCCCGAGACTAAGAGGATCTTGATGTCACGGGGCATTCCTTGAGGCATGACGCTGGCATAGGTACAGCGGCCCACGACTAAGACAGCGACCACGAGGTAGGCGAGGGCACGGGTGATCCGCCAGCTGTGGAGCGGGAGCAGCACCGCCAGCTCCGCAATGATCGCCTGGAGTGCGATGAAGCACATCCTCGCCCAGAACCAGACGTCGGTCTCGTCCTCCGCCACGCACCGCCGCAGCTGCACGAAGGCGCAAATCGGTCGGCCGGAATGTCCAGCAGAGCACAGCATCTAAGCAGGGGTCGTGGTGGTTAGGAGTAGTGTTACCTTGCCACAGCGCGCGTAGCAGACGGCGGAGCCCATGGCGTAGAGGACGGGGAAGGCCAAGATGGGGAAGGAGCGGACGAAGTAGACCGCAGCAGCCATCGCCCTCTTTGACGTCCATGGATCCACGTACGGCACGCTCTTGTCTGGCAAAAGAAGCTGGGGTCTGTGTAGATACAATATAGAAAGTCTACACCCTCAACTGAATTGTGAGTGATGAATTTGTCCTCTGGTGTACACCCCCTAGCAATCAGCTCATAAAACAAAGGGAAGCAACATGAGCCAACAATCTTTAGCAACTAATAATAATTCGTAATGTATGAATTAATTGCTGTATTGCGATTGTCGTATTGCACTTTGATATAGTAAGGGACTGCTGTAATTTCTCAGTCACAGATAAACGTACAGGGGCTGATACATTTTCAAAACAAAATACCCCCAGGCATTTGCCTTGCTAAATTGCTAATCTCTAACCTGAAAACATTCAGAGGAAACAAAGGGTTTACAGAAAAACATCAGGGCAACGCTCCCAGTGATATATTGCCCCGTGTTACTAAACACAAGGCAGACTTAGCCAAGCGTGTGAGATTGGTGGAACCACACACACGCAATGGGAATTTCGGGTGGGCACGCCAGTTTGCCCCGTACCAAGTCGTTTGCGAGCATGAGCGCTGATCCACGATTTAGCAAAGAAGCTGGGGTCTGTGTGGGTGACTTACCAGCTCCGCAGGACGGGAAGAAGCTGGATCTCGAGTCAGCAGTCGCCGTCGCCCTCGCCGTGGATCTCGATTCTCAAGTCGCAGTCGCCCTCGAGCTGCCCGTCCCCGTGATTCTCCGACTCTCTTCCTCGCCCTCACTACCTATCCCTGTTTCAAAACAGTGGCATCTGGCTAGCCTGGTTAGGGGAGAACGCTAGGGCCACACTCGGGTGATGAGAAGAAAAATGGGACGGAGAGGGGACTCACCGTCGCTGGTCGTTGGAAGGGACGGGAAAAATGGGGAGCTGCTTGTTTGTTTGAAAGTCTGGTCGTTGGTCCGACGAGATTGGGTTCCTGAGGTGAGCGTGCGATGGCTGAGCTTCTTCTTCAAAATGGTGGATGAAGCATCAGGCCGTCACAAAAGTCGGTATGGGTGCTGTTGGGGCAGCAAGTATACTAGGGCAAAAATGGAATGGCCTGGCCTGGCATGCATCACTAGTGCACAAGGCATGTGGTATCGAGCCGCGTACAGAGGAGCATGTGACTGTGGACAAAGGAAACCACGGGGAAAGAGAGGGCATACCATCTTTGGCAATGCAATGCGATTAAAACCGAACAATGCTGACCATATCCACGCCATCCATTTCATGACACCACACAGAAGACGAAGTTCTTCAACAGAAACGCCAAAATCCCTCCAAATCGATTAACCGGCCAAGGAAGAAGAAAAATGGATTAACCGAACAAGCAAGAAGTAGAATGGATTAACTGAACAAGGAAGAAGAAGATATGTTTCTGGGAGGACAAGTGGCTAGGAAATGCCACTCTCATAGAACAGTACCCAGCCTTGTACTGCATTGTACGCGATAAGAATGATACTCTTGCCACGTGATATGCTCTTTCCCACCACATATTTAATTTAGGACGGATTTGATTGGCCCCCGCCTTGTGTCATGGCAGCATTTGCTATCCCGTCTGGATTCGATTCACTTAACACAAGGATGAAATGTGTTTCGCTGAAATCTTAGTACATTTGGGTCCTTCGTAGTTGACTATATGTAACATGCATTACCTTGTGCGCCACTGATGCATGCTAGCTATCCCACGGGCCAGGCTATTTTCATTTTTGCCTTAGTATACTTACTGCCCCAACAGCACCCATACCAACTCCTCTGATGGACTGGTGCACCCATACCAACTACTAATAATTCCTTACAAAAAAGAACCCTACAAATAATGCCAGGTAGTTTACGTCAAAATAAATAATAATGCCACTAATAGTACAACATTTTGCTGAACAATTTAATTTAGGTCGGATGTCGTTTTAGGGTAAAAGATCATCAGCTAGGTTTTTGACCAGATCAAATACATTCATCAGCTCATTTTTTGTCTTGGTCGTGCAGTGGTAAACTAGTTGCCCTGTAGTTTGGTAGAATGATATTTTTTTATCTTTTGAGAAACACATTGCAAACGCAGAAATTACCGGTATATGTCAGCACACATAACTAATTCATCCCTAGCTACTATTGTTCCTCCTAAAGGGATCATTGTCATGATGTTTCATTCTTGATGCCGGCTGTTTGGAACAATTAAGAGCGGTCTAAGCACATATTCTTGCATGGCTTATCTTGCATAGGGCATATATTTTTAAAAATATTGTACATGGACATATAAAATTATGTTAATATACCTTTGGAAATATCTTTACAAGAAACTAAAAATATGGAAGGGAAAATGAAAAAAGGGGAAAGAGAAGAAAAAACATAAACCAGTTTGAAAGATTTTCAAAACCAATAGAACCCGGCAATTGGACACACACCATCTGCCTATTGGAGGGAGATTATGGAGGACTCAGCTCTGAGGCTATGAGGTATATTTTTTAAATATAAATCCCCGGTGCGCTAGAAAACTAGGGCCCATATAGGATTGTGAAGCCCCAACTCACCCAATCTCTCCTTAGGATCCGTTCGGAGTAGCTGTAGAGAAATCGTAGGAAAAATAACATGTGAAGAAATTGGGTTGCATAGAGCATGGAAACCTATGTGGTCTGAAAAATAGGAGATGGGATAAGGGCATCTCCAAGGCCTTCTATCAAATTGGACACCCCAAACGACGATGGATAGCGGGGCGGCCATCCAACCCTATGCACTAAATATCCGCTCTTTAAAAAAAATCAAATGTCCACCATGCAGCCTCAGCTAGAATCATCGGCCGATAGAAATTCAACCATACTGCTCGAAAAATCATCTGATTTAGTGATTTATCGTCTGATTTATCACTAGTCGGTGGGTGACCAATAAGATTATGCCATATCATCATCGTTTATGGTTTTGCACCGATTTATCACTCTGACAAGCGATTTATGGGGAATATACCGGTAAATCGGGCCTATTTCTAGTACTATGTGTGCAAGAACTATGTTTATTTGTGTTTTGCAGACCTTGTTATGTAATATGTACATCTATCCTGTTTTGTTTGTCATTGTACAAGGATTCAAAGGCAAGGAATCAAGGTAACACTTCTGTGCAATATTTTGTTGTTGTTGAATATAACATATTTTATGCTGGAAATCTGGGGTTTGTACAAAAAATGGCTAATTAACAGTAAACCAATAAAATCAATTATTCGTCCGTCCCCAATGTGTAAGATTAGAATTTTGATGTACAAATTTCTAATTCTATGGATTCTCTTTTCTTCATAATTTTAGTACATTAGCATGCCATACAATGTTGCCTAAGAAACATTTATCAGGTGCTTAAAAAGAAAAAGAAAGCAAAGTGGTCTGCAAATTCAATCACAGAAAGGTCCAAAGCGTTCTGAAGATTCAATGTTGCCTATAAGTAGCATTGTTATTGTTGATGGTGTCACTTGAATTTGGTTCTTATTTGTGGTTGTGATAATCATGTAAGTTTCATTTTGATATCCTTTTAGTCCTTCTGTCGTGATATGGCATTGTCCAGTTAGATGTATAGATGAAAGTTTACTCTTAAGACTATGCAAATGAAGTTATATAATTCATGTAGCACGCACACACACATATAGTCTTAGGACTTAGGGGTCCATGTCGTTGAGTTCGCCCTAGGGCCTTCCGGAACATAGGACCGGCCCTGAGTGGTTGTGGCTAGGGTTGAGGATTTCGGCCAGCTTATGAAGCATTCACATCGCCCTCACCGGGGGAGACACCCGTCAGACTGTTGGGTTTTTGGACGATTCTGTGTGGGACCCGGCCATCAATCCCACGTGGTGCACGTGCCCGGTCGCACCCAGGTCTCCCCACATCTCATATTTGGACTGGATATGAGTGGTGCCGGTCAGCCTGGGCGTTTGAGACCCGTTTGAGGCACCCGTCTGGCTTAGCTTTTTCTAATCGGACACTGACCTGAGAGTTCGCCCGGCCATATGAAGGGAGGGGGGGTTGAGGCGCTCAGTTGTAGATTCTTTTACTGCCCCAAGAGTGCCCATACCCTCCAATCTGATGGACTGATGATTCATCCATCTTTTTGATCGGGTAGTTATCACAACCTACAAACAATGCCAGTTAGTTCACGTAAAAAAATGCCACAACCGCGAACCAACCTGTGGTTGGATTTTTTTTGAGACAAACTCGCGAAACTTTTATTCAACCGTCACAATGTTTACAGGGACGAACAAAAGATTGCCGGGGTGGCCTAACCAAACATGGCGGCCGGTCCCCAACGTTAATCCATGCTTCGCAAGGTTGTGAGCCTCAAAGTTCGAGGATCGAAATTCATGACTAAAAGAACAAGATGAGAAAAAACGAGCTCTATCCATTATTTCACGTACCACTGCTCCATATGTTGCTGCCGTTCCTCTTTTGATCACCTCCACCGCTGTCATGCAGTCTGAGGCGATGAAAACTTTCTGCTCGTACAAGTCCTCGGCAAGCGCCAGCGCTTCCCTGGTAGCTAGAACTTCAAGCACCTCCGGGTCCTCTATGTTGTTGAAGACAATTGCCGAGGCCCCCAAATACACACCCGATGCATCGCGGCAAACGGCTCCCACAGCCCCCCTTCCACCAGCACGTGACACAGCCGCATCGACATTAATCTTAACATGATCATTCGGTGGTGGCTGCCAAGCAGTAGGGTGGACCTTTGGAGTTGCCGGTGACCTGTCAACATGTTTCGGTATGTACTTCAAATCAGCCAAGTAGCTAGTGACAAAACCATGAGTAGCGAATGGAGTTTTGTAAATTCCTGCATGGATTATCTTTCTCCTCGCTGCCCAAATCACCCATAGTGTGACAATCATGGTAGTGAATTCCTGTTGAGGAAGTGATTCACTCATCAGAAAGAGCCATCTCTTTGCCTGTTCATCTCTCTGCATACACATATGCTGCACCATATCCTCATTTGATAGAGCCCACACGCACCGGGCGTAGTTACAATCAATAAGAGAATGGCGCCAGTTGTCATCTGCTCCACATAACGCACACACATGCGATGGTGACATGTTTCGGTGATGCAGAACATCACTGGTAGGAAGTGAGTGACGAGCCAGCCTCCATGTGAATATTTTTAGTTTTGAAGGAACTTGCAATCCCCAAATAGATGACCATCCTTTTGATTCTCCGTTGGACATATCCTCGGCCTCATCTAGCCAGTCTTCCCTTCCCATCTTCATCTTATGGATCAATTTGTAAGCTGATTTTACTGAGAAACGCCCTCTCGGATCGCCCAACCATGCCCAAAAGTCGTCCACTTGTCTTGTATAGAGGGGGATCTTCAGGATTGCCTCCGCATAAGTGGGAACAAAGACTTGGCGTACTACCTCCTCTCTCCAGCATGCCATGGTTGGTTCGATCAGATCGCTCACTATCCACGGAGGATCAGCCACACGAGGCGGAAAAGGTTTCATGAGGCCACTTCTCGGAAGCCAGTTATGATGCCAAATTCTGGTCGTTGCTCCATCACCAATGCACCTGATGATCCCATGGTTCAATACATTTCTTCCATCAATAATAGCTCGCCAAACTTGCGAGGGATGGGGGCCTAACCCCGCCTCCAATAAGGTTGTCATTGGGTAGTAGACGGCCTTAAGAATGCGAGCACTTAGGGAGTCTGGTTCTTGTAAAAGTCGCCAAGCCTGTCTTGACAGTAGGGCAACGTTGAAGATCTCAAGATCACGAAAACCTAGCCCTCCTAGGTCCTTTGGCCTTGTCATGACATCCCACGAGACCCAGCATGGCTTCCTTCTTCCTTGTTTGCTGCCCCACCAAAACTGCCGTATGATGGAGGTTACACTCTCACAAACTCCTCTAGGAAGTCTAAAGCAAGACATTGAAAACACTGGGATCGCTTGTGCGACCGATTTGATGAGGACTTCCTTTCCACCAACCGAAAGCATTTTCTGCATCCATCCTCTTACTTTCTCCCACACTATGTCCCGAAGGTACTTGAACGTGCCATTTTTGGAGTGACCAACATCCATTGGCAGCCCTAAATATCTGTCACTCAAAGATTCATTATGGACGTTTGGTCGTTGCATGACACCTTGCTTAAGAGAATCTGGACAACCTCTGCTGAAGAAAACAGAAGATTTTTCATGATTTATTCTCTGTCCCGCGGCTCCACAATAAGTACCCAACAGGTTTCTCTGCTCCCTCCACACTTGACTTAAAAAGCAACAGGCTATCGTCTGCAAACAATAGATGGCTAACAGTTGGGGCTGTAGGGGCCACCTTGATGCCACCAAACGCAGACGACTAAGAACTGGACTTCAAAAGCACGACAGGCCCTCTGCTGCAAGTAAGAAAAGGTAGGGGGAGATCGTATCTCCCTGTAGAATACCCCTTGAGGGTTTAAAATGCTCTAGCTTTTCACCATTCAACAACACAGAAAATGATACTGATTTCACCATCCCCATGATAATGTCCACCCAAGCAGACGAGAAACCTAGCTTGAACATTATGGCCTGAAGATAATCCCACTCCAAGCGATCATATACTTTCATCATATCAAGTTTCAGTGCACAACTGCTATTGGTTTTTGATCGGTTCCTCTTCATGAAATGCAAACACTCATACGCACATATAACGTTATCTAATATTAATCTGCCGGGGACGAACGCTGACTGTTCTTCAGAAATAATGTCAGGTATTATGACCTTCAGCCTATTAGCTATGACTTTTGAGGCAATTTTATGGAGCACATTACAAAGGCTAATAGGTCTGAATTGAGAGAGGTGGGTTGGACTTGTTACCTTTGGGATCAGAACTAAGACAGTGTCATTAATTGCCTCTTCACTCTCCTCTCCCTTTATAATCCTGAGGACCACTTCTGTCACCTCGTCCCCACAGATATCCCAATGGCGCTGGTAAAAATGTGCGGGGAAACCATCCGGGCCAGGTGCCTTTGTTGGGAACATTTGGAAGAGCGCTGCCTTGACCTCATTACTGGTATACGGAACACACAACTCTTCATTCATAGCCGGCGTTACCCTCGCAGGGACATGCATAAGAACATCCTCCATCCCGGTCACACCCTCGGTGGTGTATAAAGACTTGTAGAAATCTGTCACCATTACTCTCAGTTCAGCCGGATCATCTGTGATCACTCCTAGGGAGTTTTGCAAGGCCTTGATCATATTTCGTTTCCGCCTCATGCTGGCTCTCATATGGAAGAATTTTGTATTTTTATCTCCCGCTGACAACCACTACAAACACGACCTCTGGCGCCACATTAATTCCTCTCGATGGTAAAGCTCCACCAGCTTCTCATTAATCTTCAACTCAATGTGAGTCGGACTCGTACGTGCAGGGTCGCTCCGGAGCTGCTCTAACTGACATTTAGCTTCTTTAATTTTCTTTCGCATGCTACCAAAAGTATCCTTACCCCAAACAGCGAGATCCTTCGAGATTGAGAGCAGCTTGTCCCGAAAATCTCCAACTCCATACCCCGGCGCCACCGCATTCCATCTTGAGATGATCGTGTCTCGCCACTCCTCATGTGATTCCCACATCACTTCGTACCGGAACTGTTGATCACCTGATCGTTGCTGTTGCGAGTCCGTCTCCAGCAAGATAGTCCCATGATCTGAAGACGCGGACGTGATATGGCTAATGTGTGCTAGTGGGAACCTTGCCATCCAACTCGGCGATGCTAGTGCGCGATCAAGGCGAACGCACGTGTACGAGCCACCCCTCACCTTCTTCTCAAACGTCCAAAAGCGGCCCCGATAGCCCAGATCCATCAACATGCAAATATCAACAGTGTCTCGAAAGGCTTGAATTTGTGCATTACTATGAGTAGCAGCACCTTGATGTTCTTCCGGACGTAGAACTTCATTGAAATCCCCCATGCAGAGCCACGGTAGGTCATTCAAAAAGATAAACCTTTCATTAGATCCCAAGTTTGGCTCCTCAAATGAGTTTGAGCCTCACCATATACAAAGGTCAACCTCCAAGGATCTTGGCCAGCCTCCTGAATTCTAGCATCAATGCGATAGACAGAGTCACCTAAAATCTGAACATCTGTAGTGTTATTCCAGAAAATACCCATACCTCCACTTCTCCCTTGGCTATCAATAGCATATGCATGATCATATCCCAACGTGTTTGCAAAAGCTTCAACCCGCACACCACTTATCTGTGTTTCAACAATGCATAACACGTTAGGGGCAAACTTCCTCGCGAACTCACAAAGTTCTCGAACTGCCGCCGGTTTGCCCGCGCCACGGCAGTTCCAACATAGGGCACTCATTGGGATCGGCGGCGCTCCTCGAAGGAGCCCGCCAAATTCTTCACGGTCGAATTCGTTCCCTCTGAACCATCATCATCTACCTTAGACCTCTTCGGGTCTCTCTGGGGAGGAGGACTTGATAGATTGCTTCCAACAGGAACAATCGCTAGCTACAGGCCACTAGCAGTGTCAGGTGGGATACCATCAGAAGCTAAGCAATTCTTGTTTTTCTCCTGTCTATCTTGTCTCTTCCTGGTTAAGTCATCGGTGTCCATCTCGCTAGCCACTTCCGCTGGGTCGTATGGTTGATGGCCACGCCCTGCTCCAGAACCATATATGCTGACAAAATCCTCCCAATCTCTTGATCGGCCTCCATTTGAGCTGCCTCCGGATCGGCCCCCGCGGCGACCGCCACGACGACCACAGCCCTCTCCAGGGCCTCTACCCGATCTCATAAACCAGTCAGCTCCGAGTTCCTTGAACACTAATGCAGATGGTGGGTGGATCCCGTTGCCATGTTCTTTGTATAGGTGACCAAGCATCCCACAGACGGCGCATCAGTCAGGGAGCCGCTCATACTTTACTTTGTAAATCTGCCTTTTTCCTTCTCTAACCATGGATACCGCATTCTTGAGAGGTTTGTGCACATTGATTCGTACCCAGACACGATAAAAATTCCCGGTGAAGTCATGGGACTGGGTTTCAGCAAAGAGAACCTCACCAACCTTAGAAGCCAGGGGCTGGATTAGATGAGCATAAAGATTTGGCAAATCATGGATTTGGATCCAAATATCAATACTCTCCAGTTTGATCGTCGAGGGTTTTGTAATACCATCATAGGGAGCTAGCAGCACCGCATCTCCCCTGAAATTCCACGGGCCTTCATGCATAACGCGTTCCCAATCCCCCAAACATGTGAACTGGACAGTGTAAAGATTGTCCTCCAATGGTTTGAACTTCACTTCTTGGGAAACGTCCCAAGCTGCCCGCATATTCCTGTAGAACCAGGCCTGGCTGTAGGTTTTGCTTGTATTGACCTTTATCAATGCTACCCACCTTGGCGATTCCGGCGGAACATCCTTCTTGTCGAAGACGACGTCGTCCAGATCCTCCTCCCGGAGGCCTAGCTCCCGCATCATCTTCTCAACATCCACTACTAGGGAAAAGCCTAGCAGCAGCACGGGTTTTGGGCCTCTGAGTAGCACGGGGACCGGCGCTACTAATAAGGCGCTACAGCTAACGTATAGCAGTAGCGCCTGTTGTCCCACACTACTGCTATACATGAATAGTTGTAGCGCTTTTTAGAAAAGGGCGCTGCTGATATTATCTGCAGTGCTATTTAGTGGGAAGCACTACTGCTAAATTTTCCCCCCTCGCTACTACTAGTTTTATTAGTTTTTTTCCATGCATATTTGTTTTGTATTTGTTTTGTATTTGAATAGGCTTTATACAATAATCTTTAGAATATCATACACATACAAATGTAATCATAGCATATACATACAATTAGTCTCATCAAATCATGTCATCATCATCCAACACAAAGTGGTCTCTCGTCATCATCTCGGAAATAGCGATACAAGTCTCGATTACTTGCAAATACATCGTCATCCATCTAAACAATGATATACGCGAGAAGAGCTGTCACTTTGAGTACATGAGTTCATATCCCTCTCTCGCATTAGCGTGAACCTAAACTAACTACTGCCTGTCGCTCGGAAACCGGAAACCGGTACACCTGGGCCTGACACTCCGACCACTTGTCGTATATATGCTCCTGGCGTAGCACTTCTTCGCCATCTATGATCTATGCACCTGCATCGTCACATGAGTCGATGATATGCAACATATATAGTTGAGCAACAGAAAGAGACAGACTTGGAAAAAATAGAAACAACATATCATAAGCATAAATAACAAAGTTCATCGTACCCCAAAATGCCCTAACTAGAGTGATTTTCGCTAGTCGAGGAGGAGGACGGTTTAATTACATCACAAATAAAGTTTCACCGTGCATAACTCAAAGTTTTGTCATACAGAAAGTATGGACTAAACGGACACATTGTCATATATCGACAATCACTCCAACTTGTCGTTCCATCCATCCAAGCCAGGGAGATAGTCCTCGAGCTTAGTGAAAGGCTTCATGTCGAGACGCTGAGAGGCTATCCATGTTCGGACGTCTTCCCGCGACATTTGTCCTTCTCCGTAGAACATTCCTGTTTTTCCGACGACCTCCTTCATGATGATTTGGGAAAGTTCGCGCTGGATGTTATAGAACTCAGCTCGAAGTCGATGATCCTCGATATCTCCTATGTCCTTTGCCCATTGCAGAATATGGGCATCGCCAGATCTAGGTGACATGCGAAGGTTCTGGTGATCCCGTCTATACTCTAGCATGTGGTGTAGGATATAGAATCCATCATTAAGAGAATCGTTCGGTTGCTGGATGCAGCAGAAGTCGGTCTTATGGCCGAAGGCGACCCTGCCGCCCCTTCTCTTCTTGTCCCTAACCTCTCCACCCCTTGCTTGGTAGTAAAACATAGCACTGTCGAGAACATCCTTGATGTGGGTGTAATCCTTTTTGTGAATGTTCTTCGACGAGTCCAAGTAAAGAGCGTGGGAGAATCGGGGGTAGAGGATGATGAGGACGGCGCGCCCGCCGCTGCGCAAAATAAATACACCTCAAATTAATTAGCCTCCACCATGTAAATGAATGATTGAAATCGAAGGAAGGATAGTAGCGCGGATGACTTACACGGGATGATAAGGCACGAGAATCGCCTCCTTGTCCTTATTGGTGAGCATGAAACTGACGATGTAATCCCTCGCGTATTCACGGTGCTTTGCGCAGGCTCCCAAGAAGCCCTCGTGCATGTAGTATGGGTCAGCGACACAGATATGAGATATCTGCTCAACCCCGATGATGTAGTTCATGTGCAAGGCATAAATGCGGACAAACGTAAAATCCAGCTTCTTCACGTGAAACATGTCGAATATGTAATCGAATCGGAGGAAGAACTTATCCGCGGGGAAGCTGTCGAAGTACGACATTTGCCGCGGAACGTTAACCACGTAGAGTGGGTATCCTGGATCTTTCGAGGCAATGAGGCCTTTCTCTACCCGCAGCACATCGTCATGAAGTCTCCTTAGATTGCCGAATCTGACCCGTAGAGCTGTTGCAGGTAGGATTGGTTGACCGGGGATATGCCATTTATCCGCATCGGGGATATCTATACGGTCCTGAAGCCGAGGCTGCTGAGGCGGCTGGATCATAGAATCAGCTTTTTTGCCTTTCCTCACTCTCTTCCTAGACTTCTTTACTACTGGAAGGTCGTCCATAATACGTTGAGACGGCAATTCAGGCATCGACTCATGACGCTCAAACCCTGAGGAGGCTCCAGTATAGACATACTGTTCAGCGCCATCGTCGTCCTCATCCTCATCCATACCGACGTCATCAACGACTAATGGAGCCTCCTCCTTACCCCGTCCGCTATCACCCAACTCAACACCCGACGCTAATTTGGTAGGTGGGGTGTTGATTTTCATACCTTGCTGAGGCTGCGTGCTCGTGGGTGTGCTCCCAGCCGCCTCCAGACGAAGCAGACTCTTTGGCCACAACAGAACCCACCCATTGCAACAATCACCAAGCCGCCGCGGTGTCTCGTCGTCATCCCCCACTAGTATTGGAGGAGGCAAATTCTCGTGGCCCGGTTTGACACTGGCCACGGAAACCTTGAAGACGTTCGGGGGGATCGGCCGGCTGTGGAACAATGGTTCCTTCGACTCCATTATCGTCGTCTTCCCCACGTCCACCTTCTGGTCGTCGATGGTGTACAATATGGTGCACGGGGTTTCGTCGGCCTGCAAAGAAAAGTCTGCGACGTGAGACATCCGAAAGGCAACGAAAACGGGAGATTATACATTTATATTGAAGGGGGCCGGTGTGACAGATACCGTGAGGGCGTCGAGCTCAGCCAAAAACGAAGCACCACCGAGCATGTCCGATGCGGGAGCCGGTGCGAGAGCAGGTGCTGATGCAATGCTAGTCGAGCTACTCCCCAAGAAGTCAGCAAGGGGAAAGTCCTCTGCATTTTTTCTGGATTTTTCCTTGTCCAAGTGAAAACTCCTGTCACCAAGGAAGTAGACAAATCTGCAACCACCTATTTTGCGGCAGCTACCGCTGTTGCGACTGTCTAAGATGATTTCTTCTCAACCGCAATCTCAACCTTCTTGTCGATGTTTTCTTTAGTTAACCTCCGTCTTTCCTTTCTCTCCTCCGTGGTCTCACGGTAGTACTTCTTCCATGTGGCGCCGTCTCCGACACCATGCACGCGTCCATACGAAGGTCGAGTATCCACCGGTTGTCGTTTCAATATGTTCAACGCCAGGTTGAATGGAGTGTCCCACTTGGGCCTCGCCAATGCCTCAGACGGCGAGTCGCTTTCGGCCGCAATCCGGTGCTGCTCTCTCTGCAAAAGGCATAAGGATCGTTTACAAATATGACTAATGTGTGCAGTCGAATTGATCAGAAACTAAAATTACCAGCAGTCTCATGAACTCCGTAATGACCGGTTTTGTCTCGTAAACCTTCTTCACTGGGTCCCAACAGTGCCGGGCCCTGAGGACGTCACGCTCCTGCGGGATGGTGAAATCCACCAAGGGGTCTGGGATGCCCAGACTCGCGGCTTCCGCGTCCTCCTTGGCCCATTTGGACCTCTTTCCGCCGTAACCACGGCTTCCGAGGTGGTGGCTCCCAATGTTCCTCTCTTGAAGCCCCTTCGTGTACTTAGACTTTTTTTTGGCAGCTTCGGCCTCGCAAGCCTCCTTGAATATTTGAAACTGCTCTTCCATGATTGTCGGATTATCCTTTACAATCTCGGAGTAGGGTTCCTTCTTGTCGATGATCTTTGCTTTCACTCGATTTTTCCAGGCGGCCAACGCGTCGCTAAACTTGGTCATGGCGTGTTTGTTTATCTTCTTCATTGCCGGGTCCTCATCTGGATCTTCATAATCCTTCTAATTCCGGCCCGGGAACAAGAATATCTGGTGAAACTTCTTTAGGAGGGAGCTTCTCATATTTTCTATCTTCTGTAGTTTCTCACCGTTGATGGTGGCGGTTGTCCATACGATGCAGCCTATTTGCTTGCCGTAGCATCGACGCGCTTCCTCGGGTGCCTTTGGCTCAAAATTGCCATTGTCCACCTCCGTGACCACCAGTCTAGTAGTCCTGAGTTTGTTAGAAAGCTGTTGCCTCTTTTCTTCCGGTTCTACACCGGCTCCGCTCCCCGAGGCAGCGCCGGTCTCGATGCCGGTCTGAGCCTCAGCGCTGGTCTCAGTCTCAGCACCGGTCTGCGTGTCGGTCTCAGTCCCCGATGCCACCGGTGCGCCCAGCAACAACATCGGTTGATCATCGGCAAGGCTAAAAAATTCGTCTGCCGCCCGGTAGACGTCGTCGCAATCACCAGAACCCTGTCCTTCATCGTTGCTAGCCATGTTTCCTATGATTAAATCTAGTCAATTAATTCTAGACCTAGTAAGATGAATAATGACATAAAAAAAGGCCTATTGTTTTGCAGGAATGTTGACTCCTTCCTGGTGCGGCAAATCCCGGGCACTCGATATGTCCTAGTTTGTAGCACAAGTCATGCCGAAATTCACGGAAAATTTCGGCATGACCTTTGCTAAAAAGTGGACAAATCAAGAACCTGAAATTTGCCGGAATAGAAATGAATCAACATTCCGGCAAAACATAGGCCACTCAGCATCATTCCCTGGAAACAACAAAGCCACTTGGGCACAATTGAACAACTTCAATGAAAAGATATAACATGAGCAAACACTATTGAGGAATTTGCATATAACATGGCCACTTCAATGAAAAGATATAATGAACAATAATGGAATATGCAAATGAGCATCAATGACATATATCATATAAAAACAGTCTTGTTTTCTTTACATAGCAACAATTAGTTTGACCAAGTTTTTGAAAAGAAAAACAATTCTGTTTTTTGTTTATAGCTAAATGCCATAGCTGCTGTTTTTTATTTATAGCTAAATACTTTTGTTTTTTGTCTAAAGCTAAAAGTCTAGGAACTCCATTTTCTCTAACCCTTCTGACCTCATCAAAATTTCCACAGCAAGACCTTAGTACCTACACCCAATTTCTTCAAAAATATTCAGGTCCATAGTCCAAATAATTCAAATTTCATTTGAATGAAATTTGGAACAAATTCAGGTCCGTAGTCCAAATATTTTTTTATAGCTAAGTGTTTTTTGTTTATAGCCTCTGTTAATTTAAATCTAAATGCTACTATTATTTATATACCCTCTATTAGTTTAAAGCTAAATGGAATTACTGTTTAGGTATTTTCATAAAAATTGCCCTAGCTAATTTCCTAAAAAAACTACTAATCATTTTTCCCAAATGCTATAAAATGCCTACTGCCCTAAAAAATCTAGGGTTCATATGAACACCTAGGGTTCATATGAACACAATATCAACATATATATGAATTGCTCTAGCAGAGAGAGAGAGGAGGGTAGGGGACAGGAGAGGCAGAGCCTTACGGTCGACGGCTCGGGCGGGCTCTGGCTCGGGCGGCGGCCGTGAGGTCGAGGGCGGCGGCGGTGAGCTCGAGGGAGGCGACGATGAGGTCGACGATGGCCTCGGGCGGTGGCTGTGAGGTCGAGGGCGGCCTCGGGCGGCGGCGGTGTGGTCGAAGGCGGCGGGCGGCGTCGGTGTGGTCGAAGGCGGCCTCGGGCGGTGGCGGTGTGGTCGAAGGCGGCAGGGCGACGGCAGCGATGGAGCAGTTGGGGGACAGGGGGCCGGGAGTAGAGAGGGGGGAAAGGATTTAGCGAAATTTTGAGCCCGGGCTGCCGGGATTTGAGTCAAACTAGCAGTAGCGCGTTTTGCCGAAACGCGCTATAGCTAAGATAGCTATAGCGTGTTCCAGAGAAACGCGCTACAGCTATTCATTTCTGTTTTATTTTTCTTTTTCTTTTGTTTTCTTTACATTTTCTTTTTTTCATTTCTCCTTTTTCTATTTCTTTTATTTTCATTTACTTTTCTACTTATTTTTCTATTTATTTTCTTTTTCATAGCAGTAGCGCTCTACAGCATAAACGCGCAGCTACAAAGTTTTTAGCAGTAGCGTGCTTCTGGGTGAACCGCTACTACTATTCCTAGCCTACCGGCATTAGTGAGGGAATTTTAGTAGTAGCGCTTTTCTGTGGAGACGCGCTACTGCTAAAACAATGATTGTCGCGTGGTTTTGTAACAAGCGCTACTACTAAGTAGTGCTAGCGCCGAGTTTTGACCAACGCTACTGCTATACCTCTGTGTATAAGGTTTTCCCTAGTAGTGATCGCTGAGCCCAGAGGAGCTCATAGCTCCCTCGTCAGCCATCTAGATCACTGACCCGATGACGAATAGATCGGGTTTCTGAGGAGGAACCCTAAAACCTCGCTGCTTCCCGATCCAGGCCAAGAGCGAGCGGCGACCTAGGCGCCCCTTGGTCACTCCTAGCAGGGAGACAAGACAGGAACCGGTGGCAGGGAAGGGACAAGACTTAACGGCGGCGACCAGATCGCCCCAAGAGAAACACGAAACCCTAACGAGAGGGAAACCCTAACGAGCAAACTCCACCTGTGGTTGGATGGTTAGAGGGACTGTGGTATCTCCAGGCCACTAAGGTTCAAATCCTGGTGCTCGCATTTATTCCTGGATTTATTTCAGGATTTCGGGCGATGCGCATTCAGTGGGAGGAGACGTTCCCGTCGAAGACGAGGCGCCTACGGTGACTTCATAAATCTCAAGATGATATGCCAGCTCAGTCTTTCGGGAGTGCTCATAGGGGTAGGGTGTGCGTGTGTGCGTTCATAGGGGTGAGTGTATGCGCGTGTATATGAGCGCTTGTGTTTGTACTGATGTTAAAAAAAATGCCACAACCCACATGTAATGCACTAATAGTACAACATTTAGTAATAGTATATATTTGTCCCAAAGAAGTAATAATATATATATATATCAAGTTATTTTCTGATTTCTGAGATTATATATTATAAGTTAAGCCTGTTATTTTACCAGCTATTTTTCAGCTTGTTAGTTACCTGTAATCCGATCGCCTGACGTGGGATGGCACGGCTCGTGTACGGTATCTCCTGGGCGCAAGCCACGGTCGGTTTTCGCAAGTTCGCAGCACAAAAATCTCTCTCCTGACTCGCCATCTTCATCGTCATTACTGGCTATAAGTGGCATCTGAGTCAACTACTTCTCAGGGCATGTACATCAGTACAGAGGCCTGCTATCTATAACATGTGTGCACATCATCTATAGACACCACCGAAAATAAAACGTACAACAGGGCATGTGGTTAGGCTGGCCGTACACACACTCAAGCCACTTGTAAATATATGGCCCACGAACTTGCGGTGTAATCAGCCACGACGTGAGATGGACTCGTACATCGGGAAAGAAGTCGTCTATAAGCAGCGATATATACGGGGGCAGACCGTCGATATTTCTGCAGACAGGCTCTAGCGTTTCTCCCTTTCTCTATCCCTCACGTCACTTTTTCTCTTACATGGCTTGTGTTACAGACGGTGCCTTTGTACATGTCCGGAGGAGGAGTGGGAGGCCCGGAAGCGCCAGCCCCATGGCAATGGTGGGTCATCCTATGGCAGGCAACACGACCGCCCGAGAGGTGGTGGAAGGAGGGAGTATTAGGACAAGTATGGT
Source organism: Triticum urartu (assembly GCF_056163025.1). Lineage (NCBI taxonomy): Eukaryota > Viridiplantae > Streptophyta > Magnoliopsida > Poales > Poaceae > Triticum > Triticum urartu. The sequence continues at coordinate 38,268,762 of NC_141877.1, read as the reverse complement.
TCATGACTAACTTTGCCACAACTAACCTTAGGCAAAGTGTGGCTGCCAAAAAAATGTGGCTAACAAATTAGCCACAACAAGTGTCGTAAGATTTGGCAAAAAAAAAAATAAGCCTATGACTTGTGGGTCATATAACTAGAAAAGTGTGGCAATAAACCAAACACATGTTTAAGGTATTGTGGCATGACTAAGATTAGGCGTGGCAACCTTAGGCTGAGAACCAAGCAGCCCCTTAGTATAGCAGAATTAGCACTTGTAAATAATAAACAGAAGCAACTTCGGTCTTTGTGCAGCCAAAATGCATACTAGCAGGGCTGGTGTGTACATGCTTGCATGTAATCTGAACATGTTTCTCTGCACTTTCTTACCTGGTTGAAAAACAAATGCATGCACGCATGAGAGCAAGATTATACAGGCTAAAACCAGCGTATATTATGAAGTTGATCAATCATGCATGTACACAGTGGTGAGCATACCAAACTGAATCACACAAAGAAACAGCTAGCAGATGAAATCATCAGAGGATCGTGCAATTTACATATTAGCACATGATAGAAACAAAATGACCACTGCAAGTTGAGGTGTCGAAACCAAATGGTGGAACACTAAATCAAGTTCGCCAACACTCCACACTGTATCTCGATGAGATCAGACGGCCACAGGTAATCCAGGCTAATTATACGCCCGCATTATATTTGGCAAATAAATAACTAGTATATATACCAGTGGTGAAGTGCTAAGGGGTACTAGTAAAGTGCCCGTGCGTTGCTACGGGCTTAAAAAAATTACCATCTTGTAATCTTCAAAATTACATGGAAGATATTATAACCTAATAAAAGGGAGGATGAAAATACCATATTGCAATGTTCAACATCTTTTATCATTGATCAGCGAGGTATAACAATAATCGTTCTGTACATGCAAGATAAGTAGTAAAGAACTTCTCTGATACATTTGTTCTTTTACTTAACTGCATGAAATGTATTCAGTACATCGCCATATATCATGCTTGCTCTTTGCACCTATAGTTTTGTTCTACTCACCTATTCCATTCTCTGAAGAATGGTATATGGCTATATCGACTTCATTGGAGAGAATACACTATGGAATCCCTGGGTCAATGTAAAATAATCATGTAAAAAGTTAAGAGAATAAAAGTAAAAGTGAGTCTAATGATCAGGTAGTATTATGGCAAATACCTGGTTGATCAGGTAGAAGCTTTCCAGACAGCTTATCCTTGAAGGTATCAAGTCGTGCATCAAGCATTACTTTGTTGCCTTATAAGTTGAAGTGAAGAAATTATAAGCAACAGTACTAACGACCAACAGTGGCGAGCCTCTTGCTCTTGCAAGAATGTTTATTGAACAATTAGTTGCATATGCGGCTCAGGTGGAAGATGAATGTCCCTCACGCAACGTTGCCGTTGCGCGAAGTGGTAAATTCCCCTCTCCTCCACACCCTTCCCTTCCTCCGTTTTGTCCGTGGCTATGGCATGTTGCTCGGCCTCCAGAAAACTTGGTTGCGCAAGTGCGGGCTACAGCGACAAAGTGCGAGTCTTGGGCACTTTTTGACCCGGGACCCACCAATCCGCCACATCTTATAGTGATGCTGCTCCACTCTCACGGCAACGGCAGTGACTTCACTATTTCTAAGACAATAATAACTCTGTTTCATGAGCAACTAAATTTCAAGACATTTAGGAGCTCTGCTCGACCTTTGTAAGAAATGTACCACAATATTTGCTATAATGATATTAGTACATCTATGTTTTTCAGAAGTACAATCAAAATCAAAATTAACAAACAACAGCTTGGTCATTAGACAATCAATGCTATTGTAAGATTGCAGGTTCAGTTAAGCCACTACTTAACTCACCGTGAAACAGTCATGTTTTCCTTTCCTCTTTGAAGTACCAAAGTTGCAGCCTCTATTTTACGCATTGGTTGTCGCTGCAGTAGCAGCACCACCACCAACACATTAGGAGAGGTGCGGTGGCATTACTGAACTGAAGTCAAACAGTACACGACATACACATTAGATGGGTCAGTGCAAATTAGACCTCCCACCATACATGCTTCTTTTTCTCTTCCAGACACAGTAGCGGTGGCAAGCACATACACATACACCAACAGCGGCAGCAAATACGCACATGTTTCTATAGTGATGTCCCTTCTGGTTTCCTTTCTCTTCCAGACACAGCAGTGGTAGCAAGCACATATGCACGCATCAGCAGATAACGAATGTTTCTACTACACAATATCTAATGTGACTTGTTGCTCTTTGTCTCTCGTATAACATTGAAAGTTTTTAAAATCAAAGCTTATGCAAGAAAACAATGTAAAGATCATTTCGAAAATCAAAGGCATACATTGAAAATATATATTTAAGATGATCCTTCAAACCAGGTAGTAGGGGTGCAAATCCGAAGGGCAAATAAAAGAGTTCTACCATCGGCAATTCATGCACCTCTAAAAAATGTATTCAAATGTACATGCCCTACATGATATTGCACTGAGAATATAAGAAGATAGAGGGCAGACATGAGAGCATTATCACCCATTAATTCAAGGCCACACTTTGTCTAAGTAAGTTGCTACGTGTCTGCATAAATATTCATCGTTTATAAAACTATAGAAAAGCTAACCTTTGATTTACCAATGTAAATGCCGCAATGTGAGCTAGCACTTTATAAATTTGTTTGCCGAGATCCAAAACGCCCTACTCATTAAACAATATGCCTAAAATCCTTCGAATATATACCCACTTTATAAAAATAATAATAATGACATGGCAGCGACCAAACATCGGTCGTTTTGACGCGTGTTTGCACCAGCTGAATATTACATGCACCATATTGTGCTCCCCACTTTGTCCCCTCCTCCGACTCTTGTGACCCCCTCCAACGCCAACCTATCCTCCACCCCGCGCACCGCCACACGCGTCGCCCCACCCCACCCTGCCCATGCATGTTAGAAATTTAATCTCGCAATCTTAAATACTACTCCATTGCGAGATTAAATACTACGGTGGCCTAAAAGGACTTCATTATGACCATTTCTTGTTTAAAAATTGATATATCCACCATCTAAGAAGATCAGCACATAATACTGTATGCATCTGTTTGAGCTAGTGATGCAGATCAGCAAATAGATTGCATATGCCTGCTGCTTTTGTTTCACTGTGCATATTTTTTATGTGCAAAACCAATTTATCTGTATCTCAAAGACCGATTTTTACTGTACATTTCGGAACTTACCACAAATCGCAGGTCGAATATGTGGCGCCACCGAAACATCTCCAGGAACCATACATTCAACATTCCTTGTAAACGATCATCCACCACACGCAGATCCACCCTATTCTTGTTAACTGGCCATTTAGCCTGAACTCCTTCACAAAGTCTTCTCCCTCAGGATTATAAGATTTGGATAAGTATGCTTGAACCACTTCCTGCTAGTGTAAGTAACATTGATTTGAACAAACCCAATAAGCCGTTGCCAACAAATATCTGACTCTAGTACAATTTATTTTGTGGTAGAAACTAAGCACATCCCTTGGGTTCCGCTCATCAAGCTTCAATCCAGCTTGCCTAGGGAACTTATCTCCCATATCACCTTTAACTATGTTCTTGACTGTATCCACTTGCAACTTCAGGTTCTTCCCATGCGGCCCGATACAACCCTTGAACCTACGCCGTACTCCATTCTGTGAAGGTATGCCATCGCCGGTTGCATGAACACCAGGACCAAACCATCTAATCCGTTGCAAGAAACTACCACAATTGCGGCTAGGTTTGCGAAAAACCACCAAGTCGCTAATCCGTTGCAAAAGACACCGTAATTTCTCTAATCTTATTGCAAAAAACACTGATCGGGTGATTTTGTCCGTTTGATCGCTTTCTGACAAGTGGGGCCTCATTGTAAGGATCTGACATGGCAAAAAATTAACATGCACACCCCTGAAACAAAACAAGAAAATGCAATCAACCCCTGCTCCCGATTTGGGCTGCCCAAGCACAACAGCAACACGCGGCATGGGACTCGTCGTCGGGGAGCAGAGGGCATGGGTAGAGTCAAGCGGCTGATGCGGCAGTCAGCGGCGGAGCTGGCCGGGCGGGTGGGCCACGCCTCGTCCTTGCGGTTCGTGTCGTGTCGCCGCGGCTCGCCTCTGCCCGCTCCAGTGATGCACGCCGCTGCTTGCGCTGCCGCACTGCACGCCGCCGCCCCGCTTCTTGCGCTGCCGCGCTGGTTTTTTGACGCAGTGATGCACGCCGCCACCAGCACTCGAGCTACGCGCGACGGGGCCGCTGCTTACGCCCTTCCTGCGCGCCGCCATTTTCCCCAACTGGCTCGAGGTCCCCTCCACACGCACCTCCCCAACGGCTCTCTTGGAGCATCCTCCTCCGCTCTGCGGCCGTCCGCGCGGACGAGGTTCGCCTCCAACGCCTCTTCACCGAAGCCGCTAGTGCTCGACGTGCTGGACATCGGCAGCGCCAAACGGCGAGCAGTGCGGCTTCCCAGAAGGGCGGCGACTCATCGGCGGCGCAGCAAGTCATCGACGAGCACCGCGCCTCCTTCGACCATGACGATGGGAGGAGCGGCGACAGGACGATGGTCGGCGGCAGAGGCCAGCCGTGACCGCGCCGCCGCCAACGCACAACTCGTCCACACGTGGGAGGAGGGGAGGGCCTGGTTGCTTTTTTCTTTTAGATCTAGGGGTGTTTGTGTTATTTTTTTGCTAAGTCAATTCCTTACAATCTGGTCCCACTTATAGGAAAGTGATTAAACAAGCCAAATCACCCGATGAGTGTTTTTTGCAGCGACTTAAGTGATTTTGCAGTGTTTTTTGCAATGGATTAGCGACTTGGTGGTTTTCCACAAATCTAGCCGCAAATGTGGTGGTTTCTTGCAATTGACTCTGGAGAAATGCTTGCACTTCCAATCGTACAAAAAATTATTTGGACAATAGTTTGACCTGCTTGTCCTGGAGCATTGCCACTCGCATGTTCCGATGGATCCGTAGTCACCTCGTCATGCCGACGAGCACTTAGACCGTCAGACCATTTAGATTCATCTCCAGAAAAAAAAAACTCTTTTAGTAATGCATAGCACATTCCAATCTAAAAACTAAATTACGAACTCTGCGTTTTCGGCTAATCCAATACTCCCCATAATGTTCTCCCCCATCCCAACTTCGTGAATTACTTGATGACCAGCATCAACAAAAATATTGTGTCTACAACTCTACATTCATTAGTTTAGATTTCAGTCTGAACTTGGAATAGTATGAATCTGCATACCTTCTCATCATCCCAGGAATCCTCCCTTCCAGCAATCACCACGGCATCCATAGCATAGATCTGATGGGTTTGTGACTGTATTTATGACATTTTTACGCTGAAAAAACACGATAATACGGGTCAGAGTATAAGAAAATTACAGTACATGGAAGCATGTCAACTTCTGATACTATTTCAGTTCAATTTTAGTAAGGTAGAAATAAAACTGACATTTTTGTAGTTCAAACTGAGCCTTAGCATCACGACATGTATAGAAAAAGTCACATCAATAGTTCTTTTCATGAAGGATCTGGTAATTTTGTAAAAAGGAGCATTACCATCAAAACATAACAGAGTTGGCTTTAAATCAGGAAATGTCCTTTGTGCAAGAACTTCTAGGAATAAATCCTAGCATGCAAGCTTCCACATAATGTGCTTATAGATTCAGACAATTTAGCACTGTCATCATCATCATTATCTAATGCAGTTTTCCCAAGTAAGAAAGTTACCATTTCTTCCATAGCTTCTGCAAACTCTGTGTACATTTGATCACAATGAATTATGAGTGTACTATTACACGAGCACATGCTCTCTATTAGAAGTGACTTGGGCACCGTTATTTTGTTAAAAAAACTATATCGAGGAAATGTTAGAGCACACCATATAGGATGTTTGCTTACAGGATCGATACGTCGTTATGTGCTTAAGTTCCTAATATTTATAACAAGTAGGAAAAACTCCCAACCAAACGATGTACTCATGAAAGAAACAACACACTTTTTTGGCATTTGCTAAATAACCAGGGAAGTACATACAAAACATAAGATGTCTTGGAGCTTCAAGGTCCAACAGTATATATATTGCCTTTTGCTTACAGGATCAAAGGAGAATGTAGCACAGGACAACAATGTAACTGCATGAGAAAGAACTTAGTACCCCCCCCCCCCCCCCCCCCCCCTCACAAATTGCAAATTTCTGAAACTTCTCACAAATCACAATAGTTTGCATGGGATCTCCAATACGTGGGTAACAAAACCACGAGGTTACTATTCCAAATTTCTCTACCTTCACTTTATGATTACATGCTTGATCAACTAAGAGATGATTTTGAATTAGCTTGTGCTATTTCCTCGAGAATCCTTTTGTGCAAATGGAATCAATCATCAATCATATCAGAAAGAGAAAAAACAAGAAACGAGATTATTACAATGGCGAGCAAAGCTTTACTTGGTCCAAGAAGTGGTGGTTGCCGACCTCCTCCCTGAAGTCGAGCACCGCCATGACGGCGCCTACGGTGAGCATGTCAGCGCCGGCGTCCCGGAGAAACGGGCTCTCCTTCCACATGGACACAACAACACCAGTTAATAAGAGGCCAACCAGGTGAATGACCCTGCAGCGCTACTCTTGACGGTGAGATATGTCTGGCACTTCCAATGATAGTAACTGAACCAACTAAATAAAAATTAATTACCATGGCCACTGCTGCCTAAATCTCAAGTACTATTCTTGGAATATTGCAGGAGTAAGAGCGGCATGATTTAAACGTGTGGGCATACAGTACGTTGGGTGCCGGAATTGATACAGAACCTATTGGCGGCGGCGATGAATCCTAATGTGACGAGGAAATTCATGGCAAGGTGGTTCATGTCCTGCTTGCGGATCTTGACATTGCAGCTTCCGCTCCCACTCGTGGCGTATCAAATTAGGATTGAGAGGACCTGGACGTGGGCGAGGAAGGCCGTCATCGAAGGGGCGCGCAGCCCACGGCGGCGAGCTACAAGACGCGGCCATGGCGGCACCTGCAGAGGGGAGCAGTTCAGAGGAGAGAGAGAGGTAGGGGAAAAGAAGAGAAGGGAGAGAGGGAGGCATGGCGGCGTGATCCAGCTGGCATCACTGCACGATCAGGCTAATTGGCACTAATCGTTGTGACATGTGACGAGTCAACCAGCCACCGCCGTTCTGCATAGAGAAGAGAATTTGTCAATAGATTGCTTATTTGATCTTCTCTGCTTGTGATTAATCAAAAGATTCAGTTATTGATTGTTTTTTCCTAAACGTCCTTGCACTTACGAGAATTGCTTCATCCGAGCATGTGAGCATGGTGAGATGAAAGGATTGCTGAAGCATCAACGAAATGAAATTCCTGGATCAAACACTACCGGAACAGGGCTCTAAGCCGACAGCCAAATGTATGCCGACGGCCACCGTCGGCCTAACCCGAGCTATGCCGACAGCTAGGTCCTGGCCGTTGGCGTACAATGGCCGTCGGGCTATCCCCGTCTACGCCGACAGCAGCCGTCGGCACATAGCAGCCGTCGGCTTATCCAAGACTACGCCTACAGCTGTCGTCGGCATATATAGGCTGTCGGCATAGATGCGGGCCCGCCGACAACACTCATCACGGCCGGCTAACGACGTCAAATCTATGCCGACGGCCGTGACGGGTGGCCGTCGGCATAGATACGGGTGACACGTCACCGATCCAGAGCGCACCGACCAGGACATATGCCGACGGCAGCCGTCGGCATAGCTGACACGTCATCGATCCGCGGCGCTGTCCATCTGCCCTGGCCGCAGCTCGTCGGCATAGTTTTTTTTCTTTTTTTCTTTTTCCCATATAATATTATTATTATTATTAAGCATACAGTATGTGTTAATAAGCATACATATAGATTGTGCTAATAAGCATACATATAGTATGTGTTAATAAGCATACATATAGTTTTTTTTCTTTTTCTTCACTGTTTTCTTTATTATTATTATTTAACTAACTTACATACAGTATGTGTTAATAAGCATACATACATTATTTTTCGGTTCTGTATAGAGCGGTGTGACCCCCCTCACGAACGGTGCCGCCGCCAGCCGGCAACTGGAATGGGGAACAACCGCATCGGGTCTATACGAAGGGGACTTTGCTCCAAGTGTTCATATATATCGGATGACCTACCACAATCAGATGGTGTTATGCCATGTCCGAAGAGGCGGCACGCATCTTCGGGGTGTGGCCCCGTCACGGACGGCGCCGCCGCCGGCACCTGGAGGAGGGAAACTACCGCATCGGGTCTACACGGAGTGGATTTAGCTGTGGGTTTGGCCCAGATGTTGCTCCCCGGTGTCCCTCTGGGCCGACCCGACACAACCGGGTGGAGAGGTCCACTGGTCAAAGCCCATCCGTGCAAAGTCAAAGGGCTAGATCCCGTGGTCAACCGCTCCAAGGTTAGGCGGGACGGGGGCCCTGGGGGGTAGCAATGCCACCGGAGCGTCGTACCGGGCCCTCATACATGCGGGGTGGTGTTGTGGCATGTCCGAAGAGGCCGCACGCGTCTCCGGTGCGTGGCCCCCCTCACGGACGGCGCCGCCGCCGGCACCTGGAGGGGGGAAACTACCGCATCGGGTCTACACGGAGTGGATTTAGCTGTGGGTTTGGCCCAGATGTTGCTCCCCGGTGTCCCTCTGGGCCGACCCGATGCAACCGGGTGGAGAGGTCCACTGGTCAAAGCCCATCCGTGCAAAGTCAAAGGGCTAGATCCCGTGGTCAACCGCTCCAGGGTTAGGCGGGACGGGGGCCCTGGGGGGTAGCAATGCCACCGAAGCGTCGTACCGGGCCCTCATACATGCGGGGTGGTGTTGTGGCATGTCCGAAGAGGCCGCACGCGTCTCCGGTGCGTGGCCCCCCTCACGGACGGCGCCGCCGCCGGCACCTGGCGGGGGGAAACTACCGCATCGGGTCTACACGGAGTGGATTTAGCTGTGGGTTTGGCCCAGATGTTGCTCCCCGGTGTCCCTCTGGGCCGACCCGACACAACCGGGTGGAGAGGTTCACTGGTCAAAGCCCATCCATGCAAAGTCAAAGGGCTAGATCCCGTAGTCAACCGCTCCAGGGTTAGGCGGGACGGGGGCCCTGGGGGGTAGCAATGCCAGCGGAGCGTCGTACCGGGCCCTCATACATGCGGGGTGGTGTTGTGGCATGTCCGAAGAGGCCGCACCCGTCTCCGGTGCGTGGCCCCCCTCACGGACGGCGCCGCCGCCGGCACCTGGCGGGGGGAAACTACCGCATCGGGTCTACACGGAGTGGATTTAGCTGTGGGTTTGGCCCAGATGTTACTCCCCGGTGTCCCTCTGGGCCGACCCGACACAACCGGGTGGAGAGGTCCACTGGTCAAAGCCCATCCGTGCAAAGTCAAAGGGCTAGATCCCGTGGTCAACCGCTCCAGGGTTAGGCGGGACGGGGGCCCTGAGGGGTAGCAATGCCACCGGAGCGTCGTACCGGGCCCTCATACATGCGGGGTGGTGTTGTGGCATGTCCGAAGAGGCCGCACGCGTCTCCGGTGCGTGGCCCCCCTCACGGACGGCACCGCCGCCGGCACCTAGAGGGGGGAAACTACCGCATCGGGTCTACACGAAGTGGATTTAGCTGTGGGTTTGGCCCAGATGTTGCTCCCCGGTGTCCCTCTGGGCCGACCCGACACAACCGGGTGGAGAGGTCCACTGGTCAAAGGCCATCCGTGCAAAGTCAAAGGGCTAGATCCCGTGGTCAACCGCTCCAGGGTTAGGCGGGACGGGGGCCCTGAGGGGTAGCAATGCCACCGGAGCGTCGTACCGGGCCCTCATACATGCGGGGTGGTGTTGTGGCATGTCCGAAGAGGCCGCACGCGTCTCTGGTGCGTGGCCCCCCTCACGAACGGCGCCGCCGCCGGCACCTGGAGGGGGGAAACTACCGCATCGGGTCTACACGGAGTGGATTTAGCTGTGGGTTTGGCCCAGCACTCGGTAACGGTACCCCTCAGTCAGTTGCTTTCCTATGTATCACCTTTCACGAGACCATAGAAAAAAATATACGTGATATTTTAGAAAATTGTTGTACAATATAAAAAAAGATCATGTCATTAAAAATAATGTTTCAAATCATTAAAGAAAATGTATGGTACATTTTAAATAATGTTCTGCATGTAAAAAATATGTATAAGAAAACCTTAAAATATTTATAAAAAATAAGAAAACATTACAAAATTTATACAAAATAAGAAAAGTAAAAATAAAAGCATAGCTGCGGCCATAGGGAAGCTTATACGCGGATCGGTGACGTGGCTAATAAAAAAAAGTATGCCTACGGCTAAGCCGTCGGCATAGGTGCCACGTGGCGCCCTGAGCTATGCCGACGGCTTAGCCGTCGGCATAGTTGACCTTATCCAGTCACGTTCTCCCCCATCCACTCACTTACTCCCCCACACCCCGAGCTACCGCCGCCGCACCCCCCGACCCCTACCTGCACCGCCGCCGCACCCCCCGACCCCGACCTGCGCCGCCGCCGCACCCCCCACCCCGACTGCCGCCGCCGCCGCACCTCGCTCCAGCCGCCCCCGCTCGAGCCGCCCCCGCCTCTCCCTTGATCCAGCCGCCCCCGCCCCTTCCTCCTTGACCCCGGCCCTCCCTGCGTGGACGCCGCCCCGGCCGGCCCACGGCCTAGCCTGGCCGGCCCCCTGCTGGTCCGACCGGCCGGCCCCTCCGGCGACCGCCCCTGCCGCTCCGGTGGTCGTCCCCTGCCCCGACCGGCCGCCCCCTGCTCCGGTGGTCGTCCCCTGCTCCGGTGGTCGCCCCCTCATCCGTAGGTAAGATTTTTTTTTACCTTTTTGTGTAGTAATGTTGTAGATGAATGCATATATATGTATAGTAATAGATGATTAGATAGATGGATGTTAGATAGATGAATGAAATGAAAGAGAGTATAAATGTGAAAAAATTAAGTGCACAATGTGAGATAGATAGATGAGATGAATGGATATTTGTGTAGTTTTACTATGTTTTTAGATACATACTCAATATTATAGATATATGTATTGTGAAGATGAGATGAGAGGGAAGAGTAATTTTTTTGTGAAGATAGAGAGACGAAAGTTAAAATTTGGATATGATGAGTGGTTACTTCATCAAGTTGGTCTTGCTAAAACAAGTTTGTGATATGATGTGATGTGTGATGATGCTTTATATGTGATGTGATGACCTAATTTTTTTCATTTGGTGGAATTTAGAGGATTTCTGGTGTTGCCTCCGGTGGAGTGATCATTGACGTTGGAGCTCTTGGTCTTTGATTGTCCCTTCGCTGATCGACTACATCATCTACATCCGAGGGTGAGCTACAAATCCACCACCTCATACGTTCTTTTAATCATGTCACTAGATTAAATTTTCACATCAAGTCGCGTAACCTAGGTCTCCCGTCCGAAAGGGTTGCATCGATAAATATGCATTCAATTGCATATTTATCACCGCAGCTCTTTCGGATTGTCCAGCGCTTTCCACGGACAGCCCGAGGATGTGTAGATTGGGTACGTTGTTCATGCTCTACCCTGTTCCGAGACAGGATTTCGGCGGCGCCTCCCTGTTGTTCTCCGGATGCACATTCTCTCGGCATTTTGCCGAGACGTGTATTTGGAGAACAGCGCGGAGGTGCTGCTCAAATTTTGTCTCGGAATGGGGTAGAGCATGGACAACGTACTCAATCTACACATTCTCGGGTGGGATTAGGACCCATCTTTACCTATTAGAGATGTAGGTGGATTAAATGTCGTTTCTCGTCAACCTTGTAAAAAATAAAATATTGATGTGAGTAATTTAAATGAATCCTTAATTTTGTTGTGTGGCTTCCAATAAAGCAGAGATGGCAGATAATCAGTGGATGTATAGTGGGTTTTTCCGTCGGAATCAAGTAACAACAGAGTGGGTCGAGAAAACTGATGTGTTTTTGCAAGAGATATTTCGTAGTCCAATGAGGATAGTGCCAGAATGCCCGTGTGCCAGATGTAAGAGGCGTATCCGCAGAGATAAGAGTGAGATGACTAAGCACCTTCGCACGCATGGATTTATGCCCAACTTTAATATGCCGATAAACTTTGCCCAGCGGGACCGTGGTAGAGAGGATGTGATACGACAACGCGTCGCTTGTTATGAGGACGATGGGGTTAGAGACATGCTAGATGATGTCTTTGCTGCACAGCCGACACCTCCGTCACATTCAGCGAATGAACCGGAGGAGCCGGAGGAAACCGCAAAGGCCTTCCTGGAAATCTTGGCATCGTCAAAGAAACCTCTCTATGAGGGTGCCAAGCTGTCTGTTTTGGATGCCATCTCGCAACTGATGGCAGTCAAGGCTGAGTACGGCTGTAGCCGAGGTTGCTTCGAAGCATTTCTGGGAGTATGGGCTAACAGCCTGCCTGAGGGCCATGAACTGCCGAAAACCATGTATGGGCTAACAGTCTCACTGTGTTCAAATGCCGATGGTTCGACCCCAAAAAGGGTCTGAGACATATGCCTTCTGTTGGTTTAGTTGAAGTTAAACCATCAACCGTCTATGCCGGAGCTGATCTCTTTATCGCCGCTACCCAGGCCACACAAGTATATTATCTGCCTTACCCATGCCAGAAAGAGTACCTAAAGGGTTGGGAAGTTGTGTTCAAGGTGTCGCCGCATGGTAAGCTACCGGACCCGAACGATGATGATTACTACAACATAAACCCCATGACATACGAGGGAGTGTTCTATCAAGAGGAACATGATGACGTGGTCCGAAACAACGAGGATGATGACTTGGGTTATGTTGACCTGGACCCAAACGACGACGACGCACGGATTGATGGTGAGGCAGTTGTGAATCAAAGAGACATAATTATGCTTGAAAAGTTAAATGAAGACGCTAACGATGAGGAAGAGCCTCCACCTCCGTCAGACAACGAAGAAGATATGCGTGATAGTGATGATGAGACCGGTCCACAAATAGATTACAATAGTGATGATTCATATGGGTTCTAGAAAATGTAAGTTCTTTTAATGATCATTACAATAGTATGCTTAATGTGCTCTTCTGGTATTAATGTTTGTCCTGTATGCTTGTTTAATTGATATCCTTACTAATTGTTTATTCTCTTCTCAATGCAGGTTTAATAATCATGGGCAAGTCCAGCGGCGCTAGTTTCCTCAGTAAATTTAAAGGACTTACTCGGAGTGGACAAGCCCACAAGGTTCCCTCCCGACTACGCGAGGATGACACCTCACAGGGAGGTGGAGGGGTCGGGGAGGAGACCCTAGAGGAGGAGGCGGTGGGGGGAGAGCCCCTAGAGGAGGAGGAGGTGGGGGGAGAGGCAACCGGGGCAAAAAACTCCGGGCCGTGTCTGAAATAGGAGGGTCTTCTTCGATGCCCTCCTATACAGAGGCACCTTCTGAGTCTGAGGAGGAGGAGTATGTTCCTGATGGCGAGGAGGAGGGTGAGGAGGAGGAGGCCGAGGAGGAGGAGGCCGAGGAGGAGGGTGAGGAGGAGGCCGAGGAGGGTGGAGGGGAGGTTGATCCCGCGTTGTGGGGTGACTTGCCACCGGGTTCTTCGCAGGGGTGGCTGCGTGGTAATGCCAGACTACCTACACCACCTTCTATCGAGGAGCACAAGTGGCTCATTGAACCTGTGGGGACAGAGTAAGTGCCTCTCAATCATATTTTCAACACATGACAACATTTTCTTATTGTACACATGGCAATCATTTGATTCTTTTGCAGAAACTGGATCCTTCACGGAAAGGGCCGTAAACCAAACGGCCTTATCACTGTCCTGTTGAAGGAGTTTTGGCCTGGCCTATTCTGCCCGCGGCCAGACAGGGACCCGCAGCAACGGGTTTTGGCCACGAGCTGGGCCCACTACGAGGCTTGCAGCAACACGGAGTACGGGACGACCGCTAAGGCCGTGATCACCAAATTTTGGGTAAGTTCTCTTCTGAATCACTTGTCTTCAGTTTCGTTCATAGTTTATCATTGAATCACTCAACTCATGCCTTGTTTGCTTCTAGTTTTTGCATGATTGCAGCAACTCTATAGAGTTCTTGACGAGCACAAGGCCAGAGCCGACGTGGTCTTGCTTGCGGCTGCGAAGAAGAAAGCTCGTCAGTTGCAGTACGAGGTGCGCTGGGTTGCCGTCTCGCAGTACTACCACTACTACCTGCACCAAAAGATGCCCAAAACTCAAGCGCAGAAGCTATGACTTACCTTGAGCAAGGAGCAGTTCATGATGGTAACTATTACTAACTTTTCATTATTTCAAGCAGTCAACTATATGTTTCGTGCTCACATGTCATGCTTCCAAAATTTGCATAGGTTGTTCCTCGTTGGTGCTATGGAAGGCATGACGGATGGGCGAGTTTGGTGGATAGGTGGCTCGGCGCCGATGCAGAGTTTTCTGCCAAGAGCATCAAGGCCCGGGCTAACCGTGGAGACGACGGGACACACGGCCAAGGAAACTGGAACCACTGGGGCTTCAAGGCCATGAAGGTATATCTATGTGCATGATGCATTTTTGTTCTTCTTTACGTCATGTTCTTATGTATGGCTGACTTCTATTTGACGTTGTAGGAGGACAAGTTGAAGAGGCCGCTCTCAGACATGGAGTCATGGAAGCTGGCCCGCGAGCGGAGTCATCGCAAGGAGGGCGAGAGCCAGTACTACGGCAAGACCGAGGAGCACCTGGGGTCTTACATTCATCACTATCAGGAGTTGCATCCGGATGTTCCTGTTGCTGAGGTCGCCCAGTCTCAGATCGACGACACGGCGGTGGTGGCCATCCAGGGGAAGAAGAATGGCCGGTATCCGTGTTTCGATGGCTTGATCACTCCTTCGATCTCGTACACACGGCTTCGGGCTAGCAACACGAGCCAGTTAGAGAGTACGGGGCGTTCACAGACTCCCTTAGCCCGCCAGCATACTGTAAGTACTTCCTCTTTATCTTTTTCTATCTTGCATTCTCAGTTTATTTTCAGCATTGCTCACTTAGAAACAACCTAAATTATGTAGGCATATAAGGAGTTTGTCGAGCATAGGAATCTCGAGGTGCGGGAGTACTTGAAACGAGTGAAGGCAAACGATGATTACAACCGTCAGATGATGACGGTTAGTTTTGCCCTCTTAAAACCAACCTAAATTTTTGCACTTTCATTCCTTCTGATCTTCTAGTTTGCTTGTTTAACTAACATTCAGGCTATGTTGGCGTCTTGGACTAACCGCACGGATCCACCACAAATGGGACCCCCACCACCACCTGTGGGAGAACCCCCACACGTGCCCACGTTCGATGAATGGGTGGCACTAGGCAGTGATGGTTCGGTTAGTACATTTGCCTAACTACTAGCAAACTAGTTCTCGTTCATGAAATACTATCATATCATATTTACCGTTAGAATCTTTTCTGAAACATGTAGGGGACCGGTGGCTCGACTCCTGCTCCGTCGACCCCAGTCACTCCGATCTGGCAGAGTGGTGGTGGTCGCAATGACGGTTTTGGTGGAGGTGGTGGTGGTGGTTTTGGCGGAGGTGGTGCTTTTGGCAGAGGTAGTGGTGGTTATGGCGGAGGTGGTGGTTTTGGCGGGGGTGCTCTTGCTTGATGATTCCGTGCATGTGGCCATCGTGCCATGCCTTTCATATTCCTACTTTTATCATGTTTCATGTCTTGCACTACTTTTATGTTTATGAACTTCCATCGGTGATGATCTTTAGATGATGTGATGAACTTGAGTATGTTTAGATGATGATGGTGAACTTGAATATGTTTAGATGAACTGGAGTATGTTCACATGATGAATTGTCATATTTCTGCATGATTTCATATTGTTCTGTTTTGAAATGCTGTCAAATGAATTGGAAAAGAGAAAACAGGGAAAAAAACTATGCCTATGGCAAAGCCGTCGGCATATATACGCCCAGGAGTTACCAGGGCTTGCCACGTGGCAAACTATGCCGACGGCTTTGCCGTAGGCATAGCCCTGCTGCCAGGAGAAACCAGGAGCTGCCACGTGGCAGACATATGCCTACGGCAAAGCCGTCGGCATAGATTAACCGTAGGCATAGCCCTGCCGCCAGGAGAAGCCGGGGGCGACACGTGGCGCAGGTATGCCGACGGCTAGGTCGTCGGCATAGATTTCCATCTATGCCGACGGCTACCTGCGCCACGTGTCGTCCCCTGAATCGCCAGCGCTGTTGACGGCGCCGTCCGTTGCCGTCAAACGGAAAACAACGCCGACGGCTAAACTATGCCGACGGCTATCCCACGGCCGTCGGCATATGCACCTATGCCGACGGCTATACTACGCCGACGGTCTGACACATCTACGCTGACGTGATCTACGCCGACGGGGCTATGCCGACGGCAAAGGACCTATGCCGACGGCCCTGGGTCGTAGGCATAGCACGCGAGTCCGGTAGTGAAAGAAGAGAAAGCTTCAATCGAGAATGCATCAACCGATCATGCAAAGGGGAGAAGAAGGTACCATGACTTAAATTTTTCTTGCACTGAATCAACCGATCATGCAAAGGGGAGAAGAAGGTACCATGACTTCAATTTTTCTTGCACTGAATCAAGCGGCAACTACCTCTGCTTTTCATCAACATCGCCAGTGGCGCCCGCGTGCATGTGCCTGCTCCTCCACGGGACGCAACAGCTTGAGCGAACACGGCGACGCGGATGAGCGGCTTGCGCTGGACGAGGCAGTGCCGCGAACCGACCTTGCACGCACACGGCTGCCTGGCTATCCTTGTCCAGCAGTGGCGTCTCCCGGTAGGCGGCGTCACTACCAGAATAACTGGCGATGCCGACGGCCGAACCTATGCCGACGGGCCCCATCGGCATAGATTGGCCTATCCCGAAGGCCCAGCCCAGGCCGTCGGCATAGAAAAGTCGTCAGCATATATCAATCTATACCGACGGCCCCCGTCGGCAAAGCTCACCCGTCGGCGTCGATAGAAATATGCCTACGGTGGCCGTCGGCATAGAGAAGGCCGTCGGCATAGCTCGTGGGCCCGGCTACCCGGACGGAGACGGCCTTTTGACGGCGTCAATCTACGCCGACGGGCTAACGGCGGCCGTCGGCATAGACGCCACGTCATCGATCCGCGTAGCCCGCCACGTCATCGATCCGCATCGCTCGCCTGTCCGTGGGGTGGCAAATCTATGCCGACGGCCTGGCCGTCGGCATAGGTCTGGCCCATGGATGTTGCCACATCACCGATCCGCGCCCTTAGGCACGTCATCGAACCGTGGCCATGTGCGCAGGTGTGCCGACGGCCTTGCCGTCGGCATATCTGTATTTTTTTATTTATTTTTATTTTTTTACTTATTTTTATTTACTTTTCCTTGTTTTTTTCACAACATAAATGTGCCTTGTCTAACACAAAAAAAACATACCCAGATGGTATATCGATTGCTCCCCTCACGGACGTTGCTGCCGCCGCGCCGTGCCCCACAGCGACGCCGGAGATGGGGGGCACACACCGGAGCTGCGTGCCGGGTGCCTGCGCTAGCCACCACGCTTTCACAACCGTAGGAGGGCCCAAAGCAACACCTAGCGGCATTGCTACCCCCCAGGTACACCCTCCTGTCTAACCGGGCCCTCATACATGCGGGGCGGTGTGGTGCCATGTCTGAAGAGGCGGGACGGGGGCCCTGGGGGATAGCAATACCACTGGAGCGTCGCACCGGGCCCTCATACATGCGGGGTGGTGTGGTGCCATGTCCAAATTAGAGGCAGCACGCGTCTCCGGGTTGTGCCCCCGCTCACGGACGGCGCCGCCGCCGGCACCTGAAGGGGGGAAATGGACGCGTCGGGTCTACACGGAGGGGATCTTACTGTGGGTTTGGCCCGGATGTTGCTCTAAAGTGTTCGTATGGACTGACCTAACACGACCGGGTGGATAGTTCCACTGGTCAAAACCCGTCCGTGCAAAGTCAAAGGGCTAGATCCCGTGGTCAAACGCTACAGGGTTAGGCGGGACGGGGGCCGTGGGGGGGGGGGGGGTAGCAATGCCACCCGAACGTCGCACCGGGCCCTCATACATGCGGGGTGGTTGTAGGATCGAAAGTATGTCTAGAGGGGGGTGATTAGACTACTTGACCAAATAAAAACTTAACCTTTTCCCAATTTTAGTTCTTGGCAGATTTTAGCTATTTTAGGACAAGTCAAGCAATCATCACACAATTCAAGCAAGCATGCAAATAGTATATTGGCAGCGGAAAGTAAAGCATGCAACTTGCAAGAATGTAAAGGGAAGGGTTTGGAGAATTCAAACGCTATTGGAGACACGAATGTTTTTCCCGTGGTTCGGATAGGTGGTGCTATCCTACATCCACGTTGATGGAGACTTCAACCCACGAAGGGTAACGGTTGCGCGAGTCCACACAGGGCTCCACCCAAGGGCAACGGTTGCGCGAGTCCACACAGGGCTCCACCCACGAAGGGTCCACGAAGAAGCAACCACCCACAACGGGTCCACGAAGAAGCAACCTTGTCTATCCCACCATGGCCATCGCCCATGAAGGACTTGCCTCACTAGCGGTAGATCTTCACGAAGTAGGCGATCTCCTTGCCCTTACAAACTCCTTGGTTCAACTCCACAATCTTGTCGGAGGCTCCCAAGTGACACCTAGACAATCTAGGAGACACCACTCTCCAAGAAGTAACAAATGGTGTGTAGGTAATGAACTCCTTGCTCTTGTGCTTCAAATGATAGTCTCCCCAACACTCAACTCTCTCTCATAGGATTTGGATTTGGTGGAAAGAAGATTTGAGTGGAAAGCAACTTGGGAAGGCTAGAGATCAAGATTCATATGGTAGGAATGGAATGTCTTGGTCTCAACACATGAGTAGGTGGTTCTCTCTCAGAACATATGAGTTGGAATGGTGTGTGTGTTCTGATGGCTCTCTCATCGAATGAGAAAGAGGTGGAGGGGTATATATAGCCTCCACACAAAATCCAACCGTTACATACAATTTACCAATCTCGGTGGGACCGAATCAGAAAACTCGGTATGACCGAAATAGTAAACCTAGTGACCGTTAGGAATTTCGGTGGGACTGACATGCAACTCGGTAGGACCGATTCGGTTAGGGTTTGGGCATAACGTAATCTCGGTGAGACCGATTACACAAACTCGGTGAGACCGAATTTGGTAATTAGCTAACCAGAGAGTTGGTCAGGCAAACTCGGTGGGACCGATTTGCTCTTTCGGTGAGACCGAAAAGTTACAAAGGGGAAACACTGAGTTTACATTGCAATCTCGGTGGGACCGATTCGCTCTTTTGGTAAGACCGAAAAGTTACGAAAGGGAAACAGAGAGTTTGCAACCCCATCTCGGTGAGACCGAGATCCTTATCGGTAGGACCGAATTGCTAGGGTTTGGCAGTGGCTAATGACAAGTGAAACTCGGTGGCGCCGGATAGGAAGAATCGGTAGGACCGAGTTTGGCTTAGGGTTTAGGTCATATGTGGATATGGGAAAGTAGTTGAGGATTTTGGAGCATATCATTAAGCACATGAAGCAAGAGGCTCATTAAGCAACACCTCATCCCTCCTTAATAGTATTGGCTTTTCCTAAAGACTCAATGTGATCTTGGATCACTAAAATATAAAATGAAGAGTCTTGAGCTTTTGAGCTTGAGCCAATCCTTTGTCCTTAGCATTTTGAGGGTTCCACTTTCATATCCATGCCATGCCAAGCATTGAGCTTTCCTGAAATAATCATCTTGGAATAGCATTAGCTCAATGAGCTATATGTTGTTATGAATTACCAAAACCACCTAGGGATAGTTGCACTTTCAATCTCCCCCTTTTTGGTAATTGATGACAACATATAGATCAAAGCTTCGACAAATGATAATAAACATGAAATATATCGTCGCTTTGAGAAGTATGTGATAAGTAAGATCTCCCCCTAAATTTGTGCATATTTAAAATTTGCTTTGGACTGCAAATGCACAAAGAGTTAGAGTCATGGGTTACTCTTCCATGTCACATACATCTTGGTGGAGCGCTCAAAATGATAAGAATGAAATACATGCACTCATCACCAAGAATAATGAATGATCACACAAGATAATGGCATTAAGCAAGCATTAAGTGTAGCTTATGATCAAACACATGATCATCAATGTCTCACAAATAATGACGTAGTATCAAGCACTCAAAAGCAGATAAGTTCGAAAAACCACCAAATAGAGCAAGAGAGAAAAACAACACACTCTCTCTCGAAGCCTATGATCTATACATCTTCTACCCCTTTGGCAACAAGTTACCAAAAAGTTCCTAGAAAATGCATAGCACTAGATCGACGCTCAGGCTTGATCTTCAGGTGGTGGTGGAGTCCGGAGCACTCCAAGGACGAAGCCTTCGGTAGACGTTGTCGGAGTCGAGGCTGAAGTGGATGCTGGAGCTGGTGGAACTGAGGCTGTGGCTGGTGCAGACGTTGTAGCTCTGGTGTCAGCAACTGGCAGTGCAGACGACCTCGGACCTCGTGGCACCCTCGCAAAAGCAGTCGCGGTCCTGCCTCTCCTCTCATTCATGTCCTCCTGGAGCTACTCCACGGCAGTCTGTATCTCTGTCACCTTGATGTCCAAGTCATAGAACCTCTGTTCCATGATCCTCTCTAAACTCGCCTGGTTCTGAGTCAGGGTGGCTATACTCTGCTCAATCCGCAGGGTGGACGCAATCAGGTAACCAAGCTGCTCTTGTTTGGTTTTTAGGAAGTAATCAGATGCCTCCGCTTGAGTAGGCATCCTGGTAGCTTTCTCCTTCTTCGCCTTCTCCTTCTGAGCTTGTGCATGGGCAGATGATGGTTCATTCTCAGTCATAACAACTTGATTATCTTCGAAATCTGGACGGATGGGCAGGTGTTCCTTATCCAACAAATATACGCCCGTGCCCATCTTGGAGTTGATGAGCTCCTGAATCTGAGGGGCATATCCACATCTCCTCTTCTGATCTGCCGCAGTCCTTTTGATTGTTTCCACTATGAGGCTCATGACTTTGAATTTTTGAGGCACGTCAAAGACATGAAGCAAATTGATCGCGTGACCTCTGATCATCTTGTGATCTCCAGACTTGGGCAGAAGGGTATGCCTAAGGATCCAGTTGATCGTAGGCAATCCTAATAGCAGATAATGCACTGAGCCAAACTTGAACGTGTCAAGTGCTTCATTCGGAATCTCCTTGTACATGTTGGACATGGAGTTGTGGTCCATCTTTTTCTTGGCATAAATGTCCAAGTCATCATCTTGCTCCTCTGGGCATTAATGATCTGTGCCCACTCAGCCACTGTGGATTGGTACCTTGTACCCTCAGACATCCATGTGATCCTCCCATCTGGATAAAAGTGTGCCGTGGAGTAGAACTGCATGATAAGTTCCTCATTCCACTTTGTGAGCTTCTGCCCAACAAAGTCAGCTACTCCACAAGCATGAAAGCTGTCATATACTCCTGGGTACTGTTCCTCCTTCTCCCTTATGTAGGTCCAGTCAACCCATCTCATGTCACAGACAATTGGCTTCTTATCTAGCAAAACAGTCTCATAGAAATCCTGCTGCTCCTTGGTGTGAAACCTGTAGTCTACGGCAGTCCTTCTCCTTGAAGCATACGGGTCTGCTTCTCTCCACTTCCTGAGCCCTGAGTCTCTTCTGAGCTTCATATCCTCAGCCACAGGATGAGCATCGTTGTGGTCTGGGATCTTGGGCTTGAGCTTTCGAAGGACATTCTCTTCCTCATCCTCAGCAACAGTCTCAGGCACTGGGGCCTTGTTCTTCTCAGCTGCAGGAATGCTCCTTGTATTTCTCTTAGGTTTTGGCTTGGAGGCAGCTTTGGGCTTAGATGCAGTAGCCCCTGACCTTATGGCATCACCCATTAGTTTGGGTGCCTTGGGCGCTGGTGCAGCTGCCTCTTCTTCCTCTTCTTCTTCCATGATGGAAGCTTTGTCAAGCACCCTAGCCACAGTCTTCTTCACCCTCTCCTTCCTTTTCTTGCCCTCGGCTACAGCTGGCTCTTGGGAAGTGGGCTTCTCAGTTGAGGCTCTAGCCTTTGACATGGGCTGCCTGCCTGCTGGCCTTTTGATTTTCAGACCTGGCTTAGTGCCTTGAGCTGGTTCAATTCTCTTGGAAATGGCCTCTTCCTCTGCTACATAGTCCTCATCTTCAGAGTCTGAAGTTTTCTTCTTCCTTTGTCTCATGGCAGCCTTTGGCAAATTTCTAGGAGTGCTCCTGCTGCCTTCATCAGATGAACTGGAGAGACTAGTGCCCTCACTCATCACCACTTGCTGCTCTGACAGATTCTAGCTATCACTCTGGTCTGACATGCTGCAAACTGACTGTTGACCCTGTGAATAGATTATAGAGGAGATAGAGTGGATGAGCATCACAAAATGTAGAGATTTTTGCAAAAAGAATGATCCAAAAACTTAGTTTTAGTTTCCCACTGAAATCATCTCGGATCTACCGATTTTCAAACTCGGTGATACCGAAGCAGTTTTGGAACCTAAACTAGTGAACTCGGTAGGACCGAGTCACAGTTCGGTGGCACCGAGACTGCTAGGGTTTCACTGAGTTCAAAAATCGGTCACACCGATAAGTAATTCTCGGTCAGACTGAGTCTCACTTGTGCAATGGCATAAGCCAAATCGGTGGGACCGAGTTTTTCAACTCGGTGGGTCCGAGATGGTTTCGGCGGAAACCTAAACCTAGAATTTTCGAATCAAACCTAATCTATGAGCGTTTTGACTGGATAGAGGTTTATCAAACGTGGCTAGAAACAATATGATCACAATGTGCTAGGAATCAGATTGAGGAATAGCACAAAGATCAAGTCCATACCCTAGTTCGGCGGGGACTTGCTACGGCGGCAACAGCGGGGCAGAATTCCCGTTGACGGCGATGGAGACCAGCGACTGGAGGCTGCTGGCAGCGAGAAGATGATCCGGAGACCTCAAGGGCAGAGCAGGCTATCGCGCGGGCGAAGGGGTTCGGAGAAATTTCCAAATTTTGCCCGTGAATATATATAGCCTGACCCTGTCGGTGTGACCGAGTGGAACAACTCGGTGGCACCGAGATTCATAACTGCGTGCAGTTACTGAAACTCGGTGTGACCGAATGGTTCAAATCGGTTGCACCGAGATCGAAAACCTAGATCAACTTAATGATCTCGGTAGGACCGAAGTGGAGTATCGGTCAGACCGAGAATCATAAAGAGGTTTTGGAAGTTTAAGTCTATGACGAATCGGGGACTCCGAGCGCTCCTCACACAGAGTGGTTCGAATCTGACTTGATCAAATTTTGTGATGCAGCATGAATAGAGTTTGAGACGAGAAAAGCATAGATAGCTAGAGGAGGTTCTTAGGCATTCTTGTCCATCCACTTGGCAAAAAGAAATAAAGCCGAACCATCAAAAACAACAAGTGGATGTCCTCGAATGAGTAAAATATGCGACCAGCATGCTCACACAATAAGATGGCAAATGAAATATGTGGCAAGGCATGCACAACCAATTCTAGCATCTATCAAGCAATTTGCGATGACTAGGTCATCTATATATGAGTATATTGACTTAGGAGTCAAGTGAGAACACTTGATCATAGGTCATACTCATCGTTTAAGCTCAAGTGGGGTTACCACTTTTACATAAAGCATTGTTGTGTTCACATCTTTAGAGTTGCTTTAGCTCAAGTCTTAGAGTAAAGTTCCCCCTAGATGTGATATCCCCCCCTAAGAGGGATGAACTAACCTTGGGTTTTGTCGATGATGATTTCATGTAGATATTGAAGATGTGGATGCTCAATGTTGATGTAGATCTCTTGGAGCTATCCATATGAGTGAATTGCACTTTCAATACCTACATGGGTTAGTCCCACAAGGAACAAACAAGGATATCCATAGACATAGAGTGATGCACACAAAAGATGATGTCCATGAAAACTTTTAGGTTACCTTGTCCCTTGTCTTACCAACAAGAGGGTTTGTGACTCCTTGAACTAGTGCAAGATGTGGAAGTTGATTGCACTTGTTCTTGCCAAAATGATAAGAGTGAAGTATGTTGGCGGAGTCACCCTCAAGAACTCTCTAGTTCTTCTTCTTTTGGATCCACATCATCTTGATGGGAATCCTTGGAGTTGTAGTCGTACTTGATGAAGTGGAACTTGAAGTAGTCTTGGGAATCCACTTGACTAAGGTCTTAGGAGCTTCTTCAAATGCATCAATTTCCTCTTGAAGCTTGTCCTTGCCTTTTTGCTCGTAGTATTGTGGTGGAAGATCATCTTGAGCTTGTGTCCCCTTGTAAGAAATATACTTCTCTTGTTGAGGGACAAACTTTGTCTTGGGGTATTGATCTTCTTCCCACTCAACTCCATTGGCATTGAACTTTTGTTCAAAACCACACCTTGATTCTTCCAGTGCATTCCTTGCTTGCGCACAATTTCCTCGAATTGCTTACTCCCGGCAAGGCTTTTGTACACTCCTTTCTCTATAATTCCCTTCAATATGCTATTTTCTTGCTCAAGTGTAACTTGGCTAAGAGAATCATTAGTGGAATCAAGAGAACTACTAGAAGCAACAATATTGGATTTAGCATGATCATTGTTACTACTAGAGGAAGAATCTTTCTTGTTAGACTTGACTTGAGGCATGTAAGTGGATAAGAGTAAACGCTTGGCAATGTAAGAAGAACTTTTCTTGCGGAGATCATCATTGATTGCCTTTAAGAACTCATGCTCTTGCTCAAGATTGAGCTTTTCAAAGCGTAGTTTCTCATGAGCTCTTAAAAGTTCTCGATGATCTTCGAAGATAGTGTCATGAGCTAACTTAAGAGTTTTTAGTTCTTTAGTTAGAGCCTTAATCTTCTCCTTATCATTGTCACTCGTTTTAGCATGATTAATTGGTCTTTCATCATAGTATTCATCACTAGAGTTGTCACCAAGCAAATCATCACCTAACAAGTCATCTTCATCACTATTGAAATCAACATACTCGGGGTGTGTTACCTTAGGACCCTTGGCCATGAAGCATCTTCTAATTCCTTCATTTGGTGAGTCAAATATGTCGTAGGAGTTGGTTGACACAAGTGCTAGACCGGCAACACCTTCATCTTGAGTATCTTCGGAGTCGGAGTGATAACTTCTCTCGGAGTGGCTGTCAGAGTCAGAGCCGGATACCCATTCACCAACATGAGCTTGATGTCTTCGTCTTGTGTAGCTCCTTGATGATTTTTCCTTCCTTTCTGAATCCTTGCTTCTCCGTGACTATCTTCGTTCATAACGATCATCTCTACTCCTTCTCTCTCTTGGTGGTGATCCTTTGCTTCTTCTTTTTGGAGAATCTTCTCTTCTCTTGTAGGGAGCCGTACACTCATTGGAATAGTGTCCGGGTCTTCCACAATTGTAACAGTTTCGCTCTCGACTAGAAGATCTTTTGTCATTGTAGGACCTTGACTTGGAGCTTCTATCTTTGCTTCTACTCTTGTAGAACTTGTTGAAGTTCTTCACCATTAAGCTCTATTCTTCATTTAAGTCTTGTTTCTCACTTGATGATGTAGGGGCTTCACATGAGGCTTTATAGGCACCACTTGATTTGTTGTGAAGTTCGTCTTTATCCTTAAGTGACATCTCATGAGCAACAATTCTTCCAATCACCTCCGTTGGCTTGAGATCTTTGTAATTGGGCATCATTTGGATCAATGTGCACACGGTATCATATTTTCCATCCAAGGCTCTTAGGATCTTCTTGATGATGAATCTATCGGTCATCTCTTCACTTCCTAAGCCGGCAATCTCATTTGTGATGAGAGCAAGCCTAGAGTACATTTCAGCGACACCTTCACCATCCTTCATCTTGAACTTGTCAAGTTGGCTTTGAAGCACATCCAACTTGGATTCCTTGACGGAGTCGGTACCTTCGTGCATATCAATCAAAGTGTCCCAAATTTCCTTTGCATTCTCAAGGCGGCTGATTTTGTTGAATTCTTTGGGGCACAATCCGTTGAAGAGAATATCACAAGCTTGAGCATTGTATTGCAACATCTTCAACTCATCCGCGGTAGCTTCACGGTTTGGTTCTCTCTCGTCAAAGAAGTCACCTTGCAAACCAACACACACAATAGCCCAAACAGCGGGGTTATGTCCAAGAATATGCATTTTCATTTTATGCTTCCAACTAGCAAAATTAGTACCATCAAAGTAAGGACCTTTACGGTGATAATTTCCCTCGCTAGACGCCATACTCTCCTAGGTTGTGAAACCAAGGCTATGACCACCAAAAGCTATGGAGATCAAGCAAATGGAGACCAAAGCTCTGATACCACTTGTAGGATCGAAAGTATGTCTAGAGGGGGGTGATTAGACTACTTGACCAAATAAAAACTTAACCTTTTCCCAATTTTAGTTCTTGGCAGATTTTAGCTATTTTAGGACAAGTCAAGCAATCATCACACAATTCAAGCAAGCATGCAAAGAGTATATTGGCAGCGGAAAGTAAAGCATGCAACTTGCAAGAATGTAAAGGGAAGGGTTTGGAGAATTCAAACGCTATTGGAGACACGGATGTTTTTCCCGTGGTTCGGATAGGTGGTGCTATCCTACATCCACGTTGATGGAGACTTCAACCCACGAAGGGTAATGGTTGCGCGAGTCCACACAGGGCTCCACCCAAGGGCAACGGTTGCGCGAGTCCACACAGGGCTCCACCCACGAAGGGTCCATGAAGAAGCAACCACCCACAACGGGTCCACGAAGAAGCAACCTTGTCTATCCCACCATGGCCATCGCCCATGAAGGACTTGCCTCACTAGCGGTAGATCTTCACGAAGTAGGCGATCTCCTTGCCCTTACAAACTCCTTGGTTCAACTCCACAATCTTGTCGGAGGCTCCCAAGTGACACCCAGCCAATCTAGGAGACACCACTCTCCAAGAAGTAACAAATGGTGTGTAGGTAATGAACTCCTTGCTCTTGTGCTTCAAATGATAGTCTCCCCAACACTCAACTCTCTCTCATAGGATTTGGATTTGGTGGAAAGAAGATTTGAGTGGGAAGCAACTTGGGAAGGCTAGAGATCAAGATTCATATGGTAGGAATGGAATGTCTTGGTCTCAACACATGAGTAGGTGGTTCTCTCTCAGAACATATGAGTTGGAATGGTGTGTGTGTTCTGATGGCTCTCTCATCGAATGAGAAAGAGGTGGAGGGGTATATATAGCCTCCACACAAAATCCAACCGTTACATACAATTTACCAATCTCGGTGGGACCGAATCAGAAAACTCGGTCTGACCGAAATAGTAAACCTAGTGACCGTTAGGAATTTCGGTGGGACTGACATGCAACTCGGTAGGACCGATTCGGTTAGGGTTTGGGCATAACGTAATCTCGGTGAGACCGATTACACAAACTCGGTGAGACCGAATTTGGTAATTAGCTAACCAGAGAGTTGGTCAGGCAAACTCGGTGGGACCGATTTGCTCTTTCGGTGAGACCGAGTGGAACTCGGTGAGACCGAAAAGTTACAAAGGGGAAACACTGAGTTTACATTGCAATCTCGGTGGGACCAATTCGCTCTTTCGGTAAGACCGAAAAGTTACGAAAGGGAAACAGAGAGTTTGCAACCCCATCTCGGTGAGACCGAGATCCTTATCGGTAGGACCGAATTGCTAGGGTTTGGCAGTGGCTAATGACAAGTGAAACTCGGTGGCGCCGGATAGGAAGAATCGGTAGGACCGAGTTTGGCTTAGGTTTTAGGTCATATGTGGATATGGGAAAGTAGTTGAGGATTTTGGAGCATATCATTAAGCACATGAAGGAAGAGGCTCATTAAGCAACACCTCATCCCTCCTTAATAGTATTGGCTTTTCCTAAAGACTCAATGTGATCTTGGATCACTAAAATATAAAATGAAGAGTCTTGAGCTTTTGAGCTTGAGCCAATCCTTTGTCCTTAGCATTTTGAGGGTTCCACTTTCATATCCATGCCATGCCAATCATTGAGCTTTCCTGAAATAATCATCTTGGAATAGCATTAGCTCAATGAGCTATATGTTGTTATGAATTACCAAAACCACCTAGGGATAGTTGCACTTTCAGTGGTGTGCTGGCATGTCCGAAGAGGCGGCACGCGTCTCCGGGGTGTGCCCCCGCACACGGACGGCGCAGCCGCCGGCACCTGAAGGGGGAAACGGACGCGTCGGGTCTACACGGAGGGGATCTTACTGTGGGTTTGGCCCGGATGTTGCTCTAAAGTGTTCGTATGGGCTGACCTAACACGACCGGGTGGATAGTTCCACTGGTCAAAACCCGTCCGTGCAAAGTCAAAGGGCTAGATCCCGTGGTCAAACGCTACAGGGTTAGGCGCGACGGTGCCGTGGGGGGGTAGCAATGCCACCCGAGCGTCGCACCGGGCCCTCATACATGCGGGGTGGTGTGCTGGCTCGTCCGAAGAGGCGGCACGCGTCTCCGGGGTGTGCCCCCGCACACGGACGGCGCAGCCGCCGGCACCTGAAGGGGGAAACGGACGCGTCGGGTCTACACGGAGGGGATCTTACTGTGGGTTTGGCCCGGATGTTGCTCTAAAGTGTTCGTATGGGTTGACCTAACACGACCGGGTGGATAGTTCCACTGGTCAAAACCCGTCCGTGCAAAGTCAAAGGGCTAGATCCCGTGGTCAAACGCTACAGGGTTAGGCGGGACGGGGGCCCTGGGGGGGTAGCAATGCCACCCGAGCGTCGCATCGGGCCCTCATACATGCGGGGTGGTGTGCTGGCATGTCCGAAGAGGCGGCACATGTCTCCGGGGTGTGCCCCCTCACACGGACAGCGCCGCCGCCGGCACCTGGAGGGGGGAAACGGACCCGTGCCGCCTCTTCGGACATGCCAGCACACCACCCCGCATGTATAAGGGCCCGGTGCGATGCTCGGGTGGCATTGCTACCCCCCCCCCAAGGCCCCCGTCCCGCCTAACCCTGTAGCGTTTGACCACGGGATCTAGCCCTTTGACTTTGCACGGACGGGTTTTGACTAGTGGAACTATCCAGCCGGTCGTGTCAGGTCAGCCCATACGAACACTTTAGAGCAACATCCGGGCCAAACTCACAGTAAGATCCCCTCCGTGTAGACCCGACGCGTCCGTTTCCCCCCTCCAAGTGCCGGCGGCGGCGCCATCCGTGTGAAGGGGCACACCCCGAAGACGCGTGCCGCCTCTTCGGACATGCCAGCACACTATACGGCATGTATGAGGTCCCGGTGCGATGCTCCAGTGGCATTGCTACCCCCTACGGCCCCCGTAGCGCCTAACCTCCCAGGGTCCCGGTGTCACGGTCGTCGCACCGAGTACCGGGTCCCACACAGACAGTAAACTAAAAATCTAAAAATGTAATAATTGAATTGATTAAAAACTCCGGTATTCATCATTGAAAACGTACTATCACTCTGAAACCTTTAGTGCCCGGGCACCGGGCCGGCTGCCCGGGCACTGAAAGTTTCAGAGTAATTGTCCGTTTTCTTCATATAAGTCTAATGAATACCGGAGCTTGTAACGTATGGATTAGTGAACTATTTAAACAGGTCAAATTGCTTTCCCCTCGGCGAGGTGGGACTATTTTAAAAAAAATTGTGGTTTGCATATATGCCGACGGCCTAGCCGTCGGCATAGGCCTCCCATCTATGCCGATGGCCGGGCCGTCGGCATATGTGCACGTTATCAACTCCCCCGGCTGCTGACATCTGGGCCCAGACCTATGCCGACGGCCATGCCGTCGGCATAGGGACAACTTTATCCACACCGCACCCGACCTCCTCCACTCATTTTCTCCCTCAACCGCACCCGACCCCGACCCTAACCGCTGCCACCCACCTCCTCCGCTGCCCGTCCTAAGCACGCCACCGCCCGCGCAGCGCCGCCCCGAGCACGCCCCCGCCGGCGCCTCCCCGCTCCGACCCGCGCCGCCCCACCCCGAGCCCGCCGCCGCCCGCGCCTCCCCGCCCCGACCCCGAGCCACCCTGCCCCGACCCCGGGCCGGCCGCCCTGCCTCGACTCCGGCGCCCCGCGCTGGCCGCGCCGGCAGCCCCGCCCCGACCCGCCTCCGACCTTCCGGCCCAGACCCCGCACCGCCCCGCCCGACCCCCCTCCGGGCCGCCCCGCCCCGACCCCCTTCCGGCCTCCCCGCCCCGACCCGACGCCGGCCGCCCCGCCCCGACCCCCCGCCGGCCTCCCCGCCCCGACTCCGCGCCTCCCCGCCCCAACTCCGGCCGACCCTCTCGAAGGTGAAAATTTTATGTATTTTTAGTGTTTTTAGTAATTTTGTAGCTAGTTAGATAGGTATTTAGATAGATATTTAGATAGTTAGATACCTAGTTAGATAGATAGTTATATAGATAGTTACGGGCCAGATTGTGCTGCGCCAATGCAAGAAGAAGGCCCGCCAGATGCAGTACGAGGTGCGCTATGTGGCCATCTCCACATACTACCACGACTATCTTGGTGTCAAGATGACCAAGGAAGAAGCGCGGAGGATGGGCATTACCTTGGAGAGGCCCGAGTTCTTGGCGGTAAGTATAAAAGATTTTTCATTATGCTTTCATATATTATGCTTTCATTACCTTGTGGTACATTATGCTTTATGCTTTATGCTTCCATAACACCAAGTTGGACACTCCTACATGCCATTATGCTTTTATTATGTAGGTGTGTCCAAATTGGTGTTATGGAAAAGACGAGTCCTGGGCGGCACTGGTGGATCTTTGGTGTGATGAGGCTGGAGCCTGGGCGGCAATGAGAACCAAAAATAAGGCTAACCGAGGGACGGAGGGAGTACATGCTCAGGGAAACCGAAACCACTATCTCCACAAGGCAGTTAATGTATGACTAACCCCATTAAACATTCTTCTTCTTCTATTTACCATCACTTTCTTATGTATGACTAACCTCTGTTTGGTGGTGCGGGAGGAGAAACTGAAGCGGCCGCTCTCACACATGCAGGCGTGGGAGATCGCCCATACGCGGAAGGACCCCAAGCCTGGCGAGCCCAAGTACTACGGCAAGAATACCGCAGAGAGGAAGAAGGCCTACTCCGAAGCGTATCTGGAGTTACATCCTGACACACCTGACCCCATTGCGGCGCCTCTGGACGACATGGCGGTGGTGAGGATGGGGCCCAAGGAGCACGGTCGGGAGGCGGTTCTCGATGCTGTGATCACTCCTAGTATCTCCTACACACAGCTTCGTCGGATCGACCCGAGCCTGAGCCAGCGCATGAGCCAGCCAGTGACTAGTACACAGTACCTCTTTCAGGAGCAACAATCTGTAAGTATTTTCCCTCTTATCTTCATTTCTCACTTCATTTTCCGCATTTAGTAGTTTTATAAGTTCCATCATGTCATACCGTAGGCCTACATGGAGTACACATGCCAGGAGACCATGGCGTGGCATCAGAGGCTTTATGAACACCAAGTGTAGAGGGATAGCCAGATGCAGCAGGCTTTTCAGGATATGGCGGCCGGCAAGTGTCCTCAGTTCCCTCCAGCACAATGCCCTCCAGCACAACCAGTGCTGATGAGCTTTGAGGAGTTTGTGGCACAGACCGCTGGCCCCTCGCCGGTTAGTTCATCCCCAATCTATTCACCCAAAGCATATCATGCCTTTCAACACAGTCATATATCCCGTGCATATGTCTTTTCAACATCCAGGTAACAGGTGGATCTACCGTTGGCGGTGGTCTTCGCAGCACTCCGGAGACACGGAGCCCGACCACTCCGATCCACGGAGGCGGAGGCGGAGGAGGAGGCGGTCTTGGCGGTAGCGCTGCCGCTAGCAGTGACGACCTGGGCTTCAGCGGTCTTGGCGGTGACGACCTCCATGGTGCTCGACGTCCTGGCGCTTAAGCCTTTGGGTCACATTGTGGCGGTCTTGGTGGTGATGATACTTATATGCTTGTGATGTTTCTTATTGTTGTTTGTGAGATTCTTATGCTTGGTGGTGATGATACTTATATGTTTATACTTTGCGATGCTTCTTATGATGTGTGATGATGAATTTGTTCTGTGATGCTGCTGGGCCAGCTGTTATGTGATGCATATATTTGTTGTGTGCTGTATATATTCAAATGAATTGAGCTGAAACAAAACAGAAAAAAGAAAAAAAAACAGATAGAAACTATGCCGACGGCTAGGCCGTCGGCATAGAGCTGCCGTGAGCTCCCAGTGGCTGCCACGTGGCAGGTCTATGCCGACGGCTTAGCCGTCGGCATAGTTTCAAACTAAGCCGACGGCTAAGCCGTCGGCATAGGCCTACTCCAGGAGCTCCCAGTGGCTGCCACGTGGCAGGTCTATGCCGACGGTCTAGCCGTCGGCATAGTTTCAACCTAAGCCGACAGCTATGTCGACGGCTAGACCGTCGGCACAGACCTGCCACGTGGCGAGCAAGCATTGGTCAGCACTTGACGGCGGCCGCCGTTACGCGATAACATTGCCGACGGCCGGGGCCGTCGGCATAGATGTACGGACACCGTCGGGATAGGGCCTATGTCGACGGCCTTTCTATGCCGACGGCATTCCTGGCTACGCCGACGGATATGTTGCCGACGGCCCTATGCCGACGGGTGCCGTCGGCATAGGCCTGTCCCGACGGCCTTTCAAGGCTATGCCGACGGCCCTGGCCGTCGGCATAGGGTGCGATTCCGGTAGTGCGTGCGCCGAGGTGTCCCCGGCCTCTAACAGGAGCGACGCGCAGTTCAGAGGAGAGAGAGAAGGTAGGGGAAAAGAAGAGAAGGGAGAGAGGGAGGCACGGCGGCGTGATCCAGCTGGCTGCTCCCGGCGATGTCAACAAAGAGCTCGGGCGAGATCAGACGGGAACACGCAACGGCGGCGGAGGATAGGGCTAGGAACCCTAGCCAGGGTGAGGGAGTCGTGGGTGGCGATGGATTGTTTCTGTCGGCGGTGTGTGAGCGGACCGATCATGGGGAGGTGAAAAAACCATATGAAGAAAAACCAACGAAAGATGGTGGTGGGAGGTGGGACGAAACAAAACCGGGACAAAAAAAACCTGGAAGCGAAACTACCAACTGCTCCATTAGAAGTAGAGATTTACACAGGCGGCACTCGATCAATCGTCACAGCATATATAAATATAATTCCCTATGTAGAACATATACTCATCAGTCTGTCATGGCTCATGGTTGCCTCATGAACTGAAATATTCGGTCCTCAATCGTCACCTCCCAATAGGAGGGCCAGGAAGCAGACGAGGTCGCCCGCAAAGAAGAAGATGGTCCAGCAGATCCTGACGAGGTGGTCGGTGTCGGTAGCAAAGATCTCTACTCCTAATGGACGACTTGGTTGAATAGTCCCCCCACTTTCAACCGGTTTATTTTCAACCGGTTTATTTTCAACCGGTTTATTTTCAACCGGTTTTTTTCCATCAAATTACCCCCACCCCCACGCCCACCCACCGAAACCGGTTTCCTAAAGCAAATTGCATTAATGAGAGAGATCCGTTGATTTGGCTAAGGTAGGAAAGAATCTATTATTTGTTTCCTAAAGCAAATTGCATTAATGGGAGAGATCCTTTGATTTGGCTAAGGTAGGAAAGAATCTATTATTTGTTTGCTAAAGCAAATTGCATTAATGGAAGAGATCCATTGATTTGGCTAAGGTAGGAAAGAATCTATTATTTGTTTCCTAAAGAAAAAATGCATTAATGAGAGAGATCCGTTGATTTGGCTAAGGTAGGAAAGAATCTATTATTTGTTTCCTAAAGCAAATTGCATTAATGGGAGAGATCCGTTGATTTGGCTAAGGTAGGAAAGAATCTATTATTTGTTTGCTAAAGCAAATTGCATTAATGAAAGAGATCCGTTGATTTGGCTAAGGTAGGAAAGAATCTATTATTTGTTTCCTAAAGAAAATTGCATTAATGAGAGAGATTTGTTGATTTGGCTAAGGTAGGCGGTTTTTGCGGTTCGTGGCGGCTCAGTGTGAGGTGGGGCGAGGTACAAAAAAAATCATGGAAGGTGGGACGGAAAAAAACCTGGGAGGTGGGAGTTGTCCCTGGTTAACCTACGAAATTTCATAGATTTTTTTAGGACGAAAAAAACCAGTGGAGGTGGGACGAAAATTGACCGGCGGAGACTACCAACTGCTCCATTAGGAGTAGAGATTTTCTAAAGCAAATTGCATTAATGGGAGAGATCCGTTGATTTGGCTAAGGTAGGAAAGAATCTATTATTTGTTTGCTAAAGCAAATTGCATTAATGAAAGAGATCTGTTGATTTGGCTAAGGTAGGAAAGAATCTATTATTTGTTTCCTAAAGAAAATTGCATTAATGAGAGAGATTTGTTGATTTGGCTAAGGTAGGCGGTTTTTGCGGTTCGTGGTGCTCAGTGTGAGGTGGGGCGAGGTACAAAAAAAATCATGGAAGGTGGGACGGAAAAAAACCTGGGAGGTGGGAGTTGTCCCTGGTTAACCTACAAAATTTCATAGATTTTTTTAGGACGAAAAAAAACCAGTGGAGGTGGGACGAAAATTGACCGGCGGAGACTACCAACTGCTCCATTAGGAGTAGAGATAACAGACAAGACACGTTTATTTCATACGCGCGAGCAAACAATAAAGGACACGTCACATAGGCGTCGATGACCTGCCACACCTAATTGGCAGGCGGCACGGCCGAGGGCATGACATGCCAAATTGGCAGGCGGCACGGTCGATGGCCTGACATGCCAAGTTGACAGGCGGATGGAGAAATTACCGCGCCTAATTGGCTAACGGCACTACCGATGTACCGCCACACCAAACAGACGGACGTACTGATATTTTTGAAACGCCAAACCCTAAGGCAAATCATCTCTACTCCTAATGGAGCAGTTGGTGAATAGTCTTCATGGTTTATTTTTGCTAATTTTTTTCCGTCTCTCCTCCCACCACCTCCTCCCACCCTGGTTCATCGGTTTATTTTTCTCTCCACTCTTTATTACAACCAGAACTTTCCTAACGTATAACAAATCACGGATCTAACTTCCTTAAATTATGCAAATCAATCAATTTCTTTTATTGGTTCAATTTGTCTTAGGAAACAAATAACAGATTTTTAGTAAACAAATAATATATTTTAATTTAGCTTTCCTAACTTATCTAAATCAATTGATTTCTCTCAAAGTGAAATTTGTTTTAGGAAACAAATAACAGACACGTCACAAACTTTCCTCTCAATAAATAGTTTTTTAACATTTGCAAACTTTCCTAATCAGACACGTCACAAACGGGCAGGTACTGATATCACGTTACCAAACAATAAAACCCCATTTGCATAGAAATCAGTTCAATATCCTAACTTTCCTAAATTTTTACCTTTCCTTGATAACAACCAATATTTCCTATGTTTTCCACCTATAGAAGGAAATCACCCCTCCATCGATATTAGCATTTTTTTGGAATGAGATCTCTAGGTTATGATTTTTTTGCGATTCTTTCCAATTGTGACCTCTCCTTCCGCTCCGGCTCCTTCTCGCATAAACACCTCCACCATAGCCAGCTGATGCCACCTCAGACCTCCTGCCTCTCCACACCTTCTCCGCCACCTCCTCCTCATACTCCATTGACAATCCCTCCGCCATGTTTGTCCACGGCGGTGTCGAGGACATGGCGCAGCAGCGTACCAGCGGTAGAGTAGCGCATAGCAGCAGGAAGCAGCACGCAGCAGGCGAGGCAAGCGGCCGGCGTGGCTGAGGGGACGGCCGGCAGAAGATGGCTGTGACAGGAGGGGGCGCGACTGCGGGGCGAGCGAAGGCATAGGCGGCAGCAGACGGGCAAGCGCAGCTAGCGAGAGTGTGGGATGGCTGCGGCGAGCGCGGCGGCAGTGGCGGGCGAGCGCGGCGGCAGTGGCGGGCGCGATCGACGCGGTGTGGCATAGGCGTCCATATATACTTTAAGGGTGTTGAGGTCATTATAGGAGTATTTAGATTGATCAAGTTTCTATCTGCTCTTTCTTCCTGTAAAGATTTCTCAAAATTGTCGATGAGTATTTAAATGATGAAGTTTCTATTTGGTATCACTTCCTGTGAGGATATCCCAAAATTACCAGATCTAATATTATTTTAGCATGGCCTTTGGTAGTTCATGTGCACGTATTTTAGTGTATGGCCCAATCTCATATTTTCTTCAAATTTATAGTGAAATGATGTTTCAATCAAGGTTGTTCCATATTGAGCTACCTTGCGAAAAATATGCATAATGATTGTCTGTGTTTCTGATGAGCTGGAGCAGATGCACGATTGTACATGTACCGAATAACTCATGATGCAGGACCGCTTGTGGTTGTTTTTAGGGCACATAGTGTTGGCGTGGGGACCTTTCGTATGTTCTATACTAAGAATTTTTCATCTTATGCTTTGTACTAAGTTGGTTTTATAACTTGTGTGCTTATTTCACTAATGCATGCAGGAGTATCAAACAGTGATGGTGTGTTCTGTATACGATTTTGTTTACTCCAATTCTATATATTCTCACGAGTAGATAAGGTGTAAGCATGTGTAATGTAGTTCCTTTTTCTACATATGGTGATTGATTTCTTCATTGGTAACCCAACTAACGGATGGTAATCAATCTTCAAATACCAAAACCAATGTCACTTGATATGTATGAGAATATTAAATGTAATATTAACATAACTAATATTGAACTCTTAAAGCTAATGTGGCCCCGTTGCAACGCACGGGCGTTCTTCTAGTAAGGATAAAGTGGACGACGATGGCGAGCGAGAGCGCGAGGCACGCGATGGCACGGCGGACACGAGGGCACGGCGGACCCCGCCGTGGCGGCGTCAGCGCCGACGCGGCCACATGAGACGCAGCGGTGGCCACCATCCCGGTAATGTCTGCCGGCTTGAAGCACTGCATGAATATGATGGATCGATCGGTCGGAATGTCCAGCATGTACAAAAGGACCAAGGGGAAGGGGTAGTAGCCTAGTAGGCACTAGGCAGTAGGCAGACAGGTCGTAGTGAATTATTACCAGGTCGGGATTTCATAGTAGGCCAGGATGGAGCAGCCGAGGAAGACGGAGGTGGTGAGGAGCGCCCAAGCGCTGACCACGGTCACACTCAGAGGCAGCAGACGCATCTTGCCGTCCATGGATCCAACCGTTTTTTGCCGTCGCGGGGCGTCCATGGAATGGATCCAATCCAAGCTAGCTAGCAGCAACAACAACAGCGCTGGGTTAGTTGGTTCCCTTGTACTACTGCAATTCTCTGTCGCGAAAGAAAAAATCGATCCATGCATCTCAAATTCTCAATTAATCTCACAAGATGAAAGGAAAGGGAAGAAGGCCGGCCGGCCGGGGACAGGTGGGGCGGCGGGGAAGGGAACGGACTCACCGACGCTGGTCGGAACTCGGAACTGGATGTGGGAGCTTCGTCCTCGCTTGCTGCTCGTGGCGGCCTGGGTCGTCGTGTGTTGGAGCCTGGCCTGGACGCGGCGCAGATCCGGTGGAGCTTCTTTCTCGCTTGCTCCTGGTGGCGGCCGGAGGTGGAGGGCTGTTTAAATAGACGCAGCGGGCAGCCTCCGTTGCGAGCAAGAGACGGTGAACCCCTGCGTACGATGATTTCACATCGCAGGAAGTTGCCATACAGCGCGCATAGCATCTTTGGGAATTCATTTAGCTGCACACTTATTTTCAACTGGTGTGATTTCTAGTAGCATACAAATATGTGACCCGTGCGTGCTTCGTGCATTACTAGGACCCGTACCCACTCTAACCAGCGGTGGCTCATTCAACATTTTGAATGGTTTTGATTCTTTCTGTCTAAGCTTGAATGCCATCAATGGGTACAACCTCAACTTTAAGTTACATTAATTATTGATGGATTATCAATTAGTTCTTTTGCTAGTCGATTCATCAGCTTATTTATTCTTGTTAAAAATGGTAAGTGGAGCTCCAAATGACTACACATTATCATCTACTCGGAAAGATGTGAACAGCAGAAAGAATATGATGGCGATTCATAGCATATGTCTCCATTAAGGCATAAAGTAATGAGACACCGTGTGCTTTTCAATAATGCAAGTTTTTAAGCCATTATCTTGAGTGGGCTTTATTTTTTACTCTTTTCACCACTTTTTATATATATTTCTAGATGAGAGTAACAAAGCTGAGTCATTCTCTATAAAATTACCTTGTTTCTCTTTACATTGCTGGAAAGAGATTGGATCCACTTCAAGACTTTGTTTTTCTTTGAAAGCAACAATTCAAAATGTTGTTCGACCGCCGGAGCCTAAATTATTCGCTAGTTGCTTTAACAAAGTGAGATGGTCATTGTTTAACTTATTACGAACCCATGGACATCACAACACATTAAACATGTTAGGTCTCTAGTCGATCCTCTAAGTTTTTGTCGTTTGTAGCCAATCCTCTAAACTTATTGGAGTACAAGTTACCGTAGATCAATCACACTTGAATGCCATCAGCGGTGACAACCTCAGCTTTGAGTTATATTAATTGTTGACAGATCA
Source organism: Triticum urartu (assembly GCF_056163025.1). NCBI lineage: Eukaryota > Viridiplantae > Streptophyta > Magnoliopsida > Poales > Poaceae > Triticum > Triticum urartu. The sequence continues at coordinate 38,230,170 of NC_141877.1, read as the reverse complement.
TCAATTAGGTCTTTTACGAATCCACTCATCAACTTATTTGTCTTTGTTGAAAATGAAAGGTCGGGCTAGCTTCAAATGTCCACATGTTATCATCTACTTGAAAAGCATGTCAAGAAAGAAAGAATGTGACGACGATTGATGCCTTATGTCTCCACTAAGGCACAAAGTGATGAGGCATCGTGTGTTTTTAAACAACCAATATATTTTTATCGTGAATGGACGGTGGGGCTTCAAAAGGCCTATGCAGTTCATCTTGACCCTTGTCATCTACTTTTTTTTTACGGGTGAAAAGAGGATTCTCATTACTCAAGAAGGCTTTTCAGCCAGAGCCAAGTTTACAATAAAGTCTAACCCCGAGTGCAACCAAACAGCGGTGCGAGGGGTGCTCCTACCATACTTGGCAAGCTCATGACTAACTTTGTTTTGCGAACGACAACAAAGACTAAAAGAGACCTCCCTCCCCTCCATCGTTGCCAGTCTCCTGATTTCCTCAATGACGGTACGATGAGCCGACCGGTCCTGCTCACGAGCTGTGATCATTGTCACCGCCTCCGCACAATCAAGCTCGACTTTAATGGGCGCGTCCGTACGGAAAAGAGCTAGTTCCAAGCCCTCCCGACACGCCGCTAGCTCTGCCGTGAACGCATTATCGCATGCGCGAATTTCTCTACAAGCACTGAAAATGATCTTGCCCTCAGAATCTCGAAGGACCATGCCCCCTCCAGCCAATCCTGTCGCCGGTATGAAGCTACCATCTGTATTAAGTTTAGTATTGCCTAGCTCTGGGGCAACCCATCCTCGCTCATCCTTGAGAGGAGCCGGCTCTCTAGTGAGTATCGGTGGTGCATTGAGTATCATCTTTCCCTTGACCACATCTCCACTTGGGTGTTGCTGCACGCACAAGAGTGAATTGATGTATCCATGAAGGAATCGGCGAGAAGCTTCTGTGGGTGGTGGCTTCTTCTCATGTGTAATCTCATTCCGCACATGCCAAATCCTCCACATAATCATGAGCACAATCATCCGTGTCGCCTCATCCGGTGGCTCCAGAAGTGTGAAGAGCCATTCCGGCCCGACATTATGGATGTCGTCGACACTCGGTATAGGCCAGTCCAAGGCCATAGCATGCCATAGTTCCTTAGCTAGTGGACACCTGCAGAACGCATGGAACCCGTCCTCTCGTTCCACACCACAAAGGGGACAAACATCAGTAATCTCAAGGTGCCGAGAGAATTTGTTTGCCCAGGTAGCAAGTGAATTTGTAACAATCCTCCATGCAAACACGCGTACCTTCGGGGGAGCAGGGCACCCCCATATGATCTTCCAGATGGCGCGACGACCATCCGGTGCCCTGCTCATGGCTGTGGCCGATGGACGCTCGCGCTCATCCATGGAAAAGCGATAGGCGGATCGAACAGTGAAGATACCGTTCTTCTCCGGAGCCCATGCGATGATGTCGTCGGTGACACGGGATGAAGTGCGGATGCTGGCGATCGCGTCGACGTCTGCCGGAAGGAAGTAGCGCCGGAGTAGGTCCATGCGCCAAGTCCCGTCCGGGCCAAGAAGCTTGGCCACCCGCCGGAGCCGACATGTGCCCTGCTGGGAGACAGGCTGGCGCGATGGCTCCCGGGGGACCCACCGATCCCGCCATATGCGGATGTTCTGGCCATCCCCTACCCGCCACACAATGCCCTTCTTTAGTAGCTCTAGTCCATATTGTATGGCCTGCCACGTAGAAGAAGCATTTCCGGAGAAGACTGTGTCCTCTAGGCGTCCATCTGGGTAGTACCTAGCTTTCAGCACCTGCGCACATAAACTGTTAGGCTTGATAAGCAGCCGCCACGCCTGGCGAGCAAGGAGAGCCTGGTTAAAAACACAGAAATCTCTGAAGCCCAGGCCACCCTTCGTTTTATGAGCTAAGATTTTTGGCCATGCCAACCAATGAGTTTTCCTCTTGCCTTCAGCGGAGCCCCACCATCTGTTCAGGTCATCACAAACAGACATAGGTAATTTGAAAACTCCCATGATATATGTGGGGATAGCTTGGGCAATGGCTTTTATCATTATTTCTTTCCCTGCAAGCGAGAGGGTGTCGCCCCAAGCAATGATCCTCTTCAGCAGACGAGACTGTAAATTCTGAAATTTTCCCTTAGACATACGTCCTTCCGGTGTAGGTAACCCCAGGTACTTTTCCTCAAAAGTTACTGTTTCAATATGTAGGACATCACGCACCTTCTCTTGGTCCTCAATGGCACATGAATTTCCAAACAGAGCACTACACTTGGCTGGGTTGATGCACTGGCCTGTAACTTTTTCATACGTATTTAGCACCTCTTGTACTTTCCTAACTTGCTCCTCTTTAGTCTTAAAGAAAAGCAAAGTGTCGTCTGCAAACAATAAATGAGAAACACCCGGAGCTCTGCGGCAGATTTTTAACGGAGTATAATCACCTTTGCGCTCTCCATCCTTCAACAAAGCGGAGAGACCATCAGCCACAAGCAGGAATAGAAACGGGGAGAGGGGATCACCTTGCCGTAGCCCGCGCGACGGTGCGAACGAATCCAAAAGGGTTCCATTAAATTTAACTGTGTATCTCACCGAGGCGATGCATGCCATAATCCAGTTCACCCACCGACGAGCAAAACCCATCTTTTGCATCATTCACTCCAAGAAAATCCAATCGACCCTATCATAAGCTTTAGACAAATCCTGCTTATAAGCACAGAAACTCTTATCAGGGTCCTTCTCTTGCTGAATATAGTGAATGCATTCAAACGCAATTAACGCATTATCTGTGATCATCCGGCCAGGAACAAATGCACTTTGTTCGGGGGAGATGATATCATCAAGGATAGGGCGCAAGCGATTTACCAGACATTTTGAGACCACCTTATAAATCACATTGCACAGACTGATAGGCCGAAGCTCTGTCAGTTTCTCCGGGTTATCAACCTTGGGGATGAGAACTATGGCAGTGTCATTCACCCCTTTCGGCATTAGTCCCGTCCGGAAAAACTCTTTAACTCCTGCGATGACTTGGTCCCGCATCACAGCCCAGTTCCTCTGGAAGAAACGAGCGGGAAACCCGTCTGGTCCCGGAGCCTTCAAGGGTCCAATCTGGAACAAGGCGTACGCAATTTCCTTGTCCGAGAAATCTATGCAGAGAGCATCATTCATGTGGTCAGTAACACGAGTATTAATGAGATCAATCACAGGGTCCGCACATAATGAGTTATCAGCTGAAAAGAGATCTGCAAAATATGAAGTAACCATAGCCGCCATAGCCTCATGATCCCTGTGAATGACACCTGCAGTATCCATTAATGATTTAATGCGGTTTTTTGGGTGCGCCAAACAGCTTTCCTATGGAAGAACTGTGTGTTCCTGTCGCCTTCCTTCAGCCATGCAACCCGTGATCTTTGCATCCACATCATCTCCTCACGATACAAGAGTTCATTCATCTTGTCTGTTGCCTCTCTAATCTCCTTCCTATCTGCATTCATAGACATAAGCTCCTCTAGGCGAGAGCGAGACTTGTTAATTTCCTTGATGACATAACCAAACTTTTTCCTACTCCAATCATGCAACTTCTTCATCAAGTTTCCCAACCCAGAAGCAATTTCACCAAGGTTAAGCATCGAACCCAATTCGGTCCAAGTGTTCATAATTACCTCCGGTAGCGTGGGATCCCTCTCCCACATAACCTCATACTGGCGGCACCTCCTCCCATGCTCCTGTCTCGGCTCCTCCCTAGAACAGCGGAGCAGGATAGGTAGATGATCTGAACTAGGAGCCACCAAGTGCTCCACCTTTGCATGTGTAAAGAGATCCCTCCAGGAGTTATTTGCCACAGCCCGGTCTAGGCGTACCTTGACATTTGCCCGCCCACCTCGCCGGTTATCATATGTATACGGGAGCCCTGCAAAACCAAGATCACCCAAGCCACATACTTCAAGCACATCATGGAAGTCGATCATCTGACCTGCCGATCTTGGTGTAGCAGAAAAGTGTTCGAAGCCCCACATGGCCTCGTTGAAATCGCCAACCACTGCCCATGGCATGTTGGCTTGTCGGTGCAGATCATGGAGGATGGACCACATGCGATGCCGGTCCTCCTTACGGGGCTCGCCGTAGACGCAAGTGAGCCTCCAGGGCGGCTCGCCCGCCACACTTGTCACATACGCATCGATATATCTTTCATTTATTGTTTTTACATCCACACACAACGCCTCATGCCAATACAAAGCAAGACCTCCACTAAGACCAACACTATCAGAAGCATCAAAACCCTTTAAACCTAAGCGAGCACGATGCCTACTCATTTTATTCTTGGACTGTCGAGTTTCACAAAGAAAAACAATGCTAGGGGAGTGAGTCTGAACAAGACTCACAAGATCACGAACTGTCTGAGGGTTCCCCGCCCCTCGGCAGTTCCAACTTAAGACATTCATTGCTCCTGACGGGGCTCCGCCGGCCCCGTCAGTTCGTCGGCGGCCCCTGGGCCGACTGCCTCCTTGTCGCTTGACACCTCCAACATGTCCTGGTCACGAACATCTCCAAGTACGTGAGACTGCTGCCCCTCCAGCGTCTCCGTTGTTCTACGCTTCCATATGATCAGGTCCTGCACGCGTGGGTTCATAGCCGTGGCTACTGCAGATCCCCTGATGGAGGGCTTCGGGCGGGCGGCGTCCGCAGAGGGAGCCCCATAATCGCCCCCACCAACCACCAGGTTCGCCGTAGTCGCTGGCATAGCTTTCCCCGCCCGATGCGCTGACGATCCCGCCCTCTCGCTGATGACTCGCTCAGGCGGCAGCGGTGTAGCAGCGCATGTAGATCGATCTGGTGGCTCCCTCGACTTCTGTCCTCACAGCAACCCCGCCTTTGGTATTAAGGGAGTCCAATCCAGCTTTCCCTTGCAGAAGGGTTCGAGAAAATCTAGCCCCCTCCAACATGGGGAGTCAGGAAGCCCATTGGCACTTTCCATCTCGAACACGGCATGATCGACGATGACTATAAGCCCGCGCGATCGCAGGGCGGACGAAGCCGCTGCTGTTCCGGCATCCTACGCAGGCAGGGGGGCGGAGGGAGGGCCACACTTGGCCGGAGCGACGTCCGGCGGCGGTGGCGGCGTGGGGATCGCCCCCTGATCGCCCGGGCCGGGACGCCCTAGCGAAGCGTTATCCATCTGTCTCGTATGTGTACCCTTGTCATCTACTTGAAAAGCGCATCAAAAGAAGAAGAAAAAGGTGATGGTGATGCATGGTGTGGCTCCACCAAGATATAAAGTGGTGAGGCATCACGTCTTTTCCAACAACGCAAGTTTTTAGGGCATTATCTTTGGTGAGCTTATTTTGCTCTCTTTTTACATTTTTTCTTAATTCCTAGACGAGGACAACGGATGTAAGCCATTCTCTATTATTCTCCTTCTCTCTTTACAATTGGGTTGAACTCAATGGAATAAAACAGATGCTATTGAACCAGTGGAGCTGACAAGGGCAGCTAGTTGCTTTAATAGCCGTTCGGTGAGCTATGAGCGTAAGGTGTTTTTCTTCCCTCGAGATCTCATGTGAGGGATCAATTGGCTAGAATATTGAAGTTTTGCTGGACCCCAACATGTTTCATGCGTTGAGAGGCCTATATATTTTATAATTTTGAATGGCAGATTTTTCATGTGTGTGCACCGTGGATTGAACGGTGACCATCTCACTTATGTCAAGGCAACTAGCTCTGTTGCTCTTCAGCGAGTGTTGTTGCTTTCAATTGATTTTGTCTTTTCAGGGGTTAAGGTGACATAGACGATGGAGACGTGTGTTAGTGTCATGAATCAGCACGGCTTTTTTTCTTCTTTCCATGGGTGGTTGGAGTAGATGACAACAAGCTAAATCGTCTGGACCTTTTCTCTTTTGAAACAGAAGACCATGCATGGAGACCCAGCTCCTCTCACTGCCATGTCAAATATGGTATACGGTACGCCCTCGGCAAATGCAACTCCCCCCTCGCTTCCTTCTGCCACAGCACATGCTTGTTCATACGTAGTACCGAGACTGGACACAGCGGGGCTGGCTGGTTGGTACGTGTAGTGCAGTGCATGGAACAACGCCAGGACCAAATCGATTAAGAGCATCGGCCAGCTTTATTTGCACATGTTGCTTGCCTCGTTTCTTTCATCGCTCTACAGTGAAACGGCAGCAATTTTCTACGTGGAAAATTGCACTTGCTATAAAATCTTGTGGAATTAATATGGTTTAAGGATGTGGTGCTCGTTTTACATCCGAATTCCTGATGTGAAATATGGTTCGTCCTGTGAAGAAACATCTCCTTTGCACATGGAATTGTGTGAAATGTATGTACAATCATTGTGCTAATATAAAAAGATAAATAGTCTACAAAGTCTCACAAAAATTAGGAATATCTAACCATTTATTTGATAGACTGGAAATATATATGTGGGAGAGTGTGGAATCCCTTCACACCACGGTAGAGGATTCTTAGAGGAAAGTAGGGATCGGATGAGGATGATACGTTACTGAGTGTCAAGGCAAAGGTTAGAACTGGGAAACAGGACCCAAGAATATCTCTAACAGATCCCTTATAATTGGTTAGATGAGTAAAATTTCACTTTTTCTCCTCTAACGTGCACCTAACCAACTTCTTAAAAGCGTTAGAGGAGAAATAATATTACTCTGCGGCCACCGCGACCCTTAAATATACTCGGACACGCATTGCCGGTGTTAAAATCCCCACTCCCACTGCTCCACTCCGCCGCCGCCCAAGCCCTTTCGGCGTTGCCCCACCCCACCCCCATGCATTCCAACTCTGCCCCGCCACCCAAAATGGCCGGATCCAGCCGCTCCCTGCTGTTGATCAGAAATGCAGATCCGCACCGCTCCCCGCTCTCAATGAAAAACGCAGATCCGCACCACACCCTGTTGTCGATCAGAAACGCAGATCAGCACCGCTCCCCGCTGTCGATCAGAAACGCAGATCCGCACTGCTCCCCACTATCGATCAGAAATGCAGATCCGCACCGCCACTCGCAGTCCTGAACCTGTGTCGTGGTGGCGCCTCCTCCCTCTGTGGCAGCACTTCTCCTCCCTCGGCCGCGTGTCCTGCTACCCCAACCTACAACCGCCAACGGCACCGCAGAGGAAATACCTCGGTGTGCGGCTGCTGGTGTGTGAGGCGTAGGTGGCGGAGATAATCGGCCGCAAGAGCCACGAGAAGATTTGGATCTGATAATTCCAATAGGCACATGTATACGGAACAACGCCAGAACCAAATCGAATAGGAGGATCGGACAACTTTATTTGCACATGTTGCTCGTCTTATTTCTTTTGTCGATCTACAATGCCATGGCAACAATTTTTCTACTTGGAAAATACAGTTGCTGGGAAAAAGATATTGCTATATACAAGTTACTATTCACACCTTCCTGCCTTTTTGTTTTGAGCTGAAGTGAGCGGGATTTTTCCTGCAAAAATGTTGATTTCCTTGCAAAATTTCTCTTAGAATTTTTTCTTGCAAGATTCATATTCCCTTCCAAAAAAGTTGTGTGTGATCGCTCCGACTCAATAGGTGTGTAGTCTTCAGGCCAATAACCAACGTCAGTGAACATTCCAACTCAACATGTGTGCAAGTGCTCAAAATTCTGTGTGTGAGTGTGTGTGTGCGCGCGCATGTGTGCGTGTGCGTGTGTGCGTGTGCGTGTGCATGTGCGTGTGCGTGTGCGTGTGCGTGTGTGCGTGTGCGTGCGTGTGTGTGTGTGTGTGTGTGTGTGTGTTTGGACTTCATTTGAAACAATGCGGAATAGTTTTGCAACTCATGCCACCTGAAACACCACAACGTAATGGTGTGTTCGAACGTCGTAATCGCACTTTATTAAATATGGTGCGATCTATGATGTCTCTCACTAATTTACCGCTATCGTTTTGGGGTTATGCTTTAGAGATGGTTGCATTCATGTTAAATAGGGCACCATCTAAATCCGTCGAGTCGACATCTTATGAACTGTGGTTTGACCACTAGTAGAAAAAGGGTCAAATGTGAAGCACATTAGTGCCGGTTTGAATTTGAGCCGGCACTAATGTGTGCATTAGTGCCGGTTCCAACGGCTAGCCGGACGCTCTCATTAGTACCGCTTCGTGGCGAACATTTAGCACCGGTTCGTGGCACGAACCGGTACTAAAATAAGTGGTGGCAGGATGTTGTCAGTCCGGGGCCCCTCCAGCACCTTTAGTACCGGGTCATATCACGAACCGGTACTAAAGGTCGTCCTACATAGACCCTTCGTCCACCCGAGCTCGCTCTGTTCTTTCCCTTTTCCCTCTCCTCTCTGTTCTTTTCCCTCTTCCTCTCAAGCTCATCACACATTTTGCCCAAAATTTGTCAAGATTTGAAGGCCCCCATCCATTCAAATGATCACAAAGGTTAGCAATTTTGTCCTTTCATCTCCCATTGCTAGATTAGCTCGTGCAATGCTTTATATAGTGATTGATTTTTGAGTTTAGTAATTTGGGAGGAATTATATATATGTGCTAGTATTTGATTTATATGCAATTTGAGGTCAAAAATAACACTTAGTTTGCATATGTAGGTGTGGTTTACTTAGTGCCTTCTAAATCTCCGTCGTAACCACCGTCGATCGCCCGCAACGTCCCGTCACCGGCACCACCTTGTGGTGAGCCTCTTGTTCATGCAGTTTTATATAGAAAATTGATGTTTTTGTGATTTGAATATATAGTTACTCGTATAATTATCCTACACATACGTTGTTTGTTATACATAGTGCCATGGTTTTGATATCCGTCCCCGTCAGCCCTCGTCCGGGTTATGATTCGGATGTGGTATATTCTCTTTTAAAACTATTCATTGCATTTCGTGTTTATGACAAATTATGCCCATCAAGTTGACATAGATATTTGTATGTAGGAGGTAGTTGAACCAGAAATTCCAACTGACCCTATTGTCGAGAGGTTAAATTTAGTTGAAAGAGAAAACGAGGATTTGAAGGAAAAATTGAAAAGAATTGAGTGGGAGAAGATGGAATTGGAGTTGCATGTTGCCGATGTCGTCGATGATCACAAGATTAAGATGGAGAAAATGCGCTTGAAGATTAGAAAGATTAGAAAATATGCCATTTATAGTGAGGCTTGGTATCATTATGTTGTTGGATCAATTGTTACCTTAATTGCGATCTTGATCGCATTTGTTGTTGCATTTAAATTCTTTAGCTAGAGAGTTATTTGTTTGTTGCATTTAAGTGTTGTATGATCTTTATGTATGAACTTTATGTATTGTATTAATTTGGTGTTTTCGGTGTTGTGTATTGAAGATGAGCCGGCAATGGATGTACGATGACCGATGCTCTCCCGAGTTCATTAATGGTGTGCGTACTTTTCTGCTTGTGGCTGAGGCAAACAAGCGGGCGGATGGTTTTATGCCTTGTCCATGTACTGGCTGTAAGAATGGTCACAATTACTCTATGTCAATAACCATTCACGTCCACCTGTTTGAGTCCGGTTTCATGCCCCACTATAATGTTTGGACCAAGCATGGAGAAAGAGGGGTTATGATGGAAGACAATGAAGAAGAAGAGGACGACGACAACTATCCTGGTCGTGGGTTCCCTGAATACGATGATACAACAATGAGGGAAGAAGCTGAGCCGGTAATGCGGGAAGAAGCTGAGCCGGCAATGCGGGAAGAAGCTGAAGAAGAGGCATCGGATGAGCCCATTGATGATCTAGGTCGGGCCATTGCCGATGCAAATACAAACTGCGCAAGTGATTTGGATAAGAAGAAGTTGCAGCGCATGTTAGAGGATCACAAAAAATTGTTGTACCCGAATTGCGTAGGTGACAAGAAAAAGCTGGGCACCACACTGGAATTGCTATAATGGAAGGCAGAGAATGGTGTATCTGACAAGGGATTTGGAAAATTGCTGGTAATGATAAAGAATATGCTTCCAAAGGACAACGAATTGCTCGAGAGTACGTACGAAGCAAAGAAGGTTGTCTGCCCTCTAGGGTTAGAGGTGCAGAAGATACATGCATGCCCTAATGATTGCATCCTCTACCGCGGTGAGTACGAGGATTTGAACGCTTGCCCGGTATGCGGTGCATTGCGCTATAAGATCAGCCGCGATGACCCTAGTGATGTCGAGGGCGAGCGCCCCAGGAAGAAGATTCCTGCCAAGGTGATGTGGTATGCTCCTATAATACCACGGTTGAAACGTTTGTTCCAAAACAAAGAGCATGCCAAGGCGATGCGATGGCACAAAGAAGACCGTAAGAAAGACGGAAAGTTGAGAGTACCCGCTGACGGGTCGCAGTGGAGAAAAATCGAAAGAAAGTACGGGAAGGAGTTTGCAGATGACGCAAGGAACGTATGGTTTGGTCTAAACGCAGATGGCATTAATCCTTTTGGGGAGCAGAGCAGCAACCATAGCACCTGGCCTGTGACTCTATGTTTGTATAACCTTCCTCCTTGGTTGTGCATGAAGCGGAAGTTCATTATGATGCCAGTGCTCATCCAAGGCCCTAAGCAACCCGGCAACGACATTGATGTGTACCTAAGGCCATTAGTTGAAGAACTCTTACAACTGTGGAATGGAACAGGTGTACGTGCGTGGGATGAGCACATGGGGGAAGAATTTGACCTAAAGGCATTGCTATTCGTGACCATCAATGATTGGCCTGCTCTCAGTAACCTTTCAGAACAGACAAACAAGGGATACCGTGCGTGCACGCACTGTTTGGACGATACCGACAGTATATATTTGGCTAATTGTAAGAAGAATGTGTACCCGGGACATCGTCGATTTCTTCCGAGCAGGCATCCCGTAAGAAATAAAGTCAAGCATTTCAAAGGTGAGGCGGATCACCGGACGAAGCCTCGCCACCGTACTGGTGCTGATGTACATGATATGGTCAAGGATTTGAAGGTGGCCTTTGGAAAGGGTCCTGGTGGACAACCTGTTCCGAATGACGCTGACGGACGCGCACCCATGTGGAAAAAGAAATCTACTCCCTCCTTCCATCTATATAGGGCCTAATGCATTTTTTAAGACCACATTTGACTATTAACAAGATTAATAGTACATGACATGCACAATGTGAAAATTATATCATTGAAAGCTCTTTTCACACACGAATTTAACGGTGCGCTTTGTGTAAGTTGCATGTCATATATTATTGCTCTAGTATCTGGTCAAAGTTAGCCTCGAAAATTGCATTAGGCCCTATATAGATGGAAGGGGGGAGTATATTTTGGGACCTACCCTATTGGAAAGACCTAGAGGTCTGCTCGGCAATCGACGTGATGCACGTGACGAAGAATCTTTGTGTGACCCTACTTGGCTTCTTGGGCGTGTATGGGAAGACAAAAGATACACCTGAGGCACGGGAGGACCAGTAACGTATGCTTGGAAAAGACGGCATACATCAGGGTCATGCAAGCTACACTCTTACCAAAGAAGAGAAGAAAATCTTCTTTGAATGCCTGCTCAGTATTAAGGTACCGTCTGGCTTCTCGTCGAATATAAAGGGAATAATAAACATGGCAGAGAAAATTTTCCAGAACCTAAAGTCTCATGACTGCCACGTGATTATGACGCAACTGCTTCCGGTTGCATTGAGAGGGCTTCTACCGGAAAACGTTCGATTAGTCATTGAGAAGCTATGTGCATTCCTCAATGCAATCTCTCGGAAGGTAATCGGTCCAAAAATCATGCCAAGGTTAGAGAATGATTTGGTGCAGTGTCTTGTCAGTTTCGAGTTGGTGTTCCCACCATCCTTCTTCAACATCATGACGCACGTCCTAGTTCACCTATGCGAAGAGATTAACGTTTTGGGTCCTGTATTTCTACACAATATGTTCCCCTTTGAGAGGTTCATGAGAGTCTTAAATAAATATGTTCATAACCGTGCTAGGCCAGAAGGAAGCATCTCCAAGGGCCATGAAAATGAGGAGGTCATTGAGTTTTGTATTGACTTTATTCCTGACCTTAAGCCGATTGCTGTTCCTGAATCGCGGCATAAGGGCAGACTGGATGGAAAAGGCACGCTAGGAGGGGAACAAATAATATGTATGGACGGACATTCTCTCACTGAAGCACACTACACAGTTCTACAGAATTCCGCCTTGGTGGCTCCGTATATGGATGAACACAAGAATTTGCTACGCTCCAAACACCCGGAGCGGTCTGATGACTGGATTACACGTGAACAAATCAGGAGTTTTGCCAGCTGGTTGCAGACACGTACCATGCATGACGCCTCTATTGAAGATGACATGTACTTGCCGTCCCAGTTACGATCTTCGAATATAATGACTTTCAAAGGGTACGAGATAAATGGTAATACATTTTACACGATCGCCCAAGATAAGAAGAGCACCAACCAAAACAGTGGTGTCCGCTTTGATGTAGAAACCAAGACGGGAAAGAAAACATATTATGGTTATATACAGGACATATGGGAACTTGACTATCGACGTGGTTTGAAGGTCCCTTTGTTTCGGTGCAAATGGGTCAATATGACACGAGGCGGGGTAACGGAAGACCCGCAGTACGGAATGACAACAGTGGATCTCAACAATCTTGCGTATATATGCAGACGAACCATTCGTTCTAGCCAATGATGTGGCACGGGTTTTCTATGTGAAGGACATGTCTACCAAGCCGAGAAAAAGAAAACATAAGGAAGCGAATGCATCGTACGATGAGCCAAAGCGGCACATAGTTCTTTCTGGGAAGAGAAGCATCGTGGGAGTGGATGACAAGACAGACATGTCAGGAGATTATGAAAAGTTTGATGAAATTGCTTCATTCACAGTGAATATTGACCCGAGCATCCAGTTAAATGATGAAGGTTTTCCATGGCTACAGCGCAAAGGGACACACACGAAGAAAAAGTTTCACACCCAAAGATCTGTGATGTGATCGGCTTCACTATCATCACTTTCTTCTGTGTTTCACACCCAGGAGGGAATCTCTGTAATAGTTAGGGTAGCTAGTTATGTGTTTTGGCATTTGAAACGCGAATAAATTTTATGTGCAAGCAAATTCTTTCATGCATTTACTAATTTTTCAGCTAAATGATCCTGAAATTGAAAAGCATTTCAAATGAACTCAGAAAAGGTTGAAAGTTGGCATGGTATCATAATTTCACCCACATAGCATGTGCAAAAAAGTAGAGAGGGTTTCCGCAAAAACTAGATGCACTTCATGTACAAAATGGACAATCTCTTTCGAAGTATCAGGGTTTTGGACGAAAACTCATCCGTTACAAAGGCATTTCATTTTTTAAATAACCTAAGCATTACCAAATTGAATATAATGATAAAACACACTAATATTAAATATAGGAAGAAAGAATCACTGAAAAATCTATTTTCAAAGCTAAGTTATTCACAAACTAGTGATTCACACAAATTTCAAATAATTCAAAATTTAAACTATTCAAATTTGTAAACTACCGGTACTAACAGAAAGTTTGTAATTTTTTGTACCTAAAGCAAAAATATTCACAAAGAAACTCTAAATACAGCAAAAACAACTTAAAAATAAATAAAACAAAAATAAATAAAGCAAAAAATAAGAAAAAAATCCCACCTACCGGGCCACAGCAGCCTGCATACGACTAGAAACCCAAATTCTAGTTGGGCCAGGATGCAGGCCCGCTAGCCCAGTAGGCCCAACAGGGCATCGCAGCAGAGGTAGGCCCAGAAGGCTTGCTTAAGAGAGGAGCTCGAGACAGCAGCGATGGCGGGGCTTATAAGCAGGTGCGAGTGCCCCTCGGCTAGCGAGGTGGGACTAAACTTCTGCGCCCTCGCCTGGCAGCATACACCCTTTAGTACCGGGTCGTGGCTCCAACTAGTACTAAAGGGGGGGCCTTTAGTACCGGTTGGTGCCACGACCCGGTACTAAAGGGGGTGCGGTTCCGGCCACTTCGCCTGGCAAAAACAGACCTTTAGTACCGGTTGGTGGCTCCATCCAGGACTAAAGGTGGGTTCTATATAAGAAAACACTTCAAAAAATTTGTCAGTTTCTCATCTCTCCCTCTGCTTCTTTCTCCTCTGCCCCGTCGCCGCCGCCCCCGTCGTCGTCCGTCGCTGTCCTCGTCGCCGTCCCCATCCCTGTCCCCGTCGTCCGCGTCGCCATGCCGCGCACCGTCCTCCCGTCGTCCCCTCCCGGCCCGTCCCCGTCCCCGTCGTCGCCGCCCCATCGCCGTCGCCGTCTCCGTCTCCGTCCCCGTCGCCGCCCCCCGTAGTCGCGCCTCGCCAGTGAGCTCCTGCCCCGGCCGCCAACCACACACACACACACATTGTTATAGAATTGTTAGCAATCTTTCTGTTTTTTAGTTATAGAATTATTAGAAATGTTAGTTTTAGTTATAGAAATGTTAGTTATATAGAAATATTATAAATGTTAGTTATATAGAAATGTTAGTTATATTAGAAATGTTAGTTATATAGAAATGTTTTTTATTTATAGAAATATTAGAAATGTTAGTTTTAGTTATAGAAATATTAGAAATGTTAGTTTTAGTTATAAAATTTAGAATTTGCATATATGAAATCACAATCCATCATTTAAAAAATGTTACTTTACTTTTGCGACATATAGTATTTGTTGACGACGATGCCCGGCCCGCATCCTCGCCGTCGACCCGTTCACGACGACGTCCTGCTTTAGAGGACCCATGTCCGGGACTGGGCTCCGCCGGGTTGGCACTGGGAGGTGCTACCTTCAGGTGCGCGACGCTTGGTGAGGAACCCGGCCCCGGGTCCCGTCGTTGACCCTCATCTCCTTTGGTGGCGTTCGCGTGGGCCACTTTCGGTGCGGAGCGAGCCGGCCCCGCCGGAGGTGGTATGTCGTCGTGTCAGGGAGGAGGACGAGCACGTCCATCGCTACATGGCTGCTATGGACGTCAGGTTCTCCAATACCTGGCAGGTTCTTTGGGGAGATCACCCGAGCTATGATCCAATGATGGTTCCTTCACTTTGGTTGTCCATCGCCTAGATTACTCTCTAGTATTCGATCTTTATTAGCTAGCTAGCTAGCTAGTGATGTATGCGATATATAATATTCGAGATGATTTATTCGAGATTATATATATTATTCGAGACGATGTATTCGAGATTATATCTATTATTCGAGACGACGTATTCGAGATTATATTCGATGATGCTTATTATGTACTATGATTGATTTAGTTTTTCCTTATTAATTGATTGCATCCATGCATTGTAATTTGAATATATTTCTTTTGGATTAGTTAAATAAAACCTATGGCGGACAATACCAGCAGAGAGGGAGAAGAGGCCCTGTTCAATATCATACGCAATCCTTGCGGGCCAGATGATGATCAGAATGAAGAAGATTATGACGGCTCTGAATATCTAAACAACACCGGGGAGGGTGATATGATATTCGATCGCGACGACCGAATTGATGAAGTCATGAACTATGAACATGACGAAGAAAATGTTGATCTTGAAACAACAAAGACCAGCGAAGTATATATATATTTATATAAGCAGGCATCTGGTGATCATCGCATGTTTTAAATGACTTGAAGATATATTAACGAATCGATCTTTCTTCTTTCAGTCATCCGGATCGAGCAAATCTTCAGGCAACAGGAAACGAGGCCCGAACAAAAAGTTGAAGGAGGGCGTAAAGTACAATATCGAGGCCATCAAACCTAATGGCGAACCATTAGCGCCTAAGAAGATTGCAGACAAGTTCATTCATCAGTGCGGAGTTCTTGTGAAGGACCAACTCCCGATCTCCCTTCAAGAAAGGAGAGAGCCAGCAAAGCCACGTCCAGGAGTTACTTTTGTCGACGACAGACAAAAACTTCTGTTTGGGAAACGCTCGTGGAATATTTCACCCTACCAGATCATTTCACAGATGCAGATGTGGAGAAAGTCAAGGACACTTCTCTTAGGAAGATGGCGGTTGCATTCAACAACCATAAGAATCGTGAATGGGCCAAGTACGTCAAGGGAGGAAGGAACACTCCAGTATTCAAGGGAACACTAGAGAAGCAAAGTGCTCATTGGGACGATTTCGTGAAATTCAAGGATTCGGAATTATCTAAGGAACGGTCGAGAATAAACAAGGCCAATGCCGCAAAAAAGGATAAGTTGCATAAGCTGGGGCCAGGTGGCTATGCGGTGGGAATGCCTAAGTGGGATAAGTCTGAGAAATAGATGGAGGATGCAGGTGTCACTCCAGAAACATTGAGCTGGCCCCCTAGGTGCAGGACTTGGTTCTATGCGCATGGGGGGGGAGTTGGACCCGAAGACAGGCAAAGTTTCAAAGAAGGCATGTCTGGACGGAGCCGAAGATAAGCTACTTATTGCAATAGAAGAGGCTCGATCGGGGGTGTTCTAGCCCAACAGAGAGAACTACGAGCTTACGCGTGCCCTGGGAAATCCTGAACACCTGGGAAGAACACGAGGCATGGGCTCTATTCCGTGGTATGAGGGGTTTTCGGACTAGAACGCCGACTACAGAACCCGTGCAAGAAAGAAGATTGCGGAGGAGAAGAAGAGGAAGATGGAGGAGGAGCAGAGGAAGCTGGACTATGAACGCCTTCAAGGCCTAGAATCAGCGCACGCGGACTTGGCAGTCAAATTCCAGCGGCAGCAGGAGCAGATCGACTGACTTAGCCAGCAAAGGGGGTCTTAGCAGTTGCAGCAGCTAGCGGATGATCCAGCATTGGATAGCACCGTCCCATCCATGCCGAGAAGCAGCGTGGATTCCTCCCCGGGCGACGCATTGTTGTATAGCTACCCAGTGGATGACATCATGGAGAACACTAACTGTGAGCTACACTTCAAAATGAAGAACATATCCATGAAGATGGCGGACGCCCTTGCTTTTACAAATCCCCCCGAGACAACCTTCCATTGCAACCTGATTCCAGCGGGCTATGCTCGTGTCTTGGTTGATGAGGTGGTGGACCAATATTCGGGGCTAGAGTTTGACATTCCTGAAGGTGACGAGGAGCACACACTAGGAGAGGCCAACCATCGTATCATCCTATGGAGAAAGGATTGCATCATCTTTAGAAGGCCACCGACACTGCCTCATTCGACTCCTCGTCGAAGTCTGCCACCGAGTCAGCAGACTCCCGCTCCTCCAAGTCCACCAACGCGTCAGGCCACTCCTCCTCCAAGTCCGGCACAGCTTCAGGCCACTCCTCCTCCTCCAAGTCCGGTAAAGCATCAGGCCACTCCTCCTCCAAGTCCGGCACAGCTTCATGCCACTCCTCCTCCAACTCAGCCACGTCAGCCGTCTTCGCCGCCTCAGCAATCACGGAAGAGAGCCGCCTCAGCTATGGTGCGTAGCAGTACAAGTCGAGGTAGTACTGGAGGTACAGGCGGAGGCAAGCGATTTCAATATGGTCCACGCCTCGCGCCTCTTCCGCAGAGGCCTTGCGACAAGTCCGAGGAGGAAAACGCAGCCATATCGAAGGCCGAGGTGGAAGCCCATTTTTCACCGAAACCGCCACCGCCGCCAAGGGAGAAAGTGTCTGAAGAAAAGATTGACCACTTCATTCGTATGGCTAGAGCACCAGCTCCCAAGCCTGTTGACACAGACTATGAGCGCCACCTCAGGAAGTTAAATCGAGCACGTCTACAGAAAGAGGCGAGCTCGAGCTTGAGCAAATCAGCTGGCAAAACATGCGGTAAAACCGTTCTCCAGCTGGTAGAACAGGCGGCACAATCAATCCCCCCACTTGTTGTGCCAACAACACATGAGAGTAGGCACGCCCAATATTATTGTGGGCAAACCGTTAACGTTCCCGGGCTAGGCGATATGGTAATAACCGAGGAGCATATTGAGTAGGCTAAAAGCCTCATGATCACTGTTGGACAACTCCTCGATATCGAGCCCATGTCTCCGACTAGAGAGGAGGAAATAAAACGGAAATATATCCGGGGCCAACCTTTGGTCGAGCCAGATGAGGTCAAGAAGCTCCCAACGAGAATGTATGAATTGCATCAATGGTACATGGATATTACCAAGAATTCCATTCGAGGGTCCCTCATGGTGAATGTCAAGAAGGATCATTACTACCATGAGAAAGCTGTGTCCGTTGAGTATTCAGAACTATTTTAGTTATACAATCAAGACACACTCGACAAATCTATCGTCAGTTGCTATTGTCTGTAAGTGATTTCTTTCTGTAATTTAAGTCTCAAGCTAGCTGTAGTGATCATTTTGATCAATCATTACCTGTAATTATCCTCACTATATTCTTTTTTGTGGTATTATGCAGGATGAAGATTTATGAAATGAAAAAAGGTAGATGCTATGGCATTGGGTTCGTTGACCCAAATACCATTAATGAATACACATGGAAATTAGATCCATATTACGAAAAAAGTGTAGAGGAAAGCATGCTAGAGTTCTTCAAGCGCCTCAAATACAATGAAGATGTACTACTTCCTTACAACTTCGAGTGAGTCACACTGTCTTGTACTACAAATTCTGTTTTTGCCTACTAGCTAGCTACATGTTTTTGCTTACATATGCCTGCTTAATTAAGACATGCAAACGTGTATGCATGCAGATTTCACTGGATCTTGTTAATCATTAAAGTTGATGAAGGAACAGTTGAAGTATTAGACTCACTACTTAAGAAACCAAGTGACTACACCATCGTGAAGGGGATAGTCAACAGGTAATTTCAATCATTATTAACTATTCTCGGCCTATTTAATTAGTTCGTCATTTCCTGATAACAACTAGCTAGCTGCCATCTCTTTAATTATCATGCTTGATTAATTATTATCTGATCAAATTCCACTCTCGTAAAGGCCCTGAAGCAGACGCCGGGGATAATCTGTGTGCATACTATATTTGCGAGAACATTCGCATGATGGCGTCCGAAAGGAGCAGATCTCAAAGACAGGAGTGGGTACGTTTGTCAGAACACTATTCACAATTTTTACACCATTATCGATATCTAGTCACACAACTAATACACATGCATATTGATCTCCTTCTTAACAGTTCAAAGAGGTGCGGGAGAAGCTCCTATCAGAGGACCTCATAGAAGCAATTCAAGAGGAAATAGCGGGATTTTTTCTCGACCAGGTCATAGATCCCAAAGGAGAATACTTTTACCCGCTACCGCCCCCATGAACCACTTTCAATTGTTATCGTGCTCCAAAGGCACCAATTAGGCTAATGCCACTGGCTCCGAAGGCACCAATTAGGAGAAATTGTATATATATATATATATATGTGTGTGTGTGTGTGTGTGTGTGTGTGTGTGTGTGTGTGTGTGTGTATGTGTGAATTAATTAATGGTGGTTGTGAGACATTCGATGATCGGTTCTACTAGAAATTCTATTTATATATATGCATAACGTGTACAATATGCAGTATCGTAAAATACCAGCAAATGAAAAAGAATTAAATGGAAAACACAAAATTAAATAAAAAAGAAATCATAAACCCAAAACCCCCCAACCTTTTAATACCGGTTGGTGTCACCAACCGATACTAAAGGGCTTCCTGCCCCCGGAGCTGGCTCGTGCCACGTGGTTGCCCTTTAGCACCGGTTCGTGCTGAACCGGTACTAAAGGGGGGGACCTTTAGTTCCCACACTTTAGTGCCGGTTACCGAACCGGCACTAAAGGGCCTTACGAACCGGTGCTATTGCCCGGTTCTGCACTAGTGGAGAAGAGACCCAAATTGTCGTTTCTTAAAGTTTGGGGCTATGATGCTTATGTGAAAAAGTTTCAACCTGATAAGCTCGAACCCAAATTGAAGAAATGCGTCTTCATAGGATACCAAAAGGAAACTGTTGGGTACACCTTCTATCACAGATCCGAAGGCAAGATATTCGTTGCTAAGAATTGATCCTTTCTATAGAAGAAGTTTCTCTCGAAAGAGCTGATTGGGAGGAATGTAAAACTTGATGAGGTAATTGTACCTTCTCCCGAATTGGAAAGTAGTTCATCACCGAATTGGGAGGAATGAAACTTCAGATCAAGTTACTACCGAACCTCGTAGGTCAACCAAAATACGTTCCGCACCAGAGTGGTACGGTAATCCTATTCTGGAGGTCATGTTACTTGACCATGACGAACCTACGAACTATGAGGAAGAGATGATGAGCCCAGATTCCATGAAATGGCTTGAAGCCATGAAATCTGAGATGAGATCCATGTATTAGAACAAAGTATGGACTTTGATTGACTTGCCCATTGATCGATGAGCCATTAAGAATAAATGGATTTTCAAGAAAAGACGGACACTGATAGTAGTGTTACTATCTACAAAGCTCGAATTGTCGCAAAAGGTTTTCGACAAGTTCAAGATGTTGACTACGATGAGATTTTCTCACTCGTAGCGATGCTTAAGTCTGTCTGAATCATGTTAGCAATTGCCACATTTCATGAAATCTGGCAAATGGATGTCAAAACTGTATTCCTTGATGGATTTCTTAAAGAAGAGTTGTATATGATGCAACAAGAAGGTTTTGTCAATCATAAAGGTGCTAACAAAGTGTGCAAGCTCCAGCAATCCATCTATGGACTGGTGCAAGTCTCTTGGAGTTGAAATATATGCTTTGATAGTGTGATCAAAGCATATGCTTTTGTACAGATTTTTGGAGAAGCCTGTATTTACAAGAAAGTGAGTGGGAGCTCTGTAGCATTTCTAATATTATATGTAGATGACATATTATTGATCGCAAATGATACTGAATTTCTGAATAGCATAAAAGGATACTTGAATAAGAATTTTTCAATCAAATACCTCGGTGAAGCTGCTTACATATTGAGCATCAAGATCTATTGAGATAGATCAAGACGCTTGATATATTTTCAATGAGTACATACCTTGACAAGATTTTGAAGTAGTTCTTGCCTGTGTTGCAAGGTGTGAAGTTGAGTAAAGACTCAAAACCCGACCACGGCAGAAAATAGAAAGAGAATGAAAAGTCATTCCCTATGCCTCAGTCATAGGTTATATAAAGTATGCTATGTTGTGTACCAGACCTATTGGGTACCTAACCATAAGTTTGGCAAGAGGGTACAATAGTGATCTAGGAGTGGATCACTGGACAACGGTCAAAAATATCTTTAGTGAAATAAGGAAATGTTTCTCGGTTATGGAGGTGACAAAGAGTTCATCGTAAAGAGTTACGTCGATGCAAGCTTTGACACCGATCAGGATGACTCTAAGTCTCGATCTAGATACATATCGAAAGTGGGAGCAATTAGCTAGAGTAGCTCCGTGCAAAGCATTGTAGACATAGAGAATTTGCAAAGTACATATGGCTCTGAATGTGGCAGACCCATTGACTAAATTTCTCTCACAAGCAAAACATGATCATTCTTTGGGTGGTAATCACATAGCGATGTTAACTAGATTATTGACTCTAGTAAACCCTTTGGGTGTTAGTCACATGGAGATGTGAACTAATCACATAAAGATGTGAACTATTGGTGTTAAATCACATGATGATGTGAACTAGATTATTGACTCTAGTGCAACTGGGAGACTGAAGGAAATATGCCCTAGAGGCAATAATAAAGATGTTATTTATATTTCCTTATATCATGATAAATGTTTATTATTCATGCTAGAATTGTATTAACTGGAAACTTAGTACATGTGTGAATACATAGACAAACAGAGTGTCCCTAGTATGCCTCTACTTGACTAGCTCGTTAATCAAAGATGGTTAAGTTTCCTAGCCAAGGACATGTGTTGTCATTTGATGAACGGGATCACATCATTAGAGAATGATGTGATGGAGAAGACCCATCCGTTAGCTTAGCATAATGATCGTTCAGTTTTATTGCTACTGCTTTCTTCATAACTTATACATGTTCCTTTGACTATGAGGTTATGCAACTCCCGAATACCGGAGGAACACCTTGTGTGCTACCAAACATCACAACGTAACTGGATGATTATAAAGGTGCTCTACAGGTGTCTCCGATGGTGTTTGTTGAGTTGGCATGGATCAAGATTAGGATTTGTCACTCCGATTGTCGGAGAGGTATCTCTCGGCCCTCTCGGTAATGTACATCACTATAAGCCTTGCAAGCAATGTAGCTAATGAGTTAGTTACAGGATGTAGCATTACGGAACGAGTAAAGAGACTTTCTGGTAACGAGACTGAACTAGGTATTGAGATACCGGCGATCGAATCTTTGACAAGTAACATACCGATGACAAAGGGAACAACGTATATCGTTATGCGGTTTGACCGATAAAGATCTTCGTAGAATATGTAGGAACCAATATGAGCATCCAGGTTCCGCTATTGGTTATTGACCGGAGACATGTCTCGGTCATGTCTACATAGTTCTCGAACCCGTAGGGTCCGCACGCTTAACGTTCGATGACGATGGGTATTACGAGTTTATGTGTTTTGATGTACCGAAGGTAGTTCGGAGTCCCGAATTTGATCACGGACATGACGAGGAGTCTCTAAATGCTCGAGACGTAAAGATCGATATACTGGAAGCATATGTTTGGACATCGGAATGGTTCCGGATGAAATTGGGAGTATACCGGAGCACCGGGAGGTTACTGAAACCCCCCGGGAGGTATATGGGCCTTATTGGGCCTTAGTGGAAGAGATGCAAAAGAAGCAAAGGAGCCCCCCCCCCCCGGCCTAATCCGAATTGGGAGGGGGCCGCCCCCCTTCCTTCCTTCTTCCTCCTCCTTCCTTCTCTCATAGAAACAACAAAGGGAAGGGAGAATCCTACTCCCGGTGGGAGTAGGACTCCCTTGGGGCGCGCCTAGAGAGGCCGGCCCCTTCTCGTCCTCCACTCCTTTATATACGGGGGAGGAAGGCACCCCATGGACACACAGATTGATTATTGATCTTTAGCCATGTGCGGTGCCCCCTTCCACCATAATCCTCCTCGGTAATATCATAGCGGTGCTTAGGCGAAGCCCTGTTCCGGTAGCAACATCATCACCATCATCACGCCGTCATGCTGACGAAGCTCTCCCTCGAAGCTCTACTGGATCGTGAGTTCGCGGGACGTCACTGAGCCGAACGTGTGCAGATCGTGGAGGTGCCGTATCTTCGGTACTAGATCGGTCGATCGTGAAGACGTACAACTACATCAACCGTGTTGTCATAATGCTTCTGCTTACGGTCTATGAGGGTACGTAGACGATACTCTCCCCTCTCGTTGTTATGCATCACCATGATCTTGCGTGTGTGTAGGAATTTTTTTGAAGTTACTGTGTTCCCCAACACCTTTGACTCTCAACTGGGTCCATAGTTTGTTTCATCCCAATTGCAGGTCAACCATTTACTCGCAACTGGGTGCACTGTTTCATAGTTGTCCTAATTGCAGGTCCATCCTTGACTCGCAACTAGGTTCATACGTACTTCTGTTGTTGCCAAAGTTGTATGTTCACCCCTGACTCTAACTAGGCCCATAGTTTTTTCGGGTAAGTCCCATAGTTTGTTGTTGTTCTAGTTGCAATTCCATCCTCAACTCGCAACTAGGCCTCTATTTTTTCATCTTAGTTGTGAGTCCACTCTCGACTCGCAACTGAGCTCGTAGTATGTTGTTGTCCTAGTTACAAGTCCACCCCCGACTCACGGAAGGGTGTAGTTTTGTAGTTGCCCTAGTTGCAAGTCCACCATCAACTCGCAACTCGGGGGGTGTTCTTTTTGTTCTTATTTCATAGTAGTTGCAATTAGACCCTCGACATGCAACTATGGGTTTCTGTCGGCCCGGTTGCAAGTCAACCCTCGACTCGCAACTCGGGAGGGTGTTGTTTTGTTTTCACCCCAGTTGCAAGTCCACCCCTGACATGCAAATCGAAGTATGTAGTTTCTAATTGCCCCAGTTGCAAGTCAACCATGTACTCGCAACTCGGGAGGGTGTTGTTTCTTATTTGTTTTCACCCCTGTTAGTCCACCCCGACTTGCAACTCGAGGATGTAGTTTGTAATTGCTCTAGTTGCAAGTCAACCATGTACTCGCAACTCGGGAGGGTGTAGTTCTGTAGTTGCCCTAGTTGAATGTCCACCCTCCACTCACAACTCGGGGGGTGTTGTTTTGTGTTCTTGTCTCATAGTAGTTGAAATTACACCCTCGACATGCAACTAGGGGTTTTTGTCGGCCCAGTTGCAAGTCCACCCCCGTCTCGCAACTCGGGAGGGTGTTGTTTTTTTTCACCCCAGTTGCAAGTCCACCGCTGACTTGCAATTCGAGGGATGTAGTTTGTAATCACCCCAGTTACAAGTCAACCATGTACTCGCAACTCGGGAGGGTGTTGTTTGTTGTTTGTTTTCACCCCAGTTGCAAGTCCACCCCCGGCTTGCAACTCAAGGGATGTAGTTTGTAATCACACCAGTTGCAAGTCAACCGTGTACTCGCAACTCAGGAGGGTGTAGTTTTGTAGTTGCCCTAGTTGCAAGTCGACCCTCGACTAGCAACTCGGGGGGGGGGGGGGGGGGGTTCTTTTTTGTTCTTGTTTCATAGTAGTTGCAATTAGACCCTCGACCTGCAACTAGGGATTTATGTCGGCCCAGTTGCAAGTCTACTCTCGTCTACAACTCAAGAGGGTGTTGTTTTGTTTTCACCCCAGTTGCAAGTCCACCCCGACTTGCAACTCGAGAGATGTAGTTTGTAATCAACCCAGTTGCAAGCCAACCATGTACTCGCAACTCGGGGAGGGTGTTGTTTGTTTTCGCTCCAATTGAAGTCCACCCCCGACTTGCAACTCGAGCGATGTAGTTTGTAATCGCCCCAGTTGCAAGTCAACCATGTACTCGCAACTCGGGAGGGTGTTGTTTTGTAGTTGCCATAGTTGCAAGTCCACCCTCGACTCGCAACTCGGGGGGGTGCTGTTTTTTGTTCTTGTTTCATAGTAGTTGCAATTAGACCCTCGACCTGAAACTAGGGGTTTCTGTCGGCCCAATTGCAAGTCCACCCTCGACTTGCAACTTGGGAGGGTGTTGTTTTGTTTTCACCCTAGATGTAACTTGCCCGAACCCTACCCAATTGCATGTCCACCTTCGACACGCAACCAAGGATGGACTTGCAATTGCATGACTCGACCTTTGTCCCAGTTGCATGTCGCTAATAAAACAACAAGGCCCGCTAATACCTACAATAAGGACCTCGGGGGGCGCTGATACAATCACTAAGCTTAGCGGTCGCTCACTATTCGCTCATAGTAGGTTGGACCGTTTGTGTTGTTAGCGAGTGTTTTTTAGGAAGCGGTCGAGGATTCCTGGGAGCGAGTTGTGGTTTGGGGATCCGGTTTTAGGAACCTTTTTGGCGGTTTTGGATGGTTGCAACCGGCTTTTTTGTCCTCTTCTTTTTTGTCTATTTTCCTCTTTTGGGGTTTCTGGTTATTCTTTTGGTTTTTTCTATTTGGTTTTTTCAATTTTTTTCTTATTTTCCTTCACATATTGTTTTAAAATTTTGACCCTTTTTCCAAATATATGAACAATTTTAAATTCATGAATATTTTAGAACTTTGTGATTTACTTATTTTGAATCGGCGACCATTTTCTAAATCTAGAACAATTTTTAATAGTTTTGGATGCACGATCAATTGTTCAGTATGTGATTTAAAAACATTCAGTGTATATTATAAAAATGTTTTATCATATATTTAAAACGGTTCTATGTATATTAAAAAAAGGTTAAGTTTGTATTTAAAAAATTAGTGTGTATTAAAAACATTCAGTGAATATAATTTAAAAGGTTCATTGTATCTAAAGAACTTCACTATATATTTAAAAAATTAAATGTATATTACCACAAATTCGGGAACATGTTTCTGATATTTTTATCAAACTTTGTCTTTTATTGAAAATTAATGCATAAAATATAAAGAGTGGAATGGAAAAGCAAAAACAAAAGGGCAAAAAAACAAATCATGTATAGCATACTAGAAGCTAGCGATCGGAGACACACTGCTAAATAGATGGCAATAAAATGCAAAATCCAACAAATTGATGGTAGAGCTACTTTATTTTTCACTGACATACATCTGATCACTAGATCTTCCTGGAAAAGAAATTTGATCGCTAGCTTTGAGTTGTGACGCAACACAACTTACCAAGGTGCTTGCTACTTCTCCTTGCGTCGCCATCCGATCTAATATGATCTATCGATCTACCATGCACGCACAGGAGCAGACAGATGTAGCAAAATGGGACAAACAAGATAAACAATAAAGAGGTGACGTTGACATCATACTTACATATGAGATATTATTTCACATCTAGATATAATATAGAGGGAACCAGAACCTTGTTCTATATGATTATTTTTTGCACTTGGATTTTTTTGTCTACTTGACTTGCCCCCCCCCCCCCCCCCCCCTCCCACCTAAATCCCGGCTACGCCCCTTTTTCCCACAGAGAATTCGGAGCCAAACGGACAACTGAGGGCATGTCCAACAGTTTGTATGTTAGCTTGTTGGAAAAATATGTCATGTCATCAACCAACACTTTAACATACAACAACTCCAATGGGTTGTATCTAGTTTGCCCAATAGGATGTGAGATAATAAATAAGGTGCTCTCTCATTCTAAATTGGAGCTTGTGCATGGGGTGTTGGCTCATGTACATACAATATTCCTTTCTTTCCTCATTTATTGTATGATACATCATCAAAAATTCTATGTGACAAAGTCTACCAATAACTATCTTACAACCATTGAAGATGCCCTGACAGGGCCCGCCAAATCCAGAGGCGATATATTAGATAGGCTAGGCCTATGGCCCATACATACACGCGCCAGGGAGCAGCACACCGATCTGGCGATCTGCGATCGAGTCGTTCGATAGCGAGCTATCAGCGGTAGTTCCTTTTTTGCACGTATAGAAAAGAGCGATCATTGGCCTGGACGGTTCCCTTCCTATTCTGTTCGACTGCTCCATCACAATTCCCAGGTCCCAGCCCTAGCTGCTGCTTGCCGCCGCCGCGGTACACGCAGGCACTCCCGCCTCGCCGCCCCCTGGTAATTTCCTTCCTAATCTGGTTATGTCCGCTGATATGATTTCAATTCCGGGCCCCCCTTTGGCATTTGCAAATTTGCTCAATTGTCTGCAGAGTGCAGACTCTAGGCGCTGTGTAGTTCCATGTGTATTTGCATACGCAATTACGCACACGCACTGAAATTTGACCATCACTCCATCAAGTATTGAGATATATTCATATAATATTGATAGAAGAAAATGCATTTGATGCGTAGCCAACACTGTTCAGCAATCCATAGAACACACTGTTTTGTTTTCAGCATTGTGCGTCTGTTATTATGACGTGCTCCAGTAAGAGGAAATACCCATCGGGTAGCGACAAAAGGAAAACGAAGATGGAAGTGGAGAAATTGATACACACACAACGCAGAGGTATTTAAAGATATATTAGGATTTTTTTTACTGTGCCTGTGATGCTCGCATCAGCCGACAGAAGCTTTTCAAAGTTGAAATTATTGAAGAATTATTTGAGGTCAACAATTACTAAGAGAGGTTAAATGGTTTGGCAACATTATGCATCGAGAAGAAATTATTGAACGAGATTGACATCGACCCCATTATAAGTGACTTTGCACTGAGGAATGTTACAAGAAAATTTGAAGGTAATATGTATAATTATTTCGTACGTGTACTAGTTTTGGATGCATTTGAACGTTACTGATAATAATTTATATATACAATATTACAATGACATGTATATTAAGGGTCCCTAATTTTTAGTTCGCCCCGGAACCCCAAAATCCCACGACCGACCCTGAAAACTGAATGCCCATTGAGAGACACACAATGTATATTAAGCATCCCGATCCAGCCGGCGCTTTCTGCGGCGTCGCCAACTGCCTCAACAGCCCCCGCGTCCGTCAGCTCGACGCACCGAAGAACGAGCGAGGACTGCAGATGGACATTAAATTGGCGCGCGAGCGATCGATCGGAAGGGAATGTCCAGCATCCAAGGGTAGTTAGTTAGCCATATGTACCGGGCTGCAGGGAACGGGGACATAGTAGTGGTCGAGAGTCTGGCTTACTGCGAAGACGAGGAGGAAGAAGCAGGCGATGGAGAGTTTCCACTGGCTGACCAGCCGGACAGCATCTGGGCACGGAGAGGCCATCTTCTTCTTGCCCACCTTCAGAGGCAGCAGAAGCATCTTGCCGTCCATGGATCCAGCCTTTTTTGGCCTGGCGTCCATGGAGCCAATCCAAGCTAGCAACAACAACAGCGCTGGGTTAGTTGGTTCCCTTGGATAATTCTCTGTGGCAAAGGAGAAAGTTGATCCAGCCATCTCAATTAATCACAAGATGAAAAGGAAAGTGAAGAAGAGGAAGAAGAATTGCTCACCGTCGCTGCGCGACATCCCTATGAACGTTCCAGGACAAGGTAGACGCCACGCAGAGCACGTGTGGCAGCGAATGTGCGCAACATGAGTTGGACGAGGAGGTTCCCTGAGGACGCAGGGTCCCCGTGCGCCACTGCGGCGAGGAGGACCGCGGCGGTAGCTGTCAAGAAGCGAGCTAGGTGCGGAGCCAACACCAGGACCGCCAGCCCTGGCATGGCACCGACCCAGTATCATATGCAGTGGCGGAGCTTGGCACAAATGACTGGGGGGCTAATGCAAAAACATAAGTATTTAGGGGTATAAATTGCTAAAAAATCCCATCTAAGCCCTCCCTCAAGAAATTCCTTTAGAGTTTCGTCCAAGGCTGGGGGGGGGGGGGGGGGGGCAGCGGCCCCCTAGGCCTCAATATAGCTCCGCCAGTGATCCCGCGACCGTCATCATGATGTGCGCCGTCGCACGGCGAAAGCCAAGGGTGGTGGTAGTGCATATCTCGGTCGCGACCACCTTCGCAAAATCGATTACTAAAACCTCCAGAGCAACGCGTACGGGAGTCTCCGTATCCAGCAAAACAGAGAAACCCACGGCAAAAGCGGCCGTTAAGGAAGATACCATGAATTGCCTATGGGTGGCCATGGAGGTGGAAGCTACGCATGGGGATGATGGGACAAGGAAGGAAAAGAATGGAGCGGCGATTTGGCGAGGGAGGAGGGGGTACTTTAAGTTGCGTGATGAAGCAGGCCATGGTTTGTAGTGAAGCCCAAAAACAACTCTTGCCTGGCGTAATGGGTGTGTATTAGGCCAAAAATGGCATTAGTATGGTTGTCATACTCTGGGTATGAACTACTCCGGCATTGCTAGCTGTCACCTGGAGTCAGTGAGGCATTAACTGTTTTTGCATTCATTCGCATGGCAATGAACCTTTGGCAGATCAGTCACACATCAGTGTGACTTGAAATGGTGAACATGGTTTCACTCGCACCCACATAAATAGTAAATTCAAAAAAATACTGGGAACATTTTAAGAATTCTAAAATTTTGGTGTATCAAACTTAGTTGAAAATCTATATATATACCTACTAATAAAGCAATGTGTATGGGGCACGGGGGGAGGGGGGGGGCGATTGCCCCCAACCTTCGAAATAATGCGAAGTTGGGAAAATTTGGAAGGCTTCGGTGGAATTTTTTGTTGTTTGCCCCCCCCCCCCCACACACACACACACATCTCTGCATATTTTACTATTTTATAAAATTCTAAAATAGTATAAACAACCAAAATATCAAATCACGTATAACTACACCCATTACATTAAGCAAAATAACAAGGAAATACCACTTGTTTACCTATTCCAAATAAAGTAGTAAATAATAACTTTTTTCTTTATAGGCAACTTCATTTTTCCTAGAAAGATTGAACAAAATTAACATGGTAAATTTACAACCTTTTAACAAGTACATTAAGCATTTATCTGAAACTCATCTAGCTTTTTAGGATTACCGGCGCACTCTTAAATTCACTTTCAATCAGTTGGATCAGAATGCGGTTTATCTAAATCGAAGTCTCTCTAAATAGAAGGCTTTGTGAGACTAGTAATAGGAATTTTGATTGCTTTTGATTTTGGGGTATCGTTGAAGTGCTTGCATCATTTTAGAGATGATCTAAATCAGTCTAGGCCCATCTCACCTTCGAGGAGATTGTGGGGGTGAGATTTGGCTTTTAGGCGTAGAGTTATTGAAATCCAACAGTAGGTCACATGTGGTATTGGTCTACCTAGTGGTTTCGGCATGTCCTCCTTAAAACATGCCAACATGTACATATTTCTTCCTTATTGAAAAGGCGGTGCTCCTGTAGATTTCTCAAAAAAAAAAGAATAGCATGAGAATGATAGCATGAATCTCGTACTGAAGATGTGTTGCGTATAGGATTGCTTCATTTGACTTGTGGGTTATCACCAAGGCTAAGCATTACTACTTGCACTGAATATGGGTCAAACGCCTGTGACTTTTTGTTAGGACTAATAAGCATGTACATGCAATGCACGTCTCGATCAAAGCATCCTATGAAATTTGTGTGGGTACTGAATTCTGAATTCATATTGAGATTAATTAACTTGCATGTAAGGGAAGCTCTCCTAAGTGAAATGAAGCTTACTGTATACTACTCCCTCTGTTAACAAATATATGAGTGAGTTCTATTTACAACAACACATGAAAAATAGTAATAAATTGATGTAATAGAAGCATCTATGACGACCATATAGAGATTTGAATAATATAAATGAATGATAAAAAGTGCCTGCATGAAGCAATACACTGCTATACGGGGGGTGTGTGGGACGTGAGTTCGTGGGCGAGTGATTCTCATTGTTTTTCCTTTTGAACGGAAAACGAGGGAGCGGTGGGCTCACATTTCTTTTATCGATCGTGGGAAGGAATCTTGATTGAACTTGAACCACTTGGTTATCTTGTTTACTTGTCTCTAGTTTTCGTAGGGATTGAAAATCAGTGGGAGGAGCTAGCAATAGGAGGGGGAGGTCGACCAAGGTCGAAATAAAACGACGTTTGATTCTGCTTTAACAATAGAGATAATATCTTCTGTACTAATAGCCGTTCAATGAGTTCTGAGCATGTGACATATTCTTTTATTGTTTTTTCTTTAGATTGCATGTAAGGGATTAATTCACTAGGATCTTGATATTTTTGGCTGTGGATGCCAATGTGTTTCATGTGTTGAGAGATTTAGATTTTAATGTTGATTGATCACTTTTCCATGTGTTTCAGAACAGATTAAACCGTGATCATTTGTTAAGGCAACTAGCTCAGTTGCGGTGGTTTGGTTTCTCGAGGGGGCAAACATGAGATAGAAGATGGAGACGTACGTCAATAAACATATTTTTAAACTACATGAATACTTTCTAAAATTGTATAAAGAATTTACAATTTTCACGCACATCTTTTTGTAAACACCCCTTTTAAATTTTACCATACATTTTTAATGAAAATAAAAAAATTCTATATTACTTTTTTCCAATGTCTATATTACATATTTTTACATTTCTATATTACATTTGTTCAAATGTCACGAATATATTTCTTGAAATGCAGGAATATTTTTATCAAATGTTATGTACATTTTTTTAACACTGCAATTTTTTCTTTGCCTAACGGAAACATTTATTTATATTCTATAAACATTTTTATAAAAAATTTGCATACACTTTCTTGAGACATGGGGACATTTTTTCAATGTCACGGACATATTTTTGAAAGTTATCAAAAAAGCTAAAACTACACAAATCTTAATACTATATTAACATTTTTCCAATGTCACATTTTAAATTCTTAAGTTTTTGAGCGACTTTTTAATTTTTATGTAAATTTAAGTTTTTAAAATAT
The DNA here is from genome assembly GCF_056163025.1 of Triticum urartu. Taxonomy (NCBI): domain Eukaryota; kingdom Viridiplantae; phylum Streptophyta; class Magnoliopsida; order Poales; family Poaceae; genus Triticum; species Triticum urartu. The sequence continues at coordinate 38,198,429 of NC_141877.1, read as the reverse complement.
ATGTTTTTAATATAAAGTATATATGAAAGTAAAAAAGAGAAAAAAATAGGTTTTTTTTAGGCAAACCCGCAAAGCTTTTATTCATCCGTCACACAGTTTACAGGGACGAAAACAAGATCTCCGGGCTGGCCTAACCAAGCATGGCGGCGAGTACCCAGCGTTAAAGCATGCTTTGCAAGTTTGTGAGCCTCGACATTGGAGGTTCTAAACTCATGACTAATCAAACAGGAAGAAAATGACCTAGCTCGGTCTCTTATTTCTCGCACTATTGCACCATATGAAGCCGACGTGCCTGTCTTGATTGCCTCTACCACTTTCTTACAATCGGAAGCCACCGAGATTTTTTGAATGTACAAGTCCTCTGAGAGAGCCAGAGCTTCACGTATAGCCAACGTCTCCAAAACCTCAGGATCATCGATATTGTTGAATATGAGTGCAGACGCCCCCTGGAAAATGCCGTTGCCGTCGCGGCACACTGCTGCTACCGATCCAAGCCCACCGTGCCTTGCTACCGCCGCGTCAACGTTCATTTTTAAATGCTGATCCGGAGGAGGGATCCATGTCGTCGGCCTTGGCCCCGGTCCAGGTCTTGCTGTCACTGCTGGCTTCTTTAGAAACTCGATGTCGGATAGATAGCTTGATATAAAACCATTAATAGCATGAGGAGATTGGAAGATGCCTTCATGAATCACCTTGCGGCGAGCAGACCAAATCGCCCACAAGGTCACGATCAGGACGGAGACCTCATCTTCCTTTAGAACTTCTACCATGGAATGTAGCCAACGCTTTGCATTATGGTCATGGTTGGAAGACATGTGCTGCACCAAGTCTTCATTAGACAGAGCCCAAGTACATCTGGAGATGGCACATTCCAGTAGTGCATGGCGCCAACTATTCGGAGCTCCACAAACAGCACATACGTAAGTAGTTGCCATTTTCCAGTGCTGAAGGACGTCCTCGGTAGGCAAAGAATGTTGTGCCAGCCTCCAAGCAAAAACCTTCAGTTTCGAGGGCACCTTGATTTTCCAGAGAGCATTCCACCCTTTCCTCTCCATCTCTACATTTGACAGACTTTCAGACTCCCCCAGCCATGCCTCTCTCCCCATTTTTATTCTGAAAATCATCGTATAGGCCGTCCTGACAGAAAAACGGCCCCGCGGGTCCTCGTACCATGCCCAAAAATCCTCTATTGGCCTGGAGCATCACTAGTAGAAAAAGGGTCAAACGTGAAGCACATTAGTGCCGGTTTGTATTTGAGCCGGCACTAATGTTGGAAATATGCCCTAGAGGCAATAATAAATTGATTATTATTATATTTCCTTGTTCATGATAATCGTTTATTATCCATGCTAGAATTGTATTGATAGGAAACTCAGATACATGTGTGGATACATAGACAACACCATGTCCCTAGTAAGCCTCTAGTTGACTAGCTCGTTGATCAATAGATGGTCACGGTTTCCTGACCATGGACATTGGATGTCGTTGATAACAGGATCACATCATTAGGAGAATGATGTGATGGACAAGACCCAATCCTAAGCCTAGCACAAGATCATGTAGTTCGTATGCTAAAGCTTTTCTAATGTCAAGTATCATTTCCTTAGACCACGAGATTGTGCAACTACCGGATACCGTAGGAATACTTTGGGTGTGCCAAACGTCACAACGTAACTGGGTGACTATAAAGGTGCACTACGGGTATCTCTGAAAGTGTCTGTGGGGTTGGCACGAATCGAGACTGGGATTTGTCACTCCGTATAAACGGAGAGGTATCTCTGGGCCCACTCGGTAGGACATCATCATAATGTGCACAATATGATCAAGGAGTTGATCACGGGATGATGTGTTACGGAACGAGTAAAGAGACTTGCCGGTAACGAGATTGAACAAGGTATCGGGATACCGACGATCGAATCTCGGGCAAGTATCGTACCGCTAGACAAAGGGAATTGTATACGGGATTGATTAAGTCCTTGACATCGTGGTTCATCCGATGAGATCATCGTGGAGAATGTGGGAGCCAACATGGGTATCCAGATCCCGCTGTTGGTTATTGACGGAGAACGTCTCGTTCATGTCTGCATGGTTCCCGAACCCGTAGGGTCTACACACTTAAGGTTCGATGACGCTAGGGTTATAAAGGAAGTTTGTATGTGGTAACCGAATGTTGTTCAGAGTCCCGGATGAAATCTCGGGCGTCACGAGGAGTTCCGGAATGGTCCGGAGGTAAAGATTTATATATAGGAAGTCCTGTTTTGGTCACAGGAAAAGTTTCGGGTTTTATCGGTATTGTACCGGGACCACCGAAGGGGTTCCGGGGGTCCACCAAAGGGGTCCACCTGCCCCAGGGGGGCACATGGGCTGTAGGGGTGTGCGCCTTGGCCTATATGGGCCAAGGGCACCAGCCCCAAGAGGCCCATGCGCCAAGAGATAAGGGAAAGGAAGAGTCCTAAAGGGGGAAGGCACCTCCTAGGTGCCTTGGGGAGGATGGACTCCTCCCTGGCCGCACCCTTCCTTGGAGGAAGGGCCAAGGCTGCGCCCCCCCCCCTCTCCCTTGCCCCTATATATATGTGGGGGGTGGGAGGGCAGCCGGACCAATGTTCTGGCGCAGCCCTCCCCCTCTCCCAAGTCCTTCTCCTCTCCCGTGGTGCTTGGCGAAGCCCTGCATGATTGCCACACTCCTCCACCACCACCACGCCGTTGTGCTGCTGCTGGATGGAGTCTTCCTCAACCTATCCCTCTCTCCTTGCTGGATCAAGGCATGGGAGACGTCACCGGGCTGTACGTGTATTGAACGCGGAGGTGCCGTCCGTTCGGCACTAGGATCTCCGGTGATTTGGATCACGTCGAGTACAACTCCTTCAACCCCGTTCTCTTGAACGCTTCCGCATAGCGATCTACAGGGGTATGTAGATGCACTCTCCTTCCCCTCGTTGCTGGTTTCTCCATAGATAGATCTTGATGACACGTAGGAAAATTTTGAATTTCTGCTACGTTCCCCAACAGTGGCATCATGAGCTAGGTCTATGCGTAGTTTCTATGCACGAGTAGAACACAAAGTAGTTGTGGGCATTGATTTTGTTCAATATGCTTACCGTTACTAGTCCAATCTTGATTCGGCGGCATTGTGGGATGAAGCGGCCCGGACCAACCTTACACGTACGCTTACGTGAGACCGGTTCCACCGACTGACATGCACTAGTTGCATAAGGTGGCTGGTGGGTGTCTGTCTCTCCCACTTTAGTCGGATCGGATTCGATGAAAAGGGTCCATATGAAGGGTAAATAGCAATTGGCATATCACGTTGTGGTTTTTGCGTAGGTAAGAAACGTTCTTGCTAGAAACCCATAGCAGCCACGTAAAACATGCAAACAACAATTAGAGGACGTCTAACTTGTTTTTGCAGGGTATGCTATGTGATGTGATATGGCCAAAGGATGTGATGAATGATATATGTGATGTATGAGATGATCATGTTCTTGTAATAGGAATCACGACTTGCATGTCGATGAGTATGACAACCGGCAGGAGCCATAGGAGTTGTCTTAATTTATTTATGACCTGCGTGTCAACATAAACGTTATGTAATTACTTTACTTTATTGCTAACCGTTAGCTGTAGTAGTAGAAGTAATAGTTGGCGAGACAACTTCATGAAGACACGATGATGGAGATCATGATGATGGAGATCATGGTGTCATGCCGGTGACGATGATGATCATGGAGCCCCGAAGATGGAGATCAAAAGGAGCAATATGATATTGGCCATATCATGTCACTATTTGATTGCATGTGATGTTTATCATGTTTATACATCTTATTTGCTTAGAACGACGGTAGTAAATAAGATGATCCCTCATTAAAATTTCAAGAAAGTGTTCCCCCTAACTGTGCACCGTTGCGAAAGTTCGTCGTTTCGAAGCACCACGTGATGATCGGGTGTGATAGATTCTTACGTTCGAATACAACGGGTGTTGACGAGCCTAGCATGTACAGACATGGCCTCGGAACACATGCAAAACAGTTAGGTTGACTTAACGAGCCTAGCATGTACAGACATGGCCTCGGAACACAAGAGACCGAAAGGTCGAGCATGAGTCGTATGGTAGATACGATCAACATGAAGATGTTCACCGATGTTGACTAGTCCGTCTCACGTGATGATCGGACACGGCCTAGTTGACTCGGATCATGTAATCACTTAGATGACTAGAGGGATGTCTATCTGAGTGGGAGTTCATAAGATGAACTTAATTATCCTGAACATAGTCAAAAGGTCTTCGCAAATTATGTCGTAGCTCGCGCTTCAGTTCTACTGTTTAGATATGTTCCTAGAGAAAATTTAGTTGAAAGTTGATAGTAGCAATTATGCGGACTAGGTCCGTAAACTGAGGATTGTCCTCATTGCTTCATAGAAGGCTTATGTCCTTAATGCATCGCTCAGTGTGCTGAACCTCGAACGTCGTCTGTGGATGTTGCGAACATCTGACATACACATTTTGATAACTACGTGATAGTTCAGTTAAACGGTTTAGAATTGAGGCACCGAAGATGTTTTGAAACGTCGCGAAACATATGAGATGTTTTGAGGGATGAAATTGGGATTTCAGGCTCGTGCCCACGTCAAGAGGTATAAGACCTCCGACGATTTTCTTAGCCTACAAACTAAGGGAGAAAAGCTCAACTGTTGAGCTTGTGCTCAGATTGTCTGAGTACAACAATCATTTGAATCGAGTGGGAGTTGATCTTCCAGATGAGATAGTGATGGTTCTCCGAAGTCATTACCACCAAGCTGCTAGAGCTTCGTGATGAACTATAACATATCGAGGACATATATGATGATCTTTGAGATATTCGTGATGTTTGACACCACAAAAGTAGAAATCAAGAAGGAGCATCAATTGTTGATGGTTGGTGAAACCACTAGTTTCAAGAAGGGCAAGGGCACGAAGGGATACTTCATGAAACGGCAATTCAGCTGCTGCTCTAGTGAAGAAACCCAAGGTTGAACCCAAACCCGAGACTAAGTGCTTCTGTAATAAGGGGAACAGCCACTGGAGCAGAATTACCCTAGATACTTGGTAGATTAGAAGGCTGGCAAGGTCGATAGAAGTATATTGGATATACATTGTGTTGATGTGTACTTTACTAGTACTCCTAGTAGCACCAGGGTATTAGATACCGGTTCGGTTGCTAAGTGTTAGTAACTCGAAATAAAAGCTACGGAATAAACGGAGACTAGCTAAAGGTGAGCTGACGATATGTGTTGGAAGTGTTTCCAATGTTGATATGATCAAGAATCGCACGCTCCCTCTACCATCGAGATTGGTGTTAAACCTGAATAATTGTTATTTGGTGTTTGCGTTGAGCATAGACATGATTGGATTATGACTATCGCAATACGGTTATTCATTTAAAGAGAATAATAGTTACTCTATTTATTTGAATAATACCTTCAATGGTCTTGCACCTAAAATGAATGGTTTATTGAATCTCGATCGTAGTGATACACATGTACATGCCAAAAGATATAAGATAGTAATGATAGTACCACCTACTTGTGGCACTGCCACGTAAGTCATATCGGTATAAAACGCATGAAGAAGCTCCATGTTGATGGATCTTTGGGCTCACTCATTTTGAAAAGTTTGAGACATGCGAACCATGTCTATTGGTGTATATGCATGAAGAAACTCCATGCAAATGGACCGTTTGGACTCACTTGATTTTGAATCACTTGAGACATGCAAATCATACCACATGGGCAAGATGACTGAAAGCCTCGGTTTCAGTAAAATGGAACTAGAAAGCAACTTGTTGGAAGTAATACATTTTGATGTGTGTAGTCCAATGAGTGCTGAGGCGTGTAGTGGATATCGTTATGCTCTTACTTCACAGATGATTTGAGTAGATGTTGAGTATATTTACTTGATGAATCACGTGTCTGAATTATTGAAAGGTTCAAGTAATTTCAGGGTGAAGTTGAAAGATCGTCGTGACAAGAGGATAAAATATCTATGATATGATCATAGAGATGAATATCTGAATTACGAGTTTGGCACAGAATTAAGACATTGTGGAAATTGTTTCACAACTGATACAGCCTGGAACACCATAGTGTGATGGTGTGTCCGAACATCATAACTGCACCCTATTGGATATGATGCATACCATGATGTCTCTTATCGAATTACCACGATAGTTTATGGGTTAGGCATTAGAGACAACCACATTCACTTTAAATAGGGCACCACGTAATTCCGATGAGATGACACCGTATGAACTATGGTTTAGAGAAACCTAAGCTGTCATTTCTTAAAAGTTTGGGGCTGCGACACTTATGTGAAAAGTTTCAGGCTGATAAGCTCGAACCCAAAGCGGATAAATGCATCTTCATAGGACACCCAAAACAGTTGGCTATACCTCCTGTCTCAGATTCAAAAGCAATAAAGGATTGTTTCTAGAATCGGGTCCTTTCTCGAGGAAAAGTTTCTCTCGAAAGAATTGAGTGGGAGGATGGTGGAGACTTGATGAGGTTATTAAACTGTCTCTTCAACTAGTGTGTGGCAGGGCACAGGAAGTTATTTCTGTGGCACCTACACCAATCGAAGTGGAAGCTTATGATAGTGATCATGAAATTTCAGATCAAGTCACTATCAAACCTCGTAGGATGACAAGGATGCGTACTACTTCAGAGTGGTACGTAATCCTGTCTTGGAAGTCATGTTGCTAGACAACAATGAACCTACGATCTATGGAGAAGCGATGGTGGGCCCGGATTCCAATAAATGGCTCGAGGCCATAAAATCCGAGAGAGGATCCATGTATGAAAACAAAGTGTAGACTTTGGCAGAACGGCTCGATGGTCGTAAGGCTGTTGAGTACAGATGGATTTTAAAAGGAAGACGGACAATGATGGTAAGTATCACCATTAAGAAAGCTCGACTTGTCGTTAAGATGTTTTCCGACAAGTTCAAGGAGTTGACTACGATGAGACTTTCTCACTCGTAGCGATGCTAAGAGTCTGTTGGAATTATATTAGCGATTACTGCATTATTTATGAAATCTTGCAGATAGGATGTCAAAACATTGTTTCCTCGACAATTTTTGCGGAAAGGTTGTATGTGATACAACCAGAAGGTTTTGTCAATCCTGAAAGATGCTAACAAGTATGCAAAGCTCCAGCAATCCTTCTAAGGACTGGAGTAAGCATCTCGGAGTTGGAATGTATGCTTTGATGAGATGATCAAAGTTTTTGGGTGTATGCAAAGTTTATGAGAAACTTGTATTTCCAAAGAAGTGAGTGGGAGCACTATAGAATTTCTGATGAGTATATGTTGTTGACATATTGTTGATCAGAAATGACGTAGAATTTCTAGAAAGCATATAGGGTTATTTGGAAAGTGTTTTTCAATGGAAAGCCTGGATTAAGCTACTTGAACATTGAGCATCAAGATCTATAAGGATAGATCAAAACGCTTAATAGTACTTTCAAATGAGCACATACCTTGACATGATCTTGAAGGTGTTCAAGATGGATCAGTCAAAGAAGGAGTTCTTGCCTGAGTTGTAAGGTATGAAGTTAAGACTTAAAGCTCGACCATGGCAGAATAGAGAAAGGACGAAGGTCGTCCCCTATGCTTAAGACATAGGCTCTACAGTATGCTATGCTGTGTACCGCACCTAAAATGTGCCTTGCCATGAGTCAGTCAAGGGGTACAAGAGTGATCCAAGAATGGATCACAGGACAGCGGTCAAAGTTATCCTTAGTAACTAGTGGACTAAGGAATTTTCTCGATTATGGAGGTGGTAAAAGAGTTCGTCGTAAAGGGTTACGCCGATGCAAACTTTGACACTAATCCAGATTATTCTGAGTAGTAAACTGGATTCGTATAGTAGAACAGTTATTTGGAATAGCTCCAAATAGAACGTGGTAGCTGCATCTACAAGATGACATAGAGATTTGCGAAGTACATACGGATCTGAATGTTGCAGACCCGTTGACTAAAACCTCTCTCACAAGCATAACATGATCAAACCCAGAACTCATCGAGTGTTAATCACATGGTAATGTGAACTAGATTATTGACTCTAGTAAACTCTTTGGGTATTAGTCACATGGGGATGTGACCTTGAGTGTTAGTCACATAGCGATGTGAACTGGATTATTGACTCTAGTGCAAGTGGGAGACTGTTGGAAATATGCCCTAGAGGTAATAATAAATTGATTATTATTATATTTTCTTGTTCATGATAATCGTTTATTATCCATGCTAGAATTGTATTGATAGGAAACTCAGATACATGTGTGGATACATAGACAACACCATGTCCCTAGTAAGCCTCTAGTTGACTAGCTCGTTGATCAATAGATGGTCACGGTTTCCTGACCATGGACATTGGATGTCGTTGAAAACGGGATCACATCATTAGGAGAATGATGTGATGGACAAGACCCAATCCTAAGCCTAGCACAAGATCATGTAGTTCGTATGCTAAAGCTTTTCTAATGTCAAGTATCATTTCCTTAGACCATGAGATTGTGCAACTCCCGGATACCGTAGGAATACTTTGGGTGTGCCAAACGTCACAACATAACTGGGTGACTATAAAGGTGCACTCCGGGTATCTCCGAAAGTGTCTGTTGGGTTGGCACGAATCGAGACTGGGATTTGTCACTCCGTATAAACGGAGAGGTATCTCTGGGCCCACTCGGTAGGACATCATCATAATGTGCACAATATGATCAAGGAGTTGATCACGGGATGATGTGTTACGGAACAAGTAAAGAGACTTGCCGGTAACGAGATTGAACAAGGTATCGGGATACCGACAATCGAATCTCGGGCAAGTATCGTACCGCTAGACAAAGGGAATTGTATACGGGATTGATTAAGTCCTTGACATCGTGGTTCATCCGATGAGATCATCGTGGAGCATGTGGGAGCCAACATGGGTATCCAGATCCCGCTGTTGGTTATTGACCGGAGAACGTCTCGGTCATGTCTGCATGGTTCCCAAACCCGTAGGGTCTACACACTTAAGGTTCGATGACACTAGGGTTATAAAGGAAGTTTGTATGTGGTAACCGAATGTTGTTCAGAGTCCTGGATGAGATCCCGGGCGTCACGAGGAGTTTCAAAATGGTCCGGAGGTAAAGATTTATATATAGGAAGTCCTGTTTTGGTCACAGGAAAAGTTTCGGGTTTTATCGGTATTGTACCAGGACCACCGAAGGGGTTCCGGGGGTCCACCAAAGGGGTCCACCTGCCCCGGGGGGCCACATGGGCTGTAGGGGTGTGCGCCTTGGCCTATATGGGCCAAGGGCACCAGCCCCAAGAGGCCCATGCGCCAAGAGATAAGGGAAAGGAAGAGTCCTAAAGGGGGAAGGCACCTCCTAGGTGCCTTGGGGAGGATGGACTCCTCCCTGGCCGCACCCTTCCTTGGAGGAAGGGCCAAGGCTGCGCCCCCCCCCCCTCTCCCTTTCCCCTATATATATGTGGGGGTGGGAGGGCAGTCGGACCAATGTTCTGGCGCAGCCCTCCCCCTCTCCCAAGTCCTTCTCCTCTCCCGTGGTGCTTGGCGAAGCCCTGCAGGATTGCCACGCTCCTCCACCACCACCACGCCGTTGTGCTGCTACTGGATGGAGTCTTCCTCAACCTCTCCCTCTCTCCTTGCTGGATCAAGGCATGGGAGACGTCACCGGGCTGTACGTGTGTTGAACGCGGAGGTGCCGTCCGTTCGGCACTAGGATCTCCGGTGATTTGGATCACATCGAGTACGACTCCTTCAACCCCGTTCTCTTGAACGCTTCCGCATAGCGATCTACAAGGGTATGTAGATGCACTCTCCTTCCCCTCGTTGCTGGTTTCTCCATACATAGATCTTGGTGACACGTAGGAAAATTTTGAATTTCTGCTACGTTCCCCAACAACTAATGTATACATTAGTGCCGGTTCCAACGGCTAGCCGGGCCGCTTTCATTAGTACCGGTTCGTGGCGAACCTTTAGCACCGGTTCGTGCCACGAACCGGTACTAATGAAAGTGGTGGCGGGATGTTGTCAGACTGGGGCCCCTCCAGCCCCTTTAGTACCAGTTCTTGGCACGAACCGGTACTAAAGGTCGTCCTACATAAACCCTTCGTCCACCCGAGCTCGCTCTGTTCTTCCCATTTCCCCTCTCCTCTCTGTTCTTCCCCTCTTCCTCTCGAGCTCATCACACATTTTGCCCAAAATTTGTCAAGATTTGAAGGCCCCCATCCATTCAAATGATCACAAAGGTTAGCAACTTTGTCCTTTCATCTCTCATTGCTAGATTAGCTCTTGCAATGCTTTATATAGTGATTAATTTGTGAGTTTAGTAATTTGGGAGGATATATATATATATATATATGTGCTAGTATTTGATTTATATGCAATTTGAGGTCAAAAATAACACTTAGTTTGCATATATAGGTGTGGTTTACTTAGTGCCTTCTAAATCTCCGTCGTAACCATCGTCGATCGCCCGCACCGTCCCGTCGCCGGCACCACCTTGTGGTGAGCCTCTTGTTCATGAAATTTTATATAAAAATTGATGTTTGTGTGATTTGGATATATAGTTACTCGTATAATTATCTTACCCGTACGTTGTTTGTTATACATATAGTGCCATGGTTTTGATATCCGTCCCCGTCGGCCCTCTTCCTTGTTATGATTCGGATGTGGTATATATATTCTCTTTTAAAACTAGTTGCATTTCGTGTTTATGACAAATTATGCCCATCAAGTTGACATAGAAATTTTTTCTAGGAGGTATGTGAACCGGAAATTCCAACCGACCCTATTGCCGAGAGGTTAAATTTAGTTGAAAGAGAAAACGAGTACTTGAAAGAAAAATTGAAAAGAATTGAGGGGGAGAAGATGGAATTGGAGTTGCATGTTGCCAATGTCGTCGATGATCACAAGATCAAGATGGAGAAAATGCGCTTGAAGATTAGAAAGATTAGAAAATATGCCATCGATAGTGAGGCTTGGTATCATTATGCTGTTGGATCCATTGTTACCTTAGTTGCGATCTTGATCGTATTTGTTGTTGCATTTAAATGCTTTAGCTAGAGAGTTATTTGTTTGTTGTATTTAAGTGTTGTATGAACTTTATGTATGAACTTGTATTAATTTGGTCTATTCGGTGTTGTGTAGTGAAGATGAGCCGGAAATGGATGTACGATGACCGATGCTCTCCCCAGTTCGTTGAGGGCATGCATACTTTTCTGCTTGCGGCTGAGGCAAACAAGCGGGCGGATGGTTTTATGCCTTGTCCATGTGCTCGCTGTAAGAATGGTCACAATTACTCTACGTCAAGATCCATTCACGTCCACCTGTTTAAGTCCGGTTTCATGCCCCACTATAATGTTTGGACCAAGCACGGAGAAAGAGGGGTTATGATGGAAGACAATGAAGAAGAAGAGGACGACGACAGCTATCCTGGCCATGGGTTCCCTGAATACGATGATACAACAATGGGGGAAGAAGCTGAGCCGGTAATGCAAGAAGAAGCTGAGCCGGCAATGCGGGAAGAAGCTGAAGAAGAGGCATCAGATGAGCCCGTTGATGATCTAGGTCGGGCCATTGCCGATGCAAAGAGAAACTGCGCAGGTGATTTGGAGAAGAAGTAGTTGCAGCGCATGTTAGAGGATCACAAAAAATATTTGTACCCGAATTGCGTAGGTGACAAGAAAAAGCTGGGCACCACACTGGAATTGCTGCAATGAAAGGCAGAGAATGGTGTATCTGACAAGGGATTTGGAAAGTTGCTGGTAATGATAAAGGATATGCTTCCAAAGGAAAACGAATTGCCCGAGAGTACGTACGAAGCAAAGAAGGTTGTCCGCCCTCTAGGGTTAGAGGTGCAGAAGATACATGCATGCCCTAATGATTGCATCCTCTACCGCGGTGAGTACGAGGATTTGAACACTTGCCCGGTATGTGGTGCATTGCGCTATAAGATCAGCCGCGATGACCCTGGTGATGTCGAGGGCGAGCGCCTCAGGAAGAAGATTCCTGCCAAGGTGATGTGGTATGATCCTATAATACCACGGTTGAAACGTTTGTTCCAAAACAAAGAGCATGCCAAGGCGATGCGATGGCACAGAGAAGACCGTAAGAAAGACGGAAAGTTGAGAGTACCCGCTGACGGGTCGCAGTGGAGAAAAATCGAAAGAAAGTACGGGAAGGAGTTTGCAGATGACGCAAGGAGCGTATGGTTTGGTCTAAGCGCAGATGGCATTAATCCTTTTGGGGAGCAGAGCAGCAACCATAGCACCTGGCCTGTAACTCTATGTTTGTATAACCTTCCTCCTTGGTTGTGCATGAAGCGGAAGTTCATTATGATGCCAGTGCTCATCCAAGGCCCTAAGCAACCCGACAACGACATTGATGTGTACCTAAGGCCATTAGTTGAAGAACTCTTACAACTATGGAATGGAACAGGTGTACGTGCGTGGGATGAGCACATGGGGGAAGAATTTGACCTAAAGGCGTTGCTGTTCGTGACCATCAATGATTGGCCTGCTCTCAGTAACCTTTTAGGACAGACAAACAAGGGATATCGCGCATGCACGCACTGTTTGGACGATACCGACAGTATATATTTGGCTAATTGTAAGAAGAATGTGTACCTGGGACATCGTCGATTTCTTCCGAGCAGGCATCCCGTAAGAAAGAAAGGCAAGCATTTCAAAAGTGAGGCGGATCATCGGACGAAGCCTCACCACCGTACTGGTGCTGATGTACATGATATGGTCAAGGATTTGAATGTGGTCTTTGGAAAGGGTCCTGGTGGTAAACCTGTTCCAAATGACGCTGACGGACGCGCACCCATGTGGAAGAAGAAATCTATATTTTGGGACCTGCCCTATTGGAAAGACCTAGAGGTCCGCTCCGCAATCGACGTGATGCACGTGATGAAGAATCTTTGTGTGACCCTGCTTGGCTTCTTGGGCATGTATGGGAAGACAAAATATACAACTGAGGCACGAGAGGACCAGCAACGTATGCACGGAAAAGATGGCATACATCAGGGTCATGCAAGCTACGCTCTTACCAAAGAAGAGAAGGAAATCTTCTTTGAATGCCTGCTCAGTATTAAGGTACCGTCTGGCTTCTCGTCGAATATAAAGGGAATAATAAACATGGCAGAGAAAAAATTCCAGAACCTAAAGTCTCATGACTGCCACGTGATTATGACGCAACTGCTTCTGGTTGCATTGAGGGGGCTTCTACCGGAAAACGTTCGATTAGCCATTGTGAAGCTATGTGCATTTCTCAATGCAATCTCTCAGAAGGTAATCGATCCAGAAATCATACCAAGGTTAGAGAATTATTTGGTGCAATGTCTTGTCAGTTTCGAGTTGGTATTCCCACCATCCTTCTTCAACATCATGACGCACGTCCTAGTTCACCTATGCGAAGAGATTAACGTTTTGGGTCCTGTATTTCTACACAATATGTTCCCCTTTGAGAGGTTCATGAGAGTCTTAAAGAAATATGTTCATAACCGTGCTAGGCCAGAAGGAAGCATCTCCAAGGGCCGTCAAAATGAGGAGGTCATTGAGTTTTGTATTGACTTTATTCCTGACCTTAAGCCGATTGGTGTTCCTGAATCGCAGCATAAGGGCAGATTGGATGTAAAAGGCAGGAGGGGAACAAATAATATGTATGGACGGACATTCTCTCACTGAAGCACACTACACAGTTCTACAAAATTCCGCCTTGGTGGCTCCGTATATGGATGAACACAAGAATTTGCTACGCTCCAAACACCCAAAGCGGTCTGATGACTGGATTACACGTGAACAAACCAGGAGTTTCGCCAGCTGGTTGCAGACACGTACCATGCATGACACCTCTATTGAAGATGACCTGTACTTGCTGTCCCAGTTCTTCGAATATAATGACTTTCAAAGGGTACGAGATAAATGGTAATACATTTTACACGATCGCCCAAGATAAGAAGAGCACCAACCAAAACAGTGGTGTCCGCTTTGATGCAGAAACCAAGACGGGAAAGGAAACATATTATGGTTATATACAGGACATATGGGAACTTGACTATCAACGTGGTTTGAAGGTCCCTTTGTTTCGGTGCAAATGGGTCAATATGACACGAGGCAGGGTAACGGAAGACCCGCAGTACGGAATGACAACAGTGGATCTCAACAATCTTGCGTATGCAGAGGAACCATTCGTCCTAGCCAATGATGTGGCACAGGTTTTCGATGTGAAGGACATGTCTACCAAGCCAAGAAAAAGAAAAGATAAGGAAGCGAATGCATAGTACGATGAGCCAAAGCGGCACATAGTTCTTTCTGGGAAGAGAAACATCGTGGGAGTGGATGACAAGACAGACATGTCAGAAGATTATGAAAAGTTTGATGAAATTGCTCCATTCACAGTGAATATTGACCCGAGTATCCCGTTAAATGATGAAGATTTTCCATGGTTACGGCGCAAAGGGAAACACGCGAAGAAAAAGTTTCACACCCAAAGATCTGGGATGTGATCGGCTTCACTATCATCACGTTCTTCTGTGTTTCACACCCAGAAGGGAATCTCTGTAATAGTTAGGGTACGTAGTTAATTATGTGTTTTGGCATTTGAAACGCGAAGAAATTTTATGTGCAAACAAATTCTTTCATGCCTTTACTGATTTTTAAAGTTAAGTTATTCACAAACTAGTGATTCACACTAATTTCAAATAATTCAAAATTTAAACTATTCAAATTTGAAAACTACGGGCACTAACAGAAAGCTTGTAATTTTTTGTACCTAAAGCAAAAATATTCACAAAGAAACTCTAAATACACAAAAAAAACAACTCAAAAATAAATAAAGCAAAAAAATAAAAAATAAAGCCCGCCTACTAGGCCAGAGCGGCCTGCATACGACTAGAAACCCAAGCTATTGTTGGGCCAGGATGCAGGCCCGCAAAGGCCCAGTAGGCCAACAGGGCAGCACAGAACATGTAGGCCCAGTAGGCCTGCTTTGGAGAGGAGCTCGAGAGAGCTACCGCACGGGGGTTTACAAACCAGTGCGGTCGTCCCTCGGCTAGCGAGGTGGGACTAAACTTGCGCACCGCACCTGCGCCAGCACACCCCCTTTAGTACTGGTTCGTGGCACCAACCGGTACTAAAGGGGGGCCTTTAGTACCGGTTGGAGCCACCAACCGGTACTAAAGGGGCTGCGGTTCCCGCCGCTTGGCCTGGCCAAAACAGGCCTTTAGTACCGGTTGGTGTCTCCAACCGTTACTAAAGGTGCCTTCTATATATACAACACTTACGAAAATTTCATTCTCCCTCTGTTTCTTCCTCTGTTTCCCCATTGAAGCACCGCCCGCGCGCCCCGATCGATCGACGCCGTCGCCGTCGCCGCCCCCGTCCCCATCGCCGCCCCCGTCCCCGTCGCTGCCCTCGTCTCCGTCGCCGCCCCGGGCCCGTCCCCGTCGCACCGTCCCCGCGTCGCCGCCCCCGCGTCACGCCCCGGCCCGTCGCCGCCCCCGGCCGTCGCCGTCGCCCCTCTGTGAGCTCTCCCCCTCTAACCCCTCTCCCTCGCCCCCGACGGCCACCATGGGCGCCGCCCCTCCCCGAGCCCATACACACACACACACACAAGCATGATGAACACACACACACACACACGTACATATGTATGAATTAATGCATGTATATATTAGTATATACGTATTTTGTATGTTTAATTAGTTTAGATTTTTTTAGATTATTATTTTTTCACTAGTATATATGTATGAATGCATGTTAGATGGATATAATTAGTGTTTAATTATTATGGAAATTTTTTATATAATGTTGTTTTTCAGTTTTTTAATGGATGTATAAAAGTTGTGTTTTCTGTTTTTAGTGTTAGATGCTTAATTAATATGAAATAGCATATAGAATTTTGACATATGCAATGATAGCATAATTAGTGTTATATAGAAATGTTAGAAATTTTAGTTATCAAAATCCAATCATTAAAAAAATGTTACTTTTTGCGGGCATATAGCTAGTATTTGTTCTCGACGATGCCCGGCCCGCATCCTCGCCGTCGACCCGTCCGCGACGACGTCCGACTGACCCATGTCCTGGACTGGGCTCCGCCGGGCTGGCACTGGGAGGTGCTGCCTGGAGGGGCGCGCCGCTTGATGAGGAACCCGGCCCCGGGTCCCGTCGTCGACCCTGATCTCATTTGGTGGCGTTCGCGTGGGCCAGTTTCGGTGCGAAGGGAGCCGGCCCCGCCGGAGGTGGTACGTCGCCGTGTCAGGGAGGAGGACGAGCACGTTCATCGCTACATGGTTGCGTTCGAGGGCGGCAGGTTCTCCAATACCTGGCAGTTTCTTCAGGGATCTCACTTCAGCTATGATCTTGTGAGGGTTCCTTCTCTTTGGGTGTCCACCGCCCGCGCCGCAGGAACCGCGAGTGTCCTAGATTCTTCTGTAGTATTCGATCTTTATTAGCTACCTAGCCAGGGATGTACTTGATATATAATATTCAAGACGATGTATTCGAGATTATATATTATTCGAGACGATGTATTCGAGATTATATCTATTATTCGAGACGATGTATTCGAGATTATATCTATTATTCGAGACGATGTATTCGAGATTATATCTATTATTCGAGACGATGTAATTTGAATACTAATTTTTTTATATTTCTTTTGGCATAGTTAAATAAAAGCTATGGCGGACAATACCGACAGAGAGGGAGAATAGACCATGTTCGATATAATACGCGGGCCAGATGATGATCAGAATGAAGAAGATTATGACGGCTCCAAATTTCTAAACAACACCGGAGAGGGTGATATGATATTCGATCGCGACGACCGAATTGATGAAGTCATGAACTACGATTATGACAACACTGGAGAGGTATATATATTTATATAAGCAGGCATCTGGTGATCATCACATGTTTTAAATGAGTTGAAGATATATTAACGAATCGATCTTTCTTCTTTCAGCCATCCGGATCGAGCAAATCTTCAGGCAACAGGACGAAACGAGGCCCGAACAAAAAGTTGAAGGAGGGCGTAAAGTATAATATCGAGGCAACCAAACCTAATGGCGAACCATTAGCGCCTAAGAAGATTGCGGACAAGTTCGTTCGTCAATGCGGAGTTCTTGTAAAGGACCAACTCCCGATCTCCCTTCAAGAATGGAGAGAGCCAGCAAAGCCACGTCCAGATCTTACTTTTGTCGACGACAGACAAAAAAGTCTGCTTTGGGATACTCTCATGGAACATTTCATCCTACCAGATCATTTCACAGAAGCAGATGTGCAAAAAGTCAAGGACGCTGCTCTTAGGAATATGGCGGTTGCATTCAAGAACCACAAGAATCGTGAATGGGACAAGTACGTCAAGGGAGGAAGGAAGACTCCAGTATTCGAGGGAACACTAGAGAATCAAAGTGCTCATTGGGACGATTTCATGAAATTCAAGGATTCAGAATTATCTAAGGAACGGTCAAGAATAAACAAGGCCAATGCCGCAAAAAAGGATAAGTTCCATAAGCTGGGGCCAGGTGGCTATGCGGTGGGAATGCCTAAGTGGGATAAGTCTGAGAAAGAGATGCTGGATGCAAGTGTCACTCCAGAAACATTGAGATGGCCCCCTAGGTGCAGGACTTGGTTCTATGCGCATGGGGGGGAGTTGGACCTGAAGACAGGCAAAGTTTCCAAGAAGGCATGTCTGGACGGAGCCGAAGATAAGCTACTTGTTGCAATAGAAGAGGCTCGATCCGGGTTGTTCGAGCCCAACAGAGAGAACGACGAGCTTACGCGTGCCCTGGAAAATCCTGAACACCCGGGAAGAACACGAGGCATGGGCGCTATTCCGTGGTATGAGGGGTTTTCGGACTGGAACGCCGACTACAGAATCCGTGCGAGAAAGAAGATTGCGGAGGAGAAGAAGAGGACGATGGAGGTGGAGCAGAGGAAGCTCGACTATGAACGCCTTCAAGGCCTAGAATCAGCGCACGCGGACTTGGCAATCAAATTTCAGCGGCAGCAGGAGCAGGTCGACTCACTTAGCCAGTAAAGGGGGTCTCAGCAGCTGCAGCAGCTAGCGGATGATCCAGCATTGGATACCCACCGCCCCATCCATGCCGAGAAGCAGCGTGGGTTCCGCCCCGTTTGACGCAATGCTGGATAGATACCCCGTGGATGACATCACGGAGAACACTAACTGCGAGCTACACTTCAAAATTAAGAACATATCCTTGAAGGTGGCAGACGGCGTTGCTTATACAAATTCCCCCGATGCAACCTTCCATTGCAACCCGATTCCAGCAGGCTATGCTCGTGTCGTGGTTGATGAGGTGGTGGACCAATATTCGGGGTTAGAGCTTGACATTCCTGGAGGTGACGAGGAGCACACACTCGGAGATGCCAAACATCGTATCATCCTATGGAGAAAGGATTGCATCATCTTTCGAAGGCCACCGACACCGCGTCACCCGACTCCTCGTCGAAGTCCGCCACCGAGTCAGCAGACTCCCGCTCCTCCAAGTCCACCAACGCGTGAGGCCACTCCTCCTCCTCCAAGTCCGGCAAAGTGTCATACCACTCCTCCTCCAAGTCCGACACAGCGTCAAATGTCCACACCTCCTCCAAGTCCGGCACAACCTCAGGCCACTGCAAGTCCGGCACAGCTTCAGGCCACTCCTCCTCGTCCAACTCAGCCCCGTCAGCCGTCTCCGCCGCCTCAGCAATCGCAGAAGAGACACCCCGCAGCTATGGTGCGTAGCGGTACGAGTCGAGGTCATAGTACAGGAAGTACAGGCGGAGGCAAGCGATATAAATATGGTCCAAACCTCACTACTCCTCTTCCTGAGAGGGCTTACGACAGGACCGAGAAGCAAACCAATGCCATAGTGCGGGCAGAAGTCGACGCCCATTTTGGACCGAAACCGCCACCGCCGCCAAGGGAGGAAGTGCCTGTGGAAGTAGTTGACCACTTCATTCGTATGGCTCAACCACCAGCTCCTAAGCCTGTTGACACATACTATGAGCGCCACATCAGGAAGTTACATCGACGATGTCTACAGAAGGAGGCGAGCTCGAGCTCGAGCTCGAGCAAACAACAAGTAGCTGTCAAAAAATGCGGGAAAACCGTTGCCCAGCTGGGAGAACAGGCGGCGCAATCGATCCCCCCGCTTGTTGTGCCGCCAACAACACGTGACAGTACGCGAGCCCAATATTATTGTGGGCAAACAGTTTACGTTCCCGAGGTGGGCGATGTGGTAATAACCCAGGAGCATATAATGCAGGCTGAAACTCTCAACATCACTGTTGGACAACTCCTCGAGATCGATGACATGCCTGTGCTTACAGAGGAGGAAATAAAATGGAAATATGCCCGAGGCCAACCTTTGGTCAAGCCAGAAGAGGTCAAGAAGCTCCCAACGAGAATGTATGAATTGCATCAATGGTACATGGACATTACCAAGAGATCCGATCGAGAGTCCCTCATGGTGCAAGTCAAGAAGGATCATTACTACCATGAGAAACCTGTGACCGTTGAGTATTCTGAACTGTTTCAGTTATACAATCAAGACGCACTCGACAAATCTATCGTCAGTTGCTATTGTCTGTAAGTGATTTCTTTCTGTAATTTAAGTCTCAACCTAGTTGTAGTGATCATTTTGATCAATCATTACCTGTAATTATCCTCACTATATTCTTTTCTGTGGTATTATGCAGGATGAAGATGTATGAAATGAGAAAAGGTGGACGTTATGGCATTGGGTTCATTGACCCAAACACCGTTAATGAATACACATGGAAAATAAACAAGCATCATGAAAAGCAGGTAGAGGACAGCATGCTAGAGTTCTTGAAGCGCCTCAAATACAATGAAGATATACTACTTCCTTACAACTTCTAGTGAGTCACACTTTCTTGTACTACAAATTCTCTGTTTTTTGCCTACTAGCTAGCTACATGTTTTTGCTTACATATGCCCGCTTAATTAAGACATGCAAACGTGTGTGCATGCAGATTTCACTGTATCTTGTGTATCATTAAAGTTGACGCCGGAACAGTTCAAATATTGTACTCACTACTCAAAGCAAATAGTGACTATAACATCTTGTTTGGGATAGTCAACAGGTAATTTCAATCATTATTAACTATATATCTCGGCCTATTTAGTTCGTCATTTCATGATATGAACTATTTAATAACCCCTTTATTCATTTTCTTTGTCGGCGGGCAGGGCTTGGGCAAGGTTCATCAGCGTCACGGAAGGCGAATGGAAACGACAGCTGAAATGGTTTCGACCCAAGGTAAGTAATTAAGTAGTACTAGCTAGCTAACTAGCTGCCATCTCTTTAATTATCATGCTTGATTAATTATTATCTGATCAAATTAAATTCCATTCTCGTAATAAAGGCCCTGAAGCAGGCGCAGGGGACTGATCTGTGTGCATTCTGCGTTTGCGAGAACATTCGCATGATGGCGTCCGAAAGGAGCAGATCTTAAAGACAGGAATGGGTATACGCTTGTCAGAACACTATTCACAATTTTTACACCATTATCGATATCTAGTCACACAACTAATACAAATGCATATTGATCTCCTTCTTAACAGTTCAAAGAGGTGCGGGACAAGCTCCTAGAAACGGAGCGCGTAGAAGCACTTCAAGAGGAAATAGCGGGATTTTTGCTCGACCAGGTCATAAATCCGAAGGGAGAATACTATTACCCGCTACCGCCCCCATCGACCAGGTCATGACCACTTTCAATTGTCATCGTGCTCCGAAGGCACCAATTAGGCTAATGCCACTGGCTCCGAAGGCAACATGCATATGTAGGAGAAATTGTATATAGCTATACATGTGTGTATGTGTGAATTAATATGCATGGTGGTTTGTGAGACATTGATGATATATATATGATTGGTTCTACTAGAAATTCTATTTATATATATATATGCATAACGTGTACAATGTGTAGTATCGTAAAATACCAGCAAACGAAAAAGAATTAAAATGGAAAACACAAAATTAAATGAAAAAGAAATCATAAAACCAAAAAACCCCCAAACATTTTAGTACCGGTTGGTGTTACCAACCGGTACTAAAGGGCTCCCGGCCCCCGGAGCTGGCTCGTGCCACGTGGTTGCCCTTTAGCACCGGTTCGTGCTGAACCGGTACTAAAGGGGGGGCCTTTAGTGACCACACTTTAGTGCCGGTTATGGAGCCGACACTAAAGGGCCTTACGAACCGGTGCTATTGCCCGGTTCTGCACTAGTGCATATAGGGATTCGCAAAATTGCCTCGGCATCCACCGGTGTGAATATCTGCCGAACCAGCTCTTCCTTCCACGAGGCCAAAGTGGCATCAATCAGTTCAGCGACTTTTGTTGGTGGATTGAGCACCAGCGAAGATACTGGTCTCATCAAACCTGCCCTTGGGATCCAGTTATGATCCCATATGCTTGTCGTCCGTCCATCTCCAATTCTTCTAATTATTCCCTGCTTGATAATGTCCCTCCCATCTAGTATCGAACGCCAAATCTGAGAAGGGTGCGGCCCCAGTCCTGCCTCCAGCACAGTGCAATTAGGGTGGTAAGCAGCCTTTAGGATTCGTGTGCTCAAAGAGTCGGGATTCTCTAGACATTTCCAAGCTTGTCTCGACAAAAGCGCCAAGTTAAAAATCTCAAGGTCCCGGAAGCCTAGCCCTCCCAAGTTCTTCGGCCTCGTCATAACATCCGAAGACACCCAACATGGCTTTCTTTTTCCTTGCTTACTTCCCCACTAGAATTGCCTTATGGTTGAAGTTATGCTCTCACAAAGCCCCCTCGGGAGTCTGAAACAAGACATGGAGAAAACTGGAATCGATTGGGCCACCGATTTTATAAGAACCTCTTTTCCTGCCGCTGACAAAAGTTTCTGCATCCATCCTCTTATCCTTTCCCAAACTCTATCCCGGAGATACTTGAACGTGCCATTTTTTGATAGTCCAACTTCTGTAGGCATCCCCAAGTATTTCTCGCTGAGTGACTCATTCTGCACAGCCAAGATATCTTTGATTCGTTGCCTGGTGCCTTGAGGGCACCCCTTACTAAAGAATATGGAGGACTTGTCATTATTAATCCTCTGTCCCGACGCGTTACAGTATTGATTCAACAGGTTTGACACCAAGTTTGCACCCTCCTCGCTAGACTTAAAAAACAACAGGCTGTCATCTGCAAATAACAGGTGGTTCACCTCAGGAGCTGTGGGAGCCACCTTGACACCACTTAGAGCTGATGACCGAGAACTGGAATTGAGTAGGCACGAAAGGCCCTCTGCTGCAAGTAAGAATAGGTAAGGGGAAATAGGATCTCCCTGTCGAATACCTCTTGTTGGTTTGAAACTCTCAAGCTTTTCTCCATTGAACAGAACTGAGAAAGAAACTGATCTAACCATGCCCATAACAATATCAATCCAGGCCGATGAGAAACCCAGTTTGACCATAATTGCTTGTAGATAATCCCACTCTACACGGTCGTAGGCCTTCATCATATCCAACTTCAGAGCACAGAAACTATTAGTTTTGGATCTGTTCCTCTTCATAAAATGCAAGCACTCATAAGCACATATTATATTATCTGTGATCATTCTACCTGGCACAAAAGCGGATTGCTCCTCGGATATGATATCTGGAAGAATGACTTTTAATCTATTGGCAACCACCTTTGATGCTATTTTGTACAAGACATTGCAAAGACTAATCGGCCTGTACTGTGACAAATGATTAGGATTTGTTACCTTTGGTATAAGGACCAAGACCGTATCATTAATGCTCTCCGGGTTATCCTCTACTCTAATGATGCGCATGATTACTGTAGAGACCTCATCACCACAAATATCCCAGTGTCGCTGATAAAACTGTGCCGGAAAACCATCAGGTCCTGGAGCTTTGGTTGGGAACATCTGAAACAAGGCATTTTTTATCTCAGCATTTGTGTATGGCGCACATAAAATCTCATTCATCTCAGGTGTAACTTTCCTCGGAACGTGCCTCAAGACCTCGTCCATCCCCTGAACCCCTTCTGACGTATACAAGGTTTTGTAGAACTCCAGAACCATGTTTTTTAAGTCAGCTGGATCTTCAACATGAGTACCGAAAGCATTTGTGAGTGCCCGAATCATATTCTTCTTTCGCCTCATACTTGCTCTCATGTGAAAAAACTTTGTATTCCTATCACCGGCTGAGAGCCATTCCAGCCGTGATCTCACGCCACATTAACTCTTCCCTGTGGTATAGTTCCGCTAATCTCTCATTTAGCTTTAGCTCTGGATGAGACGGCCTCGTGCGCACTGGATCATTGCGCAGCGACTCAAGCTGGGTTTTTATATGCCTTATCTCTTTGCGAACACTTCCGAAAGTATCCTTGCTCCATGTAGACAAATCATTTGTTATGGACAGCAGCTTGTCACGAAAGTCACCGACCCCATAGCCAGCGTTCGCTGCATTCCAGCTATTGGTTATTGTCTCCTTCCATGTATCATGTGATTCCCACATCACCTCATACCTAAAGGTATGCTTTGGCCTTGTCGTGTTATGTGTATCATCCAGATTTACAAGTATGGGACCATGATCCGATGTGGCTGAGGTTAGATGTGTCACCGAAGCTCGTGGGAATCGAGTCATCGAACTGGCAGAGGCCAACGCTCGGTCCAAGCGCACTCTCGCATATGCACCTCCTGCTATCTTTTTCTCAAACGTCCAGAAGCGACCTTTATAACCCAAGTCCATTAACATGCAGATGTCAACTGTATCCCGGAGAGCTTTTTTAGGGTACCCTGTAGTGAATAAGGACCGTCCATCCGCAAAATCAAACGGCCATGACCGACCTGTACTGCTGCAATCAGGCCAACAACATGGCAAGCAGTATTAGTAGCATCGGTCGTTCTCGACCAACCAGTATACATGTTCTGAGGGCATTCTGGGACTTCTACGATTCACCTCGCACCGACCCACCCCGCCCGTTGTTCTCATCTATGGACTCTGGTAGAGTTCCGGTGGTCACCACCGTGCCTCCTCTTTCTTCTCCAGCCCGCCTTCCCTCGCTCAAGAAGCCCGAGTCTCGTTCCTTCCCCGTGCATGGATCCGGCGCTCGACTGCGTGGCGTAGGCCTCGGCCCAGACCATGCTCTTCTTCTCCAATAGGTCCGACAGGACGGCCATGAGGCGTTGGCTTGCGCTCCTCCCATGGCTGGCTGAGCGCTCGTTTTATCTTGGTTCACAAAGGCAGCGAGGAAACCACTTGGCGCCGTTGTCCGTTAATGCGGAGGCTTGCCATGTGCAGAAGTTCGTCGTCCCGTCCATGACGACCAGGCAGGATGGAGGAGGGCGTTGAGGTAGCCGTGGTCGCCAAGTGTTGGTTCCATGTATGTATGTATGTGAGGAGAGCATGGCGGCGATGGGAGCAAGCAGGCGATGCCGATTACAAGCTATTACTACGAAATAGGCTGGCATCTTGGCCCATCAACAATCCCGTTTCAACGGTGAGATTTAATTATACTGGTCCGCTCACGCCAAGCAGTATAGGGTACCATAAAAGAGCTCATCCCGGAAGCCCTGTATCTGGGCATTGCTTCTGTTGGCTGCTCCTTCGTGTTCGTATGGCTGAAGTACCTCGTTGAAATCACCGAAACAAAGCCACGGCAAGTCGCTAGTAAAGCTAATACCCTTCATAAGATCCCAAGTTTGATGCCGAAGAGGAGTTTGTGCCTTTCCGTATACACATGTTATCCGCCAAGGTTCTTGGCCTGGTGCAAATGGCATGTTTCCCGTTTTCAAAAACCCATTTTCTACAACGTAAAAATATTGATTTCTTTTGTAAACACACACACATGTATATTACGTATGTGTAAAATTTCACGAGATCTTATTTTCACATATGGCGTACGAAAAAAGATTCATGGCATCCGGCGGCCCTGTACGACATGGTCCGCCGCTTGATCATCTCTGTCTTGGATGCGGCCAAACACTAAGGCAGTTTTCCGCCTCGTCTCGCGAATGAACTCATCCTCACTGCCCAATCTCTCTGAATCGCCCTTAGCTATCCACACCTGCCTCGGCCTCTGCTTTCTATTTCCATCATCTCTCCATCCATATGGATCCGATCGGTGTCCCTCTCTAAAATCCCTCCTGTCCTTTCTCACGTAGTAGCCTCGACGCCTGCCCCGGTTTCCCATGCATGTTGCCCCCCCCCCCCCCCAGTGGGTCGACCCGACCCGATTCTGCATGGTACCCGTTAGTGCCTCCCTCCTCGTAGTTACGGCTCGGGCCAGTTCTTTTATCCAGTCCCTTCCCTGCCCACTCCGTCTCCCTGCACCCTCCTCTCTGACTTCCTGCATGCTGCTCCATCAATTTGCTTCTAAGATCATTTTCTCTTCGAGCTTCAAGACTCTCTCTGAGGTCATGTCCCCGAGGTGTATCAGTCTTATCTCTTGCTTTGTTTGGGCTAGAGACCTCACCCCCATTCTAGAATAGGTCTTAGTTGGTTAGTGGCGTGAGTGGAATGGCCACATGGGTGCTCACCCCTGTGTATATATGTTGCACATTGAGTTAATGAAAAGTGAGGCCGTGAGGGCTGAGAAGAAAAACATGTAGCCACCGTGGGTCACCAAGGAAGTGCCTTTGGCAAAGCTGTTCCTCTTCCTTGGTTCATGCGTTGTGTGTGTGTGTGTGCGCGCGCGCGTGTGTGTGTGTGCGTGCGCGCGCGCGCGTGTGTGTGTGTTCTTGTGTGAATTAAAGCAACAGAGAAGAGAGAGTTGAGTTGTGTGAGATAGAGGAAGAAGAAGAGTGGCGCTGCAACGCGAGGAGGCGGTGCCAACATGACTGTCCCACAAAAAAACCCATTCGGCCCCTCGCTCGGAATCCTAGCTCAGTCACTTCTCTCTCTCGCACCGTCCTCTCCTCTCCCCTCTCCGATTCTGATCCACTCCGGCGCAATGTCCAACTCCGGCAACGACTCCGGCTCCGACCTCAACGCCGACGAGGAGCTGCCCCCCCCCCCCCCCCCCCGCATTGCATCGGAGAGGTCCAAGGTGGACACCGGGAGCAGCTCCGGATCTGCAACGTCGCCATAGCTGTCGGAGCTGGAGCCTCCCGGCCTGCGCTCAACTCCAGCAGGATAGCGCAGTCCGCACGGCCCCCGCCGCGTCCCCTTCCGCCACCAGCCGCTCCTCCGCGCGGGCAGCGGTGGGTGGTAGTGCCCGTACCGCGTGCCCGCACCCGCACACCTGAATAGGAGAGGCGTGTTGCCCACCGCGAGAGGGAGGCGGCAGCGTGGTCTGTGCGCCGTCACCACGGGATGCCGGCGGAGCCCGACGAGGACGAGCGGCTCCTCGGGTCTACCGCTAGCCGCTCACGACGGCGGAGTCGGATGCTCGCCGCCTCCGATGGAAGAACGCAAAGGCGCACTAGGTAGCCATAGAGCAGCCAGAGCAGGAGGCAAATGAGGCGGTGTCGGAGGCGGCTCCGGTCGCCAAGTTGAAGCGACAGCATGACAGAGCCGTCTGATGGATGAAGGGCTTGATCATCCTCTTCGACTCTGACTCCGACAACATCAGCTCCACCTCCGACGACGACGACCAAGAACCTCCACCCGCCACGGACGCCTACAGCTACGCCGTCGACCGAAAGGGGAAATGCCGGGCGGGGAAGTGGTGAAGAAGCTCCCTTTTATGTTTAATAATAGTTTTTAGTTGTTGAACTTGTCCGACGATGAACTGGGGTGATCTATTGGATGATATAAAATGGGTTTATGTGCATTTCGTTGTCCGTTTGATGTTGATTTCTCCGTCCATTGTTTGATCACATAGAGTAGTTCATTACGTTGCATGCGTAGTATGAATATAGGATGCCAGATATGATATACACAAATATGAAGACAAAAAATTAAAGCGTGACCAGTCAGTGTTAGTGGACGCGTCCGGACACGTCCACAAAAGTTTGAGGAGTTCGATTTACTGTCCGCGGTTGTAGATGCTCTTAGGACCCTGTGGGAGCCGTAAGTGCACGTACGGATGCTGGTCTCGTTGAATGGAGAGCACGGCCGTGGTAATGCTCTGGCTCGCCACAACACGTGAATGCTTGGCTCACAGATTGCACCGCCACGCCTCGAGAGTCCATACCAAACTAAAATGGAGCCACAACGTACGTCACCACCAGCTCAACGGAGGTTCAGCTCAGGTCAGGTCACGTCTTACTCCGCACACAAAATTCCGAGCCAAACGGACAGATGAACACCCATGCATGGTGACTCACACAAACACCATGAGTGCATGCATACAACCACTCATGTCTCATAGTAGATGCATAGTACATACAAGAGTGACCATGATCAGTCCAAAGTAATTACATATATATCCCATTTGGAGACTGGAGTAGCAAGTAGTAACTAGCATTGATCAACAAGAATTAACACTGAGACATCAGCTACGTACCGGGCTGCAGGGGATGGGGACATGGTAGTGGTCCAGAGTCTGGCTTACTGCGAAGACGACGAGGAAGAAACAGGCGGTGGAGAGTGCCCATTGGCTGACCAGCCGGACAGCATCCGGGCACGGAGAGGTCATCTTCTTCTTGCCGACCGTCAAAGGCAGCAGAGGCATCTTGCCGTCCATGTCCATGGATCCAGCCTTCTTTTGCGGAGCGTCCATGGAATGGATCCAATCGAAGCTAGCAACAACAACAACGCTGGGTTAGTTGGTTCCCTTGTATAATTCTCTGTCGTAAAAGAAGAAATCGGTCCATCTCAACTAATCTCAAGAGGAAAGGAAAGGAAAGGGAAGAAGGGCGGCCGGTCGGGGACTCACCGTCGCTGGTGGGATGGATCGTGTGCGAGCATAGCAATCCCACGATGTGTCAAGCCTGAGCTGTACCTACGCACGCATACGATGACTTGTCATCGATCGCAAAAAAACCGCGGGGAAGTTGCCTCACAGCGCGTATACCCTCTTTGGCAATGCATGCAGTGGGCCGGACTCTTAGCTTCTTTGCAGCTGCACACACTCAAATGCATACAGGGCCCAAAAAGCTAGCCAGTAGCTTATTTAAGCTACAAGGTTATTTTCAACTAGTGGGATTTCTAGTAGCATACACATGTAACCCACGTTGCTTCGTGCACTACCAGCACCCATACCACTCTAACCACCGGTCAAACGGTGTCTCACTCAACATTTTGATCAGCTGGCTGGCTAGTACAAATTCGTGACTGAATCGATTGCTACTTTCTTTGTACGCTTCAATGCCATTAGCAGGTACAACATCAACTTTGAGTTACGTTAGTTGTTGACGGACCGTCAATTAGATCTTTTATAGAAACCCATTCATCAGCTTATTTATCCTTGTTGAAAATGGTAGGTGGGGCTGAACATGTCTATACGTTGTCATCTACTCGCGAAGCGTGTGAACAGAAGAAAACAATGTCATGACGATTTATGGCATGTCTCCATCAAGTCATAAAATGATGGGGCATCATGTGATTTTCAACAACGCAAGTTTTCAAGCCATTATCTTGAATGAGCTTTACTTTTTTACTCTTTTCACCATATTTTTGTATAGTTCTAGATGATAACAAAGCTAAGTCAACATCACCTTATTTCTCTTTACTTTCCTGGAAAAAGATTGGATGCTCTTCAAGACTTCGTTTTCCTCTGAAAGCAACAATTCGAAATGTTGTTCAACCGCAGAGCCTAAATTGTTAGCTAGTTGCTTTAACAAAGTGAGTCGTTGACTGATTAATTTATTATTAACCCATGAAAAAACTATAAAAAGTCTATGGGCATGACAACACATTAAGCATGTTAGGCCTTGTACAATGGAAGGTGCTTAGGGGAGGTGCTTAGAGAAATAAACCGGGCGTTTCTTAAGCACTGGTGCTTATTTGTACAGGATAGACGCTTAACTAAGCGTCTCTCCTGTAAAAATAGGCACCGGTGCTTCAGAAAAATTCGGTTTATTTTCCTAAGCATCTCTCTAAGCACCTCCCATTGTACAAGGCCTTAGAGTACTCTAGGCAACTCCCTACAATTTAGAGAGGAGTAAACGACCTGAGTATCCTTAAGTGGAGAATTTTACTCCTCTAAACTTTGGTCATTTATAGCAGATTCCTAAAATTAGCGGAGTAAAACTTACCGTAGATCAATCACACTTGAATGCCATCAGCAGGTACAACCT
This sequence comes from Triticum urartu, assembly GCF_056163025.1. Classification (NCBI taxonomy): domain Eukaryota; kingdom Viridiplantae; phylum Streptophyta; class Magnoliopsida; order Poales; family Poaceae; genus Triticum; species Triticum urartu. The sequence goes on along the minus strand of NC_141877.1, from coordinate 38,169,204 downwards.
CAACTTTGAGTTACATTAATTGTTGACGGATCGTCAATTGGGTCTTTTACGAGTCCATTCATTAACTTATTTTTCCTTGTTGAAAATGGTAGGTGGGGCTTCAAATGTCCATATGTTGTCATCTACTTGGAAAGCGTGTCAATAAAAGAAAGAATACGATGGCAATTGATGGCTTATGTTTCCACCAAGGCATAAAGTGATGAGGCATCATGTGCTTTCCAACAACCCAAGTTTTCAATCTATTATCTTGAGTGATCTTTATTTTCACTCTTTTGATAACTTTTTTATATATCATAGATGAGGATAACAAAGCTAAGTCATTGTCTATTGCTTTACCTTGTTTCTATTTACTTTGCGTGGAAACGGTTGGATCCTCTCCAGGATTCTGTTTTGGTCTAAAAGCAACAATTCAAATGGCGTGGGACTACTAGAGACTACATTACTAGCTAGTTGTTTTAACAAGTGAGCTGGTCATTGTTTAATCTATTATGAATACATGGAAAATCAATCAAAAGTCTGGGGACATCACAACACATTAAAAATGTAGGATCCAACATAACAAATCAAAATCCTACCATACTAATCCTACACATGCCCACATCTCACAAATGAAAAGTCCATACCTCTAAACGGTTGTCGCTACATGACGATGTCCCAAATTAGGGCTCACTCATCATGTCATCTCCCGGCCAGGTGGGCCAGGCCAAGGATCCCCATGTTGGTTCACCAGTGGGCCACGTCGAGGCAGCCGTCGAGGCAGCCCATGGCATATTATGGGAAGGCTCCAGAAGACTTGTCATATACTCCAAGACATTTAGAGGTCGTCTACTACAGGTTCGCCTTGTACGTTACCGACTAGGTTGTAACCCTAGACCCCCAAATACTTATATAAACTGAGGAATAGGGCTCGTAGACGTCACCGAATGATCACATTGTAGATCAACATGTACTTTTCACTCCATCCGAAATCAATACAACTAATTCAGGACGTAGGGTTTTATCTTCAAGGAGAGACCGAACATGGGTAAAAACCCATGCCCATGTTACCATTATGTTAAGGCTACTAGCTTGACACCCCCTACCCAAGATTTACCGGAATGAACTCCGACAATGATGGCCCATGCAGGTACCATTATGTAACCGCGGTGATTCAATGGAGATTAAGATCGGCGAGCAGATCGGCACCAGCATGACTCATACCAAGTCAAATCTTTGTCTTCTACAACATTTTGCCTTCTTCACATATTCAATCGACCTGATAGGTCAGGTCTAAACATCTGTCCCAGGTTGAGTAGTCAAAGCGCGTCGCGGTTTCCGTGGGAGCCTAGCCTTCATGAGCTGGGTGTCAGACAAGACGAAGGAAGATTGAGAGGCGCTCATTCCAACACCAATGTCAGATCGAATTAGGACATGCGCGGAGGACACTCATCGAATCCAACCTTCAATCAGGATCCGACGACTCCTTTTCAAAACCTGGACGTTGAATCTGGCCAAAAGACATGAGCCCGGACTTGCGACTAATCGGGCCTCGGTAAAGTTTCCTCTGGCCCACACGTCAGGTCAGACCCAAGTGAGGCGCGAGAAAGCTATTTCGGATAAGAAATTGGAGAGTTCGTTGTGCTGATTTTCGGGATTGAAAGTTCAGGATTTGATTTAGCTTTTGTCTACAAGTTTAAGGTTTATTTTGGACTTTTTTCCCCTTAGTAACGTCCAAGGGAAGAACTCTCGGGGACAATTTCCATGCCCGAGGGGACGAGCTGCTTTCACACCCCAAGCCGTCGATTTGTTCGTCGGCCATGCGCGCATCTTCACGGGCTGGACAAGCCACAATCTCCATAGCGATTCGCCTCCACCGTCCGGCTCCCCGCGACGTGACGAGGAGGTGGCTCCGTCGCAGCACCTTCTGGTGCAGCCCCTACCCCCGACGGGTGCAAGGCGGTGTCCACCTGGTGTTGCCCGAGCACCACCCATGCCGTGGTTTAGGTCGGATCCGCTAGGTGGCCACCGCAGCTCTTCGGGGATCTGATCAAATCCGTCGCCACCGCAGCTCGCTGGGGACCTGGTCAGGAGAGAGGAATGGGGAGCCGAGAAATGAACGACGTGAGAGATTATGCCATGTTCCTCGTTCGTGTGGTTTGTATGCATGCACCAGGAAACCGCAGAAACGTAGACACCTACAATGAAGGCGCAGGTGGAGCGCCTACGACACTCGGCAGCACAACACCCATGCACGGTCCACACCAACATGCAGCTCGTAGGGTCACGAGCACAGACTATGCTGAGCATGAAGAGGTAAGGCGATGTGCAAGAGAGGTTGAGCCCTTGTCAGGACCCCGTGCGTGGGAGCCGCAAGTCTAGTCACGTACGTAGCTGTTCTCCCTGAATGGAGCGCACATTCGTCGTAATGCTCTGCCACAACACGTGAATTCTTGGCTCGCAGATTGGTTCAGCTCAGGTTAGGTCAGGTCACTCCCCACGGGCAGATGAACGCCCACACGGCCACACTTTTTTTTGCGAGTGAAAATTTGTATTACTCAAACATCAAGGTTACAATCAGCAAGAGCCAGCTCAACCGCAATAGAGGGTCCCGATCCTAACCAAGTCATGGTTCTACCCTCAGAGCGAGCAAAATTTGCTAAACTATCGCTAACTTTGTTTAGTAGACGGCTCACATGAGTAATACAAACCTCACAAAGGGAACTGAGATATCTAATCTCTTTAACTAAAGAAGTATAAATGGATCTATCTTGTTCTCTGCCTTGGATCATCTTCACTGCAATAAGTGAATCCATCTCCACAATAACCGGAAGATCACTTTTCTGAATCGCCAGTGATAAACCTTTCATACATGCGCTCAACTCCGCCTCCAATCCTTCACGACAAGAGAAAAATTTCCTGCAAGCTGAGAAAATGATCGCTCCCTGAGAATCTCGCAGTACTATGCCCGCTCCTGCACCATCCGGAGCAAAAGATCCATCAGACTTCAATTTCACCCAGCCCTCAGGTGGTGGCGTCCATGGAGGTGTGGGCCTCCCATCCTGAACTGGGTGTTTTAGTAAGCTGCGATCGTAGGAAACAACGGTCTTTCCTTTTACTGGATCCGTGTTGGAATTCATCTTGATGGCAATCAGGGACTCGAGGTAACTGACGAGAAATTTCCTGGAAACATCAAGAAGAGGCGGACTCTTCTGATGCACTATCTCATTGCGTATATACCAACAGCGTCAGAGTGTCATAAGTAGCATACTTCTCTCAATACCTGTACGCCCACACGGCCACACTGACTCAACGGCGGAACGGGAAACAACATTAGTGCATACATATAACTATTCACATACATACCAAGAGTGACCACGATCAATACAAAGTACTAATTAAGTAATTTTTTTTCTAAACGGGCTCTCAACCCCTTTCCATTAATTTCGCAATCAACGAAAATACATCAGTCTGTATCCAAGTTCTCAGAGCCAAACCACTACATCTACCAGCATGAAAGATAAAGTTTTTGAACACTAATGAGACTGAAAAGAGGGGAGCGAGTTGGCGCATCATCAGGAAACCCACCGCAGGATGATCCTGAAACGGACCATCCGCCATGGGGCGAAAACCTGATGACACTCACAAGCCACAGCCCAACGAAAACAAAAATCCCAGGATGAGACACTCTGGTAAACTTCTGCGACTAAACGAACCACTACGAGGAGACATAAATCCAGTGGGCATCAAACCCCAGTGGGAAACGGCAAGCAAAAGGACCGAGCGCTGAACATCTAACCAATCTGGATCCCATCTCTGTCTCCCAAAAGGGGCCTGCCTCGAGGAAGAGATCTGTTCGCCAGCACAGCAGCCGCGTGAGCCAACCTTTTCACTCCAGCCTGGAGCTTCATCTTTTCTTCTTCCTTTAGCAAACCTGCCCAATACAACATAAACGAGCAGGCAGTGAAAACAGCCTCCAAAGGGAAACGAACAATATGATTATCAAATGTAACTTTATTGCGGAGGATCCAAACCCCCCAGCATATTGCAGCAATAATCATCATGTAGAAATGTTTCCCTCCCGGAAAAAACTTATACAGCCAAGCGAAGCTTTGCTAAAGAGAACAAGGACAACAGGATGCCCCAGCCGTCATGCCCAACACTCCCCATACCGAACGAGCAAGCGAGCAGGTAAAGAATAAATGATTTGTTGTTTCAATGTCAGCACAGAAGGAGCACGTGGGATTTCCAGGGCAGTTCCTAATGCGCATGTTATCACGAGTAAGAACTGCATTTTGAAACAGCTGCCAAAGGAAGATTTTAATTTTCAATGGGATAGGTGCTTTCCACACCATCTTATAGTTAGGACCTGATAAATTCCTTTCCAACCATTTATATAAGGATTTAGTAGTAAATTTCCCTTTACTACCAAAGGCCCATAGAATCTTATCCGAGGAATCATTCAACGACAGTTTTTTAGCTTCCGTAACCATCCAAGCCCACTGCTCGCCTAACCCCCCAATCAGTCTACATCTGAAGCCAAGTTCATAATTGTTTGCCACTCAGGATGCAATAGTGCAATCCTGTTCCTGACATATACTAAATAGATCAGGAAAGCGGTCTTTCAACGCAATATTTTCAACCCAGGGGTCATACCAGACCCTAGCAAGGTTTCCACTTTCAATCTTAATTTTTCTCCCCGCCATAATATGAATCCTTGATCTTCATAATCGCTTTCCAGCAGGGGGAGTCCGAGAAGCGGCTTCGAATGTTAGCCACTGTTTTGTTCCTGAAGTATCTAGCTCTTACTATACGCTGCCATAGCCCATCACTCGTTTCTAATTTCCACCACCACCACTTAGCTCTTACTATACTGATTAAGTAATTATATAGCCCATCTGGAGGACTGGGTAGTAAGTGGTAGTAGTGACTAGTATCAATCAACAAGAATTAACACTGCGAAACAGCTAGCTAGGTTCACCACACTCGATCAATTGCTTTGGCCTACTCATCAGTAGCACTCAGTCCTCACCTCACGTTCCAGCAGGAGGATCAGGAAGCAGAGGAGGTCGAGCACCGCCAAGAAGACTATGATCAGGGTCCAGCTGATCACGGCGAAGAGGGATCCTGGGTCGTGTTGGAGCCTGGCCTGGAGGCGGCCGGCCGGGGGGCTGTTTAAATAGCCAAGCGACGCAGCGGGGAGCGTCCGATGCGAGCGAGAGACCCACGCATACGATGATTTCTCACCGCACGAAACTACGTACGTGGAAGTTGCTTCAGAGCGCCTATACCCTCTTTGACAATTCTTTGCAGATGCACAGTTATTTTCAACTAGTGTAATTGATTCCTAGTAGCATACACATGTGACTCGTGCGTGCTTCCTGCACTACAGCCATGCCACTCTAAATACCTGTGGCCTATTTAACATTTTGATCAGCTGGCAAGCTAGTGCAAGATTATGACTGAATCTCTTTCTTTCTGCGCTTGAATGCCATCAACGGTTACAATCTGAACTTTGAGTTACATTAATTGTTAATGGATAGTCAATTAGCTATTTTATGAGCCCAATCATCAACATATTTATCCTTGTTGAAAATGGTAGGTGGTGCTTCAAATGTCTACATGTTGTCATCTACTCGGAAAGCGCGTCAAAAAAGAGAGAATGTGATGTCGACTGATGGCATATCTCCATCAAGGCATAAAGCAATGAGGCATCATGAGCTTTTCAACCATGCAAGCTTTGTTCTCTCTTTTCATCACTTTTTCTTATAACTCTACTAGACGAGAGTAACAAAGCTAAGTCATTCTCTATTACATTAGCTTGTTTCACTTTACTTTCCTGGAAAGAGATTGGATCCTCTTCAAGACTTAGTTTTCCTCAAAAAGCAACAATTCAAAATGTTGTTCGACCGCTAGATCCTAAATTATTAGCTAGTTGCTTTAACAAAGTGAGATGGTCGTTGTTTAATTTATTATTATGAACCTTGGGAAAATCTATCAAAAGTCTATGGACATCACATGACATTAAACATGTTAGAAGACTCTGGCCGGTCCCCTGTAAATTAGAGGAGTAAACGACCTAGTATCCTTAAGTGGGGTAATTTTACTCCTCTAAATTTTGGTCGTTTCTAACCAATCCTCTAAACCTAGCGGAGTAAAATTTACCATATATCAATCACGCTTGAAGGCCATCAGCGGGTACAACCTCAACTTTGAGTTACATTAACTGTTGACAGCTCGTCAATTAGGTCTTTTACAAGTCCATTCATCAACTTATTTATCCTTGTTGAAAATAGAAGGTGGGGCTTTAAATGTTCACATGTTGTCATCTACTTGAAAAGCGTGTCAAGAAAAAAAGAATGTGATGAGATTGATGGCTTGTGTCTCCATCAAGGCATAAGGTGATGAGGCATAGTGTTCTTTCCAACAACCCAAGTTTTCAATCTATTATCTTGAGTGAACATTATTTTTCACTCTTTTGATAACTTATATATATATATATATATATATATATATATATATATATATATATATATATATATATCCTAGGCGAGGACAACAAAGCTAAGTCATTTTCTATTGTTGTGCCTTGTTTCTCTTTACTTTGCCGGAAAGAGGTTGGATCCTCTCCAGAATTCTGTTTTGGTCAAAAAGCAACAATTCAAATGTCGTTGGACTGCGTGAGCCTTCATTACTAGCTAGTTGCTTTAACAAGTGAGATGGTCATTTTTTAATCTATTTTGAACACATGCATGGAAAATCAATCAAAAGTATCGGGATATCACAATACGTTAAACATGTAGCATCCAACATGACAAATCAAAATCCTACCATACTAATCCTTCACATGCCCACATACCAAAAGTGAAAAGGCTACATGCTAAATGCGTTAAACGGTGCAATAGAAACTAAGAAGGTCCCATTAAATTTAACATTAAATCTGAAAGGGTCACATGTAACCCACGTTGCTTCGTGCACTACCAGCACCCATACCACTCTAACCACCGGTCAAACCGTGGCTCACTCAACATTTTGATCATCTAGCTGCCTAGAAGTGCAAATTTGTGACTGAATTATTTGGTTCTCTTCTTTTTTATGCTTGAATGCCATCAGCGCGGGCCGCCTTTTTCCGCAAAAAGAACTCGCCCCACCCTCCCGGGCGGCTTCGGAGGCGAAACCCTAGCCCCGAGCGCCTCCTCTCCGCGTAATCCCTGGCCGCCGCCACTACCATGGGCGGTGGGGTGGCGCCCGGTCAACAAAGGCGGCGGGCCAGGTCTGCTTGCCATGTCGGGGCTCCTTTGCGCAGGATAGCCGTCTCGAGGGCGGCACGGTGGTCGGTGGTTCTCGGTGCGGCGGCGCATGAAGGAGAGCGTGGGGAGTGGCGGAGCGCGGTCGCGAGGTGGTGCGGCGCGGCGGTCTGAGGTGGGAGCTAGAGATCGTGGCGCGGGACCTTGGCGGTTGTGGATCTAGGCTAGATGTGGTGGCCGGGAGCGACGGACGGGAATTGCTGCGGTGGCCCGGGCACGCTGTGAGCTGCTACTAACGCCGGCGTGCTTGAGGAAGGCGGCTCCTTTGGGGAGATGGTGGCAGCACAGCCGGGATCGGTGCCGGATCTGATATGGAGGCTAGAGTAGAGGCCTGCATAGGGGAGCTTTGGAGGGCGCGCGCGCATCCGTGTGGGCAGCTCGGCGCGCTGGATTCTCTCTAAGGGGACCTGTATTGCAGAAGTGGCATGGGGGGGTTGCCTGGTGGTGGTGTGCCAGCCCACGCCCATGGTGCCAGCGGATTTTAGCGGCACTGAAGATGAGGATGGATGGGAGCTAGAGAGGTCTTTCCTCGACCCTGCAGGTGTTGGATGGTGATCAGAGTGCTCTCGGTTGTGCGAAGAGTCGGTGTCCCACGACGATTTGGTCACGATGGCGAGGTGTTGCGGCAACGACGGTGTAACTCCGACAATTTAGCCCAATCTGTTGATAGGGGGTGCGAGGTGTCGGACGGTTCGGATGAAAATCTTGCTCGTCTTCTGGAGCTGGCGGTGATGACGCATGCTGGTACCGTTTCCCTCCTTGGAGGCTCTGCCGAGGTGTGTCGGCATCTCCGTATCTTGATCAAATTGTTGTTTTTAGGCGAAAGCCTTGGTCCATTGTACGACCGGCGATGGCAGCGGTGTGGCGGCGTTACTTTATTGAGAGCATCGCAGGTGGAGACTTGGCTTGGAGGTTCTGTCGATGGTTCTTTGGTGTTTGCCGCTGCCCGAGTTGATCTTTGTGGACGCTACGTACACAACCGATGGTGATTTGAAGATGATGGCTTTTTCTGGACCGACCGAGTCCCGCTATCCACTTGTCGTCTCCTCTAAGGTATCAAAGGGTGGGTAGTGCGTTGGCAAGGGAAATCCGTCTGGAATTGTTGCTCTTTGAGGCGGTCGGTATTTGTTATGACACGGCTAGATGATTGGTTTAGGGCGGACCCTTTTGCGTTGTGTCTGTAATTGTCGCGTTAGTTGTGGAGTTCCAACTACACTTGTTGTTCGTAGCAAGTCGTAATTTCTTGTACTTGATTTTAGTCTTCTATATAAATATGGTACGCCTAAGTGTACTCTAAAAAATATGCCATCAACGGGTACAACCTTCGCTTTGAGTTACATTAATTGTTGGTGGATCATCTATTAGATCTTTTACAAGCCCATTCGTCAACTTCTTTATCCTTGTTGAAAATGGTAAATGGGGCTCCAAATGTCTATACATTGTGATCTACCTGGGAAGCGTGTGAACAGAAAAAAGAAAGAATGTGATGGTGATTTACAGTATGTCTCTATCAAGTCATAAAGTGATGTGGCATCACGTGCTTTTCAACAACATAGAGGTAAATACACTAGGAGTTATAGAACATGCACGTGACGGTCAGTTTGGTGCATAGACTTGTAAAATATGTGTTTCTAGTCATCTAACTTGTCCTTTCGTTCATATACGGTGCTTTCTATTGTGTTCGGCCATATTCCACGCACAAGTGGCATGCCAAGTTGCGGGGCTCACTTCCATTGTCTTGAGTGAGCTTTATTTTTTATTCTTTTCACCACTTTTTTTTATAATTCTAGATTAGAGTAACAAAGCTAAGTCATTCTCTATTTCATTACCTTGTTTCTCTATACTTTGCTGGAAAGAGATTGGATCATCTTCAAGACTTAGTTTTCCTCCGAAAGCAATAATTCAAAATGTTGTTCGACCGCCAGAGCCTAAAATATTAGCTAGTCTCTTTAACAAAGTGAGATGGTCATTGTTTAATTTATTATGAACCCATGGAATATCTATCAAACTTCTATGAACATCACAACACATTAAACAAAGGCCCAATAGGACCATTACACTCCCCGGGGGGTTTCGGTAACCCCCGGTACTTCGGTATTTATCCGAACTTGTCCGGAACCCTCCCGAAGTCCAAATATAGTTATTCAATATATCGATTTTTATGTCTCGACCATTTCGAGACTCCTCGTCATGTCCGTGATCAAATCCGGGACTCCGAACTACCTTCAGTACATCAAAACACATAAACTCATAATACCGATCGTCACCGAACGTTAAGCGTGCGGACCCTACGGGTTCGAGAACTATGTAGATATGACCGAGACATGTCTCCGGTCAATAACCAATAGCGGAACCTGGATGCTCATATTGGCTCCTACATATTCTACGAAGATATACGTTGTTCCTTTTGTCATCGGTATATTACTTGCCCGAGATTCGATCGTTGGTATCTCAATACCTAGTTCAATCTCGTTACTGGCAAGTCTCTTTACTCGTTCCATGATGTTACATCCCGTAACTAACTCATTAGCTACATTGCTTGCAAGTCTTATTGTGATGTGCATTACCGTGAGGGCCCAGAGATATCTCTCCGACAATCGGAGTGACAAATCATAATCTCGATCTATCTCAACTCAACAATCACCATCGGAGACACCTATAGAGCACCTTTATAATCGCTCAGTTACGTTGTGACGTTTGGTAGCACACAAAGTGTTCCTCCAGTACTCGGGAGTTGCATGATCTCATAGTCATAGGAACATGTATAGTTATGGAGAAAACAATAGCAAGAAACTAAACGATCATCGTGCTAAGCTAACGGATGGGTCAAGTCAATCACATTATTCTCTAACGATGTGATCCCGTTAATCAAATGACAACTCATGTCTATGGTTAGGAAACATAACCATCATTGATTCAACGAGCTAGTCACGTAGAGGCAAACTAGTGACACTCTGTTTATCTATGTATTCACACATGTACTAAGTTTCTACAATTCCAGCATGAATAATAAATATTTATCATGATATAAAGAAATAAAATAACAACTTTATTATTAACTCTAGGGCATATTTCCTTCACATCCCGCTATCGATGATAAGAAACGCACATGAGGGCGCCAGCCATGGTCGCCACCGCACCAGCACGTGATCCCGGCCGTCCGGATCCGTCAAGAGCAGAGCATCAACAAAGCCGCCACAACGCCGCTTGCACCCAGCCACGCACGAACCGGAGGTCCACCATGCGGATACAGGATGGCCCTGGAATCCCATCGCCCGTTGCCCCGCACGAACCGGAAGCCCACTCGCCGGAAGACCCCCACCGGGAGGGAAGGGAGTGCATCCATGAGGTGTAAGTTCAAACCCCCCTATTCGCATCTTGCTTCTGAATTTTTGAAAGTGGCTTTACAACGATCGACTGCGCAGAGTCTACATGGGGTTGACCTTGCGCCGAGATCCGTGTGAGAGGCGGAAGAAAGGAATACTTTTTTTCTTTTTTTTCTCCCTCAACAGTTATACCACGTGGCATTCCTAATCAGCTGTCACCCCGCAACGGGTGAACCAGCCGGCTCGCTGCCTCTCCCAATCCAAATGGCTCGTGCCGTCTCTCGCCTCCTCCCCTTTCTCCTATGGCGGCCTCCCCGACCTCTCCTCCTCCGCCGCCGCCCACTAAACCCTAGCCCCCAACCCCTGACCACGCGCGCCAAAGCCCTCGCCTCCTTCAGCTCCCTCGTCCTGCCCGGCGACGAGCGCTCGCCTCCGTCTTCCCCCTCGCGCCGCGCGCCGCCGAGCTATGGGGGCGGCGGATCTCCGGGGACGATCGCCGCCGTCGTCACCGCCCTCGGCGGGGGCCCCGCGGCCGTCGGCATTGTCCGCCTGTCCGGCGCCGACGCCGTCGCCGTCGTCGCCCGCGTGTTCCGGCCGGCCAGGAAGGACCCGGCGCCCTGGAATCCCCGAAGCCACTTCGTGGAGTACGGGGTCGCGCTGGACGGAGATGGGAGCGTCATCGATGAGGTATACTGCTCGCTATCGGTTGGTTAGTGTTCTCTGTGCAAACTAGTGCCTTGATTTCCCATTTTGTTCCCCAAATCTGAAGGTGCTGGTGGTGCCCATGCTGGCTCCGAGGTCCTACACCCGAGAGGATGTGGTGGAGCTCCAGTGCCATGGGAATGACCTTTGCTTGCGTCGTGTGCTGAGGGCCTGCTTGGAGGCTGGTGCCAGGCTCGCCGACCCTGGTTAGTTGCTTGCTCACTCAAGTCCTACTGGTCTAGATTATTTACGCTTGTAAAGAAATATTGTAGTTCAGTTGGTTACGGCTATGGTTGACGTTCCTGTTAGCTACGGATGTAGTTATAGTTATAGGGAAACAGTTTTGTCAGATAGGCAGACACTTTTTGTTTGAAGAATGAATGGTGAAGCTATCTTGGGATGTAGGTGTCTTATCTTGAACAAACTCCTAGCTCAGGTTTCATGTTCGCTTTTCAGGTGAATTCACTCTTCGCGCATTCCTAAATGGGAGGTTGGACTTGGCTCAAGCGGAGAACGTCTCGAGGCTTATTTCAGCCAAGTCCGTAGCTGCAGCAGATTCTGCCTTGGCTGGCATCCAGGCATGTCACAAAATTATGCTGTTGATAAATTAAATCATGTTAGCCTGTTGGGTAGCCCTGAGAAACGATATACATGTGGTCATGTTGGAGTTTTTTTTTTTTGTGTGTTTAACCCTCGAAATACCAGGAACAAATTGTTTCCAGGTCAGGAGTAGCTGAAACAACACTTTATGGAGGGTAGTGACCAGGGGTGGTGCCAGGGGCTGCTCCTGTTACATGCGACCCCCCAAAAGACAAAAAATAGAGATAGCAGTTAGAGTAACATGTCAGTGATTAGTGAAATGTGAAAAGGAAATTGAATATTGTTGTTCTGATCACTAAAATGTGGAGGGGAAATTTGCATTTATGTGCAAGACTTGCTTTTTTCCTTGTGCACGCCGATAACAAATTCCTGACTCAGACACTACTTGAAACCCTTTTGCATTGTGAAGTTTAACTTCATCAGCTCCAGTTTCTTTGGGAAGCACAATGTAGATGTGTTTTTTTAATAATAAGTAGGTTCTCCAATCTGAATTATATGTGTCCTCTACTGTAGGGAGGCTTTTCTACTCTAGTGAAATCTTTGAGATCAAGGTGCATAGAATTGATCACTGAAATTGAGGCTCGTTTAGATTTTGAAGATGAGATGCCTCCATTGGACCCTATGATGCTGCTCAGCAAAATTAACAGCATGAGGCAAGAGGTTCAGGATGCTCTGGATACTGCAAAGTATGATAAGCTGTTGCTGTCTGGTCTACAGGTACTTTATTCTATGCATTATACTGAATTGTTAAAGAAAACATAATTAAGAATGAAAAATGCTCTTACAATTTTGCACAGATAGCAATAATTGGCCGCCCAAATGTTGGAAAGTCAAGCCTCCTGAATGCATGGAGTAAGGTATACTCGTGGATATCTCTCTGTCATTATTTCTGTTGGATATTTGTCCAGCATATCTTTTTTAGTACTCTATTTTGTTGTTACCATGCTTGTTAATCTATGTTGTTTTCTCTTTTTATATGTGAAGTTACATGAGCTAATCTTATTGTTACGGGTTCAAGGCTAGTTAAGGTATGGGGTCATTAACCGGTACACAAGGCAGCATGAAGGAACTCTCTTAAAAATAGATTAGTTAGGATTAAGATATGGAATTAATTAATATTAGGTAAGTGTGTTGTGTATTCTCCTTTCACATATGTTTGGTTGTTAGCCATCGAGATTAATTAAGCAAGAAAGCGCAAGGGATACCATCCATTTTTCATCCTCCCCTCAAGAGCACTGGTCCATCTTTCTCTCCGCAAACCTAGACCCCTAGAACTTTTATGATACCTTTCTGCTGTGACTTTAAATGAGCCGTACCGAAACTCCGGTAGATGCCTAATGCCATGTGATTTAAGGGGATCTTGCTCAACGTACTGTGTCCTGAACTTTATCCTGCTTCTCTGCTGTGCGTCATGCCCAAAGTTTATACATCGAACGTTATCGCCATATAATCTTCTTATATGAATACTAATTGTAATCTATAATTCTGTATACTTTATGTGAATCCCATGTCCAATTGGATAGTTTGATTTATTTCATGTTGCAGCCATAATAGTTGATACTGGAACTTAAATGCTTAGCTTGCAGAGTGAAAGAGCTATTGTTACCGAAATAGCTGGAACTACAAGGGACGTAGTTGAAGCAAATGTCTCAATTCATGGAATCCCTGTTACCCTTCTAGACACGGCTGGTATAAGAGAAACTGATGACATTGTGGAAAAAATTGGTGAGTATTATTATTCTCAATAACATATTGTGAACTATTAAAGCAAGATGATAAAGATGTGAATGTCAAAATACGATCTGACGTTGGGTGGCATAGCCCACCAGGGGTAGGAACATGTTTCCCAATATATATTTGATTTTGTATATGGAATAATGGTAATAGCGTTGTTAGTCGTGATGCTTGTCTTCTGTTCTGCTCTTAACCAGGTGTAGAACGATCAGAGACTGCTGCACTGGGAGCTGATATGGTTATTATGACAATAAGTGCAGTTGATGGGTGGACTGAAGATGACACTAAACTTATCAAACGTGTCATGATTGATAAGGTTCCATCAGTTTCATTTTCTCACAAATTTTGTTGATGTCTGATTGCCTGGTTATTGGTTTGCATGCCTTCTGTTTGAAATCCTCTCTGTCCCTTCCATCATCTGTAAATAAATTGGAGAGTGACTATTCTTTCTTTGTCCTTTTTGATGATCAGAAAAGCTCAGGTTCTGAAGTGCCAATGGTTCTGGTTATCAACAAGGTAGACTGCACACCATTTGTTTCAGGAGAAGAGTTTGAGAAATTCAGTGGAATTTTCAGAAAACATGTGCACACGTGTGCAGTCACTGGTAAAGGCATTTCTGAGTTGGAGAGGGCTGTAATAGAGGTTAGAGGTCTTGAGTCCATACCTTCCGGGGGACGGCGGTGGACTGTAAACCAGGTAAATATTTCCGTATGCCATCAGTAGAAAACCCCAGTAGTTGTTCTCTTAGACTTGTTGCTTCAGTTGTTACATGAAAGATTGTTGACTTTTATCCAATTCCATTGTGTTGTCCAGAGACAACTGGAACAGCTCATGAGGACCCAAGAAGCTTTCACAAGACTAGAGTCGTCGATCAATGAGCAGCTACCCTTAGATTTTTGGACTATAGACTTGAGGGAAGCTGCATTGGCTCTGGCAACAATCAGCGGAGAGGACATATCTGAAGAAGTTCTGAGCAGCATATTCAGCAAATTCTGCATTGGAAAATGATTCGTCCTTCAGAATCATGCTGGTCCTCAGTCATTCCGACAATTTTGACTTTTGAGCAGCGTAGTAACATAGAACGATCTGAACAAGCCCAGTAGCTATCTAAAGGAGCAATGAAATTGAACTATTTTCTGGACGGGGTCAAAGATTTATAGGTCGGGATTACTGCTGTCACTGTTCCAAATTTGTACTCTAGGTCTGAGATGTGTTTGGGCCCAGTTTAACTTCATAATAGGAAATTGTATTTTTAGATCATGCACAAATCGAAAGAATGTAAATACCTATTACGATCATGCAAAAATAGGAAGAATGACTAGCTCGTGTTTGTGATGCTAACGGCTGCATGCCACAACTTCACTAATTTCTCACATAGTATTAGCAGTTGTAAAGCATGGTTGCTCTTATTACAGCCGACAATAAAAAGTTTGAATTTCAATTCATCTGAAGGGGTGTGCCCATTTGCCGGGTTCTGTTGGTTTTGACAATCTTCTCAACCGGTTTAATTTTCTTCTTTTACCCTGTTCTGTCACCTGTTTTTTTCTTGATTATTTATTCCCCTCTTTTTAAGTACTCCTGCTGTAAAGAAATATAAGAGAATTAGATCATTAAAATCTATTTCTTTACAGCGGGAGTACTTCATAATTGCATACATATTAAAACAAAATATGCATGATAATTAAAACTTTGCAGGATCACAAAACACATAATTGACAACGTATCAAATTCAAGTTCAATCATCCATATCAAATTCAAATCCAAACACAATCATTGTGCATCACAAACAAAAACAAAAGCAGAAGTGCATAAAACATGAATGGATAGCCTCTCAAACGTGGCTGGTTCACCCACCCATTGCTGGGTGCCAGACAATCTCTCTTCATCGTCGTAAAAGTAGATGCCCAAAAAGTTTTGAGAAAAAATTCTGCAATTTGGTACCCTAAAAATTTGGCCTTCTTCCTTTTTTACTTCGCAATTGCATACATATTGAAACAAACACATGACGGCATGATTAAAACTTTGCAAGATCACAACACATATGATCATCAACATATCAAATTCAAGTTCAATCATCCGTATATCAAATTCAAATTCAAACCACAATCATTGTGCATCGCAAACAAAAACAAAAGTGCATACAAAATGAATGCATAGCCTCTCAAATGGCATTGCCTTCATTGCCATTAGTTGTGCTTGCATCTTCTTCATGGCTTGCTTCCTCTCCATTGATTGCTTCTTCTCCAATGCCACCATTGACATCATTGGCAGTTTGGCACCATTGTTTTTCATTCCCATCCATTGCACCACCCATGCCTCCTCCCATGGCGCCCATGGCTCCTCTCATGCCTCCCATGAATCCTCCCATCATGAAGCCTCCAATAGACCTCACCGCCAACACTTGATCGCGACAAAGCTCCACGTATGCTTTCGCCTTGTCACCAAGACCACTTGTGTCCATGAACATGAACTTTTGCTCTTGTTCAATGCTTTTGATTCTCTCTTCCATGACCACATTCCTTTCCTCAACCTCCGTCTTCTTCTCCTCGGTCGCCGCCCTCCTCTCCTCGGCTGCCGTCCTCCTCTCCTTGCCCTTGATATATGTGATGCATAGTACTTTGGTATATATTTTTCTTAGTGGCATTATTATTCCACTTGTCCTGAAATGTTTCCTGAGTTTGTGTTGTTTGTAGTGCTGCACAAAGATATAATGGTGGATATAATTAATTGGGCCAGGTGCTAAAGCATATATCTCTAGTTACAGTTCACTCTGTTTACCATGAGGGGGATTATGATTATCATAGGGTAAGGTTGTCACACTTATGAGCTCATTAGGCTGAACAAAATGACATGTTAAAAAGATAACTGAGACTGCAAGAATTGACAACATTAAAAAGACATGGGTAGGTGGACGTGTGCAATAAAGTTCGATATTTACCATTCATGTCGGTTGCACTCTTAGTTGTAACACATTACCCTGCAAATAAAATATATAAACAGGAAGATTAGCTTGCAATGCTGCAGCTGAAACTGAAACTGACATATCTACAAATGCCTCCAAAGAAACAAAAAACCTGACCAATATATCTGATCCTAAAAAGGGAAAAATATAACCAAATAAAAGTATTGAAAGAAGAACACTAATCAGAGGAGGAATTGTCTATTTCCAGCATGGGTACTCACTGCGCATGCTTGGAAAGAAAAAAAGCATTGCTTAGTAAGCGCGGATCTGGGAGTTAACAAATGACATTAATGGAAATTAATGATTGACGGCAACAACATATTCTATTATTTTGCTGATTACCAAAAAAAGTTAAATAAAACGCACTCTTACTTTGCTGTTACAAACTGAATAGATGGTGCGCATCCATGATTTCCTGTATGAACATTACTGAATTTTTGTCCATCTTTAGTTACAGGTGTCGCTTTACGGTCACATCAGCCTAAGTGAAAAAAAAAAGTGCAGCGTCACTTAAATTCACAAGAGACAGAAGAAAAAGAGTGACAATATGGCGTAGAAAATATAGAAGATACACGAGGGGAGAGGAGTGTATCGAGTTACACAGGGAGGGGTAGGGTTCGTGGGGGATTATGGGGACTGAACCCGTGTGAAAACGGCCCACCGAACGGTCCGTTGAGGTTCGACAGGGTTTTTGGGATGGGCCGGGATAATCACGTAAATACTCTCCAAAAACTCTAGTGCCAAACAAGGCCTTGAGAAATTTGTTGGCATTCACCATCACTTGCTGCCTTAGAGTATATCACAAACCTTTCGTTAACAGTGTAACCATGGTGGGTGCATTTACTGCCATGTTTGGGAGATGATGAGTGCTCTCTCCTACCAAGTTGATGTGCTGCAGGCGTCATTTACAAAGTTTAATTATCTATGAGTTGAACTTACTGATACTTTACATTTTATCATCTTGTTACTTGGTTTGCTTAAGAGTGAAAAAGAATGAGGATACTGAACGAAGTACCCAAAAAGAAAAACTCTGGAAAAGGGGATTTACACGTGGTGTAGAGCCAAAAATAATTATACTGGGAAAACAATATCAAGCTAGCACTTCTGCAATTCCACAACAGGACGATTTTATTCATAAAACTGGGAAGAATTCTAATGGCACTAACACTGAGTTACACAGTAGGAGCATATCAGCTAAGCTAATGAACGCCAACTAAAATGACACTTAACAATGATGCATAGAAACAGTGAATTCGTTTTGCATGGAGTAAGTTCAGCATAAATACTGCCACAAAATTTCACAGCGTAGCTTTTGTTAGTTACATTTTCCAAATTCAAGAAGAAACAATTAAAGTACTCACTGTTCTTGTCATTTGAGAAGTCAGCTAGAAACTGCCGATATCAACTCGAATTGATCTTCTTCATGAGATCCTCTCAATGTATCCAGTTCTTCATCCCATGAAAATTTAGATGTTGGACGGTACCCTTCGTCCTTCATGTGTTTAGCGAGCCTTCTCAACTCTGTATTTATATTTTCCGCCTCAGGATGTTGCTGCTCCCCAACAACAAACACATGAATTCTGCTGTTAAGCTCAACCCAGCTGCATCCTGGATCTTTGCTAACTCCCCGATGTCTCATCAAATGCCTCACCCGCTCAACATCAGTCCATTTTCTCTGGGCAGCATAGATGTTTGACAACAATATATATGCAGAGGAGTCCCCAGTACCTAACTCCATCAGCTGCTCACCAGCATATGCTCCGACATCAAAATCCCGTATACTGCGACATGCTCCCAATAATATACGCCACAAACATGTTCCATGGTCAATACTAATGGACTCTATGAAATCTTTTGCTTCATTTAGCATCCCTGCTCGGCTAAGAATATCAACCATGCAAGCATAATGATCCAGCCGAGGAGTTAAACCATAGTCTTTGGTCATTGACCTAAAGTAAATCCATCCTCTGTCAACTAGGCCCATGTGACTACAAGCACATAACACATTAATGAATGTTATATGATCTGGAGCAGTGCCCTCTAGCTTCATTTCCTCAAACAGGTCAAGTGCTTCATTTCCACGTCCATTTTGAGAGAATCCAGAAATGATCGAGTTCCATGCAATAACATCCTTATGAGGCATCCTTCTGAATATAACCATGCCATCGTCAAGGTTTCCACACTTTGAATACATTGTAGACAAGGCACTTCCGACAGAAGACCCCAAACCAAATCCGAACTTGAGGATTTGCGTGTGCAATTGCTTCCCTGGCTCCAATGCTGCAAGGCCAGCACATGCTCTAAGAACACTGGTTATAGTCAAGTTAGTCGGAATGATGCCCTCCTTGTCCATCCTGGCATACAATCTCAAGGCTTCCTCATGCTCCCCATTCTGCACATGCCCGGCAACCATGGCCGTCCAAAGGACAATGTCAAGCTCATGAAATTGATCAAAACCTTCCTTTGCATCAGTAATACAGCCGCATTTGGCATACATGTCCACCAGTGCGCTCTTCACATACACCTGCCCCTCAAACCCAAGCTTCACCATCAAACCATGTGTCTGCTTTCCTTCCATCAATGCTCCCACATCACTACACGCATTGAGCACCCCAACCAAAGTGAACTCAGTTGGTGAAAACCCCGCAGAAAGCATCTGCAAGAACATTCTAAATGCGCTTTCTGCATTCCCATTCTGCGCGTAGCCAGTGATCATCGCGGACCAAGTGATGGAGTTCCTCTCCTTAGACGACGCAAACACATGTAATGCTGCATCCATACACCCAGCCTTTGCATACATTGTGACGAGCGAGTTCTCAACCGACACAAACACCACCAACCCATCCTTCACAGCCAACCCATGTAGCTGCACCCCCATCGGCAAGCCCGACGGCACACTGACCGCACTAAGAACAGCCGTGGCCACAAACTCGTTTTTCTGCGACGGGCACTCCGCAAGCATCAGCTGGAAGATCTCAAAGGCCTCCTCGGAGCACTTTGTGGAAGCATAGCCTGCCACCATAGCGGCCCAAGAGAACTCGTTCCGCACCGGCATTTCGTCGAACACTCTCCGGGCATCGGGGACGAGGCCCAGCTTACAGTACATGTTGAGCAGAGAGGTGGACACGAACACGTTGGAGCCAGCCGAGGGGACCTTGCAAGCGAGGGCGTGGGCGGCTGCCCCGGCGGACGCGGAGCGCGCGCGGGCGGCGGCCGTGAAGACGGCGGCGAAGGAATGCGGGGACGGGAGGATGGCGGGCGAGGAGGAGAAGAGCATGGATTGGAAGTGGGAGAGCGCGGCGCGCGGGTGGTGGTGCGAGAGCGGGTTGAGCAGGGAGTTCCAGGAGGCGACGTCGCGGGCGGCGGCGGGGATGCCCGCGAAGACGGCCAGGGCCGCGGCGAGGAGCGGCCGCGGGAGGGAGGCGTAGAAGGTGATGAGGGAGTTGGAGACGGGCGCGTGGGACGCGGCGCCGGACTTGAGCGCCCAGGCGTGGAGCGCCTCGCCGTCGCGGGCGCGGGCGGCGCGGCGGAGCTGCTCGATGAAGTGCGTGTGGGATATCTGGCGCGCGGAGGCGGAGGGCGCCGCGCCTGCCATTCACGTGCGGGCGGGCGGCCGGGGCGGGCGGCGAGCGGGCGGCGACGGCGAGCGGCGAGCGGGTGGCCGGGGCGAGCAGGCGGCCGGGGCAGGCGGCGAGCGGGCTGGTGCCTCGAGCGGCAGCTATAACCTGAAAATAAAACAAATAAAAGAGGTGCAAATGGTGTAGTCTCTCCTTTCTGGTTAAAAAAAAACTCATGGACAATTTGATCAATAAAATACTACAAATTATATATCATTAAAAATGGAATTTTTACATGGGAGCGCCTATACATCAGGCGCCTGGAAAAGTTATTCCATCAATCACTTTTATCTTAGACCGCTAGATCTTCATCCAACGGCCCAAAACAGATTGAATATTGTTTATCTTTAACCACTTATCCTTCTTTCTCGCGTAGCACGGGCCTATCCAGACCTACCCGCATGCCTATGCCCATCGCGGCCGGCGGCTGTCGTCGCCTCACCACCCCGCCCTTCCCTCGACCTCGCTCCATCGCCGTGTTTGCCACCTCCCCGGCCATCTGTCAGCAGTTCTGCACTGATGAGCAGCCCCCCTGCACCCTCCCTGCCCCCCCTCCCCCCCCCCCCCCCACACACACACACATTAAGTTTCTTTCTCGCCTCCACATGAGACGTCGCAGCTTGTTGCTGCTCACATCGTTGTCCCCGGCTTCGACGATGTCCTAGCTTGGCCTCATTGTGGCCAATGCTCATCGCTGTTGTTCCTCACGCCATCCCCAGCTTTGGGCTAATGTTGCATGGAATTGACTGACGCGCTGAAAAAATTAGGGCGTCACAATTAGCAAAACCGATTTAACATACATAAAGTCTGTTATGTTGGTCAAACTGTCAATTAAGACTAGACATGTGCCTTTTCATAAAACAGGAAATGATGTAGTAGTAATCAAGACATTAACGCCCCGAGTGGCAGTTTTTGAAGGAAAGCTCGAGTATAAATTTTGCGAAACCACATACAAAAAATCAAATTTATCTCATTTCACATCTCTTTAAGACTCATAAACAACCTTACAATGTCACGTGTCGTTCTTCTACGTGAAGGGCTAGCCCTAGCCTGTCGATATGAAGAACCCA
This sequence comes from Triticum urartu, assembly GCF_056163025.1. Classification (NCBI taxonomy): domain Eukaryota; kingdom Viridiplantae; phylum Streptophyta; class Magnoliopsida; order Poales; family Poaceae; genus Triticum; species Triticum urartu. The sequence goes on along the minus strand of NC_141877.1, from coordinate 38,147,910 downwards.
TTACAGCGAGTGAGTGGACATCAATAATAATCGCAACAAAACCTAAGCAACATGCACACGGGTGGCAACGGATTGGTACGGATCGAATAGTGCTCTTACCACTACGGTTTTCATATTTTCAAAACAAATATGAATGTGAATACGGATGTTATTGGATACAAATGCGGATTGGATGTTACTTGAATATAGATACATATCGGATGTTACTCAATTCGAAACGGATACGAATAATAGCGATATATTAGTTAAAGGAAATAAGACAATAGCTATGTGATACAAAATAATCAACTTGCAAGGTATAAAAAGTCAATAAATACTACCGTAATGCATAATAATACCGAAGTTTAATCATACAAAAACTAAAATCTGACAACACATTAGGCTTTGTTGTTGGATAATTGGCATACTGGGGCTAGAATTACTTAATTTAGCGCACAAAATTTTATTCAGATACAAATGTATCCACTTTCATATTCATATTTGTGTCAGAATCCCGTGCTATGTTTGTGTCCAATTCGGTATTCATACTTGTGTGCAAAATTTATTCGTGTCTGTAAAATAAACTCGGATATCTTTCAATTCCATTTCCGTTTTAATTTGGATGCGGATGTTTTGGATTTGAATATGCATTTTCTCATAGAGTATTTTTCGTTGTCACTTTCCACCCTTACGCCCACCAAACACCTCTCAGACGAACAGATATGCCGAATGCAAACGCACCGAATCAGTACTTGTCATCTGCATCAGGAAATAAAATTGAGGCCTTGTCTGTTGATCCTCTCTCCAAAGAGATTGGAGAGGATTAGAGGGGAGTGAGAGGGATAATCTTGCGCCAAGGACACACGCACATAAAAATCTAGGTTCTGAATTAGTCACCAACACCGCTTTGCTAACATAATGAGATTAAAGATATAAAGGTCTCTAAATCTCACCCCTTCCTTTTTCTTCGACATGCACATCTTTCATCACGCAAATCAATGCATCTTATTTCCAAGATCATCATCTCCGCACTAAAAGGCAGCCGTCTCATTCTGCTATGGCCTTCCAGACCCCCCTTGGCAACTTGAAAATCACTGCCATAATAACTGACCTCAAAATATAAGAGCTGAGTCCCCCGTTGTACACTGAACGCAAGAAAAGAACACAACTCACATGCTTAACTGAGGATGTATAAGACTTCTCAGTTCTCACACTCAAACCGGAAGCACTTGCAAACCTGATGAGAATCAGCAAATTTGTTTCGTGGGCAGATGATGACATTTCATCTGACAGCCAGATCCACCACTCGCCAAATCTCTATAACAAATACTCCCTCCGTCCCATAATATAAGGGCGTTTTTTGCACTATACTAGTATAAAAAACATTCTTATATTATGGGACGGAGGGAGTAACAAATAAAAGAAGAAGAAACCCAGAGCTGTTCTCTCACAATAGGCGAGAACTCAAACTCAAAACTATAAACATCTAACCTTCTTTTTTTCTACCAGATCTACAGATCTCTTTCTTCATCACCAGAGCTCAGCTGACTGACGCCTCTTCATCATCATCAGTGGTTCCAGCCTCTCTCCTTGTCCCTGTTGTGCACGCCCCCCCTGGGCGCACCGCCGCCGGGACCGCCACTCGCCGGCACGCGCCGCGCGGCCGCCCGGCGAGCGCTGTCGATGCCCTGTGCGGCGGTGGCAGCAGCGGCGCCGGCCCTCCTCCCCGCCTGCCCCGACTGTGGCGGCCTGATGACCACCTTCTTCTGCAGGCTGCGCCGCAGGATGCTGTTGATCCTCTTGCTCCTGCTGCCCTTGTCGTTGGACATAACGGGAGGCGAGCTCAATGGCGGCGAGGAGTACTCCTTGATCTTGTCAAGCGGTGACGCTGCTGCAGGCGCCGGCGTCTTGGCACCGCCGGCTGCGGGGAGTGGCATCAGCGAGTTGCGGCGCGGCAGCGGGATGAGCGAGCTGCGGCGGGGCTGGTGCGCCCCTCCGTTGCAGAGCGAGACCCGCCTGGCCTTTGCGGCGTCTGGGTTGGCATTCTCCTTCTCCTCCGCCAGAGACATGAGCTGGTTGAAGCTGTAGGTGTCGCTGTTGTTGCTGTCCGAGAACGTCTGCTTCGCCATCATCCCGAGGTCCTTTTTGGGTGCTGCTGATAGTGGCGGTCTCTCCATGGTGCTGTTGAGGTTCCTCTCTGACATGGGGCTTCTCATGTAGGTGTTGTTCTCTTCCTTGAGGCCTTGCTGCTGCTGCTTTCGCTCGACGTCTTGGGCGATCTTGTTGTCGACGTGCTGCCTCGCTATCTTCCTCTCGACCAGCAGCTGTGATTCCAACTCTTTGATCTGAAAAGAAAGATGATCAACGATGAACATGATGATTCTTCATGCATAGCAGTGACAAGGCAGCTTGTACTATTTCAGCCATGGTGGTTGCAATGCAACCTGCACTATTTAAGCCATGGTGGTTAAAATGGGATGCTGAAAGAAGTCGAAGGCGGCGCGAAGTACCTTATCTTGGAGATTCATGGTGAGCAGGTCCTTGGCCTTGTTCTTGGCTTCAAGGGATTGGATTGTTTCTTCCATGCTCTTGATCTGAGCATCTTTGCTCTTGCAGTCCTGTTTGGCTCTGCCAACCTAGCAGAACAACAAGAGCATGCATTCAGATTTTAGACATCCAGAGGTTAAAGTTGTATTAAAATATGGATTAGCAGGAAGGGCAGTAGAGTACCATAAGCTTATATCTTGATAGTTCTCCAACATCAACTTGTTTCCTTGCCTGTCCAAGCTCTATTCCCCTCACCCTGCTTGCAAAGTTAAGCGAGCAGAGAGTTTCGCCCACGTCATTTTCGTTGGGGCTAATTTGAACAAACATCAAAGTTTTGGAGTCTCCACCTGCAGTGCTTACACACATTATCGCCAAAACTAAAGGATAGGTTCAAATCAAACCAGCATAAGGAGAAGAAAACAAAATTGCGTACTCAGTGAGTCTTGCAGCAAGTGCGTTAACTTTGAGTTCCTGCCAGTTTGACAAATAAATATGTTAGTGAGATCTTGTATATAAATCACCAGTGCAAACTATAACCAAGGTTTGAAAGTTTGAAACCTGAAGGGTATATGCTGGCTCTTAGTTGCAAGAGCAGATATGACATCTCCAAGTGCAGAAAGGGACTTGTTAATATTCTGTGCTTCTTTCAGTCGTTCGCCTTGAGCATCTGTCTTTGCCACACGCTCACTTCCGGCTAGGTCAATGAGCCACAGCTTACTGTTTGTGCGTTCTCCATTCATCAAGTTTTCTCCTTTGACCATCACGCAATGTATACTGAATGGAAAATTAGTTAGGACATGATTTTACAATCCACTACTTAGTGCAAGTGAATGGAAAACTGGTGAGCAGCGGTAAGAACATCAAGGTACTGACCAGTGCGATCGGCTGCTGTGCTCGTTAGCATTTGTGGAACCAACAACTCTGGCTTTGCTTCCAGTTTGCAGGACATCCCAGGCCTCATCCATGTTACTGACTCGTGCTTCAACCAGTCCTGGTACATGATGAACTCCTTCTGCAACTTGTCTCACTTCTAGCCTGTGCACAAGGTATCATGATGTACAGTATCTTCACACAATGTTGTATCTGATGATATAACTCACAAGTGACGTACCTTTTTGTTGTTGTGCTTGGTTGGGACCCTGTTAGGAGCAAATCATGAATTTGTTCGTTGTATACTTCCAAGGCACTAACAGTAATCTCGTATTGGAAGAGGTCATGTCTGTCCTTGACTACTCGGAAGAGCTCATCCAGAATTCTGTAGTTAACCCCTCGAGCACCTTCAGTTCCTTCCATTGTAAATGTTTTGCCAGTGCCGGTTTGCCCATAAGCGAAGATACAAACATTGAATCCATCCAACACCGAAGTTGCAAATGGGGCAGTTTTCTCAAACACTTTCTCTGTATATAAGTTGAAGACGATAAACTGTTAAAAACATGAGGAACGATGCAAGGTGAGTAACTGCATCTACGAGTGAATTACCTTGGTCTTCTTCAGGGTTGAAGACTGAATCGAATTTGAAGACTTTCTTCGATGATACATGGCCTCTAACAATGAGCTCTCCATCTTTTGCAGAATCAAAGTCGATCGCCATTGATGCTCCTTCTGCTGTTTCTTCCGTGTTTAGTGGCCGACAGCGGCAAAATACTCTTATGTTACCTAAGCAATGTGCAAGTCACATTAAGTCCTACTGTCAATTTATCGCAGTAACAACGAATAAACTGATACCAGAATAACCAGCTTACCTTTGAGCTCTATAAGCTTGTTGTAAAGATCCTTGCGTTCCTTTGCTTCCTCACTGAACTTCTCTTTCAGGTCCTTAAATTCAGATTCCAAATTTGCATATTGGCTCACTGTTGAAATGAAAAAAAGAAACCATGTTTGTTTCCTTTAGTGGGAGGTAGATACAGAAAAGAAAACTGAAGAGTACACAACTAGTTCAGTTTGGTTAACCACTCTGCAAACATACCATATTGATGAATTGTTGTAGTCATCTGTGTAGCATCTGACAAACACCTTTTGTATTCCTCTGATTCTTTCAGTAAAATCTGGTGTTCTGTCTTTAACGCCTGCAGATCATCACAATAAAGTGTGTAAGTCCATTCACTCTGCCAAGCTTAAGAGTGTACTGTAAAAACAAACAAAAACTTGAGGTCAAATATACACCTTAAATTTCTCACTCAGGTCTTTCAGTAGTTGGCACCAACGAGTCTTCTCTTTCACTTGCCCTTCCACTGCAAATGCTGCATGAATAGCAAAAGTTTCACAAAAATGTTCCCAATCAGCAAGGGAAAGCCTAAACATGAAAGTTCTAGTTGTAACAATTATCAAGACTAACACCATTGTTTGATTACAGATGATACAACTGATAAAAGTCAGTTTGCTGCAACTACCATGGAACAACTGCTGTGGATTTGTTTTGATCATCACAGAAGAAAGAACTGATAAAATAAGTTTGCTGCAACTCTGTCGTTGATTTGTTTGTTTTAATCGCAGAAGAAGAAGATAGCACTGGTAAAATTCAGTCTGCTCCTACTGTCAGTGAACAAGTGCATCTGCAGTTGAGACAGGTTCTTCTTACCGAGAGAGCCGACGTGCATGGACTTGCGCATCAGCTCCATCTGCAGGTCGCGCAGGGACGTCTGCGCCTCGCGGCACTCCTTGGTCTTGAGCTCATTCTCCCTCATGAGATCCTCCAGCACCCTCCTGCACTCGCCTTTCTCCCTCAGGAGTGAGTCGTACTCCTGCCTCAGCTGGCCACAGCAGTCGCCATTGCCCTGCAACAAAATGCAGAGATTGATTTGTATACTAGCCACCACCAAGGACAACAACAAGAGGAGAATTCTGAGGCGAATCTTGAAGCCGTTACCTTGTCAATGTGCACGATCTGCGCCCCTCCACCCGGAACGGCCTCCGGCGCAGCAGCACCGTCGTCAGCGGCGGCTTCGGCGTCGGCGGTTTTGGCGGGGGGACGGGGCACCGCCGGAGACGACGGGGCCGCAGAGAAGAGCTCGAGCGGCGCGATCCGGAGGCGGCCCGCTGGCCCCCTCCGGGTGTAGTCGGGCGTGTGGTGCATCTCCGCTTCCGCGTCCGCGTCGTCGCGCGGGGCGGCCTCCGACGAGCCGGTGCAGCTGGCGACGTCCGGCAGGGCCGCCGCCGCCGACGACGACCCCGAGGATCTGGAATAATCCCCTGAAGCCAGAGAGAGAAAAACAAGATAATTAATCCCCCGGAACCAGGCGACCTAGATCCGCTCGCGCAAGAACGTACCCTCGCTGACGGCGGCGCAGGGGATGAAGTCGCGGGCGTCGGACATCTTCACCGTCTTCCTGACCGCCGCCGCCGTGACCGCCTCCGTCCCCACCGACGCGGCGGACAGCGCCCCGCCGTCCTGGACGGCCTCGCTGCTCCCCTCCTCCATCGTCCGGATTCGGACTCGAGCGAAAGCGAAAGCGAGAGGGAAAGGGGGGGAGGAACGGATCGCGAGTTCGTCGGAGATGGGGGGAGGAGGGAGGGTTTTGAATCGAGGATTTGTGGGGGAGGGGAGGCGACCGTTGGGCGGGCCTTGCTTTCCTTCCTCTTTCGAATGTCCAGGCCGGGCTCGGGCTCGGCTGGGGTCCTTGTTAAATGGCGTCGCGTGCTGGCGGCGGGTGGCCGGACGGACGGAGGAGCCTCGGACGGGGACGAAAAGCGGAGGTTTGTCTGGCAATGGCTGTCGCCGGGGTTAATGGTGGAGTAAATCCTCACAATCTCCTTGAATTACCACCGTAAATGTGAGATCTTGCTGGGCTGTCAAAATAAATTTTGTGAGATTTTGCTGTGCTGCCAACAAAATTTATTAGATTTTGCCGTGCTGTCGACACAATTCATGAGATTTTGCTGGGTAGAGCCACGCTGTCCATGCTCTTGTAGCATCTTTACTTGGAAAAATGGGCAAAATTTGAACCCCCTAAATCTTTATCGGCAAGTCAGCCCCGCCCCCCGCGTCCTCCTCCTTGGCAACACAGTGGAAACCCTAGATCGAGTGCGCCGCCAACCTCTTCTTCACCTCGTCTCGCCGTCGCCGGAGGAGCGGACGACGGAGTCCGCACCGGTTCCAAGGAAGGCGATGGTGGGGCCCTTCGTCCGTTTCATGAGTAATGGCGGCCTATGGATTGCACGGTGCCGGCACGGGTCGGTGTGGCGGGGTGGTGCGGGGTGTGGGTCGGGCGCTGGTGAGCAGTGTGCGGCTTGCGGGCGTGCGCGTCCATGCTAAGGTGTGTCTGTTATAGTTGTCGCTGAAATTAATAGGGAATAAACCCTAAAAGCCTCATTGAATTCTTGAATTTGATGAGTTATCAACTTTTTAATGAGATTTTGTTGTGTTGTCGACTAAATTTACGAGATTTTGCTGGGCATAGGCATGCTCTCCACGCTCTTGCATGAATCCAGGTTTGCTTTTACTCGCAAAAAGTAATATGGGATTTTAAGTCTACTTTTTAGGTGAGATGAGACCATTTGTCGTCCGTGCTGCATTTTGTTCATTCTAGTAGTGAATGCTCTGTCGCGTCATTTTTAATTGGAGAATTAATTTTATTTTTCTCCCAAGAGTTATTATGGCAAGTCATATTTCGTAGAGGCGTTCGAGCAAACACAGACCACCCCGCAGGCGCTATTGGGCCAGTCATGTAGGATGGCCCTTCCAATTTTGAGAACATTCTGTCAATAGTTTTTTTTACTACTGGGTTTTTCCATTCATTTTCATGTTCATTTTTTGTGAATAGTTTTAAAATTTATGAATAATTTTTAAAAAATTGAGAATATATTTTAAATTCATGAACATTTACTTCGGTCGGCAGCTACTGTCTGTAATAGCAAGCAAAGTCCCATTAAATTCATAAATGTTTTCTAAAATTGTGAACATTTCACTAAGTCTTTTCTTCATGTTATTGAATATGCAAATATTTCTTAAATACATGAACATTTTTAAAAATTCGTAACCATTTCTACAGATTTGTGAACAATATGAAAACCCATGAACATTTTTTACAATTCATAAATATATTTATCATCTCCATGGTTTTTGTAATTTACAAAGATTGTATAATTCATTTGTAAAAAACGTGAATATAATTGTAAATTCAAAATACTCTTGAATATTTTTGAAAAAATAAAAAGAATTTAATAGAAAACCTAACAAAACTATAAAGAAAATCAGCTGAAAAACCAGGCAGAAAACAAATCTCCAATATTGCAATAAGCACATGGCGCTACATGAGCCACCGCCCTACGTGTTTGCTCGCAATCCTAATTACTTTTAAAAATAAAGATCGCAAGTTCGGAGGAGGAGGAGAGAGATGGGGGGGGGGGGGGGGGGGGGGGCGTTTTGAATTGGAGATTTGGGGGAGGCGACCATTGGGCGTTTCTTTCCTTCGTCTTTCGAATTTGAAACGCATGCCAGGTCGGGCTCGGCTCGGATCGTTTTTAAATGGTGTTGCATGCATGTTGCCGGCGAGTGGACGGAGCGTGGGACGCGACCGAAAAGCTAAGGTTTGTCTAGTATAGCTATCGTTGAAATTAATGGGGAATAAATTCTCAGAATCTCGTTTAATTCTTACCGTAAATATAAGATTTTGCTGTTTTGTCAACTTTTTTATGAGATTTTGCTATGTTGTCAACAAATTTTATGAGATTTTGTTGGGTAGAGTCATGCTCTCCATGCTCTCGGTTCAATGCAGATTTTTTTTGAGATAGTCTAACATAGATTTGCTTTCTTAGCTAGTACTCCATCCATCCGAAAATACTTGTCTGAGAGATAGATGTATTTTATTTCTATATACATCTTTTTTTATCCATTTCGAAGACAAGTATTTCCGGACCGAGATAGTAGGTGATATGAGGGCAACTCCAATGGACAGATCCTTTTGGGTCATTCGGACAAAAAACTTGGCCCAACCATGTGATCATTGGGCATTTCCTTCCTTCCTCTTTCGAATTCGAAGTCCAGGGAAGGTCGGGCTCAGCTGGGGTCCTTGTGAAATGACATTGCGTCTGTGCTTGCTGGCAGCAGGTGGACGGACGGACGGACGGACGGACGAAGGAGCCTCGGACGGGACGAAAAGCGGATGTTTGTCTGGCAATGGATGTCGCCGGAGTTAATGGTGGAGTAAATCATCACAATCTCCTTGAATTACCACCGTAATTGTGATTTTGCTGTGCCGTCAATAGAATTTATGAGATTTTGCTGTGCTTTCACCAAAATTTATTAGATTTTGCTGTGCTGTCAACACAATTCATGAGATTTTGCTGGGTAGAGCCACGCTGTCCATGCTCTTGTAGCATCTTTACTTGGAATGGGCAAATTTGAACCCCCTAAATCTTTATCGGCAAGTCGGCCCCGCCCCCTGCGTCGTCCTCCTTGGCGACACAGTGGAAACCCTAGATCGAGTGCGCTGCCAACTTCTTCTCACATCGTCTCGCCGTCGTTGGAGGGGCGGCCGACGAAGTCCGCACCAGCTCCAAGGAAGGCGACGGTGGGGCCCTTCATCCATTTCAGGAGTAATGGCGGCCTATGGATTGCATGGTGCCGGCACGGGTCGGCGTGGAGGGGTGGTGCGGGGTGTGGGTCAGGCGCTGGTGAGCGGTGTGTGGCTTGCGGGCGTGCGCGTCCATGCTAATGTGTGTCTGTTATAGTTGTCGCTGGAATTAACAGGGAATAAATCCTAAGAGCCTCATTGAATTCTTGAATTTGATGAGTTATCAACTTTTTAATGAGATTTTGTTGTGTTGTCACCTAAATTTATGAGATTTTACTGGGCATAGGCATGCTCTCCACGCTCTTGCATGAATCCAGGTTTGATTTTACTCGCAAAAAGTAATATGGGATTTAAGTCTACTTTTTAGGTGAGATGAGACCATTTGTCGCCCGCGCTGCATTTTCTTCATTCTAGTAGTGAACGCTCTGTCGCGTTATTTTTAGTTGGAGAATTAATTTTATTTTTCTCCGGATTCGAGCGAAAGCGAAAGCGAGAGGGAGAGGGGAATGGGGGGAGGAGTGGATCGCGAGTTCGTCGGAGATGGGGGAGGGAGGAGGGTTTTGAATCGAGGATTTGTGGGGCAGGGGAGGCGACCATTGGGCGGGCCTTGCTTTCCTTCCTCATTTGAATGTCTAGGCCGGGCTCAAGCTCGGCTGGAGTCGTTGTTAAATGGTGTCGCGTGCTTGTTGGCGGCGGGTGGACGGACGGACGAAGGAGCCTCGGACGGGGACGAAAAGCTGAGGTTTGTGTGGCAATGGCTGTCGCCGGAGTTAATGGGCGAGTAAATCCTCACAATCTCCTTGAATTACTACCGTAAATGTGAGATTTTGGTGTGCTGTCAAGGTAAAATTTGCGAGATTTTGCTGTGCTGTCAAAAGAATTTATAAGATTTTGCTGGGTGGAGCCATGTTGTCCATGCTCTTAGAGCATCTTTAACTGGAATGGGCGAATATGAACCCCCTAAATGTTTATCGGCAAGTTGGTGCCGCCCCCCGCGTCGTCCTCCTTGGCGACACGGTGGAAACCCTAGAATGAGTGCTCCGCCACCCTCTCCTCCCTTCACCTCATCTCGTCGTCGCTGAAGGAATGGCCGACGGAGTCCGCACCGGCTCCACGGAAGGCGACGGCGGGGCCCTTCGTCCGTTTCATGAGTAATGACGACCTTGTTGGGAACGTAGTATTTTCAACAGTTTTCCTACGCACACGCAAGATCATGGTGATGCATTGCAACGAGAGGGGAGAGTGTTGTCCACGTACCCTCGTAGACCATAAGCGGAAGCGTTATGACAACGCGGTTGATGTAGTCGTATGTCTTCACAATCGACCGATCCTAGTACCGAACGTACGGCACCTCCGCGATCTGCACACGTTCAGCTCGGTGACGTCCCATGAATTCACGATCCAGCAGAGTGTCGAGGGAGAGCTTGTCAGCACGACGGCGTGATGACGGTAATGATGAAGCTACCGGCGCAGGGCTTCGCCTAAGCACTACGACGATATGACCGAGGTGGATTATGGTGGAGGGGGGCACCGCACACGGCTGGAAACAATCAACTTGTGTGTTCTAGGGTGCCCTCTGCCCCCGTATATAAAGGAGCAAGGGGGAGGCCGGCCGGCCTTGGGGCGCGCCAAGGAGAGGGGGGAGTCCTCCTCCTAGTAGGAGTAGGACTCCCCCTTTCATAATCCAACTAGGAAGAGGGAAGGGGAAAGGAAGGAGAGGGAGACAGGGAGGAAAGAGGGGGCGCCGCCCCCTCCTTGTCCAATTCGGACTCCCAAGTGGGGGGAGGCGGCCAGCCCTAGGCCCCCTCCACTGTCTCTCTCACAAGGCTCATGTAGGCCCATTAGTCCCCCCGGGGGTTCCGATAACCCCCGGCACTCTGATAAATATCCGGTGACCCCCGGAACTCATTCGGTGTCCGAATATAGTCGTCCAATATATCAATCTTTATGTCTCGGCCATTTCAAGACTCCTCGTCATGTCCATGATCACATCCGAGACTCCAAACTATCTTCAGTACATCAAAACACATAAACTCATAATACCGCTCGTCACCGAACGTTAAGCGTGCGGACCCTACAGGTTCAAGAACTATGTAGACATGACCGAGACACGTCTCCGGTCAATAACCAATAGCGGAACCTGGATGTTCATATTGGCTCCCACATATTCTACGAAGATCTTTATCGGTTAAACCGCATAACAACATACGTTGTTCCCTTTGTCATCGGTATGTTACTTGCCCGAGATTCGATCGTCAGTATCTCAATACCTAGTTCATTCTCGTTACCGACAAGTCTCTTTACTCGTTCCGTAATGCATCATTCCGCAACTAACTCATTAGTCACATTGCTTGCAAGGCTTATAGTGATGTGCATTACCAAGAGGGCCCAGAGATACCTCTCCGACAATCGGAGTGGCAAATCCTAATCTTGATCTATGCCAACTCAACAAGTACCATCGGAGACACATGTAGATCACCTTTATAATCACCCAGTTACGTTGTGACGTTTGGTAGCACACAAAGTGTTCCTCCGGTATTCGGGAGTTGCATAATCTCATAGTCGTAGGAACATGTATAAGTCATGAAGAAAGCAATAGCAATATACTAAACAATCAAGTGCTAAGCTAACGGAATGGGTCAAGTCAATCACATCATTCTCTAAGGATGTGATCCCGTTAATCAAATGACAACTCATGTCCATGGCTAGGAAACTTAACCATCTTTGATTCAACGAGCTAGTTAAGTAGAGGCATACTAGTGACACTCTTTTTGTCTATGTATTCACACATGTACTAAGTTTCCGGTTAATAAAATTATAGCATGAATAATAAACATTTATCATGATATAAGGAAATATAAATAACAACTTTATTATTGCCTCTAGGGCATATTTCCTTTAGTCTCCCACTTGCACTAGAGTCAATATTCTAGATTACACAGTAATGATTCTAACACCCATGAAGTCTTGGTGCTGATCATGTTTTGCTCGTGAGAGAGGCTTAGTCAACGGGTCTGCAACATTCAGATCCGTATGTATCTTGCAAATCTCTATGTCTCCCTCCTTGACTTGATCACGGATGGAATTGAAGCATCTCTTAATGTGATTGGTTCTTTTGTGAAATCTGGATTCCTTTGCCAAGGCAATTGCACCTGTATTGTCACAAAAGATTTTCATTTGACCCGATGCACTAGGTATGACACCTAGATCGGATATGAACTCCTTCATCCAGACTCCTTCATTTGCTGCTTCCGAAGCAGCTATGTACTCCGCTTCACATGTAGATCCCGCCTTGACGCTTTTCTTAGAACTGCACCAACTGACAGCTCCATCGTTCAATATAAACACGTATCTGGTTTGTGACTTAGAGTCATCCGGATCAGTGTCAAATCTTGCATTGACGTAACCATTTACGACGAGTTCTTTGTCACCTCCATAAACGAGAAACATATCCTTAGTCCTTTTCAGGTATTTCAGGATGTTCTTGACCGCTGTCCAGTGATCCACTCCTAGATTACTTTGGTACCTCCCTGCTAAACTAATAGCAAGGCACACATCAGGTCTGGTACACAACATTGCATACATGATAGAGCCTATGGCTGAAGCATAGGGAACATCTTTCATTTTCTCTCTATCTTCTGCAGTGGTCGGGCATTGAGTCTGACTCAACTTCACACCTTGCAACACAGGCAAGAACCCTTTCTTTGCTTGATCTATTTTGAACTTCTTCAAAAATTTATCAAGATATGTGCTTTGTGAAAGTCCAATTAAGCGTCTTGATCTATCTCTATAGATCTTGATGCCCAATATATAAGCAGCTTCACCGAGGTCTTTCATTGAAAAAATCTTGTTCAAGTATCCTTTTATGCTATCCAGAAATTCTATATCATTTTCAATCAACAATATGTCATCCACATATAATATTAGAAATGCTACAGAGCTCCCACTCACTTTCTTGTAAATACAGACTTCTCCAAAAGTCTGTATAAAACCATATGCTTTGATCACACTATTAAAATGTTTATTCCAACTCCGAGATGCTTGCACCAGTCCATAAATGGATCGCTCGAGCTTGCACACTTTGTTAACATCCTTTGGATTGATAAAACCTTCAGGTTGCATCATATACAACTCTTCTTCCAGAAATCCATTTAGGAATGCAGTCTTTACATCCATTTGCCAAATTTCATAATCATAAAATGCAGCAATTGCTAACATGTTTCGGACGGACTTAAGCATCGCTACGGGTGAGAAGGTCTCATCGTAGTCAACTCCTTGAACTTGTTGAAAACCTTTCGCAATAAGTCGAGCTTTTTAGACAGTAACATTACCATCAACGTCAGTCTTTTTCTTGAAGATCCATTTATTCTCGATGGCTTGCCGATCATCGGGCAAGTCAACCAAAGTCCACACTTTGTTCTCATACATGGATTCCATCTCAGATTTCATGGCCTCAAGCCATTTCACGGAATCTGGGCTCATCATCGCTTCCTCATAGTTTGTAGGTTCATCATGGTCGAGTAACATGACCTCCAGAATAGGATTACTGTACCACTCTAGTGCAGATCTTACTTTGGTTGACCTACGAGGTTCGGTAGTAACTTGATCTGAAGTTACATGATCATCATCATTAGCTTCCTCACTAATTGGTGTAGAAGTCACAGGAATAGATTTCTGTGATGAACTACTTTCCAATAAGGGAGCAGGTATAGTTACCTCATCAAGTTCTACTTTCCTCTCACTCACTTCTTTCGAGAGAAACTCCTTCTCTAGAAAGGATCCATTCTTAGCAACGGATGTCTTGCCTTCGGATCTATGATAGATGGTGTACCCAACAGTCTCTTTTGGGTATCGTATGAAGACACATTTCTCTGATTTGGGTTCGAGCTTATCAGGTTGAAGCTTTTTCACATAAGCATCACAGCCCCAAACTTTAAGAAATGACAACTTTGGTTTCTTGCCAAACCATAGTTCATAAGGAGTCGTCTCAACGGATTTCGATGGTGCCCTATTTAACGTGAATGCAGCCGTCTCTAAAGCATAACCCCAAAACGATAGCGGTAAATTAGTAAGAGACATCATAGATCGCACCATATCTAGTAAAGTACGATTACGATGTTTGGACACACCATTACGCTGTGGTGTTCCGAGTGGCGTGAGTTGCGAAACTATTCCACATTGTTTCAAATGAAGACCAAACTCGTAACTCAAATATTCTCCTCCATGATCAAATCGTAGAAACTTTATTTTCTTGTTACGATGATTTTCCACTTCACTCTAAAATTCTTTGAACTTTTCAAATGTTTCAGACTTATGCTTCATCAAGTAGATATACCCATATCTGCTCAAATCATCTGTGAAGGTGAGAAAATAACGATACCTGCCACGAGCCTCAACATTCATCGGACCACATACATCAGTATGTATGATTTCCAGCAAATCTGTTGCTCGCTCCATTGTTTCGGAGAACGGAGTTTTAGTCATCTTGCCCATGAGGCATGGTTCGCAAGCACCAAGTGATTCATAATCAAGTGATTTCAAAAGTCCATCAGAATGGAGTTTCTTCATGCGCTTTACACCAATATGACCCAAACGACAGTGCCACACATAAGTTGCAGTATCATTACCAACTCTGCATCTTTTGGCTTCAATATTATGAATATGTGTATCACTACTATCGAGATTCAATAAAAATAGACCACTCTTCAAGGGTGCATGACCATAAAAGATATTAGTCATATAAATAGAACAACCATTATTCTCTGATTTAAATGAATAACCGTCTTGCATCAAACAAGATCCAGATATAATGTTCATGCTTAACGCTCCAAATAACAATTATTTAGGTCTAAAACTAATCCTGAAGGTAGATGTAGAGGTAGCGTGCCGACCGCGATCACATCGACTTTGGAACCATTTCCCACGCGCATCGTCACCTCGTCCTTAGCCAATCTTCGCTTAATCTGTAGTCCCTGTTTCAAGTTGAAAATATTAGCAACAGAACCAGTATCAAATACGCAGGTGCTACTGCGAGCATTAGTAAGGTACACATCAATAACATGTATATCACATATACCTTTGTTCACCTTGCCATCCTTCTTATCTGCCAAATACTTGGGGCATTTTCGCTTCCAGTGACCAGTCCGTTTGCAGTAGGAGCACTCAGTCTCAGGCTTAGGTCCAGACTTGGGTTTCTTCACTTGAGCAGCAACTTGCTTGCCATTCTTCTCGAAGTTCCCCTTCTTCCCCTTACCCCTTTTCTTGAAACTGGTGGTCTTGTTGACCATCAACACTTGATGCTCCTTCTTGATTTCTATCTCCGCAGCCTTTAGCATTGCGAAGAGCTCGGGAATTGTCTTATCCATCCCTTGCATATTATAGTTCATAACGAAGCTCTTGTAGCTTGGTGGCAGTGATTGAAGATTTTTGTCAATGACACTATCATCAGGAATATTAACTCCCAGCCGAGTCAAGTGGTTGTGGTACCCAGACATTCTGAGTATATGTTCACTGACAGAACTATTCTCCTCCATTTTGCAGCTGTAGAACTTATTAGAGACTTCATATCTCTCAATCCGGGCATTTGCTTGAAATATTAACTTCAACTCCTGGAACATCTCATATGCTCCATGACATTCAAAACGTCGTTGAAGTCCCGGTTCTAAGCCGTAAAGCATGGCACACTGAACTATCGAGTAGTCATCAACTTTGCTTTGTCAGACGTTCATAACATCAGACGTTGCTCCTGCAGCGGGTTGGCACCTAGCGGTGCTTCCAGGATGTCATTCTTCTGTGCAGCAATGATGATAATCCTCAAGTTACGGACCCAATCCGTGTAGTTGCTACCATCATCTTTCAACTTAGCTTTCTCTAGGAACGCATTAAAATTCAATGGAACAACAACACAGGCCATCTATCTACAACAACATAGACATGCAAAATACTACCAGGTACTAAGTTCATGATAAATTAAAGTCAATTAATCATATTACTAAAGAACTCCCACTTAGATAGACATCCCTCTAATCATCTAAGTGATCACGTGATCCATATCAACTAAACCATGTCCGATCATCACGTGAGATGGAGTTGTTTTCAATGGTGAACATCACTATGTTGATCATATCTACTATATGATTCACGCTCGACCTTTCGGTCTCAGTGTTCCGAGGCCATATCTGCAAATGCTAGGCTCGTCAAGTTTAACCCAAGTATTCTGCGTGTGCAAAACTGGCTTGCACCCGTTGTATGTGAACGTAGAGCTTATCACACCCGATCATCACGTGGTGTCTCGGCACGACGAACTTTCGCAACGGTGCATACTCAGGGAGAACACTTGTACCTTGAAATTTAGTGAGAGATCATCTTATAATGCTACCGTCAAACTAAGCAAAATAAGATGCATAAAGCATAAACATCACATGCAATCAATATAAGTGATATGATATGGTCATCATCATATTGTGCCTTTGATCTCCATCTCCAAAGCACTGTCATGATTACCATTGTCACCGGCGCGACACCTTGATCTCCATCGTAGCATCGTTGTCGTCTCACCAACTATTGCTTCTACGACTATCGCTACCGCTTAGTGATAAAGTAAAGCAATTACACGGCGATTGCATTTCATACAATAAAGCGACAACCATATGGCTCCTGCCAGTTGCCGATAACTTCGTTACAAAACATGATCATCTCATACAATAAAATTTAGAATCATGTCTTGACCATATCACATCACAACATGCCCTGCAAAAAACAAGTTAGACGTCCTCTACTTTGTTGTTGCAAGTTTTACGTGGCTGCTACGGGCTGCGCAAGAACCGCTCTTACCTACACATCAAAACCACAACGATTTTTCGTCAAGTATGTGATGTTTTAACCTTCAATAAGGACCAGGCATAGCCACACTCGATTCAACTAAAGTTCGAGAATCCGACACCCGCCAGCCACCTGTGTGCGAAGCACGTCGGTAGAACCAGTCTCGCATAAGCATACGCGTAATGTCGGTCCAGGCCGCTTCATCCAACAGTACCGCTGAATCAAAGTATGACACGCTGGTAAGCAGTATGACTATTATCGCCACAACTCACTTGTGTTCTACTCGTGCATATAACATCTATGCATAAACCTGGCTCGGATGCCACTGTTGGGGAACGTAGTAATTTCAACAGTTTTCATACGCACACGCAAGATCATGGTGATGCATAGCAACGAGAGGGGAGAGTGTTGTCCACGTACCCTTGTAGACCGTAAGCGGAAGCGTTATGCAAATGCAGTTGATGTAGTCGTACGTCTTCACGATCGACCGATCCTAGTACCAAACGTACGACACCTCCGCGGTCTGCACACATTCATCTCGGTGACGTCCCATGAACTCACTATCCAGCAGAGTGTCGAGGGAGAGCTTCGTCAGCACGACGACGTGATGATGATGATGATGAAGCTACCGGCGCAGGGCTTCGCCTAAGCACTACGACGATATGACCGAGGTGGATTATGGTGGAGGGGGGCACCGCACACGGCTGGAAATAATCAACTTGTGTGTTCTAGGGTGCCCCCTGCCCCCGTATATAAAGGAGCAAGGGGGAAGGCTGGCCGGCCTTGGGGCGGGCCAAGGAGAGGGGGGAGTCCTCCTCCTAGTAGGAGTAGGACTCCCCCTTTCCTAGTCCAACTAGGAAGAGGGAAGGGGAAAGGAAGGAGAGGGAGAGAGGGAGGAAAGAGGGCGCCGCCCCCCTCCTTGTCCAATTCGGACTCCCAAGGGGGGGGAGGCCAACCCGAGGCCCCCTCCTCTCTCTCACACAAGGCTCATGCAGGCCCATCAGTTCCCCCGGGCATTTCGATAACCCCCCGGCACTCCGATAAATATCCATTGACCCCCGGAACTCATCCGGTGTCCAAATATAGTCGTTCAATATATCAATCTTTATGTCTCGACCATTTCTAGACTCCTCGGTCCGTGATCATATCCGGGACTCCGAACTATCTTCGGTACATCAAAACACATAAACTCATAATACTGATCGCCACCGAACGTTAAGCGTGCGGACCCTACGGGTTCGAGAACTATATAGACATGACCGAGACACGTCTCCGGTCAATAACCAACAGCGGAACCTGGATGTTTATATTGGCTCCCACATATTCTACGAAGATCTTTATCGGTCAAACCGCATAACAACATACGTTGTTCCCTTTGTCATTGGTATGTTACTTGCTCGAGATTCGATCATCGGTATCTCAATACCTAGTTCAATCTCATTGCCGGCAAGTCTGTTTACTCGTTCCGTAATGCATCATCCCGCAACTAATTCATTAGTCACATTGCTTGCAAGGCTTATAGTGATGTGCATTACCGAGAGGGCCCAGAGATACCTCTCCGACAATCGGAGTGACAAATCCTAATCTTGATCTATGCCAACTCAATAAGTACCATCGGAGACACCCGTAGAGCACCTTTATAATCACCCAGTTATGTTGTGACGTTTAGTAGCACACAAAGCGTTCCTCCGGTATTCGGGAGTTGCATAATCTCATAGTCATAGGAACATGTATAAGTCATGAAGAAAGCAATAGCAATATACTAAACAATCAAGTGCTAAGCTAACGGAATGGGTCAAGTCAATCACATCATTCTCTAATGATGTGATCCTGTTAATTAAATGACAAGTCATGTCCATGGCTAGGAAACTTAACCATCTTTGATTCAACGAGCTAGTCAAGTAGAGGCATACTAGTGACACTCTGTTTGTCTATGTATTCACACATGTACTAAGTTTCCAGTTATACAATTCTAGCATGAATAATAAACATTTATCATGATATAAAGAAATATAAATAACAACTTTATTATTGCCTCTAGGGCATATTTCCTTCAGGCCTATGGATTGCACGGTGCCGGCGCGGGTCGGCGTGGCGGGGTGGTGTAGGGTGTGGGTCAGGCGCTGGTGAGCAGTGTGCGGCTTGCAGGCATGCGCGTCCATGCTAAGGTGTGTCTGTTATAGTTGCCACTGAAATTAATAGGGAATAAATCCTAAGAGCCTCATTGAATTCTTACCGTAAATGTGAGATTTTGTTGTGTTGTCAAATTTTTAATGAGATTTTGTTGTGTTGTCAACTAAATTTATGAGATTTTGCTGGCCATAGGCATGCTCCCCACGCTCTTGCATGAATCCAGGTTTGCTTTTACTCGCAAAAAATAATATGGGATTTAAGTCTATTTTTTAGGTGAGATGAGACCATTTGTCGTCAGTGCTGCATTTTGTTCATTCTGGTTGTGAAGGCTCTGCCGCGTTGTTTTTAGTTGGAGAATTAATTTTATTTTTCTCCCAAGAGTTATTATGGCAATTCATATTTCTTAGAGGCGTACGAGCAAACGCAGACCACCCCGCGGACGCTATTGAGCCAGTCATGTAGGATGGTCCTTCAGATTTTGGGAACATTTTTTGAATGCTTTTTTTACTACCAGGTTTTCCCCTTCATTTCCATGTCCGTTTTTTATAGCGACCAGACCTCAAACAGTTTGATCTCTGTGCTCAGGTGTCATTCCTGGATCAGTAATGCTGACACCACACAGTACTTGAAGGATTTATAACAGAGTAGCAATCACACACTTATTACATCAAGTGTCTCAATAGAGAACTTATTACAATAACTATGGCTTAAGACCATCTAATAACGATAACAACGGAAGGCTTAGAAGATAAGTGAGTCCATCAACTCCAACGACATCACTGAGTATAGAACCACGACCTAAAACTCCTTAATCGTCGTCTGAAAAGTCTGCAACATTTACGTTGCAGCCCGAAAACGGGTCAGCACATGGAATATGCTGGCAATGTAACACATGGAGAAAAATGGAATAAAACAGCTATACTATATGCATATTTGGCTGGTGGAAAGCTCTATGATTACAGTTTTGCGCAAAGCCAATTTTTTTCCTACTACAAAGGAATAAATTTTATTTAACTATCATGGTAGTTGTTAAACATTGAGAATGGTTGACCGCATCCTCAATCCCAATTAAACATCATTAATCAAACCCATCAAACTTAATTTTATAGTAACATGTTGAGATTCACATGATAATCCAAGTACTAGATACTCAAGATGTCCATAACCGAGGACACGGCTAACCATGATTAGTTTATATGCTCTGCAGAGGTTTGCTCACTTTTCCCCACAAGACTCGATCGCTTCCGTTGGATTTCTCACACTACAAGGTGTTTGAGAAACGGATGACCGAGACACAGTCTTTCAGAAGTACTAGCACCTTACGATGGATAGACCGTTACACCTACTTTCCCCTACATCTGCTAGTCTACCCTGTAAGAGTTCGCACGACTTAATCAACTATGCTAGAGCCCATAATAGTTTGTGGCTGCACACAGAAGTTTCTATTATGAAAAATCTCAAGATCCCTTTGGGCCTGGGTGGCGGTCCATAAAGAAAAACAACAGGCAATCCTGGAATACCCAGGTACCTCAATCCACCCAGATGTGTGTTTAAGTTGCCACCTTAGATAAACCATTAATTAACAAACTCACATCTGTCATGGATATCACTCACCCAATCCACGTCTACTAGCATAGCATAGCAATAGTAAGCAAACGTAGAAGTAACTCCCAAAGGTTTGAAGATAAACAGGTAATAGGTACTACCTCAACTACTTCCCAAACCCACAATTTAATTAGATCCTAATCATGCAAGGTTTGAGGATTGATCTAATGCAATAAAACTGGGTAGTAGGAGGTATGATCAAAGTGTTACTTGCCTTGCTGATGATCCGCGAAACCTAGAGATTCGAAGTAACAGGCGGCGCACTCCGGGTATTCTATCGCAGACAAACAAACAAGCATACAATAAGTATTCATCTAATGCACAGGTAAAACTCAAATAAGAGATCTAACCAGAAGGTTCAACTTAAGAACTCCGGTTTACAAAAAAGAATCAAATCAAACGGAGCAACGAAAGTCAAACGGCGAAAAAAACAAACTTCGTTCTACTAGTCTGGATCTAAGTCAAATTTTACAGAAGCAAAAACTGGTTTAAGTTGGTTAAACGGATAGAGGGTTTCGAGATGAAACTCTAGGCGCTTGAATCGCCTGATTCCGATAAACGAGTGAAAAGTTATACTAAAACGAAAATCGGATCAGAAATCACGATCAGAAAAATCGCGGATTTAATCCGAGAAAAGAAAAACGATGAACATTCCCTAGAACGAACGAACGCTCGCTATTTAAATAAATCGGAAAAACTGATCTATTTTAAAAAACCGAAACTAAAAAAAAACAAACAAAACCGTCGGAAAAACCGAACGGTTTTGCGAGAAAAACCGGCGACTAAAAAAACTACCTCCAGCAACTCCGGCGACGGATCCGGCGGGCGGCGGCGGCCGGCGGCGGTGGCGGCGCTAGGGCGGCGGGGCTGGGGCGCTAGGGTTTGGGAGGTCCCGGGCTGGGCTCCCCGACTTATAAAGCCTGGACGGGCCTAGTGTCCGGGGCGGACACGGCCCGTAGGTCGGTTGCATTTTTTTAAATTATTTCGCGCAAAAAAACAAATAAAAGAAATACTAAGCGGACTGCAAAAATCCCGAAATAAATTTCCCCGACTTCTAAAATCAAGCCGGACAAATTGAACATTTATTTGGGGCCTAAATGCAATTTTGAAAAACACGCATTTTTCCTAAATTCAAATAAAATAACACAAAACTCCAAAATAAAATCCTATTTGATTTTATTATTAAATCCTCAATATTTCCTTATTTTGGGAAAGTCATTTTATTCCCTCTCCCATATTTTTGTAATAGAAATAATTGATGATAAAATAATTAAAATCAAATGATCCTATTCTCAAAATTTGAGAAAACTCAAATATGAAAATAACGAAATCCCCAACTCTCTCCGTGGGTCCTTGAGTTGCATAGAATTTCTAGGATCAAACCAAAAGCAAATAAAGTATGATATGCATTGATGATCTAATGTATAACATTCCAAATTGAAAATTTGGGATGTTACATTATTATTAATAATTTTAAAATTTATGAGTATTTTATAAAAAATTGAGAATATATTTTAAATTCATGAACATTTACTTCGATCAGGAACTACTGTCTGTAATAGCAAGTAGAGTCCCATTAAATTCATAAATGTTTTCTAAAATTATGAACATTTCGTAAAGCCTTAAAGATTTTTTATTCATATTATAAGCCATAAATGGACGAAGCGGATGCTCCCGTCGTCTGCTGGTGCCCTCTCATGTCGGCCCTGGTCCCACATATCAGCAATCGCGCACGAGCTGGGCCTTTGCCTTCAGCGGTAAGTCAACCTTGGAGAAGAAGACCCCCTTTTATAGAGGGGGGAACAATATCCTACCGTTACCCCCCAAAACAGCCCCGCAGAGGGCGGTACTACCACAGGGGGCAGCGGTACTACCGCTGGACCAGCGGTACTACCGCTCCCCCTCGTGGTACTGCCATGCAGTCCGGGAGGGCTGGCGTATGAGCAGGAGTCAGACCCAGTGCGGTACTGCCGCGGTGGTAGGGCGGTACTACCGCTGCTTAGTGCTGCACAATCCGACACGAGAGGCGACCCCCCTCCAGCCGATGCGGTAGGAGCCCGGTACCACAGCGGTACTACGGGTGAGGACCCACAGACGGTACTACCGCTGGGCACCACGGTACTACCGCTGGGCACCACGGTACTACCGCTGGGACCAAACCATACTCATAAAACAGGGAATGAAACCTCCATCGAAGCGGGAAGGCTCAGAGGGTGTGAAAAGGAAGTGTACGTGTTGATTCCACCCTAGCCTTACCAAAGCGGACCCCCTCTTGATAGTACGGTGACTCCTACGAAACAAGTCCACCAAAACAGAAACGAAAAAGCTACATCGTCTTGATTAAAACTCCGAGGGGAAAGAATCGTCTCGTGCCAAAGGATGAATCTCTGAAACGCTCAAAGCACACGATTAGTCCGCAAAAGCATTGTCATCAATCACCAAAACACCTTAGGGATACATATGCGGTGTTTATGGAGCAACTTCGGTAGGGTGGACTACGGTGTGGGCGAAGCGGATCTGTGGTCGTGGACGAGGGCGTTGGTGAAGCTGCTCCGGTGGTTAGGTTAAGGATGGTGTCGACGATGCGGATCTGCGGCTGTGGACGGGGCATCAGAAGCTGCTCCGGTAGGTTGGATGAGGGTGTGACGAAGCGGATCTGTGGCCGTGGACTTGTGAGTTGGCAAAGCGGTCCCGGTAGGGTTGAGAATGGTATAGGCGAAGCTACTCCGGTAGGGTTGACGATGATGTCGGCGAAGCGGCTCTGGTAGGGTTGAGGAAGGTGTCGGCGAAGAGGATCAGAGGCCGTCGGTGGGTCGGCTCCAGGGGGTGTGGACGAAGCGTCTCCAGTGGGGAGTATGAATGAGCTGTTGCAGATGCGTTGCGGTTGATGAGAGTACCGTGGAAGCAGATCCGGCGTCGTGGACAAGGCCGACACTGAATGGGCTATGGTACAGTGGTGGATGAGCAGTCTACTTGTTTCTAGTGGAGGTGGGAGGGGTAGATGCGGCCGCAGAAGCAGATCCAGCGAGGTGGACGCCGCTGGCAGTGAATGGGCTCTGGTACGCCGATGGATGAGCAGTCTAGGGTTTTGAGAGGGGAGGGGTAGAAGGGCCGATGAAGTACGGATGGCATGATGTAAGATGCTCTGGTGCTGTGGAGTTAGTCGTTTTTGCGGGAGGGGGAGAGGAAATAGGGGTGCCGTGTGGTGGGGGGAACCGGAAGTTACCAAAGCAGCCCCGACCTATTATGTAGATAAGGGCGGTATTTGTTCTCCGTTCACCAAGGACAAAAGGGGAATTTCGCATGCTAAAGACTAGGTGGCGGAAAGGTCACGCGAGACTGTGTACACGAGGCACGCGTCAATAGTTAATAACTGGTGTGAAGTCCACCCCAGAAAAAAAGACCATAACTCGGGATGATGCACCGATAACTTGGATGTTCACACGGGCGCGACTAATCGTACGGGTGTAGAGGCGCGTTCACAAAAAAGGGATCAAACGCTCAGCCTATGTATTTCTCATGTAAATAGATAATTTAGTGTCATTGGTTATTTACTTTAAACATAATGCATTGACGTGTTAGTGTAGAGGCGCACAAAAAGAAATGGATATTGTAGTCCCACAAAAGAAATGGATATTGTAGTCCGCTACTAAAAAGTGCTACCTCATATGATTACATAGCCTCCATTTCATAAATTGCCTACCCGTTGAATTCATATATGAATATTACATATATTACTTAAATCATCCAAGACTAATGAATTTGAATGCAAGAGTAACAATGGTGCATGTACATGATAGCTACATTGGTTGTTTGAAGAAACATCACTGTAACTTTGGCATGCACAATTGAAAAGGTTTATTTAGATAGCAAAAATGTGATATGTGAGTTCCCAATCTTTATAGCGTTGAATCGATATTGTATCTTTGGCCACGATACGAAGTAGATATTGATTTATGTTCAAGCGATGCACGTCCACGATCGCTAGATAGTGATACGTGAATGAATTGTGCAATCTCTCTCACATGCATACATATCTTATTTCCCCGTGGGCATCAGAATCACACATGCGCACTTCATGTATTTCTCTCCCTCCGTCAAGGTTAGAATTCGTCTTTCTACCCTGTCCTACAAGTCTCTCACATAGAAACACACACACTCTCTCTGTCGAACATGCCCACCCCTTTAATTTCGCCCACCCACAGCCACTAATGTCTCAAAGGATAATTATGTCTCTCACACATATGCCTAAGGTTAAATCGAGTTCCGGAACCATATGAATACATACAATGGGATTCCAGCAGAGCACCTTTTGTTTTGAGATCTCTCTCTCTCTCTCTCTCTCTCCCTCTCTCTCTCTCTCACACACGTGTAGACATTGTTTATCGCTTCATTTTTTCCAGAACTTGCATGCACACCGTTTGTTTATCTCCGTGATGCTTTAAGTATGCCTCGCACACATCCTACCTACCTATCCTTAATATAGATATGGGTCACACAAACTCCTTCTCCCTACTAGCAAGATGCCCATGCGTTGCACAGAACATCAAGATGCATTTGTATGGTTAGTTTATCTTGTGGGAGAAAAAGATGAACGAGGGAATGCCTTATTTGCAAATGTGGAGAGGGGTGTGGGTATCTTTTTGCAAAATTGCCATAGTTTCCTTCCTATTCGTCAGATATAAATCGGATGGCCTATATTGCAGGATGGCAGGAACACCATCATTACCAACTCTGCTTTTTATAAGAGTAGAGATATGTAAGTGTCACAACCACCCCCACCCACCCACCCCCACACACACTTCCCAACACCGAAGGAGTAGGGTGACACCTCAATCTTGATACTAATCTATCGACTGGCTTCTCTCTCAAACACACACACACACACACAACCTGACACCGAAGGAGTAGGGTGGCACCTCGATCTTGATGGTAATCTATCTACTCCTCTTTCAAACACACACACACACATACACTCGCTAGTTGTGCCTCTGTGCCTACCGCGCACACTCTCAATACGTCTTTCTCTCCTTCCTCTTCCCCACCCCCAACCCCAACAATGACAGCAGAAGGGTGACAACTCGATCTGATCTTAATCTGTCAATCGGTTTCTCTCTCAAACATTGTGTCTCTGTTCCTCGCTCAAACACATGAGATACGTCTTTTTCTCCGTAGCCCCCTCGATATGTAGACTTCTCGCGCGCGCACATCTGCAGTGACGATGATGCTGAACCCAATGTGCCTTCTTTTCACCGGCCCCATGTGATAGTTTTCACCCTGTTTTTTTGTTAATTAACAAGACAACCTTTTCTTTGTTACTACTAGTGAATCTGAAATCATTCGGGGCATACATATAATATATCACTTCAACCCAATTATCGCAGTAACTATTTTAAAAGAAACTAGCTAGATGCCCGTGCGTTGCACGGAACATCAAGATGCATTTGTATGAGTAGTTTATCTTATAAGAGACTAGCAAGATGCCCATGCGTTGCACGGAACATCAAGATGCATTTATATGAGCAATTTATCTTGTGAGAGAAAAGGATGAACGAGGGAAGGCCTTATTTGCAAATGTGGAGAGGGGTGGGGGTACCTTTTTGCAAAATTGCCATAGTTTCCTTCCTATCTGTCAGATATAAATCGGATGGCCTATATTGTAGGATGGCAGGCACACCATCATCACCAACTATGTTTTTGTATAAGAGTGTAGATGTTACTCCCACTGTGGTAGTCTCAGTGTGTGCTTCTCATCGTTCTGCGAGTTGACGGGACACATCAAAGTTAATACGTGGTAGTATTTAGTACTCTCTCCAAAAAGGGCCGACCATGTCCATGGCTACCATTCCGTGCTCGGTCATTGAGTACAAGCACTATTCACGTGCCATCGAGGAGGAAAAATATTGCGTAACACTAGGTGCCATCTTAGTGCACGACTCACTTACGCACTGCTTATCTCCATTTTCTTGCATGCCACGTGCACCTTGATGCTAGATGTCCCGCGTGTTGGAAAAAGGATGAACAAAGTGTGGCGGGCTGGCATTTTCGCCGTCTATTGAGGTCGGTTAACTCATCACATGTAACCGACTCTTGGGTGGGATAGTTTTTTTGGTGGGTTTGGGGCAACTTGCTCCAATTTAATCCTCATGTTTGGATACTTTAGGGCTATTTGAGCCCCAACTAGCTCAAACTAACTCTAACCCATAGATCCAAACAGGGCCAAAGTTAGTCTTGGAAAATGCATTAAGCCCTATATACATGGACACACGGAGTACATGATACTAGCAAACGCTCACCATTAGTAGTAGTTCATTGGTTGGTTTCGATTTTTTGATTCAGTTGCTGTGCTGCTACCGTCCAATATTCGCGTGTGCTTGTTTCTAGCATAAAAAAAGGAGGTACCCCTACTTATGTTACTCCCACTATGCCTAGCCTAAGGTTAGTAGGTGACCTTGCACTTGGCTCTTCGCCTCTTCCGGAAGTCGAACAATAATGATGGTACTATAGTAGTACTTCTGGCAATCTGACACCAAATGAACTGCTGCACGTTCACCGCTTGTAAACAAAAGTTTCTCCTCGTGCTGCGAGCCACCGCGCATGCGTTGGCGAGGGAGAAGGCATAGTAAGCAAGCTTCTCGTCATTCTGCGAGTTGACGAGACACATCAAAGTTATTTAGTATGTACTCTCTCCAAAAAAGGGCTAACCATGTCATGGCTACCTCCCATCCCGTGCTCCAACGTTGAGTACATGCACTATTCATGTGCCATCGAGGAGAAAAAATATTGCGTAGTAGGTGCCATCGAAGTGCACGACTCACTTACGCACTGCTTATCTGATTATCTCCATTTTCTTGTATGACACGTGCACCTTGATGCTAGATGTCTCGCGTGTTGGAAAAAGGATGAACAAAGCTCACACAAAAAATGAGTTGAAGAACATAGATTCCCGACGACCAAGAAGGAGCAAGGAACCTTGCGCGTTTTCCCCTGTTTTTTGCCGACTGCCCACCTATAAACAAATAAAAGAACATGAAATCTTCGCTAAACACTAGAGACGATCCAGCAGGATGCTAAGTTGAAGATGTTTTACAGTTTATATTGATAACCACGCAAGAATCCACACATGTACAGGACGCATGCAGCCACGCATGTACACATGCTGTCGGTGTACAAAAAGAGGGGTACACTTCTTGTACCCCTATAACTATGCACGGGCAGTCTGAACCACGGGCACCACCACACCAAGCAAGGCAAGGGAGGTGAGCCAGGGTAAGACCAAAGCTCAAGAGAACTAGAACAATGCCAAGGCCAAGACCACGAAGAGCAAAGGGGATGAAGCGGACTCCCCCGGCAAGATCCTTGCCGGGAGACAGTTCTAGCAGCCCCAGCAAGACCCTTGCCGCGGCGACTCGTCCGGCGCCTACGGAGCAAATCACCCTTGAGTCCACTGCCCCCAAAGGGCAAGGATTCGGGAGACATCCCTGTGGCGGCATGCAGATCTTTGTGAAGACGTTCAAGATCAGATACACGTTATAGAAGATGACGACCCTTGGCGGGATCCCAACCGAGGAAAACCACAAGGCCCCCGGCAAGCACCTTGCCGGGGATGATAGCAGGCGCCTCGGCAAAACCCTTGCCGGGGCCTCGGCAAGGCCCTTGCCAAGGACATCCACAGGACCACCATCAGGCCCACGCCGACTAAACCTCCACCGCCGTTCGCATGCAGCTGCCGACCCAACAAGTTGGGCAGGCACCTGCGTGGCGGCATGCAGATCTTCGTGAAGACCCACCACTGCGCCACCTCAGCTGCCTGCCTACCTACATGGCATCGCTGGCGTCGCTGGCCAGGGCGCGTGTCGACACAAGAAGGAGCGGTGACGGACGAGACAGATCTCTCCCCCGTCCCCGATAAAGCAAGGACACCTAAGCAAGACGCATTAAATGCGCCTTGTCATGTAATGCGAGGGATAACCTCGCATCACTGTACCCTTTCTACCTCCTGTGTGCCACTATGGCAACCACTTTTTCTATAAAAGGAGGCCCGAGGCGACCAGAGGAAGGATTCGGCCTTTTGGAGCTCCTCATGCCCCATAGCTAGCTCAAGAACGTAGATATACAATCCACCAAAGCAGGAGTAGGGTTTTACGCATCCTCGCGGCCCGAACCTGGATAAACGAACCGTGTGCTATCTGTTTGATCCGCTCTTCTCACGACCCCGCGCCCCGCTAACGACAGTAGGGATTCTTGTGATCCCATAGGTGTCGTTCCCACCGACATCTCTGGCGCGCCAGGTAGGGGGCGCAGTTGTGAGAATTGGCTTTAGCAGTTAGTTCGACGCTTCTTCATCATCATGGCGCCCAAGAAGAAGATGACGGTGGTGGTTGGCCAGTCGGAAGCCGGACAGCCCATCCCGATGCGGGCGAGCAGCGGACCAGTCGCAGAAAGGACCCGTGGCGCTGCTCGCGAACACCAACACCATCCCAGCAGCCGGAGTTTGGGAGGCGGCGATGTTTGTGCGCCTGGTAACGGGCCACACGTCGCCAAATCCAAAGGCGGAGCCAAGCCCTTCGCGGGTGGAGCGGGGCCTTCCAGGGTCATCGCCGCCCCGCCCGAAGGCGACGCAAGGGCCTCCAAGACTCCCACGCCGGCGCCAACAGCGCGCTCCTCCCAGGCAACGCGCGACGAATAGCGTAATCACGCCGAAGATCCCGGGCGTCGCCGCGGGAAGAGCCCCGAGCGCCACTACCGGGATGTAGAAGACCTGCCCACTCGCCGAGGCGCTGGTGAAAACGGCCTGCGACCGCGGGGTCGTGATAGAGCTCCTTCTGACATGGTCAGAAGTCAAAGTGCGTCGCGATCCGTGCAGGTTTCGCTGCCACCGACCCAGCAGAGGCCCTGGCGCGCGCACAATTGCTCCTCGACTTTCCTCCCACTACGGGGAAACTCGACGAATGGAAAGCCACTATCCGAAGCCTTGTTGCGGTGGCCAACAAAGACGAACCAAGACCGGTGGGGCCCCCGGGTCGACGCTCCGATCGAGTCCCGCGGACCAGTGGCGGAAAAGCCGGCGGCGCCGCGACCATGGTGCATTCACCTCTTCCCCATCCGGTACCGCGGACGCCGGCTCATCGCGACGTCGCGGGCGACGACATCTCCATAGCATCGTCTGACCCATGGACCCACTGTGACCAGCGCCAAGTTCTTCGGTAACGAGCCCATGAAGACGCTCGAACCACTATCGAGCGCCGGCGCGGAGCGTGCCACCAGTCAGACAGGCGAGCAGGGCCTGCTGTGAACCACCCGGCCCCGGAGAGCCCTGGAGGCCTACCTTACAAGGTAGGCTATCCGGCTTTTACCCGTGAGCTGCGGTAGTTCCAGTGGCCCTCTCACCGCACCTTCAAACCTGACGTTGGCGAAAAGTACAACGGTAAGACTCACCCGTCTGAGTTCCTCAGCATCTACACCATCGCGATGCAAGCCGCCGGAGCCCGCGACGATAAGGTGCTTGCGAATTACTTTCCATTGGCTCTTAAACCCAACGCCATGTCGTGGTTGATGCACTTGCCGGTAGACTCTATTTCCTCCTGGTTGGATTTGTGCCATGAGTTTGTGGGCGCCTTTACTGGAGGTCACCAAGCCCATGGCCAAGCAAGCGACCTGCATGTCATTCCCCAGAAGGGAGGCGAGAGTCTGCGCAAGTATATACAGAGGTTCAGTCGGGTACAGTACAATATCCCTGATGTTCACCCTGCTGCCATCATCAGCGCGTTCCATCAGAACGTGCGTAACCGCAAGATGCGCGAAGAACTAGCAATGAACAAGGTGAAAGATGTGGCAGAACTCTATGTTCTTGCTGACAGATGTGCCCGAGCTGAAGAGGGAAGGAAGTACCCCGGCGAAGATGCCGGCGTGGAAACCGACTCCTCAGATGAGGATACTGCCGCCCCGGCGAAGAAAGGCTGGCGCCGCAACAGGAAGCGCAAAGGTAAGGCTGTGCTTGCCGTCGAGGGATCTGACGACGCCGGCTCCGCCAAGAAAACCAAGGCAGATGACCCCGGCAAGGAAATTGCCGGATGTGTCGCCTGCCGGGCCTTGGCGGCTGCCGAGAAGCCAGGAAACTCCGACAAGCAATACTGCAAGATCCATCACACCAAAGGCCATGATCTCCAGAACTGCCGACAGGTTGAGCTCCTTGCTGAGAAGCAGAGGGCTGAATATGAGAGGCGGGACAAGGAGAAAGCCCAGGACGGTGCTGAGGGGTCCGGCAAGAAGCGTAACGGCCAGGCGGGCCGTCGCGGCAAAGATAAATAGCAGGAGAGGCCCGCCCGGGGCCGTGACAAAAAGCCAGAAGACGATGATCACGAAGAGGACGATTAGTCTGGTGACCAAGAATTTCAGAAAGCTACAGAGGCCATGTGCGTCGATGGCGGCGCCTCGCTGCATACCTCTCACCGCCAGCTTAAACAATGGGCGCGTTAGATTACAGCGGCGGAACCGTCGTTTGATGCCCAAAGGCCGCTGAAGTGGTCCAGCACACCTATCAATTTTGACACTGAGGATCACCCTGATCGCACTACTGCAGTCGGGTGCTTGCCATTGTTGGTTTCACCAACAATACACAACCTCAAGGTGAAAAAGATGCTAGTCGATGGCGGGGCCGGTCTGAACTTAATCTCGCCTGCCGTGATCAAGAAATTGCAGATTCCTGATGAAGACCTCGAAGAGACGGGCACGTTTCAGGGGGTCAACCCAGGAAGAAGTTAGCCAAAGGGAAAGGTCACGTTGCTCGTGACTTTTGGGAGTGATCTGAACTACATGACAGAAAGGATTGTGTTCGACGTTGCCAAGATCCCCTTGCCTTACAACGGGATCCTTGGCCGCCTAGCGCTGGCCAAGTTCAT
This sequence comes from Triticum urartu, assembly GCF_056163025.1. Taxonomy (NCBI): domain Eukaryota; kingdom Viridiplantae; phylum Streptophyta; class Magnoliopsida; order Poales; family Poaceae; genus Triticum; species Triticum urartu. The sequence goes on along the minus strand of NC_141877.1, from coordinate 38,116,412 downwards.
GGCAGCGTCACATTACGCCTACAACACCCTGAAGATGCTGGGGCCTATGACGATCATCACCGTCCCGTCAGACAAGAAGGATGCGCTAATTTGCGCTGACCAACTCTACCAACAAGCAGTTGCAGAAGCCGCCACTGCTAAGGCGCTTGCTCTTGCCGCTGGAGCCCCGGGAAGGCGAAAGAAGAAGACTGGTGAGACCTCAGGCACCCACTCCGGCAAGCGCACCTCTTCGGAGTTTAGCGCTCCCATCGAGGACGTGCTAGAGAGCTCCGCCGACAGAAACAAGAAGTCCAGGGCCACACCGCCAGGAACCAAGAAGGTTTCTGTCAAGGAGGACGGCACGGGAGGAGCTTTTACCATAAGCTCCACCCTTGACGACAAATAGGAAGACGCGCTCGTCACCTTCTTGTGGGCGAATGTTGATGTGTTTGCATGGCAAGCATCTAACATCCCCGGCGTTCCCAGGGAGGTGATTGAGCACCACCTTGCTGTCTGTCCTCATGCGCGGCCCGTCAAGCAGAAGGTCAGAAAGCAAGCTTTGGAACGACAAGAGTTCATCACAGAGGAGATCCAGAAACTGGAAGTAGCGGGTTTGGTAAGAGGAGTGCTCCATCCAACGTGGTTGGCCAATCCGGTGGTAGTGCGCAAGGTAAATGGGAAGTGGAGGCTGTGTATTGATTACACAGATATTAATAAGGCTTGTCCCAAAGACCCCTTCCCGTTGCCACGCATCGACCAGATTGTTGACTCCACAGCTAGGTGTGATCTGTTGTCATTCCTCGATGCCTACTCCGGCTACCACCAGATCTTCATGACAAGGGAAGATGAAGAGAAAATGACATTCATCACCCCATGTGGTACGTATTGTTTTATACGGATGCCTTTCGGGTTGAAGAGTGCTGGTTCAACGTTTGCAAGGGCGGTCCAGATTGGTTTTGAACCCCAGCTCCATAGAAATAAGGAAGCTTATATGGATGATATAGTGGTCAAAACCAAGAACAGGGCAACCCTCATATCAGATTTACAAGAAACATTTGCAAACCTACGCAAGATCAATCTCAAGATGAACCCTGAGAAGTGCGTCTTCGGCGTCCCGTCTGGCAAGCTTCTCGGGTTCTTGGTGTCACAGCGTGGGATAGAGGCCAATCCGGACAAGATCAAAGCTATAGAGCAGATTGAAGTGCCCAAGCGAGTCAAGGATGTGCGTCGGCTTGCTGGTTGCGTTGCTGCCATGAGCAGGTTCATTTCCAAGTCCGCCGAGCATGCCCTTCCCTTTTTCAAGATTTTGAAAAAGGCGGGCCCGATGGAGTGGACGCCACAAGCCAAAGCAGCATTGCAAGATTTGAAGAGGTACCTCTCCTCCGCGCCAATACTAGTTGCGCCTAGGCCACAGGAACCGTTGCTGCTGTACCTAGCGGCAATGAACCAGGTGGTCAGCGCCGCACTAGTGGCGCAGAGAGAAATTAATGATGAGGTCATAGCAGCGACGGAGCCCGATGCCACCAATGCCGAGACGACGCAGCCAATTGAAGTGCCGCTGAAGAAGAAAATGATGCAGCACCCGGTCTACTTTGTTAGTTCCCTCCTGCAGGGGGCTAGATCGAGGTACTCCGGTGTGCAGAAACTGCTCTTCGGCCTTCTTATGGCCTCGAGGAAGCTGCGTTACTACTTCCAGGAACACGAAATCACTGTCGTCACTCGCCTTCCTCTGCAACGGATATTGCACAATCCAGACGCAACGGGAAGGATCATAGAGTGGGCACTGGAACTGTCCAGCTTTGGCCTCAAGTTTGAGAGTACCTCGACGATTCAAAGCCGAGTCTTGGCGGAGTTCGTTGCAGAATGGACCGCGACACCTGACGAAGAAACCCAAGAGACTGCTCTCCCCTACAAGGAGGCAAGTTGCGACTGGATCATGTACTTTGATGGAGCTTTCTCCTTACAGGGCACCGGGGCTGGCGTACTGCTTGTCGCGCCCACCGGAGAGCACCTCAAGTACGTGATCCGGATGCACTTCCCCAGGGAGGTGTCAACAAACATTACGGCTGGGTACGAAGGGCTGCTTGCCGGTCTTAGGATCGCGGCGGACCTCGGAATCAAGAAACTCGTCGTCAGAGGCGACTCGCAACTTGTCGTCAAACAAGTCAACAAGGATTACCAGAGCCCATTGATGAAGGCCTACGTCGATGAAGTGAGAAAGCTGGAAGAGCGTTTTGACGGTATACAGGCAGAATACGTTCCCCGAGCGGAGAATGATATCGCCGATTACCTGTCAAAACGCGCTGCCCTCAAGCTACCTGTGGAACCAGGTACCTTTGTGCTTCGGCTAACTCAGCCATCCGTTGATCCATCAACAGAGCAGAACAAGAGGAGAAAATCAGGGCCCGGCAAGTACTTTCCCACCGAGCTCCCCGAAGCCACCAGCAAGGATGTTGCCGGAGACACTGAGCCCGCCACGGGACGGCTAGCTCCGACAGAGCATCAAGCTCTTGCCATGGAGACAGCCGCTCCGATAGCGGAGGAAATGCCTTTAGTCCTCGCCATCGAGCCCTAGGCTCCAGCGTGGGCACAACATACCGTCCGATTCCTCCAAACAGGGGAACTTCCTGAGGAGCAGGAAGAAGCGGAAAAAGTAGCCCGTCGCTCTACTATGTACCAGTTCGTCGATGACGTCCTGTACAGAAAGAGGCCGAACGGCGTGAAATTGAAGTGTATCCCTCGAGAGGAAGGACTGGGGCTGTTGGCGGAGATACATGGAGGCATATGTGGATCCCACATCGGGTCAAGGGCCCTTGTCGGCAAAGCGTTTCGGCAAGGCTTCTTCTGGCCCACCGCCCTCTAGGATGCGACGACACTAGTCACCAGGTGTGAAGCGTGTCAGTTCCATTCAAAGAAGCTTCATCAGCCAGCTCAAGCCCTTCAAACCATTCCTCTCTCCTGGCCTTTCTCGGTCTGGGGGCTCGACATACTGGGCCCTTTCCCTCGCGCTGTCGGGGGCTTTGAGTACTTGTACGTTGCAATCGACAAGTTCACAAAGTGGCCAGAAGTGGAAGCAGTGAGGAAGGTCACAACACAGTCAGCCGTCAAGTTCTTCAAAGGACTGGTGTGCCGTTTTGGTGTACCCAATAGGGTTATCACCGACAACGGCACGCAGTTCACAAGCCACACCTTCATGCAATATATTGAAGACCTCGGCAGCAAGGTCTGTTTCGCTTCCGTTGCTCACCCACGAAGCAATGGTCAAGCTGAGAGGGCAAATGCTGAAGTACTGCGAGGCCTGAGGACAAAGACCTTTGACAGACTGCACAAGAGTGGAAGGTGCTGGATTGATGAATTGCCGGCGGTTCTTTGGTCAATCAGAACGACACCAAATCGAGCCACCGGCCAGACACCCTTTGCCCTGGTATACGGGGCAGAAGCAGTTCTCCCCACGGAACTCATATATGGGTCACCTCGAGTACTCGCTTATGACGAGCTTGAGCAAGAGCAATTGCGGTAAGATGATGCAACGCTCCTTGAGGAAGATCATCTTCGGGCGGCTGTGAGAGCAGCGCGCTACCAACAAGCCTTGCGCCGCTACCATAGCCGCAAGGTTCATGCCCGAAGCTTTGAGGAAGGTGACCTTGTTCTTCGGCGCATTCAATCGGCCAAGAATTCCAACAAGTTGACGCCAAAGTGGGAAGGCCCTTATCGGGTAATACGAGTCACCAGGCCCGGTGCAGTCTGCCTGGAGACCGAAGATGCCGTTCCGGTGAGTAACTCCTAGAACATTGAGCATCTTCGCAAGTTTTACCCGTGAGGCGCGGCTTGCTGGGCCCCCCAGCAAGCCACCTTTTGTACGAGCCTTGCCGATGACGCATGTAACCCTCTGTACAAAGCCAGGCGCAGACCCTGAGCATAAATAAATGAAGCGCTGGTGCCCTAAGTTATAGCATGCATGCTAGGTCGAGTCTCGTCCTTGGTTAGGGTTGATAGTGCTTAGCGGCGACTAACCCCTAGCTTAGAGGTCGAGTGTGCGTCTCTTTGTCTTTCTTTTGTCTTCTTTGGTTCACAGGACACACAGATATCCATGCCGAGCCACTTGGGGAGGAAAAAAAAGAGGAACAGACCATCATCTAGCCCCCGGCAAGCCAGTATTGCCGGGGGCTGCAAGAGCAAAGATTCACCCACGGCGAACCAGGGTTGCCGGGGACTGCAGCTTCAGATAAGTTCTTCATCCCTTATCATGCATTCCATTATGGACTGAGGTATGTGAAACCTCGTTTCCCCCTAAGCTACCGTGCTCCCATAACTCTAGGCCCTAGGGCTCGTTCCTGGGGCCAAGTTTGGTCGTAGTCGCGGCAGCGAAAGGATGAAACAAGGAGCCTAAACCCGCCTCATCCCTGCCTCCGCCAAAGGCGTGAGGAAGGTCGAGCGAAGTGGGGAGACGGCAAGGCCTGTTGCCGGGCAAGGAAATGTTTATCTTGAAGATATCAAGGATTTACTCCTTGTCGTGGGTTCCACCGGCAAACAAATGACCCGACAAGCATCCCTTTTTCATTAAAAAACATTCCACTCAGGTACAGTCCATAGGAAATGAAAAACATGAATGATGGGATTACAAGTTTTAAATTCAACAAAGGCCCGAAGGCTTACAAACTAAAAAGAGATAAGGTGCCCGTAATCCCTTTCTTGTCCCTCTCCTCGGGAGGCAGGTCAAGGAGGCGAAAGGGACAAAAGGAGCGCCTAGGCGAGCTACGGGTGGCAGAAGACACCAAGAGAACATCTTGGTGGCCGTCCAAAGGCTGGATGGTGATGGCGGCGCCGGAAGCAGAGCTCGAAGACGAGGCGGCAGGACGTCAGCACGCGTCGAAGGAGACAACCCCGAGAAGTTCAAGGAGACGACCCCGAGAAGTTCAAGGAGACGACTCCGACTTGACGGCCTTGCCGCCCGCCCTCTTCCTCTTCCGCAGCCTCCCAATGCCAGCCGCCCAAGGAGACGACCCCGAGAAGTTCAAGGAGCCGGCGACACGAATGATGGGGTCGCTGGTGCCGCACGGAGCGGCACCCGACACCTAGTCGGACCCGTCATCCTGCCGCCTACTACCCTCGTCGTCGCTGCCGCTGTCCTCCTCGTCACTCCCGCCCGAGGAGGAGTCTTCACTATCAGAAGAGCTCTCCATGCAGCACCTTGCACGGGTCCCAAAGCACCTGAAGACCTTGACGGAGAGAAGGCCACCCTCCATCAGCTTAAAATGGAGAGTGAGCCCCTCCATCAAGCGGTGGATATGAGCAAACGTCTTCCATCCCCGACGAAGATACATCACGTGAGGGGCGGGGAAGTCGACGCGGACCCGCGTGCCACTGATCCCGCAGCCCCTCATGTGCAGCTGCAATGATTCCGGCGGATCCAGCTCCATCTCCCGCGCAAATGGAGTCGGGAGACGAAGGCGACGGCGCGGCGGCCGGCGCAGCCTGACGAAGAACTCACAAGGGTCATCCCCAACATGGCCCTCAATTGGAGGAGGAGCTGCTGGCGGAGGCGAGGCCGGCGCGCCGCCCCGTCCTCCTCTTCCCCGAGCTCCCCGGCCTCGCCCATGGCCTCGCCCCCTCCCCCTTCCCCTCACGGCCGGCTCTGCCACCGCAGGCGCAGGAGAAGGAGGGACGCGTTGTCGAGCGGCGACCCTCGCCGCCACTGTTGAAGGACCGGGATTCCCTCTCTCCATGACGGATGGAAGGGAGGAGCAGAAGCTGAAGGAAGAAGAAGATGAAAGAATGTGGGATGCCATCCCCTCCCGCTCTTTATAAAGGATCGGGGTTGGGGCTCGGCTGCCCCGCTCGGACAATCAAGATACGGAAGGCGCAGGAAGCCAGGACCGACCCGCCGCCCCAACCAGCGATGGCCCGGTTTCCCGCCTCCACCGTTTGCCACCCCAGGCGCATGGGAGACACGTGGCGGACGTGCAGAACCGAGGGGACGGGTGAGACGACCACTCCCCACCCCGTGATCGTGGGGAGTGGACGCCTTGAAGATCGCGCCTCAGCCCCATTCAGTAAATGGGCCGCGCCTCCACGCCTCCCTCCATTATAGGGAAGGCGCGAACCGCCCCTTTACTATGATGTGACGCATGCCTGCGGGAACCAACCCCACGCATGCCGCCCACGTCACACGCGCCTCCCCACGCCGCGCCACACGCGGGAGTCATGGGAAGCGCAGCGCGCGAAGAACCTTACCGCGGTAAAAACCGCCCCGCTTGCCCGCGCACCGTTTTTGGGCCTAGCCCAACAACGCGTTGCGCTTATGTGTGGCCTAGGCCCGGGGGCTCCTGTCGGTGTACAAAAAGAGGGGTACACTTTTTATACCCCTATAACTGTGCACGGGCAATCTGAGCCACGGGCACCACCACACCAAGCAAGGCAAGGGAGGTGAGCCAGGGTAAGACCGAAGCTCAAGAGAACTAGAACAACGCCAAGGCCAAGACCACGAAGAGAAAAGGGGACGAAGCGGACTCCCCCGGCAAGATCCTTGCCGGGAGACAGTTCTAGCAGCCTCAGCAAGACCCTTGCCGCGGTGATTCGTCCCGCGCCTACGGAGCAAATCACCCTTGAGTCCACTACCCCCAAAGGGCAAGGATTCGGGAGACATCCCCGTGGCGGCATGCAGATCTTTGTGAAGACGTTCAAGATCAGATACACGCTATAGAAGATGACGACCCTTGGCGGGATCCCAACCGAGGAAAACCACAAGGTCCCCGGCAAGCACCTTGCCGGGGATGACAGCAGGCGCCTCGGCAAAACCCTTGCCGGGGCCCCGGCAAGGCCCTTGCCAAGGACATCCGCAGGACCACAATCAGGCCCACGCCGACTAAACCTCCACCGCCGTTCGCATGTAGCTGCCGACCCAACCAGCTGGGCAGGCACCTGCGTGGCGGCATGCAGATCTTCGTGAAGACCCACCACTGCGCCACCTCAGCTGCCTGCCTACCTACATGGCATCGCAGGCGTCGCTGGCCAGGGCGCGTGTCGACACAAGAAGGAGCGGCGACGGACGAGACAGATCTCTCCCCCGTCCCCGATAAAGCAAGGGCACCTAAGCAAGACGCATTAAATGTGCCTTATCATGTAATGCGAGGGATAACCTCGCATCACTGTACCCTTTCCACCTCCTGTGTGCCACTGTGGCAACCCCTTTTTCTATAAAAGGAGGCCCGAGGCGACCAGAGGAAGGATTCGCCTTTTTGGAGCTCCTCACGCCCCATAGCTAGCTCAAGAACACAAATATACAATCCACCAAAGCAGGAGTAGGGTTTTACGCATCCTCGCGGCCCGAACCTGGATAAACGAACCGTGTGCTATCTGTTTGATCCGCTCTTCTCACGACCCCGCGCCCTGCTAACCACAATAGGGATTCTTGTGATCCCATAGGTGTCATTCCCACCGACACATGCCAATGCACTAACTCATGCCAATCCAACTCATGCACATACGCGCATAGCATGGAGCGCACAACGCACGTACACAACACATGCATGCACACACACTCGGCAGCAGAATGCACGTGAATAACACATGCATGCACACACACTCGGCTGCATGGAGGCGTGCGCCATCTGCGGCGACGTCCGGTTCGTTGTGCTACGACGAAGCTCGCACACAACGACGCCTACACATCTCTTGCATCACCTCTTTGCTGTCGTTGCTCAACAACTAGTTGGAGACGAAGACGACCATAGCCTCGGCCTTAGAGCTAGCACCGGTGGAAAAGCATGCACGCTGCATGCACACGAGCACGTACGGAGTGCCCACGACGTGGTGCGTCCCCAGTCGCCTCTACTCCTTCTACGCACGTTGTCTATCAAGGCGGCTGCATGCCTAATGATGATGTGGGTGAGATCTTCTAGGACTCAGATGATGACGAGGAAAATTATGGGGAGTGGGCTCTCATGCAAGAGCCTAGTTATATGCGGATTTCGAGACAAATAGAATAAATGTGAAGAAAGAGAAAGAGAGAAGGTCGAAAAAGGTACTAAGTGATGTTATAGCCAACCTTGTACCCACACTACTATATGAGTGACTACTAGCAATGTGCCCGTGCGTTGCAACGGATCCAAAATAGAATAATACATGTTCACAAACTTGAAAGAAAAAAACTCTAGTTTGGTGTATATATCACTAAAAATATACTCGTATTAGGTTTCACTCAAAATATATTCCTTGTGGCTGTTTTGATGAGGTGGGGGAGGATGTGGGTGGTTTCAAGATACTAAGGGGTTTCTGCAAATTGGAGCAGAGAAGTGGGGTCTTGTTGCAAAAATGCCATGACTTACATCATAGTTGTTAGATGCAGATCTGATGGTCAGAAATGATGGATGGCAGACACACCATCATCACCAACTGAGTCTTTTATAGGATTAATTATTAATTATAGGAGTAGAGATAAATGATGGCTATACATGACACGACCGTTTCTTATAACCATCAGCTGGCTATACTATTAACCATGCTCTTAGGCTGGTCATAGTGCAGAGTAACTTAGACTAGTGTCATGCATATGACACTAGTGTAAGTTACTACATCCATAATGCAAAGTAACATAGTAGTAGTGTCATACTAGTTGGCTTCATTTATTACCTTGTAGACTCATCCTCTCTTGGAAAGCGCTGCGTTACAGTAACATATTTTTTCTCAAATACGCACGAGTGTGCGTACAATTCATTAAAGAAGAGAGGGGAAAGAGCCCCAAATCAACGGTTACAAGATTATTTACATGCGGAATTAATCCGGCACCACCCTAGTTTCTACTCCCTCTGTCCCATAATATAAGAGCGTTTTTGACACTCCACTAGTGTAAAAAACGTTCTTATATCATGGGACGGAGGGAGTACAATGGACTACTCGCTTGTGCCCCACACTACATATTATGTTACTCTAAACACATATCTCCTCATTAAATACATGCCACATAAGCAAACTTGTCTTGGACTGCGCTATGTTACTACCTAGGAGTATGTTACTACCACTATGAACTGCTGCACGTCCACTGCAGCAAAAGTTTCTCCTCGTGCTGCGAGCCACCGCGCACGCATTGGTGAGGGAGAAGGCATAGTAAACAAGCTTCTCGTCGTTCTGCGAGTTGCCGCGTGTTGGCAAAAGGATGAACAAAGCTCATATCAATAAAAAAGAGTGGAAGAGCATAGATTCCCGACGACCGAGAAGGATCAAGGAACCTTGTGGTGGAGCGTCTGCACTCATAATATTTTATATTATTCAACGATATAAAATCAACCAATCATCTCCACAGTGGACTGGAAGAGTACGAAACACGACAGCCCAGTGTAGTTACATCATACTACACGACTAAACCATGCTATCACCATTTTTCTTGGCCTCCGTGCGACACCTAGCTCTAGTAATCCAGCAGCCCATATCGCTTCTCGCTCCTCGTCTCTCTCAAAGTGTGGCGAGCTGGCGTTTTTGCCGTCTATTGAGGTCGGTTAACTTGTGAGAGACTAGCAAGATGCCCATGCGTTGCACGGAACATCAAGATGCATTTATATGAGTAGTTTATCTTGTGAGAGAAAATGATGAACGAGGGAAGGCCTTATTTGCAAATGTGGAGAGGGGTGTGGGTATCTTTTTGCAAAATTGCCATAGTTTCCTTCCTATCCATCAGATATAAATCGGACGGTCTATATTGCAGGATGGCAGGCACACCATCATCACCAACTCTGTTTTTTATCTCTAACTCCTATAAAAGACTCAGTTGATGAGGATGGTGTGTCTGCCATCCGTCATTTCTGACCATTAGATCTACATCTAACGACTATGATGTAAGTCGTGGCTTTTCTGCAACAAGACCCCACTTCTCTGCTCCAATTTGCAGAAACCCATTAGTATCTTGAAACCAACAACATCCCTCCCCCACCTCATCAAAACAACCACAAGGAATATATTTTGAGTGAAACCTAATACGAGTATATTTTTAGTGATATATACACCAAACTAGAGTCTTTTTTTTTCAAGTTTGTGAACATGTATTATTCTATTTTGGATCCGTTGCAACGCAGGGGCACATTGCTAGTAAGAGTAGAGAAAAGGATGAACGAGGGAAGGCCTTATTTGCAAACGTGGAGAGGGGTGTGGGTATCTTTTTGCAAAATTGCGATAGTTTCCTTCCTATCCGTTAGATATAAATCCTATGGCCTATATTGCAGGATGGCACACACACCATCATCACTAACTCTGTTTTCTACTCCCTCCATTCCTAAATATTTGTCTTTTTAGACATTTCAACAAGTGACTACACATGGTGCAAAATGAGTGATCTACACTCTAAAATATGTCCACATACACATCCGTATGTGGTACTCCATTTAAAATTTGAAAAAGATAAATATTTAGGAACAGATGGAGTATAAAAGTAGACATGGAGATATATCTCCAGCATGGTAGTCTTTAACTTTAGTTTTTTATATTATATATTACTTATTTAATATATACTTCTTTCGCTACTGCACTGACAGTGGTACCTATAGAGTACTTAGAATACAAGATTAATGATGGACTTGATTTTTTTTAACTTTCTGTACGAAGCTGTAGCCACCCTGCAAGTCACGTGTACAATGTACATGCAATTAACTTTTTATAGAGGGAGAATCATACACACAATTAACTCAAATGGATTGGATGTGATTCTATTATTTCCAGCATAAGAGCATCTCCAACGGCAGCCGGCAAATTTCCTCCCGCTTCCTTCCGTGGAGGACGACATCAAACGCCATCGGCATACATTTTCACAACTCTAACCAACCAGATGAAATTCATGCAAACACGGACTGTTTTCATATAAGCATGCAGGATTTCGTATAAAAAACCGGATCTTCATATAAACATGATGGATTCCATTACATTTACATGAACTAAGCGGTGCTAATACGGCTCTACGCTATCTCTATCTCTATGTCTACTCTACTCTTAAAAAAACAGAGTTGTTGATGATGGTGTGACTGCCATCCTGCAGTATAGGCCGTCCGATTTATATTTGACGGATAGGAAGGAAACTATGGCAATTTTGCAAAAAAATACCCACACCCCTCTTATACTAGCAAGATGCCCGTGTGTTGCACGGAACATCAAGATCTTGTGGGAGAAAAGGATGAACGAAGGAAGGCCTTATCTGCAAATGTGGAGAGGAGTGTGGGTAAATTGTCATAGTTTCCTTCCTATCCGTTAGATATAGGTCAGACGACCCATATTGCAAGATGGCAGGCACACCATCATCACCAACTCTGTTTTTTTATAGGCCGTCTGATTTATATATGATGGATAGGAAGAAAACTATGGCAATTTTGCAAAAAGAAACCTACCCCCTCTTCACATTTGCAAATAAGGCCTTCCCTCATTCATCCTTTTCTCTCACAAGATAAACTACTCATACAAATGCATCTTGATGTTCTGTGCAATGCACGAGGATGTTTCCTTGGGGGTCTCTCCAGCGCAGCATGGCCATAGTTGCAAGTTGACGCCCCTTGAGATGCCGATGTTGAGGGGCACTCGGATTTTGTCCGATGAGCAGGTAAGATGAGTTTGATCACGTAGTAAATGCATTCTAAAGACTACTTCCGTGTCCATTTCCTAATTCTCCCCGTTCCCAGTGTTTCATAGGTTAGGCTCGATGCGAGTGGAGATTTGCTTGCATATGTACGGGAGGGTACCAACATCAATTTGCACAACATTTACAACGATGACACCATTCTCATAGAACCTTTGTCCAACATTGGGATCAGCCATGTAATAGGCCACCGCCTGAATTGGTACGATGGAACCACGGTGAGATTGAAGAAGATAGCACGAACCTTGCACATGGCGGTCAAAGGTGGACGATGCTGTCTGCGGCTGATTTGTTGCCGTACGAGTACGAAGACGCTGTGCTCCTTTCTAACCGCATCTTCGCGGTGACAAACCAGGGGACTTGTTTTGTATGGGACACATCCAACGGTATACTCCCTCTCTCCTAGTTTATTTGTTTTGAATTTTTTCGTTTTATAAGTTTCAAATTCAAATTTAGAGCTCCCCATCACATGTTGAGATTACAATGTCCATTAAATCGTTGCGTGCATGTATAGTAAAGAAACAAATCTCGAGTTTGCCACGAGTTCGTGCAGCGGTAGCACCACAAGGCCTGGCGCAGGAGTTACATTTATCTCTCGGGGCCCTCGGGTATGAGCTTCAGCGCCTTACGAAACCTGCCTTTGAGTCAATAACATGTGGACCCGATAGGTGGCTGGTCCACATGTAAATGCTCCCGAAGGCAGAGGGGCAGTGGGGCCGAGAGGGATAATCCGCAGGTCGGGGGACGTGTGGTGTAATGGGTTTGAGCGGCGTCGTGGGAATCGTGTGTGGCTGTGGTAGAAACTTGATGCTCGCCGCATTTCAGTTGGCCCACATGTCATGCACACAAAGGAAGAGGGGCGGTGCAGCCGAGATGGGTGAGGCGCACGTCGGGGGACGTGGTGCCGTGGGTTGGAGCGGCGTCATGGGAATCGCGAGTGGCAGTGGATGAAACGTGATGGTCGCCGTAGTTGAACTTCCATGGACAAGCTGTCATGTCTACGGACACATGCATTGCATGCCGATCACTGAAAGGACTAGTAGAGAAAGCTAGGCGGATACATAGTTCCTTATAGTCAAGCGGACCCACACTACTACTTGTTCCAAAGACATGCACACCATCGAAATAGTCCATCTATATCAATATACATAGAGAGGGAATATTTTTTTACAAGAGAGGAAATAGTTCATCCATCCATAATGCCCTGCTGCTGGTGCAACTTCTTCTTCTTACGGCTTCGCAACAAGCTCTCTGGACCTTGCAGTTATCTCGAAACTCACACGGGCATCGAGGGCAGCATATTTTATCTGCTCATACGTCAAGGGATAATTCTCCCATCCAGTCGACCTTAATGCCAACGTCTCGTCACCCTTCTGAAGATTTGTTCCGAGCACAAATTTTGCTACATCGAATAGGGATGGTGTCAGTTTATCACAATCTTCTACATGAATTTTTATTTTGGTTTGTAGGTCAGCAATGCTTTTCAAATCAAGGTTGTACAGCTCCAACTTCTGTTTGTCCCCTGTGATGGCTGCCCCATAGAAGTATATGTCCTCCCGTGACAAGAAATCGTGAAGCTCACCTGGTACGGAGGGCGCGTGTATGATGTGGTACACCAAAACATCATCTTTGAGGCACAACTGAAGGACGGCGGCGCGTTGGATCTTCCCAGTGGCACGCTCCGTGTACTCTGCGTCGAGACCGATGACCTTCATCTCCACCTTTTGGAGGGAGTTGGATACATTGTTGATCCACTTTCGAACAACCCTTGGGTGGTCGGTGACTGTGGCAACTATGCTCAACGATCCTTCGACGAGGACATGTTGGACGTTAAAAACCTGCATCTCGATCTCTTTCGCCATTTGGAACCGCCGGACCGGAGGGCTATGGTTTGGAGAATTAGGATTAGATGGCTAGTCTAACTGAAGAAGATGATTATTTATAGGGGCTTCAAAATTACTCCAGGAGGATGTGAAGAGGTTAAAACAATGTGAATGCAGTGTGGTTTGGATGCAAATGAAGATCAAGGAGTAGTGAAGAAGCCGAGGAAAATCAGTTCCCGATGGAGAAGTAAATGGGAGAAGTGGCCTGTAGGCAATTGATTAGACGGCTAGGTAGACTAAACGAAAAGGCTACGCGGGTAGACTGAGGAGTGGGGCTTGTCCCTGTACGTGCCCATCCTTCCAGCGCTACATGTGCCACTGGCTAGTTGAGGTTAGTCTTTCAAATCACCGTGGCGAGACATTTTATGATTCCTTTTTATTCCTGCACCCCTCCTGACAGGTGGGACCTATGCAAATGGATAAAAAATGTGTCGTAGCTAGTTCAGATGGATATTGGCGCGTGCGTGGGAGAAACAACATTCTCTAGTTAAGGAATATGCAGTTATCCTAAAAAAAAGAAAAGCCCTTCTTCGCGCTTCCGCATGCACGAGAATTTGGTTCTGCTCGCAATATGGATGATACCTGGAGGATGAACTGAACCGAGAGGCATGCTAGCACGAGAGTACTACTCATGTTCCTACTACTCCTACTAGTATTAGTAGTACAACTATGGTACACTTGATGGTTAAAATACTACTCCCTCCGTCCCATAATATAAGAACGTTTTAAACATTAGTGTAGTGTTAAAAACGTTCTTATATTTTGGGACAGAGGGAGTATTATTCATTCGGTCCTCACAGTGAAGTGACAAGACCCTCCGCCCGAGGTGACACCAGTCCAGGCAGCATGTTCGGGTTACCAAAGTCAGTCTCTCCTTGTGCACTGTGCAGTCACTGTCACCGCCAATGTATAGCATGCCTCGCCTCGTCTCCCTCTCCCCTAGCACCACTACATCTCCATCTCCGTCTTGCCGGAGATCCTGAGGTCACTCTTCATCATCTCACCGTGCCCCCACGTACCCTCGCCTCGCTCGCCTCCCCTGGTACCACTATTCCCTCGCTAGTCACTCCAGCACCGAAAGCCTTCTCCCCCGTAAATCAAGACCCCAAAACCTCACCTTCCAAACTCCACCATGGCCGAACGCGAACCGCACAGCATCCATATGAGCCGCGATTGGAGCAATCTCCCCAGTGACGTCCTCGACCTCTGTTGTTCGTGTATGGATATGTTGAGCGCCCCGCGGCTGGCTGCATGCTCGAGGGGAATGCACACGGCCATCGTCGAAGCGAGGCCTAAGCTTTTCAAGACACCTACTTGCTGCTATCTGGTCTTGCGAGATTTGCTCACCATGATACAAAGGCGTACATGATGCCCTCGACTTCAATCCGACCTCCATTAGCTGAAACTTCTTTGCAGGTATGTAGTGGGTCGCCGCACATCATTTCCCTCGACTTCGATCCAATCACCAGCGCCCGAAACTTCTTGCAGGTATGTACTGGGTCGGCATGAACTCCCACTGGATGGCTGCCGTTAGAGAAGACAAGGAAAAGTTGGTGCTCGTGAACTTCTAGACCTCCCATGAGATTATCCTTCCTCCGTTGGATGATATAGAGTTTTACCTTCGCGGTCCAAGTCATCTAGATTATGTCGTCAGTTGGACACACCTTGTTTTGTAGAAGATTGTAATCTGCCAAGTGCCCACACGACATGCGGATTACGCAGACTTCAAGCTAATTGCGTTGTTCGACAAGGGACTCGCTTATCTTTCCGCCGGTGCCTTCTTTACCTGGAGACAGCTCAGCTCGCAGTGGATTGTCGTCAAAGCTAATACACACTTCTGTGATGCTATTGAACACAATGGCATCATCTACGCGACCGACAAAGCAGATGGCACCACGTATTGCTGGGACGGCGCGTGTAAGTTGTTTCCGTCTGATGTTAATGATGACGCCATGACACTGTTTGAACTTTTTATGATGATTGACATATCCTTGTTTGAGCAGAATTTGAGTAGAACTATGACAATGTATTAGAGACGCCGTAAATCATCTATATTTAGACTGAGTTAATTCATGCGATTGTGACCATGTCATTACAGCCAATTTGTACCCCTGAATAATCAAACTGTTAGGAAGATATTGATATTCTCCTTATTTTATAGTAATCTATATACTACTAAATATGAGTGTGTATGAATGGCCATGTTAGTTTCCTCATTTTCATGATGTAGAAACATGCATCACACTGTTGATTTCATCTAACCATACATTAGGGAAGTTGTGCATATGGAGAACTCTATATTTTGAAGTAGTGAAATCCTGTAATGCTTACCATGTGTACATACCTATGTTCACCCTTCAGCAATCAATAGCTAGAATAATATGCTCACAAAAATTTTGCCCACATAACATGAGTATATAACAATGCATGGTCTATTAGTTTCCTTGAAGTTTTTTTGTGAGAACAGAACATGATTACATAACATGCATGACATGGTAGTTTCCTGTGAAGAATCGATTGTGAGATAACATGAGTATAACCATGCATGGCACTTCTATATTTTCGAACCCAGAATACATTTCCCTGTATTTTCCTCCCAGTTCCAACAGGGACATATCAATGTTGTTTCTTGCATTATCCTACTCATACTCTAAACAATGCTGATCTTACATTAACAATGCATGTCCTTTTTGATATGATGTAGTGTCCCTACAGTTACTACCCTTTGTATTCACACCACCTTTGCCAAAAACAGGGAAGCCCAACTGGTTCCTCGCTCGATCAAAGGACGACAAAAGACTGATGATTATTCGGACACATGAGTCGTAAAAGTTATATTGCAAAAACCCCACTGTATGCAAGCACCGTGAAATACGTGAGTATCCGGACAGTGGCTGTTATGTCTATGAGCAGGATACCAGCTTGTTGGGGCCTGCAGGATTTTTGAGTTGGAGGCGGGTAAACATCCTTGGTTCATACTCTATGTTTCTCAGACTCAATTATCCGATTAACCAGGAGATCACCGTTGGAAAGGACCTTGATGGCAGAGAGGCTCTGTTTGCTATGGAAAACTGTGTCTACATGGCGAGCCCTAGGAGTTTGGGAGCAAACTCCCCTGATTGTCAACAATACAGCCTGCAGCCAAAAGAAGGTGAGAATGACAAAGGCATCTGGATTAACTTTGATCCTTGGATGTGTCGAGTCCGACAGGCAGAGATGTGGTTCAAGCCTTCAGGTTGATAGGTAATTGCGCTGTTGTGTAGAAAGGGTGGAGTACTGGTGTCTCCGGATCACTGGTGGCTGAACCGGGGCTGAAAGTTATGATGGTGTTGGATCATCCCTCTTCGAATGATTTGTTGTATTTGCTGCTTGTTCTGGATGGGTAGTTCTCTCTTTTGTTATGCATATTCCTTGCCATTTGGTCATCCTCGTCTATGTCACTCTTACTATGTAACTGTTTCCTCTATTTAGAATGTTATTCTCGTCTGGATCACGAGAGTCGAGCGCTGCAGATGGGTGCGTTTTGGTGGTGTAGCAAGACTTCTTATGAACTATCATGTCTTGCTGTTTATGTCAGTAGTAGTCACTAGTCAGTGTTTGAATGTTGTATATATCGTTGTTTCGAACTGTTTATTGTCTTGAACTGCTAGTGGGCTAAATGAGGGCATCACCATTTTCTAGTGTTCAGAGTATATCTCCTTTTTCCAAGTTATAATTTGAGCTTAGTGTCTTTTCGATGATGTACACTTGTTTGGGCCAGTGAGGTGTCGTTGAATATGGGCCAAGTAGTAACGCAAAGCCAATGTAGCGACCCGACCTCAAACGGTCAAGTCTCTATGCTTCAGTGTCATCCCTGGATCGGTAATGCTGACACACACAGTACTCAAAGGATTAATAATAGAGTCGCAATCACACACTTATTACATCGAATGTCTCAAAGAGAACTTATTACAATAAATATGGCTTAAGGCCATCTAATACGATAACATCGGAAGGCTTGGAAGATAAAGTGAGTTCGTCAACTCCAGCGACAGAGCTGAGCTGCACGGCAACGACCTAACGAACCATACTCCTCGTCTGAAAAGTCTGCAACATAATACGTTGCAGCCCGAAACGGGTCAACACATGGAATATGCTGGCAATGTAACATAGTAGAGCAAAACAAAATAATGCTATCACTATATGCATATATGGCTGGTGGAAAGCTCTATGGTTATAGTGTTTGCGAAAAGCCAATTTTTCCCTACAACAAAGGAATAGATTTTATTTAACTATCATGGTAGTTGAAACATCATTGAGAAGGTTCCTCCAAGTCAATCCCAATTAAAAGTAATTATCGACCCAACAATATTAATTTAGAGTGATGAGATATATATGATAATCCAAGTACTAGATACTCAAGATTTGTCCATAACCGGGGACAAGGCTAACCATGATTAGTTTATACACTCTGCAGAGGTTTGCGCACTTTTCCCCACAAGACTCGATCTCCTCCGTTGGATTTCTTGCACTACATGATGTTTGAGAAACGGATGACCGAGACACAGTCTTTCAGAAGCATTTACTCTCTACTCCAGATAGACTATACCACCTACAGCCCACTACCTGCTAGTCTATCACTTCAAGAGCTTCACGCAACTTACTCAACTATGCTAGAGCCCATAATAGCTTATGGCTGCACACGGAAGTTTCTAGCATGAAATATCTCAGTTCCCTTTGAGCCTGGGTGGTGGACCGTAGGATTATCACACGGGTACTCCGGGATATCCTAGGACAACACTGGATTCTCCAGGTGCCCAACAAGCAATCCACCCAGATGTGTATTAAAGTTGCCACCTTAAGTTGGACCATTAATTATCAATCTCACATCTGTCATGGTTTCACTCAAACCCAATCCACGTCTACGAGCATAGCAAAGCAATATAAGCAATACATAGAAGTAACTCCCAAGGGTTTGATAATAACAGGGCAATAGGTTCGACCTCATCAACTACTTCCCAACCCACATGTTATCAAGTCCTAACCATGCAATGTTTGAGGATTGAAACTAATGCATAAAAACTGGGTGATCAAGGGATATGATCAAAGTGTTACTTGCCTTGCTGATGATCCGCAAAACCTAGTGACCCGTAGTAGAACGCTTCGCACTCTGGGTGTTCTATCGCAAACAAACAATAGCATACATAAGAAATCAAGCAAAGAAGCACGGGTAAAACTCAAATAAGAGATCTAACCAGAAAGTTCAACTTAAGAACTCCGGTTTGCAAAAAGAATCAAGTCAAACAGAGCAATGAAACTCAAGCGGCGAAAGGAACAAGATCCATTTGCTTATCTGGACTAAAGTCAAATTTTACAGTACCAAAATCTTGTTCAAGTTGATTAAACATAAAGAGGGTTTCGAGACGAAGATCTAGGCGCTTGAATCGCCTGGTTCCGAAAAACGAGCGAAAATATAAACTAAAACGAAAATCGGATCAGAAATCACGATCGAAAATAATCGCGGAAAAATCCGAGAAAAAGAAAACTAACGAACAGGCTAATGAACGAACGTTCTTTGTCTGCGGCTAACGAGTGAACACCGTTCGTTAAAACGAACGTACGGATGAGCGTCCGCTAAGTAATTAAACCAAGAAAGCCGGCGAACCGATCTAAAAAACCGACGATTTTTACCTAAACCAAAAAAAAACCGAACGACGAGATCGGATCGGATCGGCGGCGGCTCCGGCGGCTTCCGCAGTGAGGCGGCGAGGCGGGGGCGGCGTATATAAGGAGGGGGTGGCTAGCTTTGGGGAGGGGGTAAGGCGGCGCGGGGGGGAGTCCCGGCCGGACTCGGCTTGCGGCGGCAGCGCGGTCTTCTGGAGGGAGACGGTGGCGCGTGGCGGTTGGGCCGGCCTGGCTCGGTTGGGCTTCGGCCCAGCCGGGCGCTGAAGATTTTTTTTAAATAATTTCGCCAAAACTTAAATAAATCCTATAAAAAAATAAAAAAAATGCCAAAACAAAATTTCACCGTCTAAATAAAATATTTTGAACAAGATGAACATTTTCTTGGCCCTAAAATGCAACTTTGAAAAAACGTGCAATTTTTCTAATTCAAATAAAATAGCAATAAACTCCGAATAAAAATCCAATATTTGATTTTAATATTTTTCCTCCAATATTTCATTTATTTTGGAGAAGTCATATTATCTCCTCTCATATATTTTAATATGAAATATTTTCGGAGAGAAAAATAATTAAAACCAGAAATCCTCGTTTCAATATTCGATAGAATTCAAATATGAAGACGGTGAAATACCCAACTCTCTCCGAGGGTCCTTGAGTTGCTTAGAATTTCGAGGATCGCGAAACGAAATGCAACAAAATATGATATGCAGGAATGATCTATGTATACCATTCCAAATTGGAAATTTGGGATGTTACAAACCTACCCCCCTTAAGATGAATCTCGCCCTCGAGATTCGGGTTGGCTAGAAAATAGGTGTGGGTGGTCTTTGCGAAGATCATCCTCTCGTTCCCAGGTGGCTTCATCCTCGGTATGGTGGCTCCACCGAACTTTGCAAAACTTGATAACCTTGCTGCGGGTGACTCGGCTGGCAAATTCAAGAATCCTGACTAGCTTCTCCTCATAGGCCAGATCACAGTCCAACCGAATCGCCTCCAAGGGAACCGTATATCTTAGCGGTATATCGGCCATCTCAGCGTGACACTTTTTCAACTGTGAAACATGAAACACATCATGAACTCCTGACAATCCTTCGGGTAATTCCAACTTATAAGCAACCTCTCCCATACGTTCCAAAACTTTGTATGGTCCCACAGAGCGTGGCGCTAGCTTTCCCTTAACTCCAAAGCGCTTAACTCCTCGGAGTGGTGATACTCAAAGATACACATGTCTCCGATTTCATAAGCTACCTCCTTGCGTTTTGAATCCGCATAACTCTTCTCTCGGGACTGTGCTACATTCAGTCTATCTCTAATCAATTTAACCTTCTCTTCTGATTCCTTGATCAGATCTGGTCCAAACAACTGTCGGTCTCCAACTTCATCCCACATCAACGGTGTTCTGCACCTTCGTCCATAAAGGGCTTCGAACGGTGCCATCTTCAAACTGGCTTGATAGCTATTGTTGTATGAGAACTCTGCGCAGGGCAAATTGTCATCCCAACTAGATCCATAATCTAGCGCACAGGCCCTCAACATATCCTCCAGAATCTGGTTGACTCTCTTGGTGTGTCCATCTGTCTGCGGGTGGAATGTTGTACTGAACTCCAACCTCGTTCCCAAAGTCTGGTGTAGTTGATGCCAAAACTTTGAGGTAAACTGTGTTCCTCTATCTGATACGATGGTTCTCGGAACTCCATGCAGACATACGATCCTGGTCATGTATATCTTGGCCAACTTCGCACTTGTATAGGTGGTTTTCACTAGGATAAAGTGAGCCATGCACTTTGGTCAAGCGATCTACTACTACCCATATAGAATCATATCCTGATTTGGTCCTGGGCAATCCGGTGATGAAATCCATGCCAAGTTTATCCCACTTCCATTTGGGTATCGGCATAGAATGTAACAATCCTGCGGGCTTTTTATGCTCAACCTTCACTCTTTGACATACATCACATATGGCTACACACTCTGCAATATCCTTCTTCATACCAGTCCACCAGAAACGTTCCTTCAAATCTAAGTACATCTTGGTGTTTCCGAGGTGTATCGAGTATGGTGAGTCATGATCCTCCTGAAGTATTAACTTCCTGATCTCTGTGTTATTGGGCACATAAACACGGTCCTCAAACCATAATGTGTCGTGCTCATCTTCACGAAAACCTTTGGCCTTTCCTTTGCCCATTCTCTCCTTTATCTCAGCAATCTCTTTGTCATCTTTCCGAGCTTCTCGAATCTTTCCTAATAATGTAGACTGAACCTCCATTGTTGCAACAAAATCTCTAGGGACAATCTCCAATCGAAGTTCCCTGAGATCCTCCGCCAACTCCTTTGGTAATCCTGCACTTATAAGTGTGTTGGCATAACTCTTCCGGCTCAAAGCGTCTGCTACAACATTGGCCTGGCCTGGATGATAGTGAAGTTTCATGTCATAATCCTTTATAAGCTCCAACCATCTCCTCTGCCTAAGGTTCAACTCCTTCTGTGTGAAAATGTACTTCAAACTCTTATGATCCGTGTACACATCACAACGGTTTCCCATAAGGTAATGTCCCCAAGTCTTCAACGCACGCACTATGGCAGCCAACTCCAAATCATGCATGGCATAATTCAATTTGTGCGGTTTCAGTTGTCGTGAGGCATACAAAACAACTCTTCCGTCCTGCATAAGCACACTTCCAAGTCCTAGGCGAGAGGCATCGCAATACACTTGAAACTCCCTACATATATCCGGCAGAATCAACACTGGGGCTGTAGTCAAATGTTTCTTTAACTCCTGAAAACATGCCTCACATTCTTCCGTCCATTTAAATTTGGTATCCTTATTCAATAACTCCGTCATTGGCTTCGCAATCTTGGAAAAATTCTCAATGAATCTCCGGTAGTATCCTGCGAGTCCAAGAAAACTGCGGATCTCGCTAACTGAAGTGGGTGCCAACCATTCAGTGACTGACTGGACCTTGGTGGGATCTACTGCTACACCTTCTCTTGATATAACATGTCCAAGGAATCCGACTTCTTTCAACCAAAACTCACATTTGCTGAACTTGGCATACAACTGATGTTCCCTGAGTTTCTCGAGAACTAAATGCAAATGCTCTTTGTGCTCCTCCTCGTTCTTCGAGTATACCAGTATATAATCAATGAACACCACAACAAACTTATCCAAATATTCCATGAACACCTTGTTCATCATGCTCATGAAATAGGCAGGGGCGTTAGTTAGTCCAAATGACATGACCGTATATTCATACAACCCGTACCGTGTGGTGAATGCTGTATTTGGTATATCCTTCTCTTGAATCTTCAGCTGGTGATATCCTAATCGCAGATCGATCTTTGAAAACACCTTAGCTCCTTGCAACTGGTCAAACAAATCATTGATCATCGGCAGTGGGTATTTGTTCTTGATCGTCACCTCATTCGGTGCACGATAATCAACAACCATCCTTAGAGATTTATCCTTCTTCTCCACCAAAAGTACTGGGGCTCCCCATGGTGATGAACTCCGTCGGATGTAACCTTTCTCCAATAACTCCTTGATCTGCTTCTTAATCTCCTCCAGATCATTTGCGGGCATCCGGTAGGGTCTCTTTGATATTGGCCCTGTACCTGGCAATAGCTCTATCAAAAACTCGATGTCTCGATCTGGTGGCATGCCTGGTAACTCCTTTGGAAAAACATCTGGGTAATCCTTCACTACAGGCACTTCCTCCTGAACAACTCCCGTGAGAGTATTTACTTGGCTACTCCTTGGCGCATGTCTAGATACATACTTGATCCTTTTTCCCTCAGGGGTGGTGAGATAAATTGACTTACTAGCACAGTCAATGCTTCCTCCATACTTTGACATCTAGTCGATGCCTAATATCACATCCAATCCTTGTGACTCCAGAATTATTAGGTCTGACGGGAAAACATGGCTACCAATGGTTAAGGGTATCTGGTCGCACCATCGACTAGCCATATACTCTGCTCCAGGTGAACTTACTAACAGAGGGGTCCTAAGGGTTTGGGTTGGTAGTTTAAACTTATCCATGAATCCCCTTGATATGTATGAATGCGATGCACCAGTATCAAAAAGAACAAGGGCGGTAAAAGACTTAACCAAAAACTTACCAATAACCGCGTCTGGCTGCTCTTCAACCTCCTCCACGTTAACGTGGTTCACTTGTCCTTTGTTGAATGGATTGGGCTTCTTCCCAGCGCTCCCATTACCGTTTCCATTCTTCGCTTCAGGGCACTCCGTGGCATAGTGTCCAGTCTTCCTGCACTTGAAACAAGTAACGTGGTTCAGGTCTCTCTTGGCGGGTGTGGCTAGATTGGGGCAGTTCTGATTGTTGTTTGCTCCATTCCCATTCCCATTCCTTGGGCCAGTATGATTATGGGTACTTCCTCCATTGCGGGTGTGGCCTCCATGGTTATGAACAAGTCCTCCCGAGTTTGGGGTTAGACGAGGCTTCTGCTAAGCTCCTGAGTTGTACCTTCCTTGTCCATACTTCCTTTTATGGCTCTCAATCTACTGCTGCTTCCCTTCAATCATAAGAGCCTTGTCTACCAACTCCTGGTAGTTGTTGAATGTTGCCACCATCAACTGCATGCTCATCTCATCGTTCAGCCCTTCCATAAACTTCTACTGCTTCGCGGCATCTGTGGCCACATCGTCAGGGGCATAGCGAGATAACTTGCTAAACTCATCCATGTACTAAGCCACAGTACGGTTCCCGTGGCGTAAGTTGCGAAACTCACGCTTCTTCATACTCATAGCTCCAGTTGAGACATGGGCTGTACGGAAAGCTTGCTGAACCTGATCCCATGTAACAGTGGATATAGGATAGGTGACTATGTAATTCTCCCACCATGAGGCTGCTGGTCCATCCAACTGATGTGCGGCGAAACACACCTTCTCAGCATCTGTACATCCTGCAGTGGTTAACTCCCTTCCAATCCTGTGGAGCCAATCATCTGCCACTATTGGCTCGGTGCTACTGGAAAACACCGGCGGCTGCAACCTCAGGAAGCGGGCTAAGTTTTCAACTGGTGGTGGTGGTGGTGGGTTGTTGTTGTTATTGCCTTGGTTCTGAACTAAAAACTGCATCAGGGTATTCTGCTGCTGGATTAACTGAGTGAGCTCCGGTGGGAAAGTAAATCCGGGGTCACGTCTCGGAGGCATCTGACGGTGTAGAGGGAAGAGATTAGAATAGAATGAGGTCTAGCGAGAAAAAACTATCCATATGCACATGAGACAAACACAATCATTTCACTCAATCAATCAAGCAAGGGCATACAACCGATCTATCTATCATTACAAAAGTGCTTGGACTATACTATATACATGGTGGAATACTACTACTGATGTGGTGGTCTTCTAGAAATATTGATCGGTTGAAGACTCCATGATGTCTGCTCCAGCTTCGTCTTCATAGTCATCATTGCTATCGTCAGGGTCCGAGTCGGTGTCGTCGATGATGATGTAGTCCTCAGAACGAATCTCCTTGGGTTCTTCGTCTTCTCCTCCTGGCACGGGGTCTCCCATGAAGACTCCTAGCTTCCTTTCCATATCGTCATTCTTCTCCACTAGTACGACGATTTCCTCCTCATAATCTTCGCGTGTAGCCTTGAGTTCTTCCTCCAGTTCCGTGATCCTTGTCTTCGCCTTCTTCAGATCTATCATGTCTGTGCACATCTGGTTCTCCTGGCGACGGATGTGATGGTTTAACTCCTGGATGAAAGCTGCGATTGATCTATCCTTCCTGGTACTGATCATCTCCCATTGCTCATCTCGGCGCCCACAAATCTTATAGATAGTATCCTTAAGCTCCTTATGGTAAACTTCTCCAATGCGTCCCATGGTGATGTGAGCTGCCATACTCTTTCCTAGACTCCAGGTTGGTGCATCAAAGGATAACTCTATGGGTTTGGTGACTGGCACGAATGTCCTTCCTGGAACTTGAACTTGAATCATCCATCGCTCCTCTTCTGGTAAAGTGGCGTTGGAAGTCCAGGTGAAGCTTGGTATTCCAATGTTCAGGTACTGGTGACTTCCTTCAAGTGTCATCCAAAAGGTGCGTCTTCATCCGTTTGTGCAAACTTGTTTCTTGCGTCCGCCATCCTAAAGAGTAGAAAATGGAGAGGAGTCAGAAATGAGAAGAGAATAGTGATCTAGGGCTTTAGCTTAGTGGTCGTGTCCTACACTCAGCGTGTGCTCTGATACCATCTTGTAGTGACTCGACCTCAAACGGTCAAGTCTCTATGCTTCAGTGTCATCCCTGGATCGGTAATGCTGACACACACAGTACTCAAAGGATTAATAATAGAGTCGCAATCACACACTTATTACATCGAATGTCTCAAAGAGAACTTATTACAATAAATATGGCTTAAGGCCATCTAATACGATAACATCGGAAGGCTTGGAAGATAAAGTGAGTCCGTCAACTCCAGCGACAGAGCTGAGCTGCACGGCAACGACCTAACGAACCATACTCCTCGTCTGAAAAGTCTGCAACATAATACGTTGCAGCCCGAAACGGGTCATCACATGGAATATGCTGGCAATGTAACATAGTAGAGCAAAACAAAATAATGCTATCACTATATGCATATATGGCTGGTGGAAAGCTCTATGGTTATAGTGTTTGCGAAAAGCCAATTTTTCCCTACAACAAAGGAATAGATTTTATTTAACTATCATGGTAGTTGAAACATCATTGAGAAGGTTCCTCCAAGTCAATCCCAATTAAAAGTAATTATCGACCCAACAATATTAATTTAGAGTGATGAGATATATATGATAATCCAAGTACTAGATACTCAAGATTTGTCCATAACCGGGGACAAGGCTAACCATGATTAGTTTATACACTCTGCAGAGGTTTGCGCACTTTTCCCCACAAGACTCGATCTCCTCCGTTGGATTTCTTGCACTACATGATGTTTGAGAAACGGATGACCGAGACACAGTCTTTCAGAAGCATTTACTCTCTACTCCAGATAGACTATACCACCTACAGCCCACTACCTGCTAGTCTATCACTTCAAGAGCTTCACGCAACTTACTCAACTATGCT
This sequence comes from Triticum urartu, assembly GCF_056163025.1. Classification (NCBI taxonomy): domain Eukaryota; kingdom Viridiplantae; phylum Streptophyta; class Magnoliopsida; order Poales; family Poaceae; genus Triticum; species Triticum urartu. Next base: position 38,090,205 of record NC_141877.1, on the reverse strand, counting down.
AGAGCCCATAATAGCTTATGGCTGCACACGGAAGTTTCTAGCATGAAATATCTCAGTTCCCTTTGAGCCTGGGTGGTGGACCGTAGGATTATCACACGGGTACTCCGGGATATCCTAGGACAACACTGGATTCTCCAGGTGCCCAACAAGCAATCCACCCAGATGTGTATTAAAGTTGCCACCTTAAGTTGGACCATTAATTATCAATCTCACATCTGTCATGGTTTCACTCAAACCCAATCCACGTCTACGAGCATAGCAAAGCAATATAAGCAATACATAGAAGTAACTCCCAAGGGTTTGATAATAACAGGGCAATAGGTTCGACCTCATCAACTACTTCCCAACCCACATGTTATCAAGTCCTAACCATGCAATGTTTGAGGATTGAAACTAATGCATAAAAACTGGGTGATCAAGGGATATGATCAAAGTGTTACTTGCCTTGCTGATGATCCGCAAAACCTAGTGACCCGTAGTAGAACGCTTCGCACTCTGGGTGTTCTATCGCAAACAAACAATAACATACATAAGAAATCAAGCAAAGAAGCACGGGTAAAACTCAAATAAGAGATCTAACCAGAAAGTTCAACTTAAGAACTCCGGTTTGCAAAAAGAATCAAGTCAAACAGAGCAATGAAACTCAAGCGGCGAAAGAAACAAGATCCATTTACTTATCTGGACTAAAGTCAAATTTTACAGTACCAAAATCTTGTTCAAGTTGATTAAACATAAAGAGGGTTTCGAGACGAAGATCTAGGCGCTTGAATCGCCTGGTTCCGAAAAACGAGCGAAAAGATAAACTAAAACGAAAATCGGATCAGAAATCACGATCGAAAATAATCGCGGAAAAAATCCGAGAAAAAGAAAACTAACGAACAGGCTAACGAACGGACGTTCTTTGTCTGCGGCTAACGAGTGAACACCGTTCGTTAAAACGAACGTACGGATGAGCGTCCGCTAAGTAATTAAACCGAGAAAGCCGGCGAACCGATCTAAAAAACCGACAATTTTTACCTAAACCAAAAAAAAACCGAACGACGAGATCGGATCGGATCGGCGGCGGCTCCGGCGGCTTCCGCGGCGAGGCGGCGAGGCGGGGGCGGCGTATATAAGGAGGGGGGTGGCTAGCTTTGGGGAGGGGGTAAGGCGGCGCGGGGAGGAGTCCCGGCCGGACTCGGCTTGCGGCGGCAGCGCGGTCTCGTGGAGGGAGACGGCGGCGCGTGGCGGTTGGGCCGGCCTGGCTCGGTTGGGCTTCGGCCCAGCCAGGCGCTGAAGATTTTTTTTAAATAATTTCGCCAAAACTTAAATAAATCCTATAAAAAAATAAAAAAAATGCCAAAACAAAATTTCATCGTCTAAATAAAATATTTTGAACAAGATGAACATTTTCTTGGCCCTAAAATGCAACTTTGAAAAAACGTGCAATTTTTCTAATTCAAATAAAATAGCAATAAACTCCGAATAAAAATCCAATATTTGATTTTAATATTTTTCCTCCAATATTTCATTTATTTTGGAGAAGTCATATTATCTCCTCTCATATATTTTAATATGAAATATTTTCGGAGAGAAAAATAATTAAAACCAGAAATCCTCGTTTCAATATTCGATAGAATTCAAATATGAAGACGGTGAAATACCCAACTCTCTCCGAGGGTCCTTGAGTTGCTTAGAATTTCGAGGATCGCGAAACGAAATGCAACAAAATATGATATGCAGGAATGATCTATGTATACCATTCCAAATTGGAAATTTGGGATGTTACAAACCTACCCCCCTTAAGATGAATCTCGCCCTCGAGATTCGGGTTGGCTAGAAAATAGGTGTGGGTGGTCTTTGCGAAGATCATCCTCTCGTTCCCAGGTGGCTTCATCCTCGGTATGGTGGCTCCACCGAACTTTGCAAAACTTGATAACCTTGCTGCGGGTGACTCGGCTGGCAAATTCAAGAATCCTGACTAGCTTCTCCTCATAGGCCAGATCACAGTCCAACCGAATCGCCTCCAAGGGAACCGTATATCTTAGCGGTATATCGGCCATCTCAGCGTGACACTTTTTCAACTGTGAAACATGAAACACATCATGAACTCCTGACAATCCTTCGGGTAATTCCAACTTATAAGCAACCTCTCCCATACGTTCCAAAACTTTGTATGGTCCCACAGAGCGTGGCGCTAGCTTTCCCTTAACTCCAAAGCACTTAACTCCTCGGAGTGGTGATACTCAAAGATACACTATGTCTCCGATTTCATAAGCTACCTCCTTGCGTTTTGAATCCGCATAACTCTTCTCTCGGGACTGTGCTACCTTCAGTCTATCTCTAATCAATTTAACCTTCTCTTCTGATTCCTTGATCAGATCTGGTCCAAACAACTGTCGGTCTCCAACTTCATCCCACATCAACGGTGTTCTGCACCTTCGTCCATAAAGGGCTTCAAACGGTGCCATCTCCAAATTGTATGAGAACGACTAACCATGATTAGTTTATAAACTCTGCAGAGGTTTGCGCACTTTTCCCAACAAGACTCGACCTCCTCCATTGGATTTCTCGCACTACATGATGTTTGAGAAACGGATGCCGAGACACAGTCTTTCAGAAGCATTAACTCTCTACTCCGGATAGACTATACCACCTACAACCCACTACCTGCTAGTCTATCTCTTCAAGAGCTTCACGCTACTTACTCAACTATGCTAGAGCCCATAATAGCTTGTGGCTGCACATAGAATTTTCTAGCATGAAATATCTCAGTTCCCTTTGAGCCTGGGTGGCGGACCATAGGATTATCACACGGGTACTCCGGGATATCCTAGGACAACACTAGGTTCTCCAGCTGCCCAACAAGCAATCCACCCAAATGTGTATTAATGTTGTCACCTTAAGTTGAACCATTAATTATCAATCTCATATCTGTCATGGTTTCACTCAAACCCAATCCACGTCTACGAGCATAGCAAAACAATATAAGCAATACGTAGAAGTAACTCCCAAGGGTTTGATAATAACAGGGCAATAGGTTCTACCTCATCAACTACTTCCCAACCCACATGTTATCAAGTCCTAACCATGCAATGTTTGAGGATTGAAACTAATGTATAAAAACTGGGTGATAAAGGGATATGATCAAAGTGTTACTTGCCTTGCTGATGATCCGCAAAACCTAGAGACTCCTAGTAGCACGCTTCGCACTCCGGGTGTTCTATCGCAAACAAACAATAGCATACATAATAAATCAAGCAAATAAGCACGGGTAAAACTCAAATAAGAGATCTAACCGTAAAGTTCAACTTAAGAACTCCGGTTTGCAAAAGATCAAATCAAACGGAGCAACAAAACTCAAACGGCGAAAGAAACAAGATCCGTTTACTAATCTGGACTAAAGTCAAATTTTATAGTACCAAAATCTTGTTCAAGTTGATTAAACAGATGGAGGGTTTCGAGACGAAGATCTAGGCGCTTGAATCGCCTGGTTCCGATAAACGAGCGAAAAGATAAACTAAAACAAAAATTGGATCAGAAATCGCGATCAAAAATAATCGCGGAAAAAATCCGAGAAAAAGAAAACTGACGAACAGGCTAACGAACGAACGTTCGTTGTCTGCGGCTAACGAGTGAACACTGTTCGTTAAAATGAACATACGGACGAGTGTCCGCTAAATAATTAAACCAAGAAAACCGGTGAACCGATCTAAAAAAACCTAGGTTTTTTTAAAAAAAACCTGACGGTTTTTACCTAAACCGAAAAAACGGACGACGAGATCGGATCGGACTGGCGGCAGCTCCAGCGGCTTCCGCGGCAAGGTGGCGAGGCGGGGGCAGCGTATATAAGGAGGGGGGTGGCTAGCTTGGGGGAGGGGGCAAGGCGGCGCGGGGAGGAGTCCCGGCCGGACTTTGGTTGCGACGGCGGCGCGGTCTCCTGGAGGGAGACGGCGGCGCGGGGCGGTTGGGCCGGCCTGGCTCGGTTGGGCTTCGGCCCAGCTGGGCGCTGAAGATTTTTTTAAAATAATTTTACCGAAACTTAAATAAATCCTAGAAAATAAAAAAATCTAAAAATGCCAAAGCAAATTTTCACCGTCTAAATAAAATATTTAGAACAAGATGAACATTTTCTTGGCCCTAAAATGCAACTTTGAAAAAAGCGTGCAATTTTTCTAATTCGAATAAAATAGCAATAAACTCCGAATAAAATCCAATATTTGATTTTAATATTTTTCCTCCAATATTTCATTTATTTTGGAGAAGTCCTATTATCTCCTCTCATATATTTTAATATGAAATATTTCTAGAGAGAAAAATAATTAAAACCAAAAATCCTTGTTTCAATATTCGATAGAATTCAAATATGAAAACGGTGAAATCCCCAACTCTCTCCGAGGGTCCTTGAGTTGCTTAGAATTTCGAGGATCGCGAAACGAAATGCAGCAAAATATGATATGCAGGAATGATCTATGTATAACATTCCAAATTGGAAATTTGGGATGTTACTGCCAAATAGGTCAATTATGACTCTCAGGCTGGGCTCTCATAAGATCCTCATAAAAGGCCGGTCTCTCAAAAAAAGAAAGAATAGGGACTCTTAGGCCAACATGTGGGCGTCACCGGTGTTTTCGTGCGCTTGCACGGTGATAATCCCCAAGTGCAGGGAATCATCATAGCAATTCCCAAAGGTGGAAGTGATAAGTATGGAGTGTCGAACCCACAAGGAGCTAAATGTAAGATCAATATTCTCTCAAGTCCTATCTGCCACTGATACGACTCTACGTACACCGAACGTTTGCTTCCAACTAGAAACGAGAAATAAAACTACGTTGTGGGTATGAAGAGGGTAACTTTGCATGGTATCGGAGAGATAAAATATAAAAGTAGGTGTTGTTATCATAAAGTTAGAATATATTACTAAATATTATAAATAGCGAGGGTGGAATAATGATGGATCGGTGTGCGGAATTGTCTTAGGCAATTGTTAACCAGACCGATAGTCGTCATTGCAATTTCATATGAGGGAGAGGCATAAGCTAACATACTTTCTCTTCTTGGATCATATGCACTTATGATTGGAACTCTAGCAAGCATCCGCAACTACTAAAGATCAGTAAGGTAAAACCCAACCATAACATTAAAGCATCAAGTCCCCTTTATCCCATACACAACAACCCCCTTACTCAGGTTTATGCTTCTATCACTCAAGCAACCCACTATAAGCGAACCATGAACGTAATGCAACACCCTACAACAGGAATCCCTCACGCTTGCGCAACACGGAGGGCACAATAGGACATCACCAAAATAAAACATACAACTCATACCAATCTAGATCATCAATCAACCCAAAGACAAAGGATATCTACTCAAAACATCATAGGATGGCAACACATCATTGGATCATAATATGTGGCATAAAGCACCATGTTCAAGTAGGGATTACAGCGGGGTGCGGGAGAGTGGACTACGTAAAAGAGATGAGGATGGTGATGATGATGGTGATGTTGATGAAGACGATCACCACAGCGATGATTCCCCTCCCGATGGCACTCCGACGCCACCGAGAGAGAGAGGAGGAGAGGTTCTCCCCCTTGTGCTTCCTCCTCCATGGCCCCCCCTGGACGGGGAGAGGTTCCCCCTCTGGTCCTTGGCCTTCATGGTGATGATGGCCCCTCCGGGATCCTCCTTAATGCCCTCCGGTGATGATGGCCCCCACCGGCAGGGTGCCAGAGAGGGGCCTAGATTGATTTCTCGTGGCTACAGAGGCTTGCGGCGGTGGAACTTCCAATCTTGGTTAATTTCTGGAGGTTTGGGTATTTATAGGAGAGGTTAGTGTCGAGAACAAGTCAGGGGGCCCCACGGGAAGTCCACGAGGCATAGGGGCACGCCCCCCACCCTCGTGGGGCCCACGGGACTCACCTCCGGTAGATTTTTGTTCCAGTATTTTTTTATTTTCTGAAAAATTCTTCGTTGATTTTCATCGCATTCCAAGAACTTTTATTTCTGCACAAAAACAACACCACAGTAGTTTTGCTGAAAACAACGTCAGTCCAGGTTAGTTCTAATCAAATCATACCAAAATCATATAAAACTATCATAAACATGGCATGAATACTTCATAAATTATAGATACGTTGGAGACGTATCAGCATCCGCAAGCTTAATTCCTGCTCGTCCTCGAGTAGGTAAATCATAAAAGAAATAATTTATGAAGTATGAATGCTAGCAAGTGCAAAATTTGATCAATGATAGTTCCAATCACTTTTTCTAGCATCATTATATGTTATATCAGTAGCTCAACTCATAAAACTTCTCATGATCAAGTAACAAGTTATTCACATGTTAAAGTATAGATCATAAACTTTCTTGAAAACTAACAAACCATGCCCTTAGTCATCAAACAATTGGAATTCATCTTATTTTCGGGAAGGGCCTATGTAAGAGCTTTGGTTTAGCAAACTCCACATACTCAACTATCATTTAATCTTTCACAATTGCTAACACTCATGTGATATTTATGGGTTCAATGTTTTAATCGGACATAGAGAAAGATAGGGGCTTATAGTTTCGCCTCACAACCTTTTACCTCAAGGGTAATGTCAACAATAATAATTTATGAAAACCTACATCCAAGTGGACATATATATCCAGATAGCTCCAACACAAAGTGCTTGCCAAAGGAAAACGTGTAAAAAGGAAAGGTGATGATCGCCATGACTCTTGTATAAGGGTAGAAGATAAAAGTAAAAGATAGGCCCTTCGCAGAGGGAAGCAGAGGTTGTCATGCGCTTTTATGGTTGGATGCACAAAATCTTAATGCAAAAGAACGTCACTTCATATTGCCACTTGTGATATGGACCTTTATTATGCAGTCCGTTGCTTTTATTTCTTCCACATCACAAGATCATATAAAGCTGATTTTCTCCACATTAATAGATCATACATATTTAGAGAGCAATTTTTATTGCATGCCCCGATGACAACTTACTTTAAGGATCTTACTCAATCCATAGGTAGGTATGGTGGACTCTCATGACAAAACTAGTTTAAGGAATTTTTGGAAGCACAAGTAGTATCTCTACTTGGTGCAAAGAATTTGGCTAGCATGAGAGGGAAAGGCAAGCTCAAAATGTTGGATGATCCAAGACAATATAACATTTTGGATATAGGAAAACATAACCCATTAAGTTGTATTCATTGTCCAACATCAACCTTTTAGCATGTCATATTTTAATGAGTGCTCACAATTGCAAAAGATGTCCAACATAGTATATTTATATGTGAAATATCTCTTCCTTCAATATTCTTTCATGAATTGTTCAAGTGACCAATTCTACGTTTGCTAACTTCCAATAAGTTTACTACCTATACTTATTATGTGTGAAGTCATTACTCCCCATGTTATAAGCATATGAAATGCATATAAATTCAGATTTATGATATTCAATTCATTCAACCATTTACTCATAGGATATACATGAAGCGCGTGAGTAAATGACAAACTACTCCAAAAAGATATAAGTGAAGAACGCTGAGTAGTCAAATAATTAGCTAGCCATGGGAGGATTATTTTCACTCAAGATTTCAGATCCAATTATTTTATTCCAGCAGCAAGTAAAATTTAAAATACGCTCCAAGCAAAACACATATCATGTGACGAATAAAAATATAGTTCCGAGTAAGGTATACCGATAGTTTTGAAGACGAAAGAGGGGATGCTTTCCGGGGCATCCCCAAGCTTAGTCACTTGAGTCTTCCTCAAATATTACCTTGGGGTGCCTTGGGCATCCCCAAGCTTAGGGTCTTTCCACTCCTTATTCTCCTCATATTGATGTCTCACCCAAAGCTTTAAAACTTCAATCACACAAAACTTAACAGAACTTCGTGAGATAGGTTAGTATGATAAAGAGTAAACCATTCACTTTGGTACTTTCAAAGACAAGATTCATATTTTTTCTCACACAATTCATACTGTACCATATCATTTATACAATTTATATTGATAAATATGATCCATAGAAAATAGAAAACAAGCAAACTATGCAATGAACACAGAATTTGTCAGAAACAGAATAGTCTGTAATGATCTGAGCAGAAACCATACTTTTGCTACTCAAAAAATTATGAAATAAATTGGTGGACGTGAGGAATTTTTCTATTAATATTCTGAAAAAAAATCAACTCAATATCACTCATCTGTAAAAAATGACAGCTAATCTCGTGAGCGTAAAGTTTCTGTTTTTTACAGCAAGATCACATTAACTTTCACCCAAGTCTTCCCAAAGGTCTTATTTGGCACTTTATTGAAACAAAAGCTGTAATACATGATTAATACAGCATATTAATCATGATAACACACAAAAACAGTAAGGGTAAATATTGGGTTGTCTCCCAACAAGCGCTTTTCTTTAATGCCTTTTAGCTAGGCATGATGATTTCAATGATGCTCACATAAAAGATAAGAATTGAAACATAAAGAGAGCATCATGAAGAATATGACTAGCACATCTAAACCTAACCCACTTCCTATTCCTAGGGATTTTGTGAGCACACAATTTATGGGAACAAGAATCAACTAGCATAGAAGGCAAAACAAGTATAACTTCAAAACTTTAAGCACACAGAGAGGAAACTTGATATTATTGCAACTCCTACAAGCATGTATTCCTCCCTCATAATAATTTTTAGTAGAATCATGAATGATTTAAACAATATAACCATCACATAAAGCATTCTTTTCATGATCTGCGAGCATAGAAATTTTGCTACTCTCCACATAAGCAAAACTCTCCTCATTCGGAATAGTGGGAGCAAACTTCTTCTAAATCCACTTTAGATGATAGTATTATTCATACTGCAAAAGATATAAGTGAAGTTCATGGAGTATTCTACAATTAATATGGACTAACCAATATCCAAGCTCAAAATATATAAGTGAAGCACACGAAGCATTCTATAAAACCATACTCAAAAGATTTAAGTGAAGCACAAAGGGCAATTCTATAAGATCATACTTAAAAGATATAAGTTAAGCACATGAAGTATTCTATAAATCAATAAAGGGCTATATCATACTAGCATGGTTCTTAAAGGAAAAAAACACAAAGGACACAAATTATGTGAACAAAAAAAAATCAAGGTATACCGATAATTGTTGAAGAAGAAAGATGGGATGCCAACCGGGGCATCCCCAAGCTTAGATGCTTGAGTATCCTTAAAATATTTACTTGGGGTGCCTTGGGAATCCCCAAGCTTGAACTCTTGCCTCTCTTTATTCTTCTCATATTGATAGCTCCTCGATCTTCGAACACTTCATCCACACAAAACTTTAACAAAAACTTTGTGAGATCCGTTAGTGTAAATAAAGCAAATCACTACCTTTAGGTACTATTGCAAACTTATTCCAATTTCATATTAGAACTATATCTACTGTATTCCAACGTCACCATGGTTCATACCCCCCGATACTACCCATAGATTCATCAAAATAAGCGAACAACTCATAGAAAATAGAATCTGTCAAAAACAGGACAGTCTGTAGTAATCTGGAAGTTTAGTAAACTTCTGTAACTCCAAAAAATTCTAAAAAATATGACAATTTAAAACATTTATACCGAATTAATGTGCAAAAAGTTTCAGACCCATTTGACTTTCCAGTAAAAAATGTAAAATCACACGCTGCAGCCAAAGTTTCTATTTTTGTACTGTACATAGTAAACAAGCAATCTAATCATCCTAAAACCGAAGCTTGGCACATTATTTTTATAATACAATGGATATATACAAGGGGATTATTATTTTCAGATAAGCTTCCATGAATTGTTTTACTTTGTTTCAATGAGCATGAACACACGTGCTCAAGGTCGACCCTCATTTCTTCAATGCATAAGCTTCCAATCACTTCTCTTATTGAAAAACCTTTTAGGCATGAGAGGCAAGTATTTTTTTTGTATTTTAATTCTTTAATTTTTTTGTATGTTTTACCCACAACTAAAAAGAAACAAAAAAGGAAAAACAAAATCTACTTAGTGAAGAAAGCAAACAAGCACACACGAGAATATCAACACCACGCTATTGCTCCCCGACAACGGTGCCAGAAAAGAGCTTGATAATCCCCAAGTGCAGGGAATAGTCGTAGCAATTCCCAAAGGTGGAAGTGATAAGTATGGAGTGTCGAACCCACAAGGAGCTAAAGGTAAGATCAATATTCTCTCAAGTCCTATCTTCCACTGATACGACTCTACGTACACCGAACGTTTGCTTCCAACTAGAAACGAGAAATAAAACTAAGTTGTGGGTATGAAGAGGGTAACTTTGCATGGTATCGGAGAGATAAAATATAAAATTAGGTGCTGTTATCATAAAGTTAGAATATATTACTAAATATTATAAATAGCGAGTGTGGAATAATGATGGATCGGTGTGCGGAATTGCCTTAGGGAATTGTTAACAAGACCGATAGTCGTCATTGCAATTTCATATGAGGGAGAGGCATAAGCTAACATACTTTCTCTTCTTGGATCATATGAACTTATGATTGGAACTCTAGCAAGCATCCACAACTACTAAAGATCATTAAGGTAAAACCCAACCATAGCATTAAAGCATCAAGTCCCCTTTATCCCATACGCAACAACCCCCTTACTCTGGTTTATGCTTCTGTCACTCAAGCAACCCACTATAAGCGAATCATGAACGTATTGCAACACCCTACAATGGGAATCCCTCACGCTTGCGTGACACGGAGGGCACAATAGGACAGCACCAAAATAAAACATACAACTTGTATCAATCTAGATCATCAATCAACCCAAAGACAAAGGATATCTACTCAAAACATCATAGGATGGAAACACATCATTGGATCATAATATGTGGCATAAATCACCATGTTCGAGTAGGGATTACAGCGGGGTGCGGGAGAGTGGACCATGTAAAAGAGATGAGGATGGTGATGTTGATGAAGGCGATCACCGCGATGATGATTCCCCTCCTGATGGCACTCCGACGCCACCGAGAGAGAGGAGGAGAGGTTCCCCCCCTTGTGCTTCCTCCTCCATGGCCTCCCCCTGGATGGGGAGAGGTTCCCCCTCTGGTCCTTGGCCTTCATGGTGATGATGGCCCCTCCGGGATCCTCCTCCATGCCCTCCGGTGATGATGTCCCCCTCCGGTAGGGTGCCAGAGAGGGCCTAGATTCATTTCTCGTGGCCACAGAGGCTTGCGGTGGCGGAACTTCTGATCTAGGTTAATTTCTGGAGGTTTGGGTATTTATAGGAGAGGTTGGCGTCGAGAACAAGTCAGGGGGCCCCACGAGAAGTTCATGAGGCACAGGAGCGCGCCCAGGGGGTGGGCGCGCCCCCCACCCTCGTGGGTCCCACGGGACTCACCTCCGGTAGATTTTTGTTCCAGTATTTTTTTATTTTCTAGAAAAATTCTCCGTTGATTTTCATCGCATTCCGAGAACTTTTATTTCTGCACAAAAACAACACCACGGTAGTTCTGCTGAAAACAACATTAGTCCGGGTTAGTTCTAATCAAATCATACCAAAATCATATAAAACTATTGTAAACATGGCATGAATACTTCATAAATTATAGATACATTGGAGACGTATCACGCGGCAAGAGCATTTTGGCGCATGTTCGAAATTCATGCTACCTTTTCATCCCCAATCAACCGCCCCTCCCCCACCTCTGGAATCTCGGTTCCTACTCCAGTTCCCCCAAATCTCCCTCTCGTACTCCCTGTACTTAAGCGCACTATCATGTCGCCGGTCAATGCGGATCTCCGAGCCGGAGATCCTGAGGTCCGTCCTGCCTTCGAGCGCTGCGTGCTACCGCTCAATAGTGGCATGGCGGCGCTTGACGACCAGTTTGCCGGCGAAGTGCTGATGGAAACCATCAACGGCGACCGACCTCCTGTCTCGCTGGACGACCTTGTCAAAGCTCTTGGCATTATGGACGGCATCCAAATAAGTGACTTGCTTGTCGAAGTCTGTCCGCCACTGGCTGATTTCTTCGTCAGGTTCCCGACAACTTTCGACAGCAGTCGTGTGTTTGAATCTTCCCGGCGATTGTTCTGCGATGGCACGCTGGTGAGATTTGATCGGTGGCACCCAGGATGGGGCTCGGTGACCTCTGGGATTGATTTTTTTAACAAAGCTTATCTTCCACGGCAGGCCTCGACGTGCTTGGAACAACGAGTCCATGAATGAGCTTATCAACGACCTTGGAGGTGAGCTCGTAAGTATGTTTGATCTTCCAGATAGCTGGGCTCTAACGGTTATGGCATGGATGAGGAAGCTGTCTGATAACCCAAAAGTATAGGGGATCGCAACAGTTTTCGAGGGTAGAGTATTCAACCCAAATTTATTGATTCAACACAAGGGGAGACAAAGAATATTCTCAAGTATTAGCAGCTGAGTTATCAATTCAACCACACCTGGAAACTTAATATCTGCAGCAAAGTGTTTAGTAGCAAAGTAATATGATAGTAGTGTAACAATGGAAAAAGTAAATGTAGCAAAAGTAATATTTTTGGTGTTTTATAGTGATGGCAATAGTAACAACGGAAAAGTAAATAGGCGAAGAACAATATATGAAAAGCTCGTAGGCAATGGATCGGTGATGGATAATTATGCCGGATGTAATCGATCATGTAACAGTCATAACATAGGGTGACACAGAACTAGCTCCAGTTCATCAATATAATGTAGGCATGTATTCCGAATATAGTCATACATGCTTATGGAAAAGAACTTGCATGACATCTTTTGTCCTACCCTCCCATGGCAGCGGGGTCCTATTGGAAACTAAGGGATATTAAGGCCTCCTTTTAATAGAGTACCAGACCAAAGCATTAACACTTAGTGAATACATGAACTCCTCAAACTACGGTCATCGCCGGTAGTGGTCCCGATTATTGTCACTTCGGGGTTAACGGATCATAACACATAATAGGTGACTATAGACTTGCAAGATAGGATCCAGAACTCACATATATTCATGAAAACATAATAGGTCCAGATCTGAAATCATGGCACTCGGGCCCTAGTGACAAGCATTAAGCATAGCAAAGTCATAGCAACATCAATCTCAGAACATAGTGGATACTAGGGATCAAACCCTAACAAAACTAACTCGATTACATGATAAATCTCATCCAACCCATCACCATCTAGCAAGCCTATGATGGAATTACTCACGCACGATGGTGAGCATCATGAAATTGGTGATGGAGGAAGGTTGATGATGATGATGGCGACGGACTCCCCTCTCTGGAGCCTCGAAGGGACTCCAGATCAGCCCTCCCAAGAGAGTTTAGGGCTTGGCGGCGGCTCTGTATCGTAAAACGCGATGAATCCTTCTCTCTGATTTTTTTTCTCCCCGAAAGTAAATATATGGAGTCAAGGTTGAGGTCAGTGGAGCGTCAGGGGGCCCACGAGGCAGGGGGCGTGCCCAGGAGGTAGGGCGCGCCCCCACCCTCGTGGACAGGTGTGGGCCCTCTGACGTGGATATTTCTTCCAGTATTTTTTATATATTCCAAAATAATTCTCCATTGATTTCCAGGTCATTCCGAGAACTTTTATCTCTGTACAAAAATGACACCATGGCAATTCTGCTGAAAACAGTGTCAGACCGGGTTAGTTCAATTCAAATCATGCAAGTTAGAGTCCAAAATAAGGGCAAAAGTGTTTGGAAAAGTAGATACGGCGGAGACGTATCAACTCCCCCAAGTTTAAACCTTTGCTTGTCCTCAAGCAATTCAGTTGATAAACTTAAAGTGATAAAGAAAAACTTTTACAAACTCTGTTTGCTCTTGTTGTTGTAAATATGTAAAGCCAGCATTCAAGTTTTCAGCAAAGATTATGAACTAACCATATTCACAATAACAGTTAGGTCTCATGTTTACTCATATCAATGGCATAATCAACTAGCGAGCAATAATAATAAATCTCGGATGACAACACTTTCTCAAAACAATCATAATATCATATAACAGGATGGTATCTCGCTAGCCCTTTCTGAGACCGCAAAACATAAATGCAGAGCACCTTTAAAGATCAAGGACCAACTAGACATTGTAATTAATGGTAAAAGAGATCCAATCAAGTCGTACTCAATGTAAACTAACAGTAATGGATGCAAATGATAGCGGTGCTCTCCAACTGGTGCTTTTTAATAAGAGGATGATGACTTAGCATAAAAGTAAATAGATAGGCCAGAGCTCGGTTATGAAACAGATATAAATAATATTTTGAGCGGTATACTTTCATTGTCAACATAACAACCGAGAGATCTCGATATCTCCCATCCTACACACATTATAGGCGGTTCCCAAACAGAATGGTAAAGTTTATACTCCCCCTCCACCAACAAGCATCAATCCATGGCTTACTCGAAACAACGAGTTCCTCCAACTAACAAGAGTCCCGGGGGAGTTTTGTTTGTAGTTATTTTGATTTGATTTGCATAAAGCATGGGACTGGGCATCCCGGTGACCAGCCATTTTCTCATGAGTGAGGAGCGGAGTCCACTCCTCTTGAGAATAACCCGCCTAGCATGGAAGATACATACAACCCTAGTTGATACATGAGCTATTCGAGCATACAAAACAGAATGTTTATTTGAAAGTTTAGAGTTTGGCACATACAAATTTACTTGGAACGGCAGGTAGATACCGTATATAGGTAGGTATGGGGGACTCATATGGAACAACTTTGGGGTTTATGGAATTGGATGCACAAGCAGTATTCCCGCGTAGTACAAGTGAAGGCTAGAAAAAGACTGGGAAGCGACCAGCTAGAGAGCGACAACAGTCATGAACATGCATTAAAATTAATCAACACCGAATGCAAGCATGAGTAGGATATAATGCACCATGCACATAAATATCGTAGAGGCTATGTTGATTTTGTTTCAACTACATGCGTGAACATGTGCCATGTCAAGCCACTCGAATCATTCAAAAGAGGATACCACCCTATCATACCACATCACAACCATTTTAATAGCATGTTGGCACGCAAGGTAAACCATTATAAACTCCTAGCTAATTAAGCATGGCATAAGCAACTATAATCTCTAATTGTCATTGCAAACATGTTTATTCATAATAGGCTGAATCAGGAACGATGAACTAATCATATTTACAAAAACAACAGAGGTCGAGTTCATACCAACTTTTCTCATCTCAATAATTTCATCATATAATCATCATTATTGCCTTTCACTTGCATGACCGAATAGTGTGGAAAATAATAATAGTGCACGTGCATTGGACTAAGCTGGAATCTGCAAGCATTCAATTCAAGAGAGAAGACAAGGTAATATGGGCTCTTTGTTAGATCAACAATAATGCATATGAGAGCCACTCAACTTTTTAATCATGATCTTCTCCTCTCATCCCCCAAAGAACAAGAAAGAAATAAAACTATTTACACGGGAAAGCTCCCAACAAGCAAAAGAAGAACGAGAAATCTTTTTGGGTTTTCCTTTTTAATTACTACTACAGGCATGGAAAGTAAATTAGCTAAAAGTTACAACTATTTTTTTGGTTTTTCTTAAGGTTTATTAAACACACAAGAAGAAAGCTTAAATAAAACAAACTAGCATGGATGATAAAATGAAAAAGTATGAGCACCGATAACTAGCGTGAGTGTGTGAACAGGAATGTAATGTCGGTGAGAGATACGTACTCCCCCAAGCTTAGGCTTTTGGCCTAAGTTGGTCTATGGCCATGGCTGGCCTGGCGGATATCCAAAGTTGCAGCTGGGGTCGTACTGAGAAGGAGCCTCGGGTTGCCACTGGTTGGCAATCTCCTCCAGATTCCACTGATAAACAGACTGCCGGTGAGGATCAAATTGTGTTTTCGGCTCTGGCTCTATAGCTGATGTGGGGTTTCGGTAGGCATGAATGGCCTCCGGCGGAACAAGGTACTTGCCTGCAGATAAGTCAAACAAGGAAGGAGCAGGCAAAGTAATAGTCTCAGGGTGATTTTTATCAAATATCAGCTTGTACTGAAGCATCTTTTGCTTATTCTTAACGATAAAATCATGTGCTACCATACTCTTATAGTCTAGAAAAACAGGAGGCAACAACTTCTCTTCCTTCTCATAATGCCTAATAGGTATGTTAAAGTGTGCAGCGAGGCGCGAGGCAAAGATACCTCCCAAGATGGGGCCCTTAGTACGGTTAAGATTTAACTGCTTTGCAACAATAGCGCCCATACTAAATGTGTCATCACAGAACAAGGCATGGCACAAAATAACAATGTCAGGGGCACTAAGGTTGCCATAGTTTCCGCGACCAATTAAGCATCTACTAGCAAATATTGCAAAGTAACGTAAAACAGGAAAAATGTATGCTAGTGATTCTTGCATCGGAAACTTTCCTCGTTTCCCCTACAACAATTGCATCAATAAACCTTCCACATCGTTATGATGCGGTTCCTCTACACTACCCTCAAAAGGGATCAAACAAATCTGACAAAAATCATGAAGTGACATCTCATTATGCTCATCATATAAATAAAATTCCATCGAAGGTGGTGAGCTCCTAGCATGGAAATGAAAGTTTTGCACAAAGATATTGGTGAGTAAGAGATACTGTTCGCGTTGGTCGTGGAGGAAGGCGGTGAGGCCTGCATTCTTAGCCAACTCATAAAAATCATCATAAATCCCGGCTGCTCTCAAGGAATCATTACAAGGCCATTCACACGGCCGAACCTCTGTGGTGCGAGGGAGATTATACTTGGGCTTCTTATTCTCTTCACTTTGTTTATCCTTCGAGCTTCGGCTCGATGAGCCCCTCAAAAATCTCTTCATTATTTCCTGAAAATTTCTGAAATTTTTATTAACTTCAAAATAAAAGTGAACCAAACACAACAAAGTTGATAGCAACTACTCCTACAAGTGCCTAGAGGCCATATCATGCATTAGAACTACTTGGGACCATATAAATTTGACATGCAAGCTCAAGAATAGGGTCACCTAAGCACCAAAAATTTGCAATGAATAAAGCACTAGAACAAAAACTAATTGGACCATTGGAGGAGTCACATACCAAAGAACAATCCCCCAAAGTAGTTTTGCAAATGGAGCTTTGAGCAAGGAGATCGAAAATGGCAGCAAGATGAGCAAGAACTCGGGTTTGAGCTGGCTAGTGATTTTTTTGGGAGGAAGGAGTGTGTGGTGGTTGGAATAAGTGGAGGGGCCCACCATGGGTCCACGAGGCAGGGGGCGTGCCCTGGACCCTCATGGCCAGGTGCTTGCTCCCCTGCTGTGTTCTCGGTGCCAGATATTCTCAAATATTCCAGAAAAAATCATATTTAAATTTCAGGGCATTTGGAGACCTTTTATTTTCAGGGTATTTTTTTATTGCATGGATAATTCAGAAAACAGACAGAAAATACTAATTTTGCTTTATTCAATATAAATAACAGAAAGTAAAAAGGGGGTACAGAAGGTTGTGCCTTCTAACTTCATCCATCTCATGCTCATCAAAAGGAATCCACTAACAAGGTTGATCAAGTCTTGTCAACAAACTCATTACGAATAATATGAAACCGGAGACATTTCGAATAACACTATGTTACCTCAGCGGGGATGTGCATGTCCCCAACAATAAGAATATCATATTTCTTCTTGACAGTAGGAAGAGGAAATTCAAAACCTCCAATAGTAATAGTTGGAATTTTTCCAATAGAATTGATACTTTGGACTTGAGGTTGTTTCCTCGGAAAGTGTACCGTATGCTCATTACCATTAACATGAAAAGTGACATTGCCTTTGGTGCAATCAATAACAGCCCCTGCAGTATTCAAAAAGGGTCTTCCAAGAATAATAGACATACTATCGTCCTCGGGAATATCAAGAAGAACAAAGTCCGTTAAAATAGTAACGTTTGCAACCACAACAGGCACATCCTCACAAATACCGACAGGTATAATAGTTGATTTGTCAGCCATTTGCAAAGATATTTCAGTAGGTGTCAACTTATTCAAATCAAGTCTACGATATAAAGAGAGAGGCATAACATTAACACCGGCTCCAAGATCACATAAAGCAGTTTTAACATAGTTTCTTTTAATGGAGCATGGTATAGTTGGTACTCCTGGATCTCCAAGTTTCTTTGGTATTCCACCCTTAAAAGTATAATTAGCAAGCATGGTGTAAATTTCAGCTTCCGGTATCTTTCTATTATTTGTAACAATATACTTCATATACTTAGCATAAGGATTCATTTTAAGCATATCAGTCAAACGCATACGCAAAAAGATAGGTCTAATCATTTCACCATAGCACTCAAAATCCCCATCATCCTTTTTCTTGGATGGTTTAGGAGGAAAAGGCATGGGTTTCTGAACCCATGGTTCTCTTTCTTTACCGTGCTTCCTAGCAACAAAGTCTCTCTTATCATAACGTTGATTCTTTGATTGTGGGTTTCAAGATCAACAACAGGTTCAATTTCTACATCATTATTATTGCTAGGTTGAGCATCAACATGAACATCATCATTAACATTATCATTAGGTTCATGTTCATTACTAGATTGTATTTCAGTATCAGAAATAGAAATATCGCTGGGATTCTCAGGTGTGTCAACAACAGGTTCACTAGAAGCATGCAAAGTCCTATCATTTTTCTTTCTTCCTTTTAGAAGGACTAGGTGCATCAATATTAGTTCTCTGAGAATCTTGCTCAATTCTCTTAGGATGGCCCTCAGGATACAAAGGTTCCTGAGTCATTTTACCACCTCTAGTCATAACTCTAACAACATTATCATTCTTCCTATTATTTAATTCATTGAGTAAATCATTCTGAGCTTTAAGCACTTGTTCTACTTGAGTGGTAACCATAGAAGCATGTTTACTAATAAGTTTAAGTTCACCTTTAACATTAGCCATATAATCACTCAAGTGTTCAATCATATAAGCATTATGTTTCAATTGTCTACCAACATAAGCATTGAAGTCTTCTTGCATAACCATAAAGTTATCAAATTCATCCAAACATTGGCTAGCAAACTTAGTAGGAGGGGTTTCAACTTTATCATATCTATAGAGAGAGTTTACCTTTACTACCTGTGTCGGGTTATTAAGACCGTGTGTTTCTTCAAAACAGGCGGTAAATTCTTAATATCTTCAGCTTTAATACCTTTTTCTTTCATAGATTTCTTTGCCTCTTGCATATCTTCAGGACTGAGAAATAGAATACCCCTTTTCTTCAGAGTTAGCTTAGGAGTTGGTTCAGGAAGTATCCAATTATTTTCATTAGTCAGCCTATTATTCAATAGAATTTCAGCTTCAACAGTTCTTTCCCTGAAAACACAACCAGCACAACTATCCAGGTAATCTCTGGAAGCATCGGTTAGTCCATTATAAAAGATATCAAGTATTTCATTTTTCTTGAGAGGATGATCAGGCAAAGCATTAAGTAATTGGAGAAGCCTCCCCCAAGCTTGTGGGAGACTCTCTTCTTCAATTTGCACAAAATTATATATTTCCCTTAAAGCAGCTTGTTTCTTATGAGCGGGGAAATATTTAGTAGAGAAGTAATAAATCATATCCTGGGGACTACACACACAACCATGATCAAGAGAATTAAACCATATCTTAGCATCACCCTTTAATGAGAATGGAAATAATTTAAGGATATAATAGTAGCTAGTTTTCTCATCATCAGTGAACAAGGTAGCTATATCATTTAATTTAGTAAGATGTGCCACAACAGTTTCAGATTCATATCCATAGAAAGGATCAGATTCAACCAAAGTAATTAACTCATGATCAATAGAGAAATGATAATCCTCATCAGTAATAAAGATAGGTGAAGTAGCATAAGCAGGATCATATTTCATTCTAGCATTTAGAGATTTTTCTTTCAGCGTAGCTAATAGTTTCTTAAGATCACTTCTATCATTGTAGGCAAGAAAGTCTCTAGCAGTTTCTTCATCCATAACATAGCCCCCAGGAACAACAGGCAATTCATATCTAGGGGGAGAATCTTCATCATCACTTTTATCAATATTACCAGTTTCAATAATTTCATTCTCTCTAGCCCTAGCAAGTTGTTCATCAAGAAATTCACCAAGTGGCACAGTAGTATCAAGCATAGAAGTAGTTTCATCATAAGTATCATGCATAGCAGAAGTGGCATCATCAATAACATGCGACATATCAGAATTAATAGCAGAAGCAGGTTTAGGTGTCGCAAGCTTACACGAAACAGAAGGTGACTCAAGTGTAGAGCTAGATGGTAGTTCCTTACCTTCCCTCGTAGTTGACGGAAAAATCCTGGCTCTTTGATCTTTCAAGTTCTTCATAGTGACCAACAGATATAAATCCCAAGTGACTCAAAGAATAGAGCTATGCTCCCTGGAAACAGCGCCAGAAAAAGGTCTTGATAACCCACATGTATAGGGGATCGCAACAGTTTTCGAGGGTAGAGTATTCAACCCAAATTTATTGATTCGACACAAGGGGAGCCAAAGAATATTCTCAAGTATTAGCAGTTGAGTTGTCAATTCAACCACACCTGGAAACTTAATATCTGCAGCAAAGTGTTTAGTAGCAAAGTAATATGATAGTAGTGGTAACGGTGGCAAAAAGTAACGGTAGAAAAAGTAATATTTTTGGTGTTTTATAGTGATGGCAACAGTAACAACGGAAAAGTAAATAAGCAAAGAACAATATATGAAAAGCTCGTAGGCAATGGATCGGTGATGGAGAATTATGCCGGATGCAATTGATCATGTAACAGTCATAACATAGGGTGATTTAGAACTAGCTCCAGTTCATCAATATAATGTAGGCATGTATTCCGAATATAGTCATACGTGCTTATGGAAAAGAACTTGCATGACATCTTTTGTCCTACCCTCCCGTGGCAGCGGGGTCCTATTGGAAACTAAGGGATATTAAGGCCTCCTTTTAATAGAGTACCGGACCAAAGCATTAACACATAGTGAATACATGAACTCCTCAAACTACGGTCATCACCGGTAGTGATCCCGATTATTTTCACTTCGGGGTTAACGGATCATAACACATAATAGGTGACTATAGACTTGCAAGATAGGATCCAGAACTCACATATATTCATGAAAACATAATAGGTTCAGATCTGAAACCATGGCACTCGGGCCCTAGTGACAAGCATTAAGCATAGCAAAGTCATAGCAACATCAATCTCAGAACATAGTGGATACTAGCGATCAAACCCTAACAAAACTAACTCGATTACATGATAAATCTCATCCAACCCATCACCGTCCAGCAAGCCTACGATGGAATTACTCACGCATGGCATTGAGCATCATGAAATTGGTGATGGAGGAAGGTTGATGATGACGATGGTGACGGTTTCCCCTCTCCGGAGTCCCGAACGGACTCCAGGCCAGCCCTCCCGAGAGAGTTTAGGGCTTGATGGCGGCTCCGTATCGTAAAACGTGATGAATCCTTCTCTCTGAGTTTTCTCTCCCGAAAGTGAATATATGGAGTCAGGGTTGAGGTCGGTGGAGCGTCAGGGGGCCCATGAGGCAGGGGGCGCCTCCCCACCCTCGTGGACAGGGTGTGGCCCCCCTGACGTGGATCTTTCTTCTAGTATTTTTTATATATTCCAAAATAATTCTCCATTGATTTTCAGGTCATTCTGAGAACTTTTATTTCTGCACAAAAATAACACCATGGCAATTCTGGTGATAACAACGTCAGTCTGGGTTACTTCTATTCAAATCATGCAAGTTAGAGTCCAAAACAAGGACAAAAGTGTTTGGAAAAGTAGATACGACGGAGACGTATCACCGTCCACCATACCGAAGGTGATTGGTGTTGAGATACCAGTGCAGGAACCGGGGTTGTACTATTCGTTGCCTCCACGACCGCAGCGGACCACGTTAGGGATGTACCTGTATCGAGTGTTCGTGCATCTCGAAGAAGTGGTCAATCCATCAATCGAAGTCCTGCCGCCACTGCTGGTGCCCGGGGTCCGTCGAGGACGTCCATTATAGGAGCCAACATCAGACTTTCCCTGTGTTGCTCGGAATGATGGATGGCATAGGGCCTACTCCATCGCGCGGC
The DNA here is from genome assembly GCF_056163025.1 of Triticum urartu. Classification (NCBI taxonomy): domain Eukaryota; kingdom Viridiplantae; phylum Streptophyta; class Magnoliopsida; order Poales; family Poaceae; genus Triticum; species Triticum urartu. The sequence continues at coordinate 38,068,139 of NC_141877.1, read as the reverse complement.
GGAGGCCACTGCTTCTTTGGGAGAAGAGGCAGGGCTGGCTGCCTGGATGTGCTCTAATTTGAGGTAACAACTAAATCTTGTCAGATGACCTTTCTATTTTTTTACCTGAACTTTTTTTAGAAAGGGCTGTATGTCAACTTAATGTTCTAGTAGAACTTATATATTGAGCTGTTTGTCTGTTTTCTTTGCACAGCATTCAAGATATTTCCCCGTCATTGGTAAAGACGATGAACCGTTATGTACGAGTTCGTTGGTTTCAACATAGCCCTAGCTACCCGTAGCGATACACTACTTCCACCCTGATTGTGCCGCCCGCGTGAAATTTTTGTATGCAAGTTTAGTGTGCTATGATGTTCTATATGATTGTGTCAACTATATAAGTTTTTACTGAGCATCATCAATGCATATGGCTGAAAGATGTATTTACGAGCATCGACCGATGGGTCTCTCTCTCTCACACACACACACACACAAGTGGGACCCGTTGAATTATTTCTTCGCTCGTGACAGCTTTTAATTAGGTTCCACTGTACTCTAACTTTTTTCTTAAGTTATTAATTGAGCTCAGTGACTTCAAAAATTTGTACAGAAGCCTTGTTTGTGCCTTTACAGTGTCGCTGAATGTGGGCTGAGTAGCCATGTAAGGTTGTACTGTACTACACATGCCTTTTTTTCAACATCAGCAATGCAACTGGGCCGACAGTTGTACACAATCTGGGTCAACTTGTTATTCTCCACACCGCTGGGCTACAAATCTTTCCTAGGAGGGTTGCATTAGGCTTAACAAGAAAATGGGCTTTAAGAAATAATAAATGGGATGTAATTATAAAAACTGGGCAGTAACTATAAAAAATGCACCAAACACGTAATTAGTTTATAAAATATTACTTTTGGATTTTGAAAATTTTAATTTCATTAATTGTTGCACGTGCAATGTTTTGTTGGATTTTTACGTAATACAAATTTATATTGAAATTGTATTTAATATGACTAGAAATTTCAGGACAAAAATATTTCAGATCCTATCATAATGTCGGAAATTTTATTGAATTCTATTTTGAATGATTGGTTGAAATTATTAGTCGTTGTCCTAGCTAGAAAATGGGATGTACTTTTAACAAACTGAAAATAGGCTGTAGTAAATTCCATTAGAATTCAAAAATGGGTTGTGCATTCTTACAAATCGCAAATGGGCTATTAAGATATTAAATCATGCATATAAGAATTCAGAGAAGAATCAAATATTGTTCAGAGATAATCTTGATCATAAACCCACAATTCAACGGATCTCGACAAACACACCCCAAAAAGAATTACATTGAATAGATCTCCAAGAAGATCGAGGAGAACTTTGTATTGACCGAAGGTCTATGGTAAACTACTCACACATCATTGGAGAGGCTATGGTGTTGATGTAGAAGCCCTCCGTGATCGAATCCCCCTCCGGCGGAGCGCCGGAAAAGGCCCCAAGATGGGATCTCACGGGTACAGAAGGTTGCGGCGGTGGAAAAGGTGTTTCATGGCTCTCCCTGATGGTTTCAGGGTATAAGAGTGTACATAGGCGAAAGAACTAGGTCGGTGGAGCTGCGAGGGGCCCACAAGGGGGGGGCACCCCCCTGGGGCGTGCCCTCCTGCCTCGTGGCTTCCTCGCTGCTTTCTTGACGTCCACTCCAAGTCTCCTGGGTTGCGTTTGTTCCAAAAAAGATCCTCGCGAAGGTTTCATTCCGTTTGGATTCCGTTTGATATTCCTTTTCTGTGAAACACTGAAATATGCAAAAAAAAACAGCTCTTTGCACTCGGCCTTTGGTTAATAGGTTAGTCCCAAAAATAATATAAAATGGTATAATAAAGCCCATTAAACATCCAAAACAGATAATATAATAGCATGGAACAATAAAAAATTATAGATACGTTGGAGACATATCAAGCATCCCCAAGCTTAATTCCTGCTCATCCTCGAGTAGGTAAATGATAAAAACAGAATTTTTGATGTGGAATGCTACGTAACATAATTTTCAATATAATTTTCTTTATTGTGGCATGAATGTTCAGATCTGAAAGATTCAAGACAAAAGTTTAATATTGACATAAAAATAATAATACTTCAAGCATACTAACTAAGCAATTATGTCTTCTCAAAATAACATGGCCAAAGAAAGCTTATCCCTACAAAATCATATAGTTTCTCTATGCTTCATTTTCGCCACACAAAAAATGCTGTCATCATGCACAACCCCGATGACAAGCCAAGCAATTTTTTCATACTTTAGTAATCTCAAACTTTTTTCAACTTTCACGCAATACATGAGCGTGAGCCATGGACATATCACTTTGGGTGGAATAGAATATAATGATGGGGGTTGTGTGGAGAAGACAAAAAAGGTGAAAGTCTCACATTGACGCGGCTAATCAACGGGCTATGGAGATGCCCATAAATTGATGTCAATGTGAGGAGTAGGGATTGCCATGCAACGGATGCACTAGAGCTATAAATGTATGAAAGCTCAACAAAAAGAAACTAAGTGGGTGTGCATCCAACTTGCTTGCTCACGAAGACCTAGGGCATTTGAGGAAGCCCATTTTTGGAATATACAAGCCAAGTTCTATAATGAAAAATTCCCACTTAGTATATGAAAGTGACAACATAAGAGACTCTCTATCATGAAGATCATGGTGCTAGTTTGAAGCACAAGTGTAGGAAAAAAGGATAGTAGCATTGTCCCCTTTTATTTCTTTTTTTCTTTTTTTATTTGGCCTTTTTCCTTTTTTTCCGGGACAATGCTCTATTAATGATGATCATCACACTTCTATTTATTTACAACTCAAAGATTACAACTCGATACTAGAACAAAGTATGACTCTATATGAATGCCTCCAGCGGTGTACCAGGATGGGCAATGAATCAAGAGTGACATGTATGAAATTATGTATGGTTGCTTTTCCACAAATATGATGTCAACTACATGATCATGCAAGGCAATATGACAATGATGAAACGTGTCATAATAAATGGAACGGTGGAAAGTTGCATGGCAATATATCTCGGAATGGCTATGGAAATGCCATAATAGGTAGGTATGGTGGCTGTTTTGAGGAAGATATAAGGAGGTTTATGTGTGATAGAGTGTATCGTATCACGGGGGTTGGATGCACCGGCAAAGTTTGCACCAACCCTCAAGGTGAGAAAGGGCAATGCATGGTACCGAAGAGGCTAGCAATGATGGAAAGGTGAGAGTGCGTATAATCCATGGACTCAACATTAGTCATAAAGAACTCACATACTTATTGCAAAAATCTACAAGTCATCAAAAACCAAGCATTACGCGCATGCTCCTAGGGGAATAGATTGGTAGGAAAAGACCATCGCTCGTCCCCGACCGCCACTCATAAGGAGGACAATCAAAGAAACACCTCATGCTTCAAATTTTTCACACAACGTTTACCATACGTGCATGCTACGGAACTTGCAAACTGTAGCACAAGTATTTCTCAAATTCACAACTACTCAACTAGCATGACTCTAATATTACCATCTTCATATCTAAAAAGAATCATCAAGAATCAAACTTCTCATAGTATTCAATGCACTCTATATGAAAGTTTTTATTATACGCATCTTGGATGCCTATCATATTAGGACTAATTTTATAGCCAAAGCAAATTACCATGCTATTCTAAAGGAATCTCAAAATAATATAAGTGAAGCATGAGAGATCAATAATTTCTATAAAATAAAACCACCACCATGCTCTAAAAGATATAAGTGAAGCACTAGAGCAAAATTATCTAGCTCAAAAGATATAAGTGAAGCACATAGAGTATTCTAATAAATTCCGATTCATGTGTGTCTCTCGAAAAGGTGTGTACAGCAAGGATGATTGTGGTAAACAAAAAAGAAAAGACTCAAGTCATACAATACGCTCCAAGCAAAACACATATCATGTGGTGAATAAAAATATAGCCTCAAGTAAAGTTACCGATAGACGAAGACGAAAGAGGGGATGCCTTCCGGGGCATCCCCAAGCTTAGGCTTTTGGTTGTCCTTGAATTTTACCTTGGGGTGCCTTGGGCAGCCCCAAGCTTAGGCTCTTGCCACTCCTTGTTCCAAAATCCATCAAATCTTTACCCAAAAACTTGAAAACTTCACAACACAAAACTCAACAGAAAATCTCATGAGCTCCGTTAGTATAGGAAAACAAACCACCACTTCAAGGTACTATAACAAACTCATTCTTTATTTGTATTGGTGTTAAACCTACTGTATTCCAACTTCTCTATGGTTCATACCTGATACGTCCATTTTGCATCATGTTTTTATATCGATAATTATCGCGTTATGGGCTGTTATTACACATTATGTCACAATACTTATGCCCATTCTCTCTTATTTTACAAGGTTTACATGAAGAGGGGGAATGCCGACAGCTGGAATTCTGTGCTGGAAAAGGAGCAAATAGTAGAGACCTATTCTGCACATCTCCAAAAGTCCTAAAACTCCAGGGGAGTTATTTTTAGAATATATAAAAAATACTGGGGCCACCCACCATCCACGAGGGTGGGGGCGCCCCCTACCCCCCTGGGCGCACCCCCTGCCTCGTGGGCCCCCTAGTGGCCCTCTGATGCCCATCTTTGGCTATATGGAGTCTTTCTCGAGGAAAAAATCATAAGCAAGCTCATGGGACGAAACTCCGCTGCCACAAGGCAGAACCTTGGCAGAACCAATCTAGGGCTCCGGCGGAGCTGTTCTGCCGGGGAAACTTCCCTCCGGGAGGGGGAAATCATCATCATCGTCATCACCAATGATCCTCTCATCGGGAGGGGGTCAATCTCCATCAACATCATCTCATCTCAAACCCTAGTTCATCTCTTGTATCCAATCTTTGCATCCAAACCTCAGATTGGTACCTGTGGGTTGCTAGTAGTGTTGATTACTCCTTGTAGTTGATGCTAGTTGGTTTACTCGGTGGAAGATCATATGTTCAGATCCACTATGCATATTAATACCCCTCTGATTATGAACATGAATATGCTTTGTGGGTAGTTATGTTTGTTCCCGAGGACATGGGAGAAGTCTTACTATAAGTAGTCATGTGAATTTGGTATTCGTTCGATATTTTGATGAGATGTATGTTGTCTTTCCTCTAGTGGTGTCATGTGAACGTCGACTACATGACACTTCACCATTGTTTGGGCCTAGAGGAGGGCATTGGGAAGTAATAAGTAGATGAAGGGTTGCTAGAGTTATAGAAGCTTAAACCCTAGTTTATGCGTTGCTTCGTAAGGGGCTGATTTGGATCCACATGTTTCATGCTATGGTTAGGTTTACCTTAATACTTCTGTTGTAGTTGCGGATGCTTGCAATAGGGGTTAATCATAAGTGGGATGCTTGTCCAAGTAAGGACAGTACCCAAGCGCCAGTCCACCCATGTATCAAATTATCAAAGTACCAAACGCGAATCATATGAGCGTGATGAAAACTAGCTTGACGATAATTCCCATGTGTCCTTGGGAGCGCTTTCCTTCGTATAAGAGTTTGTCCAGGCTTGTCCTTTGCTACAAAAAGGATTGGGCCATCTTGCTTCACCTTATTTACTTTCATTACTTGTTACTCGTTACAATTTATCTTATCACACAATTATGTGTTACCGATAATTTCAGTGCTTGCAGAGAATACCTTGCTGAAAACCGCTTATCATTTCCTTCTACTCCTCGTTGGGTTTGACACTCTTACTTATCGAAAAGGCTATGATAGATCCCTTACACTTGTGGGTCATCAAGAATCTTTTCTGGCACCGTCACCGGGGAGTGAAGCGCCTTTGGTAGGTGGAATTTGGTAAGGAAAAATTTATATAGTGTGATGAAATTTACTGTCACTTGTTACTATGGAACATATTCGTTTGAGGGGCTTGTTTGGGGTATCTTCACCCCGACCAGTAGAGCAAAGAGTTGCTCCTCAACCTACTAAACCTACTGAAAATGTTTACTTTGAAATCCCTTCGGGTATGATAGAGAACCTGCTAGCTAATCCTTTCATAAGTGATGGAACATTACATCCCGATTTGCGCCTAATCTATGTGGATGAAGTTTGTGGATTATTTAAGCTTGCAGGTATGCCCGAGGCTGTTATCAAGAAGAAGGTCTTCCCTTTATCTTTGAAGGGAGAGGCATTGACATGGTTTAGGCTATGTGATGATATGGGATCATGGGACTACAAACGATTGAAATTGGAATTTCATCAGAAGTTTTATCCTATGCATCTTGTTCATCGTGATCGTAATTATATATATAATTTTTGTCCTCGCGAAGGAGAAAGCATCGCTTAAGCTTGGGGGAGGCTTAAGTCAATGTTATATTCATGCCCCAATCATGAGCTCTCAAAAGAAATGATTATTCAAAAAAATTATGCTCAGCTTTCTCTCAGTAATCGCTCCATGCTCGATACTTCTTGTACTAGTTCTTTTATGATGAAGACTATTGAATTCAAATGGGATTTATTGCAAAGAATTAAACGCAACTCTGAAGATTGGGACCTCGACGAGGGTAAGGAGTCAGGTATAACACCTAAGTTTGATTGTGTTAAATCTTTTATGGATACCAATGCTTTTCATGAATTTAGCACTAAATATGGACTTGACTCTCAGATAGTAGCTTCTTTCTGTGAATCCTTTGCTACTCATGTTGATCTCCCTAAGGAGAAGTGGTTTAAATATAATCCTCCCATTGAAGTAAAAGTAGTTGCACCTATTAAAGTTGAAGAAAAGACTATCACTTATAATGATCCTGTTGTTCCCACTGCTTATATTGAAAAACCACCTTTCCCTGTTAGAATAAAGGATCATGCTAAAGCTTCAACTATGGTCAACAAAAGTAATATTAAGACACCCAAACCCCCTGAGAAAATTAAAGTTGAACCTAATATTGCTATGGTTAAGGATCTCTTGGCCGATAATATTGATGGGCATGTTATTTACTTATGTGATGAATCTGCTAGAATTGCTAGACCTGATACTAAAACTAAATAGACCTGTTGTAGGCATGCCTGTTATTTCTGTTAAAATAGGAGATCATTGTTATCATGGCTTATGTGATATTGGTGCTAGTGCAAGTGCAATAACTCATTCCTTATATAAAGAAATTATGCATGATATTGCACCTGCTGAGATAGAGGAAATTGATGTTACAATTAAGCTTGCCAATAGAGATACTATTTCACGAGCTGGGATTGTTAGAGATGTTGAAGTTTTGTGTGGGAAAGTTAAATATCCTGCTGGTTTTCTTGTTCTTGGTTCCCTACAAGATGGCTTTTGTCCCATTATATTTGGTAGACCCTTCTTGAATACCATTAATGCTAAGATAGACTGCAATAAGGATATTGTGTCTGTTGGCTTAGGTGATATGTCTCATGAGTTTAATTTTGCTAAATTTCATAGACAACCCCATGATAAAGAATTGCCTAGTAAAGATGAAATTATTGGTCTTGCTTCTATTGCCGTGCCTCCTACTGATCCTTTAGAACAATATTTGCTAGACCATGAAAATGATATGTTTATGAATGAAAGAAGGGAAATAAATGAAGTATTATTTAAACAGGGACCTATTTTGAAACACAACTTGCCTATTGAAAGCCTAGGGGATCCTCCTCCACCCAAGGGTGATCTTGTGTTTGAGCTTAAACCTTTACCCGATACTCTCAAATATGCTTATCTTGATGAGAAAGAGATATATCATGTTATTATTAGTGCTAACCTTTCAGAGCATGAACAAAAGAAATTACTAAAAACTCTGAAGAAGCACCATGCTGCTATTGGATATACTCTTGATAATCTTAAGGGCATTAGTCCCACTCTATGTCAGCACAAAATAAAATTGGAGAAAGACATGAAACCGGCTGTTGATCACCAACGATGGTTAAATCCTAAGATGAAAGAAGTGGTGAGAAAAGAAATACTAAAGCTCCTGGAGGCAGGTATAATTTATCCCGTTGCTGATAGTCAGTGGGTAAGCCCTGTCCATTGTGTCCCTAAGAAGGGAGGTATTACTGTTGTTCCTAATGATAAAGATGAATTTACCCCACAAAGAATTGTTACAGGTTATAGAATGTTAATTGATTTCCGTAAACTAAATAAAGCTACTAAAAAGGATCACTACCCTTTACCCATTATTGATCAAATGCTAGAAAGATTATCCAAGCATACACATTTTTGCTTTCTAGATGGTTATTCTAGTTTCTCTCAAATACCTGTGTCAAAAGAGGATCAAGAAAAGACAACTTTTACTTGCCCTTTCGGTACCTTTGCTTATAGACGTATGCCTTTTGGTTTATGTAATGCACCTGCTACCTTTCAAAGATGTATGACTGCTATATTCTCTGACTTTTGTGAAAATATTGTTGAGGTATTCATGGATGATTTCTCTGTTTATGGGACTTCTTTTGATGATTGCTTAAGCAATCTTGATAGAGTTTTGCAGAGATGTGAACAAACCAATCTTGTTTTGAATTGGGAGAAGTGCCACTTTATGGTTAATGAAGGTATTGTCTTGGGGCATAAAATTTCTGAAAGAGGTATTGAAGTGGATAAAGCTAAAGTTGATGCTATTGAAAAGATGCCATGTCCCAAGGACATTAAAGGTATAAGAAGTTTCCTTGGTCATGCCAGTTTTTATAGGAGGTTCATTAAGGACTTTTCTAAAATTTCCAGGCCTCTGACTAATCTCTTACAAAAGATGTTCCTTTGTCTTTGATGATGATTGTGTAGAAGCATTTGAAGTACTTAAGAAAGCTTTGGTTTCTACACCTATTGTTCAACTTCCTGATTGGACATTACCATTTGAAATTATGTGTGATGCTAGTGATTATGCTGTAGGGGCTGTTCTAGGACAAAGAGTTGATAAGAAATTAAATGTTATACAATATGCTAGTAAAACTCTAGACAGTGCCTAGAGAAATGATGCTACTACTGAAAAAGAATTTTTAGCAGTTGTATTTGCTTGTGATAAGTTCAGACCTTATCTTGTTGATTCCAACGTAACTGTTCACACTGATCATGCTGCTATTAAATATCTTATGGAAAAGAAAGATGCTAAACCTAGACTTATTAGATGGGTTCTCCTACTACAATAATTTGATTTGCATATTATTGATAGAAAGGGAGCTGAGAACCCCATTGCAGACAACTTGTCTAGGTTAGAGAATGTTCTTGATGACCCACTACCTATTGATGATAGCTTTCCTGATGAACAACTAGCTGTCACAAATGCTTCTCGTACTGCTCCATGGTATGCTGATTATGCTAATTACATTGTTGCTAAATTTATACCACCTAGTTTCACATAATAGCAAAATAAAAAGTTCTTCTATGATTGAAGACATTACTTCTGGGATGACCCACATCTTTACAAAGAAGGAGTAGATGGTGTTATTAGATGTTGTGTACCTGAGCATGAATAGGAACATATCCTACGTAAGTTTCACTCCGAGGCTTATGGAGGACACCATGCTGGAGATAGAACTGCACACAAGGTATTGCAATCCGGTTTTTATTGGCCTACTCTCTTCAAGGATGCCCGTAAGTTTGTTTTGTCCTATGATGAATGTCAAAGAAGTGGTAATATTAGTAGACGTCAGGAAATGCATATGAATTATTCACTTGTTATTGAACCATTTGATCTTTGGGGCTTTGATTATATGGGACTGTTTACTTCCTCTAATGGATACACACATATTTTAGTTGTTGTTGATTACATTACTAAGTGGGTAGAAGCCATTCCAACTAGTAGTGCTGATCATAACACCTCTATTAAGATGCTTAAAGAAGTTATTTTTACGAGGTTTGGAGTCCCTAGATACTTAATGACTGATGGTGGTTCACATTTTATTCATGGTGCCTTTCGTAAAATGCTTGCTAAGTATGATGTTAATCATAGAATTGCATCTCCTTATCACCCACAGTCTAGTGGCCAAGTAGAATTAAGTAATAGCGAGCTTAAATTAATTTTGCAAAAGACTGTTAATAGATCTAGAAAGAATTGGTCCAAGAAACTTGATGATACATTATGGGCTTATAGAACTGCATACAAAAATCCTATGGGCATGTCTCCGTACAAAATGGTTTATGGTAAAGCATGTCACTTACCTCTTGAACTAGAACATAAGGCATATCGGGCCATTAAAGAGCTCAATTATGATTTCAAACTTGGCGGCGAGAAGAGGCTTTTTGACATTAGCTCACTTGATGAATGGAGAACCCAGGCCTATGAAAATGCCAAGCTATTTAAAGAAAAAGTTAAAAGATGGCATGATAAAAGGATACAAAAGCGTGAGTTTAATGTAGGTGATTATGTATTGCTATACAACTCTTGTTTGAGATTTTTTGCAGGCAAACTCCTCTCTAAATGGGTCCTTACATCATCGAGGACATCTATCGTTCCGGTACCATAAAAATCAACAACTTCGAAGGCACAAATCCGAGAGTGGTGAATGGACAAAGAATCAAACATTATATCTCGGGTAATCCCATAAATGTTGAAACTAATGTTATTGAAACCGTAACCACGGAGGAATACATAAGGGAAACTTTCCGGAACATTTCAGACTCCAAAAAGGAATAGGTACGTGGTACGGTAAGTAAACCGACTCCAAAACAGTTCTAATGGCAATTTTTCTCCATTTTGGAATATTTAAGAAAATAGGAAAATAAGAAGCAGTACAGAAAGGACACGAGGCTTTCACGAGGGTGAAGGGCGCGCCCTACCCCCTGGGCGTGCCCCCTACCTCGTGGGCACCTCGTGTGCCCTCCGGACTCTGTTTTCTTGCACGATACTTCTTTTGGTTGGTAAAAATTCATTATATAATCTCCCAAAGATTTTGACCATCGTATCACGCAAATATCTCCTATCATTATTTCGAGCTGTCCTGCTGCAGATTTGAGCAACATGTCATCCCAGGATTCGGAAGGAGGAAGGTATGTGGCTGACTACCTTGCAGATCCTAAGGTCTATGGGGATGTGGAGCATTGTGGTTGGACTACAGAAGAAGAAGAGGACTATGAACCTAAGGGAAAGGAGGAGACGAGCTCAGATGAAGATGAAGTCCCATTACCTCAACCTGGGGACATGCATGTGGAGTTCAAAAAGTCAAGCCTCCCGGATAGAGCAAAGAAACCTAAGATCGAGTTTATCCCTTTTCACCTCTTGCAGGAAAACAAGCAGGAATTATGCAAAAAGATACTAAGCCTGGAGCAGGAGATCGATGACCTGATGTCGGGACCGGTTTTCCAATAAAACATTTATTGAAAAGTCGACCCTTGTATTGACCAGTCTAGAAGAATTCTTCTTACTGGCAGACAAATCCTTGATACAGAAGTCCAGCAGTACTAAATATTATACAAGGTTGAGCTGAGGATGCTCAACAATTTATTACAAGCATGCTGATATTATACATAAAGGCGGATATGACACAAGGGTATGGTGGCATAACTACTGACTCGTAATAAAAGTGGTGGTGGATATGTCACAGTGAAGTGGGTGACATCACTCCTATATCTTGCAACTCATCAAGCGTCAGAGTGAGGCTCGATGATTTTATTTGGGTAGCGGAAGCGTGTATAACACAAGTGACCAATTCCAGGATCGCACGGGACTGACTGTGACTCCTCTAGGCGTCGAACTCGCTATCGAACTCTTCATCCATAAGATCGCCTTCGTCAACATCTAGCCAAATCAACAAGCCAGGTGAGTACTTTGAATGTACTCGCAAGGCAGTTTGGACATAAGATATAACAAATGTAAACATGATGCACATGAGTAGGTTAGTATGCACAATCAAATAATAAATTTTGCACTACACGATAAATAAAAGGAAGTCAGGCGGTAGTCCTCCCGAAATCCCATTAAAAATAACTGAAGACCGATCGAGTGTCTGAAGCGACGCCTCGAAAGGTAAAAATAAAATTAAACATTGCCACAGTCGGGCGTCGGGGCGACTCCACATAAAGGGCTTATATCAAAAGTAAATAACAATAATGCCACAGTCGGACGTCTGAGCGACATCACATAAAGGGCTTATATCAAAAGTAAATAACAATAATGCCATAGTCGGACGTCTGAGCGACATCACATAAAGGGCTTATATCAAAAGTAAATAACAATAATGCCACAGTCGGACGTCTGAGCGACATCACATAAAGGGCTTATATCAAAAGTAAATAACAATAATGCCACAGTCGGACGTCTGAGCGACATCACATAAAGGGCTTATATCGAAAGTAAATAACAATAATGCCACAGTCGGACGTCTGAGCGACATCACATAAAGGGCTTATATCAAAAGTAAATAACAATAATGCCACAGTCGGACGTCTGAGCGACATCACATAAATGGCTTATATCGAAAGTAACTAACAAGAGTGCCACAGTCGGACGTCTGAGCGACATCACATAAAGGGCTTATATCGAAAGTAAATAACAAGAGTGCCACGGTCGGACGTCTGAGCGACATCACATAAAGGGCTTATATTTCATCATTCATATTCAACTAGTTCATAAATTTAAATCATCTGAAGGAAATACTCAGCACATAATAATCAATTGGTTGGCCCATTCACAGGAATGATGTTCAGCCGGTTTACCACTCTCGATTGTCCTGCTTATACCTCCGGAGACTGACACTGGTGTTGATACCGAGATCGATACTGAGACTGACTCTGACATTGAGATGATGTCCAAGTCCTTGATCGTGGACATGGAAATTCGAATGGTTTTGACTCTGCAGAGTTTGTACTCTTTAACCACAGCCAATGGATTTCAGTAGTCACAAGGACTAGTTCCGTTTACGGTGTTTTAGAAGAAACACATCCGACTAGTACACACCCATTCCACATTCTGCTGCCAGGGGTCACCCTAGGCAACGTTCAAGGAAAACTTTGAGAACGGGAGGCTACAACCTCGAATAGCATGGGATCAAATTTATATTCACGTGCTCTAAGGGGTGCCCCCCTCTCGGTCCCAACCGGAAACACCCATGCCCCCTGACCGGATGACGAGCTTTAATCCAGGGCCATGGAACCCTCATCACCGCCCCTCTATTTGGTGTGTACAAGGAGAGAGGTTTGCAACTTACTAAACCGCATTCTTTGCAGAAAGCATGTGGTGGCACGGACGGGGACGGATAGGAACAGAACTTGTTCCACATTAACACTGGAGTTACGCGGTTGACGTAAGACTGGCATGCTTCAACAATACCAGCTTACAACCTATCATGCCACCACATGATCAGGTTATCTTAACATCATATGGACATATCAACTCCGAAGCTCACCTGTAGCTTGCCTTCCATGCAATATAACATTCACAAAATGCTTATATAAACATGCCATGAGAAAACTACTCAAGCAAACATGCAAAACACTCATCATATCAAAGGTTCAAACATGCTTGCCTGGTTCGGAGTAGTCGGAGTCTAGCTCGGTGAAGTTCGCGGTTCCGTCACCTCCTCCGGTATCTACGGTATAAAGAAAGTTGCATACTAACGTAAATATCGTGTGTGTATAAAAGTTGTTCCAAATTTTTTTCAAATAAATATGTCAAAAAACTAGACAGAAAAATAAAGATGACAGAAAAAGAATCAAGTCAAAATCATCTTTTGTTAAAAAGTTATAAGGGTTTTAGTCCAGGGACTTTTCTGTAATGAAACAGAAAGTTTCCAGGGGCTAGATTATAAAAACAGAAAGCGTTTTAGTTATAAATACACCAGTCCGGAGGGGAGGCGTATTTTGCCCGAAGGCGTTTTTAGAAAATGGTTCGAATAAACAGAATAGAGGCTGACGTGGGGCTCCCACCTGTCAGGTTGAAATATTTGAAAAGAAAAACAGAGTACGCCGGTTCCCGAAGCTCGCGGTGGTCGCCGGCGTTGATCCATGGCGAGGAAGGGGGATTGGAGGGTACCTACGTGCTCACGGAGCTCTTCCGCACCTGAGGGTGGTGGAGTTGGCCGTCGGCGAGCACCACATCGGCGGTGGCCTTAGCTCCGGCGGACAACGGTTCGGGAGGTAGTGGATCTCATCGGGGGAAGATGCAGACGTCAAATTTGAGGCTCGGGTTAGATGATTGAGTGCACTAGGAGGCTACTGGCAAGATTTGGGAGGCGGGGATGCCCTCACCGGAGCGAATCATGCCGGGGCCCGAAGCGGATCGGGACGGCCGGAGACGGAGAAGAAGACCTCCTCGAGGTCCTCCTAGTGGCTGGGCGTGGCTCTGGTGAGGTGGAGGAGTGATGCTGAGTCGAGAACGAGCTCGAGGGCTCCTTTTATAGCCGGTCCGAGGTGGTGCCCGAGAACGAGATAACTCCAGCGATGATTACGGCGAGGTAGTGGTCGGTCAGGTGGATTAGGGGGTTAGGCATCATCGCGATGGTCTACTGGTTCCGTCACTACTAGGAAAAGGCATGGTAGTGGCGCACCAGTTTTGCCTTCTAATGGAGCACTACTGGTGCACCACTGGTATCACGTCATTAGAATTAAATTCTAATGGCGCACGTCTGGTGCGCCATTAGTATTTGGTGTTCTAATGGCGCACCACGTAGTGCGCCATTAGTATAGCCTTCAGTGCGCCATTAGAATGCCTCCCAGGGGGCCATATGTACCCATGTGCTTTGGCATTCTAATGGCGCACCAGTGGGTGATGTGCCATTAGTGTGATTATCACAGTGCGCCATTAGTGTCTTGTGTGGTGCGCCACTAGTATGAATATTAGGGATTTTTTTCATTTCTGATATTTTCACAGGTTACAAAATGTTAGAGATAACATACAACACAGATCTGCTTAGCTTACATACAGGGGGCCATATGTAACGATGTTACCTGCGTCCACCAGATCATATCCAACACACAAGTTTCATCATATATACATACATAGCCAACACATAGTTCCATCGTTACATATTACAAAAGTTTCACAATGTTCATTCAACACCGTTATCCATCAATTGACAAAAGTTTCACATTGATACAAAATAAAAACACAAATGGAAAAGAAGCACTCCATCCATGCAAGCTTCCATGAATTAAATCAAATCTGCAAAATGATAAACAAGAAGTTAGAAGAAGAAGAGAAGAAGAAGAAGACTAGAAGAAGAATAAGAAGAAGAATAAGAAGAAGACTATAAGCTTATTATGTAAACTTGATCATTTTGTGCTAACATAAGTAATTTTGGAGCTAACCTATAGGAAACTAAGCATATAAGCTCTAAGTTAGCATATTAGAGCCAACTTAGGTAAAATGAAGCTAACCTATGTCATTTTGGATAAGAAGAAGAATAAGAAGAAGGCTATAAGCTTATTGTGTAAACTTGATCATTTTGTGCTAACATAAGTTATTTTGGAGCTAACCTATAGGAAACTAAGCATATAAGCTCTAAGTTAGCATATTAGAGCCAACTTAGGTAAAATGAAGCTAACATATGTCATTTTGGAAAAGAAGAAGAATAAGAAGAAGACTATAAGCTTATTATGTAAACTTGATCATTTTGTGCTAACATAAGTAATTTTGGAGCTAACCTATAGGAAACTAAGCATATTAGAGATAACATAGGTAACTAAGTATACATATATATATATATATATATATATCACTTTGGAGATCTGACATACCTGACATAGTTCAGTTCTCATTGTTCTTCTCCTTCTCCTTCCTCAGCCTGATGTGCCAAGAGCGGCGAGGTGGTGGAGGCAGCTGTGGGATGTAGTCTTCTACCACAATTGGCGTGGTCATGTCGCCCAGCTGTGGGATCGCCGGCGCCACCACCGGTGCGTGGTCATTATCAGGCACCACCACCATCGCGAGGCCACCTTCAGGCAGGACGGGCACGACCATCGCTAGGTCATCCTCAGCCACCACCATCTCTTGCCCATGGTCAGCCACCACCATCTCTAGCCCATGGTCAGCCACCACTATCTCTTGCCCATGGTGTCGTGGTTTTTTCATGGCAGATGTCCTCGTGAAAGGACTTAGTCGTGGAGCCATCGCAACGGGTTAGCTTGAAGGGGTTAAAGCGGACACAGGGACGCAAGAGAGTTTATACTAGTTCGGCCCCTTCGATGAAGGTAAAAGCCTACGTCTGGTTGTGATAGAATTGATGGGGTTTCGGTGACTAGGGAGCAAAACAAGCTTCGCCTAAGTCTCGAGTTGTTGTCTGTTGTCCTTGAACCGCCGCCGGGTCGTCCCCTTATATACATGGGTGACGCCCGTCGGTTTACAGAGTCCCAACACCGGCTCATATACGTGTTCGGTTTGGTCTCTACTTATTCCTAACTTACAATACAAGTTTACATAGCGACGCCGGTTTACGGCTATAAGCCTTAAACCGATCATGGGCTTTAGCCCTCATCTACCTTCATGGGCTTTAACACACTTAACTACTGATGAAGTTAACCCGGCCCAGATAGGCCGGTTTACGCCCAGTAGTAATATCCCCAACATTAGGCCCCAGATTGATTTGAACAAGTTCATGTCAATCCTTTAGAAAAAACTTCATCTTCAACATCTTCTTGTAGTTTGGTGAACTTCTGTGATGTCATCTTCTCTGATTACTGTAAACCGGAGTGACGTCATCTGTCATAAAGAAACTATCCATGATACCTTCTTGTTTAATAGATCTGCGACAATTGAGGCGACAGTTCCGTTTCCAAATTTGCAGCCCCTTGATTCTTGCGCCTGACACATGTCCCTTTCTTTATAAATAGGACCAAAGGGTCATTTCTTTTTTCCCCTTCGTGCCCTTCTGCTTCGTCTTCCTCGCGTCACCCAGCTTCGGAGCTCCGCCGCCACCGTCAACTACTGCACCAACCTTGGCCGCTGCATCACCCTGAGCATACCAGAGCACCGCGGCGACCTTCCACGTCTTCCTCAGCTCCGGTAAGTCTTCTATCTTTTTCATTATAGATCTGTTCTAGGGTTTCCATGCTCTCTAGTGTTCATCGCCTGCTCCTTGTTCATATGCTAGATCTTTAGACGAGTCTGTGAATCTTTGGTTTTGTGTAGCAGTAGTTTTTACCCTCTGTTTTCACTTTCGCATATTAGGACCATAGATCTTATCCGTAGCGATGGCTCATTGATTCGACACTGCTCCTTTTGGGCCTTGAATTTTTATCTCTTTTATGAACATGTTCCAGATCCAACGCTGTAGTATAATCTTGTGAAACCTGTTTTTGCATACTTACTCATCTGCAATCTCGACTGTTTCAATGTTTAGACCAGGCGGTTTAACTTTGTAGAAAAAATTGCCAAACCGGTATATACCATTAGTCCCCTTGTTGAACCGCCAGATGCTGTTGCTTCATAAAACTCCGGTTTAGATAGAGCTGTCTCCGGTTTAACATTGTACATACCAGTGTACTTTAATCAATGCATTCTTGAACCGGAATCACCTATCTTGTAGATTTCATCATGGCCAAGCAAGTATATGAGTGCAACTGGGTTCCTTCTCGCGTCACAGAGACTCAACTGAACAATTTAGTCCTGATCGGCGCTTTAGGCAGCAAAAACACCATCCATTGGAGGGTCCCTGGCAAAGAATGCCCTCCCACACCTCAAGAAGGAGAGGTCGTCGTTTTCGTAGATCACTTAGCCTGGGGCTTTAAGCCACCCGGTTCTAAATTTTACCGGGATGTTTTGGCCAATTTTCAACTCCGCCCACAAGACACTGGCCCCAACTCTGTTACAAACATGTGTCACTTCCAAGTGCTCTATGAGGTGTTCTTTCAAGAGGAGCCCACAGTTGAGTTGTTCAGAGACTGCTTCCATCGAAACCGCCGTACTGAGTTTACTGACGGTTCCAATACGGAATTGGGTGGTGTGGCGATTCAGAAAAGGAAAGAGGTCACATACCCTCACGCCAAACTGCACAGCCACCCCAAAGAGTGGAATCAAACATGGTTCTATTGCAAAGACACCTCCCCTGCTGGTGAAAATCCTTTGCCTGGCTTTCGTCCGGAGCATCTTAGCAATACACACCCTTCCCGCAAAGGTTGACTGCCAAGGAGAGAAGCAAATACGCTCCCCAACTGTCCAACTCAGAGCCTTCATGGCCAACGGTTTAACAGGGGTTGATCTCGCTCGCTGTTGGATATCGTGGAGCATAATGCCCCTTAGTCAGCGCTCCGATTTGATGTGCGAGTATACTGGCAGTGTTGATGACCCACTGCGACATGCTAACATCCAGCTCACCGACGAAGAAATCACAGAGGCTGTGAATAAAATGCTGAATGAACCGGAACACATCTGTGCTCGAACCGGCCTGCTTCCCTTCTGTGCCACCAACAGACCGCCAGCTGTAAGAGTTTGATTTTTCTTTTTACTGAACCTGTTATTGATATATCTGGTCATTATTTGATATCAATGTCTGTTTAAACAGGGCAATGATCCGTTTTGGAGCAAGAAGCTTCCGCAGGAGCAGCCAGAAAAAACAGACAAACCGGAAAGACCAACCTGGCCAAAGACTAAAGTCGTGAAACGACCTGCTCATAAGAAGAAAACCACTGCATCTTCTGATTCGGCCCCTGATGATGATGTGGGTAATCCGGACCTTGAGGTAGAGCTTGACTCACTTGGCTTATTTTTCATACGCCTTATTGATGATGATATTTGTCAGGATGATGCCGAAGCCAGCCATGCTGATGCTGCAGAGGTAATTACTCTCTCTTCCGATTCAAACCCTTTGCCTTCACTAAAAATCCGTCAGGCAAACCGGAAGGTTAAATTTTCTCATGCTCTTTCTTACTTGGATCCCAAATTTCTTATGAAGACCCAACAGCACAAAGCTCGCTGCACAACCCGGCACAGCGGCCAGGTAGTTACCTCCGCCGGTTTACCGAACAGTCTGGTTCAGAAACGCCGTTCAAGGGTCTCTAATTTGCTTGTCAGTGCTTGTCCTAAAGCGGGCTGTTTTCGTCAACCTCTTAATCCATCTGACTCCGATTATTAGGTTACTTCCCACTCATCCTCTGGCGAGTCATCGGCTACTCAGCTGCCACCGCTGAAAACGGTGCTTGGGTAAGCTATACTTATCATAATATTTCTGGTACATCACCTTGGAACATATGCTGTATTTGACTTTGTTATTCCTTTCAGGGCCAAGCCTAGGCCGAGCAAGAAGGCTTTGCCTGGATAAAGCGGATGAGGAGGACGCCGTCCCTGAACCGGGTAAAACACCAGATCTTGAAGCGGCTATTCCTGAAGATATACCCAATGATCCACCACAGCAGGATGACGATTTTATTGCCAAAGAAAGGCCTATTGACACCTCAAGCCCTGTCAACCAGCCCACAAGACCCATCCGGTTTGGGAGATCCACCAGTCCATCCCAGCCTGCTGACAAACCGACTGCGCCAGTGCAAACAGGTGATGCTAAGGATGATGAAGTTGTAATTATTGGCATTGGTCGTACAGAGCCCAGCAATCCTGTTGTTTTATCCAAGCATACCGCCAAAGAAGAATTTGCTGCCATGGGCAAAGGCAAGTGGAATGTTGACTTGGCGACCTATGCTGCTCTGAATGCCCAAGATCTTCATTTTGGCTACCTGAACCGGTTGTATACCAGCCGTGATTATGAAGCTGGTCTGGTGAATATGATGAAAGAGAAATTTGAGGTAACTTTCATGTACTTTTTCCTACTTGGATATTTCAATTTTGTTAACTCTCCTAGCCCCCAAGGGACGGTTTAGAATCTTCATTCAAACTGGGACTTGCTAATATAAATCCCAATGCTTCGGAATTCGCTGATGTAGCCCCCAAGGGCCGGTTCAACTTGGTGTAGTTAAACCGGGACTTTAAGTAATTGAGATCGCAGCATCAGAATTTATTCGAGTAAATAGCTATTAGCCCCCAAGTGCCAAGTTGAATACTTGTATTGATCTTGGGACTTTATAATCAAGTGAAATATGAAGATCAAATAGGCATTAGCCCCCAAGTGCCAAGTGCATAACTTGTTATGTGGTTGGTGCTTCAATTCTTGCACTGCTTGCTGAATCATATAACTGTCTATATGCAGGCTGAGCTGAAGACAAAATAAAACCAAGTCGCCGATCTCCAAGAAAATCTGAAGTCCCAACAGTCTGAAACCTCAAAAGCAAAAGAGGAGTTGACCAGCGCCTTAAGCATCATGGAACAGCTTAAGAAGGATTTCAAGAAGGAGCGGTCGGATTGGGCCACTGAAAAATCCGCTTTAACCAAACGAGCAGAAGATGCCGAGGCTGCACTGAAACCGGTGGTGGACGAACTGACCAGCATAAAGCGGCACGTGCATGCCATGACCGCTGCTATCTTTGGTAAGCTGGTTTGATTTCTGGATTGATTCGGCCGTCTTATAGAGCTTCCGGTTTGTTGACCCTTTGTAATACTTCAGGGACACGCATTGGTCACTTGGGGTCAGATGTGCGGAAGAAATTGAAAGCCCCCTACACATTGATCGAACAACTGTACACTGGTGCACAGCGGATCATCTCTACTGCATCCCACAACAATTCGGCGCCCACTTTGATTCAGGACACTCTGAAGAGACTGTCGATGCTTCCTACCCGGGTTGAAGAGCTGAAGAAATCTACTACTCGAACCGGTGCGATCAATGCCTTAATCCGGGCAAAAGCTTGGGTGCCGGATTTTGATCCTGTTGAAGCGGCTCAGGGCTATCCCAGCTTGAAGGAAGACGGGTCAGAGTTTAGTGAAGTGGATCTGCGAGCAATAAACCGGGAGGTGCGTCCGCTAGCTTGTCAATTGGTTGAAGAAGTAGACTTGTCTCATTATCAAGCCCAATATGACAACCAAAACAAGCGAGTAGTTGCACCAATTCCTGAAGCGGAAAATCTTATCCCTCCAATCCGTAAGCATA
Organism: Triticum urartu; assembly: GCF_056163025.1. Taxonomy (NCBI): domain Eukaryota; kingdom Viridiplantae; phylum Streptophyta; class Magnoliopsida; order Poales; family Poaceae; genus Triticum; species Triticum urartu. Next base: position 38,047,261 of record NC_141877.1, on the reverse strand, counting down.
CTTACGCTCCCGATATTGAACCGTCGTTGCTGATCCATGATGAAGCTGTCTTTCAAGCATTAATGGGAATCGACTGGACAACTGTTGATTTCCAGCCGCTGGGTAGAGAAGCTGAAGTTGAAGCGGCGCGGGATGACCCACAACCATCAGGCCAGGCTGGTAACCAAGCTTGAACCGGAAGCCGGTTTAAACTTCTTCTCCTTTGCGAAAAAACAATGATCTTATTTTGGGCACCGTGTTGCCTTGTAATAGGCTAGCCGATACTCTTGATTTTGATATGCCTTCGTGCATAATATTACTGCAACTTGTTCTTCCTTTGGGTGATGAACTGTCCAAAGTATTTTCTGCAATACAAAAAATCTTAAAGTGCCACCGCGGTTGTACCGTCAGGCGGAGTATGATGTCTGCATATATGAAATCAAAATATCTGAAAATTAAGCATATGATCAAATCTTTGGGATACATAATACCTGCCATCGTTGGGCATGAAGTTGGCTTGGCCAATCTTGAAGCGGAGGTTTATAAACCCACACTGTTGGAGGAGATAGCAGCTCCTGTATATATATAATGCCGGTTTACCATGTAAACCGTGCCGGGTTATAATAAAACACCGTGTTACTCCATAATAGGATGTTTATAAAAAATCAAACCGGGCAAATAGTCTCCGGATTAAAAATGGACCGTGTTCCGTCAATTGACAGTTTGAACCGGCTTAAAACTTTGTCGGTTTAAAAAAGACAACAAAAAGAAAGAAATATCTATCAAAGAAAAATGTGAAGCAAAGGCAATGATAAAACCGTTTGCAAAAAGAGGCTTTATTTGAGCTGATCAGATGGCATTACCATGGTCGGACACGACCAAGCTCCCGATAGGTGTAGCTATGGTTCAAGTCAGCCAGGTCCCCAAATGAAACCGTGGCATTTATGCCGATCAAGAGGCGTGGCAATGGTTCGGGTTCGACCAAGCCCCCAAGTGATTCTGTGGCCTTAGGCCGATCAAGAGGCGTGACTGGTTCAGGCGTGACCAAGTCCCCAAGTGATCTGGTGGCTCTCGCCTATCAAGAGGTGTTGCATTGGTTCGGACACGACCAAGCCCCCAAGTGATATAAGATGATGCTTTGAAAACTAACTCAAGGGGTAAACCGGAGGCCGCTTTAGAACAACTCTGTGTAACCACACATGATGTAAAAGAACAGATACCCCGCTTTAGCTGAGGTTCCGGTTTATTATATTTAATCATAATATATACATCGTCATAATATGTACATAAGTAGAGCCAATGGCTCAGGTATAGTAAGGCCGAAGATGAGCTATGTTCCACGGCCTGTTGGTCTCCTCCTCTGATGTACGTGAGTCTTTATGCTCTTGAATATTGCTCAGATAGTATGACCCGTTGTGCAGATTCTTGCTGACCACGAAAGGTCCCTCCCATGGTGGGGATAGCTTATGCATATCAGTCTGATCTTGGATGAGCCGAAGCACCAAATCTCCTTCCTGAAAGGTTCTGGTTCTGATTCGGAGACTGTGATAACGACGAAGATCCTGTTGGTAAATCGCCGAGCGGGCAGCTGCTATGTCATGTTCTTCATCCAACAGATCCAAAGCGTCTTGCCGTGTTGTCTCATTGTCCACTTCAACATAAGCCGCCACACGAGGTGAGTCATGACAAATATCACTTGGGAGAACCGCCTCCGCTCCGTAGACCACGAAGAACGACGTGTATCCTGTTGATCTGTTGGGTGTAGTATTGATGCTCCATAACACAGATGGTAACTCTTCTACCCAACAAACCGGTGTTCTCTGCAAAGGAACCATAAGCTGGGGCTTGATGCCTCTCAAGATCTCTTGATTAGCCCTTTCTGCTTGACCATTGGACTGTGGGTGTGCCACTGATGAAACGTCAAGCCAGATGTGCTCCCGTTCGCAGAACTCCTTCATGGCACCCTTGGAAAAATTGGTACCATTATCTGTGATGATACTGTGTGGAAAGTCAAACCAGAAAATCACTTTTTTGATGAACTGAACCGCCATGGCCGCATCACACTTGCTAACAGGTTCTGCCTCCACCCACTTTGTAAACTTGTCAACTGCCACCAGGAGGTGGGTCTTCTTATCTTTGGACCTTTTGAAAGGCCCAACCATATCCAGCCCCCAAGTCGCAAACGGCCAAGTAATTGGAATCATTCTCAATTCTTGAGCCGGCACATGAGCACGTCTTGAAAACTTTTGGCAACCGTCACATCGTCTGACCAGATCCTCCGCATCAGCATGAGCAGTTAACCAATAGAAGCCATGGCGAAACGATTTAGCCACCAAAGATTTTGAACCGGCATGGTGACCACAATCTCCTTCGTGGATCTCACGCAAAATTTCATAGCCTTCTTCAGGAGACACACAGCGTTGAAACACCCCTGATTGATACACTTCGGTTTAGCCAGGGAGGTGATGGCTGTGATCTTCTCCGGATTAGCCTCGATTCCCCTGTTGGACACCAGAAAACCCAATAACTTGCCTGCCGGTACACCAAAGACACACTTGGCCAGATTAAGCATCATCTTGTACGTCCTCAGGTTATCAAAGGTTTCCTTCAAGTCGTCAACCAGAGTCTCCTTGTCCCTTGATTTAACCACAATATCATCCATGTAAGCATGTACATTACGGCCGATCTGCTTGTGAAGACAATTTTGTACACACCGTTGATAAGTTGCCTGGGCACTCTTGAGCCCAAAGGGCATAGACACATAGCAGAAGGCTCCAAAGGGAGTTATGAATGCCATCTTCTCCTGGTCCTTAACTGCCATTTTGATCTGATGATAGCCAGAATATGCATCCAAAAAACTCAAACGCTCACAACCCACCGTAGCATCAATAATTTGATCAATACGGGGGAGGGCAAAAGGATCTGCTGGACAAGCCTTATTAAGATCTGTGTAATCCACACACATGCGCCAGGTGCCGTTTTTCTTAAGGACCAGCACCGGATTGGCAAGCCACTCAGGGTGGAAAACTTCAATAATAAAGCCAGCTGCTAAGAGCCTGGCTACCTCTTCTCCAATCGCCTTGCGTGTTTCTTCGTTAAACCGGCGGAGGAACTGTTTCACCGGTTTGTATTTAGGATCCACATTAAGGGTGTGCTCAGCGAGTTGCCTCGGTACACCTGGCATGTCAGAGGGCTTCCATGCAAAAATGTCCCGATTCTCACGCATGAACTCGATGAGCGTGCTTTCCTATTTCAGATCCAAGTTGGCACTGATGCTGAACTGCTTGGACGAATCGCCAGGTACAAAGTCAACAAGCTTAGTTTCTGCTGCTGATTTGAACTTCAGGGCCGGATCATGCTCCGTAGTTGGCTTCTTTAATGGAGTCATGTCCGCCGGATCAACATTGTCCTTATAATACTTCAGCTCCTCGGTGGCACAAACCGACTCTGCGTAGGCCGCATCTCCTTCCTCGCACTCCAAAGCGATTTTACGGCTTCCGTGAACCGTTATTGTCCCCTTGTGACCCGAAATCTTGAGTTGCAAATACACATAACAGGGCCGTGCCATAAACTTGGCGTAGGCCGGTCGCCCAAATAGGGCGTGATACGGACTTTGGATTTTCACCACTTCAAACGTCAATGTTTCCGACCTGGAATCATGATCGTCTCCAAAGGCCACTTCCAGAGCTATCTTACCAACAGGATATGCTGACTTGCCAGGTACCACACCATGGAACACCGTATTGGACGGTTTGAGATTTTTATCTGCTAGTCCCATACGACGGAAGGTCTCATAGTACAAGATATTAATGCTGCTCCCTCCATCCATGAGTACCTTGGTGAACTTATAACCTCCCACCTGAGGCCCCACCACCAATGCTAGTTGACCCGGGTTATCAACCCGGGGTGGGTGATCCTCTCTGCTCCATATAATTGGCTGCTCAGACCAGTGTAAGTAACGGGGCACGACCGGTTCAACAGAGTTGACTGCCCGCTTCTGAACCTTCCGGTCTCGCTTGTCCAAGCTAGTGGTGAAGACATGGTACTGCCCACTATTCAACTGCTTTGGGTTGCTCTGGTAACCCGACTATTGGTGCTGCTGGTTGTAACCACCCTGGTTATTTTGATTATTTTGATTGTTATGTCCGCCCGGATTGCCATTAAATCCTGAACCGGAATTTCCTCCACCGTAACCCGGCCCGGATCCTGAGCCACCGCCGGAGCCGTGATCATACCGGAAAGCATTAGAATTCTTGAACTCCTGCATAATGAAGCAATCCTTCCGAAGGTGGTTTGCTGGCACCTCATTCGTCCCATGCTTTGGACAGGGCTGGTTCAATAGATAATTTAAGCGGTTCGGGTTAGGGTTAGGCGCTCCACCGTGATTCGGCGGTTTACCCTTGCGTCGCTGACCCTTGTCCTGCGCGTTGGTATTAGCCACGAAGTCCATGTTGCCATCCGCTTTACGCTTGCCTCCGCTATCGTTACCTGCCGAGTGATGCTGCTGACCTTTGGAGTTGCTGTTCTTCTTTCCCTTCCCTGTCTTGTCATCATCAGACTCGGGATCCTTGGTACTATCAGAATCAGCATACTTTAGCAAGGCAGCCATGAGGGTCCCCATGTCAATGCAATGGCGCTTCATCCGTCCTAACTTCAGCTTTAGGGGCCCAAACCGGCAATTGCCTTCTAGGGTTATAACCGTGGTGTCAGCGTTGATGCGGTCTGATGAATGCAGAACCTGCGAGACCCGGCACACCCAATGAGTCGTCGATTCTCCTTCCTCCTGGACACAGGCAGCTAAGTCCACTATCGACATAGACTGCTTACATGTATCCTTGAAATTACTGATAAACCAGGCTCGTAATTGGGCCCATGAACTGATAGAATTGGCCGGTAAGCTTTTTAACCAAGTGCGGGCCGTTCCTTCAAGCATCATGGTGAAGTACTTCGCACATGCCGCATCATCCGCATCAAGCATCTCCATGGCCATCTCATAGCTCTCCACCCATGTCTCTAGGGGTTGATCCGCCGTGTAATTTGGTACCTTGCGCGGGCCCTTGAAATCCTTGGCAGGCGCACATTGCGTAAAGCGGGGACAAGGCAAGGCACCCCCAAAGAACTTGAAGTAACACCGGGTTCGACCAAGATAGTTGGACGAACCGGCGTAAGCTGCCGAGCCTGATACTATGCGGCTAACTCGGCCTCCGAGCATGCTCGGGCCCGGTCCACCACTTCCTGAGCGTTATCAGCACCACCCGCCGGGTTGTTACCGCGGGGTGCTCCATGTCGTTCATTACTTGACACTACCGGTTCATCCATACGCCTGCTATAGCTCCGGCTTGTACGAGGGGTCGAGTGGATCCGGCCGCGGCTGTACGAGTATGCTTCCTGTTGGACCAAAGCTGTCCTAAGAAGCTCCTTGACCCGTCGCGTCTCTACCGCCTACGGTGAGTCATCTTCAATTGGAATGGCCTCCAGCCGTGCAGCAGCGGCAATGAGATTGTCCATCGGGTTGGAGTAGTGACCCGGAGGTGTTGAAACAGCCTAAGGTATAACAGTGTTTTGACGAGGCAGATCCATCAGACGGGGCTGAACCGGCACGCCGGTCCCAGGAGCTTCCGCCCGGTTTCCCTCCAGCAGATTACTGGTTCCTGCTCCTGGGGTGTTGAAAAGGTCTTTGGCCTCGAAAACCGAAGGCAAACGGGATCGGTACTTCCTCTTCATGACTTCATGCGACGCGTTCTGGTCCAACATGAGCCTATAGGCTTGTGCGTCTAAAGGGGCCCGCTCTGTGGTCATCCTGGCATTCTCAGCTGCCAGGTCCGCCTTGGCCTGGGTGATCTGTTCCTTTACCTTTGCAATCTCCGCGTTGTGGACGTCCTGATCCGCCGGGTTAGCTTCTGCCATAAGCACAGCCAATGCATCAAATAGATCTGATAGAACTTGAGCCGGCGGGCGTACAGAGCTTCCTGCCCCGGCAGCTGTCGCCGCTACTGAACCGGAGGTTATTGGCGCAGCGGTCAAAGAATGAAGCGCTGCTTGTGTGCCGGCCATGAATATTTCAACTCGGTTGGGTAGATCAGAGGGGTCCGGAATACTGTCACCATCGGAACAGCCCCCAATCCGGCCATCTTGTAGCTGATATACAGATTCGGTTTCTCCGGTTGATGACTCATCGCCGGAATAAACGACGGTCTCGCCGCGTGATTCTGATCCATCCTCATAACTTCCTCCATGGATGACTCCCACGAAGGCACGCTTCACGGCCGGTTTAACCCGGGCGGATCGCGCACGCTGAGCCGTTTCGACGAGGTCGGTGCAGATGTCCGGCTCAGGGCCCGGTTCACCGATCTTGCCGATGAAAACGTGTATGCCACCAAAGGGGACCTGGTACCCGTACTCAACTGAGCTGGCCTCGGGGCCCCAGCCTGCATCATCGATGTAGAGCTTGCCGCGACGACTCTTAGTCATCCGGCCCATAGTGTAGCCCTCAAGTCCTTCAAAGCGGCCCTCCAAGAACTTGAAACCATCGTGTGATAGCCCCACGGTGGGCGCCAACTGTCATGGTTTTGTCACGGCAGATGTCCTCGTGAAAGGACTTAGTCGTGGAGCCATCGCAACGGGTTAGCTTGAAGGGGTTAAAGCGGACACAGGGATGCAAGAGAGTTTATACTAGTTCGGCCCCTTCGATGAAGGTAAAAGCCTACGTCTAGTTGTGATGGAATTGATGGGGTTTCGATGACTAGGGAGCAAAACAAGCTTCTCCTAAGTCTCGAGTTGTTGTCTGTTGTCCTTGAACCGCCGCCGGGTCGTCCCCTTATATACATGGGTGACGCCCGTCGGTTTACAGAGTCCCAACACCGGCTCATATACGTGTTCGTTTTGGTCTCTACTTATTCCTAACTTACAATACAAGTTTACATACCGATGCCGGTTTACGGCTACAGGCCTTAAACCGATCATGGGCTTTAAGCCCTCATCTACCTTCATGGGCTTTAACATACTTAACTACTGATGAAGTTAACCCGGCCCAGATAGGCCGGTTTACGCCCAGTAGTAATATCCCCAACACATGGTCAGCCACCACCATCCCTTGCCATTGGTCAGCCACCACCAGCGCTAGGTCATCCTCAGCCTGATGCCCATCGTCATCCTGCAGCTCCTCATCCTCACTCTGCTCCTCTTCTCCTGCACTCCAGTCCGGATCATCGTTCTTGTTGTCTTTGCTGCTGCCAGAATCGCTGCTGCTTTCGCTAAAGCCAGAATCGTTGTTGCTCTTGCTACAGCCATAATCGCTGCTGCTTTGGCTGTAGCCAGTGTCGCTGCTGCTGCTCCCATTGCCTGTCCAAATGCAACAATGACCGTTAACAATCGATGTGAGACAAAACCAAATGTAGAGGAATAAGAAGAGGCAGAACACACTGGCATCTTCGTCGTCAGCGTAGCGCATGCGACACATAGTCGCGTTGAAAACCTTCACGATGATCATTGTGGCGTCATCATCATACCTGAAGAGAAGAAAGTACCCGGTCCACAGGTCGTAGGCACTGTAGAACTTCTCCCAGCCACGGCACAGGTACATGTGGCCCTCCTCGATCACCAACTCCACGTCCCACAGCCTGCGAACCCCGCTGCCGGCCTGTCGGAGCTTCACATTATCTGGCGGAACTTCACCCATCATCTTCATAAAAGCGTCAGGCAGCCTCTGAAATTTGGGACAAGGAGTGATGTAGAAAACAACAGAGTTATCATAATGAGATGGGTGAAGGGGAGATCTCTCGTTTTATATACCTGCCTCGTGGCTGATACTGAAGAAGAAAGTATGACAGTAAAGAACTCGAAAGCATCCAACTCGTACTCCGGTGAGGCAGAGCGGCGGTGGCTGCTCCCCCCCATCTCTGATAAGCAGCAGAAGAGACCAATTAGTACCCTTACAACATTATCATACAAAAGTATAGCAGCATAAATTTTGAGTAGAAGATAATCAACATTAGTCGCAAGTACCCCATATGTCCTATTTTTAGCAAAGTCATGCTAAAATTCACGGAAAATTTCAGCATGACCTTTGCTGAAAATAGGACATATGGAGTACCTGAATTTGCCGAAACGGAAGTTAATCGACATTCCGGCAAACTCAAGCGCCTCTCGGGGTACCTGCAAATTCATCACGACACAATGGTCGGAGAGAAAACCCAGCAACTTTACAAGTCTTTCACAGATTTGTTTGCAAGTTCTGATATGTAATAAAGATGAGCCTCAAGATACAACACATCAAGCATGGAAAACAAGGCAAACGTTTGAGATATCGAGTTTGAAGACATTATACTGCAATTCACTCATAAAGCCATGATTAAATGTGCATAACTACCACTGAGAAAATAATAGGTCTCATCTTCTCATGCATAAACTGCATATCCAGAAGGCACATAGCTAGAAAGGGTGAAAATTACATGGACATTAATCTGTCCAGTTTTTCATTATGGGATTGCTAAACATCACACATAACAGTACCACCCAAACTTTGAGCTAGCATACAGAGAGCAATGCCATTTTTTGCAACATCAAAACTGAAAAATCAATACACTTTCTAGCATAAGACTAATCTTTTCACCAATGAGCCAAGAGAAAAAGGAATTAGCCTGCTGTTCTTAGACCTAGATTCTAGAAGAATTCTATAAGCAAGTGAATCCAGGAATAAAATCATGTATTATTTACCTTTGACTACCAAGGTCGAGACTTGCCACAACAAAGGGAGGAGTAGGTCTGGACAAAAGGAGACACGATGCCCGGATGAAGAACAAACCCACGACACGATGGCCAATCGACCCTGCGAAATGAGGTGAACAGAGCAGCAGCAGCAGGTCAGCAAGATTTCTACAAGTAGGCAACCTGGGATGACCAAAGAGAAGACTAGCAATTAGTCTGAAACTTTTATGCACAGGGAAGACTACCCTTAGTCTGAAACTGTGAGGAGCAAGAGCAAGTAAATTAAACAGTACTGAAACATGGCCATCTCTCGTACAGAGGTGAATCTAGATATGCCATCTCCCTATACAGATGTAGAACTTTCTTTCTTTCTCTCATTTATGCCCAGCTTAAGGCCAGCAGCAGCAAGGAACAACGGCAAGCAGCAGCAAGCAATAAAGCAATCAGCCTCAGCCAGCAGCGGCAACAACAACAAACAACAAAGCATGTTCTGGTTATGTGGGGCTTCTAGGCACATCACTGAGTTTGTTCTAGCAAGCGACAATTTTATGTGAGCTATATGTGGTTCATAGCTCAATGTGATCATACTTCAAACTTTTAACTGTATGGGTGGGAAATCTGATGGTTGAACAGCGATTGACTTTGGCAAAAATCAGTGGCTAGTTGAATTGCTTAATTTCAGAATTGAAGCTAACCTCTCGGCTAACCGAATTGCTTACTCCTACTGTGGATGAAAGATTGCAGCAAGAGAGCAAGCAAGCAACTCAGCACAAAACAGATGTAACCTAACTAGTCTCATGGCAAGTACTTAGTACCAAGAAGCAACAACAAACAGACACGACGCATGGTACAAATTACTACAACAAATTTCCATGAACTATACTGTCAATAAAAAACCCTGCTAGAATTACAACAACTACACTGAACCTATTTCAAAAAGATAGAAAATGAACACATAAAAAGAACACTACATATACTCATCTATTTTCCTCAGTTTTTTTTAAAAAAAGGGACCAAAAAATGGACAAACATGAACTGCAGCTACTGATATGGTCTACTACCAAACATAAACTGCAGAAAAAAGAAAAGGAGAGGGAAGTGGTTAGGGTTCAAACCCAATACATTAGGTGTACCTAATGCACATGGAGTACTAATTATTCATGTTTGCTAGGCACTACTCCCACAATTTTTTGAACCTAATTTGACCTAAATTCGAGAGGGATTTGACCTAAACCTAGCAAAAGAGAGAAGAAGAGGGCATGGTCGGGAGGGAGGAGAGGAGGAAGAGAGGAGAAGAGAGGCAGAGGGAGGAGGGTTACCTGACCACGATGAGGTGGTGGCCGGAGCGGAGACGACGGAGGGCGGAGACGGCGAGCTTGGGGGAGGCGGGGATAGACGGCGGGGAGGTCGCGGGCCTCCTCTCCTGGTGGACGTGGGGCCTCCTCTCCTGGTGGACGTGGGGTGGCTCTGAGGCAAGGGAGGCGGCACTCGGGGGGGGGGGGAGGCGGGGCTCGGGGGGAGGCGGCGAAGGGGAGAGGGAGGCGGCGGGGGCGCGTGGGCGGCTGCGGCGAGGTTAGGTCGAGTGGGGGATCTGGCGAGGGAGGGAGAGAGGCCAGAGGGGAATAGGTGGAGTAGGGGGAGGGTTAGCAATGGCACACCTCCCCCTAGTGCGCCATAAGTACGACGGCAGCAATGGCGCACCACCCCCCGGTGCACCATTAGTAATTTTTTATTACAGTTTGAACACTCAGGTTATATTCCACCTAACCGTATTCAAAACAGAACACACACACTAGCCTGACTGGTCAGCACGCATCACACACACTGGGAGGTCTTGGGTTCGATTCCCAGGCTCCCCAATTTTTGTTTTTATACATTTTTTTCTTTGCACATATCTTTTTATGCATGCATCAAAATATCACATGTCACATATGCTAGATGCTCAGAATTTCATGTAGAAAGAATAATATGCAGTTTGTTGCCATGTTAACAACATTTAAAATGCTGTTTGATATTTATTTGTGTTTAAATATGTTCAAACTTGTTTAAATCATAACTAAATATCCATAGCTCCAAATTTGACAAACTTTATATGCTTTTGGGAGTAACATATATGCGGTGGGTCGGCGGCGGCGGTGGAGCAGGGGAGGGTGCGGTGGGTGCTCAGCGACGGTGGAGCGGGCCGGGGATCGAGATCGAGATGGAGGGGGATAGCGATCGAGATTTAAAAATATTCATCAAATTTGAAAAAATATTCATGAATTCAAAAAGTGCCCATGAAATTCAAAAATATTCATGAGTTCAAAAAGTGCCCATGTAATACAATTGAGAAATGAAGACTACGATTTAAATACAATCGATCTTAGCTAGCTAGCTATCTGTTCACAATCTTATTGCCCTTCTTTTTTGCAAATGGAGTTCTTCTGTGGAACGAACGTCCTTTAGGTAGCGTGGTCCTGCTTCTTCTTGTGGTGTATTCTGCTACTTCATCGTCGTCGTCATGTTTGATCTTCGGAGCAACGCAGGAGCTTTGCTACCTTAGGGTCCGCGAAATAGCGCTGCAGACGAGGAGTGATCGGAAAGTACCACACCACTTTTCGAGGATCTTTCTTCCTCTTCTTGTATCGAGTGACGCCGCACACCAGACATATGGTAGACTCCGCGTGTTCGTCCCGATAAATGATGCAATTTTTCATGCACACATGGTATTTCACGTGCGGTAAATCCAGAGGACACACGATTTTCTTCGCCTCCTCGAAATTGGTCGGGCACTTGTTCCCCTTGGGAAGACGTTCGTGCCGGAATGACATGTTCTCGTCGAAGCACGCGTCGGTCATTTTGTGTTTTACCTTCATCTCCAGAGCCATGAGCGTTACTTTCAGGCGGGTATCCTCAGGCCTGCATCCTTCATACAATGGAGTAACCGCGTCTATCTCCAGTTGATCCAGCTTGACTTTCTCTCGGGCGGCAACTCTTGCGTTATCCGTCTGCTTGAGAAGCAGCTCTTGAATATGAGGGTCCTGCACCCAGCCCATCGATGATCCATCATCGTCTGCTCCGCCGGCATCTTCATCTTCATGATCATGCCCTTCGTCTGCTCCGGCATCTTCCTCATCATCATGTCCGACATCTTCTACATGATGACTGTGTACAGCATCACCGTCGTGATCATGTCCTGGAGATTCTTCGTCTTCTCGCCCGCCCGAGCCACGGTGGTTGTCTTGCTGCCCTTCCTCATTTCTTGCCCGGCCCCCATGGACGACTTCATAGTCATCTTCATCACCTTGCCACCGATAGCCATCCATGAAACCATGCAAGAGCAGGTGGTCCCGCACCTGCCCGGAATCCGGGTCCACAATAAGGCTCTTCAGCTTGCATCTTCGACACGGACATCTTATCTCCGTCTCGTTCTTTTGAAGCATCTCGGCCTTCGCGGAGCTCAAAAACCTATTCACGATGCCTTCGGTCATCGTGCGGACCATGGTCGCCTGCGGGGTAGAGCAAAACGATATTTTAGAACCCAAAAAAAATTTGGCATGACTTTCCCTAAAAATAGGACCAAAAAGAATGCATAGTGCCAAAATTCTCGCCGAAACGGAAATGAATCAACATTCCGGCAAAATATTGGCAACTATCGCATTTCAAATACCGGTACCTGCAAACACAAACATATATGCAACACCACAAACATACATAGATCTACCTAGGCCACAAAAAGTGCATGTGCACGTTGTTGGAGCGAGCTAGGGAGAAAAAAAGTAGATCTACAACATGAAGATAGCTTTCCCCTTACTTACCTATCAAAAAAAATGTAATTTCACCACTTAATTTTGATGAATCTATGGTGCAAATGAGGTGAGGAGGAGGAGGCAGTCGACAAGCTTGGAGAAGGAGATGGAGGGAATGAAGTGGGGAAAGTGAGTGTGTAGGTGTGGCTGTCCAGAATATCTAGCTGGTCCCAGGTTACTAATGGCGCACCACCTGGACGTGCGCCATTAGTAACCCAACATATTAATGGCGCATCACCTGGCCGTGCGCCATTAGTAGTTTTGCAAAAAAGTTAAAAAATATATATATACATACTAATGGCGCACCGTGGCATAGTGCGCCATTACTAGTTTAAACTAGTAATGGCGCACTATGCCACGGTGCCCCATTAGTAGTTTTGCAAAAAAAGAATAAAAAATACATTAGTGGCGCACTTTGTTGCTGGTGCACCATTACTAGTTAGAACTACTAATGGTGCACTTAGCCTGGATGCGCCATTAGTATGTTTGGAAAAATGAAAAAAAATTGTTACTAGTGGCGCACCTTATGCCTGGTGCGCCATTAGTGTCTTCCACACTAATGGCGCATCACCTGATGGTGCGCCATTAGTATATAGTAGTGGCGCACCTCTTCTCTGGTGCGCCATTAGTGTCAATTTCATCTATAGCCCTTTTCCTAGTAGTGCGTTCAAGGGTTAAACTTGGCCTGACTTGGGCGGTACTCCAAGTCCCCGACGAAACGGCTTCACGGGGCTCGTCGGCAGCAGAGAGCGCGCTCTGCGCCTCTCTGGCTGCAGTGACTGTGCTGCAGCATGCACAGGGGAGGGGGTGGACATGCGGAGGCTCCGGGTGGCTTGGGCGGTGCTGGTCGGCGCCGAAAGGCAGGGCTGGCCCCCTGTCGACCGCCATGGGTGGTTCTGCCACCGTAGAAGACGCCGGCGATGAGGTGCCATGTTGCCACCGACACTTGCGCCCGGCCAAGCGACCTTGCGGCGCTGTGGATAAGGAGGAGGAGCAGTGCGCAAGAGGCCAGCGCGAGCACTGGCGAGATTGACGCTGCGCTTTGAAGAAACGACACCGTCGACTGAACCCAGACACTGAAACCTGAACTTTTCTGAATTTTGACAGAAACAGTGCATGCCAAGTGTTCGATGAAATGTTTTTGGCATGTGGAAAAATTTTCTGGAGCCGATCTTTGTTGAGGTGATGTCTCAATGCATCTGGGGGCTGCCTGATTTATCTCGGAATTTTTGGAGAAGAAAAACAATGAATTTCATCAAAATTTGCAAATCAGGTCCAAACTTGCAGCAAACATATTTTGAAAATTTTGAACTGTGGGCCAATGGATATAGATGGATCTTGGTGGAGGGTGCTAAGGACTAGCCAGAGGAGTTTGTTTGGGACGAAAACTCAAAAGGAAACTTGTAGGTCCTTTGTAAGTCACCTAGGCCCAAAATAAATGACAGACATTGTTTTGAGGATAAAATAAATAGAATAAAAATCAAAAATGGGCTGGAACTTGCTGGAGTTGGATAATTGACTTGAACCAAAGTAGGGAGGTGGATTTGGAAGAAGATATCAACATGTGACATGGCAAAAGAGAAATTTTTGAATGGGAAAAGAATAAACCCATAATCCCTAGGGTTACTTTTTAATAGAAGGAATTTCAAGAACTTTCAAAAATAAATTTGTGTTGAGGTAAGACAAAATGAAAAGCTCTCAAGACCAAAAAAATCAAGTTTGAGAAGAGCACCAAAAATATTTGTCATAAAAGTTTTGAGAAGGAGAGGTTTTTAATAAAGATTTGAAATAGCCTCCTTCAAATCCAATAAAGAATTTGATAAAAACCAAATCAAAATTTTTGGAGTGTCACAACACCTACCCCCTTAGGAAAAATCTTGTCCCCGAGATTTCAGCTGATCCTCAAATAGGTGTGGGTACTCTGCCCGGAGTGAGTCCTCTCTTTCCCATGTTGCTTCATCCTCGGTGTGATTGCTCCACTGAACCTTGAAAAACTTAATTGTTTTCTGACGGGTCCTCCTTTTAGACTCTTCTAATATTTTTATTGGGTGTTCCCTGTAGGTGAGGTCTGGTTGCACGTCAATGCTCTCATGTGACACTTGCTTCTCTGGGTTGCTTACGCATTTCCTCAACTGTGAGACATGGAACACGTCGTGGACGTCTGACAGCTCTTTGGGTAGGTCTAGCTGGTAGGCTACTGTGCCTCTCTGTGCGACCACACAGAAGGGTCCAATAAATCTTGGTGCTAGTTTTCCTTTAACCTTGAACCATTGCAGACCCCTCATAGGGGATACTCGTAGATATACATATTCACTGGGTTCAAAGCTGACTTCATGGTGCTTTTGATCGCAATAACTCTTTTGTCGGCTTTGAGCTGTCTTGAGTCGGTCCCTGATTTGTCTAACTTTTTCTTCAGCATCCTTGAGCATGTCTGGGCCGAAGATACGGCTGTCTCCTGTTTCGGACCAATTTAATGGAGTACGACATCTCCGCCCGTACAAGGCTTCAAAAGGTGCCATTTGTAGACTGGATTGGTAACTGTTGTTGTATGCAAACTCGGCATATGGCAAGCTTTCTTCCCAACTGGTTCCATAGGTGAGGACACATGCTCTCAGCATGTCCTCTAAAATTTGCTTCACGCGTTCAGTTTGTCCATCAGTCTGGGGGTGATATGCTGTACTGAATGCTAGTTGAGTTCCCAGAGCCTGTTGTAAATGATCCCAGAATTTCGAGACGAATTGAGTGCCTCTGTCGGATATTATGGTCTTTGGAACTTCATGCAGACAAACTATACGGGAGAGATAATGCTTGGCAAGCTTCTGAGTGGTGTGGGTTGTCTTTACTGGGATGAAATGTGCCACCTTGGTTAGTCTATCTGTGATGACCCATATGGCGTCATTTTTGTGTGGTGACCGAGGTAGTCCGACAATAAAATCCATCCCAATTTCGTCCCATTTCCACTCAGGTATCCGGTTTGGCTGTAATAGTCCCGCTGGTTTTTGATGCTCGGCTTTAATGCGTTGACAAGAATCGCAACATGCAATGAAGGTGGCTATATCCCTCTTCATACCGTGCCACCAAAATCTTTCCTGAATGTCCTTATACATTTTGGTTCCTCCAGGGTGGATTGAATATGGAGCGGTGTGGCCTTCAGCTAGAATTTGCTGTTTGAGGTCTTCTATATTTGGCACGCAGAGTCTGACTCCGTACCATAATATTCCCTCATCGTCTATGACGAATTCCGAGGCCTTGCCCATACTCACTTTTCTTTTTATGCCTTCGATGCTGGGGTGTCCATGCTGAGCTTTCTTAATCTACTCCACAAGGGTGGGTTGTATTTCCAAATTTGACACAGTGCCTTCCATGACCATCACCAAGTTGATTTTGGCGAACTCCTGTTGAAATTCAGGTCTCAAGTTATGTGGGTGGTCGTTGCCCGAGCTAGGGTTTCGACTAAGAGCATCTGCCACTACATTCGCTTTTCCTGGGTGGTAGTGGATGCCAACATCATAATATTTCACTAATTCCAACCAGCGTCGTTGCCGTAAATTGAGCTCTGGCTGTGTGAAAATATATTTGAGACTTTTGTGGTCCGTATATATTTCACAACGATTTCCAAGCAAAAAGTGTCTCCACTCTTTGAGTGCATGAATGACTGCTGCCAATTCTAAGTCATGAGTGGGATAATTTTCTTCATGCTTTCAAAGTTGTCTGGAAGCGTATGCGACTACTTTGCCTTCTTGCATTAGCACGCATCCGAGGCCTTTCCGGGATGCATCACAATACACTTCAAAACTTTTGTGTATGTCTGGTATAACCAATACTGGTGCTGTTGTTAATTTCTTCTTGAGTTCTTGGAAACTTTTCTCGCAGGCTTCAGTCCATACAAATTTCTTATCCTTCTTGAGTAACTGTGTCATTGGTTTTGCTATGGTGGAGAACCCCTCAATAAACCTTCGGTAGTATCCAGCCATTCCCAGAAAACTTCGGACATCTGTTACGTTGGCTGGTGGTTTCCAGCCAAGCACGACCTTGAATTTTTCTGGGTCCACGGCAACACCTTCTTGGGTCAATACGTGGCCTAGAAAACTAACCTATCTTAACCAAAATTCACATTTGCTGAATTTGGCGTATAATTGGTGTTTCCTTAATTCTCCCAGTACAATCCTGAGATGTTCTGCATGCTCTTCTGGTGTCTTAGAGTATACCAGAATATCATCAATGAACACCAAAACAAATTTGTCCATAAATTTCATAAACACTTTGTTCATGAGATGTACAAAATATGCGGGGGCGTTTGTTAGTCCAAACGGCATTACTGTAAACTCATACAATCCGTATCTGGAGGTGAATGTTGTCTTAGGGATATCTTCTGTCCATACTTTTAACTGATGATACCCTGACCTCAAATCATTTTTTGAGAAAACTTTGGCTTGTGCGAGCTGGTCAAATAAATCATTTATCCGTGGCATCGGATATTTATTTTTGATGGTGACCATATTGAGTGCTCGATAGTCTATGCATAATCTCAGTGTCCCATCCTTTTTCTTGGCAAATAATACTGGTGAACCCCAAGGTGAGGAGCTGGCTCGTATAAATCCTTTGTCTAGTAATTATTTCATTTGCTTCTTTAATTCTACCAACTCGGAGGGTGACATCCTATAGGGTTTCTTGTAGATGGGGGTGGTTCCAGGTGCTAGTTCAATGCTGAACTCTATTTCCCGGTCTGGCGGCATGCCTGGTAGTTCTTTGGGAAATACGTCAGGGAACTCACATACCACTGGAACTTTCCTTAGCTCTGAAATGTCCACTTTGTTCAACTTTGGTTGTCGTGATCTTGGTCTTTCTTGAGCTCTGACTTTTATTGTTTTCCCGTGGTGATGAGTGAGAATTACAGTCCGGTTGAAGCAATCGATAAATCCTTTGTTGGTGGTTAACCAATCCATTCCTAGGATAACATCCAGCCCTTTATTCTCTAATATAATGAGGTTTGCTTGAAACTTTTGTCCTTCAAACTCAATAACCACACCTTGGCAGTAACTCTAAGTGATTTTCTTATTCCTGGGGGACTTGATGATCATGGATTTTTCCAAAGGAAGCATCGAAAAATCATGTTGCGAAGCAAAACTCTTTGAAATGAACGAGTCAGAAGCTCCAGAACCAAACAAAACCGTGGCAGGTATTGTGTTGACAGGGAACGTACCGAGTACGATATCCGGGGCATTCTGTGCTTCCTCCTTGGTCACATGGTTCAAGTGAACCTTCTTGTGATTGTTATTGGGGTTGAAATTGTTACGCTTGGGTGCTGAATTGTTTCCATTGTTGTTCGGCTTTGGGGCCGAGTTTCTTGGCTTTGGGCATTGTTTAGCATCGTGTCCTTCCTCTCCACAAGCGTAGCAAGTAACAGCCAGGCCATATGTGAAATCCTTGTCCCTTGCGTGAATTTTTTTGATTGGGTGTGGGACATTGGTTGTGGGTCTGTTTGCTCCAATCTTTTGAGGGTCAGTCTTGTTCCGGTTGTTGCGAGCATGAGTAGTCCTGTCCCTTTTCCACTTGCAAAATTCCTCCAAGCCGTGGCGCTCATTTTCCAATGTAATGGCCTTGTCCACAAGTGTTTTGAAATTCGGGAAGGTGTGTACGACCAGCTGGCATTTAAGTGCTGGTGCCAGACCGTCCAGAAATTTCTCCATCTTTTTGTTATCCGACATACGCTCTTCGTTGGCGTAATGAGACAATAGAGTAAACTGACTATTGTACTCAGTCACCGTCATGCTTCTCTGCTTGAGGTCATCGAATTCCCTTTTCTTGATCTTCATAATGCTTCTGGGATTGTGCGCCCCACGAAATCCTTCCTTCAAATCTTCCCAGGTGATATCATTTTAATTGGGGTGCATGTGTAGGAAATTCTCCCACCATGATGTGGCTGCTCTCGTGAGATAGTGAGGTGCATAAAGTACCTTCTCACGGTCTGAACACTGTGCAATAACTAACTTCCTTCCAATGTCTTGAAGCCAATCATCGGCCTCAATAGGTCTATCAGTGTGAGAGAACGTCGGGGGACGCGTCTTCTGTAGTTCAGATAATTTGGAGTGCTGCTGATATGGTTCACGGTGGTTTCCCATATTGATAATATGGTTCATCATTTCTTGATGCTGGTGCTGGCTTTGCTCATAAAGCGGCATACTTGAGAAAATGCTGTTTCACTGCCTTGCTGACTTGACTGCCCCTGTGTGAAATTGTTACTTGTCTGGGTACCATAATTTTCTTCTGGCGGACTTGGCATAGAACGAGTCCAGGGACGAGGCATATTCCACTCTGGGGTATTTTTGCAAAAACTCATGAGAAAAACTGAGTGGCAAAAATAAATAATTTTGAAAAGGCGAAAATTTTAAGAACTCCAACATTTTTCAAGAAAATACTTGATTGGGCATGGAGAAGGACTGCTCAGTACATATCTTACACGCAAGCCGTAATTATACAATACATCACTCAGGATGCGCGTACACATTCCTGACATGTTATTTAGGCTAGTGCACTTCTCCGAGTTCCTACATGATGCGCACACAAACTACTTCTCACCAAACCTGTGTACATATAAACATATCAAACAAGCTGGCACATCACATGGCTGCTATGCGTACTCAGTCGGAGATGGTGAAAACTTCCTTTGGCCCGCCGAGGGCAAGACCCAGTGGTGCTGGAGACTCAACCTCCTCCTCATTAATAGGCTCCAGGCGCGAAGTACTGGGTTGCGGAGCTAGCGCGGGTGTGGCAGGTGGTGCAGCTCGGACTGGAGTAGGAGCAATGACCTGGTCAAACTCCTTAGTGGTAGGCAGGAGACGAGTGGTGGCAGGAGTATAGGATGCTGAGGACGAGACGAATGTCAGTGGTGGTGCCATATGGAGGAGCCCTTCATGTGGAGTCGCCCCGACGCCATATGGAGGGGGTGGACATGCGGAGGCTCCGGGTGGCTTGGGCGGTGCTGGTCGGCGCCGAAAGGCAGGGCTGGCCCCCTGTCGACCGCCATGGGTGGTTCTGCCACCGTAGAAGACGCCGGCGATGAGGTGCCATGTTGCCACCGACACTTGCGCCCGGCCAAGCGACCTTGCGGCGCTGTGGATAAGGAGGAGGAGCAGTGCGCAAGAGGCCAGCGCGAGCACTGGCGAGATTGACGCTGCGCTTTGAAGAAACGACACCGTCGACTGAACCCAGACACTGAAACCTGAACTTTTCTGAATTTTGACAGAAACAATGCATGCCAAGTGTTCGATGAAATGTTTTTGGCATGTGGAAAAATTTTCTGGAGCTGATCTTTGTTGAGGTGACCTCTCAATGCATCTGGGGGCTGCCTGATTTATCTCAGAATTTTTGGAGAAGAAAAACAATGAATTTCATCAAAATTTGCAAATCAGGTCCAAACTTGCAGCAAACATATTTTGAAAATTTTGAACTGTGGGCCAATGGATATAGATGGATCTTGGTTGAGGGTGCTAAGGACTAGCCAGAGGAGTTTGTTTGGGATGAAAACTCAAAAGGAAACTTGTAGTTCCTTTGTAAGTCACCTAGGCCCAAAATAAATGACAGACATTGTTTTGAGGATAAAATAAATAGAATAAAAATCAAAAATGGGTTGGAACTTGCTGGAGTTGGATAATTGACTTGAACCAAAGTAGGGAGGTGGATTTGGAAGAAGATATCAACATGTGACATGGCAAAAGAGAAATTTTTGAGTGGGAAAAGAATAAACCCATAATCCCTAGGGTTTCTTTTTAATAGAAGGAATTTCAAGAACTTTCAGAAATAAATTTGTGTTGAGTCAAGACAAAATGAAAAGCTCTCAAGACAAAAAAATCAAGTTTGAGAAGAGCACTAAAAATATTTGTCATAAAAGTTTTGAGAAGGAGAGGTTTTTAATAAAAATTTGAAATAGCCTCCTTCAAATCCAATAAAGAATTTGATAAAAACCAAATCAAAATTTTTGGAGTGTCACACCCGAGGGATCAAAATTCTGTCCTCAAGCGCAAATTAAGGAAGAAGTCTACGCCATCAACAAAACCATCATCTTCTTCACCAACAAAGAACTGAGTATCTGGTATGGGCACTCCCCTTGGCAACTGCCAAGCTTGGGGGAGTGCCCCGGTATCATATCACCATCACACCTTTTATCTTTACTGTTTTTCTTAGTTCAATCCTTTTGGTAATATCTTGATCTAATAGAATAAAGTTTTTAGTATGATCTAGTTTTGAGTTTTGCTCTAGATCCTTCTATGTAATCGAGTCTGTGAGCTATATAATAAAGATTAGTGTTGAGTCAAGGGCCTGATTATTTTGCTATGATCTTGAGGAAATAAAATTAAAGACAAAAGAATAAAAAGAAATAAAGGGATCATATGGATCTTATGGAGAGTAACGACTTGCATATAAAATTATGATGAATAAAAATTATTGAAAGTTGACAAACATGGTTTTGGTCATCGTTGCAATTAATAGGAAGTAATAAAGAAAGAGAGATTTTCACATATAAATATACTATCTTGGACATCTTTTATGATTGTGAGCACTCATTTAAATATGACATGCTAAAGAGTTGATGTTGGACAAGGAAGGCAACGTAATGGGTTATGTTTTCTTACATCTGAGATAAATTATATTGTCATGGATCATCCAACATGTTGAGCTTGCCTTTCCCTCTCATGCTAGCCAATGTATTTGCACCAAGTAGAGATACTACTTGTGCTTCCAAATATCCCTAAACCCGATTTTGCCATGAGAGTCCACCATACCTACCTATGGATTGAGTAAGATCCTTCAAGTAAGTTGTCATCGGTGCACACAATAAAAATTGCTCTCTAAATATGTATGATCTATTAATGTGGAGAAAATAAGCTTTATACGATCTTGTGATGTGGAAGAAATAAAAGCGACGGACTGCATAATAAAGGTCCATATCACAAGTGGCAATATAAAGTGACGTTCTTTTGCATTCAGATTTTGTGCATCCAACCATAAAAGCGCATGACAACCTCTGCTTCCCTCTACGGAGGGCCTATCTTTTACTTTTATCCTCTACCTTATATAAGAGTCATGGTGATCTTCACCTTTCCTTTTTACATTTTATCCTTTGGCAAGCACAATGTGTTGGAAAGATCCAGATACATATAGCTAATTGGATGTGAGTTTTCATGAACTATTATTGTTGACATTACCCTTGAGGTAAAAAGTTGGGAGGCAAACTATAAGCCCCTATCTTTCTCTGTGTCCGGCTGAAACTTCATAACCATACATATCGCGTGAGTGTTAGCAACTGTGGAAGACTAAATGACAGTTGAGTATATGGACTTGCTGAAAAGCTCTTATTGACTCTTTCCGATGTTATGATAAATTGCAATTGCTTCAATGACTGAGATTGTAGTTTGTTAGTTTTCAATGAAGTTTATGATTCATACTTGAAATTGTGATTGAATTGATACTTTAGCATAAGAGATCATATGACAATATATATATATATATATGTTGTTGTTCTAAGAATGATCATGATGCCCTCATGTCCATATCTTATTTTATCGCCACCTCTATCTCTAAACATGTGGACATATTTTTCGATTTCAGCTTTCGCTTGAAGACAAGCGAGGTCTAAGCTTGGGGGAGTTAATACGTCCATTTTGCATCATGTTATTATATCGATAATTATCGCATTATGGGCTGTTATTACACATTATGTCACAATACTTATGCCCATTCTCTCTTGTTTTACAAGGTTTACATGAAGAGGGGGAATGCCGACAGCTGGAATTCTGGGCTGGAAAAGGAGCAAATATTAGAGACCTATTCTGCACATCTCCAAAAGTCCTGAAACTCCACGGGAGTTATTTTCAGAATGTATAAAAAATACTAAGCGAAGAAAGTACCAGAGGGGGGACACCCACCATCCACGAGGGTGGGGGGCGGGCCCAGGGGCGCCCCCCCTGTTGGCCCTTTGATGCCCATCTTTGGCTATATGGAGTCTTTCGTCAAGGAAAAAATCATAAGCAAGCTCACGGGACGAAACTCCGCCGCCACGAGGCGGAACCTTGGCGGAACCAATCTAGGGCTCCGGCGGAGCTGTTCTGCCGGGGAAATGTGATGCCCGGATATTGAAGCTACAGTGAACCCCGCTAATGTTGCCACGTCACCTCGATTACTGTTGCTAAACTCACGTTAGATTGAAACCGGTTCGAATTCAAAATTCAAAATTATGCTAATAATAAAAGTTTTCAAATTTTAAAACTAAAATGTTCGGAGTGAGCCAAATAAATCATAGGTAATTATGGTGGAGAAACCAAAATTTTGTAAAGTGTTAAATGCACTAAACTAGTTAAAATAGTGGCTAAAATAATAATCTAATACCTTTTTAAATTATAGCAATATTAAACTAATTTCCTTTGGGTCCAAGCAAAGTTTGGTAGTGGCCTATATTATTGATACTAATTTGGGGTGCTAAATTGGTGTTTTATAAAACTAAAATAAATACAGCTAGAAAGAAAACAAAAAAAGAAAAATAAAATAAAATAAAGAAAACAGGCCTACCCCCCACTGGGCCTCCTGGCCCAGCTGAGCAATCCGGCTCAGCCGGCTCCCCCCTGCTTAATCCCCTACCGTGACCTAACCCCCATCCCGCGATCCCCACTGCCCCACTCGCTCGCCTCTACCCCTCTCCTCTCGATCCCATCTCGATGAGGGAGGGGCCCGATCTCGACGCGCCGACCGCGCTGCCCGTCCTCCCCGTGACCCGCCGCCGCCGCAGCACACCGTCGCCGCCTCATCCCGCCTGGACCTCGCTGTTCGCCGGACTCCCTCGCCGGATCTCGACCTCGCCGTCGCCCGAAGCCGACTCGCTAGACTGCTTCCTCTGCGTCGTGTCGTCCCTGTCCCCCCCACCACGAGCCCCGCTGCCTAGTCCCCTACATCCCATCGTGAGCCCCCCTCTCCTCGTCTCTTGCTGAGGCCCGCCGCCGTCCTCGTCGTGCTCGGCCGCCACTAGCCCCGCGCACCCACAGCCTCGCCAGTCCCCGTCCGCTGCCTACTGCTGCTCTAGCTGCTGCTCCGCTGCCATTAGGCATGCCTCGCCCTGCTCCCCGCAGCACGCGCCAGACTGCCGCGGCCCCTGCCGGCTACGCCCGGGGCAGGCATCCACGCCCGCACGCACCCCCCGCCGCACTCGCCGCGACCTCCATCCCCGCCCGCGCGCTCGCATGACCCTAGCCGCGTCCGTGCCCATGAACCCCCCGCTCCGGCTCCGCTCACTGTCGCCGGCCCCCTACGTCCCGTCTCCGCCCGCACTGCTCTCCGCCTCTACGCTCGCACCACCCCCGTGCCGCGCGCCGCAACCCCCTGCTGCACCCGCTCACCGACGTTCGCCGTCGTCGCTTGGTCCGGTCCGAGGCAACCGGTCCGCCACGCCCACAACCGTCTGCCGCTGCTCGCTGGCTCTGCGTGCGCACCCCCTACTCCCCTTGCCCTACTCCAGTCCCGCACCTCCCTCGCCTCCCTTGGCCGGCGTCGTGGGCACCGGCGGCTGCGTCGTTGGTCTCGCCCGAGGCCAGCGCCCAGGTTCGCCCCACTCGGGCGCTCACACGCCATGCGCCCGTAAACCCCGTAACCGCGTGCCCGTTAGGGCCTCTGGCCAATGACAGGCGGGGCCCAACCCATGAGAATGTTTTACTAAAAAGAGAATTAAAATAATAATAATAAAGATAATTAATTAATTAATTAAAGAATTAGTTAACCTAATTAATTTTAATTAATTAAACTAAACAACTAATTAAACTAATTAATCATGATTAGTTAGTATAGTCAACGATGAACGGGACCCACACGTCAGTTTGACCAGTCAACACCCCTGTTGACTGATGACATCATGCTGACGTCAGTATGCACAGTTCTGGATAATGTTGAATTAAAGTAAGTAATTAAATCCTAAAAATGATTTAAATCTTTTAAAACTAATATAAAATAAATTGTAGCTTGGATGGAAAAAGTTTGTACATGAAAGTTACTCAGAACGATGAGACGAATCCGGATAGGCAGCCCGTTCGTCCACCACACATCCCTAGCATAGCAAACACACAACTTCCCCCCTCCGGTTCATCTCTCCAAAAACGCGAAACACCGGGGATATTTTCCCGGATGTTTCCCCCCTTCACCGGTATCACCTCATACCGCGTTAGGGCACACCTAGCACCGCTAATTGTCATGTCATGCATCGTTATGCATCTGTTTGCATTGTATTCATTGTTTCTTCCCCCTCTTCTCTCCGGTAGACTACGAGACTGACGCCGCTGCTGGTGCCCCGATCGACTATGCTGTTGACGACCCCTCTTTCTTGCCAGAGCAACCAGGCAAGCCCCCCCCCCCCTTGATCAACAGATATCGCCTACTCTTCTCTCTACTACTTGCATTAGAGTAGTGTAGCATGTTACTGCTTTCCGTTAATCCTATCCTGATGCATAGCCTGTCATTGTTGCTCCAGTTATTGATACCTTACCTGCAATCCTAAATGCTTAGTATATGATGCTAGTTTATCATCAGTGGCCCTACATCCTTGTCCGTCTGCCATGCTATACTATCGGGCCGTGATCACTCGGGAGGTGATCATGGGTTTATACTTATACATATTATATGATACCTATGGTGACTAAAGTCGGGTCGGCTCGCAGAGTACTCGCGAGTGATTCACAGATTGGGTCCGAAAGGACGTTTGTCCCGACGGCCCTCTGAGTGGATCTTTGTGGCGGAGCGACAGGGCAGGTTGAGACCGCCTAGGATAGAGGTGGGCCTGGCCCTGGTCCACGGTTATTTCAAAATAACACGCTTAACGAGATCTGGGTATTTGATCCGAGTCTGGCCATTGGCCTATATGCACTAACCAACTACACGGGAACAGTTATGGGCACTCGACGTCGTGGTATCAACCAAAGCCTTCTTGACGTCAGCGACTGAGCGCCACGCGCCGGGTTGGACTGGAATGCCTGCTCTTGTATAAGGGAGGCTAGGTCTACTCACCGGCCGCGTATGCAACATGCAGGTGTGCAATGGGCGATGGGCCCAGACCCCTGCGCCACAGGATTTAGACCGGTGTGCTGACCTCTCTATTGTGCCTAGGTAGGGCTGCGATGTGTTGATTTTCCGAGGCAGGGCATGACCTAGAAAAGTGTGTAGAGACAAAGGGGATCGAGCGTGTTGGGAAATGTGGTGCACCCCTGCAGGGAAGTTGATCTATTCGAATAGCCGTGTCCCTCGGTAAAAGGACGACCCGGAGTTGTACCTTGACCTTATGACAACTAGAACCGGATACTTAATAAAACACACCCTTCCAAGTGCCAAATACAACCGGTGATCACTCTCTCACAGGGCGACAAGGGGAGGATCGCCGGGTAGGATTGTGCTATGCGATGATACTTGGTGAACTTACCATCTACTCTCTTCTACATGCTGCAAGATGGAGGTTGCCAAAAGCGTAGTCTTCGATAGGCCTAGCTATCCCCCTCTTATTCTGGCATTCTGCAGTTCAGTCCACATATATTACCCCTTTCATTTGATACATTGCATATGTAGTGTAGCTCCTTGCTTGCGAGTACTTTGGATGAGTACTCGCGGTTGCTTTGCTCCCCCTTTTCTATACCCGATTGTTGTGACCAGACAATGGAGTCCAGGAGCCAGACGCCACTGTCGATGATGACTGCTACTACTCTAGAGGTGCCTACTACTACGTGCAGGCCGCTGACGATGACCAGGATTAGTGTAGGAGGATCCCAGGCAGGAGGCCTGCGCCTCTTTCGATCTGTATCCCAATGTGTGCTAGCCTTCTTAAGGCAAACTTGTTTAACTTATGTCTGTACTCATATATTGTTGCTTCCGCTGACTCGTCTATGATCGAGCTGTTGTATTCGAGCCCTCGAGGCCCTGTCTTGTAATATGATGCTTGTATGATTTTTTTATTTGTAGAGTTGTGTTGTGATATATTCCCGTGAGACCTTGATCTTGATCTTACACGTTTGCGTGTATGATTAGTGTGCGATCAAATCACGGGCGTCACAAGTTGGTATCAGAGCTGATTGTCTGTAGGAATCCCCCTTCCACACTCCTTGGCCTAAGTCAAGTCTAGTCACTGAAAATCTTTTACTAACATGGCCGTGTGCCTTACGGGCCCACGTTGCCATTTGGGTGGTATTAGGATCTTTTACTCCTCGTCTATACTCTGGGACTCTAATCTCTCTTCTATTCGGGTTAAATGATTTTGCTAACTCTAACTCTAGGTTCTTGTAAATACTTTCTCCCAAAGAGCCCCTTCATTCCAGATGATGGCCTACTTCACCAGAAGATTCCGAAGATACTCTCCGTTATTCTCTCGAGACCTTGTGCCCACCACTTTTGCTATTCCCGACCACCTATAAATCCTTATGGATAACTACTTACACTTGTCGTTCTTACCTTTGTTCCTAGTTTCTCCTGTTATTACTTGATACCCTGAAAATTTCTTCGATAGTCTGAGAATCCTTTGTGCCTACCGCCTTGCATTTCTTTACCACCTAAATACCCCTACGGATATTTTCTCGCACTTATCGAGTATCCGCTCATCCCCAATTGATTAATGTATTTCACAGAAGTCTTCGAATTGCCATTCGATCTTCCGAAGATCCTCAACAACCTATTGCTTTTGAAATTCTTGCTTGCATGCATTACGATTAATCCCATAAGTCTAGTAATCTTGTTGACATCCATTGTTATTATCATGCTGAGTCCATTGAGTTACATATGTTGCGATTGCTTGCAATCCTCAGAAAAATCTTAGAATTCTTTCTTCCGGCTCAGATGCCATTTTAAACATGAGCTAGATCTCGACCAATCAAATTGCCATCGATTGTACCTCTAAGGCTATTCAACTTATCCATCCCTAATCAGAGCATTGATTCTGATCCCTTGTCTTGGAATTCATAATTCCTTTGCATTTGAGCTTTGAGTTAGTAAGTTGTTTCTATAATCTGATCCCCTTGCATTCTTTCTTCCTCTGCTTGAGTACCGATACTCACATCAGATCCCTTATGGACCACCAGATCCTTTGTTGGATTTTGTTCGACACCGTCTTTCATATTCATTAAACATTGTGGGCTTTTCTTCAGATACATAATGCCTTTGGTAAACTGTATCCCCTAGTTTTGTCAACCATGATCTGCTCCCGAACTTGAGTGTTTTGCTCCTGAAGTTGGGGGTATGTGTTCATAAGGTGCCCCGATGGGTTAAACCTATGCCTTCCTTACTCTAGGTGAACCCGAAAGATTTCATGGGTCATAATTATCTAGTATTGCACCAGGTAAAACTTTCGACAACTAATGTCAATTTCGAAAAGCGAGAGGTGAAAGGAAGGTTATACATTGAAGAAGTGGGAGTCGACCTTGAACTGTGTGTTCATGCCCATGGACACGATGTATATCCTATCATGGAAGCTTCTTGTAATAATAACTATTCCCTTGATATAATATCATTTGGTATCTGTGAATTGGTCCTTTGCAATCGTGGTTCCGATCATATTTTCTCCTGGATTCCATTTCTCGGACTAGTTAAAGCACTTGTCTTCTGTAGATCAATGCACCTCTGCAACCTCTATTATGTTCTACCTTCGAATATTACCCCGTGGTATCTCGATAAAATCACAGAACCATATTACTTCTTGTGAGTTCTTCTTCAAGTATTATTTCTCACTGATTTCAATTTTTCCCTAGGTTCTGAGTTGTTAGACACTCAGGGACACCGATAGTGAATTGAGTTTGAAATCCGATTCATTACCTCTAAGTAATTTTCGTTGCTTATGAGTTTAATAATCCTTCAAGTCATTCCTAGCCCGATCGGCTATATCATTATCATTCTAAATTTTAGTTGTGCTACCTGGTCCTTCTTCTTGGCGCACAATTTTAGACGATGAGCTAATCTTACGTCGATCTTCCTCGTCATATCATTTCTCCTTGAACATCAAACTTGATTTCGAGTTTATGTCATACCCTTGGTTCCCATAACTTTTCGCTTCATCATCATTTGACTTGATGGCATCGCCGACAGATTACATCTTCATGAAATCTCTCGACAACTGTGTCGTAATCATCATCAACATCCTAAGCTCTTCCAAGATATATATCGAATTCTTGATGGCAATACCATCCTTGCCCCTTGATGATTCGTGTTATCATCGACCACTTTATTGCCTTCCGTTCAACACAAACTTGTTCATGTTTTGTGTTATACCTTGAGATCCTTGCTACCTTGCAATTTTTCTTCTTTACCTTGGAAGTATTACCATCTTTTACGTCAAGAAATTCGTGAGAATTTCACCACCTCTTAAGATATCTTGATACAGGTGATACCTCTTGCCATCTCCGTTCATTCCTTGGTCCCCGTGTTGTTTCTAACCGGAAAACCGACAATTGAACTATGACGTGTGACTTTAAAACTTCTAGCAACCCTATTGCTTTGAAGTTAATGGTTGATATTTCATTCGTAGACCATTGGTTATCGGATCACCTGAGTCCGAGGTATCCTGACACCAATCAGATCTGAATCTCGGTCAGATATGATGGTTGATATGTCTCCAACGTATCTATAATTTTTGATTGTTCCATGCTATATTATATTCTGTTTTGGACATTATTGGGCTTTATTATACACTTTTATATTATTTTTGGGACTAACCTATTAACCGGAGGCCCAACCCAGAATTGCTGTTTTTTTGCCTATTTTAGGGTTTCGCAGAAAAAGAATATCAAATGGAGTCCAAACGGAATAAACCTTCAAGAACGTGATTTTCGGAATGAACATGATCCAGAGGACTTGGACCCTATGTCAAGCAATCAACAAGGAGGGCACGAGGTAGGGGGGCGCGCCTACCCCCCCCCCCCCCAGGCACGCCCTCCACCCTCGTGGGCCCCTGTTGCTCCACCGATGTACTCCTTCCTCCTATATATACCTACGTACCCCCAAACTACCAGATACGGAGCCAAAACCCTAATTCCACCACCGTAACTTTCTGTATCCACGAGATCCCTTCTTGGGGCCTTTTCTTGAGCTCCACCAGAGGGGGAATCGATCACAGAGGGATTCTACATCAACACCATAGCCCTTCCGATGAAGTGTGAGTAGTTTACTTCAGACCTACGGGTCCATAGTTATTAGCTTGATGGATTCTTCTCTCTTTTAGGATCTCAATACAAAGTTATCCCCTTCTCTTGTGGAGATCTATTCGATGTAATCTTCTTTTGCGGTGTGTTTGTTGGGACCGATGAATTGTGGGTTTATGATCAAGTTTATCTATGAACAATATTTGAATCTTCTCTGAATTCTTTGATGTATGATTGGTTATCTTTGCAAGTCTCTTCGAATTATCAGTTTGGTTTGGCCTACTAGATTGATCTTTCTTGCAATGGGAGAAGTGCTTAGCTTTGGGTTCAATATTGCGGTGTCCTTTCCAAGTGATAGTAGGGGCAGCAAGGCACGTATTGTATTGTTGCCATCGAGGATAACAAGATGGGGTTTATTTCAAATTGCATGAGTTTATCCCTCTACATCATGTCATCTTGCTTAAAGCGTTACTCTGTTCTTATGAACTTAATACTCTACATGCATACTGGATAGCGGTCGACGTGTGGAGTAATAGTAGTAGATGCAGGCAGGAGTCGGTCTACTTGTCTCGGACGTGATGCCTATATACATGATCATACCTAGATATTATCATAACTATGCTCAATTCTGTCAATTGCTCAACAATAATTTGTTTACCCACCGTGAATACTTATGCTCTTGAGAGAAGCCACTAGTGAAACCTATGGCCCCGGGTTTATCTTCCATCATATTAATCTTCCAATACTTAGTTATTTCCTTTGCCATTTATTTTTCTTTGCATCTTTTATTTCTCTTTATCATAAAAATACCAAAAATAGTATCTTGTCATATCTATCAGATCTCACTCTCGTAAGTGACCGTGTAGGGATTGACAACCCCTTATCGCGTTGGTTGCGAGGATTTATTTGTTTGTGTAGGTGCGAGGGACTCGTGCGTGGCCTCCTAGTGGATTGATACCTTGGTTCTCAAAAACTGAGGGAAATACTTACGCTACTTTGCAGCATCACCCTTACCTCTTTAAGGGAAAACCAACGCAAGTGCTCAAGAGGTAGCAAGAAGGATTTCTGGCGCCGTTGCCGGGGAGTCTACGCAAAAGTCAACATACCAAGTACCCATCACAAACCCTTATCTCCCGCATTACATTATTTGCCATTTGCCTCTCGTTTTCCTCTCCCCCACTTCACCCTTGCCATTTAATTCGCCCTTCTTCTGTTTGTCTTTTTGTTTGCTTTTATGTCTTACTTGGCTCGTTTGCTCATTTGGTTGGAATAGTTGTTTATTTATTACTAAAAAGAGAACCTAAGATCTATGGATCCTCATCCACTTGCTAATCTTTTTAAGAGATGCAATTATGATGAACCAATTGCTAGTGAGTTTTGTGCACTAGATTATCTTTATGAGGTTTTGCTTGAAATTCGTAAATCTGAAGTGTGATGAATTACTTTATGAAGCGATTCACGATAGATCTTTGAATAAAAAGCATGATTGCAATGATTTTATTAGAACTTCTATTTATGTAAATTGTGCTAATAATATGCAAAACCCTAAGCTTGGGGATGCTAGTTTTTCCATGTCCTCTACTTATTTGCAATTATCATGATTGGGGTGATTCTTCTTATGATCTTGAAAATTTATTTAAGCCCCATGATGAATATGAGATTGATAATAGTGTTTGCAATATTATTGAAAGTGGGTTTGGAAGAGTGTCAACCTTAGATCCCACTATTTTGGAAGAGTATCAACTTTGCATGCATGTGGATCGTGTTGAAAATATTTTATGTGATAGCTATTTTGTTGAATTTTCTTATGATCCTACATGTGATTATTATGAGAGAGGAAAATATGGTGGTAGAAATTTTCATGTTACTAAATTACCTCTCGTTATGTTGAGATTGCTATTGTTTCTTTCCGCTTCCTTGCATATGCTAGTTTTTGCTTGTCTTGATAATTTGTTTGCCTATAAGATGCCTATGCATTGGAAGTATGTTAGACTTATATGCGTTTGTCACGTGTTTTATGATGCTCTCTTTGTGCTTCAATTCTTGTCTTTCATGTGAGCATCATTGAAATATTATGCCTAGCTATAAGGCTTTACAGAAAAGCGCTTGTTGGGAGACAACCCAATATTTTTCCTTGCTGTTATTCAAGAAATAATTTATCAAGCCTCTATTTTGGTTGTGTTTTTTGTGGTTAATTAGTGTTCGTGCCAAGTAGAACCGTTGGGAAGACTTGGGGAAAGTCTTTTTAATCTTGCTGTAAAAACAAAAACTTCAGCGCTCACGAGAATTGCTGCCATTTTTATTTGGAAGTGCTATTTAGTTAATTATTTTTGAAGATGATTAATATATAAATTCCTCATGTCCATAAATTTATTTTAGAATTTTTGGGGTTCCACATCTTGCGTTAGCTATAGATTACTACATACTGTTCTGTTTTTGACAGATTCTTTTTTCGTGTGTTGTTTGCTTATTTTAATGAATCTATGGCTAGTAAAATAGTTTATAAACCATAGAGAAGTTGGTATACAGTAGGTTTAACACCAATATAAATAAATAATTAGTTCATTATAGTACCTTGAAGCGGTGTTTTGTTTTCTTTCGCTAACGGAGCTCACACGATTTTCTACTTTAAGTTTTGAGTTGTGAAGTTTTCAAGTTTTGGGTGAAAAGATGATGCGGAGCCTCTATCAAAAGATTTGATGGATTTTGGAACAAGGAGTGGCAAGAGCCTAATCTTGGGGATGCCCATGGCACCCCCAAGATAATCTAAGGACACCTAAAAGCCAAAGCTTGGGGATGCCCCGGAAGGCATCCCCTCTTTTGTCTACTTCCATCGGTAACTTTACTTGGAGCTATATTTTTATTCACCACATGATATGTGTTTTTCTTGGAGCGTCTTGTATTATTTGAGTATTTATTTGTTAGTTTTCCACAATCATCCTTGCTGTACACACCTTTTGAGAGAGACACACATGATTCGGAAATTATTAGAATACTCTATGTGCTTCACTTATATCTTTTGAGTTATATAGTTTTTGCTCTAGTGCTTCACTTATATCTTTTAGAGCACGTCAGTGGATTTTTTTATAGAAACTATTATTCTCTCATGCTTCACTTAGATTATTTTGAGAGTCCTACAAAACAGCATGATAATTTGCTTTAATTATGTTAGGCATTCAAGATTAAATAATTTTTTTTCTTATGAGTGTGTTGAATACTATGAGAAGTTTGATACTTGATAATTGTTTTGAGATATGGAGATGGTAATATTAGAGTCATGCTAGTTGAGTAGTTGTGAATTTGAGAAATACTTGTGTTAAAGTTTGTGACTCCCGTAGCATGCACGTATGGTGAACCGTTATGTGATGAAGTCGGAGCATGATTTATTTATTGATTGTCTTCCTTATGAGTGGCGGTCGGGGACGAGCGATGGTCTTTTCCTACCAATCTATCCCCCTAGGAGCATGCTCATAATACTTTGCTTTGATAACTTGTAGATTTTTGCAATAAGTATATGAGTTCTTTATGACTAAGGTTGAGTCCATGGATCATACGCACTTTTCTTCCTTCCACCATTGCTAGCCTCTCTAATACCGCGCACCTTTCGCCGGTATCATACACCCACCATATACCTTCCTCAAAACAGCCACCATACCTACCTATCATGGCATTTCCATAGCCATTCTGAGATATATTGCCATGCAACTTTCCACCGTTCCCTTTACTATGACACGCTCCATCATTGTCATATTTCTTTGCATGATCATGTAGTTGACATTGTATTTGTGGCAAAGCCACCGTTCATAATTCTTTCATACATGTCACTCTAGATTCATTGCATATCCCGGTACACCACCGGAGGCATTCACATAGAGTCATATTTTGTTCTAAGTATTGAGTTGTAATTGTTGAGTTGTAAGTAAATAAAAGTGTGATGATCATCATTTTTTAGAGCATTGTCCCAAGTGAGGAAAGGATGATGGAGACTATGATTCCCCCACAAGTCGGGATGAGACTCCGGACAGAAAAAAAAGAGGCCAAAGAAGCCCAAATAAAAAAATAAAAAAATGAGAGAAAAAGAGAGAAGGGACAATGCTACTATCCTTTTACCACACTTGTGCTTCAAAGTAGCACCATGATCTTCATAATAGAGAGTCTCCTATGTTATCACTTTCATATACTAGTGGGAATTTTTCATTATAGAACTTGGCTTGTATATTCCAATGATGGGCTTCCTCAAAATGCACTAGGTCTTCGTGAGCAAGCGACTTGGATGCACACCCACTTAGTTCCTTTTGTTGAGCTTTCATATACTTATAGCTCTAGTGCATCTGTTGCATGGCAATCCCTACTCACTCACATTGATATCTATTGATGGGCATCTCCATAGCCCATTGATACGCCTAGTTGATGTGAGACTATCTTCCCCTTTTTGTCTCCTCCACAACCACCATTCTATTACACCTAAAGTGCTATGTCCATGGCTCACGCTCATGTATTGCGTGAAGATTGAAGAAGTTTGAGAACACCAAAAGTACGAAACAATTGCTTGGCTTGTCATCGGGGTTGTGCATGATTTAAATACTTTGTGTGGTGAAGATAGAGCATAGCCAGACTATATGATTTTGTAGGGATAACTTTCTTTGGCCATGTTATTTTGAAGAGACATAATTGCTTAGTTAGTATGCTTGAAGTATTATTATTTCTATGTCAATATTGAACTTTTGTCTTGAATCTTTCGGATCTGAATATTCATACCACAATTAAGAAGAATTACATTGAAATTATGCCAAGTAGCATTCCACATCAAAAATTCTGTTTTTATCATTTACCTACTCGAGGACGAGCAGGAATTAAGCTTGGGGATGCTTGATACGTCTCCAACATATCTATAACTTTTTGTTGTTCCATGCTATATTATATTATGTTTTGGACATTATTGGGCTTTATTATACACTTTTATATTATTTTTGGGACTAACCTATTAACCGGAGGCCCATCCCAGAATTGTTGTTTTTTTTTGCCTATTTTAGGGTTTCGTAGAAAAAGAATATCAAACGGAGTCCAAACGGAATGGAACCTTCGGGAACGTGAACATGATCCAGAGGACTTGGACCCTACGTCAAGCAATCAACGAGGAGGGCACGAGGTAGGGGGCGCGCCTACCCCCAGGAGCGCCCTCCACCCTCGTGGGCCCCCTGTTGCTCCACCGACATACTCCTTCCTCCTATATATACCTACGTACCCCCATACTACCAGATACGGAGCCAAAACCCTAATTCCACCGCCGTAACTTTCTGTATCCACGAGATCCCATCTTGGGGCCTTTTTCGGAGCTCCGCCGGAGGGGGCATTGATCACGGAGGGCTTCTACATCATCATCCAAGCCCCTCCGATGAAGTGTGAGTAGTTTACTTCAGACCTACGGGTCCATAGTTATTAGCTAGATGGCTTCTTCTCTCTTTTTGGATCTCAATACAAAGTTGTCCCCCTCTCTTGTGGAGATCTATTCGATGTAATATTCTTTTGCGGTGTGTTTGTTGAGACCGATGAATTGTGGGTTTATAATCAAGTTTATCTATGAACAATATTTGAATCTTTTCTGAATTCTTTTATGTACGATTTGTTATCTTTGCAAGTCTCTTCGAATTATCAGTTTGGTTTGGCCTACTAGATTGATCTTTCTTGCAATGGGAGAAGTGCTTAGCTTTGGGTTCAATCTTGCGGTGTCCTTTCCCTGTGACAGTAGGGGCAACAAGGCACGTATTGTATTATTGCCATCGAGGATAACAAGATGGGGTTTATTTCATATTGCATGAGTTTATCCCTCTACATAATGTCATCTTGCTTAAAGCGTTACTCTGTTCTTATGAAATTAATACTCTAGATGCATGCTGGGTAGCGGTCGATGTGTGGATTAATAGTAGTAGATGCAGGCAGGAGTCGGTCTACTTGTCTCGGACGTGATGCCTATATACATGACCATAATTTGTTTACCCACCGTGAATACTTATGCTCTTGAGAGAAGCCACTAGTGAAACCTATGGCCCCCGGGTCTATCTTCCATCATATTATTCTTCCAATACTTAGTTATTTCCTTTGCCATTTTTTTTGCTTTGCATATTTTATTTCTCTTTATCATAAAAATACCAAAAATATTATCTTATCATATCTATCAGATCTCACTTTCGTAAGTGACCGTGTAGGAATTGACAACCCCTTATCGCATTGGTTGCGAGGATTTATTTGTTTGTGTAGGTGCGTGGCCTCCTATTGGATTGATACCTTGCTTCTCAAAAACTGAGGGAAATATTTACGCTACTTTGCTGCATCACCCTTTCCTCTTCAAGGGAAAACCAACGCAAGTGCTCAAGAGGTAGCAATGGTTGGGACATATTTCCAAGAGTTATAACATTGGTCCTTATATATCGGTAAGGTGATGTCATGCCTAGCACACCTGGCCGGAGGACCTATTGTTATCAGTTTCCTATTTAGCAAGGTTAACCATTCTTCCATGAGGATATCATAAGACTTACTCGATATGTTGTTCCTGATGAATCCTTTGTGTATCCAAGTTCGATCCTTGCTTGAAGACCATGTCAATGCTATCTCGAAGCATGTCTGTGGTACTCCGATTTTCAATAAGAACATTTGAACCACAATACTAAACTTTTCTTTATCAATTATCCAAACACCGCTGTATGGGTAATGTCATGAAATTTCTCTCTCCTTACCTAAAGAGTTTTCTACATTATATCCCGTCATGGATATCATGCTCTGCTTGTCCTTGGGAAGGATATACCCTTGAAATATGTGATTAAACACATTTTCCTTTCCATTATTCTATTTAATCTAATAATCATATTTTCCTTTCCATTGTTTGGTTTAACATTTCTTGTGATCTATATGATCTAAGCAGTAATATTCTCCTGAATATCTAAATACCTCGGTGTACAATCCTGTCAGCAAGACCCTGTTACTATTGTTGATGACATTCCGGTAGCCACCGATGGACGAGAACTTTGCCTATTGGTTCGCCTCGTTCAACGAGCAGGAAAATGGTTCTGTTCGTTTCCCTTATAACATTCTATCGTTGTAGAGCTACCCCCTTATCCTTTTCGTAAGTACGATGGAGTTCCCGAAGAAAGGATGCCGATGTCATCATGATGACCTCAAGCTGAAGTATAAAGACATCAGCGTTATGGATCTACCTCTTTGAGAAGAGCAACTAAGACCGAGAAGACTCGTTAGAATTGCGTAACCTAGTCTTCCCCCTTACTCCCCTCTTAAATCTCGGGATGAGATTTCTTGCAGTGGAGGAGAATTGTGACACCCGGATATTTAAGCTACAGTGAACCCCGCTAATGTTGCCACGACACCTCGATTACTGTTGCTAAACTCACGTTAGATTGAAACCAGTTCGAATTCAAAATTCAAAATCAGGCTAATAATAAAAGTCTTCAAATTTTACAACTAAAATGTTCGGAGTGAGCCAAATAAATCATAGGTAATTATGGTGGAGAAACCAAATTTTTGTAAAGTATTAAATGCACTAAACTAGTTAAAACAGTGGCTAAAATAATAATCTAATAGCTTTTTAAATTATAGAAATATTAAACTAATTAACTTTGGGTCCAAACAAAGTTTGGCAGTGGCCTATATTATTGATACTAATTTGGGGTGCTAAATTGGTGTTTTATAAAACTAAAATAAATACAGCTAGAAAGAAAACAGAAAATGAAAGAAAAGAAAAACAAAATAAAATAAAGAAAAGAGGCCTACCCCCCACTGGGCCTCCTGGCCCAACTAAGTAGGCCGGCCCAGCTGGCTCCCCCTACTTAATCCCCCACCCTGACCTAACCCCCATCCCACGATCCCCACTCCCCCCACTCACTCGCCTCTACCCCTCTCCTCTCGATCCCATCTGGATCGGTGAGGGGCTCGATCTCGATGTGCCGACCGCGCCGCCCGTCCTCCCCGTGACCCAACACCGCCGCCGCACACCGTTGCCGCCTCATCCTGCCTGGACCTCGCTGTTCGTTGGACTCCCTCGCCGGATCTCGACCTCGTCGTCGCCCGAAGCCGACTCGCCGGACTGCCTCCTTTGTGTCGCGTCGTTCCCGTCCCCCCACCACGAGCCCCGCTGCCCAGTCCCCTACATCCCCTCGTGAGTCCCCCTCTCCTCGTCTCTCGCTTGCGCCCGCCACTAGCCCCGCGCACCCACAACCTCGCCGGGCCCCGTTCGTTGCCTACTGCTGCTCTAGCTGCTGCTCCGCTGCCGTCACGCATGCCTCGCCCCACGCCCTGCTCCCCACAGCATGCGCCGCACTGCCGCAGCCCCTGCCGGCTGAGCCCGGGGCCGACGTCCACGCCCGCACGCTCCCCCCTGATGTCTACTACACAACCTTCTTCTTGTAGACGTTGTTGGGCCTCCAAGTGCAGAGGTTTGTAGGACAGTAGCAAATTTCCCTCAAGTGGATGACCTAAGGTTTATCAATCCGAAGGAGGCGTAGGATGAAGATGGTCTCTCTCAAGCAACCCTGCAACCAAATAACAAAGAGTCTCTTGTGTCCCCAACACACCCAATACAATGGTAAATTGTATAGGTGCAGTAGTTCGGCGAAGAGATGGTGATACAAGTGGTATATGGATAGTAGATAAAGGTATTTGTAATCTGAAATTATAAAAACAGCAAGGTAACTAATGATAAAAGTGTGTGTAAACGGTATTGCAATGCGTTGAAACAAGGCCTAGGGTTCATACTTTCGCTAGTGAAAGTTCCCTCAACAATAATAACATAATTGGTTCACATAACCATCCCTCAACATGCAACAAAGAGTCACTCCAAAGTCACTAATAGCGGAGAACGAACGAAGAGATTATGGTAGGGTACGAAACCACCTCAAAGTTATTCTTTCCAATCAATCCATTGGGCTATTCCTATAAGTGTCACAAACAGCCCTAGAGTTCGTACTAGAATAACACCTTAAGACACAAATCAACCAAAACCCTAATGTCACCTAGATACTCCAATGTCACCTCAAGTATCCGTGGGTATGATTATACGATATGCATCACACAATCTCAGATTCATCTATTCAACCAACACATAGGACCTCAAAGAGTGCCCCAAAGTTTCTACCGAAGAATCTCGATGAAAACGTGTGCCAACCCCTATGCATAGGTTCATGGGCGGAACCCGCAAGTTGATCACCAAAACATACATCAAGTGAATCACGTGGTATCCCATTGTCACCATAGATACGCACGGCAAGACATACATCAAGTGTTCTCAAATATTTAAGGACTCAATCCGATAAGATTACTTCAAAGGGAAAACTCAATTCATTACAAGAGAGTAGAGGGGGGAAGAAAACATCATAAGATCCAACTATAATAGAAAAGCTCGCGATACATCAAGATCGTATCATGTCAAGAACACGAGAGAGAGAGAGAGAGATCAAACACATATCTACTGGTACATACCCTCAGCCCCGAGGGAGAACTACTCCCTCCTCGTCATGGAGAGCACCGGGATGATGAAGATGGCCACCGGAGAGGGATTCCCCCTCCGGCAGGGTGCCGGAACGGGTCTAGATTGGCTTTCGGTGGCTACGGAGGCTTCTGGTGGCGGAACTCCCGATCTATTCTCTGTTCTGGAAGTTTTAGGGTTCGTGAGTATATATGGGTGCAGGAAGTACGTCGGTGGAGCTTCAGGGACCCCACGAGGCAAGGGGGCGCGCCCTAGGGGGGCGCCGCCACCCTCGTGAGCACCTCCCTTGGCTCCTGACGTGGGGTCCAAGTCCATCCGGTAGCTTTCCTTCCAAAAATAACTTCTCCAGTTGATTTCGTTCCGTTTCAACTCCGTTTGATATTCCTTTCCTTCGAAACACTGAAATAGGCAAAAAAATAGCAATTCTGGGCTGGGCCTCCGGTTAATAGGTTAGTCCCAAAAATAATATAAAAGTGGATAATAAAGCCCAATATTGCCCAAAACAGTAGATAACATAGCATGGAGCAATAAAAAATTATAGATATGTTGGAGACGTATCAAGCATCCCCAAGCTTAATTCCTGCTCGTCCTCGAGTAGGTAAATGATAAAAGAAAGAATTTTTGATGTGGAATGCTAGTTGGCATAATTTCAATGCAATTCTTCTTAATTGTGGTATGAATATTCAGATCCGAAAGATTCAAGACAAAAGTTTATATTGACATAAAAATGATAATACTTCAAGCATACTAACCAAGCAATTATGTCTTCTCAAAATAACAGGGCCAAAGAAAGTTCATCCCTACAAAATCATATAGTTTAGTCATGTTTCATTTTCGTCACACAAGAATGGTCTCATCATGCACAACCCCGATGACAAGCCAAGCAACTGTTTCATACTTTAGCAATCTCAAACTCATAAACTTTCACGCAATACATGAGCACAAGCCATGGATATAGCACTATGGGTGGAATAGAATATAATGAGGGGGGTTATGTGGAGAAGACAAAAAGGAGAAAGTCTCACATCAACGAGGCTAATCAATGGGCTATGGAGATGCCCACCGATTGATGTTAATGCAAGGAGTAGGGATTGCCATGCAACGGATGCACTAGAGCTATAAATGTATGAAAGCTCAACAAAAGAAACTAAGTGGGAGTGCATCCAACTTCCTTGCTCACGAAGACCTAGGGCACTTGAGGAGGCCCATTGTTGGAATATACAAGCCAAGTTCTATAATGAAAGATTCCCACTAGTATATGAAAGTGGCAACATAAGAGACTCTCTATCATGAAGATCTTGGTGCTACTTTGAAGCACAAGTGTGGCAAAGGATAGTAGCATTGTCCCTTCTCTCTTTTTCTCTCATTTTTATTTGGCCTTTCTTTTTTTTATGGCATTTCTCTTTTTTTTGGGCTTTCTCTTTTTTGTGTCCTTTCTCTTCTTTTTTTATATTTTTTTTATTCCTCATTTGGGACAATGCTCTAGGAAATGATGATCATCACACTTCTATTACAACTCAATGATTACAACTCGATACTAGAACAAGGTATGACTCTATATGAATGCCTCTGGCGGTGTACCGGGATATGCAATAAGTCAAGAGTGACATGTATGGAAGAATTATGAACGGTGGCTTTGCCACAAATACGATTTCAACTACATGATCATGCAAAGCAATATGACAATGATGATGCATGTCATAATAAACGGAACGGTGGAAAGTTGCATGGCAATATATCTCAGAATGGCTATGGAAATGCCATAATAGGTAGGTATGGTGGCTGTTTTGAGGAAGATATAAGGAGGTTTATGTGTGACAGAGCGTATCATATCACGGGGTTTGGATGCACCGGCGAAGTTTGCACCAACTCTCAATGTGATAAAGGGCAATGCACGGTACCAAAGAGGCTAGCAATGATGGAAGGGTGAGAGTGCGTATAATCCATGGACTCAACATTAGTCATAAAGAACTCACATAATTATTGCAAAAATCTACAAGTCATCAAAAACCTCGGCACTATGTGCATGCTCCTAGGGGGATAGATTGGTAGGAAAAGACCATCGCTCGTCCCTGACCGTCACTCATAAGGAAGACAATCAAATAACACCTCATGTTTCAAATTTTTTACATAACGTTTACCATACGTGCATGCTACGGGACTTGCAAACTTCAACACAAGTATTTCTCAATTTCACAACTACTCAACTAGCACGACTTTGATATTATTACCTCCATATCTCAAAACAATCATCAAGCATCAAACTTCTCTTAGTATTCAAAACACTCATAAGAAAGTTTTTACTAATCTGGAATACCTAGCATATTAGGATTTTAAGAAAATTACCATGCTATTTAAGACTCTCAAAATAATATAAGTGAAGCATGAGAGATCAATAGGTTCTATAAAACAAGACAACCACCGTGCTCTAAAAAGATATAAGTGAATGAAGCTCTAGAGCAACAACAAACTACTCCGAAAGATATAAGTGAAGATCAATGAGTAGTTGAATAATTATGCAACTATGTGAAGACTCTCTAACATTTAATAATTTCAGATCTTGGTACTTTATTCAAACAGCAAGAAAAACAAAAGAAAATGACATTCTAAGAATAGCAAACATCATGTGAAGAAGCAAAAACTTAGGATCAACCGAAACTAACCGATAGTTGTTGAAGAAGAAAGGTGGGATGCCAACCGGGGCATCCCCAAGCTTGGACGCTTGATACTTCTTGAAATATTATCTTGGGGTGCCTTGGGCATCCCCAAGATTGAGCTTTTGTGTCTCCTTAATTCCTCTCATATCACGGTCTCCCTAAATCTCAAAAGCTTCATCCACACAAAACTCAACAAGGACTCGTGAGATAAGTTAGTATAAACCATTGCCAAAAACCTTATCATACTCTACTATAGAAAATCCCTAAAATTATTATTCAACATTGCATACTAAATTCCTCTGCATATTTAATAGTCCTATCCTCAAATAGAATCATTAAAGAAGCAAACATATGCAAACAATGCAAACATAACAGCAATCTGCCTAAACAGGACAGTCTGTAAAGAATGCAGCAACATCCATACTTCCATAGCTCCAAAAATTATGAAAGTAAATTCCCACTGTAGTAAATTTATCAGAGCTTAATATGCAAAAGGTTTCAAAATTTTATCACATTCTAACTTTCTAGGGAATTATTGCAATAGCGGTAAACTTTCTGTTTTCAAACAGCAACATGTGGACTTCTAAAATTGGCATAGTAAAGGCTATCAATGCCATTTTTATTGAAATAAAAGATGCAAAACAATGTTCTAAATAGAAGCAAGCAAATCCTAACAAAATAAATTGACGCCTCCAAGCAAAATACATATCATGTGGTAAATAAAAATATAGCTCCAAGTAAAGTTACCGATGAACGAAGACGAAAGAGGGGATGCCTTCCGGGGCATCCCCAAGCTTAGGCTCTTTCCCCTCCTTATTCCATAGTCCATCGAATCCTTACCCAAAACTTGAAAACTTCACAACACAAAACTTAACAGAAAACTCGTAAGCTCCGTTAGTATAAGAAAATAAATCACCACTTCAAGGTACTGTAATGAACTCATTCTTTATTTATATTGGTGTTAAACCGACTGTATTCCAACTTCTCTATGGTTTATAAACTCTTTTACTAGCCATAGATTCATCAAAATAATTAAACAACACAATGAAAACAGAATCTGTCAAAAACAGAACAGTCTGTAGTAATATGGATCAAACGTATACTTATGGAAATAATAAAATTCTCAAATAAATTTCTGGACCTGAGTAATTTGTATATTAATCATCTGCAAAAAAATTAACTAAATATCACTCTCCAATAAAAAATGGCAGTAATTCTCGTGAGCGCTAAAGTTTCTATTTTTTACAGCAAGATCAACAAGACTTTCCCCAAGTCTTCCCAACGGTTCTACTTGGCACAAACACTAATTAAAACATGAAAACTCAATCATAACAGAGGATAGATGAGTTATTTATTAATAAACAGCAGCAAAAAGTAAGGAACGAGAATAAAATTGGGTTGCCTCCCAACAAGCACTATCGTTTAACGCCCCTAGCTAGGCATGGTGATTTCAATGATGCTCACATAAAAGATGAAGGAAATATGCCCTAGAGGCAATAATAAAGTTATTATTTATTTCCTTATAATCATGATAAATGTTTATTATTCATGCTAGAATTGTATTAACCGGAAACATAATACATGTGTGAATACATAGACAAACAAAGTGTCACTAGTATGCCTCTACTGGACTAGCTCATTAATCAAAGATGGTTATGTTTCCTAACCATGAACAATGAGTTGTTATTTGATTAATGAGGCCACATCATTAGTTGAATGATCTGATTGACATGACCCATTCCATTAGCTTAGCACACAATCGTTTAGTATGTTGCTACTGCTTTCTTCATGACTTATACATGTTCCTATGACTATGAGATTATGCAACTCCCGTTTGCCGGAGGAACACTTTGGGTGCTACCAAACGTCACAACGTAACTGAGTGATTATAAAGGAGCATTACAGGTGTCTCCAAAGGTAGATGTTGGGTTGGCGTATTTCGAGATTAGGATTTGTCACTCCGATTGTCGGAGAGGTATCTCTGGGCCCTCTCGGTAATACACATCACATAAGCCTTGCAAGCATTACAACTAATATGGTAGTTGTGAGATGATGTATTACGGAACGAGTAAAGAGACTTTCCGGTAACGAGATTGAACTAGGTATTGGATACCGACGATCGAATCTTGGGCAAGTAACATACCGATGACAAAGGGAACAATGTATGTTGTTATGCGGTCTGACCGATAAAGATCTTCGTAGAATATGTAGGAGCCAATATGGGCATCTAGGTCCCGCTATTGGTTATTGACCGG
Source organism: Triticum urartu (assembly GCF_056163025.1). Classification (NCBI taxonomy): domain Eukaryota; kingdom Viridiplantae; phylum Streptophyta; class Magnoliopsida; order Poales; family Poaceae; genus Triticum; species Triticum urartu. Next base: position 38,003,239 of record NC_141877.1, on the reverse strand, counting down.
AGACGTGTCTCGGTCATGTCTACATTGTTCTCGAACCCGTAGGGTCCGCACGCTTAAGGTTACGATGATAGTTATATTATGAGTTTATGCATTTTGATGTACCGAAGGTTGTTCGGAGTCCCGGATGTGATCACGGACATGACGAGGAGTCTCGAAATGGTCGAGACGTAAAGATTGATATATTGGAAGCCTATATTTGGATATCGGAAGTGTTCCGGGTGAAATCGGGATTTTACCGGGTTACCGGGAGGTTACCGGAACCCCCCCCCCCCCCCCGGGAGCCATATGGGCCTTCATGGGCCTTAGTGGAAAGGTGAAAGGGCTGCCCACAAGGGCTGCGCGCCTCCCCCCTTCCCCTAGTCCTATTAGGACTAGGAGAGGTGGCCGGCCACCCCTCTCCCTCTTTCCCACTTGGGGAATCCTAGTTGGAATAGGATTGGAGGGGAGTCCTACTCCCGGAAGGAGTAGGACTCCTCCTGCGCCTCTCTCTCTGGCCGGCGCCCCCTCCCCCCCTTGGCTCCTTTATATACTGAGGTAGAGGCACCCTAGAACAAACAAGTTGATCCACGTGATCTATTCCTTAGCCGTGTGCGGTGCCCCCTGCCACCATATACCTCGATAATACTGTAGCGGAGTTTAGGCGAAGCCCTGCTGCTGTAGTTCATCAAGATCGTCACCACGCCGTCGTGCTGACGGAACTCTTCCCCGACACTTTGCTGGATCGGAGTCCGGGGATCGTCATCGAGCTGAACGTGTGCTCGAACTCGGAGGTGCCGTAGTTTCGGTGCTTGATCGGTTGGATCGTGAAGACGTACGACTACTTCCTCTATGTCGTGTCAGCGCTTCCGCAGTCGGTCTGCGTTGGGTACGTAGACAACACTCTCCCCCTCGTTGCTATGCATCACATGATCTTGCGTGTGCGTAGGAAAATTTTTGAAATTACTACGAAACCCAACAGTGGCATCCGAGCCTAGGTTATTTATGTTGATGTTATATGCACGAGTAGAACACAAGTGAGTTGTGGACGATACAAGTCATACTGCCTACCAGCATGTCATACTTTGGTTCGGCGGTATTGTTGGACGAGACGACCCGGACCAACATTACGCGTACACTTACGCGAGACCGGTTCTCCCGACGTGCTTTGCACACAGGTGGCTTGCGGGCGACTGTCTCTCCAACTTTAGTTGAACCAAGTATGGCTACGCCCGGTCCTTGCGAAGGTTAAAACGGAGTCTATTTGACAAACTATCGTTGTGGTTTTGATGCGTAGGTGAGATTGGTTCTTACTTAAGCCCGTAGCAGCCACGTAAAACATGCAACAACAAAGTAGAGGACGTCTAACTTGTTTTTGTAGGGCATGTTGTGATGTGATATGGTCAAGGCATGATGCTGAATTTTATTGTATGAGATGATCATGTTTTGTAACCGAGTTATCGGCAACTGGCAGGAGCCATATGGTTGTCGTTTTATTGTATGCAATGCAATCGCGATGTAATATTACTAAACGGTAGTGATAGTCGTGGAAGCATAAGATTGGCGAGACGACAACGATGCTACGATGGAGATCAAGGTGTCGCGCCGATGACGATGGTGATCATGACAGTGCTTCGGAGATGGAGATCACAAGCACAAGATGATGATGGCCATATCATATCACTTATATTGATTGCATGTGATGTTTATCTTTTTATGCATCTTATCTTGCTTTCATTGACGGTAGCATTATAAGATGATCTCTCACTAAATTATCAAGAAGTGTTCTCCCTGAGTATGCACCGTTGCCAAAGTTCGTCATGCCCAGGCACCACGTGATGATCGGGTGTGATAAGCTCTACGTCCATCTACAACGGGTGCAAGCCAGTTTTGCACACGCAGAATACTCAGGTTAAACTTGACGAGCCTAGCATATGCAGATATGGCCTCGGAACACGGAGACCGAAAGGTCGAGCGTGAATCATATAGTAGATATGATCAACATAAAAGATGTTCACCATTGAAAACTACTCCATCTCACGTGATGATCGGTCATGGTTTAGTTGATTTGGATCACGTAATTACTTAGAAGATTAGAGGGATGTCTATCTAAGTGGGAGTTCTTAAGTAATATGATTAATTGAACTTAAATTTATCATGAACTTAGTACCTGATAGTATCTTGCTTGTTTATGTTGATTGTAGATAGATGGCTCGTGCTGTTGTTCCGTTGAATTTTAATGCGTTCCTTGAGAAAGCAAAGTTGAAAGATGATGGTAGCAATTACACGGACTGGGTCCGTAACTTGAGGATTATCCTCATTGCTGCTCAGAAGAATTACGTCCTGGAAGCACCGCTGGGTGCCAGGCCTGCTGCTGGAGCAACGCCAGATGTTATGAACGTCTGGCAGAGCAAAGCTGATGACTACTCGATAGTTCAGTGTGCCATGCTTTACGGCTTAGAATTGGGACTTCAACGACGTTTTGAACGTCATGGAGCATATGAGATGTTCCAGGAGTTGAAGTTAATATTTCAAGCAAATGCCCGGATTGAGAGATATGAAGTCTCCAATAAGTTCTATAGCTGCAAGATGGAGGAGAACAGTTCTGTCAGTGAGCATATACTCAAAATGTCTGGGTATAATAATCACTTGATTCAATTGGGAGTTAATCTTCCGGATGATTGCGTCATTGACAGAATTCTCCAATCACTGCCACCAAGCTACAAGAGCTTCGTGATGAACTATAATATGCAAGGGATGAACAAGACTATTCCCGAGCTCTTCGCAATGCTGAAAGCTGCGGAGGTAGAAATCAAGAAGGAGCATCAAGTGTTGATGGTTAACAAGACCACTAGTTTCAAGAAAAAGGGCAAAGGGAAGAAGAAGGGGAACTTCAAGAAGAACGGCAAGCAAGTTGCTGCTCAAGAGAAGAAACCCAAGTCTAGACCTAAGCCTGAAACTGAGTGCTTCTACTGCAAGCAGACTGGTCACTGGAAGCGGAACTGCCCCAAGTATTTGGCGGATAAGAAGGATGGCAAGGTGAACAAAGGTATATGTGATATACATGTTATTGATGTGTACCTTACTAGAGCTCGCAGTAGCACCTGGGTATTTGATACTGGTTCTGTTGCTAATATTTGCAACTCGAAACAGGGACTACGGAATAAGCGGGCACTGGCAAAGGACGAGGTGACGATGCGCGTGGGAAACGGTTCCAAAGTCGATGTGATCGCGGTCGGCACGCTACCTCTACATCTACCTTCGGGATTAATATTAGACCTAAATAATTCTTATTCGGTGCCAGCGTTGAGCATGAACATTATATCTGGATCTTGTTTAATGCGAGACGGTTATTCATTTAAATCAGAGAATAATGGTTGTTCTATTTATATGAGTAATATCTTTTATGGTCATGCACCCTTGGAGAATGGTCTATTCTTATTGAATCTCGATAGTAGTAATACACATATTCATAATGTTGAAGCCAAAAGATGCAGAGTTGATAATGAAAGTGCAACTTATTTGTGGCACTGTCGTTTAGGTCATATCGGTGTAAAGCGCATGAAGAAACTCCATACTGATGGACTTTTGGAACCACTTGATTATGAATCACTTGGTACTTGCGAACCGTGCCTCATGGGCAAGATGACTAAAACACCGTTCTCCGGTACTATGGAGAGAGCAACAGATTTGTTGGAAATCATACATACCGATGTATGTGGTCCGATGAATATTGAGGCTCGTGGCGGATATCGTTATTTTCTCACCTTCACAGATGATTTAAGCAGATATGGATATATCTACTTAATGAAACATAAGTCTGAAACATTTGAAAAGTTCAAAGAATTTCAGAGTGAAGTTGAAAATCATCGTAACAAGAAAATAAAGTTTCTACGATCTGATCGTGGAGGAGAATATTTGAGTTACGAGTTTGGTGTACATTTGAAAAACTGTGGAATAGTTTCGCAACTCACGCCACCCGGAACACCACAGCGTAATGGTGTGTCCGAACGTCGTAATCGTACTTTGTATGGTGCGATCTATGATGTCTCTTACTGATTTACCGCTATCGTTTTGGGGTTATGCTCTAGAGACGGCTGCATTCACATTAAATAGGGCACCATCAAAATCCGTTGAGACGACGCCTTATGAACTGTGGTTTGGCAAGAAACCAAAGTTGTCGTTTCTTAAAGTTTGGGGCTGCGATGCTTATGTGAAAAAGCTTCAACCTGATAAGCTCGAACCCAAATCGGAGAAATGTGTCTTCATAGGATACCCAAAGGAAACTGTTGGGTACACCTTCTATCATAGATCTGAAGGCAAGACATTCGTTGCTAAGAATGGATCCTTTCTAGAGAAGGAGTTTCTCTCGAAAGAAGTGAGTGGGAGGAAAGTAGATCTTGACGAGGTAACTGTACCTGCTCCCTTACTGGAAAGTAGTTCATCACAGAAAATTGTTTCAGTGACACCTACACCAGTTAGTGAGGAAGCCAATGATAATGATCATGAAACTTCAGATCAAGATACTACTGAACCTCGTAGATCAACCAGAGTAAGATCCGCGCCAAAGTGGTACGGTAATCCTGTTCTGGAAGTCATGCTACTAGATCATGATGAACCTACAAACTATGAAGAAGCGATGGTGAGCCTAGATTCCGCAAAGTGGCTTGAAGCCATGAAATCTGAGATGGGATACATGTATGAGAACAAAGTATGGACTTTGGTTGACTTGCCCGATGATCGGCAAGCAATTGAGAATAAATGGATCTTTAAGAAGAAGACTGACGCTGATGGTAATGTTACTGTCTACAAAGCTCGACTTGTCGCAAAAGGTTTTCGGCAAGTTCAAGGGATTGACTACGATGAGACCTTCTCACCCGTAGTGATGCTTAAGTCCGTCCGAATCATGTTAGCGATTGCCGCGTTTTATGATTATGAAATTTGGCAGATGGATGTCAAAACTGCATTCCTGAATGGATTTCTGGAAGAAGAGTTGTATATGATGCAACCGGAAGGTTTTGTCGATCCAAAGGGAGCTAACAAAGTGTGCAAGCTCCAGCGATCCATTTATGGACTGGTGCAAGCCTCTCGGAGTTGGAATAAACGTTTTGATAGTGTGATCAAAGCATTTGGTTTTATACAGACTTTCGGAGAAGCCTGTATTTACAAGAAAGTGAGTGGGAGCTCTGTAGCATTTCTGATATTATATGTGGATGACATATTGCTGATTGGAAATGATATAGAATTTCTGGATAGCATAAAGGGATACTTGAATAAAAGTTTTTCAATGAAAGACCTCGGCGAAGCTGCTTACATATTAGGCATTAAGATCTATAGAGATAGATCAAGACGCTTAATTGGACTTTCACAAAGCACATACCTTGACAAAATTTTGAAGAAGTTCGAAATGGATCAAGCAAAGAAAGGGTTCTTGCCTGTGTTACAAGGTGTGAAGTTGAGTAAGACTCAATGCCCGACCACTGCAGAAGATAGAGAGAATATGAAAGATGTTCCCTATGCATCAGCCATAGGATCTATCATGTATGCAATGCTGTGTACTAGACCTGATGTGTGCCTTGCTATAAGTTTAGCAGGGAGGTACCAAAGTAATCCAGGAGTGGATCACTGGACAGCGGTCAAGAACATCCTTAGATACCTGAAAAGGACTAAGGATATGTTTCTCGTATATGGAGGTGACAAAGAGCTCACCGTAAAAGGTTACGTTGATGCAAGCTTTGACACTGATCCGGACGATTCTAAATCGCAAACCGGATACGTGTTTACATTAAACGGTGGAGCTGTCAGTTGGTGTAGTTCTAAACAAAGCGTCGTAGCGGGATCTACATGTGAAGCGGAGTACATAGCTGCTTCGGAAGCAGCGAACGAAGGAGTCTGGATGAAGGAGTTCATATCCGATCTAGGTGTCATACGTAGTGCATCGGGTCCAATGAAAATCTTTTGTGACAATACTGGTGCAATTGCCTTGGCAAAGGAATCCAGATTTCACAAAAGGACCAAACACATCAAGAGACGCTTCAAACTCCATCCGGGATCTAGTCCAGGTGGGAGACATAGAGATTTGCAAGATACATATGGATCTGAATGTTGCAGACCCGTTGACTAAGCCTCTTCCACGAGCAAAACATGATCAGCACCAAGGCTCCATGGGTGTTAGAATCATTACAGTGTAATCTAGATTATTGACTCTAGTGCAAGTGGGAGACTGAAGGAAATATGCCCTAGAGGCAATAATAAAGTTATTATTTATTTCCTTATAATCATGATAAATGTTTATTATTCATGCTAGAATTGTATTAACCGGAAACATAATACATGTGTGAATACATAGACAAACAAAGTGTCACTAGTATGCCTCTACTGGACTAGCTCATTAATCAAAGATGGTTATGTTTCCTAACCATGAACAATGAGTTGTTATTTGATTAACGAGGTCACATCATTAGTTGAATGATCTGATTGACATGACCCATTCCATTAGCTTAGCACACAATCGTTTAGTATGTTGCTACTGCTTTCTTCATGACTTATACATGTTCCTATGACTATGAGATTATGCAACTCCCGTTTGCCGGATGAACACTTTGGGTGCTACCAAACGTCACAACGTAACTGAGTGATTATAAAGGAGCATTACAGGTGTCTCCAAAGGTAGATGTTGGGTTGGCGTATTTCGAGATTAGGATTTGTCACTCCGATTGTCGGAGAGGTATCTCTGGGCCCTCTCGGTAATACACATCACATAAGCCTTGCAAGCATTACAACTAATATGGTAGTTGTGAGATGATGTATTACGGAATGAGTAAAGAGACTTGCCGGTAACGAGATTGAACTAGGTATTGGATACCGACGATCGAATCTTGGGCAAGTAACATACCGATGACAAAGGGAACAACGTATGTTGTTATGCGGTCTGACCGATAAAGATCTTCGTAGAATATGTAGGAGCCAATATGGGCATCCAGGTCCCGCTATTGGTTATTGACCGGAGACGTGTCTCGGTCATGTCTACATTGTTCTCGAACCCGTAGGGTCCGCACGCTTAAGGTTACGATGACAGTTATATTATGAGTTTATGCATTTTGATGTACCGAAGGTTGTTCGGAGTCCCGGATGTGATCACGGACATGAAGAGGAGTCTCGAAATGGTCGAGACGTAAAGATTGATATATTGGAAGCCTATATTTGGATATCGGAAGTGTTCCGGGTGAAATCGGGATTTTACCGGGTTACCGGGAGGTTACCGGAACCCCCCCGGGAGCCATATGGGCCTTCATGGGCCTTAGTGGAAAGGTGAAAGGGCTGCCCACAAGGGCTGCGCGCCTCCCCCCTTCCCCTAGTCCTATTAGGACTAGGAGAGGTGGCCGGCCACCCCTCTCCCTCTTTCCCACTTGGGGAATCCTAGTTGGAATAGGATTGGAGGGGAGTCCTACTCCCGGAAGGAGTAGGACTCCTCCTGCGCCTCTCTCTCTGGCCGGCGCCCCCTCCCCCCTTGGCTCCTTTATATACTGAGGTAGAGGCACCCTAGAACACACAAGTTGATCCACGTGATCTATTCCTTAGCCGTGTGCGGTGCCCCCTGCTACCATATACCTCGATAATACTGTAGCGGAGTTTAGGCGAAGCCCTGCTGCTGTAGTTCATCAAGATCGTCACCACGCCGTCGTGCTGACGGAACTCTTCCCCGACACTTTGCTGGATCGGAGTCCGGGGATCGTCATCGAGCTGAACGTGTGCTCGAACTCGGAGGTGCCGTAGTTTCGGTGCTTGATCGATTGGATCGTGAAGACGTACGACTACTTCCTCTACGTCGTGTCAGCGCTTCCGCAGTCGGTCTGCGTTGGGTACATAGACAACACTCTCCCCCTCGTTGCTATGCATCACATGATCTTGCGTGTGCGTAGGAAATTTTTTGAAATTACTACGAAACCCAACAAAAGATTAGAATTGAAACATAAAGAGAGCATCATGAAGAATATGACTAGCACATTTAAGTCTAACCCACTTCCTATGCATAGGGATTTTTTGAGCAAACAACTTATGGGAACAATAATCAACTAGCATAGGAAGGCAAAACAAGCATAACTTTAAAACTTTAAGCACATAGAGAGGAAACTTGATATTATTGCAATTCCTACAAGCATATGTTCCTCCCTCATAATAATTTTCAGTAGCATCATGAATGAATTAAACAATATAACCAGAACTTAAAGCATTCTTTTCATGATCTACAAGCATAGAAATTTTATTACTCTCCACATAAGCAAAATTCTTCTCATGAATAATAGTGGGAGCAAACTCAACAAAATAACTATCATGTGATTGAAAATTAAGATCAAGATGACAAGGTTCATTGTTATTATTATTCTTTAAAGCATACGTGTCATCACAATAATCATCATAGATAGGAGGCATGCTTTCATCATAATAAATTTGCTCATCAAAACTTGGGGGACAAAAAAATATCATCTTCATCAAACATAGCTTCCCCAAGCTTGTGGCTTTGCATATCATTAGCATCATGAATATTCAAGGAATTCATACTAACAACATTGCAATCATGCTCATCATTCAAATATTTAGTGCCAAACATTTTATAGATTTCTTCTTCTAGCACTTGAGCACAATTATCCTTTCCATCATACTCACGAAAGATATTAAAAAGGTGAAGCGTATGAGACAAACTCAATTCCATTTTTTATAGTTTTCTTTTATAAACTAAACTAGTGATAAAACAAGAAACTAAAAGACTCGATTGCAAGATCTAAAGATATACCTTCAAGCACTCACCTCCCTGGCAACGGCGCCAGAAAAGAGCTTGATGTCTACTACACAACCTTATTCTTGTAGACGTTGTTGGGCCTCTAAGTGCAGAGGTTTGTAGGACAGTAGAAAATTTCCCTCAAGTGGATGACCTAAGGTTTATCAATCCGTAGGAGGCATAGGATGAAGATGGTCTCTCTCAAGCAACCCTGCAACCAAATAACAAAGATTCTCTTATGTCCCCAACACACCCAATACAATGGTAAATTGTATAGGTGCACTAGTTCAGCGAAGAGATGGTGATACAAGTGGTATATGGATAGTAGATAAAGGTATTTGCAATCTGAAATTATAAAAACAGCAAGCTAACTAATGATAAAAGTGTGTGTAAACGGTATCGCAATGCGTTGAAACAAGGCCTAGGGTTCATACTTTCGCTAGTGCAAGTTCCCTCAACAATAATAACATAATTGGATCACATAACCATCCCTCAACATGCAACAAAGAGTCACTCCAAAGTCACTAATAGCGGAGAACGAACGAAATGGTAGGGTACGAAACCACCTCAAAGTTATTCTTTCCAATCAATCCATTGGGCTATTCCTATAAGTGTCACAAACACCCCTAGAGTTCGTACTAGAATAACACCTTAAGACACAAATCAATCAAAACCCTAATGTCACCTAGATACTCCAATGTCACCTCAAGTATTTGTGGGTATGATTATACGATATGCATCAGACAATCTCAGATTCATCTATTCAACCAACACATAGGACCTCAAAGAGTGCCCCAAAGTTTCTACCGGAGAATCACGACGAAAACGTGTGCCAACCCCTATGCATAGGTTCATGGGCAGAACCCGCAAGTTGATCATCAAAACATACATCAAGTGAATCACGTGGTATCCCATTGTCACCACAGATACGCACGGCAAGGCATACATCAAGTCTTCTCAAATCTTTAAAGACTCAATCTGATAAGATTACTTCAAAGGGAAAACTCAATTCATTACAAGAGAGTAGAGGGGGGAAGAAAACATCATAAGATCCAACTATAATAGCAAAGCTCGCGATACATCAAGATTGTATCACGTCAAGAACATGAGAGGGAGAGAGATCAAACACATAGCTACTGGTACATACCCTCGGCCCCGAGGGAGAACTACTCCCGGGATAATGAAGATGGCCACCAGAGATGGATTCCCCCTCGGCAGGGTGCCGGAACGGGTCTAGATTGGCTTTCGGTGGCTACGGAGGCTTCTGGGGCGGAACTCCCGATCTATTCTCTGTTCTGGAAGTTTTAGGGTACGTGAGTATATATGGGTGCAGGAAGTACGTCGGTGGAGCTTCAGGGGGCCCACGAGGCAGGGGGCGCGCCCTAGGGGGGTGCCCCCCACCCTCGTGAGCACCTCCCTTGGCTCCTGACGTGGGGTCCAAGTCCATCCGGTAGCTTTCCTTCCAAAAATAACTTCTCCAGTTGATTTCGTTCCATTTCGACTCCGTTTGATATTCCTTTTCTTCGAAACACTGAGATAGGCAAAAAACAGCAATTCTGGGCTGGGCCTCCGTTTAATAGGTTAGTCCCAAACATAATATGAAAGTGGATAATAAATCCCAATATTGCCCAAAATAGTAGATAACATAGCATGGAGCAATAAAAAATTCTATATTCATTGGAGACATATCACCCCCTGTCGCGCTCGCCGCGACCTCCATCCCCTGCCCCCGCGCTCGCCTGACCCTGGCCGTGCCCCCGCCCGTGAACCCCCCGCTCCGGCTCCGCTCACTATCGCCGGCCCCCTGCGTCCCGCCTCCGCCCGCACTGCTCCCCGCCTTTGCGCTCGCACCACCCCCGTGCCGCACGCCGCAACCCCCTGCTGCACCCGCTCACCGACGTTCGCCGTCATCGCTCGGTCCGGTCCGAGGCAACCGGTCCGCCACGCCCACAACCGCCTGCCGCTGCTCGCTGGCTCTACGCGCACCCCCTGCTCCCCTTGCCCTGCTCTAGTCCCACACCTCCCTCGCCTCCCTTGGCCGGCGTCGTGGACGCCGGCGGCTGCGCCGTTGGTCTCACCCGAGGCCAGCGCCCGGGTTCGCCCCACTCGGGCGCTCACACGCCCTGCGCCCGTAAACCGCGTAATCGCGCGCCCGTTAGGGCCTCTGGCCAATGACAGGCGGGGCCCAGCCCCGGAGAACGTTTTACTAAAAAAAGAGAATTAAAAAATATAATAATAAAGATAATTAATTAATTAATTAAAGAATTAATTAACCTAATGAATTTTGATTAATTAAACTAAACAACTAATTAAACTAATTAATCATGATTAGTTAGTATAATCAATGACGAACGGGACCCACACATCAGTTTGACTAGTGAACGCCCCTGTTGACTGCTGACGTCATGCTGACGTCAGCATGTACTGTTCTGGATAATGTTGAATTAAATTAATTAAATAAATCCTAAAAATGATTTAAATCTTTTAAAATCAATATAAAATAAACTGTAGCTCGGATGGAAAAACTTTGTACATGAAAGTTGCTCAGAACGACGAGAAGAATCTGGATACACAGCCCGTTCGTCCACCACACATCCCTAGCATAGAAAAAACACAAATTTCCCCCTCCAGTTCATCTGTCCGAAAACGCGAAACACCGGGGATATTTTACCGGATGTTTCCCCCCTTCACCGATATCACCTCATACCGCATTAGGGCACACCTAGCACCGCTACTTGTCATGTCATGCATTGTTATGCATCTGTTTGCATTGTATTCTTTGTTTCTTCCCCCTCTTCTCTCCGATAGACTACAAGACTGACGTCGCTGCTGGTGCCCCGATCGACTACGCTGTTGACGACCCCTCTTTCTTGCCAGAGCAACTAGGCAAGCCCCCCCCCCTTGATCACCAGATATCGCCTACTCTTCTCTCTACTACTTGCATTAGAGTAGTGTAGCATGTTACTGCTTTTCGTTAATCCTATCCTGATGCATAGCCTGTCATTGTTGCTCTAGTTATTGATACATTACCTGCAATTCTAAATGCTTAGTATAGGATGCTAGTTTATCATCAGTGGCCCTACATCCTTGTCCGTCTGCCATGCTATACTATCGGGCCGTGATCACTCGGGAGGTGATCACGGGTTTATACTTATACATATTATATGATACATGTGGTGACTAAAGTCGGGTTGGCTCATAGTGTACCCGCGAGTGATTCACGGATTGTGTCCAAAAGAACGTTTGTCCCGATGGCCCTTTGACTGGATCTTTGTGGCGGAGCGACAGGGCAGGTTGAGACCGCCTAGGAGAGAGGTGGGCCTGGCCCTGGTCGGCGTCCGCGGTTATTTCAAAATAACACGCTTAACGAGATCTAGGTATTTGATCTGAGTCTGGCCACTGGCCTATACGCACTAACCAACTACGCGGGAATAGTTATGGGCACTCGACGTCGTGGTATTAGCCGAAGCCTTCTTGACGTCAGCGACTGAGCGGCGCGCGCCGGGTTGGACTGGAACACCTGCTCTTGTATAAGGGAGGCTAGGTCTTCTCGCCGGCCGCGTACGCAACATGCAGGTGTGCAATGGGCGATGGGTCCAGACCCCTGCGCCATAGGATTTAGACCGGCGTGCTGACCTCTCTGTTGTGCCTAGTTAGGGCTGTGGCGTGTTGATCTTCCGAGGCCGGGCATGAACCAGAAAAGTGTGTCCGGACAAAGGGGATCGAGCGTGTTGGGAAATGTGGTGCACCCCTGCAGGGAAGTTGATCTATTCGAATAGCTGTGTCCCTCAGTAAAAGGACAACCCAGAGTTGTACCTTGACCTTATGACAACTAGAACCGGATACTTAATAAAACACAACCTTCCAAGTGCCAGATACTACCGGTGATCGCTCTCTCACAGGGAGACGAGGGGAGGATCGCCGGGTAGGATTGTGCTATGCGATGATACTTGGTGAACTTACCATCTACTCTCTTCTACATGCTGGAATATGGAGGTTGCCAGAAGCGTAGTCTTCGATAGGCCTAGCTATCCCCCTCTTATTCAGGCATTCTGCAGTTCAGTCCACATATATTACCCCTTTCATTTGATACATTGCATATGTAGTGTAGCTCCTTGCTTGCGAGTACTTTGGATGAGTACTCACGGTTGCTTTGCTCCCCCTTTTCCCCCTTTTCTATACCCGGTTGTTGCGACCAGACGATGGAGTCTAGGAGCCAGACGCCACTGTCGATGACGACTGCTACTACTCTAGAGGTGCCTACTACTACGTGCAGGCCGCTGACGACGACTAGGAGTAGTTTAGGAGGATCCCAGGTAGGAGGCCTGCACCTCTTTCGATCTGTATCCCAGTTTGTGCTAGCCTTCTTAAGGAAAACTTGTTTAACTTATGTCTGTACTCAGATATTGTTGCTTCCGCTGACCCGTTTATGACCGAGCTCTTGTATTCGAGCCCTCAAGGCCCCTGGCTTGTAATATGATGCTTGTATGACTTTTTTTATTTGTAGAGTTGTGTTGTGATATCTTCCCGTGAGTCATTGATCTTGATCGTACACATTTGCATGTATGATTAGTGTATGATCAAATCGGGGGCGTCACAGGAAACTTCACTCCGGGAGGGGGAAATCATCACCATCGTCATCACCAACGATCCTCTCATCGGGAGGGGGTCAATCTCCATCAACATCTTCACCAACACCATCTCATCTCAAACCCTAGTTCATCTCTTGTATCCATTCTTTGTATCCAAACCTCAGATTGGTACCTGTGGGTTGCTAGTAGTGTTGATTACTCATTGTAGTTGTTGCTAGTTGGTTTACTTGGTGGAAGATCATATGTTCAGATCCACTATGCATATTAATACCCGTCTGATTATGAACATGAATATGCTTTGTGAGTAGTTACATTTGTTCCTGAGGACATTGGAGAAGTCTTGCTATAAGTAGTCATGTGAATTTGGTATTCGCTCGATATTTTGATGAGATGTATGTTGTCTTTCCTCTAGTGGTGTCATGTGAACGTCGACTACATGACACTTCACCATTGTTTGGGCCTAGAGGAGGGCATTGGGAAGTAATAAGTAGATGATGGGTTGCTAGAGTGACAGAAGCATAAACCCTAGATTATGCGTTGCTTCGTAAGGGGCTGATTTGGATCCACATGTTTCATGCTATGGTTAGGTTTACCTTAATACTTTTGTTGTAGTTGCGGATGCTTGCAATAGGGGTCAATCATAAGTGGGATGCTTGCCCAAGTAAGGACAGTACCCAAGCACCGATCCACCCACGTATCAAATTATCAAAGTACCAAATGTGAATCATATGAGCGTGATGAAAACTAGCTTGACGATAATTCCCATGTGTCCTCGAGAGCGCTTTCCTTCATATAAGAGTTTGTCCAGGCTTGTCCTTTGCTACAAAAAGGATTGGGCCATCTTTCTGCACCTTATTTACTTTCATTATTTGTTGCTCGTTACAATTTATCTTATCACACAATTATCTGTTACCGATAATTTCACATCTTGCAGAGAATACCTTACTGAAAACCGCTTATCATTTCCTTCTGCTCCTCGTTGGGTTCGACACTCTTACTTATCGAAAAGGCTATGATAGATCCCCTACACTTGTGGGTCATCAAGACTCTTTTCTGGCGCCGTTACCGGGGAGTGAAGCGCCTTTGGTAGGTGGAATTTACACTTGTGGGTTATCAATACCCCCCGATATTAGCCATAGATTCATCAAAATAAGCAAACGACACACGAAAAACAGAATCTGTCAAAAACAGAACAGTCTGTAGCAATCTGGATAGTTCGAATACTTCGGTCACTCCAAAAATTCTGAAAATTAGGACATCCAGGACAATTTGAATAGTAATCTACTACAATTGGAATTAGTATTTTATCGCTCTCTGGTAAAAAATTAAAATTATTCTCGTAAGCACATACTTTCTGTTTTTATCAGCAAGATCAAACAACTATCACCCAAGAAGATCCTATTGGTTCTACTTGGCACAAACACTAATTAAAACATAAAAACACATCTAAACAGAGGCTAGGTGAATTATTTATTACTAAACATGAACAGAAAGCAAGGAACAAAAATAAAATTGGGTTGCCTCCCAACAAGCGCTATCGTTTAATGCCCCTAGCTAGGCATAAGAACAATAATAGATCTAGGTATTATCATCTTTATGTTTTATCTTTTTAGCGGAGTCATGCTCGAATCTGGGTGGTTCTTTGCGTTTCCCTTCATATTCGGAAATTTTCAAATCTATAGAATCCAACCGCTTATTGCAAAGAGTAATCAACATATTCATGCGGTGAAGGTTTCCACTAACACTTTTGAGAGGTTCAAGAGACTTTTGTAAGATTTTTGTTACTTTGCAAATTTTCTCAAAAATTTGTGTCTCTTCCAGGGCAGTCCCTTTTTGGGGAAGTATTCCTACTATTCCCTCTATAATTTCATGCGCAATACTGGGATCAATTTCGATAAAATTGCCTTTGGCAGCAGAATCCAAGAGTTGTCTACGGGACATATTAAGTCCAACATAAAAATTGCGAAGTAAAATTCTAAAATTTACCTCTAGGGTACAATTACGATAAGATTCCATCATCCTATACCAAGCATATTTTAAATTTTCTCCTTGTCTTTGTTTGAAGTGAAGAACTTCAAACTCGGGGGACAAAGGAAGAGATAAAGGATTCGCCGTGAGGGCGAAACAAACGGACTAACACACGAACACACAAGAAGCAAGCGAAAAGAGACGGACGGAAAAAGAGGGCGAATAAAACGGCAAGGGTGAAGTGGGGGAGAGGAAAACGAGAGGGAAATGGCAAATAATGTAATGCGAGGGAGAAGAGTTTCTGATGGGTACTTGGTATGTCTTGACTTGTGCGTAGATCTCCAAGGCAACGGCGCCAGAAATCCTTCTTGCTACCTCTTGAGCATGCGTTGGTTTTCCCTTGAAGAGGAAAGGGTGATGCAGCAAAGTAGCATAAGTATTTCCCTCAGTTTTTGAGAACCAAGGTATCAATCCAGTAGGAGACTACACGCAAATCACCTAGTACCTGCACAAACAATCAAGAACCTTGCAACCAACGCGATAAAGGGCTTGTCAATCCCTTCACGACCACTTGCAAAAGTGAGATCTGATAAAGATAATAACATAAATATTTTTGGTATTTTTGTTGTATAGATTGGAAAGTAAAGATTGCAAAATAAACGGCGGCAGAAATAACAAGTTGATAAGAAAATAATATGATGTAAAATAGAACCAGGGGCCATATGTTTCACTAGTGGCTTCTCTCAAGATAGCATATATTACGATGGGTGAACAAATTACTATCTAGCAATTGATAGAAAAGCGCATAGTTATGAGAATTTCTAGGCATGATCATGAACATAGGCATCATGTCCGTGACAAGTAGACCAAAACAATTCTGCATCTACTACTATTAGTCCACACATCGACCGCTATCCAACATGCATGTACAGTATTAAGTTCATAAGAACAGAGTAACACATTAGGCAAGATGACATGATGTAGATGGATAAACTACAATATGATATAAACACCATCTTTTTATCCTTGATGGCAACAATACAATACGTGTCATTTCCCTTTCTGTCACTAGGATCGAGCACCGCAAGATCGAACCCAAAGCTAAGCACTTCTCCCATTGCAAGAAAGGTCAATCTAGTAGGCCAAAACAAATTGATAATTCAAAGAGACTTGCAAAGATATTAAATCATGCATATAAGAATTCAGAGAAGAATCAAATATTGTTCATAGATAATCTTGATCATAAACCCACAATTCATCGGATCTCGACAAACACACCGCAAAAAGAATTACATCGAATAGATCTCCAAGAAGATCGAGGAGAAATATGTATTAAGATCCAAAGAGAGAGAAGAAGCCATCTAGCTAATAACTATGGACCCAGAGGTCGTGGTAAACTACTCACACATCATCGGAGAGGCTATGGTGTTGATGTAGAAGCCCTATGTGATCGAATCCCCCTCTGGCGGAGCGCCGGAAAAGGCCCAAAGATCGGATCTCATGGGTACAGAAGGCTGCGACAGTGGAAAAGGTGTTTCGTTGCTCTCCCCGATGGTTTCAGGGTATAAGAGTATATATAGGTGAAAGAAGTAGGTCGGTGGAGCTGTGAGGGGCCCACGAGGGTAGGGGACACGCCCACCCCCCTGGGGCGCGCCCTCCTGCCTCGTGGCTTCCTCGCTGCTTTCTTGACATCCACTCCAAGTCTCCTGGATTGTGTTTGTTCCAAAAAAGATCCTCGCGAAGCTTTCATTCCGTTTGGATTCCATTTGAAATACTGAAATAGGCAAAAAAAAACAGCAATTTGCACTGGGCCTTCGGTTAATAGGTTAGTCCCAAAAATAATATAAAAAGGTATAATAAAGCCCATTAAACATCCAAAACGGATAATATAATAGCATGGAACAATGAAAAATTATAGATACGTTGGAGACGTATCATTCGTGCCGCCTGCTCCTGCCTCCCGTGGCTAGTTGTGCTGCCGCGGAGGCCTCACCTCCCCCTACCACTCCCACCGTTTGCCAGGCTCTGCGGCGACAACATCCTCACACTTCAGCCGAACCAGTGAACCCTCATACTCTTGTCCGCGTGGGCATCCACTGCCGCGTCTTCCCCGGCTCTGTGTCGTCCCCTGCCTAGGCCTTGCCGTCGTCCACCGCCTTGGTGCTCTCGGCACGGCGTGGTCAATGTGGTCAATGACCGACTACTATCGGAAGAGTACTGTACGTGGAGAGTCTGACAGCTGGGTCCACGGCCGTAGCAAGGAACTGCATCCTTATTACGCGGAAATAATTATTTCTCCACCTGACAGCAGGGATCCACCGGTGAAGGAAATATTCCCTAGAGGCAATAATAAAGTTATTATTTATTTCCTTATTTCATGATAAATGTTTATTATTCATGCTAGAATTGTATTAACCGAAAACATAATACATGTGTGAATACATAGACAAACAGAGTGTCACTAGTATGCCTCTACTTGACTAGCTCGTTAATCAAAGGTGGTTATGTTTCCTAACCATGAACAAAGAGTTGTTATTTGATTAACGAGGTCACATCATTAGTTGAATGATCTGATTGACATGACCCATTCCATTAGCTTAGCACCCGATCGTTTAGTATGTTGCTATTGCTTTCTTCATGACTTATACATGTTCCTATGACTATGAGATTAGGCAACTCCCGTTTGCCGGAGGAATACTTTGTGTGCTACCAAACGTCACAACGTAAATGGGTGATTATAAAGGAGTTGTACAGGTGTCTCCAAAGGTAGATGTTGGGTTGGCGTATTTCGAGATTAGGATTTGTCACTCCGATTGTCGGAGAGGTATCTCTGGGCCCTCTCGGTAATGCACATCACATAAGCCTTGCAAGCATTGCAACTAATGAGTTAGTTGCGAGATGATGTACTACAGAACGAGTAAAGAGACTTGCCGGTAACGAGATTGAACTAGGTATTGGATACCGACGATCAAATTTCGGGCAAGTAACATACCGATGACAAAGGGAACAACGTATGTTGTTATGCGGTCTGACCGATAAAGATCTTCGTAGAATATGTAGGAGCCAATATGGGCATCCAGGTCCCGCTATTGGTTATTGACCGGAGATATGTCTCAGTCATGTCTGCATTATTCTCGAACCGTAGGGTCCGCACGCTTAACGCTACGATGACAGTTATTATGAGTTTATGCATTTTGATGTACCGAAGTTAGTTCGGAGTCCCGGATGTGATCACGGACATGACGAGGAGTCTCGAAATGGTGGAGACATAAAGATTGATATATTGGAAGCCTATGTTTGGATATCAGAAGTGTTCCGGGTGAAATTGGGATTTTACCGGAGTACCGGGAGGTTATCGGAACCCCCCGGGAGCTATATGGGCCTTAGTGGGCTTTAGTGGAAAGGAGAAAGGGGCAGCCCAAGGTGGGCCGCGCGCCTCCCCCCTCCCCTAGTCCTATTAGGACAAGGAGAGGTGGCCGGCCCCCTCTCTCTCTCTTTCCCCCCTCAAGGAATCCTATTCCAACTAGGATTGGGGGGGAGTCCTACTCCCGGTAGGAGTAGGACTCCTCCTGCGCCCTCCTCCTAGCCGGCCGCACCCTCCCCCTTGGCTCCTTTATATACGGGGGCAGGGGGGCACCTCTAGACACACAAGTTGATCCTTGAGATCGTTCCTTAGCCGTGTGCGGTGCCCCCTGCCACCATATTCCACCTCGATCATATTGTAGCGGTGCTTAGGCGAAGCCCTGCGACGGTAGAACATCAAGATCGTCACCACGCCGTCGCACTGACAGAACTCCTCCCCGACGCTTTGCTGGATCGGAGCCTGGGGATCGTCATCGATCTGTACGTGTTCTAAGAACTCGGAGGTGTCGGAGTAACGGTGCTTGGATCGGTCGGATCGGGAAGACGTACGACTACTTCCTCTACGTTGCGTCAACGCTTCCGCAGTCGGTCTGCATGGGTACATAGACAACACTCTCCCCTCTCGTTGCTATGCATCACCATGATCTTGCGTGTGCGTAGGAAATTTTTTGAAATTATTGCGTTCCCCAACAGTGGTATCAGAGCCGAGGTTTTATGGTTTGATGTTATATGCACGAGTAGAACACAAGTGAGTTGTGGGCGATATAAGTCATACTGCCTACCAGCATGTCATACGTTGGTTCGGCGGTATTGTTGGACGAGACGACCCGGACCGACATTACGCGTACGCTTACGCAAGACCGGTTCTCCCGACGTGCTTTGCACATAGGTGGCTTGCGGGCGACTGTCTCTCCAACTTTAGTTGAACCGAGTGTGGCTACGCCCGGTCCTTGCGAAGGTTAAAACGGAGTCTATTTGACAAACTATCGTTGTGGTTTTGATGCGTAGGTGAGATTAGTTCTTGCTTAAGCCCGTAGCAGCCACGTAAAACTTGCAACAACAAAGTAGAGGACGTCTAACTTGTTTTTGCAGGGCATGTTGTGATGTGATATGGTCAAGACATGATGCTAAATTTTATTGTATGAGATGATCATGTTTTGTAACCGAATTATCGGCAACTGGCAGGAGCCATATGGTTGTCGCTTTATTGTATGCAATGCAATCGCGATGTAATGCTTTACTTTATCACTAAGCGGTAGCGATAGTCGTGGAAGCATAAGATTGGCGAGACGACAACGATGCTATGATGGAGATCAAGGTGTCGCGCCGGTGACGATGGTGATCATGATGGTGTTTCGGAGATGGAGATCACAGGCACAAGATGATGATGGCCATATCATATCACTTATATTGATTCCATGTGATGTTTATCTTTTATGCATCTTATCTTGCTTTGATTGACGGTAGCATTATAAGATGATCTCTCACTAAATTATCAAGAAGTGTTCTCCCTGAATATGCACCGTTGCGAAAGTTCTTCGTGCTGAGACACCACGTGATGATCGGGTGTGATAGGCTCTACGTTCAAATACAACGGGTGCAAAAAAGTTGCACACGCGGAATACTCAGGTTATACTTGACGAGCCAAGCATATACAGATATGGCCTTGGAACACAGAGACCGAAAGGTCGAGCGTGAATCATATAGTAGATATGATCAACATAGCGATGTTCACCAATGAAACTACTCCATCTCACGTGATGATCGGACATGGTTTAGTTGATTTGGATCATGTGATCACTTAGAGGATTAGAGGGATGTCTATCTAAGTGGGAGTTCTTAAGTAATTTGATTAATTGAACTTAAACTTATCATGAACTTAGTACCTGATAGTATCTTGCTTGTTTATGTTTGATTGTAGATAGATGGCTCGTGCTGTTGTTCCGTTGAATTTTAATGCGTTCCTTGAGAAAGCAAAGTTGAAAGATGATGGTAGCAATTACACGGACTGGGTCCGTAACTTGAGGATTATCCTCATTGCTGCTCAGAAGAATTACGTCCTGGAAGCACCGCTGGGTGCCAGGCCTGCTGCTGGAGCAACACCAGATGTTATGAACGTCTGGCAGAGCAAAGCTGATGACTACTCGATAGTTCAGTGTGCCATGCTTTACGGCTTAGAATCGGGACTTCAACGACGTTTTGAACGTCATGGAGCATATGAGATGTTCCAGGAGTTGAAGTTAATATTTCAAGCAAATGCCCGGATTGAGAGATATGAAGTCTCCAATAAGTTCTATAGCTGCAAGATGGAGGAGAACAGTTCTGTAGGTGAGCATATACTCAAAATGTCTAGGTATAATAATCACTTGATTCAATTGGGAGTTAATCTTCCAGATGATTGCTTCATTGACAGAATTCTCCAATCACTGCCACCAAGCTACAAGAGCTTCGTGATGAACTATAATATGCAAGGGATGAACAAGACTATTCCCGAGCTCTTCGCAATGCTGAAAGCTGCGGAGGTAGAAATCAAGAAGGAGCATCAAGTGTTGATGGTCAACAAGACCACTAGTTTCAAGAAAAAGGGCAAAGGGAAGAAGAAAGGGAACTTCAAGAAGAACGACAAGCAAGTGCTGCTCAAGAGAAGAAACCTAAGTCTGGACCTAAGCCTGAAACTGAGTGCTTCTACTGCAAACAGACTGGTCACTCGAAGCGAAACTGCCCCAAGTATTTGGCGGATAAGAAGGATGGCAAGGTGAACAAAGGTATATGTGATATACATGTTATTGATGTGTACCTTACTAATGCTCGCAGTATCACCTGGGTATTTGATACTGGTTCTGTTGCTAATATTTGCAACTCGAAATAGGGACTACGGATTAAGCGAAGATTGGCTAAGGACGAGGTGACGATGCGCGTGGGAAACGGTTCCAAAGTCGATGTGATCGCGGTCGGCATGCTACATCTACATCTACCTTCGGGATTAATATTAGACCTAAATAATTGTTATTTTGTGCCAGCGTTGAGCATGAACATTATATCTGGATCTTGTTTAATGCGAGCCGGTTATTCATTTAAATCAGAGAATAATGGTTGTTCTATTTATATGAGTAATATCTTTTATGGTCATGCACCCTTGAAGAGTGGTCTATTCTTATTGAATCTCGATAGTAGTGATACACATATTCATAATGTTGAAGCCAAAAGATGCAAAGTTGATAATGATGGTGCAACTTATTTGTGGCACTGCCGTTTAGGTCATATCGGTGTAAAGCGCATGAAGAAACTCCATACTGATGGACTTTTGGAACCTCTTGATTATGAATCACTTGGTACTTGCGAACCGTGCCTCATGGGCAAGATGACTAAGACACCGTTCTCTGGTACTATGGAGAGAGCAACAAATTTGTTGGAAATCATACATACAGATGTATGTGGTCCGATGAATGTTGAGGCTCGTGGCGGATATCGTTATTTTCTCACCTTCACAGATGACTTAAGCAGATATGGGTATATCTACTTAATGAAACATAAGTCTGAAACATTTGAAAAGTTCAAAGAATTTCAGAGTGAAGTTGAAAATCATCGTAACAAGAAAATAAAGTTTCTACAATCTGATCGTGGAGGAGAATATTTGAGTTACGAGTTTGGTGTACATTTGAAAAATTGTGGAATAGTTTCGCAACTCACGCCACCCGGAACACCACAGCGTAATGGTGTGTCCGAACGTCGTAATCATACTTTACTAGATATGGTGCGATCTATGATGTCTCTTACTGATTTACCGCTATCGTTTTGGGGATACGCTCTAGAGACGGCCGCATTCACGTTAAATAGGGCACCATCAAAATCCGTTGAGACGACGCCTTATGAACTGTGGTTTGGCAAGAAACCAAAGTTGTCATTTCTGAAAGTTTGGGGCTGTGATGCTTATGTGAAAAAGCTTCAACCTGATAAGCTCAAACCCAAATCGGAGAAATGTGTCTTCATAGGATATCCAAAGGAAACTATTGGATACACCTTCTATCACAGATCCGAAGGCAAGACTTTTGTTGCTAAATTCGGAAACTTTCTGGAGAAGGAGTTTCTCTCGAAAGAAGTGAGTGGGAGGAAAGTAGAACTTGACGAGGTAACTGTACCTGCTCCCTTGTTGGAAAGTAGTACATCACAGAAAACTGTTTCTGCGACACCTACACCAATAAGTGAGGAAGTTAATGATAATGATCATGAAACTTCAGATCAAGATACTACTGAACCTCGTAGATCAACCAGAGTGAGATCCTCGCCAGAGTGGTACGGTAATCCTGTTCTGGAAGTCATGCTACTAGATCATGATGAACCTACGAACTATGAATAAGCGATGGTGAGCCCATATTCCGCAAAATGGCTTGAAGCCATGAAATCTGAGATGGGATCCATGTATGAGAACAAAGTATGGACTTTGGTTGACTTGCCCGATGATCGGCAAGCAATTGAGAATAAATGGATCTTCAAGAAGAAGACTGACGCTGACGGTAATGTTACTGTCTACAAAGCTCGACTTGTCGCAAAAGGTTTTCGACAAGTTCAAGGGGTTGACTACGATGAGACCTTCTCACCCGTAGCGATGCTTAAGTCTGTCCGAATCATGTTAGCAATTGCCGCATTTTATGATTATGAAATTTGGCAAATGGATGTCAAAAGTGCATTCCTGAATGGATTTCTGGAAGAAGAGTTGTATATGATGCAACCGGAAGGTTTTGTCGATCCAAAGGGAGCTAACAAAGTGTGCAAGCTCCAGCGATCCATTTATGGACTGGTGCAAGCCTCTCGGAGTTGGAATAAACGCTTTGATAGTGTGATCAAAGCATTTGGTTTTATACAGACTTTCGGAGAAGCCTGTATTTACAAGAAAGTGAGTGGGAGCTCTGTAGCATTTCTGATATTATATGTGGATGACATATTACTAATTGGAAATGATATAGAATTTCTGGATAGCATAAAGGGATATTTGAATAAGAGTTTTTCAATGAAAGACCTCGGTGAAGCTGCTTACATATTAGGCATAAAGATCTATAGAGATAGATCAAAACGCTTAATTGGACTTTCACAAAGCACATACCTTGACAAGATTTTGAAGAAGTTCAAAATGGATCAAGCAAAGAAAGGGTTCTTGCCTGTGTTACAAGGTGTGAAGTTGAGTCAGACTCAATGCCCGACCACTGCAGAAGATAGAGAGAAAATGAAAGATGTTCCCTATGCTTCAGCCATAGGCTCTATCATGTATGCAATGCTGTGTACCAGACCTGATGTGTGCCTTGCTATAAGTTTAGCAGGGAGGTACCAAAGTAATCCAGGAGTGGATCACTGGACAGCGGTCAAGAACATCCTGAAATACCTGAAAAGGACTAAGGATATGTTTCTCGTATATGGAGGTGACAAAGAGCTCATCATAAAAGGTTACGTTGATGCAAGCTTTGACACTGATCCGGACGATTCTAAATCGCAAACCGGATACGTGTTTACATTAAACGGTGGAGCTGTCAGTTGGTGCAGTTCTAAACAAAGCGTCGTAGCGGGATCTACATGTGAAGCGGAGTACATAGCTGCTTCGGAAGCAGCGAACGAAGGAGTCTGGATGAAGGACTTCATATCCGATCTAGGTGTCATACCTAGTGCATCGGGTCCAATGAAAATCTTTTGTGACAATACTGGTGCAATTGCCTTGGCAAAGGAATCCAGATTTCACAAGAGGACCAAGCACATCAAGAGACGCTTCAATTCCATCCGGGATCTAGTCCAGGTGGGAGACATAGAGATTTGCAAGATACATGCAGATCTGAATGTTGTAGACCCGTTGACTAAGCCTCTTCCACGAGCAAAACATGATCAGCACCAAGGCTCCATGGGTGTTAGAATCATTACTGTGTAATCTAGATTATTGACTCTAGTGCAAGTGGGAGACTGAAGGAAATATGCCCTAGAGGCAATAATAAAGTTATTATTTATTTCCTTATATCATGATAAATGTTTATTGTTCATGCTAGAATTGTATTAACCGGAAACATAATACATGTGTGAATACATAGACAAACAGAGTGCCACTAGTATGCCTCTACTTGACTAGCTCGTTAATAAAAGGTGGTTATGTTTCCTAACCATGAACAAAGAGTTGTTATTTGATTAACGAGGTCACATCATTAGTTGAATGATCTGATTGACATGACCCATTCCATTAGCTTAGCACCCGATCGTTTAGTATGTTGCTATTGCTTTCTTCATGACTTATACATGTTCCTATGACTATGAGATTATGCAACTCCCGTTTGCCGGAGGAACACTTTGTGTGCTACCAAATGTCACAACGTAAATGGGTGATTATAAAGGAGCTCTATAGGTGTCTCCAAAGGTAGATGTTGGGTTGGCGTATTTCGAGATTAGGATTTGTCACTCCGATTGTCGGAGAGGTATCTCTGGGCCCTCTCGGTAATGCACATCACATAAGCCTTGCAAGCATTGCAACTAATGAGTTAGTTGCGAGATGATGTATTACAGAACGAGTAAAGAGACTTTCCGGTAACGAGATTGAACTAGGTATTGGATACCGACGATCGAATCTCAGGCAAGTAACATACCGATGACAAAGGGAACAACGTATGTTGTTATGCGGTCTGACCGATAAAGATCTTCGTAGAATATGTAGGAGCCAATATGGGCATCCAGGTCCCTCTATTGGTTATTGACCGGAGATATGTCTCAGTCATGTCTGCATTATTCTCGAACCGTAGGGTCCGCACGCTTAACATTACGATGACAGTTATTACGAGTTTATGCATTTTGATGTACCGAAGTTAGTTCGGAGCCCCGAATGTGATCACGGACATGACGAGGAGTCTCGAAATGGTGGAGACATAAAGATTGATATATTGGAAGCCTATGTTTGGATATCGGAAGTGTTCCGGGTGAAATCAGGATTTTACCGGAGTACCGGGAGGTTACCGGAACCCCCCCGGGATCTATATGGGCCTTAGTGGGCTTTAGTGGAAAGGAGAAAGGGGCAGCCCAAGGTGGGCCGCGCGCCTCCCCCTCCCCTAGTCCTATTAGGACAAGGAGAGGTGGCCGGCCCCCTCTCTCTCTTTCCCCCCTCAAGGAATCCTATTCCAACTTGGATTGGGGGGGGAGTCCTACTCCCGGTAGGAGTAGGACTCCTCCTACGCCCTCCTCCTGGCCGGCCGCACCCTCCCCCTTGGCTCCTTTATATACGGGGGCAGGGGGGCACCTCTAGACACACAAGTTGATCCTTGAGATCGTTCCTTAGCCGTGTGCGGTGCCCCCTGCCACCATATTCCACCTCGATCATATTGTAGCGGTGCTTAGGCGAAGCCCTGCGACGGTAGAACATCAAGATCGTCACCACGCCGTCGTGCTGACGGAACTCCTCCCCGACGCTTTGCTGGATCGGAGCCTGGGGATCGTCATCGAGCTGTACGTGTGCTAAGAACTCGAAGGTGCCGGAGTAACGGTGCTTGGATCGGTCGGATCGGGAAGACGTACGACTACTTCCTCTACGTTGCGTCAACGCTTCCGCAGTCGGTCTGCGTGGGTACGTAGACAACACTCTCCCCTCTCGTTGCTATGCATCACCATGATCTTGCGTGTGCGTAGGAAATTTTTTGAAATTACTGCGTTCCCCAACAACCGGATGGGCCACCGTATTTCTTGAAAAAAATGTTTCCCCCTGACTGCTGGTACCCACCAACTACATCTTCACACGCAAGGAAGTGCATTCATATTACGAGCAAAAAAATGATTCGCCCCCTGACTGCTGGGACCCACCAGCTACATCTTCGCACGCAAGGAAGTGCCTGATAGTCGGGACCCACCCGGTCGAAGCGTACGTAGTGTTGTCATTCTGGTCGCGAACGTGTACGTACATACTGGTCGATCGGTCTGTCTGTAGGCTGCAGTGATGAACCGTGGTCATGTAAGGAAGGGCACGTGTGGTAGTAGAGGCACGCACGTGTGGTAGTAGAGGCGTGCACATAGCATGTACATGTACGTACAACGGCCAGGGTGCAAGAAAGTAAATACCACCACATACGTACATACGGGCGGGGTCTCGTACGCCTACTCGCGCATACGTACGACCAGGGCTTGTGTACATGGTTGTGGCTGGGTCGGAACGAAGAAACTGCATCGTCGTCATGTTCATGGGGATGCAACGGAATGCCTTGTGTTCATCGGGAGGCAACGGAACGCGTGATGTTCATCGGGAGCCAACCACCTTGGATGGAACAGCCGATGAAAACGAGGCCTGGCGTACCGCAGAACGGAGGAAACGACCTTGTGTTCGACTGGCCACGGTCGAAACGAGATCTTGTTCATTGGGAGGGGTCTGGCATACCGCAAAAGGAGGAAACAGACCTCCTACGGTCGAAACGTGGTCATGTTGATTGGGAGGGGTGTGGTGTACCGCAAAACGGAGGA
This sequence comes from Triticum urartu, assembly GCF_056163025.1. Lineage (NCBI taxonomy): Eukaryota > Viridiplantae > Streptophyta > Magnoliopsida > Poales > Poaceae > Triticum > Triticum urartu. The sequence continues at coordinate 37,976,095 of NC_141877.1, read as the reverse complement.
AACGGATTTGTGTTGGAGCGCTACGGTCGAAACGGGGGTCCTGTTCATCGGGAGGGGTGTGGCGTACCGCAAAACGGGACTCCATGAGATACTATTCATCTCCACCGTCGACCTCCTCCAGCCTCCACGAGCTACTGTTCATCCACCGTCGATCTCCTCTAGCCTCCACCTGCGACTGTTCATCCACGGGCTCCTGTTCATCCAGCCTCCACCGCGCGCTCCTCCACCGGCTACTATTCAACCATCCCTCTCCACGGGGGTCCTGTTCAACCACCCCTCCACAGGCTACTATTCATCCAGCCCTCCACCGGCTACTGTTCAACCAGCCCTCCACCGGCTACTGTTCAACCAGCCCTCCATGGGATCTTGTTCATCCAGCCCTCCACGGGGTCCTGTTCATTCACCGGCTCGATCGATCGGGGTACTGTTCATCCAGGGGCAACGACCTCTACTACCACGGGTTCCTGTTCATCCAACCCCCACCGGGAACTGTTCATCCAAACCCCCCAACAACGCTCATTGTTCATCCAGAGGCAGCATCGATCGGCTTCAGTTAGCAGCAGTAGCGAAGGAATCGCTTGATCAGGTTCAGTTAACAGCCATCGATCGATCGCTCGGGTTTAGTAACGCGTAGCCTGCAGTTCAATCGCCCGGGTTCAGTTAGAGCCCAACGCCTCGCTCGGGTTCAGTTAGAGCGCAATGCCTCGCACACACGCTCGTACGTACGAGAGAAATGAGCATCGCTCGGCCCCCGACCAGCCACCGTAACCGGGAACTCCCTGACATTTTCCTCACCCTCACTTCTACCATGGTTTTTCCGTCATGGACGGCCCAAAGAATGTCATGCAACTGCGTCTCTGGTTCGCCCAGGACGAAAAGCCCATTTTCTGTCATAGAAGTAGGACCCCACCACATCTATGATGATACCGGATTTTGTCACAATTATTGTCATAGAAGTGTCATAAGTATGGCAGAAAAAAAAATTCGTTCGGCCCAAAAATGTCACAGATGTGTCTTATTTTTGTAGTGTAGGGATCAAACCCTATCAAAACTAACTCGATTACATGGTCAAGCTCATCCAACCCATCACGGTCCAGCAAGCCTACGATGGAATTACTCACGCACGGCGGTGAGCATCATGAAAGTGGTGATGAAGGATGGTTGATGATACGATGGCGATGGATTCCCCTCTCCGGAGCCTCGAACAGACTCCAGATCTGCCCTCCCGAGGAAGAACAGGGCTTGGCGACGCCTCCGTATCGTAAAACATGACGAATCCTTCTCGCTAATTTTTTCTCCCTGAAAGAGAATATATGGAGTCGGTGGAGGTCTAGGGGGCCACAAGGTCGGAGGGCGCGCCCCCACCCTTGTGGCTAGGGTGTGGGCCCCTTGGTGCAGATTCTTTCGCCAATATTTTTTATTAATTCCAAAACTTGGCTCCGGAAGTTTCAGGTCATTCCGAGAATTTTTTATTCTACACAAAAGTAACACCATGCCAATTCTACTAAAAATAGCGTCGGTCCGAGTTAGTTCCATTCAAATCATGCAAGTTAGAGTCCAAAACAAGGGCAAAAGAGTTTGGAAAAGTAGATATGATGGAGACGTATCATTCTCAGGAGAGCTTTGCTTTATATAAGAGTTCATCGAGGCTTATCCTTTTCTACAAAAAGGATTGGGACACGTTGCTGCAGTTTTGCTACACTTGTTACTTGTTACCTGTTATGAATTATCTTACCATAAAACTACCTGTTACCGATAATTTCAGTGCCTGCAGAAAATACTATGCTGAAAACATCTCGTCATTTCCTTCTACTCATCATTGGGTTCGGCACTCTTACTTATCAAAAGGACTACGATAGATCCCCTATACTTGTGGGTCATCAGTGTCGGTGCTAAAACCAGTGGATCTTGGGTAAGGGGTCCCGAGCTGGTGATCTTGGTACGATGGTAATAGGAAGAATAGGGACACGGTATTTACCTAGGTTTGGGCCGTCTCGAAGAGGTAAAACCCTACATCATGCTCTTATTATATTGATTGAGGATGGGGTACAAAGTAAAGGATGATCTACCTGGAGATTGTATATATGGGTTTTAACCTCTAAACCTTGAAATCGTCCCTCTACAGACTAATCCCCTCGGCTTATATACGCACTGGGGTATCTGGGGTTTACACATAGTCGGTTACAATCTAAGGATAAACATGCCAATCATTCAAATACGTCTTGAAATGTATGCCAAGTCTTCGGTAAACTCCATCTTGATTACGCCGAGGGCCAGGGCATGTGTGGCCCATTCTTCAGTCGCTGGAGGGTCCTCGGCACGACCCATGAATGACAGACCGACGTGGTGCGTACCCCTATCCCATGACACCATCAGTACATCTGTGACTAGTTCATGTGTTATGGTGCGTATGAGAGGTCGAGTGAAAGCTTTGCGCCTTGGCACTGGCAGCGGCGGCGCCTATGGGTGTCGTGATCCTCTTGGAGCACCACCTTGACCCCTCCCTATCCTCCGATACTTAGGGTGAAAAGCCTGCATTCGCTTTGGCTGATGGGGTGGCGGTAGCGCTTCATGTTTTGTCCCTCTTGGGGCGTTGTCGATGAGCGTGGTCATCTCTCCGGCTTGATGGTGTGTCTTGTGTGGTTACTCTCGGCGGTGCGTTGAGGTGTTTAGTGTGGTTCAGCGTTCTTGACATGTTTTGTTGTCATTTAGCTCTTGAGGATTTCCTAAACACGATATATCATTCAGACGGTTGTGTTGTTATCTATAAAGGAAGTGAAATGCTATTTCAATGGAACAAGAGAAACGAAAGGTGGAGATTGGCTGTGAAAAGGGGAGATGGAGATGGCTTGGAAAAAAAGAAAATAGACATCGGTTAGGTGCACATGAGTGATCTCATGCCGTGACTGACGGCATGTCCATATTTCTCATGTGGGCATGCTATACTAGCCCCAGCCAGGGGACCTTGGCTTTTGAGGGCCCGGGGCGACCCCCCCCCCCCCCTCCTTCCCCTCCCCCTCCCCCAAGGTAGCAACTAGAAGTAGGGTAGAAAAGTGGAGTAATGCAAGTTAATTGTGATCTGAGCTACGACCTAAGGGCAAACATATATTCGAGCACTACTAGGGAAAAGCTTATAGGTAGAAGCTTACTAGTAGCACGGGTTTATATCCCTCGCTACTGCTACTTACTAGTAGCACGGGTTTATACCCCTCGCTACTGCTACTTACTAGTAGTGCGGGTTTTTACCCCTCGCTACTACTAAGTTGATAGTAGTAGCGTGGGTTTTTAGCCCTCGCTACTACTAAGCAATCTCTACCGTGCCCCCCCCCTCGGGACATGCCATAGTAGTAGCGAGGGGTATAAACCCGCGCTACTACTAAGTTGATAGTAGTAGCACGGTTTTATACCCCTCGCTACTACTAAGTAAGAGGTAGGTGAGGTCCTCATATCCTCGGCCGAATCCCTCCTCTCTCCCTCACTCTCCCTCTATCTCCATAGGCTGTCCTAAGGTGCTCCTCCCCAAGCACATCTCCTCCTCACTGGCGCCTAACGAGTCCACCTCCTAGCGTCGCTGGCATCCAGGAGCTCGCCCGTCTTCCCCCTCGCCTCCATGCCACCACGACGGAGCACCTCACCACTGGTGCACCCTCCATATCCTTCCTTTCTCCCTTGTTTCTATTTTCCCTCTCCCTCTCCCTCTCCCTTCGGTTTTAATCACCTCCCATGGCGATGCCTGCGTAGGTCATCGACATGGCCAACCAGGAGCTCTCCGCCTTGGCCGCGAACAGGATCCTCGCACCATCCTCTTGCTCTCCACTAGATTCGGTCCCTCTCCAACAACCGTCACCGGATCTGGTCTGCCGCTACCTGTCTGCACCTCCGGCGACCCTTGTCGACGCTGGATCGAACCATTGGCAACATGCACGGGGTCGAGATTTTTTTGGTTTTTGAAATTAATAGTAGTAGTGCGGGTCTTAGACACGCGCTATAGATAGTTAGTAGTAGCCCGTGTGGAATCTCCGCTACTACTAACACATGTACTAGTAGCGCAGGATGAACCACGCTACAACTACCAGTTAGCTGTAGCGCCGTAGTAGTAGCAAGGGCACCCGCCCTACTACTAGTTGTTTAACCCGCGCTACTACTAGGCTTTTTCCCAGTAGTGGAGGCTCCTGCTACGCCCAACCATAAAAGTTGTATTTGCATTTGTAGACGACTTCTTGGATATGTGTAGTTCTTTCTTTCCCTAGATAGAAACAACAATATTTTCTGTGAATAAAAACACCATGAGGAGATTATTCACCATGATCTTCTTCCTCCCTTCATCAGCAAAGATCCCTTGTACCAGCATACTCCACAAGAAGCAGAGAACGGTGCCCTAGACATGTCGTGTGCCAAGGGAGAAGGTACCGAACATGCAAAAACATCTGTTCATCATGTAATATAAAGATACAAACTAGGATCACATGATTGCTGAATGTGTATGATGCACTATAACAAGAAGCATTTATAGAAAGGTAAAATATAAAAAGAGAATTAGCTTGACATTATTCCAGTATGAAGCATAATATATATATATATAAATGCATGAATTATGATAATCCAATCTCCGTCCAAGTATGAATGAGACATATGCGCAACATCTAACGAAATATCTAGGAATCACCACACAACAAAAAAAATGGCAAAAAATTCCACTAAGTAATGTTACAAGAAAATACTAGGCATCCCATATACTTTCCTGCATTTACTTTTCATTTGGAATCACCTTGTGTAGTGAAATTATCACATGCCTCTTGTGTTTGTTGAGATTGCTAGAGCTGTATGAGCTGATTATGTATTTTAGCTGCTTCAGTTGCACCACTTTGGGGCTGATCTCTTGGTATAAACCATTTGACACATGAGAACCATTAAATCTCACCAGCATCAAAAGCCATTAAAATATCAATATGATGTTAATGCAAAAAACAGTGAATTCTTACAACATGAAAGTGATGTACAATATACGAATATAATAACACTAGTGCAGAACCGGGCTATAGCACCGGTTCGTAAGGCCCTTTAGTGCCGGTTCGGTAACCGGCACTAAAGTGTGGGGACTAAAGATCCCCCATTTAGTACCGGTTCCGCACGAACCGGTGCTAAAGGGCAACCACGTGGCACGAGCCAGCTTTGGGGTCAGGGAGCCCTTTAGTACCGGTTGGTGACACCAACCGGTATTAAAAGGTTTGGGGTTTTGGGTTTATGATTTATTTTTCATTTAATTTTGTGTTTTCCATTTAATTGTTTTTCGTTTGCTGGCATTTTACGGTACTGCATATTGTACACGTAATGCATATATATAAATAGAATTTCTAGTAGAACCGATCATATATATATATATATATATATATATATATATATATCATCGAAATTCTCACAACCACCATTAATTCACACATACACACATGTATATATATACAATTAGCTAGCTATATACAATTTCTCCTAATTGGTGCCTTCGGAGCACGATGACAATTGGAAGTGGTTCATGGGGGCGGTAGCGGGTAATAGTATTATCCGTTCGTATCTATGACCTGGTCGAGCAAAAATCCCGCTATTTCCTCTTTGAATTGCTTGTATGCGCTCCGTTGGTAGGAGCTTCTCCCACACCTCTCTGAACTGTTAAGAAGTAGATCAATATGCATGTGTATTAGTTGTGTGACTAGATATCGATAATGGTGTAAAAATTATGAATAGTGTTCTGACAAACGTACCCAGTCCTGTCTTTGAGATCTGCTCCTTTCGGACGCCATCATGTGAATGTTCTCGCAAACGTAGTATCCACACAGATCATTCCCCGGCGCCTGCTTCAGGGCCTTTACGAGAATGGAATTTGATCAGATAATAATTAATCAAGCATGATAATTAAAGAGATGGCAGCTAGCTAGCTAGTACTACTTAATTACTTACCTTGGGTCGATACCATTTCAGCTTTTGTTTCCTTTGGCCTGGAGTGACGTTGATGAACTTTGCCCAAGCCCTGCCCGCCGACAAAAAAATGAATAAAGGGGTTATTAAATAGTTGTTATCAGGAAATGACGAACTAATTAAATAGGCCAAGATATAGTTAATAATGATTGAAATTACCTGTCGACTATCCCCTTCACGATGGTGTAGTCACTTTCTTTCTTAAGTAGTGAGTCCAGTACTTCAACTGTTCCTTCATCAACTTTAATGATTAACAAGATCCAGTGAAAATGCACACACGTTTGCATGTCTTAATTAAGCGGACATATATATGTAAGCAAAAACATGTAGCTAGCTAGTAAGCAAAAACAGAATTTGTAGTACAAGACAGTGTGACTCACAGGAAGTTGTAAGGAAGTAGTATATCTTCATTGTATTTGAGGCGCTTGAAGAACTCTAGCATGTTTTCCTCTACACTTGCTCGATAATATGTATATAATTCCCATGTGTATTCATTAATGGTATTTGGGTCAATGAACCCAATGCCATAGCGTGCACCTTTTTTCATTTCATACATCTTCATCATGCATAATACCACAGAAAAGAATATAGTGAGGATAATTACAGGTAATGATTGATCAAAATGATCACTACAGCTAGCTTGAGACTTAAATTACAAAAAGAAATCACTTACAGACAATAGCAACTGATGATAGATTTGTCGAGTGCGTCTTGATTGTATAACTGAAATAGTTCTGAATACTCAACGGACACAGCTTTCTCATGGAAGTAATGGTCCTTCTTGACATTCACCATGAGGGACTCTCGATTGGAAATCTTGGTAATGTTCATGTACCATTGATGCAATTCATACATTCTCGTTGGGAGCTTCTTGACCTCGTCTGGCTCGACCAAAGGTTGGCCCCGGACATATTTCCGTTTTATTTCCTCCTCTCTAAGCGGAGACACGAGCTCGATATGGAGGAGTTGTCCAACAGTGATCTTGAGCATTTCAGCCTGCGTTATATGCTGCTCGGTTATTACCACATCGCCCAGCTGGGGAACGTTAACGGTTTTCCCACAATAATATTGCGCGCGCGTACTCTCATGTGTTGTTGGCACAACAAGCGGGGGGATTGATTGCACCGCCTGTTCTCCCAGCTGGGGAACGGTTTTACCGCATTTTTTGCCAGCTGATTTGCTCGAGCTCGAGCTCGCCTCATTCTGTAGACGTGCTCGATTTAACTTCTTGAGGTGGCGCTCATAGTCTGTGTCAACAGGCTTGGGAGCTGGTGCTCTAGCCATACGAATGAAGTGGTCAATCTTTTCCTTAGGCACTTTCTCCGTTGGCAGCGGTGGCGGTTTGGGTGCCAAATGGGCTTCCACATGGGCCTTCACTATGGTTGTGTTTTCCTCCTCGGACTTGTCGTAAGGCCTCTGCGGAAGAGGCGCGAGGCTTGGACCATATTGAAAACGCTTGCCTCCCTGTACCTCCCGTACTACCTCGACTTGTACCGCTACGCACCATAGCTGCGGCGGCTCTCTTCCGTGATTGCTGAGGCGGCGGAGATGGCTGACGTGGCTGAGTTGGAGGAGGAGTGGCCTGAAGCTGTGGCAGACTTGGAGGAGGAGTGGTCTGGCGCTGTGTCGGACTTGGGGGAGCAGTGGTCTGACGCTTTGCCGGACTTGGAGGAGGAGGAGGAGTGGCTTGACGCGTTGGTGGACTTGGAGGAGCGGGAGTCTGCTGACTCGGTGGCGGACTTCGACGAGGAGTCGGCTGACACGGTGTCGGTGGCCTTCGAAAGATGATGTAATCCTTTCTCCATAGGATGATACGATGTTTGGCCTCTCACAGTGTGTGCTCCTCGTCACCTCCAGGAATGTCAAGCTCTAGCCCCGAATATTGGTCCACCACCTCATCAACCAAGACACAAGCATAGCCCACTGGAATCGGTTTGCAATGGAAGGTTGCCTCGAGGGGATTTGTAAAAGCAACAGCGTCCGCCACCTTCATGGATATGTTCTTCATTTTGAAGTGTAGCTCGTAGTTAGTGTTCTCCATGATGTTATCCACGGGGTATCTATCCAGCATTGCGTCGCCCAGGGCGGAACCCACGCTGCTTCTCGGCATGGATGGGACGGTGCTATCCAATGCTGGATCATTCGCTAGCTGTTGCCGCTGCTAAGACCCCCTTTGCTGGCTAAGTGAGTCGATCTGCTCCTGCTGCCACTGGAATTTGACTGCCAAGTCCGCGTGCGCTGATTCTAGGCCTTGAAGGTGTTCATAGTCCTGCTTCCTCTGCTCCTCCTCCATCTTCCTCTTCTTCTCCTCCACAATCTTCCTTCTCGCACGGCTTCTGTAGTCGGCGTTCCAGTCCGAAAACCCCTCATACCACGGAATAACGCCCTTGCCTCATGTTCTTCCCGGGTGTTCAGGATTTCCCAGGGCACGCGTAAGCTCGTCGTTCTCTCTGTTGGGCTCGAACACCCCCGATCGAGCCTCTTCTATTGCAACAAGTATCTTATCTTCGGCTCCATTCAGACATGCCTTCTTCGAAACTATGCCTGTCTTCGGGTCCAACGCCCCCCCATGCGCATAGAACCAAGTCCTCCACCTGGGGGCCAGCTCAATGTAACTGGAGTGACACATGCATCCTCCATCTCTTTCTCAGACTTATCCCACTTAGGCATTGCCACCGCGTAGCCACCTAGCTCCAGCTTATGAAACTTATCCTTTTCTGCGGCATTGGCCTTGTTTATTCTCGACCGTTCCTTAGATAATTCCGATTCCTTGAATTTCATGAAATCGTCCCAATGAGCACTTTGCTTCTCTAGTGTTCCCTTGAATACTGGAGTCTTCCTTCCTCGCTTGACGTACTTGTCCCATACACATTTCTTGTGGTTGTTGAATGCAACCGCCATCTTCCTAAGTGCAGCGTCCTTGACTTTCTCCACATCTGCATCTGTGAAATGATCTGGTAGGGTGAAATGTTCCATGAGAGTTTCCCAAAGCAGAACTTTTTGTCTGTCGTCGACAAAAGTAAGATCTGGACGTGGCTTTGCTGGCTCTCTCCATTCTTGAAGGGAGATCGGGAGTTGGTCCTTCACAAGAACTCCGCACTAACGAATGAACTTGTCCGCAATCTTCTTAGGCGCTAATGGTTCGCCATTAGGTTTGATGGCCTAGATATTGTACTTTACGCCTCCTTCAACTTTTTGTTCGGGCCTCATACTGTCCTGCTGCCTGAAGATTTGCTCGATCCGGATGGCTGAAAGAAGAAAGATCGATTCGTTAATATATCTTCAAGTCATTTAAAACATGTGATGATCACCAGATGCCTGCTTATATAAATATACCTCACCGGTCTTTGTTGTTTCAAGATCAACATTTTCTTCGTCATGTTCATAATCATAGTTCATGACTTTATCAATTCGATCGTCGCGATCGAATATCATATCACCCTCCCCGGTGTTGTTTAGATATTCGGAGCCGTCATAATCTTCTTCATTCTGATCATCATCTGGCCCGCAAGGATGACGTATGATATTGAACAGGGCCTCTTCTCCCTCTCTGCCGGTATTGTCCGCCATAGCTTTTATTTAACTAATCCAAAAGAAATATAAAACAATTTAGTATTCAAATTACAATGCATGGATGCAATCAATTAATAATAAGGGAAAACTGAATCAATCATAGTACATAATAAGCATCATCGAATATAATCTCGAATACATCGTCTCGAATAATAGATATAATCTCGAATACATCGTCTCGAATAATATATATAATCTCAAATAAATCATCTCGAATATTATATATCGAATACATCACTAGCTAGCTAGCTAGCTAATAAAGATCGAATACTAGAGAGTAATCTAGGCCACTCGCGGTTCCTGAGGCGCGGGCGGTGGACAACCAAAGTGAAGGAACCATCACTGGATCATAGCTCGGGTGATCTCCCCAAAGAACCTGCCAGGTATTGGAGAACCTGACGTTCATAGAAGCCATGTAGCGATGGACGTGCTCGTCCTCCTCCCTGACACGGCGACGTACCACCTCCGGCGGGGCCGGCTCCCTCCGCACCGAAAGTGGCCCACGCGAATGCCACCAAAGGAGATCAGGGTCGACAACGGGACCCGGGGTCGGGTTCCTCACCAAGCGTCGTGCCCCTGAAGGTAGCACCTCTCAGTGCCAGCCCGGCGGAGCCCAGTCCCGGACATGGTTCCTCTGAAGCAGGACGTCGTCGCGAACGGGTCGACGGCGAGGATGCGTGCCGGGCATCGTCGACAACAAATACTATATGCCGCAAAAGTAAAGTAACATTTTTTAAATGATGGATTGTGATTTCATATATGCAAATTCTAAATTTTATAACTAAAAATATAATAAACTAAAAAACATTGACCATATCTAAAACTAACATTTCTAACATTTCTATAACAAAATTTTTCTTTAACATTTCTAACATTTCTATAACATTAATACAGAAAAAACTAACATTTCTATATATAACTAACATTTCTAACCTTAATACAGAAAACTAATAACTAAAAACTAACATTTCTATATATAACTAATAACTAAAAACTAACATTTCTAACATTAATACAGAAAACTAAAAACTAACATTTCTATATATATAACTAAAAACTAAAAACAGAAAACTAAAAACTAAAAACAGAAAAACTAAAAACTAAAAACAGATCAAAAATTCTGTATGTGTGTATGTGTTGTGTGTGTGCAGGGCGACGGTGCGGGGACGCGCGGGGACGCCCGCGACTGCGAGCCAAGGCGATCGACGGCGCCGGCGGTGCGCGCGGCGGCTTCGATTGGAGGGAGGAGAGGGGGGACAGAGGCTCACAACGCGGGCAAGGTCGAGGCGACGGCGACGGTGACGCGGGCCAGTGCGGGCATGGTGACGCGGGCCGGTGCGGGGATGGGGACGGGTCGGCGACGCGGACGGCGCGACGGGGGCGGCGCGACGAGGAGGGGGCGGCATGCCTGCTCGAAAGAAATCGACGATGTCCCAGGTACACATTCTTCTTACAATTAGCCAAATATATACTGTCGGTATCGTCCAAACAGTGCGTGCATGCGCGGTATCCCTTGTTTGTCTGTCCTGAAAGGATACTAAGAGCAGGCCAATCATTGATAGTCACGAACAACAACGACTTTAGGTCAAATTCTTCCCCCATGTGCTCATCCCACACACGTACGCCTGTTCCATTCCATAGCTGTAAGAGTTCTTCAACTAATGGTCTTAGGGACACATCAATATCGTTGCTGGGTTGCTTAGGGCCTTGGATGAGCACTGGCATCATAATGAACTTCTGCTTCATGCACAACCAAGGAGGAAGGTTATACAAACATAGAGTCACATGACAGGTGCTATGGTTGTTGCTCTGCTCCCCAAAAGGATTAATGCCATCTGCGCTTAGACCAAACCATACGTTCCTTGCGTCATCTGCAAACTCCTTCCCGTACTTTCTCTCGATTTTTCTCCACTGCGACCCATCAACGGGTACTCTCAACTTTCCGTCTTTCTGACGGTCTTCTCTGTGCCATCGCATCACCTTGGCATGCTCTTTGTTTTGGAACAAACGTTTCAAACGTGGTATTATAGGAGCATACCACATCAACTTGGCAGGAATCTTCTTCCTGGGCCGCTCGCCCTCGACATCACCAGGGTCATCGCGGCTGATCTTATAGCGCAATGCACCGCATACCGGGCAAGCGCTCAAATCCTCGTACTCACCGCGGTAGGGGATGCAATCATTAGGGCATGCATGTATCTTCTACACCTCTAACCCTAAAGGGCAGACAGCCTTCTTTACTTCGTACGTACTCTCGGGCAATTCATTGTCCTTTGGAAGCATATTCTTTATCATTACCAGCAAATTTCCAAATCTCTTGTCAGATACACCATTCTCTGCCTTCCATTGCAACAATTCTAGTGTGGTGCCCAGCTTTTTTTGTCACCTACGCAATTCGGGTACAACAATTTTTTGTGATCCTCTAACATGCGCTGCAACTTCTTCTTCTCCAAATCACTTGCGCAGTTTCTCTTTGCATCGGAAATGGCCCGACCTAGATCATCAATGGGCTCATCTGATGCCTCTTCTTCAGCTTCTTCCCGCATTGCCGACTCAGCTTCTTCCCGCATTACCGGCTCAGCTTCGTCCCCCATTGTTGTATCATCGTATTCAGGGAACCCATGGCCAGGATAGTTGTTGTCGTCCTCTTCTTCTTCATTGTCTTCCATCATAACCCCTCTTTCTCCGTGCTTGGTCCAAACATTATAGTGGGGCATGAAACCGGACTTAAACAGGTGGACATGAATGGTTCTTGACTTAGAGTAATTTAGATCATTCTTACAGCGAGCACATCGACAAGGCATAAAATCATCCGCCCGCTTGTTTGCCTCAGCCGCAAGTAGAAAAGTATGCACACCATTAATGAACTCGGGAGAGCATCAGTCATCGTACATCCATTGTCGGCTCATCTTCATTACACAACACCGAAAAAGAACAAATTAATACAAGTTCATACATAAAGTTCATACAACACTTAAATGCAACAAACAAATAACTCTCTAGCTAAAGAATTTAAATGCAACAACAAATGTGATCAAGATCGCAACTAAGGTAACAATTGATCCAACAACATAATGATACCAAGCCTCACTATGAATGGCATATTTTCTAACCTTTCTAATCTTCAAGCGCATTTTCTCCATCTTAATCTTGTGATCATCGATGACATCGGCAACATGCAACTCCAATTCCATCTTCTCCCCCTTAATTCTTTTCAATTTTTCCTTCAAATCCTCGTTTTCTCTTTCAACTAAATTTAACCTCTCGACAATAGGGTCGGTTGGAATTTCCGGTTCAACTACCTCCTACATACAAATATCTATGTCAACTTGATGGGCATAATTTGTCATAAACACGAAATGCAACAAATAGTTTTAAAAGAGAATATACCACATCCGAATCATAACTCGGACGAGGGCCGACGGGGACGGATATCAAAACCATGGCACTATGTATAACAAACAACGTATGGGTAGGATAATTATACGAGTAACTATATATCCAAATCACACAAACCTCAATTTTTTATATAAAACATTCATGAACAAGAGGCTCACCACAAGGTGGTGCCGGCGACGGGACGTTGCCGGCGATCGACGGTGGTTACGACGGAGATTTAGATGGCACTAAGTAAACCACACCTACATATGCAAACTAAGTGTTATTTTTTTACCTCAAATTGCATATAAATCAAATACTAGCACATATATATAATTCCTCCCAAATTACTAAAATCACAAATCAATCACTATATAAAGCATTGTAAGAGCTAATCTGGCAATGAGAGATGAAAGGACAAAGTTGCTAACCTTTGTGATCATTTGAATGGATGGGGGCCTTCAAATCTTGACAAAATTTGGGCAAAATGTGTGATGAGCTTGAGAGGAAGAGGGAAAGAAAAGAGAGAAGAGGGGAAAGGGGAAGAACGGAGCGAGCACGGGTGGACGAAGAGTTTATGTAGGACGAATATGAACCGGTACTAAAGGTGCTGGAGGGGCCCCAGACTGACAACATCCTGCCACCACTCACTTTAGTACCGGTTTGTGGCACGAACCGGTGCTAAAGGTTCGCCACGAACCGATACTAATGAGAGCGGCCAGCTAGCCGCTAGGACCGGCGCTAATGCACACATTAGTGCCGGCTCAAAATCAAACCGGCACTAATGTGCTTCACATTTTACCCATTTTCTACTAGTGTAAGTAGACTCATGAACTGATTGAGGATGTAAATCTTATGAGGCAAAGTGGAAAACATATACCACACAAGGACTTAATGCTCATAACACATTCAGTTCTTCGAATAGGATAAAATGGTAACCTAGGACTAAAATAATTGATCTACTACAAAAGAAGCTAGGAACAAATGAATTTATAAACGTAGAAAAAAAATCCGATTAGGACACACAAGCTATGTTTCTCGAGTAATTGTAAATGTACATGTCCCATCCAAACTACGTTATTCTCGAATTGGTTTTAATGTAGAAAACTAGCTAGGATATCCAAATTATAACACATAAAATAATTTATGAGGTCATTAGGTAAGGTCAGGACACCTCATGAAGATTGATGAAAATAATATTTATTATCTAAAACAAGAATAGTAAAGTGAGTGTAAGTTCGTTATAAATAATTTATGAATAGGTTGACAAATGCATTAGACATATGTTTAAGAAAGTCACTAAAAGCACACTATATACCTAGTTAGGGAATGACACAACTAAAATTTATTATTAGAAAATAGTTTGATATGTTAATGCTACCGGTGTTCTTCCCTAGCTGTGGCCTTTCTCAGATCTACTCCAAAGCATCAAACTTCACACAGGCCTAAAAGCCAGAGAACAAGAGAGACTAGAATGCGGGTAAAAAAGTGGAGCAAAAACAAGTTAATTGTAATCTGAGTTGCAGCCTAAGGGAAATTATATTCGAGGCTCCCGCTAATGTAAGTTGTATTTTCATTTGTGGGTGACATTGTGGATAGGTGTTGACCTTGTAAAATATCTGCTAATTTATTTTCTTCCTAGGAAAGAAACAACGACACTTTCTGTCAACAAAAACACTATGAGGAGCTTATTCACCATGATATTGTCCATCTCTTCATCAGTAAATATTCCTTAGACCGTCATACATCACAAGATCAAAGCACAGAGCAAGGTGCCTTATACATGTTGTGCGCCAATGGCGAAGGTTTTGAACATGCAGAAACATGCACTCATCATGTAATATAAGGATATAAGCTAGGGACATGTGACTGAAGAATATGTGTGATACATAGTAACTAGAAGCTTTTAAAGAAAAATAAAAAAAATAATGTAACAAGACAAATAGCATGAAATTATTTTAGCACAAAGTATCATAAACCTCCATCCAAGTATGTATGATCATAATGCACCACATCCAACAATATTTCTTTGGCATATCCACACAACACAAAAACGTTGGATAATTCCACCAATGCTACAACATAAATATTATTACAACCAATATGGTTTCCTTCTTGTATTTTTCATTTTAAATCACCTTGAGATGTGTGTTGAAATAATCAAGGTCCCCCCCCCCCCCCCCCCCGCCCCCTTGTGGTTGTTGAGATTGCTGGAGCTGTGTGAGACGTTGGACTTCGACTACTAGTGTTTCATTCAGACATGTATATAGGAACATGAACATACCAACTTAGTTATTGGACTAGATAAAAAAGAACAGTTTCTTGTGATCCTCATAAACAAAATCACAATTTAATATGGAATACATAACTAGGTCGCCTAGCTAGGGCATGAAATAATAAAGTTAATCACCTTGTCCAAAAGTCATATGCTAAAACGATTATGGGCAATCAAAGTTATCAAAATAAATCAATAAATTGTGAACAAGTTTTAAAATAAAAAAATTAATAGTTGTTCTTACAAAATGGAAATAACATATTACAGGCGTAGTAAATATACTTTTGAATTGATTGATAATGTGAATACTATTAGAAGCAAAATGGAAAATACATGTCAAAAGACATGACTTAATAGTTAATGCACCTAACACGTTCTATGCTTACAAAAACAGAAAACGGAAACCTAGAACTAACATAATTGATCTACTACTAATTAATAAAAAAGCGAGAGAACCATGGATTCATAAAAGCAGGAGACTGTTTTTTCAACTCCCAGGTGTAGGAAAAGCCTCTATGAATAGTACATTTAAAAAATAGAAAAAATAAAAAAATTCTGAAACTTTGAGACATAAAATATGCTCAAACTTTGTAGGTGCTTACAAGTTTTCATTGAGAAAAAACATTACAGGAGCTCTAAACAAGAAAAAGATTTCAGTGCTAAATTTTTTGAGCAGTTTTAGCACTGAAATCAGAAACTCTTGTCTACACCTTTCTCTACTTGATATTTTGTTATAAAAATTTGCAAGAACCTCAAACGTTTGATCATCTTTGATTTCGCAAAGTTTCAGAATTTTTTGATTTTTGTTTCTGTTTTTTAATGTACTGTTCAGGGTGTCCCTACACCCGGGAGCTATGACACCTTTCTGCATGCTCATTTTGTCACAGAACATATAAAAGTATAGGTCCAATTCAAAGTATGTTATTCTCTGAATGGTTCTAATATAGAAAAGTTTCTAGCACATCCAAGCTAGTACACATAAAATATTTGCAAGTCATTTATTATGTAAAGAGAAATAGTGAAGTCATCCTAAACTAATTAGTAAATAATTTATGAACTGGTTAGCTAATGCAATGAAGATATATTTAAGCAAGTCACTAAAAATGCAATATATACCCAAATAATGATAGATGCAACATATATTGATTGTTAAAGAAGGTTATAGTAACCCAAGTCTTCAATGATTAATCTCTACTTTGGATACAAAGGTGTTCAAGGGACTTCCCTAAGAAAGCAAAACAGAATCAGTTTGAATATTTACTGCACTATACGTCAGACGTTGGCTTGTGGGGGCATTATATATTTTCCAACAAATGTAGCTAAGTTCCAGCAAATGAATTTCCATGATGATTGTTTGGCCGTCAAAAACAGTACAGTAAGAGAAAAAATTTCCTTGCCAAGTAGCCAAAGAAGGCACAAGAGAAGTACGAGTGCATACTGTTACATGTCATAAACTGTAATGTAGCTTGCAGCCGAACATCATGCGATCTAATTATTCACAGTATCAATTGCAGTCTAGATATTTCTAAAATAAGTACACCACTACAGGAATTTCCAACTTAGCCGAGTGCCCAGGGCAAAAACACTTGTACATGTGTCTGCCAAGTTCCGCTCTCGGCAAAGACGACTCAGCTAGTCTCTGGCCGACAAAATTTACCTTATTCTAACCAAATCACATGCACGTGTAAGCACGTACTAGAACTTCCAGTATACATACGTGTGTATTTCTCAAAATAGCTAGTGTGTGCAAGTGCACATGTTGGCCTTTTGAAAATAATTAATCTACCTATCGAAACTGATTGACAAAAGTCGCAAGAACTGAGTATTAAGAAAATTAATCGGATTAGTGATAAACAACATTTATCGCAACATGCATTTGTCATGTGCATGCGACATGTTTTTTGTTCCTATCCCACTTATATCATTTTTCTTTAAGGTTTCTAGTGAGGCAAATTAGTCATATACACATGTTTCACGAGAAAAGTTGATAGTAAAAACCAAGATATACTAAATATAGCATTATGGATCCTAAAATCAAAAAATGATATAATCCAAGAGCATAACACAGATGGTATAAGTTGAAAATAGAAAAAAAAATCTCTATGCCATCATCCACCTTCACTCATTTTGTGCACATGGGTGATCACTGTCTTCCTTGGCCACCACAAAACATAAGATAAGGTACTTGAGATATAAGAAAAGGGAAAGGCATACCATTCATCAGCTTCGATTGTTGATCCAATCCATGCAGCTTGAGCTTCATCATATTGTTTTCGGTTGTAAGCCCATCAGTAGCTCAGCATTGCATTCAAGGTCCGACAGGTCCGCCATCTTGCGCTGATTACCTCTTCGTGCAGTACTCCGGTTTCCAGTGATCCTGCAAATAAATTTAACAAGAGCATATAGTAGTTAGCCCTGTGCTAATTAAAGTAGTTTTAAGATTCAAACATTTTCTTTGATGAGATACCCGCGGACGCTTCTGGGATTTGTCAGCACAAGCCTGATAGAGCCTTCTCCCCATGATCTTGGTAATCTCATCCTATGCTAAAATTTATTCTTAGAAAATAGGTCAATATTTTAACGATCCCGGGATCCCTCCCTATAGCTGCGATCTCTCCCAGATGTAGTCCAAAGCTTCCTACTTCACACTAGCATCCTACTTCACATGGGCCTAAAAGTCAAAGAACAAGAGCGACTACAACACGGGTAGAGAAGTGGAGTAAAAACAAGTTAACTGTGATCTGAGCTGCGACTTAAGGGCAAATAATTCGAGGTTCCTGTTGCGCCCAAGCATGGAAGTTGTATTTGCATTTGTAGATGACATTGTGGACAGGTGTGTTGACCTTGGAAATAATCTGCTAGTTTATTTCTTTCCTGGGAAGAAATGTCGATATTTTCTGTCAACAGAAACACTATGAGGAGCTTATTCACCATGATCTGCATCTCTTCGTTAGAAAATATCTCTTGGACCATCATACTTCACAAGATCTAAGCAAAGAGCAATGTGCCCCATACATGTTGCGCGCCAGTAATGGAGAAGGGAGGTTCTGAACATGCAGAAACATGCGTTCCTCATGTAATATAAGGATATAAGCTAGGGACATGTGACTGATAGAATATGTGAGATACACAGTAACTAGAAGATTTAAATATATATAATATAAGAAGACAAATAGCTTGTCATTGTTCTATCACAAAGTATTATATATATATAGGCATGAACTATGTGTAGTTCAACCTCCATCCAAGTATGTATGAGAAGATAATGCACTACATCCAACAATATGTCCTCGGCATATCCATACAACAAGAAAATGGCAGATAGTTCCACCAAACATAAATATTTGTATACATCCCATATGGTTTCCTGCTTGTACTTTTCATTTGAAATCACCATGAAAATGTCTGGTGAAATAATCACTGCTCCCCTTGTGGTTGCTGAGATTGTTGGAGTAGTGTCAGGCGTTGGACTTCAGCAGATAATGTTTCATTCAGATCTGTATACAAAAATATGAACATACTTAACTTAGTGACTGGACTGCGTAAAAAAGAACAATTTCCTATATATGATCCACAGAAACAAATTACATCCTAATGTCGAGTAAATAACTGGGGGGGGGGGGGGGGGGGGGGGGCTAGCTAGAGTTTGAAATCAGAAACTTAATTACCATGTCTAATAGTCCTGCTGACAGATTGTGGCCAATCAAAGTTATCAAAATAAGCCGATAAAATGTCAACAAGTTTTCAAATGAAAAAAAAGAAATAGTTACCTTATCAAATGGAAGCAGAAGTATGTTTTTTTTTCTTTCAATGGTGACAATATAGAAAACTTTGTAACACCCAAGCTATTACAAATTAATTTTTTAAGTCCGTAGAAAAGGTTCAGAATACCCTCCTGAGGATTGAGGAAAATAACATATTTATTATGTAAAGAGAAATAGTAATGTGAGTCTTCAGTATAACATATGGATCGTAACGTCCAACAAGGATATAATCAAGAACCATAAACATATATATTACAATTTCACAATAAAAAATCTGTATGTCATCATACATCTCCAGTCACTTTGTTCATAAATAAGTTCTGTTAGCTTGTATTGCACAGTGGTGATCACTGTTTTCCTTTGCCACAACAAGAACATATGATAAGTTATTTGAGACGTATGAAAAGTGAAAAAGCATACCATTCCTCAGCTTGTATTGTTGCTCCAATTCTTGCAGCTTGAGCTTCATCATATTGTTTTCAATTGTAAGCCCTTCAGCTGTACTCTACAAACAAGTATATGAAAGAAATAATAAGATGATTGTATAAAACATCAATTTATTATGTAATTCTTAACATAAATAAGTTTTTTTATCAAGCTTTTGCATAAGATGATTGTATAAAACACCAATTTATTATGTAATTCTTAACATAAATAAGTTTTTTTATCAAGCTTTTGCCTTTGTATTCAGCACCAATGTGTCCTAGCTCTCTGGTTGATGGCTGCATTAATTTGAAGTTGGGCATTTTATGCCTTTTTCCGTAAATGATTCTCTGCCAAGTTATGGATGATCCACGAGATCAAGAATTTTTAAAATCTCATTTGTACGTTCATGAACTCTGAAGTCTAATAAAACGGTTCTGATCACTTAATTAATTATAAAATATTTACTTCTTGAGTGAGAAATAGCAAAGCAAGCAGAACATCTTCCAATGATATTACAAACCTTCATCGACTCCACTCGTGCAGATAGTGACTTAGTCTCCTGCTGCAGATGCTCGGCCTTGCTTTCAAGGTCGGACAGGTACGCCATCTTGCGCTGCTTACCTCTTTGTGCAGTGCTCCGGTTTCGAATGATCCTGCAAATAAATTTCGCACAAGAACGTACACACATTTGTTAGCCCTAGCTTGCTAGTGCTAAAGTATTTTTCAAGAGTTAAACATTTTCTTTGATGATCAGATCTAAAAGAAGAATGGACAAACTGCTGGATCATATGATATACCTCCGGACGGCTTTCGGATCTGTGAGCACATTCTCTGCTAGGGTCTTCTCCCCCCTGATCACGGTAATCTCGTCCTGGGTGAATAAGCCATCAGCAAAATCTGCCACAAGGGGAGCATCTCTGCCATCCTTGTTCCTAGGCCGGCCACGGCTGCTGCTTCCAGCACCTGATCCTCCCCAACCCGGCCCGGGAGAAGGTAGCGGCGGCAGCATCGGCTTCTGCATCCAGGTCGATGAGCTACCGCTGCCGGTATTCGTACCCAACTGAGCAAGGGCAGGGTGTGTGCTGAATGTGAGTGGTACTGGTGGGCAGGCAGCTTGGATGGCATTCGTGTTGCTGGAGAAGGAGGGCTCGGGCATCCACGTCGATGCGCTGGGGTGCCTCCCCAGCAGAAACGACCAGTCCAAAGGCTGGTTGTTCATCCTCGCGTGACCAGCGATGGGGAGCGAGTTCCATGCGAGCGGTGGGCAGTGGACTCTTCCGTTGCTGTTGTTGCCGATGTCGCCAGAGGAGTTGAGGCTGTCCAGATCCATGTGCTGGAGGCTGACGATGACCGCGTTGTCATTGCCCACAAGCGAGATGCCCTGCGGAGCGGCACCGAGGACGTCTTCAAGTTCCCTCGTCGTCTCCGAAGGTGGGGGGGCGCAGGACGGTAGCGCCAGCTCGTCGTCCACAGGCGGGATGAGCTCCAGAGCGGCATAGACGTCGTCTTCAAGTTCCACCGTCGTCGTCTGCAAAGGTGGTAGGGTGGGTGGTAGGGGTGGAAGCGCGTACTCATGCGACGACGCCTGACCGACGGAGGAGCTCGACAGAGGCTGCGTGCTGGTGGGCGCCATCACGCTAGCCGCGTCGAGCGAGGACGCGAAGGTGCTGTCTCCGCTGCTTCCGTCAACCCCACGGACCGACGTGGGATCCATGGCCAGAGGCGACGGCGGTGGCATCTGACAGTAATCGGAGAGTGCGCCCTGCGGCTGCAACAAGGTGGAATTCCCTCCCAGTCCCAGGCCGTCGGCACCACCACCCAACGCATGAGCTTGAGATAGTGGCGACGAGGGGCGCTGGTGGGACGAACCGGCCACTTCCCACCCGGATCCGGACATGCTCCTCTGATACAAGTGCCACGCCTGCAAGGCGGCGCTTCCTCCGACGCTGTCGACGCCATGCCCCGACGCTCCGGCGTCAGATAGCATCGACGGCGGCATCTGGTATGAGTAGGAGGACGAACCGGCTGTGGATCCGGATCCGGATCCGTAGGGAGATGGCTGGGCGGCGAAATGGGTGGCGGCTGGGTTGTGCTGGAACGGCGGGCGCGAGGAGAGGAGGTGGTGGGAGGCGCGGCCGGTGTTGGCGGGGCGGGGGACGGGGTAGAGCGGCGGGAGGAGGCGGCGGCGGCTGGTGGCGGAGTCGTCCTGCTGCTTGTTCTCCATAGGGAAGGAAGGACGGCGGCGCTAGGGGCAGTAGGGTGGGTTTTGCCGGCGGCTGCGAGAGGAGTGTCTGCGCGTGAGATGCCAGGCAACGGGAGCGAGTGCGGGCGGGGGCTTTGTCAGGTCCCGATTTATTTGGAAAGGAGCGGGAACGAAAAGTTGGGAGTAGGGTTTCAGAGAGAAAACACGCGCGTTTCTGTTTCTCGAGTGACACGGATGGGCCGCGTCAGGTCAGGCCTCCACGCGCTTCCAGCCCATGCCTGCTCCTGGTGCCGTATCTCTTGTAATCTCTTGTGAAACAAATATGGTAAGTTGTTAACTTTTACTAAAATGAAATAGAAAGTTGCTAACTGGCCCGCAATAAAAAATGGTAAGTTGTTAACACCCGGCCGGCTCCATTCTGGCACCATCACTGGCAAAAAAAAATCATTTTTTTTCAAAACGAAACCAGATACAACATCCACATTCGTTCCAAAAGAGAGGGGGAAAAAGATAAAGGTATTCAACATCCTTAGGCGTTGTTTGGATAGTAGAGATTAGCGTTAGGATTATAGAAAATGAGTTTTTAGCCGATTTTTAGGAAAATCCGTTTTAAGTTTGTTTTTGCGAATAATCAGTTTATAAAAAGCTAGGTTTGGTTAGAAAATTCGAAAAACTGGTCCGCCCAGTTCCTTGTTTGGATACCCACGATCATTAGCTGTTTCTATTCCCATTCTCCTCGCGTGACTCCGTGAGTGACTCACACTTTCCCCAATCCAAGCTCAGGGAGATGCTGCTCTTCTCTGATTCTTCCTCCGCTCCCTGACACCGCTGCTCCCTCGTCTTGCCCGTGGAAGATTCTGCTCGCGGACGCCGGCTAGAGCGCGCCTCCGCCCCCTGATGTCGATTGCCGCTAGACTCCCAGGTCGCCAGGTACACGCCGCCGGTGCGGACGCCGGCTACTGCGCGCCTCCGCCGGTCCGCCCCTTTGAACTGCTAGGTTGCCAAGCCTACTACGCTTCGTCCACCGTTGGCCCCGCACAAGCTCTACCCAGCGAGCGGTCCTGCTTCAGGTCAACTCACAGGCCCTGCCTCCACTCAACGCCGGCCATGCAGGCTGCACGGAAATCAGCCGTTTTACCATTGGACCGGTGGCGCCTGGGGCAGCAGGCTGCACGGAATCACAAACAGCAGAATTGGCGCTAGCTGAGTTTGTTGAGGAAAAGACGGGGACGGAGAAAAGCAGTTGCATCCGTATATACTAATCACGTTTGAAAACGAGTAATACTCGTTTTCCCATAAACCCGGAATTCTGGATGTTTGAGAAACGAGTTACCTATATCCGTAGTGTTGTTAGACGAGCCAAACAAAATTTTGTACGGTTAGGCAGTTTCTTTGGCTTACGTAGATCGCATTCTCTATATTTCTCTTGTCCAAACAACGCCAGCCTTCTTCAGGCGGCTAAACATCTCGGCTAGTCAAGACTAGTGCAGCAACCTCAAAACACACAAGTTAAAAAGAAAACAGACAACAATCCAAGCCAGCTCCAATCCTCGGCACGTCACCAACCACTTCTTTTTCCAGAACTGGCCCTTGATGACATGTATTTCATCCGGATGCTCCGTCCAGAATTCCATGCTTGCGATGCCGCCCAACAAGGAGAAGCTAGAGTTTCTCCTGTAGAAGAAATAGAGAGCAAAGATTGGTGGAATTGACGATGTATTGCTCAAGCCTCATCGGCATATATATAGGAGTACATGGTCTGCTTAGAGTATAAGATAAGCTAGAATAATTCCAAGTTTATCCTATATTTCCTATCTAATCACGATACTCAACATTCCTCGCAGTTACAATGGTAGCGACGCAGACGGTAATACTGAAGAAGAATCAGAAGGTCCCCCCCCCCCCCCCCCCCCGCCCCTACAGTCGTAAGTCTTGAAGCGTCACGGAAGTCATGGATGGAGTGAAAACCAAAACGAGGTTGCTCAAACAAGGCGAGAGCCCTTTGTGCTGTTGTCAAGGTAGCCGAGAGCGTAGGTTAGTGTAGGCGTGGTCGAGCTAGCAATGCTAGGGACGCCGTGGTCGACCTAGCAATGCGAGGGACGACGTGGTCGATGGCGAGTCGGGGTGGCCAGTGTCGATGTAGCTGCCATGAAGCCGCGGGCGCAAGGAGCGCCGAGTTAGTCATGGGCGCAGTGTTGCGCCAGGAAGAAGGTGTTGACGAGGCGTCACGCCGGGTTTGCCAAGCCTGGGGACACGCCGTGGACGAAGGCACGCATAGGTGTTGCCAGCACCAGGCATGCATAGACGAACGAAGTCGATGTTGATGAGGAGCCGCACCAGGGACACGTCGTAGACGAAGGCATGTGTCAGTGTTGCCAGCATCGGGCATGCATAGAAGAGGACCTACATGAGTTGTACGCCATGTCAGAGGGACTAGCAGAGGAGGACTCAATGACGGTTGCGGCGCCAGTCGATGTGGGGTAGAAGGTGCTGATGTCGACTGTGGTTGTCGAAGTAGATGAAGTGGTCGGGGAAGATGACGGCCACGCTGGCGATGAGCTGGTGCTGGACGAAGACGAAGAGGTGGATAGTGATATAGTCGGCGGAACTAGAGACAGCTCGTGGGAGGCCACATCGGTCACAGGTATGAGCGGCGCGGCGGTGCTCGAAGTAGGCGAGGAAGACCCGACAGTGTGACGACCACCATGGGTAGACACTGGCATTCACGCGCCTAGGGAGGCGGCATGGCACATACCACATAGAAGAAGTCGATGTGCGGGGACGATGTAGTGGACTGCATGCTGCGACGCTATGGCTCGAAGAGGCGATGCTGCGGTAGCATGCGGATCAGTGCATCCACGGGGAGAACCATAGTGCGGCGACCCATTGATCGGTCTGTGGAGAGGCGCAATGGAATCGGGGACGATCTTCACAAGACCTGTGAAGGCACGCGCAAGCGATTGGCCAAGTCGGTCGCGCGGCGTGGATGGGACGGAGCGCAGGTGGGCAGCTAATCAATCCAATCGCGCGCAGGTGGGCAGCTAATCAATCCAATCGCGCGTAAGGTCGAGAACGCCGCTTGGTGATGAAGGGGCCGAGTCATGCCCGAGGAGACGCGCGAACGGTCAGTGTGTGCGTGTGGCCCATGCCGGGACAGGGTGCGGAGCAGCCCAGCACAAACGCAATCGGCTAACGCGTCATGTGTGTGGCAGCGCTAGGGCCCAACGTCCTGATGGAGCTGAGGAGGATGGAGGTTGATTGAGGATCGCAATCCAATCATGGCGACGATGACCGATGCAGAGCGGCAGGCAAACGGACACGTGGACTACGGCCATAGGTCGTCGCGTGTCATGCGAGGGCGCCGTGTCGAAAAAGAGGCCGGTGGAGTCAACGCCAAAGTCGGAGTATAGGCACGAGAGGGTCAATGGGCGGCGGCGGGCGACGCAAACAGATCATAGATCGGAAAACCAAAATATAAGAGTTCATCATGATGGTCGGCATGAGAGAGAAAAACCCGGATCAGGGATTGGGAAAAAGACTCTCCAGGGTAGCCGATCAATATGACCGGCGGACGAACCTTAGGTACAAGGGGAGCGGCCCCCAGTAGCGATCATGGAGAACGACCGCCCCAGGGGCGGCGCGGTGCGGAAGCGGCGGCAGCGGCTAGGGTTTTCGATCGAGGTTAGGTTGATACCATATAGAAGAAATAGAGAGGGCGATTGGTGGAATTGATGATGTATTGCTCAAGCCTCGTGGGTGTATATAGGAGTACATGATCTTCTTGAAGTATAGACAAGCTAAAACAATTCCTACTCTATCCTATATTTCCTATCTAATCACGATACTAAACATCCACGCACAGTCACAACGATAGCAATGCGGGCAGTGAGACTGGAGAAGAATCTGAAGATGATCCGAAGGTTAAGATAGCGTGTCTTTCTATTCCCTTGATCAGCCTGGTTCCAACTCCAGGGGAATCTCAGTTTTTTTAAAGAAGTAGTCTCTCCAGCTAGTGGTTCTTTCAGCAATGTCATCCAATCCCCTCGATAACATATTATCTGACTCCACACTAGTTTAACATATACTCTCTCTGTAAATTAATATAAGAGCGTTTAAATCATTAAAGTAGTGATCTAAACGCTCTTATATTAGTTTATGGAGGGAGTATCTAGAAACAACTGTTAGACGCTAGTGCATTTCTAGTATTCCACAGTTCCCATAGAACTGCAGACGAAACTTGATTTAAATGAAAAAAGAATTGTTGCACAACCATGGTGAAGCAAGAGAAGTGAAATCACCTATCCACCAAAAAATATATGCTTCACATCCCTCCATGATAGACTGGAGCAATTTGTTTGCAAATGAGGTTTTTGCAAACCTCCCCTCCAAAGGATATCACAAGCCGTGATTTTATTTTGAGATAATAGCCATAAAAATCTCTAAACTCTAGGTGGATTTTTTTAATTCCACAAATAGGAAGAAAAGCAACTTGTATTCCCCTAAAATTCAGAATAGGATGAAGAGATCTATATGAGTACACTCCCTTGGATTCATATTGCCAGATTAGAGAGTCCTCCTAGTCAATGAAAGAAACACTTTCAGTTATAGTTTTTAATTCAAACCATTGAACCATTAGCTCATCTGAAAAGTTCTGCAAAAGGTACACTTAAGTTTGTCACCATGTCCAATAACTCATGCGTAGTTTTATTTTCCTCATTCACAATTCAATACATATCCCAGAATGTTGCCAGGGGAGTTTCCGAACCAAGTATCCTCTTAAAACCTGATGGATTTACCATCACCTACATGCCATTTATATCCAAACTTAACTACATATTCATAGCCCACATCATACATTTTAAAAACTATGAGAGATGTGGATCATAGCAGCAAAGTATGTTTGGACTCCTAGAGTTATACGTGTGATCTATCACTTTCCTCCACAAAGACTCTTTTCTGAATATATATCTTGACTCAAGACCCTAACAGGCAAATATTAAGGTCCTGAAGATTAAACAAATACTATTTTCTCATGCAGACTGGAGGTCAATTAGCTAAATGAATCTTATGGTCCCCTTCACTATCATTCTAGAGACAATTAGCAAGTTGGGAATTAATTAGGTTCACAACCCACCTAGGGAATTTGAAAAAAGACCACATGTAGATATGTATGCTTACCAAGCAACTATTAACCAAAGTAAGACTACGTAGCAAGGAGAGTAACTTTTTGTTAGGAAACATAGTAGAAAACTAAAAAATTCGCACCTACCATCACCCAAGATCAATATGAAGATGTATAACAGGTTGGGATCACGATCATTACCGTCACCGAGTAGCAGCGGAAGAAGAACATGTTGATGTAGATCGTACTTGGAGTCCCTCGTACCGCCCCCAAACAATCCCTCGAACCGAAGAACGAAAGCACGTCCACTCTACTTGGTTGCAAGCATGCAACCTTCACGATACGACATCACTTCGCCGTCCACAGCTAATTGTCACCGGAGAATTAAAGGGATGAGATTAGAACCACACAGGGCTTCTAACTATGAGGACAAGAGGATTAGCCAAGCTCTGATTAGTCAACTAGAACCAACTAGAACAAGAACTAGAAGAACTAGAGGAGGCTCCAAAAATTGTGTATCTAATAGAGCAAAAAACCCTACATATATAGGTTGGAGAGGAGGAGAGGGCAACCACCAAGGAGGGAAAGTCCCTCTTTGGGGCGCCGTCCAAGGGGGAGGAGTCGGGCCCCCTATATGGCAAGGGGGGTGCAACTTCCTTATGGGCCCTTGTGGCCCATAACTCCTTCCACCTCTTGGCCTTTTAAGGCCCGTTGATATTTAAATTAAATATAAAATGTCTTAAATACCTCTACACCATTTTATATATTTTTAACAACTCTAGAAAAAAATTCACCTATATATTATTTATCGGTAATACCTGGTATTACCCAATACTCACCTAAACCCTTCCAGTGACCCCGAAACGCTTCTGGATCCTCTCAGAACTATTTTGAATATTCATGAAATAATTCCACAAATATATTCTCATGACTCCTGTCCTACTAACACTCAAAAGATCGTTATTGCCTTAAGCTTGTGACCCCGTAGGTTTGGTGACTCACAGACATGGGCGAAACCATTCGTCCAATGACCGACATCAGGACCGTGGACGTCCGTATCGGTCCCTGTGAGTACACGAATGATATTCGAGTGAACGTTTGGTTATCATGCATTGTTCCCTTTTCTTCATGATATTTTACAAAATATGGGATGCATCGGTATCCTCATGAGTCATCACCATGCTCACTATACTGAAATCATCGTTATCGGTTTTATTCTTTTTTCTCGTTATTGTATTTTGTGATCCCCATGACTAAGTCATGTGTGTCTAGCCAAACGATGATTGATGCCGTCACATCAAGAGGGTCCTAAGAATATCTCTCCATCGTTAGAGGAGTAAATCCCACTCTCGAGCTATCCGGTCACTTGTCAAACTTTCCAATGAACCTGTAAGTTGTCCTTATGATCACCATGTTACAGGTGACATTTGAGCAACCCCAACGCTTATCATACGGTAAGAAGTGACCGCAATACTCCCATGGTCTAAGGAGTAATATCACATGTTAACACTCCATGTTATTACAATTGAATAAAGACGATATTAATCCAGTTCACAACAAACAAGTTTGGGTCGATTCAATATGATTGTTCTTCCAATCTTATAATCTCAATGTGTTTTAGGATCATCATTACACTTAACGATATCCTAAGATCCAAAAAATGTGATCACCAGCAACACTTGAGCTAGTCTTAGAGGCGAGACCAGGAACCTTTCGTTTACCATTTATCATTCCACACCTGCATATGACTTTTCCACTGAATCGCATATTTCAGGATCATAGCAGTTATAGAATAGAATATAAACTCTTAATTATGAATATGGAAATATAATAATACAAATATTATTGCCTCTAGGGCATATTTCCAACAGTCCCCACTTGCACTAGAGTCAATAATCTAGTTTACATAGTCTCTTTAACACCTATAGATATCTGGTGTTGCTCATGCTTTGCTCGTGGTAGAGCCTTCGTTATCGGGTCTGACACATTCAAATCCGTGTGAATCTTGATAATCTTCACATAACCTTCCTCAACAAATTGTCGGACAATGTGTCTGGTCTTCATGTGTGATCTTGGTTCCTTTGCTTGAGCAAGGGCACCACTATTATCAAAGTAGAGAGGCATCGGATTCATCACACTTGGGACAACACCAATTTCATCTTGATCCAGAACGCCTCCTTTGAAGCTTCCAAAGTTGCAATATACTCTGCTTCTGTCGTGGAATCCGCAATAGTGTTCTGTTTGAAACTCTTGCAAACAACCGTACCACCATTAAGTGTAAAAACATAACCTGATTGAGATTTATAGTCATCTATATCTGTCATGAAGCTAGCATCAGTGTAACCATTTACAACGAGTTCTTCATCTCCTCCATAAACAAGGAGCATATCCTTTGTTCTTCTAAGGTACTTAAGAATATTTTTTACTGTTGTCTAGTGAGCCACTCCTGGATCACTCTGGTATCTTCTACTAACAATTAGTGCATAAGAAACATCTGGTCTTGTACAAATCATAGCATACATAATGGAGCCAATAGCATAGGCATATGGTACTCCACTCATTTGCACTCGCTCATCAACTGTCTTTGGACATTGATTTTTGCTAAGTGTTACACCACGTAACATTGGGAGAAATCCTTTCTTTGCATTCTCCATTTTAAACCTCTTTAAAACCTTGTCAATGTACGTGCTTTGGCTTAGTGCTATTAGACGTCTTGATTTATCTCTATAGATCTTTATGCCCAATGTATATGCAGCTTCACCTAAATCTTTCATTGAAAACACACCTTCAAATAGTCTTTTATTGTACCAAGATACTTAGTATCATTCCCAATCAATAATATGTCATCTACGTATAATATTAGAAATGCTACAAAGCTCCCACTAAACTTCTTGTATACACAAGCTTCTTCATCATTTTTAATGAATCCAAACTCTTTTACAACTTCATCAAAACATTGATTCCAGCTCGTTGATGCTTACTTCAAACCATAGATTGACCTTTGAAGCTTGCATACCTTTCTGACATCCTTTGGATCAACAAAACCTTCTGGTTGTATCATGTATACATCCTCTTTTATATTTCCATTTAGGAAAGCAGTTTTGACATCCATCTGCCTCCACCATATCCATCCTCTTTTAGATTTCAAAAGCAGATTTCTATTGTTCCTACTACCTCCACCACTCCCACCACCTCCGCCACTTCCACCATTCCTATCCTAGTCATTAGCATCGTCTGTAACAACATCAATACTCCTATATCCCCATGTTATCATTTTGGGGGATATGGACCTCTACAGATATTTGAATTTGAACTCTACACCTCATTTTAACTCTAATCACCTCAAAGAGACATTGGAACATTTTCTGCCAATGCACATCAAGAAGTAGATCAAAAGCAGACACCATTTGATCTAGGATAGACTATTCACACCATTTAGGTAGCAACTTCTTAGTTGGATCCAAGTTTTAGTCAATTCCTCAAAGTTTTCTAGCTCTTCCTTCCAGACACACAAAACATGCATGCTTGTATACACAATGATGTTTCCATCTCATGAGCCGGGCATCATCAAGTAGCTGGCATCAGCATAGAGCATCACCCACCCGATGCCAATATTTCTAGAAAAATGAAGTGCTTCAGATCAGGCTATAGCTTCA
The DNA here is from genome assembly GCF_056163025.1 of Triticum urartu. Classification (NCBI taxonomy): domain Eukaryota; kingdom Viridiplantae; phylum Streptophyta; class Magnoliopsida; order Poales; family Poaceae; genus Triticum; species Triticum urartu. The sequence continues at coordinate 37,945,728 of NC_141877.1, read as the reverse complement.
GCCTTTAGGGGGTCGCCAAAGAGTTCAAACATGCCCGCCCAAGCTCCATGTATTATTGCCGACATAGAGCCCCAGATTCCTATAGCTTGCACAGTAGGCATTGTATCTCTTTGTGTGTGTGTGCGCGCGCGCGCGCTGATCTACACATACACACATTTACAAGAGATTGAATGTGAATGCGCCACACATGCAAGTATATATTTATGATCAAAGATCAACCAACCTAGATATGTAACTACATCAAACATGGTCCCCGAAGATGAAGGGTGAAGCAGTACAATAGAGATAAGTATTTCCCTCAGTGAGAACAAAGGTTATCGAACCAATAGGAGAATCAAACAAACCCTAGTGAACAACACCTGCACACACAAAAGCAAATACTTGCACCCACCGCGGGCAAGAGGGTTGTCAATCTCCTTGAACTCGTTACTTGCAAGGATTAAATCTTGTATAGGTAGATAGATAAATTACAAAACAAAATAAATAATAAATAAATTGTAGCAAGGTATTTTTGGTTTTAGTGATATGATTAAAGTAGACCCGGGGCCATAGTTTTCACTAGAGGCTTCTCTCTCGAAACAATAGCATACTCTGAGTAAACAAATTATTGTTGGGAAATAGATAGAAAAACTCATAGTTATGACGTATTCATGGTAATGATCATGTATATAGGCAAGTACACTGTCTCTTGCCTGAATCTACTACTATTACACCAGCAATTGACCGCTATCCATCAAATATCTATGGTATTAAGGTCATGACAAACAGACTAACACTTTAAGGAAGATGACATGATGTAGATAAAGTAAACCCAATAAATATGAATAAACCCCGTCATTTTACCCTAAATGGAAACAATACAATGTGTGTCTCGCTACCCCTTTTGTCACTGGGTGAGGACACCGCAAGATTGACCCCATCACAAAGCACCTCTCCCCTGAAGATAAATCAATCTAGTTGGCCAAACCAAACGGATAGATCGGAGAGAAATACAAAACTATAACAATCATGCATAATAAAGTTCAGAAAAAGACTCAATTACTTTTAGTGATAATTTGATCATAAACCTACAATTCATTGGATCCCAACAAAGACATCACAAAATAAGATTACGTCGAATAGAACTCCAACAAGATCGAGGACAACATTGTATTAAGATCAAAGAGAGAGAAGAAGTCATCTAGATACTAGCTATGGACCCATAGGTCTGTGGTGAACTACTCATGCATCATCGGAAGACGGCAAGGATGATGTAGAAGCACTCCATGATTGAGTCCCCTTCCGGCAGAGTACATAAAAGGCCTCCAGATGGGATCACGAAAGAACAGAGGCTTGATGCGGCGGAAAAAGTGTTCCGGTTGGCTCTCTGTTGGTTTGGGATAGAGGTGGAATCAGGTCAAACGAAGTTGCATGGGAGTCATGAGTTCACGAGGCCTGCCCTGTGAGCGCGTGGCTCTCCCGTAAGTCTTTTGGCCTCCTCCCGAACCTTCTAGGGTCCCTTTCTGTCCTGAAAAAATCACCGTAAAGTTTCATCGTGTTTGGGCTTTGTTTGGTACTAGTTTTCTGAAAATCCAAAAAACAAGCAAAAATACAGAAACTGGCACTGGGCACTGGGTTAATAGGTTAGTCCAAAAAATGATATAAAATAGCATATAAATGCATATAAAGCATATAGGTAATATAATGGCATGAAATAATAAAAAAATATAGATACATTGGAGACGTATCATCCCCCTTCCCCTCGTCCAACCTATATATACTAGAGGATTTCGCACTTTTGGATACACAAGTTTTGGAGCCTCCTCTAGTTCTAGTTGATCCAGTTAGAACTAGACCTAGATCCTCTAATCCTCATAATTATAAGGCCAGTATGGTTCAAATCTCCTCCCTCTAGTTCTTCGGCGATGATTAGCTCTGGACGGCAAAACACTGTCAGATCGTGAAGACCGTACGCTTGCAATCTAGGGAGAGGTTGTGCTTTCGATCTTCCGTTTGAGGGACTATTCCTGGACAGTTTGAGGGATCGTTCATCTATGGTTCGAGGGAGACCAAGTACGATCTACACCGATTCATCTTCTTCCGCTGCAAATCGGAGTCGGTAACGATCTAATCTAAACCATTTATTGCATCTTTATAGTGTTCTTCTTTGATCGTAGGGCGATTTTTTTTTGTTTTCTACTACTTTTACCAACAGTGTGCACCTTTGAATGAGAAACAATCTTACTGAAGGGAGTTTTGAGTTCTATGCAAAAAATCATTTTCTATATTTGGAGTGCCATAAATGGGTTTTTTGTGAAGAACCCTATGAAATATTTGTTGCAAAATGGCACCAGTTCATTGAAAAAAATATTAGACCATATTTATGTACAAATAATCAAAGGGATATGTGTCCAAAGGTTTCCATCCACCTCTCATCAAAACCGCAATTTTTTGTCGATTCAGCTAGAAGCGGGTCAAATTTAAACTACATGTCCTAGATAGTTTGTTCATGATTTTTTGAAAAAATATTTTTAGGTACATAAGTAGCTAGTTCATCAGACATCAACCGAGAGTTTCGTAAGATTCAACCCTTATCTATGAATAGTCATACCGTCAATTTTGACCACATTTTGAAACCGTCATAAGAAATAAATAATAAATAAAAAAATGGAAAACCTTCACATTGTGTCATTATATGTCACCTAGTTTCCAAGAAAAATAACCAACTTGAACTAAAGCAAATATGTTTAAAAAGTGTTCTCACAAATGTGTTGGGGAATGCAGTAATTTCAAAGTTTTCCTACACACGCAAGATCCATCTAGGTGATGCATAGCAACTAGAGGGGGAGAGTATGTCTACGTACCCTCGTAGACCAAAAGCGGAAGCGTTATGAAACGCGGTTGATATAGTTGAACGTCTTCGCGATCCAATCGATCAAGTACCGAATGTACGGCACCTCCGCGATCTGCACACGTTTAGCTCGGTGATGCCCCTCGTACTCTTGATCCAGTTGAGGCCGAGGGAGAGCTTCGTCAGCACGACAGCATGATGATGGTGATGATGAAGTTACCGACGCAGGGCTTCGCCTAAGCACTACAACGATATGACCGAGGTGGAAATCTATGGAGGGGGGCACCGCACATGGCTAAACAATCAACTTGTGTGTCTATGGGGTGCCCCTCTCCCTCGTATATAAAGGAGGGGAGGAGGAGGGCCGGCCTCAAGGGGCGCGCCCAAAGGGGGGATTCCTACTCCTAGTAGGAGTAGGTTTCCCCCTTTCCTAGTCCATGTAGGAGAAGAAGGAAGGAGAGGAGAGGGAGAAGGAAAGAGGGGGGCGCCGCCCCCTTCCTAGTGCAATTCGGACCAGCCCATGGGGGGCGCGCGGCCATCCCTTGAGGCCCTTCTCTCCTTTCCCGTATGGCCCATTAAGGCCCGCTACTTTCTCCGGTGAATTCCTGTAACTCCCCGGTACTCCGAAAAATACCCGAATCACTCGGAACCTTTCCGATGTCCGCATATAGCCTTCCAATATATCGATCTTTACGTTTTGACCATTTTGAGACTCCTCGTCATGTCTGTGATCTCATCCGGGACTCCGAACAACCTTCGGTACATCAAATCACATAACTCATAATACAAATCGTCATCGAACGTTAAGCGTGCGGACCCTACGGGTTCGAGAACAATGTAGACATGACCGAGACACATCTCCGGTCAATAACCAATAGCGGAACCTGGATGCTCATATTGGCTCCTACATATTCTACGAAGATCTTTATCAGTCAAACCGCATAGCAACATACGTTGTTCCCTTTGTCATCGTATGTTACTTGCCCGAGATTCGATCGTCGGTATCACCATACTTAGTTCAATCTCGTTACCGGCAAGTCTCTTTACTTGTTCCGTAATGCATCATCCCGCAACTAACTCATTACTCACATTGCTTGCAAGTCTTATAGTGATGTGCATTACCGAGAGGGCCCAGAGATACCTCTTCAACAATCGGAGTGACAAATCCTAATCTTGATCTATGCCAACTCAACAAATACCATCGGAGACACCTGTAGAGCATCTTTATAATCACCCAGTTACGTTGTGACGTTTGATAGCACACTAAGTGTTCCTCCGGTATTCGGGAGTTGCATAATCTCATAGTCATAGGAATATGTATAAGTCATAATGAAAGCAATAGTAATAAACTAAATGTTCATAGTGCTAAGCTAACGTATGGGTCTTGTCCATCACATCATTCTCTAATGATGTGATCCCGTTCATCAAATGACAACACATGTCTATGGCTAGGAAACTTAACCATCTTTGATTAACGAGCTAGTCTAGTAGATGCATACTAGGGACACTTTGTTTGTCTATGTATTCACACATGTACTAAGTTTTCGGTTAATACAATTCTAGCATGAATAATAAACATTTATCATGATATAAGGAAATATAAATAACAACTTTATTATTGCCTCTAGGGCATGTTTCGTTCAAAATGTGCAATCATGTATGAAGATTTATGGCGTTCAAGCCAAAGGAACAATGTTGTAGCCACATTCATGGTATAATTTGTTCAAATGATATCATACTGTGCACAAGGGTGCATCTCCGAATGACAAATGATGTTGCCATAAAGAGTTTTCATTTTTGTTTGCACAAAAAAATCATTTTCCATTTCCCGAGTGTGAAAAACAGGTTTTTTGTGAAGAACCTACCAAATATTTGTTGCAAAATGACCACATCAATTTTCAAAAATATTACCATATTTAATTTACAATTGACCAAATGATTGCGTGTCATAAGCTTTCCATCCACCTCTTGTCAAAGTGACAAATTTCTGTTGATTCCTCATAGTTTGAACTACAATTGCCTCATAGTTTGCTCATGATTTGTTTTCAAAAAATGTATTTAGGAACACAAGTATCTATTTCATTACTGATCCACCAAAAGTTTGGCAAGATCCCACCCATAGCTACAGACGGTCATGCCGGCAATTTTGACCACATTTTGAAACACCATACAAAACTGAAATTAAATTTAAAAATGTAAAACATTCGCATTGTGTCAACATTTGTGACATAGTTACTAGGAAAATTAACAAATTTGAAATATTAAAAATATTGTAAAAAAGTGTTCTCAAATATGAGCTAACATCACTAATAGGGAAACATCTAATTATTGGCATTCAACATTGCCCTATAACAGCGTCCGACCCGAGCGCCGCTAGTACAGCGCCGTTGGTAGCAAACCATTAGCACCGTGCCCACCGAACGCGGCTAGTGACCAGCATGCAGCACGTTAGCAGCGTTCACCAGCTGTGTGTCCACCGTATACGCGCTAAGCGCTTTGCGCTTTGTGCTATCGGGGGTGTCCACCGTATACGCGCTGCAGGTTTGCTACAGCGTTAGCAGCGCTCACTGTCCGTCCGGAATGCTGCTAAGTTGTCAATATATTGGACGCGTTTGCTGTAGCCCACACGCTGCTAAAAGTTTTTTTGGGCCAAAATAAATTTTTACGGCAGCCATTGCTGGCGTGGAAGCGTTTGCACAATTTTGGTGGCATGGATTAGGAGTGGATTAGTGAGCTGCTCAGCTCGTTAAGCTCATGCTCGTTACGCAGGTGCTTGTTAAGGCTTAGCTCGTTAAGCTCGTTAAGTTTAACAAGCAGAAAACCCTACTCGGCTAGGTTCGTTAAGCTCGTGCAGGTAGTGAGCGCTCGCGAAAGCTCATTAACAGATTCTGATGTGTTATGGTCTACATGATAAGTGTGTAGATGTGGTTTTCAAGAAGAAAGATGGTGACTACAAAAGAAAATGTACTAGTATGTTGCCTCTTATATAGATCAGATTGAATAGATGGGTTGAGCTGCTGTAAAAAAATTGTCACGTAAGATGAAAATATATGTTGTGTTGTTACTAATGAGCTTAACGAGCTACTCATGAAACTCGTTAGCTTGTTCGTCAAACTCGTTAAGCTTAACAAGCTGAAATCGATGATTGGCTATGTTCATTAAGAAGTGAGCCACGAGCTAAATGAGCCGAACTATCGAGCGCTGGTTATGCTCGCGAGATATGATCTTTTGGTCCAGCCCTAGCATGGATGAAAATTTAGTGCCCTATGTACGTGTTGAACCAAAAAACAGGTCTTTGATTGACCCCTTGAACTATTCTTGTCCATTAGAATTTTACGACAAAACAAAATTAACATTAACTTTTTTCTATCAATGCACGAACTCAGTATCCTACTCTATAAATAGATGTAAATTAGAGATCATCTCTTAGAAAGAGAGAGCTATTCAGTCAATTAGTGTGTTTATAACACAAAACCTCAAGAGTACTTAAAGGATCAAATGACTGACATGTGCGATACATGTGGAACTAGGGTACAACCATGTACCTTTGATCATGAACAAGTGGCTCAATTCTGGGCCATAGTTCTGAATACTCATTGTGAAGGGATGATGAGTCAAAGTATTTTTTTTCATATATGTAGTGGTAGGTATATATTTATACAAGTTTTAGAGTGGTTGGGCTTTTTTAGAACCGTTCGTTGATGTCGATCTAACGGCAGACAAATACGAAGTACTGGGTAGTACTCCGATAAAAGTACGCGAAAGTACTAAAACGAGTGGGGCCGGTACTCGTGACAAGGTGGGGACGCGTTTTAATCTAGGGGCAGTTTAGTCCTAGGAAAATTTGCACGCGCCGCCCCTCTCGTCGAATGAATAACCGCCGCCATGGTGCTACACATTCCATAATTACTCATCGGCGGCTATCTCCTCCCTCTCCTCCATGTCCACCGCAGTCATCTCCTCCTTCTTGCCGCTGCAACTTCGCTCCACTCAGGCAACCCCCCCCCACCCACCCCCACCCCCTCTTCCACGGCAGATCGAGCTGATGGCCGGCGGCAAGAACACCGACTTCGTGCAGATCGCCGGCGGCGACCAGGTCAAGTTGGCCAGGTTGAGGGAGATCCGTTCTTGGTTTGACAACACAAGGCAGATGAGCTGTACGGCAATGGCCACTCTCAAGAATTTGACGAAGAAGGAGAGGGCAAAGCTTTTCCCCCAGCCCGCGCAACCGATTCAGAAGATCGAGATCCTCCTCTGGGCGATGGAGCAGGCCAATTCGTCCAGCGAGTGGACCAGGCGGAGGTGGTGGGCGTTCAGATCCAGGGTAGAGCATCCACTTGATCAGGAACCCACCGTGCACGAGGTGCCGTTGCAGATTCTGCAGCCTCCAACCGAGTCACCGGAGACTTCGAAGCGCAAGATGAGGAGGACAATGGTCGCGACCTCGCTTCCCCGCCGTTCTCCACGCTTCCCTCGCCGCTCTCCTCGTCTGAACGGCGGCGGTAGCTATGTTTAGAGTAAGCTTCCCCACTCCTCATCTTTCTACTGCTCGTGCTTACATCGTGGTGATACTGATCATAATAGTTCAGAGAGGGAAGGCTAGATGGCATTTTAATCTCAATGAATTGCATGAACATTTGAGTACATGGATTTGGAGGATGGATTATGATGTATGTGAACCCTAGGCATCATATGAACCCTAGGAAAAATTAGTAATGTTGTAGTGGTAGACACTGAAATATTTCGGTACACACCGGTAGGCACTGAAATATTTCGTTACTGCCCTAGGCAAAATTTGTAATGTTGTAGTGGTGGACACTGAAATATTTCGGTACACACCGGTAGGCACTGAAATATTTCGTTACTGCCCTAGGCAAAATTTGTAATGTTGTAGTGGTGGACACTGAAATATTTCGGTACACACCGGTAGGCATTGAAATATTTCGGTACTGCCCTAGGCAAAATTTGTAATGTTGTAGTGGTAGACACTGAAATATTTCGGTACACATCGGTAGGCACTGAAATATTTCGTTACTACAATTTCAGTACACACCGATGCACACTGAATTATTTCACTACTGCAGTTTCAGTACACACCGGTACACACTGAAATATTTCAGTACTGCAAATTCTATACAAAGTTGGCATTTTGTCATTTTATGTGTGAATTAATCCATGCATCATATGGCCTAACTTTGTACATGAGTTTGGGTCAATTTCATGTCTATTTATTGTTAAAATTATTGTCATGCCATGAAACACAAGACAAGTCACTGACCCAAGCTTGCAAAGATGCCATATCAATGTTGCTGATATGAAATATGCATGTTTTCACCTAGTCTTGTGTCTGAATTAAAACTGAGCATTTTTTCTTGATGGTATCCATGGATCTAGAACTCCTATGAATTTGCTCATGTTGGATGTTTTGTTCTCCATCATTTGTACTAGCATTCCATGCGATTAGATGGCATGACAAGACCCCTGGCATATTTATTTTCTTGCCTCCAACATCACATGTGTGTTTTGCAGGAAAAAACCTGGAGTTCACCAGGGTGGCTGAAGTTGTGAGGCTGGGAGGCTGATGGTGCTGCTACTGGCTGATCCTTCTTCTTTCAGTTTTTGTTCGTCATTTCTCAAGCCATTGGACCAGTGCTACTTCCCTATGTGCTGTTAATGTATTAAGTAGTTCCTTTGAATTTGTAGTATTAGTTAGTTTGAATGTGGAAGTACCTTAATTTGTAGAAACGAAATGTTGCTATGTATGACCAAGGGTTTCATACCTTAATCTTTGGATAATTAATTATGTGAACTGTTGGATGTGGCGCATAACGAAACGCCTCTACCATTGATACTAGTTCAACATGTCGGTCCAATTAGAGACCAGCCACTACCATATAGAACAGTTAGCATTTCATACTACAACCTGGCACGTACAAAACATCACACAGTGGAAGCACATCCCTAAGCACCTTGCATTGTACAAGGTCTTAGAGACAAGCCTCTACCATATATAACAGTTACCATGTCACACTACAGCCTATAAAACATCACACAGTGGAATAATCATAGCTAGTAGAGCATTAGGTACCAGTTAATAATAGTTGCAATCCATCACAAGCAATAGTACCTAGATATGAGTAGATATAGGTACGGTAATACACGACAAGTACTCGCAAACAAGAGCTAACATAACAAGTTCATTTCAGATTGATACATGGCCCACCGCAGTTCTAAATGAGGTGGATGGTGATCATCATCCTCAAGTCATGGCGACGGGTGTTCGCAACAGTGAGTAGGATGGCCTGTCCTACCCGAAGATTCTTGGCACGAAGGAACTTTTTCCACCCTGCCCTGCTCAAGACAGTGCGACCGTCCGTGTCCACTGCATAGGCACAGCTGGTGATGGAGCCCGTTCTGGTAAGGCGTAGTCCAGCAGCCATGCTTTCTTCGTCCTGGTCGATGCCACAGCTATCAAGTAACCTCTTAGGTAATTTCTGAAAACAGTTGACATGATCATATACATTAGTGGAAATAGCAAAACAGTTGACATGATATATGATCATGTCACGTGCAATTATCAACAAAGCATACACTTGAAGACACATATATCATTGGATTCAACACTGAGCATATATATCATCACATCAGTACACTATACGCCAAGCATCAAATTACTACAGTAATTAGGCATATCATTAGATTACTGCGTACACTAAGCATATCATCGCATATTACTACACTACATGCATGTCATAAAATTCTTCACTAAATGAATTCTAAACTAGGCCTCTCATCACAGTACTACAACATGCATATCATATGAACTACTACACTAACTAAGCATGTATATCATGTAATTACCACACTAAGTAACATACCATGATATGCCGTTTAACATTCGTCCTTGTGAGGCGGGTCACGAATGGCTTCCCTAGGTAGTCTTCACGTAGCGGAAGCATGTCCCAGAGGTTGCCGATTTCCTCGTCGCCCAGTCTGAGTCCTTGGGCATACAGGTATTCAACAAGTGGGTTCTCATCATCATTAGAATCGTCATCATCTGACTCAGCACCATCTTCCTCCTCATGAACTTCATCCTCACTATCCGGAATCAAATTTAGATAGATAACAGAAATCCTAGGCCTATCTTTTCTGAAGGAGAAGCTGATCAATTCACCCCCACTAAGACGGTTGCGGGCGATGAAACGATCCCAATCATCTCCTCCTATCTGGGTTATCTTTCGCCCCTTCTCGACCTGCATAGTGTATGGGCCCCCAAGAGCATCGAAGGTCACGGTGTCTGCGACGAGCTCATTGAATGCTAATCTCACATTGCATGGTACGATCTATGTAAGATAAAAACAAATAACAGACACAATACATTAGTGGAAATAGCAAAAAAACAAAAAGAATGTACTGTCAGAAGGTTCATATAAATTGTTACCGCTGCAAAAACAAAAGAAGGCTGGAAGTAGATGCCGAACAGCGTGGCAGTAGAAAGGCTGGTCCGGCACCGTGAGTTGCAGCGTCCACATTGTGCTTCCTCCATTCTACACAGAACGTGTTGAACTCTAAGTTGAATTGTACATAGTACAATACAAAGATCTTTCATATAATAAATCATAGTGATAACCTATACTGGCAATGGCCAATCAATCTATTTTCTATCATCTACGTAATAAAGCAATGCCAATGACAATGGCAATGCCCGTCTCATCTAAACCTGGGAATAGTTCGGCATCCAAACTAAAACCAGTCCGATCCACAGCACACATCAAAACCAAACCAATCCAGATATTTTCATTTAGAATCTAGACCAAACCGAACTATACATGCTCGTCATCCAACCCAGTCCAAACCGTTTTCAACTTTTGGATTGAATCCAAAGGTTCAAACCATGGACAAAGCCATACGCGAGGGCACGTCATGAATCTAGATCAGACATGGCGTCAAAGCTCGAGAGAGGCGACGAGCTCCGGCCAGCAACAGCGGCTCTTGGATTTGAAGCAGTAGTAGGTGGTAGTGGTGGCTCAAACTAATTGATTGATTTGGTATCAAACCATAGAAACCAAATCAAGATCCAATCCAAAAACTAAGTTTCAGTCCAAACCAATCGGCTCAAATCCGCCTCCGTAGGGAGACGCGGTTGGGGAAGGGAAGAAGAGGGGAGATCTCACGTACTTGCCGGAGTTGGCGGCGGCCGCGCACCGGCAGCGAAGAGAGGGGTCGTCGAGAGATGGCGGCGACGGCGGCGGCGCTAGTCGAGAAGGGGAGAAAGAAAAATGTGGAGTGGTCGAGACGGGGAGAAAGAAAAATGTGGTACATGTGGTGGCTCGGTTGTGTGGATGACAAGGGGGCCCACTTGTGAGACCAATAGCAATTGATGGCAAACCGCAGGAGGTGCACGACCGCCACGTCCCCACGTGGAATGGGGACGGCCGGGCGGGTGTGTCAAGTCAAATCGGCACCCGCGGCTTCTCGGTAACTCCAAGAGGCAGGAGCAGTGCATTTCTTCCCCAAATCGGGTAGAAAACCCTCGTCCTCTCCCCACCCTCTCTTCCTTCGTCACCACCTCACCACCCTCTCCTCCTTCCTCACCACCCTCCTCCCTTCCTACGCCTCCCTCCTCCTGTCTTAGACCAACGATGAAGCGCGGGCGTGAAGATGCGGCGGACGAGCCGGAGGCAACCATCGGAGCACAGCAGTCTACTGCCGTGGCTGTAGCCGTGGGTGCAGCGGCTGAGTCCGCCGTAGTGGCGGAAGCTGGCGGTGCAGTGACCGTTGTGCCTGCTCCCGCTGCCATCGCAGCCATCGAGGCACCCGTCGGCGAGCACAAGGTCGGGGAAGATCTGGAGGAGGAGGAGATGAGAAGGCGTAAGCGGAAGGTGCATGACGAAATCGAAGAGCTCATGGAGGAGAACGCCATAAAGGAGTTCGACCTAGATAGCAGGAAGGGCAGCGACTTCGACGAGGATGCCATCGACGAGCTATCTGAGGTAGTACTCTGTTTTTTGCTCTGTTTTTTTCATGACATTGGGGTTTTTCTTGTAAACTAGATGAGCATCAATTTCACTTGGGCGTGCTAGTTCTACGTATGTAGGATTGTAGGGATCTAGCATAGATCTTCATGTTGGATGTGGATTTTTAAATCTGATTCACATTCTGATTCCGGCAGATACTCTGGGTTTTCTTTTCATGGCATTGGGGTTTGTCTTGTTAACTAGATGAGCATAAGTTTCACAAGAGATACATTAATGAAAGAAGTGGGGTAATGAACCCAAATACAAGAAAATGTTCATGGCAGGGATACATTAATGAAAAAGTGGGTTAAATAATGGATATATGGCAGGATTCTCCATTGGCTTCCCAAGGACAGTGACAAAATGCTGTAGTTCCTGATTCATTTTAGTTTATGTAGATGAATTAATTTGCACACATGTTCATATATGATTAGTTTGCACACATGTTCATAGATGATCCATTTGCAAATTCTATACAGCTTTCCATTTTGCAAAGGAAGTGATCGCTCCCTTAATAATTATGGGCTGACAGTACATATCCACTGGATACCAAAAAATCAAAACATTTCATCTAGCCAATTTTCCACAGTATGTTATCTAGATGATCACAGCCACATCTCTCATCAATATGAGCAGTGAGACACCCCATAGCTTCTTTACCAATTTCCTTCTGAAACTTATCAGGGTCTAACAATGTTGGAGAAGCAGTATTGCCACTGTCAGAAAGAATAATGGTTTCTTCATTCCAGTAGATAGAACAAACCCCCCTTGTGTGAAGCATGGAGGAGTATAATGAAGCCATTTTTTTGATTCCAAGAAGAATTACACCTGTAGCAAGTATCAAATATCATTAAACCAAGCCACTTCATGAAGTCTTTCATGTGTTAGTTATGTACTACTTGTGCACTAATCTATAAATGCAACTATTCCACCGTCCATATTTATGCATGTCAGTTTCTTTGGCTCAATTATGTATGTGCACATACGCCTTGTTTCTAGCAAATAGATAGTTGCCATGTTACACATGTGTACTTTCAAAACATTGTAATTAAAGTCAATGTACCATAATAGATTAGCTGAGTTCTTCTATGTGTACTAATTCACTAATTCACAGGAGGATGACGACGACGTGGACTACAGCATGGACAGCAGGCACAGCAAGAGCCGGTACACCCTGAGGCATCTGATTGCTGGGAAGATCAAGTACCGTTTCTTTGGCAAGATTGGGTGCCCTTTCTGTTGCAAGTCGATCGGTGGCGGCATAGATGGCATGATCCAGCATGCCTTCAGCACTGGCAATGGACATGGTAAGAAGCATGACGCCAGTAGTCTAGCTAAACATGCTGCCTACGCATGCTTCCTCGAGATTGTCAAAGTCAATGAGCCCTACAACATGCATTGAAGAAGGGAGAGAAGTGATGTGTTGCTAGAGTGCTGCTGCTGCCCCAGGACCGTCGTGTCCTGTTATGTTATGTATGTTTGTTTGTTGTTGGAGTCTAAAACTGATGTCCTATGGTGTGTCTGAACCTATGCTGAGCGGTGGTTGATCTGCCGTTTATGTTAAGAGTTTGCTGCTACTCTGGTTTAGTGTTCCTAGTTGTTAATACTATTTTGGTGATGCATGTTTAAGCCTTGTACAATGCTAGATGCTTAGGGTGGTGCTTAGAAAAATAAACAGGGTATTTCTGAAGCACTAGTGCCTATTTCTACAGGAGAGACGCCTAGTTATGCGTCTACCCTGTACAAATAAGCACATGTGCTTAAGAAAAGCCTGGTTTATTTCTATAAGCAACTCCCCTAAGCACCTTGCATTGTACAAGGCCTTAGCAACTCAAGTATCGTACGGTGGTCTATGTTATGGTTGCTGTGTTATTCTGCCGTACGGTGATGCATGCTAGGAACTCTCATAATATGACTATGGTAGTTATAGCTTGGCATGACTATGTTTAGTGTATAACTCAGCATGTTCATGCCATATCTATGAGCAATTACAACTGAACTATGCATTAATTTTTGACAAAATTAAAGCATGCAAATGATTGCCGATTCCACCTATTGCCAAATCAAGCTTTGTACTGATGATGCATTAGATATTGCAATAAGTAGAGGATGCTCATGATTGCCAAAAGTACCTATTTCCACTTTCTGATAAGAACTAAACGTGTATCAAATGATGCTAAAAGTAGAGCATGAGCATGAGAATGTATCAATGCATTAGATGTTGCAATAAGTAGAGGATGCTCATGATTGCCAAAAGTACCTATTTCCACTTTCTGATAGGAACAAAACGTGTATCAAATGATGCTAGAAGTAGAGCATGAGCATGAGCATGTATGAATTGATGATCAATTGATGCTACCTATTTGTGTTTGAATGGGCTCAATAAAGCTGGTGCTGGTTTATGCTCTCTGCGTGACCGTGATGGTAACGAAGACACTTGGTTGGCTATGGTCTTGCTATCAAATTTAAGTTTCAGTTCTTTAAGACTCTTTGTTTTTGCTGCTTGTTCGGGATCGACTAGCTTTCTCGGGCGTCCACGTGCTCTCTTCCTTTTGGGGGAGTTGGGTGCACCATTTTTGGGGGAGTTGGCTGCACCGGTATCCTTCTGGGAGTTGGATGTGTCAGGTTCGTTGGAACCATCGGGATTGTTGACTAATTATACGTCCTCTTCTGAAGCATCAGGTAGAACTGCTTGCTGGGCATCGTACACCTCCTTCTGTATAAGAGAGAGTGCTGTGTTAGTTCTAATCATGAGAGTTATGAAATAAATGATATATTCTTCATGTAGCGCTAACCGTTATGGGGAACTTATATGATTCGAGACGAAGCGCATTGCAATTTGAATGCAGTAAGGCTGTACATATTTTCCACCTAAAAATATCTATCCTTGCCTATATTGGATAACCGACACTGACGTCAGCATAATTTTCAAGCTAAACAAAGTACAAATTTAAATTAGGCATTCAATTACCTGGTTCAAAATATCGGTCATTTCATCCCCGTTCCATGACAACATGTACTGCAGTGTCCAAACCGCACAGGAAGTCCTGCGATGTTTAGTTAAAGATCAGTAATCTTATTCGTGTACGCACATAATAATTTATGAGGCCATGCGTACCCATCGGTCTGTTATGGTATGTTCTCATAGCGTTTTTTGGTCCATTTGGCAAAATTGATGTTATTAGCTGGTGATATCAACCCTTTCTTGACAGCTTCGTCAATGCAGAACTGAATCGAGTCCACCTAGGGTACGACGAGTTATACATAGGGTTACGGTACTTTGGGAGCTCATGTTCCATGCGGATCAAAAGAGGCAGCAAGAGAACACTTACAAGAGAATCTTCCTTGGTCTTGTCGCAATGATAATTCACGGAGTTTAGAGTCTGAATTTCTTTTTTGTGAAAATTAAACATCATTAGCATCCGATGGTTTTGGTGTACATTGAGTGGGACATGCACCTGCAGTAAAATTTGGGTTGGGTTGAGAACCGAAATTTGTCGTGTACAGTGTGTACGTAAACTATGAAAGTGTGGAAAACGTGTACCTTTCGGCGCCCTACAAATTTTCCTGCTACACGAGCTAATCATGAGGCTGCACGTCCAACAGGAACCACCCCCTTCATTTGTAACAGCTTTTCGGTTTCTTGAGGGGATATGATTGAGGTAGTATCATTCTCAATTTGGCTAATGAGAGCATATGCCATAATAACCTGCCAAATTTTCAATCATACAATAATAAGACAGTTGTTGCAGTAATGATGTAGAATAGAGTATAATGGGCTTACATCACCATAAATGTATTTCTCGTCCAAATTTCGCTTCAGATTTTCTGCTGTGAGGGAAATGTCTCCGATTCTAGCTATTTCAACAGGGTCATATGTTTCGCGGATGTAAACGGCTGTCTCTATGTCCTCATCCGTGAACTTGTAATCATTACCAAAGACAGGCTTCATCGGAGTTAATTGTGGTTCCTCATTGTTTTCCGTCACATGTCTTGCACTTGGTGTACTCGAAGTCCCTGTCGTGAATTGGCTAGCCCTAGGAGTTCCTGTCAGGGATGAATTACACACATTGACTTGATCCTACAATGAACAAAGGTAGTTCATCATTAGTTTGTTACTTTTAGATATTAATGTGTTGGGCCAATTTTGATCACCTGCATGCCTCCTTTCTGTGACACTGATTGTCGGTTCCTTGTAAATTCGTATTTTAAGTCCTGTAACAATGCAAACAATAATAAACATGAAGGAACATATTCATAAAACATACAAAATGCATAGTATGACATACATGGAGTTCCCTCCTTAAGTCTTTAATTTCGTCCTCGGCCTTCGACAACCTAGGATTAGTGCCAGTTTTAGTCTTCATGTCGATCAAGTCTTCACCTAGAGTCTGGTATTTGACATCAAATCTGTGCTCAGTTTCCATTAACTTCCTGCATACCTTCTTTTCATGATCAGCAATGCGTGCATTCATGACTTCAACTACCATTTCAATCTGTGTAAACAAAATAAAACCCTGTTGGCACTAGTGCAGAACCGGGCAATAGCACCGGTTCGTAAGGCCCTTTAGTGCCGGTTCAGGAACCGGCACTAAAGTTTCGGCACTAAAGCCCCCCCCCCTTTAGTATCGGTTCAGCACGAACCGGTGCTAAAGGGGAACCACGTGGCACGAGCCAGCTCCGGGGGCCGGGAGCCCTTTAGTACCGGTTGGTAACACCAACCGGTACTAAATGGTTGTGGGTTTTTGTTTTATTTTGTATTTTTCAATTAAATTTGTGTTATCAATTTAATTTAGGATTGTTTTACGTTATAATGAGTTGTAGTCGTCATCATCATCATCATCATCATCGCATATTAATAAATAAATAAACTCTAGCTAGCTAAAAATCATCATAGTCGTCTAATTATCACTATTTAATCATCATAGTCATTACCGCTAGCTATCTAATCATCATCAACGCTGGCTAGCTTAAAGAGGAAACATTCACTTTGTAACAGAAGCAAAGATATCATCAAGTTCAACATAATCATCACCAACATCGAAGTTCAGGACACGGACATGAGACAAGTACTAATTAAGAGCATGAACTAGTAGCTACTGATCTTGTTGCTCCCTCTCAGGTAGAATAGCATAGAACATGTATAGCTCTCCTGATTCGTCATACTAGAGCATGCAGATGAATCTGTCTCCTAATCTTGGGTTGCGCTTCTCCTTGCTGCCCCCTAGTACTTCTCTGCGATCGTTAACAATTTTGCTCCAATCTTTCACTATTAAGCATTCTTCGCTTTCAGAAATCCTGAATGCACTCATGTGCAATGTAGGAAATCTTGGTCGTAAGCTAACCATTGACATGCGACCTTTTGTCTCGATCCACTGAGGCACAACTATCATCGGAAGTCCCTGTTGAAGAACATCGTATAGTAATTAATATACTAAGCAATGAAAGTTTAGCTTCAAAAATAATGTATGCAAAAGATGCACTAATTAAGGACAAATATTTAAAATCTTACCATCTTTCGATTATAGATGTGATCGTAGTTCAATACGATCACCATTGGTCGCACGTTTTGAGTACTAACATTTCTAAGTTTAGGAAAAAAATTGTCTTGACAGTATTAAGATCCTCTAGCCATGAAACATAATGACTTATCTCCTCGCAGTTTAGTTGAGCCCCGGGGCAGTAGTAGGTCCTGTCTACCAAGCGCCGGACATGTTTGCTTGAACCGAAATAAGCTGACAATACAAATTAGTTGTCAACTATTTTTGAATAAACTGTATGAAAGACATAAACATATGCATGCATGGTTGAGAAAAACTCACCAAATGGTAGAACTGGAGGCGTTTGCACATCGACCCAGATGTCTATATTACCTTCAATATCATCTTCCGGACGAATATCAAAGGTGATAACCATATCAGGCTCAAATGCATAAGCCTTGCATAGTGCTTGCCAAGTTTTGCATTCAAAATGGGTGTATGTGTCTCCATTATATAATTTGACGTTGAAAGTATATCCATGCTCCGTCTTCAAGTAAACTCTCTTTACCTCCATATCATCTATAGCACTAAAACCTATCTTATCCAAGACAGAAATTCTTGCATGGCAGGGGATGCGCTAGTAGAATAGTGAAAATTTAAAATTATAAGTTGAAGCAAATGAAGCATAAGTTTTGCATTCAAATAATAATTGACAAAGTGACTTACTGTATCAACTTCGAATGTCTCATCCAACTTGATGCTGAAGCGCCTACCATCAACAAGGAAATTTTGGTCGCACAGGCCGCGCTGGTCTTCACAGTGTTCGCACATAATGAAATCTTTTTCGTCGTCAGATGACATTTCCTATGTTCATATAGATGAAACATTAAACACCTATATCTAGCCAAATATATATTCATCTAACATTTGACATTAATATATCTAACTATATTCATCTCTAACAATTGACATTACTATATATTTAACTTTTCTATCGAATTCATCTAACATTCGACATTAATGTAACATTTATATAAACTAAAAATATATAAAAAAATTAAATAAACAGAAAAACTCATTAACAAATAATATTTTAATTAGATCATCAAATCTCAGATACCTAAATTTTCTTACTAAAAATAAACTAGTTATATTAATTATTCAACTAGTTCAAATCTCATATACCTAAATAAACTAGTTCGACAATTTTCTTACTAAAAATAAACTAGTTATATTAATTATTCAACTAGTTCAAATCTCATATACCTAATTAATATCTAGCTATATTCATCTCTAACAATTGACATTAATATATATTTAACTTTTCTAT
This sequence comes from Triticum urartu, assembly GCF_056163025.1. NCBI lineage: Eukaryota > Viridiplantae > Streptophyta > Magnoliopsida > Poales > Poaceae > Triticum > Triticum urartu. The sequence goes on along the minus strand of NC_141877.1, from coordinate 37,927,071 downwards.
CTAATTCATCTAACATTCGACATTAATCTAATATTCGATCATCTAATTAACTTTTCTAAAAAACAGAAAACAGAAAATATGTAAAAAAATGTGTGTGTGTGTGTATGTGTGTGTATGTATGTGTGTGTATGTGTGTGTATACTGCAGTGCCGCCCCGTACGCCGCCGCCCCGTACGTACGAGCGGGGACGCCGGCGTACGGGGCGGGGGCGGCAGCGTACGTACGGGCCGGTGCGCGCGGCGCGGGTGCGAGAGAGACGTACGGCCGCGGCGATGACGACGGACGGCGGCGGCGTTTGGGGCGGCAGCGCGAGACGACGACGACGACGGGCGGTGGCGGGGACAGCGACGATGACGACGGACGACGGGCGACGGGCGGCGACGACGGGATCGAGCGGCGCGCGCGGCGATGTCTTGCGAGAGGTTGGAGACGAAGTGGGGAGATGAAACTGAAATTTTTGTAAGTGCTATACATATAGGATGGGCCTTTAGTACCGGTTCGTGGCTCCAACCGGTACTAAAGGCCTATTTTCGCCAGGCCAAGCAGCGGGAAACGAAGGCTTTTAGTACCGGTTGGAGCCACCAACCGGTACTAAAGGCCTTGCGCTGCCACCCCAAAGTTTAGTCCCACCTCGCCCGGCGAAGGGCAGCCGCACTGGTTTATAAACCCAGCTGCGGCTACCTCTTCGAACTCCTCTATATAGCAGGCTTCTCGGCCTAATTAATTAAGGCGCGCTGCCCTGTGAGTCTGCTGGCCCTTCTGGGCCTGCATTTGCATACCCTAGGTCTGGCAGGCCCACTAGGCAGCGCGCCAACAAAATTTTTATATAGTTTTTTTCTTTTCTGCATACTTATTTTCTTCTATTTATTTTTGAGTAGTTTTTTATATAGTTTTTTCTTTTCTGCATTATTTATTTTCTTCTATTTATTTTTGAGTAATTTTTTTGTATAGTTTTTTTTATTTTCTTCTGGAAATTGAATGCTGCATACTGAACAATTAGGTAAATGACCGAAAAACAACAAATGATGTCAGAACATGTTGGAAATTGATGACATCGCTTTAAATGCTGGATACTGAACACAAAAGAAGTCCGGAGTTCAAATAAGTTTAAAAAACATTGAAGTGGCCATGTAACAGATGAAGTGCGTCCAGTTTTTGCCGTGACCCTCTCTACTCTTTCGCGCATGCTATGCGGGTGATATGATGATACCATGCCAAGTTTCAACATTTTCAGGATTCATTTTGTAGTGATTTTCAATTTCACGGTCATTTAGCTCTCTAAACAATTAGGTAAATGACCGAAAAACAACGAATGATGTCAGAACATGTTGGAAATTGATGACGTCGCTTTAAATGCTGCATACTGAACACAAAAGAAGTCCGGAGTTCAAATAAGTTATTAAAAATAAAAAAGAGGTGCAATGCTGGTTAATTTTCTTCAAGCCATTCGGAATAGTGTAGACTGCACTGCACATAGCTCAGTGCAATCTATGCTATTCCGCAAGGCTTGAAGCTAATCAACATGTAGGTGAGCATTGGAACTCTTCGTCATTGTCTGTGCACTCACTGCTTATAAACCGCTCATACTGCCTCTCTCTTGGCGAAGATCACAAGATAGTTTGGTTAAATTGCATTACTTGTAAGTCCAGTTAACATGGATGCTTATGATGCAAGAGCAACAGCAAAAGTGAAAATTTGGCACAAATAGGTAGTTGTGTAACTAAAATAGGTAGGAGGAGAGATAGCTCTTATGTCACAAAAAATAAGTTGTATCAAACCTTTTATGTCGGATCTAGAACAAACCAATCGGTATCGCCATCATACAGCCCAACCGTGGCTCGTGATGCATATATATGCATATCAAATGCACGGTTGGACGTATGATGGCGAATCTGAATGATTTGTATTCAGTCGATGAACTGGTAGATGTATGCAGTCGATGAACTGGTAGATGTATGTAGTCGATGAACTGAAAGACTTATGCAGGGAAGGCGAGAGGTGGGCTATATATAGGGTCGTCTGGCTCACAAAGTGATTGTGGTAGTTTCGATCCAACGACTCACATGAGCTAGGAAGAAACACACCCTTGATCCAACGACTCGCAAGAGCTAGAAAGAAACACACGATCCGTGTGATTCTTCCTGATTGGTGGGATGCACATTAGTACCAACTCCGGACTCCGAAACCCTGATACTCGGAAAGAGTTTGTCCAGTTTGTACATGAAGTGCGTCCAGTTTTTGCCGTGACCCTCTCTACTCTTTCGCGCATGCTATGCGGGTGATATGATGATACCATGCCAAGTTTCAACATTTTCAGGATTCATTTTGTAGTGATTTTCAATTTCACGGTCATTTAGCTCTCTGAACAATTAGGTAAATGACCGAAAAACAACAAATGATGTCAGAACATGTTGGAAATTGATGACGTCGCTTTAAATGCTGCATACTGAACACAAAAGAAGTCCGGAGTTTAAATAAGTTATTAAAAATAAAAAAGAGGTGCAATGCTGATTAATTTGCTTCAAGCCATTCAGAATAGTGTAGACTGCACTGCACATAGCTCAGTGCAATCTATGCTATTCCGCAAGGCTTGAAGCTAATCAACATGTAGGTGAGCATTGCAACTCTTCGTCATTGTCTGTGCACTCACGGCTTATAAACCGCTCATACTGCCTCTCTCTTGGCGAGGTGGGACTAAAAACAGCTTGCCATAACCTCATTAGTACCAGTTCGTGGTATGAACCGGCACTAAATGGTGATGGTGGGGCCATAGCCTGACCGCAGGCTGACACAGCCTCTTTAGTACCGGTTCGTGGCATGAACCGGTACTAAAGGTTCGCCACGAACCCGTACTATTGATCGCCGCCACGAACCCGTACTATTGATCGCCGCCACGAACCAGCACTAATGTACACATTAGTGCCAGCTCTAATTCAAACCGGCACTAATGTGCTTCACGTTTGACCCTTTTTCTACTAGTGGGGTAACAATAGCTAACTGAATGAGGTTCCATGACACCTATTTATGATATTGCAAAAACAAATAGTCTTTGGAGTACATACTTGCTGGCTACTAAATTGCTGTTCTTGTGATGGTGCTCGATACGAATCATGTTGATGCACATGTTCATCTTGTTTTCTTGGAAAATTATTAGAATTCTCGGACGGTCGTTGAGGAGCACAAATTTCCATGACAACCTATTTTTTTAAAATATAATGAACCATTAGTACCAAATAAAAAATCTGATATAGAAAGTTCAATTGTAGATAGGTACCAGCCCGTTATGAAGACCTCCTTTCTCGTAAGCATCGCTTCTTAAAGTAGCCATCACTTCGTCCCATCGTGCGATCAATGGAGGGGGTCTAGAAGCATACATTAATTGGGCACTACGCACGTGCTCCCAGTACCAATACTACACAATAAATTAGTTCATCACCATACAGATATGCAACAGAACAATAATTAAAGGACATTAAGTAGTGATCTATCACTAACCTGGAGCAGAATTAGATTTCCTTGTAGATTTACGTGATCTCGATTTCTAAACTTGTGAACGGATTTGAAGAAGTGATTAAGTGTGAAACATCCCCAGTTAAATTTCCAAGGTTTTCAAGATCTGTAACAAGGTTGAGAAATTTCTGAGTCCACATAATGTTGTGCTGTTGGTGCTAGAACAGTACCAATTGCGTACAGAATGAACCGCCTCAGGAAATCGCCGTCTGGGGCTTTAGAAGCTCGGATCGCTGTTTCAAGGTCAGAAATCAAAATTTGCCCATTGTTTGCATAGGCGGTAAACAATTCTGTGTCGGTTTGCATTTCCAGATGTGGCTCTATATCCTCCCCTTCTATCGGAATGCCAAATATACCTTGCACGTCCTCTTTTGTTATAGGAATTGGCGTTTTACGGATGGTAATGGATTGCGTGTCCATATCTATGCTCTTGGCTAGTCTAACCAACATTATGCGCCGTAGAGTCACTTCATGCATCTGGGTTAGACCGCCAAGACTGGTTTCTGATATGATGTACTTTTTGTGGTGTTGTGACAACAGTTTCATGGTTTTTCCGAACCTTGTCTGTGAGCATACTAACTTCATATGACCATGCTTTTCGGCGAGTTCCTGTTACATGCCATTAAATATTACTGAGTACACATGAATTATGTGTACGAAACGATTGTACACAAACAGTAAATTACTTACTGCATCGGTAATTTCGGAGATGGGCTTTTCTCCATTATTAAGGTTCGTATCTGAAACTGACATTGCTGCCTCGTATGCAATGATAAAATCAGGCTCAATTAATCTGAACAAAATTGGAAAATGTATAACAAAATTAGCAGAGAATTAATTTTAACAAAATTAACTGGGTCATTTAACATATGATCCACTTATGGTTTAAGCACAGAACCTATTTGGGTGCAAAATCTATGAGGGTTCAACAACTAAAGCATCGGCGGACAACGATTATAAAGAGTTACGATCAGCTAATACCTTATCTCGGAGATGGTGCCATCGAGTAGATGGCGGCGGTTAGTGCATCGGAAACTATAAGTGCCGGTATAGCGCGGTCGACGGCGCAAAGGAAAAACGGCACGTTCACGCAAGGAGGAGGCGGCGAGAAGAACACTGACGTCCGAGCCCTCAGATCACGTTGGCGGTGGGCGGCGAGTGGTGGCCGCTGACTCCTGTATTCCGTGGGCGACCGGCGTCTCCGATCTGATCTTGCAGCGATCGTGGGAGGTGCGGACGGCCCGGGTGGTTAGAATGCGGAGCTGTAATCGTGGGATTTAGGGAGGGGTGGGCCGCGTGAGTTATGTGAGATTTGGATAAATGATATAAAGAAATAAGAAAATCTTGTGAACTCGGTGTGGGGTTTATGGGGTTTAGGGTTTAGGGGTTTAGGGTTATTAGGGTTTAGGGGTTAAGGGGTTTAGGGGTTTAGGGTTATCAGGGGTTAGGGTTATCAGGGTTTAGGGTTGAGTATTTACATGCAAGCCCGGAAATGCGCGTGTCAGAGAACGTACTTGCATGTATATGTACTAATGATCCCAAACTTTCTTAATGGCATCCCATGACCACATAGAGAATGAATGCATAATGGTTTCCATGTTGGGCAAAATTTTGAATGTTTTTACGGTTTAGTGGGGGGGTTAGGGTTATCAGGGTTTAGGGTTTAAGGGTTTTAGGGTTGACAGAACTATGTTTGTCTTACGGTGGACGTAGCACAGACACCGGACATTGGTGGAGCGTTGGTCTACAATGGATTCCCTCTGGTAGCATCGATCCGATCCATTGAATGGCTCGGCCGACAAACTTCGTGCCACATAGAGCATGCATCCATCCACTGGACCAGATCAATGTTGGGTTGGTTTCATACAGGTGAGGAAAGGAGCTAGTGCTTTCGGGGTGTTGACATGCTAGGCCAGAAATGCGCGTGTCAGAGATCGTACTTGCATGTATAATCCCAAACTTTTTTCATGGCATCCCATGACGCCATAGAGAATGCATGCATAATGGTTTCCATGTGGGGCAAAAATTTGAATGTTTTTACGGTTTAGTGGGGGGGTTAGGGTTATCAGGGTTTAAGGGTTTTAGGGTTGACGGAACTATGTTTGTCTTACGGTGGACGTAGCACACACACCGGACATTGGTGGAGCGTTGGTCTACAATGGATTCCCTCTGGTAGCATCGATCCGATCCGTTGAATTGCTCGGCCGACAAACTTCGTGCCACATAGAGCATGCATCCATCCACTGGACCGGATCAATGTTGGGTTGGTTTCATACAGGTGAGGAAAGCAGCTAGTGCTTTCGGGGTGTTGACATGCTAGGCTGGAAATGCGCGTGTCAGAGATCGTACTTGCATGTATAATCCCAAACTTTTTTCATGGCATCCCATGACCCCATAGAGAATGCATGCATAATGGTTTCCATGTGGGGCAAAAATTTGAATGTTTTTACGGTTTAGTGGGGGGGTTAGGGTTATCAGGGTTTAGGGTTTAAGGGTTTTAGGGTTGACGGAACTATGTTTGTCTTACGGTGGACGTAGCACACACACCGGACATTGATGGAGCGTTGGTCTACAATGAATTCCCTCCGGTACCATCGATCCGGTCCGTTGGCTGGCTCGGCCGACAAACTTCGTGCCACATAGAGCATGCATCCATCCACTGGACCGGATCGATGTTTGGTTGGTTTCATACAGGTGAGGAACCCAGCTAGTGCTTTCGGGGTGTTGACATGCTAGGCCGGAAATGCGCGTGTCAAAGATCGTACTTGCGTGTATAATCCCAAAAATCTTTCATGGCATCCCATGACCACATAGAGAATGCATGCATAATGGTTTCCATGTGGGGCAAAAATTTGAATGTTTTTACGGTTTACTGGGAGGGGTGGGGGGTTTAGGGTTATCAGGGTTTAGGGTTTAAGGGTTTTAGGGTTGACGGGACTATGTTTGTCTTACGGTGGACGTAGCACACACACCGGACATTGATGGAGCGTTGGACTACAATGGAGTCCCTCCTGTAGCATCGATCTGGTCCGTCGACTAGCTCGGCCGACATACTTCGTGCCACATAGAGCATGCATGCATCCACTGAACCGGATCAATGTTGGGTTGGTTTACATGTACATGTACAGGGACCCGAAATGCGCGTGTCAGAGATCGTACTTGCGTGTACATGTACCATCCGTTCCATCCACTGGCTGGGCCGACAACCTTCGTGCCACATTGTTCACATTGTCCAATTAACACTTTGTATAGATTTTTTTGGTAAAAAATGAACGTAATAATGCAACTAATCTGAACGTAACATTTGGCATGTATCAAACCAAGTTGCCACTATTCCTCAAAAAAAAAGAACCCAGTTAGCCACTAATTGCGCCAAACATATCTCGTAATTACGAACGAAAATGGGTTGACAATTATATCTGGAAATTCTTGGACTGAATTTATTGCTCTTCCTTTTTTAGAGAACAATAAGTTAGAATGGTGGGCAGCGGGTTGGCACGGGCATGGCGATGGCCCGGGCTTGTGTCATATGTGGTTCGACCCGCGGTCAGTGCACATGTTTTTGAAGCCCCGAAAAGATTGCGCTCGTTAAAAAAAAAAACTTGCATCGAAGCGCATTACTTCAAAATAACTAATTAACCCTACAATCACGGATATATACCTTCCCATTCTACCGCATATCTACCCTATCCTAACCACCCCCATCTACCTTGTTTCTCCTCACATAGCCATCGTCGGGATCGCGCCATCGCTTCTCAAGCGACCACGCCGACGCCGGATTAAAAAGGTCTCTTCAACGGCTTCTCTCATCTTCGATTGCAGTGCTGATTATTTTTTCCATTGATTCGACCAACAAGTAATTTCCGAAGAGATTAGAAAATCCAGCTTTTGCCATAGTTGAGTAGTTCTGGTGTGATTCGAGTACAGGATGTCATGCAAGAGCTTTTTGATTGATAGTTTGTACTAGTTGATCGTACGAACTGATTATGAATATTTTTTCACGGTCGTATTGTTTTGAATTAGTTGGATGAGGGTGTGGATACAGTTTTCATACTATGGGTATATGTGTTGCTGTAGGGACCATGGTCTCAGAGGCGCATAACAACCGTGCGGAGTACGACAAGTCTTTGCATGAAGCGCGTCGGGAGATCGACTTGAAGGTGCAAAAGGATCGCGCTGAGGTAGATAAGAAACTAGAAAAAAACGTTCATACGTGGACAGGATGATAAAGGAGGAGCGTGAGGAGTTTTCCCTTAAGATGGCGAAGATGCGTCTTGAGATTGAAGAAAAGTATAAGAGGGACTGTGAGTACATGGAAAAAAAAGTTTGTCTTAGGCTACAAGGGAATGCATTAAATGTTGCAGAAGGACCGGAAGCTTGTGGACAGTATTATACAGACAGAGCGAGTCAGGATGGATGCCTATGTGTTGCAGGCATGTGCGGATATGGACAGTAAGCTGCTACAGGAGCGGTCGGACATGGATTATAAGGCCATGCTGGAGAAGGTCCGCTTGGAAGGACATATATTAGAAGACTGTGCGATCTCACGGCCACCCCGACAACATGTCTTCAATTATTCTCCCCCTGTAAGTATCTCGCACCGATTCTATATATTAAGGACCTACGTATTCTATGATACAAACATCTTCAATTTGTGGCAACCTTATGTCGGCGATTGTATGTAGGCTAAGCATCATGAGACGGCACAGTCGCCATTCACTCGAGACATTGCGATAGAGTCACCCGTTCAATGCCACATCAGTCCACCCCAACAACATATCGTCAATTCTCCCCTTGTAAGTACCTCGCAACGATGCATACCCAAGATATGGTATGACCTTTCAAAACTTGTGTGTAAACCCACTATCGACGTTTCATACGCAGGATAAGAAACCTATGATGGCAGAGTCCCCAGTCACACCACATGAAGGATACATTCCACATAATAAGGTGAGAAGGTTTGAGATGGCACAATCCCCAGTCACTCCACATGAAGGATACATTCCACAAAAGCAGGTAACAATGCCGCAATGTTGCTATGCACATAAAAAATTATGTTTGCCCCTTTACTCATTGAATGTATTAACTCTGATGTGAGATACTAGGTGCTGGTCATGGAATTTTTTGTTAGTAGGGATGATGAGATGTCACATGTCCCGAGAGCATACTTTGATGAACACCCGGCAGAAGTCAGAATTTTTGAACCCGCCAAAGTGACCTACGATCTCATTATGAGTGAAATGAGAGATACTTTTGGTTGCAAACTGGGAGCAGAACTGTACTACTTCTTACCTGGGTCTGCGTGGAAGCTGCCAGAAGGAATGTTCTTGATTGCAGGACCAGATGATGTACAAAAAATGCTTTCTGATCTGAATGGCAGCAAGACATGTCAACTATACATTGTGTACAATAGAACTACGGATTGTTTTCCCGAGGATGACATTGATTCCGAGGTTCAAATTTTACATGTTACATGCATCTAGTTTATGGCTACGTCTTTTTTGAGTTCTTCCTAATACAATTCCTATGGTTTTCTACAGGAAGTGAGAATCCAAGAAATGGAGGGTCTTGCTAGAGAGTTGGCAGAGAAAGACCAAGAACAACTTAAGTTGTATGGTTACATTGATGTTAAAGAGAAAAAGATTGAAGCACATGGGTCGTTGCCAAGCCCGACGCAATCTCCAATGACGCAACGCAAGAGGTCACTAGATTTTGGCAGTGCAGAAGACAATATGGAGTAGGCTCAATTGTTTTTCAACCAGTTTAAGCTTCAAACCAGGATTATTTAGTTGCAAACAAACATTTTGTTTTCTGTTTCACACTATGTTCGCAATTATGGTATAATTTATTCATGAGACAGTTCTTTGAACAACAATGCATGTGTTTTATGATCAATCATACAGTTGTTTCTGAGTTGTTTTTGAGATGGCATTGTGTCTAAAGAAGTTTCCATCTATAAAACTTGGCATGCAGTCGCATCGGAATCGCGTATCACGCGAGAGGCGTGCGTCGCACGGGAGAGCGTCGCACGCGAGCTTGTTTTCGGGTAGAAATCATAACATATTTCGGATAGATAAAGTTCACGTCCGCCACCCGCGCATGCAAACCCACGTCGCCGCCATTCCCATGCATGCATGCCTCAGGCGCAGACAACGAGACGGCCCATCCGAATTAGGCCCATCCGAATTAGGCCCATCCGAATTAGGCCCATCCGAAGTAGGCCATTAGAACCCTCCCCCCACTCCACCTATTCTCCTCGCACTATGGCCTCCCTCCCTCCATCGCCAGATCCCCCACTCGTCCCCCTCTGTCCGCCGCCCCTGCACGCCATCGGCGACTCCACCCCCGCCGCCCCCGCGCCCCCCGAACGGGATCGGCCGGATCCATCTCCTCAACCACCACAGGACAGCGCAGGTACCCCAGTTTCTGTTCACGTCTCAATGGTATCCATGCTGATAATGCTAGGTAGATCGACTGAGTGTAGCAATTTTGTGCCACCAATCCACTTTTCTGGAAAATTCTTGCTAGAAAACCATCTGAAACTTGTGATGCTTGCTACTGTATAATATAGGACTTTTCAAAGTTCTGTTATGATGGCACTATTGGACACATACAGTAGAGCTGTGTTTTTAGTTGTTATACTTTCAGTTACCATCACTGCTTGGGAAAGGACGAATTGGATGCATTCAGGTCTGCAGTTGATAGTGTATCATCATAATGTAGGTGCTGTGTTGTGTGATTCTTCATGCTGAGAACTTCAGCTTTTTCAGTTATAGTGAAAGGCTTCTGTATAACAAAACTACTAAATGATCACAAAAACTTCTAGACAACATTTTGTATGATCTGACCAAAACTTGAACTAAATGATCACCAAAAGTTGAAGGATTTTGCATCACATCACAACCATAAGTGTTCTGCACCAGCATCATAACAATCACATAACTACATAACAAAAGCAAACGTGTTCATCATTACAAAAGCAAACTTGTTCAACATAACAAAAGCTAACTTGTTCAGCATTACAAAAGCAAACTTGTTCAACCACATAACTGCAAATTGAGACACATAATACCACAAACAACTCAATATCCCCAGTAGTAGGGGTCATCCCAATGATCCTCCGCCTCTTGCCAGTACTCCAAACCTTCTTTGACGATTTCAATTTTCTTCCATGCCTCGTAGGTGACGTACGCATCTTTCGCTGTGTACTCGATGAGGTTGTTTGGCAGTGGGCTGTCCCCCCGTAGTTTGTGGTCCAATTCCTTGTTGATCTTATTCTTCATTTCCTTGTACGATGGGTGGATGAGGCTGGCTGCAAACTCAGCCAAAGCCTGCCACTTCTTTCCATTGTTTGGAACTCTCCATTTGCGCTGCATGTCGACGTACTTGTCGGGGTTGATCTCCAAACCAGACAATTTCAGCTTCTCCTTGTCACCTCCAATGGAGAAGCCAACAAAGGTGTATAGCTTCTTCTCCTGCAGGAGCGGGCGGAGTTCCTTGGGCCTGCATCAAATTAATCTGGTGCATCAAATTCATCTACTTCAAAAACTTCAGAAACTACTAATTAGACATAAAATTCAGAACTAGTATTGCATCTACTCCAGAACTTCAGAACTAGTATTGCATCTACTTCAGAACTTCAGAACTATTGCATCTACTTGAGAAACTTCAGAAACTTCAGAACTATTGCATCTACTTGAGAAACTTCAGAAACTACTAATTAGACAGAAACTTCAGAACTTCAGAACTAGTATTGCATCTACTTCAGAACTTCAGAACTATTGCATCTACTTCAGAAACTTCAGAAACTACTAATTAGACAGAAACTTCAGAACTTCAGAACTAGTATTGCATCTACTTCAGAACTACAGAACTATTGCGTCTACTTTAGAAACTTCAGAAACTACTAATTAGACAGAAACGTCAGAACTTCAGAAACTTCAGAACTGGATGTTTTTACCATTTGGTTGCCGCGGTGATGTGGTATACCAGGACGAGATCCTCCACGCATAACTGTAGAACTGCAGCCTTTTGCGGAGGTTCATCTTCCCTCATATACTCGACATCAACGCCGATCGACCAAGAAAGCATGCCGCCGAGCCTCCTCCTGATCTCGCGGATCCTCTTGTCGGCTTCGTCTGGATTGCTGGTGCATACGACATCCAGCTTCTCCTTCTTCAGGTGGATATCAACCATGAGCGGCACGGTGTAGTCCTGCTTCTGCCCGGGGACCGGAACGTCGTCGTCGACCACCTTGGTGATGCTTGGCAGACGGAGGGGAGTTGCTCCACGATGCCTCCGCCATTATCTTGGCAGACGGAGGGGAGTTGCTCCACGATTCCTCCGCCATTGCCCTCCTGGCCAGCGATGGTGGAGGCAGAGGGGAGTTGCTTGATGGTGGAGGCAGAGGGAGGAAGATGGAGCAGCAATGGAATGAGGAGGGAGGCAGAGGGAGGCAGATTGAGCGGCAATGGAATAGGAGGGGAGTTCCCTGCGTCGTGGGGAGTTGCCAGTGGAGGGGAGTCATGGGGAGTTGCTAGTGGAAGGGAGGCGTGGGGAGTTGCATCGAAAACTCAAACGTCCTGCCCTTTGGCCCTCGAAAAATCTGGAGGGGAGACGTGGGCCCTTTGGTTTGTCCTGTTTCTGAAACAAAACAAAAAAAATAACAGCCATATTTTGCTCTCACTGCAACCATATTAAGAGATCAAAAATGGCACCAAAAAGTCACTGCAGCCATCCTAAATGGCACGAAAACAACACCAAAACAACATCAGCCAAAACAGCAAAAAATGCATCCATCAATCGTTCTTTATTTCTTCTAACATTCCGTGTTCTGTGCAGTGAGATAGACACAACGCTACAAATGCAGGCTGACAACGCCCGCGATTTCATGACCATCAGGACAGACGGCGGCTTCATCCACGCTCCGGTCCCATGAGTCGAGTCAAAAGTAGTGATGCTATGTGTAGTTCTGAAACATTGATTGGCTCATGTTGTAATTAAACTTTAATGAATTGTGTGTCTCTTTGGTTTGGACAGTCGTTAAACTTAGATGTAATCGATGCTATTTATTACTAGGACCATGAATTGTGCTATTAATGTCTTGCTTTTCTCTTCTGATCCTTTTGTTGCATACTTATTTATTGCTTATGTATTGTCTGTTGTTTGGCTTGTGCATAGAGATGCCGTCGTATGTTGTGTACAAGGGTAAGGTTCCCGGAGTCTACGACGACTGGGAGGAGTGTCGGAGACAGGTTCACCGTTTCAGCGGTAACAGTTACAAAGGGTACACCACTAGGGCGGAGGCGGAATCTAGATACGCCCGCTATCTAGCGGGAGAGAGGAGGGAGCGTTGGAGGAACCGGATGAAGACCAGTTTCATCGCGATGATGCTCATCGTGATGACCGCAACTCTCTTCTATGTGATGGTAGTTTAGATGATCGATATCGACTTGTAATGTGAAGACAAACTCGCTACTCGCGGTCTCGAGACTTGTAATGTTCTATCTTTGTTCGGTTTTTTGAATTCGGAGACTAATATGATGAATTGTATTCGGAGAGCTATCTTCTATTGTATTGGATGAATGTGCTGTTGCTGTGTGGTGTTGTCTATATTCTGTCCAATAATATATTTTGTAACCTATGAAAATATCAGAAATGTGCATTTTTCCAACCACCTCCAAATCACCTCAGTTTTGGCACACATGATCTCTTCCACAAACAAAACTAGGTTTCCAAGTTTTTGTATTTTTTTAAAAAAATTTGAATTTATAATGCCCTCTAGACTGACTGCTGAAAACATCGGTCTATGCCTCAAGGGGGCATTGTAAAATAATTTTTTTCAAAATTTTCTTGCATACACATGTTTTGCACATGTGGGTGACCATGTACAAGAAAATTTGGGTGATTTGGAGGTGGTGGAAAAATTCATGTTTTTTCAAAAACTGGCTTAAGTTAACCAAATGGTCCCTCCGGGAATGCGGGCATTTTTTCGACCACCTCCAAATCACCTCAGTTTTGGCACACATGATCTCTTCCACAAACAAAACTAGGTTTCCAAGTTTTTGTATTTTTTTGAATTTTTATGAATTTATAATGCCCTCTAGACTGACTGCTGAAAACATCAGTTTATGCCTCAAGTTAAGACCAAATGGTCCCTTCCGGGAATGCGGGCATTTTTTCGACCACCTCCAAATCACCTCAGTTTTGGCACACATGATCTCTTCCACAAACAAAACTAGGTTTCCAAGTTTTTGAATTTTTTTGAATTTATAATGCCCTCTAGACTGACTGCTGAAAACATCGGTCTATGCCTCAAGGGGACCTGCATGCAAGAGTCGGGGACCTGCATGCAAGAGTCGGGGACCTGCATGTGAATAGTGATTCATCAAGGCCTTGACAGCTAGTGGCACAGCGGCTGCCGCCCGATTTGCATGCAGCGAAGATGAACGTGCATGGAGGTTTTTCAAAGATTTCAAAGCACACCCGAGTGGGCCCCGCTTATTTAAAAAATACGTCAGTCATTATTGCTCTGTAAATGAAGAATATGCATGATGATTATGAATATGCATGACAACCATAGTAAGGGTGAAGAATCATAGTGCCCAATTTGTCGAAATACATCATTATTCTTAAAGTTGGACATCAAATGATACACACAGAAAATGGAAACGAAAGATGTCGAACTAATACAGTAACATGGCAGTACAACCGCACTTCACTAAATTACTGTCACGATGAAATAGAATCTAAAGACCACGTCACACAAAGCTGAATGGCACACGACTTTCTCTGGCTCATCGTCGGTTCATGCTGTATGTAGATATCACAGTTCAGCCTCGAGATCCTACACAGAAGAATAGAATAAATCACATGGACATCAATTATGAGTAAAACACATGCAAAAAAATATGAACATATTTCGTACCTCTAGCAATTTAGCGCATTTACGTCGATTGTGACCTGGTTTCTTGCAATAGCCACAGATATTCTGTGATCTTGACTTCTTTGTCTTTGCCTGCAGCCTTTTCTTCGGTGCACCTCGTCCTGGCACATGCACGGGATCCAGAACCTTATCAACTTTCTGCGAGTGCGGCATCAACGGGACAAACCTAATGCTGTTATGCTGAGCATTAGTTGACTCCTTGCTGTCAGCTTGTTCAAAACTTGATTGCTTGCCATGATGTTGTGCTTGCAAAAGCATCTTTAGACGGTGATAGTCCTCATCAGAGTGGCATGCCTGGAAACTTGCGGCGTGACTACAATTCTGCAACTCGCGGTACCTCTGCAGGCTTACCGAATAGTCATACATCTGGTTTTTTCTGGTAGGTGCGTATGCACATTTTGCATTCATAGTCCACCTAGTGGGAACGCAACAACCGGGCAGAATTGTTTGTTTTAAAATCCCCAATATGTAAAAAATGTGGGAACATGGTGTGCCTGCGCATTCCAGCTTACGGCAAGAACAACTCACCCTGTGCAAAAGACCTCCTTGCTCTTCAATGCGCACTCCAAACTTTTTATCCGTTCTTTCCTGCTTGGACACAACATAAGTGGAATCTTCTGATCCATCTAGTATCTCTCTAATCTGACATTTGCCGACAGCATCTATGCTCCATAAGACCATCTTAAAGACACTAGGTGTGAAAACTGTTGCGGCGTGTTTCTCAAGAGGCGAAGCATTTTCCTCTGTAAATGGAACGGACTGCAAGGCTTCGACGTCATGGAGAGCTTCATTAATCCGTCGCGACGCAAGGCAACGCTCATAGTGCTCTAGCATTTCAAACAACGACATCTTACCCACAAGATGCGTATGTAGCACAGAGTTCAAGCTCTCACTCCTCCGATTGCTGCTCAATCCTAGGAAACAACGCCCCTCAAGAAATGGAGCACACCACAACTTTCTCATCTGATACATATGATGCAGCCAAGACTACTCACTGGTTACTTTATTCCGTTGTAAGAATTGTATCCATTTTATCTCATGCTCTTCAATGGAAGAAGTTGTTGGGTTTTGTAGTAATTTCAAAATTTTCCTACGCACACGCAAGATCATGGTGATGCATAGCAACGAGAGGGGAGAGTGTGATCTACGTACCCTTGTAGATCAACTGCAGAAGCGTTAGCACAACGCGGTTGATGTAGTCGTACGTCTTCACGATCCGACCGATCCAACCACCGTTACTCCAGCACCTCCGAGTTCTTAGCACACGTACAGCTCGATGACGATCCCCGGGCTTCGATCCAGCAAAGCGTCGGGGAGGAGTTCCGTCAGCACGACGGCGTGGTGACAATCTTAATGTTCTACTGTCGCAGGGCTTCGCCTAAGCACCGCTACAATATGATCGAGGTGGAATATGGTGGCAGGGGGCACCGCACACGGCTAAGGAACGATCTCAAGGATCAACTTGTGTGTCTAGAGGTGCCCCCTGCCTCCGTATATAAAGGAGCCAAGGGGGAGGGTGCGGCCGGCCAGGAGGAGGGCGCAGGAGGAGTCCTACTCCTACCGGGAGTAGAACTCCCCCCCCCCCCCAATCCTAGTTGGAATAGGATTCCCCGAGGGGGAAAAGAGAGAGAGGGGGCCGGCCACCTCTCCTTGTCCTAATAGGACTAGGGGAGGGGGAGGCGCGCAGCCCACCTTGGGCTGCCCCTTTCACCTTTCCACTAAAGCCCACTAAGGCCCATATGGCTCCCGGGGGGTTCCGGTAACCTCCCGGTACTCCGGTAAAATCCCGATTTCACCCGGAACACTTCCGATATCCAAACATAGGCTTCCAATATATCAATCGTTATGTCTCGACCATTTCGAGACTCCTCGTCATGTCCGTGATCACATCCGGGACTCCGAACTAACTTCGGTACATCAAAATGCATAAACTCATAATAACTGTCATCGTAACGTTAAGCGTGCGGACCCTACGGTTCGAGAATAATGTAGACATGACCGAGACACGTCTCCGGTCAATAACCAATAGCGGGACCTGGATGCCCATATTGGCTCCTACATATTCTACGAAGATCTTTATCGGTCAGACCGCATAACAACATACGTTGTTCCCTTTGTCATCGGTATGTTACTTGCCCGAGATTCGATCGTCGGTATCCAATACCTAGTTCAATCTCGTTACCGGCAAGTCTCTTTACTCGTTCCATAATACATCATCCCGCAACTAACTCATTAGTTGCAATGCTTGCAAGGCTTATGTGATGTGCATTACCGAGAGGGCCCAGAGATACCTCTTCGACAATCAGAGTGACAAATCCTATTCTCGAAATACGCCAACCCAACATCTACCATTGGAGACACCTGTAGAGCTCCTTTATAATCACCCATTTACGTTGTGACGTTTGGTAGCACACAATGTGTTCCTCCGGCAAACGGGAGTTGCATAATCTCATAGTCATAGGAACATGTATAAGTCATGAAGAAAGCAATAGCAACATACTAAACGATCAGGTGCTAAGCTAATGGAATGGGTCATGTCAATCAGATCATTCAACTAATGATGTGACCTCGTTAATCAAATAACAACTCTTTGTTCATGGTCAGGAAACATAACCATCTTTTATTAACGAGCTAGTCAAGTAGAGGCATACTAGTGACACTCTGTTTGTCTATGTATTCACACATGTATTATGTTTCCGGTTAATACAATTCTAGCATGAATAATAAACATTTATCATGATATAAGGAAATAAATAATAACTTTATTATTGACTCTAGGGCATATTTCCTTCAGTCTCCCACTTGCACTAGAGTCAATAATCTAGATTACACTGTAATGATTCTAACACCCATGGAGCCTTGGTGTTGATCATGTTTTGCTCGTGGAAGAGGCTTAGTCAACGGGTCTGCAACATTCAGATCCGTATGTATCTTGCAAATCTCTATGTCTCCCACCTGGACTAGATCCCGGATGGAATTGAAGCGTCTCTTGATGTGCTTGGTCCTCTTGTGAAATCTGGATTCCTTTGCCAAGGCAATTGCACCAGTATTGTCACAAAAGATTTTCATTGGACCCGATGCACTAGGTATGACACCTAGATCGGATATGAAGTCCTTCATCCAGACTCCTTCGTTCGCTGCTTCCGAAGCAGCTATGTACTCCGCTTCACATGTAGATCCCGCTACGATGCTTTGTTTAGAACTGCACCAACTGACAGCTCCACCGTTTAATGTAAACACGTATCCGGTTTGCGATTTAGAATCGTCCGGATCAGTGTCAAAGCTTGCATCAACGTAACCTTTTATGATGAGCTCTTTGTCACCTCCATATACGAGAAACATATCCTTAGTCCTTTTCAGGTATTTCAGGATGTTCTTGACCGCTGTCCAGTGATCCACTCCTGGATTACTTTGGTACCTCCCTGCTAAACTTATAGCAAGGCACACATCAGGTCTGGTACACAGCATTGCATACATGATAGAGCCAATGGCTGAAGCATAGGGAACATCTTTCATTTTCTCTCTATCTTCTGCAGTGGTCGGGCATTGAGTCTGACTCAACTTCACACCTTGTAACACAGGCAAGAACCCTTTCTTTGTTTGATCCATTTTGAACTTCTTCAAAATCTTGTCAAGGTATGTGCTTTGTGAAAGTCCAATTAAGCGCCTTGATCTATCTCTATAGATCTTTATGCCTAATATGTAAGCAGCTTCACCGAGGTCTTTCATTGAAAAACTTTTATTCAAGTATCCCTTTATGCTATCCAGAAATTTTATATCATTTCCAATCAGTAATATGTCATCCACATATAACATCAGAAATGCTACAGAGCTCCCACTCACTTTCTTGTAAATACAGGCTTCTCCAAAAGTCTGTATAAAACCAAATGCTTTGATCACACTATCAAAGCGTTTATTCCAACTCCGAGAGGCTTGCACCAGTCCATAGATGGATCGCTGGAGCTTGCACACTTTGTTAGCTCCCTTTGGATTGACAAAACCTTCCGGTTGCATCATATACAACTCTTCTTCCAGAAATCCATTCAGGAATGCAGTTTTGACATCCATCTGCCAAATTTCATAATCATAAAATGCGGCAATTGCTAACATGATTCGGACAGACTTAAGCATCGCTACGGGTGAGAAGGTCTCATCGTAGTCAACCCCTTGAACTTGTCGAAAACCTTTTGCGACAAGTCAAGCTTTGTAGACAGTAATATTACCATCAGCGTCAGTCTTCTTCTTGAAGATCCATTTATTCTCAATTGCTTGCCGATCAGCGGGCAAGTCAACCAAAGTCCATACTTTGTTCTCATACATGGATCCCATCTCAGATTTCATGGCTTCAAGCCATTTTGCGGAATCTGGGCTCACCATCGCTTCTTCATAGTTCGTAGGTTCATCATGATCTAGTAGCATGACTTCCAGAACAGGATTACCGTACCACTCTAGCGCGGATCTCACTCTGGTTGATCTACGAGTTTCAGTAGTATCTTGATCTAAAGTTTCATGATCATCATCATTAGCTTCCTCACTAACTGGTGTAGGTGTCACTGAAACAGTTTTCTGTGATGTACTACTTTCCAATAAGGGAACAGGTATAGTTACCTCATCAAGTTCTATTTTCCTCTCACTCACTTCTTTCGAGAGAAACTCCTTCTCTAGAAAGGATCCATTCTTAGCAATGAATGTCTTGCCTTCGGATCTGTGATAGAAGGTGTACCCAATAGTTTCCTTTGGGTATCCTATGAAGACACATTTCTCCGATTTGGGTTCGAGCTTATCAGGTTGAAGCTTTTTCACATAAGCATCGCAGCCCCAAACTTTAAGGAACGACAACTTTGGTTTCTTGCCAAACCACAGTTCATAAGGCGTCGTCTCAACGGATTTTGATGGTGCCCTATTTAACGTGAATGCGGCCGTCTCTAGAGCATAACCCCAAAATGATAGCGGTAAATCTGTAAGAGACATCATAGATCGCACCATATCTAATAAAGTACGATTACGATGTTCGGACACACCATTACGCTGTGGTGTTCCGGGTGGCGTGAGTTGCGAAACTATTCCACAATTTTTCAAATGTACACCAAACTCGTAACTCAAATATTCTCCTCCACGATCAGATCGTAGAAACTTTATTTTCTTGTTACGATGATTTTCAACTTCACTCTGAAATTCTCTGAACTTTTCAAATGTTTCAGACTTATGTTTCATTAAGTAGATATACCCATATCTGCTTAAATCATCTGTGAAGGTGAGAAAATAACGATATCTGCCACGAGCCTCAATATTCATCGGACCACATACATCTGTATGTATGATTTCCAACAAATCTGTTGCTCTCTCCATAGTACCGGAGAACGGTGTTTTAGTCATCTTGCCCATGAGGCACGGTTCGCAAGTACCAAGTGATTCATAATCAAGTGGTTCCAAAAGCCCATCAGTATGGAGTTTCTTCATGCGCTTTACACCGATATGACCTAAACGGCAGTGCCACAAATAAGTTGCACTATCATTATCAACTCTGCATATTTTGGCTTCAACATTATGAATATGTGTATCACTACTATCGAGATTCATCAAAAATAGACCACTCTTCAAAGGTGCATGACCATAAAAGATATTACTCATATAAATAGAACAACCATTATTCTCTGATTTAAATGAATAACCGTCTCGCATTAAACAAGATCCAGATATAATGTTCATGCTCAACGCTGGCACCAAATAACAATTATTTAGGTCTAATACTAATCCCGAAGGTAGATGTAGAGGTAGCGTGCCGACCGCGATCACATCGACTTTGGAACCATTTCATACGCGCATCGTCACCTCGTCCTTTGCCAGTGTTCGCTTAATCCGTAGTCCCTGTTTTGAGTTGCAAATATTAGCAACAGAACCAGTATCAAATACTCAGGTGCTACTGCGAGCTCTAGTAAGGTACACATCAATAACATGTATATCACATATACCTTTGTTCACCTTGCCATCCTTCTTATCCGCCAAATACTTGGGGCAGTTCCGCTTCAAGTGACCAGTCTGCTTGCAGTAGAAGCACTCAGTTTCAGGCTTAGGTCCAGACTTGGGTTTCTTCTCTTGAGCAGCAACTTGCTTGCTGTTCTTTTTGAAGTTCCCCTTCTTCTTCCCTTTGCCCTTCTTGAAACTAGTGGTCTTGTTGACCATCAACACTTGATGCTCCTTCTTGATTTCTACCTCCGCAGCTTTCAGCATTGCGAAGAGCTCGGGAATAGTCTTGTTCATCCCTTGCATATTATAGTTCATCACGAAGCTCTTGTAGCTTGGTGGCAGTGATTGGAGAATTCTGTCAATGACGCAATCATCTGGAAGATTAACTCCCAATTGAATCAAGTGATTATTATACCCAGACATTTTGAGTATATGCTCACTGACAGAACTGTTCTCCTCCATCTTGCAGCTATAGAACTTATTGGAGACTTCATATCTCTCAATCCGGGCATTTGCTTGAAATATTAACTTCAACTCCTGAAACATCTCATATGCTCCATGACGTTCAAAACATCGTTGAAGTCCCGATTCTAAGCCGTAAAGCATGGCACACTGAACTATCGAGTAGTCGTCAGCTTTGCTCTGCCAGACGTTCATAACATCTGGTGTTGCTCCAGCAGCAGGCCTGGCACCCAGCGGTGCTTCCAGGATGTAATTCTTCTGTGCAGCAATGAGGATAATCCTCAAGTTACGGACCCAGTCCGTGTAATTGCTACCATCATCTTTCAACTTTGCTTTCTCAAGGAACGCATTAAAATTCAACGGAACAACAGCATGAGCCATCTATCTACAATCAACATAAACAAGCAAGATACTATCAGGGACTAAGTTCATGATAAATTTAAGTTCAATTAATCATATTATTTAAGAACTCCCACTTAGATAGACATCCCTCTAATCTTCTAAGTGATCACATGATCCAAATCAACTAAACCATAACCGATCATCACGTGAGATGGAGTAGTTTTCAATGGTGAACATCGTTATGTTGATCATATCTACTATATGATTCACGCTCGACCTTTCGGTCTCCGTGTTCCGAGGCCATATCTGCATATGCTAGGCTCGTCAAGTTTAACCTGAGTATTCTGCGTGTGCAAAACTGGCTTGCACCCGTTGTAGATGGACGTAGAGCTTATCACACCCGATCATCACGTGGTGTCTGGGCACGACGAACTTTGGCAACGGTGCATACTCAGGGAGAACACTTCTTGATAATTTAGTGAGAGATCATCCTATAATGCTACCGTCAATGAAAGCAAGATAAGATGCATAAAAAGATAAGCATCACATGCAATCAATATAAGTGATATGATATGGCCATCATCATCTTGTGCTTGTGATCTCCATCTCCGAAGCACCGTCATGATCACCATCGTCACCGGCGCGACACCTTGATCTCCATCGTAGCATCGTTGTCGTCTCGCCAATCTTATGCTTCCACGACTATCACTACCGCTTAGTAATAAAGTAAAGCATTACATCGCGATTGCATTGCATACAATAAAGCGACAACCATATGGCTCCTGCCAGTTGCCGATAACTCGGTTACAAAACATGATCATCTCATACAATAAAATTTAGCATCATGTCTTGACCATATCACATCACAACATGCCCTGCAAAAACAAGTTAGACGTCCTCTACTTTGTTGTTGCAAGTTTTACGTGGCTGCTACGGGCTTAAGCAAGAACCAATCTCACCTACGCATCAAAACCACAACGATAGTTTGTCAAATAGACTCCGTTTTAACCTTCGCAAGGACCGGGCGTAGCCACACTTGGTTCAACTAAAGTTGGAGAGACAGTCGCCCGCAAGCTACCTGTGTGCAAAGCACGTCGGGGGAACCGGTCTCGCGTAAGCGTACGCGTAATGTTGGTCCGGGTCGTCTCGTCCAACAATACCGCCGAACCAAAGTATGACATGCTGGTAGGCAGTATGACTTATATCGCCCACAACTCACTTGTGTTCTACTCGTGCAAATAACATCAAACCATAAAACCTAGGCTCGGATGCCACTGTTGGGTTTCGTAGTAATTTCAAAATTTTCCTACGCACACGCAAGATCATGGTGATGCATAGCAATGAGAGGGGAGAGTGTGATCTACGTACCCTTGTAGATCGACTGCGGAAGCGTTAGCACAACGCGGTTGATGTAGTCGTACGTCTTCACGATCCGACCGATCCAAGCACCGTTACTCCGGCACCTCCGAGTTCTTAGCACACGTACAGCTCGATGACGATCCCCGGGCTTCGATCCAGCAAAGCATCGGGGAGGAGTTCCGTCAGCACGACGGCGTGGTGACGATCTTGATGTTCTACTGTCGCAGGGCTTCGCCTAAGCACCGCTACAATATGATCGAGGTGGAATATGGTGGCAGGGGGCACCGCACATGGCTAAGGAACGATCTCAAGGATCAACTTGTGTGTCTAGAGCTGCCCCTGCCTCCGTATATAAAGGAGCCAAGGGGGAGGGTGCGGCCGGCCAGGAGGAGGGCGCAGGAGGAGTCCTACTCCTACCGGGAGTAGGACTCCCCCCCCCCCAATCCTAGTTGGAATAGGATTCCCCGAGGGGGAAAAGAGAGAGAGGGGGCCGGCCACCTCTCCTTGTCCTAATAGGACTAGGGGAGGGGGGAGGCGTGCAGCCCACCTTGGGCTGCCCCTTTCACCTTTCCACTAAAGCCCACTAAGGCCCATATGGCTCCCGGGGGGTTCCGGTAACCTCCCGGTACTCCGGTAAAATCCCGATTTCACCCGGAACACTTCCGATATCCAAACATAGGCTTCCAATATATCAATCTTTATGTCTCGACCATTTCGAGACTCCTCTTCAAGTCTGTGATCACATCCGGGACTCCGAACTAACTTCGGTACATCAAAATGCATAAACTCATAATAATTGTCATCGTAACGTTAAGCGTGCGGACCCTACGGTTCGAGAACAATGTAGACATGACCGAGACACGTCTCCGGTCAATAACCAATAGCGGGACCTGGATGCCCATATTGGCTCCTACATATTCTACGAAGATCTTTATCGGTCAGACCGCATAACAACATACGTTGTTCCCTTTGTCATCGGTATGTTACTTGCCCGAGATTTGATCGTCGGTATCCAATACCTAGTTCAATCCCGTTACCGGCAAGTCTCTTTACTCGTTCCGTAATACATCATCCCGCAACTAACTCATTAGTTGCAATGCTTGCAAGGCTTATGTGATGTGCATTACCGAGAGGGCCCAGAGATACCTCTCCGACAATCAGAGTGACAAATCCTATTCTCGAAATACGCCAACCCAACATCTACCATTGGAGACACATGTAGAGCTCCTTTATAATCACCCATTTATGTTGTGACGTTTGGTAGCACACAAAGTGTTCCTCCAGCAAACGGGAGTTGCATAATCTCATAGTCATAGGAACATGTATAAGTCATGAAGAAAGCAATAGCAACATACTAAACGATCGGGTGCTAAGCTAATGGAATGGGTCATGTCAATCAGATCATTCAACTAATGATGTGACCTCGTTAATCAAATAACAACTCTTTGTTCATGGTCAGGAAACATAACCATCTTTGATTAACGAGCTAGTCAAGTAGAGGCATACTTGTGACACTCTGTTTGTCTATGTATTCACACATGTATTATGTTTCCGGTTGATACAATTCTAGCATGAATAATAAACATTTATCATGATATAAGGAAATAAATAATAACTTTATTATTGCCTCTAGGGCATATTTCCTTCAGAAGTATCATAAATGAAAGATCTGAATTCCTCCTTTACGTCGTCATCATGCAGATGGCGTACAATGTTCTGCTGAATGTGCCATATACATAGTCTATGGTTTGAGTCTGGCCAGACCACCCTTATTGCTCTCTGCATTGCAAGGTCCCCATCTGTGATCACAGATATCGGATGCTTCTGTGCCATGCAATCAGAAAAGGTCCGCAACATCCACTCGTATGCCTGGCTTGTTTCATGAGAAATTATACCACAGCCAAATATAACAGTGCTGCGGTGGTGATTCAACCCGACAAAAGGCACAAATGGCAGATTGTATTTGTTGGTTCTGTATGTGCTATCGAAAACAATGACGTCTCCGAAAGCCTCGTAGTCAAGTAGCGATTGACTATCAGCCCAGAACAGTCCCTTCAGATGGCCATGCTCGTCTACCAAGTACTTGAAGAAAAAATCCACATCTCGCTCTCGCCTCGCCATCATGTGCATGATCACCGTTTTAGCATCACCGGCACTGATTGTCTCCTGCTTATTAGCATGGCAGAAATTATAAACGTCCCTCTTTATGCATCCAACCTTATCAAATCCACCGTATTGAAAGCACAAAATATCCATAATACGGTATTTGCGGATCCCACATTTTTCCATGTCCGCAGTCACTACAAGAAATATGTCAACTTATGACCTTCTTCAGTGACCCTCGAAGAATTGGTCATAAATTCATGACCATTTTAGACCAATTGGTCAAAAGCTGTTCAGGGGGCTCCAAACCCTAAACCATTGCGACCATTTTGGTCAGAAAGGTCGTAATTTCCTTACACGAAATGGTCACAAAGCAAACAGTGCTAGTCCGCTGCCTTATTTCTAGTTGTTAATGACCAATATAGATGGTCATAGCCTTGTAGATTGTGGTGGGTTGTGATGACTAGGCGCCATCTCATCAGTTTTGCCTATGTGTCATGTCCATGTGGCGGTTTTTGCCCTAGGTTGTGAAGCAACCTATATTTCTATCATTCCCAAAATTCCCAAAAAAATCTCATAAATTCTTTGGGGCATATCTTCATCAAATATGTAAAAATCCTTCCTTGCCTAGTTCAAAACTAATTCAACAATATTCATTTTCCTATTCTGTTCACAACAACACTTTATGAAGGAAGTGTTATTTATATATTCTTGATTGCCCTCGGAATTTTTGGGCACTCTTTCCTATCCAAATCATTACCGCATGACAAAATTCAGCTCCATTTGCCTAGCAAATCTTCCTCGGCAAATTTCCAAAGTTTTTGCCCACCTAGAAGCATTGTGAAGGAAGTACCTTTTTTATATCTCTAAATGACATGAAATTTATACAGTTCCTTCATATGCCCAAATTATCACCCTCCTCCAAATTGCAGCTCAGTCAAATCATCTATGTGAGCCCAGGTTCAATTTATATTTTATGGCCAAATTGGCACGTTGCAAAGCAAGTGTTATATATACCCCTCCTATACCCTCAAACTTTTCGGGCACTCTTCCATACCCAAATCATTGCCACATGCTAATATTCAGCTCAATTTTCCTAGTAAATCTTTCTCGGGAAATTTCCAAAGTTTCTACCTCGAGAGAAGCTTTGTGAAGTAAGTACTAGCTAGGCTTACCCAAATGATGTGAAAATTTACCAGCGCATGACCATACCTAAGTAACTTACCTACACCAATTTTGAGCTCATTTCATTCATCCAATCTCTCTCACTAGTTTTCCCAAGTTTCTGTCCATAGAAGAGCATTGTGAAGGAAGTACTACTTTGGCATGTCCAAATGGTATCAATTTTCTACAATGCTTTCCTATGTCCAAATAACCATCCTCCACAAAATTTCAGCTCACTCCATTCATTATTTTGAGCCCAGCTTCAACATTCATATTTTTGTCCAGCGTGGTACTTTGCAAAGCAAGTACCACCCAGGATCCTCCTTTTGAGCTAAAAATTTGTGAAGACATTCTTCTTAGTAGATGATCATCCTCATCCAAAACTCACGCCCATTGGCCATGTGCATTTCCCGTACCACTAATCAAACACTTGGCTGCTAATTCATGTTTGAGCATCGATCGGTCTCCTCGTGAGAATCTTATGTTGTAATTTTCTTTCTAGCACCAACCTGGGGAGTTCCCAACCCACTAGACATCTCTAGGCCGCCCAGAACACATGGCAACATTACGGTCACGCGGTGACCACGCGACGGGCATGCAAGTTTACGCGCTCTAGAGTTGGGGCCCTCGGCCACCGCCCAAACCTCGACGTATCGCCACCAAACCATGTATTTATGATTAAATAGGTCCTTATGTAACTAGAAATGATTTTTGGAAAAAATAAATAGCAAACTATGAGGCAGCTGCAGTTCAAATTTGACCCGCTTCCACCTGAATCGGCGGAAATTTGTCTTTTTCATGAGAGGTGGATCAAAAAAATTTACACCCAACCATTTTGTCAATTATGCATTAAATATGGCCTAGTATTTTATAAAAATGATTTGGTCCAATTTTGCAACAATTATTTGGTAGTTCCTTCACAAAAAAAACCTCCTTTCGGGCACTCGAAAAATGGAAAATGGTTTTTTCGTCCAACGAAAATGAAAACTTCCTTAGACAACATTGTTTGCCATTCCAATATGCACTCTTGTGCACAATATGAGAACATTTGAACAAACTATGCCATGAATGTGGCCATAAAATTGATCATTTGGCTTGAAAGCCATTGATCTCCACACATGATAGCTCGTTTCTGAGAACACTTTTTTATAATAATTGCCATATTACAAGTTTGTTATTTTTCCTAGGAACTTGGCCACATATGATGACACAATGCGAAGGTTTCCCATTTTTTTGATTTTTTTTGAATTTTTTATGCCCGTTTCAAAATGCGGTCAAAACGGTGGGAATGACCGTTCCTAGCTAGTGGTTGAATCTTGGAATTTTGTTGGTGTTTCTCTGATTAAAAAGATACTTATGTACCTAGAAATGATTTTTGGAAAAAATAAATAGCAAACTATGAGGCAGCTGCAGTTCAAATTTGACCCGCTTCCAGCTGAATCGGCGGAAATTTGTCTTTTTCACGAGAGGTGGATCAAAACTTTTTGCACCCAAACATTTGGTCAATTTTGCATTAAATATGGCCTAGTACTTTATAAAAATGATTTGGTCCAATTTTGCAACAATTATTTGGTAGTTCCTTCACAAAAAAACCTCCTTTCGGGCACTCAAAAAATGGAAAATGGTTTTTTCGTCCAACGAAAATGAAAACTTCCTTAGACAACATTGTTTGCGATTCCAATATGCACTCTTGTGCACAATATGAGATCATTTGAACAAACTATGCCATGAATGTGGCCATAAGATTGATCATTTGGCTTGAAAGCCATTGATCTCGACACATGATAGCTCGTTTCTGAGAACACTTTTTTATAATAATTGCCGTATTACAAGTTTGTTATTTTTCCTAGGAACTTGGCCACATATGATGACACAATGCGAAGGTTTCCCAATTTTTTGATTTTTTTTTGAATTTTTTATGCCCGTTTCAAAATGCGGTCAAAACGGCGGGAATGGCCGTTCCTAGCTAGTGGTTGAATCTTGGAATTTTGTTGGTGTTTCTCTGATTAAAAAGATACTTATGTACCTAGAAATAATTTTTGGAAAAAATAAATAGCAAACTATGAGGCAGCTGCAGTTCAAATTTGACCCGCTTCCAGCTGAATCGGCGGAAATTTGTCTTTTTCATGAGAGGTGGATCAAAACTTTTTGCACCCAAACATTTGGTCAATTTTGCATTAAATATGGCCTAGTACTTTATAAAAATGATTTGGTCCAATTTTGCAACAATTATTTGGTAGTTCCTTCACAAAAAAACCTCCTTTCGGGCACTCGAAAAATGGAAAATGGTTTTTTCGTCCAACGAAAATGAAAACTTCCTTAGACAACATTGTTTGCGATTCCAATATGCACCCTTGTGCACAATATGAGATCATTTGAACAAACTATGCCATGAATGTGGCCATAAGATTGATCATTTGGCTTGAAAGCCATTGATCTCCATACATGATCGCTCATTTCTGAGAACACTTTTTAAAAATAATTTCCATATTACAAGTTTATTATTTTTCCTGGAAACTTGGTCACTTATAGTGACACAATGCGAAGGTTTTCCAATTTTTTGATTTTTTTTTTGAATTTTTTATGCCCGTTTCAAAATGCGGTCAAAACGGCGGGCTTGACCATTCCTAGCTAGTGGTTGAATCTTGGAAATTTTTTGATGTTTCACTGATTAAATAGATACTTATGTACCTAGAAATGATTTTGGAAAAAATAAATAGCAAACTATGAGGCAGCTACAGTTCAAATTTGACCCGCTTCCAGCTGAATCGGCGGGAATTTGTCTTTTTCACCAGAGGTGGATCAAAACTTTTTACACCCAACCATTTGGTCAATTGTGCATTAAATATGGGCTAGTATTTTAGAAAAATGATTTGGTTCAAATTTGAAACAAATATATGGAAGGTCACTCACAAAAAAATCATTTTGGGCACTCAAAAAATGGAAAATGTATTTTCTGTTATTCGAGGGAACAATACTACTACTTATGAGGAACCTTAACAAACATTGTCAAAAAAAGAGAAGGAAACTTACCGCCGATTGTCATGGTGCTGCGTTGGATCTCCCCGATGCTGCAACGGAGCTTCATCGGGCGCCGTGGTGCTGCGTTGGAACTCTTGAAGCACCGTCAAGAGATGCAATGGAGCTTCATGGGGATGTCATCGGTGCTGCGTTGAAGCTTTTTCACGCTGGGTGCTATCGTGACATATTGATGTGATTGAAGGACCACCAATGGACAGATCGGGCGGCTAGCCAGGCGGATGATTTCTAGGAAAAATCATCTGGCTGACTGGTAGTATCTACCTATTGTTAATCAATTACGACCAATTTAGAAGGTCATAACATCATCAAAGTCTATACTTCGTTCTGATTGGTCTATTGGCATGTCACGCGGATCAAGCATCACAGACCATCGGATACTCCCAGATCCAACGGCCCACACCCACGCACCTTCTCACCCCTCGTCCTACCCACAGCCCAACCACCCAAACCCTAACTCCCCTCCCACTCCAGCCGCCGCTGCCCCCTTCTCCCTCCCAGATCCAATCCTGCCTGCGTCCTCCCGCCCCGGCCTCCATCTCCATTCCTGCCCGTGTCGGCCACCTCCCTCCGGTGGACTGCCTCGCCGCCGCCACCCCCACCGGCGAACTCCCTCTCCTCTCTCCTTCTCTCCCTACCCAGATCGAGCAGCTCCTCCTCCCCCTCACGCTCCCATCCACTGACCCTGTTCATCCTGGGAAGGACGGAGCGAGCTCCCAGGCTGGATGCGTGCTCCTTGCAGCCAGCTGATCTCGCGCCTGGCCATCGCCAAGCGATTCTACACCGCGCAGCTCGGCCACGCCGGTACCCTCCCTTCCCCCCTCTCGGGATCGATTGGATCGAATCACTCTGCGCCGGGTTTCGTGATTGATTGATTGATTGGTTGGTTGGTTGGTTGGCTGATTGATTTGCCGGTTCTTGCATGCGGGCAGGCGCAGATCGGGCGGGGATGGACGAGCTGGACATGGACGGCGACAAGAATCTGGGCAGGCCCGACTTTGCCTACCCCTACTGCTACGAGGACCACGACATCGCCTCCCTCGTCGCCAACCTCGAGGAGGACCACCCCTTCGAGCCCCACGCCGCGGTCAGTCCCGATTAACCTCCTCCTCCTCCTCCTGCTTGGATTGTTATCTAGAGATCCATGGAGTACGTAGTATATCTTTGAGCGGGTGGCCTGTAACAAGAACGAGAGCCTCTTGTTCAGGGGTAGGGGCGTTGACCTGGACGACCCAATGAGTCCTCCTCCTTTTGTTTCATCTCTTGATGGACACCTTGGGAATTCCTAGTGTAAATTTGGTTTGCGTAATGCTCTGGTGAGGTCTGGCAAATGATTTTAGATCTGCACAAGGGGTGCAAACTTGGATCAATTGCGTTTAGAGCTTGGGCCTGTGTAATTATTCTTCTGTGGATTATGGAACGCAAGAACCGTTCCTTATGATCCTGGGATTAGTAGTTTGGGCGGGGAGACCTTGCCTGGGCTTTACTTGTTGTGCTCTGGCAGCCTACTGAAACCAAATTATTCTTGTCAATGTCCCTTGACTGGGCACGTGGGAAGAGCCTTTCTTTCTCCAGTTATGTGCAATAGGGTATCAACGCCTGCCATCTTGAAGTAGTGCTTCTGCTCGCTTTGTTGCTGAAGTAGAGTTCTTGTTGATTCATCTTGCTAGCAACTGAGTAGCTTTATATTAGGATCTGCTTGAGTCTCTATGATGTTCTCTCTTAGTATCATGTCATGAGCTGTGAGTCGTGCATCTTGCAAAATGGAGTAGTTAGAGTAGCATCTTCGATTAACTAAATTGATGATAACTGTTGTTAAGTTGGGACTTGCAAGCAGTAGTGCTTGCAAGCAGTAGTTCCCTCTTCGTATCTCTTCTTGCTTGCAGTAGTTTAATTTATGATTTGTCTTTGGTGGAGTATTTCTTGTTGGCAAGTGTGATGTCCATTCGCCTTATTCCATCGCCTGATTCCAAACGCCTCCTCTGTTTTTTGCAGGTCTGGCAGCACCGCCGCGTCGACGACGAAGGTGGTGACCGCGGCGGCGAGCGGCGCGAGTTGGTGGCTGCGGGATTGGACGGCACGGCTCATATATGTGCTTCTGACTAATCCAGCTTCTTTTGGTCTAGCTGGGCATTACTTTGAGTTCATATATGTGCTTGTCACTCCATAGGTTATAGTGATTCCCTTTCTTTCCTTATATGTTCTTGTAGTTTGGTTGCTTTCCCATTCATGCATGTTTGTACAGCTATATATAGTTTTGCTGTGAATCTGTCGTGCATGTATTGAAATGCAGGAAATGTTGAATACATGTTCACTCTCAGTTGGGATATTGAATTGTACATAGTTATGTGATTCATGTCTGCTTCTTATCTTATTAAGTGATTATCTTTATGTCCTTGCTACCAGTAGGATGGTCAATAGCTTGTTTTGTAGTTCTCTACTTTATGCAAATAGCTTCCTATAGCATGTTTCTACTATCTGTGTGATGCTGAACAATATGCTCTTAATCTGTTGCTATATTCTCACCAAATGCATAGTTTATTTTCTTAGACCTACTGTTAAACAAAGCCTTAATTTGTATCATTTTTCTTAAAAATAAGCATAGAATTCCTGACTCTTATGTTATATGATCAGCTTACTCCTGCTTCAACAACTGTACTAATTCCTGACTGTTGTATGTAAGGAGTAAAATAGTTTACTTGAGTGATATCCACTAGTTCACTATCTTAGAGCACCTTTTTAGCATTGTGGGCTGCTAATAGTATTTTAGACTTATCATATCCTCTCTGGCGCGATGGCAGGAGCGCATGATAGACTACTAAATGGAGAAGTATCTGCAACGTTCAGCGTCAAAGATGATGCTTACCAGATGTTCTACAGCAGCCCCATCCATATCATCGGCATGAAGTTAGGTATCTACTCGTCCTAAAATTGATGGCCTGAAGCTTGATGCATGTATAATGTGACACATAGCAGGATATCTGAATAATTTTGACATGTTTGCTCTGTTATCTAGCAGTAGGTTGATACTTGTCATTTGCCCTTTCCAAATATATCTCAGTTTTGTTGTTATGAGAATGTTATATGCATGGTTTCTTATTAGATCTCAAATTCTGCAGCTATGTTTCATTGTTAGGAGAATGTTATATGCACGGCTACACTTGATTATGTTCCCTAACTTTTCCGATTTATAATCCGCAGATTTTGGCCTTCATTCGTCAAAAGTTTGTGTACAAGGAATTCCAGGAGAAGAATCTTTAAGTAAATAATTTATATAGATCAGGATCTTATGTTTTCGAGGTGGCTGCTGCTGTGACCAAAGATTAGCCTGGAGATGTGCATCAGTCTTTAGTTGATGTTGCCACCATATTTTGGTGCCTGTGTATTTGACTGTATGTACACATGTTATGCTGTAGAACTTGATGATCATCGGCTCTTGTGACATATTGTACACCTGTAGAGCTTGTTATACTGTGATTGCATTTGTATGTGTTGATGTAACAGATTGTTGCTTCTTGTTATTTGAAGTATTACACCTGTTTTCTTTCTATTTTGATTTTAATATTGGTTCTTTAATTATTGGCATATTGAAATCTGAGAAACATGACCATGACAATAAGGACCCACAAACCAGAAATGGACATTTGGGACCCGCTTATTAGAATCTGACAATTGGGACCCATTTGAAAAAGGAAAAAGAAGGGCCACAACCCAAAAATAAAAAGGCCGAATTATAGGGCCTGGCCCGTGTAGCTTACCCAAATTGAAAGAAAAAAAACAACAAATAGGTTGAATTAATGGGCTCGGCCCATGTAAAACACCCAATTGGACCGGGCTGATTTTAACCAACGACCTTTTCAATTCATCGCAATTTTGCCACGTCAGAGTGCCACGTCAGATCCGACATGGCCTGGGGAGAGAGCTAGCGACCAAAACAGAAGGTCATAGGATCAACGACCTTTTGTTAAAGGTCGCTATAGTCAGTTTACGACCGCCAGCTTTTGACCTTCTGTTTTTGGTCACAAAAACGTCGTAAATGAAAATTTGTGACCTTTCAGTGACCAATAGTGGTGGTCATAAGTTGACATATTTCTTGTAATGAATGTCCGCTTTCTGCTCATCGCTAATTCGTCTGTGCGAACACAGCAGACAAGAAAGATCCCGTGGGGCTAGAGGATGGCTGTGCTCATCGATGAAATCCTTGACAAACCACCGACCGGTTTCCTCCTATCTCGTAATGACCAATTTAGCATTACACCCAACACGAGTTAAACTTCGTGGCCTCCTTTTTCTATCTTCCATCTTTCTTTTCATGTGCTTATCTTCGCGAAACCCTTGACGACTACACACAATTTTCCTTAAAATTATGTATTTGTTGGATCCATCCCACTCAACGTAGCTTTTCCTCACACTAAAACCTTTTGCAAGAGCATATTTGTTGTAGAATTCATAGCCTTCAGCCTCACTATCAAACATCTTGCTGACAACATTTACATACTCGAACATACTCTCATCACTTGCATACGCCATGTCTTCCTGCATATGACATGTGAGGGAAACCAATCATCAACATCTTTCTGTTTATCAATGTTGCAGGTGTAAAATAGCTCATAGGCAAAGACAAGTGCATGGAAAAGACTTTGCTGGTTTGACATGTGAGGGAAACCAATCATCAACGTCCAACAAGTAGTATCTCATCTTCCTTTAAACTATATTTCATGCGCTATGCAAACCTAAAGTGATGATGACTTTAATAAACTAAATTAAGTGAACTATGGAACCAGTATCTCATCTTCCTTTAGTATATCTCATCTCAAACGTCAACATCTTACTTAAACAAACATGATGCGATTAGCTCAAGAGAAACTATGCCACGATGAAGCTTTCCATTCGTTGTTCTAGTCCGTACCCGGATCTTGTGGGGTTGAGGTTGTACTGCATGCACGGTGGAGGGGCGCAACGGCCAAGAGAACGAGCAGAACGCCAAGCCGAATTCATACCTTAAGGATGGTACGCGCGAAGAGATGGGATCGCCCGCCGCGGTCGCCGCCGATTCAGCCGGCGCAGATCCGGCCTTCTTCTTCTTCGGTGACGGCGTGGGGGGCTGGGGTTGGTTGGGTGGAGGACGAGGACGATGAATTTATTCCTCTCGCCGGGCAGGTCGAGGACGGAGAAGGTCAGGAGCGGCGAGCGGCGACGAATAGATCGGAGGAGAATTCTGAACTGGATCGAGTAGACATGGATCTGGTCCTCAGGTGATCGGTTCAAGAAAAGATATTTCCCCCTGGACCATTATGCCCTTATCGCAATTAACATATTAAATTTAATAAATTAAAATTCCCCGCAAGATCTGACGGCTAATAAAAATCAGACGTGATCAGACATGTAAGTACTGCTAAGTACTCCGAGTACTAACCCAATCACCGTAAAACAGCTCATATATTTATACTAAATGTTATTTTAGTATATTAAATTTAAATCGTCTATGTGGATCTTTGATCATATATGTGAAGTAATTGTAAATAAGAAAATGTGTACTATTTCCTTTATAAGATATGCCATATAACTAACTACGTCTACTCATTCTCTATAGAATGCATAAAACCAATTATCCCTAGAATGTTCCATGCCGCGGTGTAAGGCAGTTTAGGTACTATATCACACGATATTTCTCAGTCCAAACACATGAGAGATCAACATACATGACACACGTAAGAGAGAGCGGTGATGGATATCAAATCGGCAGAATTCGATGGGACGCTTTCTGTTATGACTACGATGTCAAAACAGGAGAAACCATACATTTTGGTTACAATAGTGTGTATTTCGTCATGTACCTTTCAGCAAGACATCCAAACGGCGAAGCCAAGCGCCTGATCCGTAAGTATATTTTATTATTATATATATTTTTATTAGATAATGATATATAAAGAACGATGCTTAACATCTTATTTAAATATAGCCGACATTTACGACGAAGGAGAAAGAACGGGCGCCTAGAGCAACCACTATAACATAACTATAACATGCAAGTCCGAAACATGCACGCCATTCTACAGAGGTGGGATGATTACCTAGCGCGGGTCCATTGTCTCACTGGTGAAACATCATGACCATCATATGGTTAGCAATTATACTCACTCTTCAATATATTTACTATGTAAGACCATAATAAAAAATTAATAGATGCATTTAACAAATTTCAGGTTCTCTAGAGGCGAATAGTTGGCAGGCTTGGGTTACAACAATATAGTACTACCTGGTTGGAAATGAATAGATGAATAGTCCAGTTAATTCAAAGTGATTACCATATTAGAAGAGATGGCCGCCCAGAAATCAACGGGGTTGCATGGAGTCTTTTTCTGAGACTTCATGAATTACTAGATGTTGGAGTGTGGGTTGTAATCCTTGTTTTTCCATGTGATGATAGACACGTGTTGACCATGAGGTTTAGAAGTCTATGATACTATAGATAGGAAATATGTTCAGATGACTCCGATGACAGCTCGGAGGATGAAGAGGATGACGAAGATAAGGAATAGGAACATTTATTTGTTTATTTTGATTATCATATTTTTTATTTTTACATTCTAGATCATAATTATATTTGTAATATATTTAGTTTGAACAATTTCAAGTTCGTACTATTTATTTGTTTTGATGTTTGATTTCATGTTAGCTTTAATATTTGTAAAAACAACTGTGGCAACTTAAAGACAAGATCACGTGGTACTACTAACTGGCAGGAATTAATTTGGATGAACTTCCTTTCAATCCGGCTAATCGAAAAAGAATATTACAGTACATTAAAAATCCTAGGAAGCAAGATGAGATCATAAGAAAATATTTAACCAGAGGACCTTGCAGGACAAAGGAAGGCTTTATCTATCCATAGAAGACCATTGCAGAATCTTCTTTTCTATTGTGATGGGAAAAAGTTCTTGCAACATCAAAAAAAGTTCTTGCTACATGCAGGGGCGGTGCCCGCTATTTGGCAATGTTTGGCTCCTGCCACACCTGAAATTTTCTATAATTTGTACCTAGTATAATACTTGTACATGTACAACTTGCAACCGCTAAGATTCAGTGCCTGTTAGGCTTGGTTCATGGCATGGCTTGGTGAAGTTTTATGTAAGGTCAGTGATTGCATTCATGTAGGCTTCTACTAGTTCTACACATACTAGTCAGCCTGGTGTATTGGTTCAGTGGATTGTTATACTTAACCTCGTTGTTAGATTTTCATCATGGTTTTATTTCTGAGTTTGCATGTAGATGAAGCTGCGGCATGTGCAAACCTAGATATGTGGTCATTGTACAATGTACATGTAGATGAAGCTGCGGCATTGTACACGTTGCAAAGCTTGTTAGTCGTGTTAAGAGGTGCCATCTTGGTGTTGTGCATGTATGGCACCAAGTATGTGTGTGAGTCTGCATCCAATAGTTAGTTAGTTACAAGCCTACATAATAGGAGGAGTGAATCACACGTACATGCATGGATAGAGTTAGTTGATAGATTGTCTTAGAGGAAGTGACGAGATGGCCGAGTCGTGTGGTTGAGTCATGGGATTGCTAGTGGCCATTTGTACCGGCTAGTGGAGCTAGTCGTGGTGCGGCTGGCTTGTGTCGTGCACTACTAATAGGTTGTGTAACAAGTTCATTTGTGTTGGTAGTGTTAGGTTGATCTCTATCCCGTTCGAACCCAACGGGTCGAACGGACCCTTGACTCGTGCCCTGATCGGGGGCGCCCAACCAAACCATGGTTGGTGGGCCCCTGTGACCCGCTTTATATAAACAGAGGTGGGGGTCGAGGCACGTTTTACGAGGTTAATCGCTGCCACAATCCCCACCGACACTCCTTTCCGATCTAGGGTTAGCGCGGCGCTCACGGGAAGCACACCACCGCCGCCATCTCTGTCCACATCGCCGCCGTCATCACACCACCATGGCCGGCGCTGGATCGAGCTCATCCGCACCTGGAGAAGGTAGGTTCACCGGATCTACTAGCCTACTCCGATCTAAGGCCTATCAATGGTTTCAGAGCCAGATCGGGCTAGTTGATTTCGGTACAAAGAAGAAGAAAAATAAACAGGAAAAGAAAAAGAGATCCCCTCCCCAAGAACCCTAATCAGAGGGCAAAGGAAAGTTCACCGGCAGAGGGCCTCGGGCCTCGCCGGCAAAGTGCGCCGCCACTTCGGCCGCGCCGTTCCTCTCGATCCCCACACGCATCAGCTAGCCGAGGTGCGGGGAAGAAGAACACAGCCTCCCAAGGGGGCAAAAGGGCACCACCACCGCAC
Organism: Triticum urartu; assembly: GCF_056163025.1. Taxonomy (NCBI): domain Eukaryota; kingdom Viridiplantae; phylum Streptophyta; class Magnoliopsida; order Poales; family Poaceae; genus Triticum; species Triticum urartu. Next base: position 37,889,886 of record NC_141877.1, on the reverse strand, counting down.
CGCTTGACGGCGGCGCGCTCTCCATCGGGAGCTCGCGCACACCGGCAAGGGGGGCAGAGGGGGCACCGCTGCTTCACGCCGTCTTCGTCCTTGGTGACACAGAGAGGAGGTGGTGGTGGTTGGAGAGGGGTGAAACAGGAAAGGGGAAAGGAGAGGAGGCGCGCGCGGCGCGGTGGCTTCCGCCGCCGTCGCCGGCGGCGGGACCGGGCGGCCGGGGCACAGCCCCGAGCTCCGCGTCGTGAGAGAGGCGAGAGAGGAGGCGCAGCCGTCGCTCTCTCTCTCTCTCTCTCTTTGCCAAAGGAGGAAGGGGAAGAGGGATCGCGCGGCACTGCGGCGTACGTCGCCGTCGGCGGCTAGTGCGGTGGCCCGACTCGTGCGCGAGAGAGAAGGCAAAGGCGAGCGGCGCGCGAGGGGAAGAATGTTTTAGGGTTTCCCCTCGGCCTCGCTGACGAGTTGTTTTGATCGAGCGAAATCGACGCTCGGCCGTCTGATCGCATCGGACGGCAAAGAAACAAACCCTAGCGCTGGGATGGGCCACTGGGCCGAAATGGACTCGCGCGGCTGGGCTCTGGTTGGCTGGCTGCGCTGAGCAGGCTGCGGGCGCAGGAGCCGCTATGCCAGCCGTGGCCAGCCGCCACGGGCGAGCGCGTCGGGCCAGCTGACTTTTTTATTTTTGTTTTAATAGTTTTTGTCCGGATTTTTTGGGCAAATTTCATAAATAGTTTTTCTATGCAAATTACTTTCCAACGAATTTTTTTGTTTAGAAAATAGAAAAGCTAACAGAAAATGACTCTGAAAAGTAAAAGTAAAAAGTTCATGAATTTTTATTCATGTTTTTCCGCTGCGTAAATAATTAGTGCTCTTTTACAAAGAAAATAAAAGTTTACATAGTGTTATTTTTTAAGAGCATGTTAAAGTGATTATTAGAATGAATATGATTATGTTATGTTTATGACCAACGTTATTAATAACATGATCGTGTTTTATTATTGAAATTTAAAGGTGCATTTATTTCTAATTTTGCCCAACGGTAATATAGATTTAATTGCATAGACAATTATATGTTTAATTTGACCAACATTAGATTAATGCATATGATTGTTATATTGATGTCACTTAAATTATGATTTCAGGAGGCTTTCACTTGATGAGTTGCTTAAAAGAAGTTTCGACACTCAGAGGTGACAATCACACTGAGTGGAGGAAGAAAGTTGAACTGGCATTTGTTTGTGCTGATCTGTACTGGGTTCTGGATGAACCACAGCCGGTCAGACCTACAGAGTCAGTAAGAGAGACCACTGATGATGATGCTACATGGGCTAAAAAGAGGGGGGGGGGTATGCTCCTTTGGAGATGTCCTACATCATATACAACCAAAAGTGGGTCAATGCAAACAAAAAGTGCATGGCCTTTATAAAGAACTAGGTGGTACCCCGCGCGTTGCTGCGGGATTCCTAGATGAGAGCTGGTGCAATGGTACATGTTGAAATTTGAAAGCAAACATATACTTGCGTGCTCCATGCTTGCTATGCCTTGACTGGCCTTAAGGCTTGCTGTAACATTTTGAGAAATTTTGCTGATATATATTGATGTAAACAATATTTTGGGAGCAATTTCATTGAAATTTTTGGCGTGGCCTATCTTTATTTTTGTACCATTTGCACATAGTAAAGTCTACATAATCATCCCAATAAAGTGGATAGCAGCCCATATATACTTCACAATTCAGATTTTCATAGTTCCATAAGGTGAATCCATATCTCACTACATGCATAGGATCATCATGTAATTACTAATGGAAGTTCGACTCGTTTACAATTTTAGCCATAATATAAATAATTTAGATAGAGGCATGCAGTTAAGCCATATATAGTTGCATAAGCTTAATCCGTATACATGCATATGATCATCATGAAGTAGTACAAATGAGAGTTAGAACTGATTACAAATTAAGCCACAATATAAAAAAAATTAAATAGAATGTAGTTCGGTACCGGTTGCATGCGTGATTGACCATAGCAGCCCATATATACCTCTTCTCATAATATAGTAAAATACTGACAGATCCATAAACAGAAACACCAAGTGATGGATTACATGAAACATTAACCTAGTGGAATAATAATTGAAGGGCATAATCATTTTTTACCCGGAAGGGGATAATATTTGGTTGTGTTTCTATCATGAAATGTCAAATAGTCTCTCGAACAACATGCAAGGGCGGAAATTCAGTTTCCGTGGTTTGCTAATCTAAGTTACCAGAGCTTGTGGAAAGTCCATGTTGAATTCCATGATACTCTTCAATAGCATGCAAAAAACCTCAGTTAGTCTGGTCGGCAGAGGTGCTAATTCAGGTTAAAAAAAATACGAACTACTATTCTCTCTTCCCCATCTTCAAAAAACTGCATATGACACTACAACACGTACAACATTACGAGGCACTCTAAAATGCCTCCAAAGGCCATGGAAGTGCCTGTACATGTCTTTTGCGGCATTCCTTCAAAAGGCTAGAGATGGCAGCGAAGGGAAAGGTAAATAAAGGCGTTTTGCAGTAGCGCCTCTAAATCAGAGGAACCGCGGCGTTCTGAAAAGTGACTCGAAAGCTCCAAGATTCAGCGGCATTAAGAAGGCTGCTAGCTGAGTAAAAGTATGAGCGTCTTGGAAAGGGGCCAGCGGGCTACCCCACAGCAGTTCTCACTCTCTGGGATAGGATATGCAGGTCAGGCCACATCAATATCTTCTTGCAATTAACACTTGAGCAAGGCCCAGTGGGCTATCATATCAATATATATATTAACCAAACACCATATATAATCCTAAACTCAACATCGGCAGTCGCAATCATTGAGACAGTGCAGGTGTTTCCTCCTTTTAACTACGTCTGAGTCTTCCTCGGTAAGCAGTATGGGACTAAACAGATTGTAGCGTGAGCTCGCGCACGAGAAAAAAAACTATTTAAATCGGCCGTCAGAGAGTTCGAACACAGCGTCGACTGGATGAAGAGCTGGACGCCTACCACCAGACCATCTAAGCTATGGTTGTGTGGTTAACATCTGAACAGCTGTCAACGTCCACCGGAGGCATGCATCACCTACGCATCCACGGCGGCCTCAACGATGGGATTAAAACGACGATGCCAGGACCACGCGCGTCAGTGCCTTTCTTATGCATGGCTGCGCAGCTCGGCCCACCGGCTAACCTTGTCACTGCACCGGCCACAGTACCGGCCAGTTATGCAGCTGCTCGTCGGTGTCGCCTGAGCGTCCTGCGGCGCTGTCACAGTCCGCCTCCGCTGCAACTATCTTGCCTCAAATCCGCTGCACTGGCCCTCTACTCGCGGCCGCCGGCGCCGCTGAGGCGATTCAGAAAACGCCTCCAATACATGTCCGATTAGTGGCGATTTAGAAAAGTGCCTTCAAAGCTTCTTCAATCGGAGGCACTTTTCCAAGACGCCTTCATATATGCGGGGATCCGAGGCGAACCCAAAAAACGCCTTCTTATGCAGAGGGATTTGAGGCGGAATCCAAAAATGCCTTCTTATATACAATTTGGAGGCATTTTTAACAATGCCCTTATTAAAACGCCTCCTAATAGCAACCGTGGTGTAGTGTGACATATTTGAGAGGTTAAACTCTAGCATTGACAAATTATTCCTGTTAGAAATGAATACAATCAATCGTACTTGGAACACATACATATCAAAAATAATATAGGGACCACGAGAGGTTGTGTGATTTTTTTTTTCTTCGATGAGCCAAGCACCTGTCGATCCAGAGCGCAAGCTGACAGATTCAAAAGGCATAAGGTCATGGTTAGGAAAACCTGACGATGGATGAGAACTGAGAAGAGGGAGCATCCACCTACCAGAGAGGATGGCTAGAGCCGAACAGTAGAGGAATTGTGCGTGCTCGGGGACGTCTTTTTAAAGAGGAAGACAACAGCGAGCAGAAGTGAGAGCGGTGGGGTAATGGAGGGCGGAGTAATGATCAGCGTTGAATGCTGTTGTTTCATGTGCAGTAGTGGCTGCCGTTTCATGGTGGCGAGTAGAAGAGAAGGCAGCGACGGGAGTAGAAGACAGAGCGGCGGCAGCGAGCGGAACAGAAAGAGAAGCCTCATAGACCTAGTACGATGAGTTAGATGGGCTAACAACAGGACCAAATAAGCTTACAGGCCTGCCTTTTACATGGGCTAGCATGGACAACCAATGGGGCAGAAGATGTCACACGTAGTAGAACAGTTGGGCTTCTTCTATAAAATACACTACTGGGCTGGGAGCCGACGTGCATAAATCAACATACGTTTGTGCGATTTCTCAAAAAAAAACATACGTTTGTGCGGCCGCAGCCTCTCATCTAGCCCAGTTTGGGAGTTCTCAAAAAAAAATCTAGCCCAGTTTGGGTCATCTTTAACCTTCGGCACAGGCATGGATGAACAAATACAGACGCACAACTACCACCAAATCCTACCATACTGAACAATTTAGGCCATGGATTGCATCAACTCTAAACATAAAATTTATTTCCCTATTCGTCGTGAACCCATTCCACCTGAGTGTAGGAGGTATTGTCCAGTACTGAAGGAGATCGGGAAAAAGCTAGGCCGGCCATGGTCAGCGACCAGGCGCACTGTGAAGAGAACCACGCAAGGGAGCGGCGGCCGGCCATGGGCAGACACCGGGCGGATTGAGCGGCAGCGGCCGCCTGGTGCGCCCTCATAGATTGTGTGCTGCCACGCCGGAGCAATGCGGATGAGTTTTTGAAAGTGATGTCTTTTTTATATGTGTTGTGCTGTGTCCGGTTCGGTCGGAAAGAAATAACGGAAGAGAGAGAAGGAGGGAAGGGTTATTTTCACTTAGGGGTGGCAACACTCCGTAAATTTCGTCAATTTCAGATCGGGCGGCTGAAGACTGCGCATCTATACTACTTCAACGGTTATAACAATTTGGGTGACGTGGCTTCATGAGGAGCCAAGAAAATCAGCTAGTGGGGTGCCCCTATTTAGATATAGAAGATACAATTGAGAGCACCATTGTGGGCTCCATTGCAGAGTGCACTTCCGTAGGGGAGTTGCTCACAAAGATAAAGAGCCAGTTCACTGGCTCTTCAAAGATATATGCCACCCAGGTGTTAAAACAACTGGTGACAGAACAATACACTGGTGACAGAACAATACACAGGTGGCAGCAAAGTTAAAGCCCATGGATGAGGATCTGGAGATCAAACCAAAGCTCCTGGTCCATCTGGTCATGGCTTCACTGCCAAAGGAGTTTGAAACTTTTGTTGTGAACTACAATATGTCACCTGGAACATGGGACATTGAAAAGACAATAGCGATATGTGTCCAAGAAGAGGACAGACTAAAAGCCCCACATGGTGGTACACTCAACTATGTGAAGGATCACAAGAAAAAGAACTACAATCAAAACAACAAAAGTTCTCCTTCAAAGCCACAAGGAAAAGCTCCCTATCAGCATCAGCGTCAGCAACAGCCTTTCCCAATGGACAAAGACACATGTCTCCACTGTAAGCAGACCGAGATATTACAAGAAAGACTGCCCTGTTTGGCTAAAGTCCTTAATGGCAAAGCAAGGTAACAACATTGTTTCCTTAGTTAATGAATCCTTGTACACACAGTTTTCGAAATCTACTTGGTGGATTGACTCAGGGGCAACTGTTCATGTTGCAAATTGTTTACAGGGATTCCATTCGATCCGGACTACGCTAAGAAAAGAAGGAGGCATTGAAGTAGCCAATGGAGTTAAAGCAGAAGTTGAAGCTATCGGCGACATCTCCTTGGAGTTAGCTGATGGATTCAAACTTCTACTTAGAGATGTTCTTTATGTTCCTTCATGTAATAGAAACTTAATTAGCATTTCATGTTTGGACAAAGAAAATTATGAGTGTTATTTTGGACATGGCAAGTGTGCCATATGGTATAATAATGCTTATGTGGGTAATGCTTTACTACATGATGAGCTTTATTTGTTATCACTTCATGAAAAAGTGCATTTTTATGCAATGTGAATGAACATGTTTCCGTGTCGAATAAAGAACAAAAGAAAAGAAAGAGAACATTCGACTCATCGAAATTATGGCACTGTCGCTTGGGCCATATTTCGAAGGGGAGAATAGAAAGATTATTCAAAAGTGAAATTCTTCCACAGTTAGAATTCTGAGACTTAGAACAATGTGTAGATTGCATTAAAGGAAAGTATATAAAACAAATCAAAAAAGGTGCAATCCATAGCACAAGCACACTAGAAATCATCCACACTGACATTTGTGGACCATTTCCGGTGAAAAGCGTGGATGGATATGACTCGTTCATAACATTCACAGATGATTACTCTCGCTATGGTTATATTTATCCAATCAAAGAAAGATCTGAAACGTTGGATAAATTTAAAATATTCAAAGCTGAAGTTGAAAATCAGCATGATAAAAGAATAAAGATAGTAAGGTCCGACCGTGGGGGAGAGTACTACGGTCGGCACACTCCATATGGCCAAGTCCCTGGACCTTTTGCAAAGTTCTTACAGGAGACTAGCATAGTTAACCAGTATTCCATGCCGGGTGAACCTCAGCAAAATGGAGTAGCTAAAAGGCGCAACCGTACACTTATGGATATGGTGCGCAGCATGATGAGTTATTCCAACTTGCCATTGGGATTATGGATGGAGGCGCTTAAAACCGCCATTCACATTCTCAATAGAGTACCAAGCAAGTCGGTGCCCAAAACACCGTACGAGCTATGGACAGGAATGGTGCCCTCCCTACATCACTTCAGGGTGTGGGGGTGCCCTGCTGAGGCCAAAATGTTTAATCCAAACATTGCAAAGTTAGATCCCAAAACAGTAAGTTGCCACTTCATTGGCTATCCAGACAGATCAAAAGGTTTTCGTTTCTACTGCCCAAACAGATATACAAAGTTTGTAGAAACGAGACATGCAGTCTTCTTTGAGGACGAAATGATGAGAGGGGCTTGGTAGCTCGGAAAATTGATCTTGAGGAGAAGAGGGTGCATGCACCTAATCCGATGATTCAAGAGCCATTTTTCTCACTACCAGTTGCAACTCCACCCATGACAACTATGGGGGTAGACCCGGAACCTGTCCGTCAGGAGCCGAATGAACCCGTTGTTGAGCATGAAAGGGAGGTGCAACAAAAAAATTTAGAAGAAGTGCCAGAAGTTGAGGCACAGAATGTGCCAGAAACTGAGGCCCTTAGAAGGTCTACAAGACCAAGAAAGTCAGCTATTTCTACTGACTTTAAAGTTTATAACACAGAAATAGTTCATACAGAAAAAGATCCCACCTCATATGAAGAAGCCATGAGAAGCCCTCATTCATCAAAGTGGATGAAGGCAATGGAAGACGAGATGAAATTAATGAGTTCCAAAGATGTTTGGGACTTAGAGGAAATTCCCAAAGGAGCCAAAACAGTAGGCTGTAAATGGGTCTACAAAATTAAATATGACTCTAAAGGGAATATAGAAAAGTATAAAGCACACACTACTAGGAAAAGGCCTACTAGTGGCGCACCTGTTTTGCCTACTAATGGCGCACTATAGGTGCGCCACTAGCACCACGCCATTAGAATTTTTTACTAATGGCGCACCATTGGTGCGCCATTATATCTGATATACTAATGGCGCGTGCCATTAGTATCTGGTATACTAATGGCGCACCACGCAGTGCGCCATTAGTATGCCTCGTAGGGGGCCATATTTACCCATGTGCTTTGGCATACTAACGGCGCACTAGTGCATGATGCGCCATTAGAGTCCTTTTTGCAGTGCGCCATTAGTGTTCTGAGTGGTGCGCCACTAGTATGAATATTAGGGATTTTTTTTTCTTTTCTGATATTTTCACAGGTTGCAAAATATATTATTGGACAGAATATAGACAGCACCACACAGCAACATCAGATTCATCGAATACAATAGAAGATTAGTCTACGAATACAATTCATCATATTAGTCTCCGAATTCAAAAGATCGAACAAAGATAGAACATTACAAGTCTCGAGACCGCGAGTAGCGAGTTTGTCGGAAGTAATACTAATCGTAACAAGTCCTACTAATCATCATCATACAACTTCTACTCGTTATTAATAACAAGTCATACGATCATCATCTTGATAGTCATCGAACCAACCCTACTTAATTGTTCTTAGCACATGATCATCAGTATTAGGCAGGACCTAAATACCCTATTTAAGGTAAAATAGCATAAAACAATATAGACCCTGACTCTCCATTATGAATAATGGAGATCATCCTGTCTCCAATTCTTACGCTTCGCTTCCTTTTGCTTCCAAGAACCTCCTTATGACTATCCATACATTTTTTCCATCCTTTGATTTGCATGCCTCCACTTGTTTCAGAAATCTGGTATGGACAGTTGAGATTCGTAGGATGACATGGCTGTATGTTCAAAACATTAAGGCTACATTTCTGATACATCAAATGAGGCACACAATTCTCTGGATTATCTGTTGAAAAACATAGTAATAACTTCATAGTTAGCAATGATGTACTAGTTTTAGAAGTATGCAAAAGATGCACGGATGTCGTAATAGTAGAAAAATCTTACCAGGGTATCTCCATGGTAGTTACTATAGTTGAACACATGCACTAGTGGCACGTATTGACCATAATGTTGAGTTTTATTGTAGATATTGTAATTCTCAATGTCAGTACAAAATCCGACCAGATGATTTTTCTCGTTGTAAGTTGTTAATTCGGAGCCATCGATGTAGTGGGTTTTGTCTACCATCTCCTGCACATTCTTTGAACAATAAAAATAAGCTGTCAATGGAAATAAGCTGTCAACTATTTTGAAATAAACAATATAAATTAGCTAATAACTATGTTTGAGAAACTCACATAGCGGTAGAACTGGAGGCGTATCAATAAGGACCCAAATGTCCATATTGTCTTGCTTGATTTTAGGATCACCAAGATCCATGGTGACAAGCATACCCTCATCAAAACCATACATCTTGCAAAATGCTTCCCAATTTTTGCAACCAAAATGGGTTACGCTCCCAGAATTATACAGATTTACTTCAAAATCCACATCGTGATGAGTCCTTAGGTGAATTTTCTTTGTTTCAGAAATTTCATGGTCTTCAAAATCCATCATTTCCAAGACATAGCGTCTTGCATGGCATGGGATAAGCTATACTCGAATTGTAAAAGATGAAAATTACACGTTGAAATAGTTGAAGTCATGGTTAATTATGAAAATAACACTTGTCGTCGTTGCGTATCGTTTCAACTTCGAAGGTCTCCTCGAGCTTAATGCTGAAGTGTCGATCATCGTCCAGGTGAGGCATGTCGCACAGACCTCGATCATCATGGCACCAGCCGCACTCCCCCGAGAGACTTTTGTCGTCTGATGACGACATATCCTACGTTCATAATTCAAAACTACATAGGATGAGTGGTTCCTCTTCCAGATTAGGGTTTATCGATGATGAGCAACTGACATTAGTAATAACTATGAGTTGATATCACACTTCTATATGTATAACACAAGAGGCAGTTGATCCTACTTAATTAAGTACTAAGATACCCCAGCCCATGCATTTGTCGCAAGTACCCCATATGTCCTATTTTTAGCAAAGTCATGCTAAAATTCATGAAAAATTCCAGCATGACCTTTGCTAAAAATAGGACATATGGAGTACCCGAATTTGCCGGAACGGAAGTTAATCGACATTTCAGCAAACTCAAGGGCCTCTCGGGGTACCTGCAAAATCATCACGACACGAAGGTCGGAGACAAAACCCAGCAAACTCCTTCCCTTCACTCGGGGTACAGCAATATATCTTCTAGCCATGAAAAATAATACCAACCAGGATCGGTATGACCTTCGTTTTTCATTTTCTGTATGATCAATTAAATCTTCTGTAAGCTTATATGAAAAGGTTCAGCAACTTGAAACGTAACTCTTGCTTGGTGTTCCAAATCATTTCATTTATATTTTAAATAACAGTAGGAATTATTTCATAATAGAATTTACCCCAAAAACAAATTCCTTTAATGCCATTTTCAAACTTTGAGTTGCCTCTGTTGCACTAAAACTAATTCAAATAATTTTTATAAAATTGCCACAAAATTCTTGGGAGACCCTATAATTCCTATAAGTCATTTTTGAACAAAGACCCATCCTACTCTTTTGAAATTTTTGAGAGAAACACCCACTTTTCCATTCTGATCCATTTTCAGTTTACAACTACAACCCTATTTCCCCTAGCTCCTAAAAATCTACAAAATTATCCCAACACAAGAACAGTACCTACACTCCTTTTTCCCAAACATCTCCTGATCACAAGTTCTAAATTTTCAATAGGCCACATGGATTTGCTGAATCAGCATAAACCTTTCAAGTACCAAAAATGTAGCATTTTCTTGGCACGGCGAAGCTACTTCACGGTAATTCATATTTTAAGAATTCTCACATTTCATATATCGTCTTTTTCAAAACAAAAAAAAGTATCTATGGGGGCTGCAGTTGCATGTTGTGTATCAATGTACCTTTTATATATATCACGAATCTAAACTAGACAAACACGAATCTAAACTAAACAATTAATAGGTTGCAAGAATATATAAAATCTGAACATTACACAATTCTGAACAGTACACTTCTCAAATTCATAGAAATATGACAGAGAGAGAGGGAGACAGCAAGGATTCAGATTCAGAGAAGTGCAGCGGGAGGGAAGTGGAGAGGAGGAGCAGCAGCAGTTTTGAGGTTTCAGAGAAGAGCAGCGGCAAGACGTTGAGAGGAGGAGCAGCAGGAGTAAAGCAAGAGGGAGGAGCAGCAACAAGGCGAGGGCGAGCGCGGCCGTGGGCGGCAACACGCAAGTGCGTGTGTGGACGGGTGCGGCCGACTGTAGCGACAGCGCAGCAGCGAGGCAACGCAGGAGCTTGACGATGACGACTACGGCGAAGAACCTGACTGGGGAAGGGGGAAATCGGTCAAGGGCCTCATCGAGGTGCTCGACGATGATCTCGGGAGGTCGGGGGTGACCGGGGCGGAGCGATGTGACGAGGTGGACGAGGGAGGCCGAGGTTGGGGAAGACGACGATGGCGACAATACAGTGCAGCTCCGGTTGATTGAGACCCCGTAGATGAAGAAGCAGTCAACGGCGGTCCTCCTGGACGTCTCTGTGCGGCGCGGGGTGACTGGTGGCGGCGCAGTGGGTCGGGGACACAAGAGACTCTTTGTTATTTGGTTGCAGGGTTGCTTGAGAGAGACCATCTTCATCCTACGCCTCCTACGGATTGATAAATATTAGGTCATCCACTTGAGGGAAATTTGCTACTGTCCTACAAACCTCTGCACTTGGAGGCCCAACAACGTCTACAAGAAGAAGGTTGTGTAGTAGACATCAAGCTCTTTTTTGGCGCTGTTGCCGGGGAGGTGAGTGCTTGAAGGCATATCTTTAGATCTTGCAATCGAGTCTTTTAGTTTCTTGTTTTATCACTAGTTTAGTCTATAAAAGAAAACTATAAAAAATGGAATTGAGTTTGTCTCATACGCTTCACCTTTTTAATATCTTTCGTGAGTATGATGGAAAGGAAAATTGTTCTCAATTGCTAGAAGAAAAAATCTATAAAATGTTTGGCACTAAATATTTGAATGATGAGCATGATTGCAATGTTGTTAGTATGAATTCTTTGAATATCCATAATACTAATGATGATTGCACTAGTTATGATGAAAATGCCTCCTATAAACATGTCAATTTTTGTGGAGTAGACTAGGTTTGCAATTACACACCAAATAGGGAAGATAGATATTGCAAGAGGCATAAGTACTTAGAAACCAAATTGTTGCAAGAAGAGCTAGATGAATGTGCTGAAAGATTCAATATTTTTCGTGCTCCTTGTGAACTTTGCAACGAACATGGTCATTTAAAGCTCCAATGCTATTTGTTTCATGATCAAGTCGTGTCCAAATATTGTGATAATTTGATTACCCTTGAGCATCATAAAGAGCTTAGCCTTCTTTTGGGTTATGAAGAAATGAAACGTATCACTAAGGATATTCCAAAATTTGCCCTTGATAAAGTTCTTGATTTTGCAGACCGTACGATGGAAGTACAGATCAAGCGTACAAGCAGTGGTACTGCATGAACACACGTGCTCGCCTGGTCAGTCAGCCAGCTACTAAACCAACACATCTCACACAGGAGGAGCAGACGCGGAGACATATTGAGCTGCATGCAGCTTACTATCATGACCAGATGGTAATCACTTGTAACTTTTTTAGGTCCATCATTTCATAATCATTTGAACTAAATAACATCCAAATATTGTTCAGCTTGAAAGTTGCAACGAAGTAGGGCAGATGGCTACGGATAGCATGCCGGCCCAGGGCCTAGCTCGCCCGTCATTCCAGAAACATTTTCAACAATACATGGAAACAAAGTTCAGATGCGGTAGAGGCAACGACGTTGTCACTGGAGCGTACAACATGCCGGTAGCGAGGTCAGCCAGACCGAGTGCGGCGCCGTCGTCCAGACCAAGCAAGGCGCATACGAGCCATGGGCAGTGAGGGGTCCGAGTACTAGAACGACATTTCCACGACATGACTCATCTCTGCCACTGCGTCGCTCTTCTTTGGTGCAGCTTCGTCAGGGGCAGACATCTCAGGACCATGGCACGGGTTTGGATTCGATGCCCGAGCAGACTCTTTCCCCTAACCCATATGCGTACACAGGATATGATGCATACACCCAAGGTGAGGGATCTCAGTCGTATCTCTCCACGCGAGGGATCTCCATGCCCGAGGAGACTCGTGTACCAGATTTAAACCAGCATCACGTACCATGGCCAGACAGTACGGGCGAGGGATCTGATCAGGTAGTCATGTTTACATTTTAATGCATTTACAATGTTATCATATATTATCCTCTAACAGTTTGTTTAGAATGTTTCTATGTGCAAGACATACCTGATGTTAATTGGGGTGATGAGAACACCCAACGTGGCGTCAACACAGGCGTCCTGGGAGCATCACATGATCATGGCGACACGGTTACATCATTAGTTATAGAGTTCTTCGGAGGGGACGTTATTGGCCCATCTTTTATCCCTGCGGAGTCACAACCATACGCCTACAATTACGTTTCAGGTTCGCAACAAGGATTCGCGACTCCACCACCTACGCAGGACTCGCAGACACATGAAGCCGAATTGGAGTATGGTCGTGGTCTTCGTGTAACTCGGCCACCTAATCGTTTGTCGCCTTCCGGTCGTAAGGAAAGGCCAGGTGGTCGTCGTAAAGTAGGGTGATTCATCTATCCACGTGCGCGACCCATTGTATCTACATATGTCAGTATCATAATTTTTGATTTGAACATCTATGTATGCTGAAATAAAAATGCATCAGTCAGGAACAATTTTCCCGCCTATATCTCCTGCCATACTATCCCGCTCCACTCTTCGGCTTATGTTAGGCCAAAATGATTTTTTTTAAAATTGGCTGATGAATACTGTGCAACCATTGCCCATCTTAGACATTGAAAAAATATATTTTCAGGCAACCCTTTCCCCTCAATATTTTCCCGCCAACGCTTTCCCTCCATATGTTCCCGCCACCCGTTTCCCGCCAACCCCTTCCCGCCATATCTTCCTACCACCCGTTTCCCGCCAACCCCTTCCCGCCATATGTTCCCGCCAACCCTTTCCCGCCATACTACAGTCGTTCTTTCCCGCCATACTGCAGTCGTTCTTTCCCGCCATTTTCTCCTCTCTACCTATAAAACTCCCTTCAGACGGAGGTGGATAAGCATTCGAGTATAGTGTAGTCGAGATGTCCCATTATCCTTTCGATCGTAGTTTTCACCTTGAGATGAGCAGGACTCTTCTTAGACTAGCTACCGATTTCAGGATGGACAATAGGATAGTTCCATGGGACGAACTCACCGGTAGTGACACCATAATGAATGAGTTGGCTCACCAATTACGTAGGTCTGGGTGGCCTGAAAGGACCTATGAGGAGGTACGTAAAGAACTTCTTAGGTTGAATGGAAGGTGGAAGAAGGTAGTGGAGCCGAAGAGCGAAACTTTTAGAAGGACTGCAGAAAAGCATCCATTTTTATGGAGTGAGGAGAGCGAGGACGAAGATGATATCTTCATGCCGCCGCTTCCGGGTTCTGCATCGTCAAAGGGCAAGAGTTCTGCATCGTCTAAGGGCAAGAGTTCTGCATCATCTAAGGGCAAGAGTATTGCATCCTCGAATGGCAAGATTTCTGCATCGTCCAAGGGTAAGAGTTTTGCATCCTCGAAGGGCAAGAGTTCTGCATCCACGGAGGATGACGATGATGCCTTCATGTAGTTTTTAAGCTGTATTCCAGTTCTACTTTTTAATTCAGATGTACTTGCATTATTAGTTTGTACCCTCTTATTGTAGGGCATTATGTTCTATCTTAATTTCATTCTGTAGTTGTTGCACGATGTTCGATATTAGTGGAGGGCAAGAAAATGCCACTACTTTATTCTAAAACTTTATGTTTTTTCCATTACGACACGGTACAACTGAAAATAAGATACATCGTAGAATTGAAATAAAGCTACATTTAACTACTGAAATAAAGCTACATTAAACTGCAGAAATAAAGATACAAATGATTGCGAAATTTAAAATACTACCACAGTAATCTACTGAGTCCAGCGTGGATATTTTCCTTTTCCAGCGCCAGCTTCTTCTGTTGCCTTGGCCTCACGAGCCATTTCTTTCTTTCTCTGCCTCTCCGCCACACGAGCCTCCTTTCGCTGTCGTTCCCACTCCTCCATGCGACGAGCCTCTTCCCTGTTTTTCTTTCCTAAATCCTGGAAAAAAAACAGTGTTGCTCCGCATAATATTCTTTTAACTCTCTATCTTGCTCTACTTTCTCCTCAGCTTCCGCCTTCTCGCGTCGCTCTTCCCCATAGAAACTATTCCACGCACGGCGACTTCTTTCACGAATCTCAGTCACTGCCCAAGCCAGCATCTCCGTGTCAATCCAACGATAGTACATGCACAGAGGCGGAGGAGACTACAACAAGAAACAATAATGTTATTAAAGAATCTATCAAAATACCAACAATATCTATTTGTGATGGTTAAAGCATACCGGAGGCTTGTCGTACTCTGAAATAGCTATGGGTGGATCTTCCTCATAATTGGCGCACATGAAAAACTTCATGCCCAACCAATCTAAAAAATCCGTAACCTCCTTCACCTTGCAAAGATCGCCACACCAACACTGCAGGACTGCCACCCCCGGAGGCAAACTTGCATTCTTCATTTTCCTCGGCCTAATGCTTTGATCCGAGCAAGGCAAACTCATACCGACTGAAAAAATGTGTTACACACTTTGCGCAGTGGTGATTTCGAGGATGGCTGGACGAGAGCCTCGGTGTCTCCTTTTATAAGCTCATACGATAAATGATGGCGAGAAAATAAAGCGGGAAATTTTAGGATCCCTGTAGTGTCGGCACAACAGCTTCCCACAGCATCGGATTCCCGCAACGAGTGACTGATTCCCATAGTGCTGTCGCATCAAGCAATAGCCAGAGCAATTCTCACAGTGCCCTCCCATCCGCTGAGGCAAAAAAAGCTAAAGCAGGACTGATTCCCGGGCGAAAGAAGCTAAAGCAGGGCATCAGCGTGCATTTTCCCGCGCGTGGGAATCACCGCCGTCAGCGTCGCTGTCGCACACGGGAATCAGAGCCGTCAATTTCCCCTTTGTCGCTTGTAGCAGAGAGGCCGCCTCACCCGGTGGCGGCATGGCCCGCAGTCACGTCGCCGCGTGCAGCAGGGCCTGTCTGCCTGCGAGCGGCAGGAGCACGAGGGGCCGCCTCACCCGGTGGCGGCAGGGCCCACCAGGCTCGCCCCGTTCCGTACTGGCTCGTGGAACTATGCGAAGGACGTTATACACCGCGCCGCCGCCTCCTGGCGTGGCGGCAGGTGCCACGTGTCACCTGCCGCGCCTGCCGCCATGGCCCAGGGGGGCTTTTTGTCAATTTCATCGGGAGGGGGTCTTTTCTGGCAATTCCAATGGGCAAGTGGTCTGTTTCGACAAAAAATCTCTTTTTATATGTAATTGGTCGGTGCTAATTTGTTCATGAAATTTCAAATATTAGCATCAAATTATAACTTATCAATTTAGCACGAATTTGCCGAAGGAAATTTAAGGTTATGATTATTTTAAGAATTTTTCCACAACACAAGCTATTGAAGAATGATTTTGGTTATACTAATATGAGAATATACAACCACCCTTCGAATTCTCCAGCAAATATGTACTTATGTAAATATAGAGTATACATAACTGACAATCACCAAATATCACAATATTAGTAATCAACAAGTTCTTGATATATTATATTCGTAAATAAGAGCATCTCCAACAGCGGCAGCAAAAACCCCGTGCGCGCGGTAAACTACCATTCTAGTGCGTGCGGCACATTTTTGCGCGCTCTAGCGGTGGCGGGAAACTAGTGCGTACGGGGGAGAAAGCGGGCGGTCGCGCGCTAGATTTGGCGCACCGCTTACGGCGCGCCTATAAATTGCAGCGCTCGCCATGCGGCCTCCCATCACTATCCACACTGCCACGCGCGCTCTCCCAGCTTCCTCTGCTGCTTCCTCGCCCTGCCACCGACGCGCCACCACCGCGCCATCATGTTGCCGAGCCGCCAGGGATCTTCGGGCTACCGCGGCGTCCGCAAGTGCCCCTCTGACACCTTCTACGCCGAGATTCGGTCCGGCGACGTCCGCCTCGGCCTCGGCACGTTCGAGACCGCGCACGAGGCCGCCTGCACGTACGACGCGACGGCGTGACGCCTCTAGAGGCCTCGCGCGTAGATGAACTTCGATGACGTCTGGACGTGCGAGCAGACGCAGCGCGTCGCCCCTCCGCCTCGTCTTGTAACAGACCAGGACCGTGAGGAACACCGTCGGTGGCAGCGCCACCTCCTCATCACCGAGAAGGACGAGCAAGCCATGGCGGAGTGGCGCCGGCGCTACCCGCAGGACATCGCCGACAAAAACGCTTTTTGGGCGAAGAGGACGGCAAGGCGCCATGCGGAGCAGGTGGACAGGCGTTGGCGGAAGGCACTCGCGGAGGCGCAGTGCGATCTCGTTAACGCAGGTGGGGAGTTGTTCTTCGACTCAGACGATCCTGGTTGGGAAGACGCGTGGCTCTCTACCTCGGACGACACCAGCGAGAATGATGATGACGACTCGGAATAGGTTCTAGTTACACCGTAATTTTAATCTAGTTGCACCATAGTTTTTATCTATCTATGATATGATGAACTATGTACGCATTGTGAAATATGCATGTATCGTTTTTTATCTATTTTAATCTATGCATATGTTTTTTTGGAGTGTATATGTTGTTGCGCAGTATTTTTGCAGCGCCTGTTGGAGCTACTACGCGCGCTAAAGTTTGCAGCGGCTGCTGGAGCCAGCGCTCCGCGCTGCGCAAAAACAGGTGTTTGGCGCGCTGCAAATGCTTTTTTAGCGCGCCGCGCGTTGGGCGGCTGTTGGAGATGCTCTAAACATAATAATATAGAAATCTGTGTAGCAGCACTATTTTTTGAGCTTTTGTGGGTTACTATCATCATAGAAGATTACTTTGGTCGCAGTATAATTTAATCAGAAGATTGCAACCTTTGTAAAGTTCAACATTATTGTACACAAGCATGTTATGCATTTTTTTAGTGCTAAATTTTGCAAGAATTTAATGTTAGCATCGGTTTATATCTGTGCATACATATTAGCATCAGATTGATTTGGTGTAATAATTTCTCAAATAAAAGATGATAATTATGTACTGCATCTTTTTTTTGCAGGGAGTACTGCATCTTTTTATAACCACATAAGCTATTGCATGACGATGTTGGTAAGTACAATAATCCAGCAATCCCAGTAGGTTGCAAAATGAAAGTAAATATATCATTGCATAACTTTGATCACAGAACAAAGTTAAAATGATTATTAGATAAAATTCAACTAGAATAACTTATGTGAGTCTAACCCGTGTGAATGCACACGTTGACGACTAGTACTCTTAATCTGCGGACACATCACACAAACGTAGACAGTTGGGTCAAATGATGGAGATTATATGAATGTGAATGCATGCATCGCCTTTTTAAATTGGAAAGAGGGTTCTACTAACAAGAAAAAATTGGTGTGAAAAGGCAAGACTTTGATCGTCGGTCTTGGCACATGCAGCAGCGCCGCCACTTGCACTGAATACACTTACCACTGCGATGATTTGGAATTGAACAGCCAGCCAAACTGTGATTTGGGATATCGGAGCGGCGGCTACTATCATTGCTTGCACGTCAATACCTCCACAACGTCACACAACCTATATCTTGTGAAGAAAACAGTGTTTCTAAGCGAGAAAAGTCAGCAGGAACTCGATGGACACTACCGATTTGTTCGTTCTTTTTTACAATGTCACTCTCAGTTGCACTTTCAGATAATTATATGCATGCTACTACTTGTCAAACAAGAAAAACCCAAAATTATATATGTCTCTTCACTGGTAGCATCTTCCAAGACACTGTATTCCTAAGCCAAGGCTGCATAGCTGCATTCAGCCCAGATCGTATAAATCATAAAAAAAAAAGTACCTTCGACCAATAATTAATAGTAAAACACTATTGATTTTTTACCATTAGGATGGATTCATGCTACAAAGTTTATAGTTACTTAGCCATATGAACTTGACCGCCAAACAGTATCATTGGGGACTGTACATGCAAAATCGAAACGCCATTGTTTGTTCTTTAAAATATTCATGATGTAGTAGATGCGCACGTATTTCTTGTGAAGAGGTGTGTATGGGATCAAGCAGCGTGTTCACATGGACCTATATATAGGATTACGTAGGGCCAATTGCAACTTGGTGGTATGATCTACTCAATTATTTGCCGAGGCATCCCAAACAATTAAAAAAATTAGAAAGGACATGCTTGATCATCATGGCCAGGCAAATTTGCTACTCTACTTTGCATCGATAATAATGCGGCAGCTATAAAGCTAGTCAATAGAAACAAAGACACTCGTGACAAGTTGTGCATATGCGTATGACTTACATGTTGCTTCAAAGACGATCCAAACAAAGTTCAAACTAGTATGAGAACGGGAATTGAACGGCTCGACTGATGATCAACGACGGCGAATGGTGGAGAAGTCTGTGGCTCGTTTACTTGGCTGGACATGCGTGCACACACATCTCTTATTGGTGACAAACATGCTTCCACAAGTCACGCATTCACACATCACGATTTTCGGCGTCGCAAGTCACACAATGCCTTTACAATGGGCCTTGATTATTGTTAGACCAGATAAGATTAGCAGGCCAATATCGAATCAAAACCCGCAGCTTCTAAGATGGCATGTACGTACATTAGAAACATTCAGCAAATTGCAGAAAAACAGATGAGAAACAGAGCTGCAAATCTTTCACCCAAGATGTCAACACTGTAAATTTTCTGTGAATATTTTTTTAATGGAGGAGGATCCCGGCCTCTGCATCTGGACGATGCATGCAGCCACTTTATTAATTATTCACGTAAAACCTTACAAAGTTATACATCAGTAAGACTAAAGTCACCGTCTAAGCAACATCTGTCGCTATTCCTATCCAGTTGACGTAGAGATGCTCATAGTCTGGGCCTAATACCAAACAGACCTCGCAGACAAACCTAACATCTAAGACCTGAGGTCCCAACCAGGACGCCTGCCGCGTATGGGGCACCCACCAGTCCGGCGCACTCCTCAACCAGGACTTCTGCCGGGTATGAGGCCGCCGCAGCCATCTGCCACCAATCCATCTTCAGAGATGTATTGTTGCATCTACTGTGCCAGGTCTCTCTGCCATCAACATCACCACGACGCCAGACAGCGTCGTCCTCCTGCACGAGTCAATCCTCGCACATCAGGCGCCGAATCTGCATTGCGCCACGCCGTTGAGATCCGTCACCATTAATGTATAGGATGAAGCACCGCTCCACCAAAGATGCGGTCCACTTGTCCCTCGAGTCCGTGCACACCTCCAAGAACGACGCCCTCAAGGGGGAAACAACATAAGAACGCCGCCGTCTTCCGATCTACTGATCTAGGGTTTCCCCCGGAGGTAGCAGACAGTGACCTTGAAACTCTCCTCGGTGATGCCTTCAAGAAGGGAATGTCGCAAAATAGCGTCGTCACCGCCGGCTTTGGCACTAAGCCGAAAGCAAGTTTTCGCCCGGATCTGTTCGAAGGACCTCCATCAAGCATCTCGTGCATGGATCGCCGCCATATCTGCCGGGGACTGGACAATGGATCCAAGCCGCCGCCGCCTGACCGGCCACGGAACCACCACGGTGCCTAAGCCGGCGCCGTCAGGCCCACCATGCCCGCTTGTAGACGCCCTCCAGATCTGCCGGCTTGCGGACGAGGCCCGCGATCTGGGCCGCCGCCACAGGTGCTCGTCAGCCGTGGGGAGAACGCGCTTGCGCTGTCGTTGCCGTCACACTCGCTGCCGGGCGCCCGCTGCTCCTTGCCGCCGGTGCACTGCCGATCCATGAGCCGCCGCCGCCGACAGGAGATCGCCACCACGGCGCGAGGGGGAGGGCCCCGCCGCCGCGTCACTGGCTAGGCTACACCGGCGTGGCCTCGGGCGGCAGCAGGAGGAGGGAGAGAGGAGCGGAGGCCTAGGGCCGGCGGCTGTAGATCGCCCCCCGTGTCGCCATACAAACATCAAACTGAAATGTGAAGATGGAGTTATGTAGTATGTGCAGTATACCTGCAATCTATCTCATTCTTAATTCGCCTAGAAGAAAGCAGTTTTTTTGGAACAATAAAATGCAAGTAGGCAGGTGGATGCATTATTTGCCCACTAATAGTTTGAGAACAACTTGTCACGTGAACACATGGAAACTCATATCCTGCAACTTGTCCAGGTCTGACCTCCCACAAGAGGGATTTGTGTACATCACTAGCAACATGCACAAGACAATCACGCAAACACAAGAAGTATATGAGCTGCTGCTACTACTACAACAACTACTACTTGCCAACCAAACCAAAGCAATGGCAATGGGGGGCATGAGTTCGCTATGCACATTCCTGGCCGTCCTGACTACTGCGATTGCGATCGTGGCCGCTAGCGACGAGGCTGCGTTGCTCGCTTTCAAAGCGCAGGTCAGCGATGGCGGCTCGCTGGCCTCCTGGAATAGCAGCGCCAGCTTTTGCAGCTGGGAAGGTGTGACATGCAGCCACCGCAGGCCAGCGCGGGTGGTGGCGCTGAGATTGAACAACAAGGCGCTCGCCGGAGAACTCTCCCCAGCCATCGGGAACCTCACGTTCCTGCGGACGCTCAACCTGAGCTTCAACTGGTTCCACGGGGAGATACCAGCGAGCCTTGGCCGCCTCCGCCGCCTGCATAGGCTCGACTTGGGCGACAACTCCTTCTCTGGCACATTACCAGTGAACCTGAGCTCATGTGTCAGCATGGCCATAATGGGACTGCTGAACAACAAGCTTGGCGGGCGCATCCCGGCTGAGCTCGGCGAGAAGCTCACGTCCCTAGTAAGGATGTCACTGAGTAACAACAGCTTCACAGGGCTCATCCCTCCATCACTGGCCAATCTGTCCCATTTGGAAGTCCTTGATCTCTCACGCAACCAGCTCGTGGGCTCAATCCCACCAGGGCTCGGAAGCATCCACGGCATGCAACAGTTCAGCATCGCCAGAAACCTCATCAGCGGTATGATTCCAACCTCTCTCTACAATTGGTCCTCGCTAGAACTATTTGATGTAGGGACAAATATGTTGTACGGCATTTTGGATGATTTCGGAAACAATTTCCCCAAGTTGGAATATCTTGGCTTGTCTGGTAATCACTTCACTGGAACAATCCCGTCCTCAATATCCAACATATCTTCCCTCATATCAGTTGGCTTTGATAGCAACAGATTTAGTGGGTACTTTCCTCCCACATTTGGGAAGCTGGGAGCACTTCAATATTTGAACTTGAATAACAATAAGCTTGAAGCGAATGACAACAAGGGGTGGGAATTCATCACGTCTTTGGGAAACTGCAGCCAACTGCAGCTATTGGGACTCGGCATCAATTCTTTTGAAGGACAACTACCAGGTTCAATTGTGAACCTGTCAACGACTCTCCAATACTTGTACTTAGGTGACAATAGGATCTCTGGGAGTATTCCTGCAGATATAGGCAATTTAGTTGGTCTACAAACACTTGTGATAGCAAACACTTCCATGTCCGGAGTGATTCCAAAGAGCATTGGTAAGCTAGAGAACTTGATCGATCTAGCTTTGTACAACAATAGCTTGTCTGGGCTCATACCGCCATCGCTAGGAAACCTTTCACAATTGAATAAGCTTTATGCACGTAATAGCAACTTGGAGGGACCAATTCCGGCAAGCCTGGGGAAGTTGAAAAACCTCTTTGTACTTGATCTAAAAATGAATTACCGTCTCAATGGTTCAATACCCAAAGAAATTTTCAGATTACCCAGCCTTTCTTGGTATTTGGACTTGTCATACAATTCCCTTTCCGGACCCCTTCCTAATGAAGTTGGTAGCTTGGCAAACCTTAACCTACTAGTTCTATCAGGAAACCAGTTGTCTGGCAAGATACCCGACAGTATACAGAACTGCATGGTATTGGAACAACTATTCTTAGACAACAATTCCTTTGAGGGAAACATACCTCAGTCACTGACAAATATAAAGGGGCTCAGTATATTGAACCTGACCATGAATAAGTTCTCTGGTAATATTCCTGATGCCCTTGGCAATATTGGAAACCTGCAAGAGTTGTACGTAGCACACAACAACTTGTCAGGATCAATCCCATTAGTTCTACAGAATTTGTCATCATTGTCTGAATTGGATATATCCTACAATAATTTGCAAGGCGAGGTGCCAAATGAAGGTGTTTTCAGAAACATCACTCACTTAGCGGTTGCTGGGAATGTCAATTTGTGTGGTGGTACACCTCAACTTCATTTGGCTCCGTGCCCCACAAGGGTCTTAAGCAAGAAGAGAAAAAAGATGCCAAAGTCCCTTGTAATTTCTCTAGCAGCAGTTGGAGCAATCGTGTTCTCACTTTCAGTGATTGTTCTTGTTTGGAGACTTTGTAAGAAGCTCAAATCAAGCCAGAAG
The DNA here is from genome assembly GCF_056163025.1 of Triticum urartu. Lineage (NCBI taxonomy): Eukaryota > Viridiplantae > Streptophyta > Magnoliopsida > Poales > Poaceae > Triticum > Triticum urartu. Next base: position 37,866,685 of record NC_141877.1, on the reverse strand, counting down.
ACAGTAGCAAAAGATTCAATTGTTGATGGCCATTACAGAAGAATCCCCTATCCTGCATTACTGAAAGGAACTAACGAATTTTCAGAAGCCAACTTGCTTGGGAGAGGAAGTTATGGTGCGGTTTATAAGTGTGTTTTGGACAACGAAGAAAGAACATTGGCTGTCAAGGTGTTTAACCTTGGTCAATCTAGGTATTCGAAGAGTTTTGAGGCTGAATGTGAGGCTATGAGAAGGATACGACACCGTTGTCTCATTAAGATCATTACTTCTTGTTCGAGCATCAACCACCAAGGTCAAGAGTTCAAGGCATTGGTTTTTGAATTCATGCCCAATGGTAACTTGGATAGCTGGCTTCATCAACCATCTAAAGATCCCACTACAAACAACACGCTCAGCCTTGCCCAGAGGTTTGATATTGCTATCAATATTGTGGATGCAGTAGAATATCTACACAACTACTGCCAACCGTTGGTGATCCATTGTGATCTTAAGCCAAGCAACATTCTTCTTGCTGAAGACATGAGCGCCCGAGTTGGAGACTTTGGCATATCAAGAATCCTTCAAGAAAATACAAGTGAGGGGACGCAAAGTTCATATGGCTCAACTGGAATTAGAGGTTCCATAGGCTATGTTGCTCCAGGTGACTAAAACTTCTAATTTTATTACTCCCTCCGTTCACTTTTATAAGTCGTTTCAGACAAGTGAAATTGTGCTGTTTTGCACATTGTCTAACCACAAGACTTTGCATAATTGCAGAGTATGGAGACGGCTCTGCGGTCTCTACAGCTGGTGATATTTATAGCCTTGGCATATTGCTGCTTGAGATGTTCACGGGAAGAAGCCCAACAGAAGGCACGTTCGGAGATTCATTGGGTCTGCATAAGTTTGTCGAGGATGCTCTTCCAGATAGAACCTTGGAGATAGCTGACCCTACAATGTGGTTGCACAGCGGACAACACAATAACACTACAAGTATTAGAATTCAGGAGTTATTGGTTTCAGTCTTGAGCCTTGGCATATCCTGCTCAAAGCAACATCCTCGTGACCGAGCACTGACAAGTGATGCAACAGCGGAGATGCATGCAATCAGAGATGCATACCTCAAGTTCATAGGGGAGCATGGAGCAGAACCAGAAGCCTCGACTCAAGAAATTCAGAGCAGCATTGCATAAACAAGCTGGCACAAGACATGATCCTGCATACTAAAAAGATCATGTGTCATTTCAGTGAGTAATTGTTCTCAGAGCTATGTATGTTGCTTTACAACTGTATCAAATAAATACAAAACCATCATGTTGTGCAATAATAGCCCAACAGCAATTTGTAGGTTGATTCATAAAGCATGCAGTGTAATTGTTTTCCCATTATCAAAACTGTACACATGGAGGCAACATTATTGCTTGATGCTTCAGTAGACCTGAAGTTGCAGAGAGTTTCATTTTTTTTCTTATTTTTATTATTCCTCACTTTTGTAAGCAAAACAATCCGATTGTATTTGTTTATATCCAAAACAAAGTGCATCGGATCAGATTAATAACACTAGAATAATCACAAACATATTTTCCTTTGTGAACAAGCTTTCTTCCTTCATTAATTAATAAGTAGTAATAACGTAGTAGAACCTAGAGCGCTTGGTTTCTGTCTTCAGAATTGGTGCATCCTGTCTTTAGGTAGTACAATCAGACTTTTTGTTAAAGAGTACATACCGTCCATGTGCACAAACAAACTTGGGGTACAAACTAATGCACATTAGAGAGCACAGGCAATCTGTCTAAAATCTGATTCTCAATAGGGGAAAAAGCTATCTGTCAATAAAATAAACAGAAATCATAGGTTAGAAAGCATATCCTGTCTTGAGGTAGTAAAGCCAGGCTGCTTGTTAACAGAGTATATACTTTCCATGTGCAGAAACAGATACTAGAATTTAGAGCACAAGCTGTCTGCCCAAAATCTGATTCTCAGAAAAATAAATCAATTTGTCCAAAAGATAATCAGAATCACGGACTAGAAAGCATCAGTACCATTCATTCAGAGAACAGCTTGCAGAAGCAGCAGCAGGGTAATCCTTATAACCAGAGACTAACCATCCGCCTTCTATTAATTCCCTTAGTAAAAAGAAATACAGGTACTAGATATGTACCTAGGAGGATGTGAATCTGGAGCGCATATGAGAAAACAAATTTAAAGTAAAACCATCCCAATGCTGTGCAATAGTACTGTAGCAGCAGGTCCAGAGGACCTTTACTAGCTAGGAGGACGTTATCAACAATCAATCTTTCCAGTAAGCTTTATTTTTAATGCAGCTATTCTTTGGAACAAGTATCAAATAAATGTAGCATGATGTAAAAAAGGTAAAATACTAGTGTTGTGCAATAGCAACATAGCAATAGCAGTTGTCAGTATATTTGCTACATGGCTTGCAAGTAATTTAAAAGATTCAGGAAAATCGCATCCTCAGTGAAGTAGGCTGGCAACATGGATAAAGTAGTTCATTTTACAGCAAAAGAAATTTGCCGCGAGACAGAAACCATTCTACAGCACAACGAACAGCAAAGGAGTTGTACCTGATGCATATTGGTGTCATTCATTGGAAAACTTTGTTTTTGCCATTCTAGTTTTTGCCCACTTTGCTTATGCCACTCTAGAATTTGACATCTCACTTTTGCCACTCTTAGCTTTTGACAATACATCACAAATGCCATTCCGTGGCAAAAACAATAATTTTTCATTTCATTTTTGCCACTCTTAGCTTTTGACATGTATCACAATTGCCACTCTAAAATTTTTGCTTTTGCCACGAAATGGCAAAAGTGATATATTGTCAAAAGATAAGAGTGGCAAAAGTGAAATGTCAAATTCTAGAGTGGCATAAGCAAAGTGGCAAAAGTTAGAGTGGCAAAAACAAAGTTTTCCCTTCAATCAATCAGGGAACAGTTCACCTCCAAAAGCAGCAGAGCATCAGCAGGATGTGAACTTGGCAGTAGGCAGCAGGCAACAGGTAATCTGTATATTTGAGAGCACAAGCATTTTGTCCCAACTACAGACCAACCATCTAGCATTGATTCACATCAACTTTTGATTTCTCTGGGCCACACAGCCATACCTGCCCTGCCCTTGGTGGATCTGGAGAGAGGGTGGAGGCCGAGGAGGAGAGAGGACGCCATGGCCATTGGACGCATTGTGGAAGGAGTAGAATATTTGCACTGCTACTGCCAACCATTGGTGATTCATTGTGATCTTAAGCCAACTAGCCAAGCAAGATTCTTCTTGCTGAAGACATGAGCGCACGAGTTGGAGACTTTGGCATATCAAGGATCCATCAAGAAAATACAAGCAAGGGGATGCAAACTTCATATAGCTCAACTGGAATTAGAGGTTGGATAGGCTATATTGCTCCAGGTGACTAAAATTCTTCTAACTTTATATTTTACCTTTTCAATCAAATATGACATGTTAACCACAAACCTTTGCATAATGCAGAGTATGGAGATGGCTCTGCGGTCTCAACAGCTGGTGATATTTATAGTCTTGGCATATTGCTGCTTGAGATGTTTACACGAAGGAGCCCACCAGAGAATGCACTTCCAGATGATGTCGAGGATGCACGTTCAGAGATTCCTTGGATTTGCATAAATTTGTCGAGGATGCACTTCCAAATAGAACCTTTGAGATAGCTGACCCAACAATGTGGCTGCACGGCGGACAACATGATAACACTGCAAGTATTAGAATCCAGGAGTGCTTGGTCTTGGTCTTCAGGCTTGGCATATTCTACTCAAAGCAACAACCTCGAGACCGAGCACTGACGAGAGATGCAGCAATGGAGATGCACGCAATCAGAGATGCGTACCTGAAATTTACAGGGGAGCATTGAGCAGAAAGAGAAGCCTCGACTCGAGATTCAGAACATCATTGAATGAACAAGCTGGTACTCCCTCCGGTCCTTTTTACTCTGCATATTTAGGTTTGTCTGAAGTCAATTTCATCCAACTTTGACCAAGTTTATACAAAAATTATTAACATTCACATAACAACACATTTACTATTAGATCCATCTCGGAATATATTTTCATATTATATTTATTAGATGTTATAGATGTTAATATTTTCTAATATAAATTTGGTCTAACTTAGCAAACTTTGACTTCAGACAAAGCTAATGTGCGGAGTAAAAAGGACCGGAGGGAGTACAAGACATGATCCTACATAATAATAAAATTACGTATCAATTCAATTAGTAATCGTTCGAGCGTTGTCTCATTAAGATCATTACTTCTTGTTCAATCAAGGTATTCGAGGAGTTTTGAGGCGGGATGTTTAACCTTGGTCAATCAAGGCATGCTAACCACAAGACTTTGCATAATTGCAGAGTATGGAGAAGGCTCTGAGGTCTCTACAGCTGGTGATATTTATAGCCTTGGCATATTGCTGCTTGCGGTGTTTACTGGAAGGAGCCCAACAGAAGGCATGTTCAAAGATTCATTGGATCTTCATAAGTTTGTTGAGGATGCACTTCAAGATAGGACCCTGGAGATAGCTGACCCAATAATGTGGCTGCACAGCGGACAATGGGATAACACTGCAAGTATTAGAATCATGGAGTTATTGGTTTCAATTTTCAGGCTTGGCATACCCTGCTCCAGGCACAGCTGTATAATGATGGAATTGCACGATGTATTGATCGGGTGCAATCGCACGTATATATGATGTACAACGGTGGACCACGACCTCGACTATACAAAGAACTAGGAGGTGGGCCCGATACACAATATGCACATAACACATATACTCAACCCCCCCCCCCCCCCCAGTCGAAGCGGCGCCATTGCTGATACAAAGACTGGACCGGAACTTCTCGAATGGCGTAGTAGGCAAGCCCTTGGTTATGATATCTGCAAATTGTTGGGATGTAGGAACGTGTAGAACACGAATATGGCCAAGAGCCACCTGATCCCGAACAAAATGAATATCTAACTCAATGTGCTTGGTACGACGATGATGAACTGGGTTGGCGGAGAGGTAGACGGCCGAGACGTTGTCGCAGTAGACCACCGTTACCCTGTCGACAGGACACGAAAACTCCTGGAGCAGCTGACGAAGCCAGGAGCACTCGACGACGACATTGGCCACAACGCGATACTCAGCCTCAGCGCTGGAACGGGAGACCGTAGGCTGCCGCTTGGACGACCACGAGATAAGTGATGGTCCAACAAAGACACAGTAGCCCGAAGTGGAGCAACGGGTGTCGGGGCAGCCGGCCCAATTAGCATCGGAGTATGTGGTGAGGACGGTGTGGATGGAGGCGTGGAACGTGATGCCAAGATCCATAGTGCCACAAATATAGCGGATAATCCGCTTCACAGTGGCCCAATGAATGTCCCGAGGTGCATGCATATGAAGGCACACATGCTGAACTGCGTACTGGAGCTCCGGTCGAGTGAGGGTGAGGTACTGAAGAGCCCCAACGATGGACCGGTAAAAAACAGCATCCGAAGCAGGAGAACCATCCATGGTAGAAAGCTTGGCCTTCGTGTCAACAGGCGTGACGGCGGCCTTGCAATTAAGCATGCCAGCACGGTCAAGAAGCTCATGAGCGTACTTCCGCTGGTGAAGGAAGAAGCCATCCAAACGGCGCACCACCTCAACACCGAGGAAGTAGTGCAAAGGACCCAAGTCCTTGATGGCGAACTCAGCGCGAAGACGATCAGTGAGCTGACTGAGGAGGCCAGTCGTGCATGCCGTCAGGATGATATCATCGACGTAGAGGAGCAGATATGGAGTGTCGGAGCCCCGATGATAGACAAATAGCAACGCATCAGAGCGGGTAGAGCGGAACCCAAGCTGGTGAAGAAACGCCGCGATGCGCTGGTACCAGGCGCGAGGGGCCTGCTTGAGCCCATACAAGGACCGCGAAAGCAGACACACATGGTCGGGATGTGTCGGATCAATGAACCCCGTGGGTTGCTAACAGAAGACCTGCTCCTCGAGATGACCGTGAAGGAAGGCGTTGGAGACGTCCATCTGGTGCACCGGCCAGGCGCGAGAGGCCGCAAGGTGGAGAACCGTGCGGATCATCCGGAGCTTAACCACCGGAGCGAAAGTGTCAGTGAAATCGACGCCAGCACGCTGCTGAAAGCCACAAACAACCCAGCGCGCTTTATATCGGTCAAGGGTACCATCGGGACGGAGTTTGTGTTTGAAGACCCACTTCCCGATAATCACGTTAGCGTGCTGGGGGCGGGGAACAAGCTGCACGACATCAAACTCCTCTTGCATCGCAACCATACAGAGCGGGCCACGAAGAGCAGCTCGAATGGAGGACGGCAAAGGCGATGGCGTAGAGGTGGATGTCGTGTGGACATACTCATCAGAAGCATACTGTGAGCTCGGTTGAAAACACCCGCACGAGGTAGCACCCCTGGCCCTCTCAAACATCGCTGCCACTGATACGTCTCCGTCGTATCTACTTTTCCAAACTCTTTGCCTTTGTTTTCGACTCTAATTTGTATAATTTGAATGAAACTAACCCGGACTGACGTTGTTTTCAGCAGAGTTATCATGGTGTTATTTTTGTGCAGAAATCAAAATTCTCGGATTGACCTGAAAATTTACGAAATTTTTTTATGAAATATATAAAAAATACTGGTGAAAAAAGATACCAGAGGGGGGTCACCCAGGAGCCACAAGCTCTGGGGGCGCGCCTACCCCCCCCCCTCCCCCGCCGGGCGCGCCTCCCAGACTTGTGGGGCCCCTGGAGCTCCGGCAGCCACTATCGCTGATTGTAGGAATGCCGAGGCCGCATGCTTCAGCCGTTGGTACCGGATGCCGATGTTGGACGTGTCGAATTGATGAATACTATCGATGTTGTAGTGTTGCACTCCTGCCAACTCCCCCCATCGTCGTCGTTCTCCCTGCCACCGCCTACTTCCAACTTCATTACACAGAGATTCGTGTGTTTGATGTCGCTCATGCTCCCCGTGCTCCCAATGCTGCTGCTCCGACTCATCGTCTTTGACCGCCCATCCGACCACGGCGTCCACACCTCCGCATCCATAGTCGTTACAATTAGCGGTTTTTCCCGCATAGTTTTTAATGATTAGGATCCTTAAAACTATTCCTTCATAAGCATTATTTTGCACTCTACTCCTTTGTTGTTCATGTGGAGTATAGTTTTACGATCCTATACATTTCAAAGTATTATTAAGCAACTCTTTAGTTCACAGTATTTTTAAAACAGAGGAACAGGAAAAAACAGTGAAGTATGATAGTACTATATCTGCAAAACAAAGAAATGGTACACATAGAAAATTACAAACGCAAGTGTTCAGCTCACGAGAATAGAGAAACATAAATTTTGAAAACATAAGTGTTTAAGTTCATAGTAACAGAAAAACACCGGAATCCTAATAACATGATCAAGTTAAAATCCACATGCAAAGTATAATTAAGATGTTGTTACGTTTAAGTCGTTGAAGACCCCATTTCCGTTCTTGTGTAGGAGATCTAAAAGGAGGTTGGATGAGTTGTAATTTTTTTTGTTGTGTTTTTCCTTTGATACTAAGATCAAACATTTTTTCTCTATTTTTTTATTTTGCCCCATTCCTGTAAATTACATCGATGAATAATGTCGCCAAAAGAAACTTTTCTATTTCTACATGTTCCCTCCATTTTCCCCTATGAACGAAAGAAGCATGTGAGATTTTCAGTGGCCATCTCTCTTTATGCAACGACTAGTATTCAACAACAAATGTCTGCTACCCGTTCCTCATATCACAAAGCACTGTTGCGACGACTCCAAAGATATGCTTGACATAATACTATTGAAGATTCTGACTAAACAAGCATGGCAAGAGAACCCCTTAGCCAGGCCAGCATATATCTCACAATATAGATACAACAACAACAACAACAACAACAACAACAATAACAATGATTGAAGCACCACAACCAATAAATGGCCTACCGATGGCTGCCGATGCTATGACTAGCTAAGCTAGGTCCATATGCCCGTGAAGAAGGCGGCGACACGACGAGCGGACTGGGTGACGAAAGCGGCGCAGATCTCGGCGGGGTCATCGACGCACCCCTGCCATGAGCACGCCTCCTCTAGCACATGCCCGCGCCCACGCCCGCCGCTAATGCGGTGCCAAAGGCGTACCAGGCAGCACCCCTGGCCCTCGCGCGCCCCGCCGCCGCTGCCACCCACCACCACCGCCGACTGTAGGTACGCTGAGGCCGCGTGCTTCAGCAGCTGGTTCCGGATACCGATGTTGGATGCGTCGAACTCATGGATGTTGTCGTTGTTGCAGTCCCTCCAGCTCCCCGCGCGGAACGCACAGCCGCCACTGCCATGGTTCTCCCCGCCGCCGTCACCGCCACCGCCTCCTTCCAACATCATGTCGCGTAGGCTCGTGTACTCGATGTTGCTCCCACACCCTGGGCTCCCACCGCTCCCGGTGCTGCTGCTCCGGCTTGTCGGCTTCGACCGCCCTCCCGATCGCGGCGTCCACACCTCCGGATCCATGGGACCAAATCGCTCACCGCCACCCCAATCGAATTCTTGTCTTGCTTACCCACAAGATTGTGTAGCCATCAATGAGGAGAGAGCGAAAATGAGAGGAGAGAAACGAGATGAATACTCCAACGGATACCCTTAGTTATAGGAGGGAAAAGCCTAATCCTGACCAACCAAACTTGGCAAGAAACTCTCTACAATTCTGCATGCCTCCCTCCCAAAATCTTTCAATGCGGTTAAGGCGCAAAGGGAGAATCTAATATCTTCTAAAATTGGGTTTCGAAAATATCCTCTGCATGTATCCGGAAGGTAATGATAGGATATCATGTAAATGTATGAACTCAGATATGAACTCAGCATTGTGTGGCCAGAAAATTACAGACATCACATCATGATGATCCAGGTAAAAGAGAGCAAATAAGGAATATATTTCCTCCATTCCAACAAAACATTCACATTAAATGCGATACAAATTTCAATTTTGTCGGGGTACATATTCTCTTATTAGAGTGCATCCATCCAATAACAAATTACAGAAGCAAAAGGGAAATACATTAACAACAAAAGGGCAACCAAAACTTCCTCGGAGCAATCTTGGAAATGACAAATGACCCAACATTTTTGTTCCGTACCAGGGAAATAATTGTGAGATATGACTAAGCATGATGATGTCGCAAACAATGTGCTCAGCCAACACAAAGATCTTCATATGCTTCTTCGTCTTGAGCTTATGGGGAACTGGGCCAAAGAGACGAGTGCTAGTCGGACCACGTGGTGACTATGGCTTTGTCATTGAATTTTGTCTTACTTTCTTAATGCAGGCTTCCGTCCTACTCTATAAATAAAGTCATAGGCCAAACGATTCAAGGTGTTGGGGATATCTTCGACAGTTGGGGTTCTTTTAGTCAGAGGGTGGCCGCCCGATCAAAATGGATGGACAGGATCGTATGGGCGGGACGGGTCAGGCAAGACACCGCCTCTAGCTCGTGGTTAGGAGGAGCGGACCTGACTGAACCGGTGAGCGTCTCGGCTCGGTTGGACCACTAGTTCGTTCGCTGGTTCAACTGTGAAGACAAACAGATTCACTATGAATTGTGTTAGGGCATCTCCAACTCCACCAGCAAATTCGGCATCTGATTGAGTTGCTCATATGAACTGTGTTTGTCCAAATACATTACAATTCCTCGAATTGTAATGTATTTGGACAAATACAGTCCAACTCCAAATGAACACACTATCATCTCCTTAAGCCGCTCATGAGTTGGTCGATGCTGAATTTGTTGATGTATTTGGACAAATCATCAAATATGGCCAGATTCTGATTTGCAAGTTGGATAGGATCACCCATGTTCTCAAATTTCAGATCTCCGGCAGCATATTCACCCTCATCCTTCATGATCATGTTGTGATGGTTTTTTTGTCCAAGGTTAAAGATGATACAGTTATGTGCCGATCACGGCTGCACATCAATTGCTCGACATTTTAGTTCATCGGCAAAGATGATAGACACCGAATGACACAACGGCTGAAAAAGGTGACAAGTGAGGACCTAATATCTGCTAAAATTGGATTCAAGAAATATATCGTGAAGCAGGGAGCAAATGTAATATGTTGTGAAAATGGAAGTCTGTCCTCATGTTCCAGGAATGTAATGATAGGACACTCTGTAAATGCACTAAATCAATAAGCAGAAAATTATAGGCAGCGCGTGATGATCCAGGTAAAACAGAGCAAATAAGGAACATATTTTCGCCGTTGCAGCAAAACATTCAGATTAAATGTGCTACAAAACTTGATCTGCCGAGGGCTCCCTATAGTTCGGTACACATTCTCCTTTTAGGGTACATCATTCTTCCAAACAAAAATTACCAAAAGAAAGGTGGAATGGCAACAGGGGCAACCAAAATATCTCTGGAGCAATGTTAATTCCGCTCCATGTGGAAATAAAAGAGATATGACTAAGCAGGGTAAGGTCTCAAACTATGTGTTCAGCCAACGCCAAGATCTTGAGATGCTTCTTCTTCCTGAGCTCATGAGGAACAGGACCGAAGACGCGAGTGCCAATCAGCTCGCCTTTGTTGTTCACGATGACGATAGCGTTGTCATCAAACTGGACCTCGCTGCCGTCACTGCGTCCTTTCTTCATAGCGGCACGGACAACCACACCGTAGACCACATCACCTTTCTTGACCTTGCCGCGAGGTTGCGCTTCCTTCACAGAACCAATTATCATGTCCCCAAGCCTAGCTCCTTTCTTCCCCCTCAAGGACTGTATGCACATGACCCGCTTGGCTCCAGAGTTGTCTACCACCTTGAGGTTGGTTCTCATCTGGATGAATGTCCTGATTTGCTGAAACCAGAACGAGGACACAGTTCACCTCTTGGAAAGCATACATGCTTAAAGCAAGAAGCAATTCAAGAGAACTACATACTCTAGCAATAATACTGATTGCTTTTGCACCACACACGAGGTCACACGGTTCTCTTTCTTTTTTTCAGAAAAGTAATTCACTTAATCTCTATGATGGTTCTGAGAAAACCGAAAATAATAAGAAAAATGCTCATGAAGACTGAAGAGTAAATAAAATACTGCCTCATAAATGAAACCATGAAAAATGGAGTTCAGTATGTCAAAGGAATCTAGTTTATAATCCTTATGGCATTGCTGGCATCGACAGAAAGACACAGATCTTGACAGCAACTATAAACACAAGCTATTGAACTATATCAAGCAAACGACTTCATAATTAAATACCAAGCTGGGCCATGTATGTCATTGGGGGACAAACAGTCGACACTTTGGAACTTTTGAGTCGCTAACACACTATAAGAAGCTGACAAATCTCTTACAGGAATACTGTCTTAATTCTCTGGCTAACGAAAAATATCAGAAGAGAAGAAAGTTTGAGGATGTGTTGAGATAAATGAAACATATACACTTGAACAGAGCAGTAGTACCTGGCTGATAGCGTCACAGTGAGATGGTCTTGTCACTGTTTCAGCAGACGAATTGATACCCCCATACAGATTGTTTCCAACGCTTCCCATCAACGTACGCCCAACTGCATGGATCAATAAGCATTTACATGATGTAAATCAATTGCCTGAGCATCACATTGCAGCATGGTAGGCCCAAAAAAAAACAAATTAATAGCAAGACATATTTGAAAGGAATCAAGGGTGCACAAGGTTTCAACTAGATACAGGCTTCCAAGATATCTTTTCTCACAGCGAGTAAATCGGCCGCATCTTTAGGAACCAGCTATTCTAGTTCCGTGAGCAAATTAATTGATAGGAATTAGGAAACCAATCGCAATCCACCTGGCCACGTCCTATCGGTACAAAGGTTGTTAACCCAGCAAACAAACAATGTGAACCATAGTCATGATATTTTGTCCAAGGTTAAGAACTTAAAATGATACAGATATGTCCTTTAGCTGATTCATCAGGCAAGACGATAGGCACAGGGGTTTCAACATGACAGCGGGTGAAACATGCATCCTTCATATGAACTGGTGATTCTTTTTTACTGCTGCTACCTCTCGAGTGGGGGTCATAGAAAGAAAAATTCTCACTGCCCAAGGACTTATCCATACATGGGATGAAAAGTGTGATGCGAGTGAGAAAAAATTGTATACCTGACGAGCACTTTGACCTCAGGAACGCCGCCATCTCCTGCAGTCACCCAAAGAATTTCCTGCAAACGAGAAATCCCGGAGCGAGGTTAGAGCCGACGCCGCGGCCGCGCACGAAACGGCAAGAAGAACGCGAACCCTACGGAGCCCTGAGAGATCCCTCGGGCCCGACCAACCAACCTCGTCGAACGAAGTGGACGCGAGGAGCTATCGGGTCCAGGGAGGCGGGGTACGGCGTCCCGGCGGCGCCGGCGGCGGCGACGAAGATAGAGAGGGGGTGAGGGAAATGAGCTCGGCGGAGTCGGGCGGCGGCGCCGGTGGTGGGGGGAGAGGGAATACAACACACAGAGGATCCTTCTGCGAGCGAGCGTCGCGCGGGCTGCTGCGGCCCAGGCCCATCGTATTGGGCCTTGTCCATGAGGCCCACAAATGAATGGCAGTGTGTGTACAGTTTGAGAAGTACACAGTAATATTTCCAGTTGGGACGCGGCGTTTCGGTGCCTAGGCTCATCTGCACCCGGTTAGAAAAAAATTCATAAAAAATTCAAAAGAAAATAAAAAACCATTTTTTTGTGCGGTAGAAACTTTGATGCGTGAGGCCCGCTCCATTTCAAATCATTTGGACATCAGTACATGAACAACAAACTTTTTTACAGACCCCCAATTTGTCTTTTTTGCCGAGAGCTGTTCAGATGTATGATTTGAAAATTGGAGTGGACCTCATGCATCAAATTTTGTACCGCACAAAAAGAAATTGGATTTTTTTAAAAAAAAATCTAGTGTATGTTTTGATTTTTTTTTCGTGAGCGCGGGTGTAGAGATGGATTTTCGTTCGAGTTGGCCCTTGTCTCCTTTGTTGCTTTCTTTATGTGATTAAATATAGTATTTGCATCATCATCAGGAACTGATGATAATATTTCTGATGGGTATAAACAGTCACAAACTTACAACAATGCAAAAACTGATTATGACAGAAAGACAAGTGCAGCCGTTCAGGAAGCTGAGAAATGAGAACTGAAGTGAGAAGCTCACTGGGGAAGCAACCAGGATACCAGGCAAGATAATGTGCCAAAGCTGCCAATCTACCAGGGACTGATGATATATATTTCTGAAACAAAGGAAAAGGATTGATAACCTCCCAACAAAATTGGACAAAATGTAGGACATCGCCTAGTCAGCATGTAACCGAAGGAATGGTTTCAAGGTCTAAGGAATAGCAAGAAAATCTGAAGATGACTCGAAGATACAGAGTGGTAGTTTTAAGATAACTCTCAAATACATGCCCGTCTGTGCTTGCTGATATGCTCAATCACTGTCAACCCTACAATTTGCACCTATAGGCATATCTCTGGTAATATGCTTACACTCACCATGCTTGAAACCTGCGATAGCCACAGAATTTTGAACCAAGATTTCAAACCACCATTCAGAGAAAGCCAGGGTTTGCTCAAAACCACAAGTACCCAAAGTACAGTGCACACACTACTAAACAAAAATGAACACAAAATAACAATGACTGGTTAACTACTAAACAAAAATGAACACAAAATAACAATGACTGGTTAATTTCATGATACTATTAAACGGCAGGAGAGCATCGTCCACGCAATAACATCACATGCATAACTTGCTCATAGTAAGTAGAGAACAAATGTTCACTGTCGTCTACAATCTGATGAAACACAAAGTACTCCATATATAGAAAAGGATCACATGCGCGCACACACAAAACTGTTTGGTTCCATTACTCTTCCGTAAGATTCTCTTCGGTCTTCAGCTGAGAAACTAGAACCTTCTGCTTGGCTACATAGTTCTCGGTCTCCTTCTTGGGAACCATGCCGATATCCTGATCCAGCTCCTTGGCGTCGCTCTTTCGCACCATGCTCTTACCAGCCTTCTGTCTGTTATAGGAGAAAAACAGTGTGTGTTAGACGAAGAAACCACTCCCAGAATAAGCAGAAAATGAATAATCAAGGTACAGCAACCGACCTCTCTGTAATGTGTTTCTTCTGCCGTTCATGTCTGATCTTCGTGATAAGCGGGATGGCCTTCAGAGTCTGCTCAGTGACGTTACGGTCGTAGCGCTCCGGCCTGTTCCTCTTCCTCTCGAACTCAAACGTGGCATCCTGGAAGATTCAAACAATGATTCGATTATGACCCACACATCACCATCTAGCTACTGGCAGGATATAGAAGATGGGTCTGTCTAGGACACATCTAGATGTGACATAGTTATGTCACATCTAAGCTGATTTTCACTCTGTTTGTGGTCTATTTTTTTTGTCCTAGTTTTTTTTGTTTCTTGTTGATGCATTATATACTTGTGGGAGGTTAGATGTGACATCCTTAAAAAACATCTAGATGTGAATTAGACAAACTGATAGAAGATAGCAAAGCTCGTTACCTGTGTCATGTCCTTTCCACGCAGGCGCCTGTACGCCTTGGTCCACTTAACCTTGCGAGGGTTCCTCTTCATCTTGAAGTTCTTGTGGCATTTTGATCGGCAGAACCGAAAGATCTAACAAAGCAGAGGCAAGACCTGGTTACATGCTATGCCATCAACCAAATCCACACAGAGGCAGAAGTGAAGCTACACAAGCTACTACCAAGGCAGGAACGGCACAAGAATTATTGTATATTCAGCTTTTCGTAAGGCTACAGGTGTCCAGCCAGAACCAAATACAAGCAGAGGTGAAGCTAAACGGTTTATATTTATGAATTGAATCCCATACAATTGCTCTACATTCACTTTTTCATACGGTGTGCTTTCTCCCATGTTAATCTCTCTAAAAAAATTCAGAGGCGATGCAAGGCATAGGTACAGAAACAAAGTACTCCCTCTGTAAAGAAATATAAACGCTCTTATATTTCCTTACAGAGGGAGAACCGTAGCTGTTCACCATCAGGTTCTTGATACGACGAGAAAGACCTAAGAAATTAGATGTAAGACCTGGTTACATGCCATGCCCCCAACCAAATCCAGATACAGGCAGAAGTGAAGCTACACAAGCTACTACCAAGGCAGGAACGGCACAAGAATTATTGTATATTCAGCTTTTCGTAAGGCTACAGGTGTCCAGCCAGAACCAAATACAAGCAGAGGTGAAGCTAAACGGTTTATATTTATGAATTGAATCCCATACAATTGCTCTACATTCACTTTTTCATACGGTGTGCTTTCTCCCATGTTAATCTCTCTAAAAAAATTCAGAGGCGATGCAAGGCATAGGTACAGAAACAAAGTACTCCCTCTGTAAAGAAATATAAACGCTCTTATATTTCCTTACAGAGGGAGAACCGTAGCTGTTCACCATCAGGTTCTTGATACGACGAGAAAGACCTAAGAAATTAGATGTAAGACCTGGTTACATGCCATGCCCCCAACCAAATCCAGATACAGGCAGAAGTGAAGCTACACAAGCTACTTCCAAGGCAGGAACCCCGCAAGAATTGTTGCATCTTCAGCTTTTGATAAGGCTGCAGGTGTGCAGCCAAATCCAAATACAAGCACAAGTGAAGCTAGACAGATTACTTATGAACCGAATCACAGGAGAATTGCTCTATTTTCACCTTTTTTTCAATTCTGTGCACTTTCTTTCTCCCATGTTAAATTGATTCTCTCTGAAAAAATTCGTATGGCTACTACAGGTGTGACAAAAATACAAGCAGAAGTGAAGCTAAACATACTTTCAATGAACCGAACCGCATAAACAATGCCCTATTTTCACTTTTTCATGCCGTGCGAATATTCCTCGCCGCCAGGATCTTAATAATACACGAAAATAGCATGGCGCCCAAACATATGCCGATACCACAACCACATGGACGGACGGACGGACGGACGGCACCACAGGCACAGGCTACTGACAGAAATAACAGATATTGATAGGTGGATACCTTGGCGTCGTTGCGGACGAACTGGATGCCGTGGCCGGGGTAGACGGTGGAGGAGCAGAACCAGCACTTCTCCAACCTCATGGCGCCGCCTCCTCGGTGACCCCGGGCGCACGCGGCGGCAGCAGCTGATCGACGGATGAGCAAACGAACACCGTCCGCGGGTCAGAAAGAGGGGGGAGCGGACTCCAATCGATAGAACAGAAGGGGGGAGGCAAACCTTAGGTCGGCTGCGGGCGAGGGGACTCGCCGCGATGGGGGCGGCGGCGGCCGCCGAGGGAGGGGAGGGGGGGAGACGGGACGAGGCGGAAGCGGAGGAAGGGTTTGGCTGCGGTCGGCGGTGGGGGTTCTTCTAGTCGCCGAGCGGCCGTCCGATCGGAATGGACGGACAGGATCGTTTGGGCGAGACGGGGCGTCTGGCTCGCATGTGGAGCGGACCTGGCCGAACCGGTGTGCGCCTCGGCTCGGTCGGACCACCGGTTCGTTCGCAGGTTCAGGTTCAACTGTGAAGCCGGGCAAGATTGAGATCAAACTCGGACGGCAGAGAAGTTGTTGCAGCCTCGAGCGATGGTAATTCTTCCTCGGCAGCCAGAGTAATTTTTCTTTTACAAGATCAGCTGTACTTCCTTCGATTCATGTTAGTTGTTGCGGTCTTAGGACAACTTTTGTACAATGTGTTATACTATGACCGCGACAAGAACATTGATCGGAGGGGGTAGTTTATTCGAAAATGAGCAGAGAGACTCTCGGCTCGTAGAGGGACCCCGCCCAGTGGCAATTGTGCCCGTACCCCACGCACGCAAGATCGCTGAGCTCTCTCCCCATCCGGCCCAATTGCCGCTGCCTCTAGTAGAGGAGGTCAGGGACATAAAACTATTTCGACCGATCACTCATTTTTATTGTAGAATAATTTGTGATACTTATTATGCCTACACAATTTACATAAAAATGGCACACACTTTATAATCATTGAATTTATAGACGGTCTTCGATCATCGTTGCTAGAGGAAATAGGAATCGACACCGAGAGGCTCTAAATGGCAATGTATTTATCGATTGAGTGTGTGTGACACGAAGGTGCCCTACTCATCCACCGCATTATTTTAGCACATGAGTACGCTTTTACAGGCAGTTATGTTTTGCTATCTTCGCCTTTATGTTCTGTATAGTAATACTATATATTTCTCATGTCATATATAGGATCTCATCTCATCGGATGCACACTCCCTACCATAATCCAGTTTCAACAATTAGGAACAGTGGCCAAACACTCCGGAATCTTAGTTTAGACACCAAAAACATTGAAGAAAATTCTTACCATACACCACATTAAGACCACCCGCAAAAAAAATACACCACATTAAGACATGGCTAAAATCACCGATCACCGAATAGGCTACAAAATCTCGTATGTTCATCAACCACATAGCCTGGCTTCCTTGGACGACGACTGTTGGAAATATGCCCTAGAGGCAATAATAAAAGCATTACTATTATATTTCTTTGTTCATGATAATTGTCTTTATTCATGCTATAACTGTATTATCCGGAAATCGTAATACACGTGTGAATACATAGACCATAATATGTCCCTAGTAAGCCTCTAGTTGACTAGCTCGTTGATCAACAGATAGTCATGATTTCCTGGCTATGGACATTGGATGTCATTGATAACGGGATCACATCATTAGGAGAATGATGTGATGGACAAGACCCAATCCTAAGCATAGTACAAAGATCGTGTAGTTCGTTTGCTAGAGCTTTTCCAATGTCAAGTATCTTTTCCTTTGACCATGAGATCGTGTAACTCCCGGATACCGTAGGAGTGCTTTGGGTGTATCAAACGTCACAACGTAACTGGGTGACTATAAAGGTGCATTACAGGTATCTCCGAAAGTGTCTGTTGGGTTGACACGGATCGAGACTGGGATTTGTCACTCTGGATAACAGAGAGGTATCACTGGGCCCACTCGGTAATGCATCATCATTATGAGCTCAAGGTGACCAAGTGGTTGATCACGGGATCATGCATTACGGTACGAGTAAAGTGACTTGCCGGTAACGAGACTGAACAAGGTATTGGGATACCGACGATCGAGTCTCGGGCAAGTAACATACCGATTGACAAAGGGAATTGTATACGGGTTGATTAATCCTCGACATCGTGGTTCATCCGATGAGATCATCGTGGAGCATGTGGGAGCCATCATGGGTATCCAGATCCCGCTGTTGGTTATTGACCGGAGAGTCGTCTCGGTCATGTCTGCTTGTCTCCCGAACCCGTAGGGTCTACACACTTAAGGTTCGGTGACGCTAGGGTTATGAAGATATGAATATGCAGTAACCCGAATGTTGTTCGGAGTCCCGGATGAGATCCCGGACGTCACGAGGAGTTCCGGAATGGTCCGGAGGTAAAGAATTATATATAGGAAGTGCTGTTTCGGCCATCGGGACAAGTTTCGGGGTTATCGGTATTGTACCGGGACCACCGGAGGGGTCCCGGGGGCCCACCGGGTGGGGCCACCTATCCCGGAGGGCCCCATGGGCTGAAATAGGAGGGAACCCAGCCCATAGTGGGCTGGGGCGCCACCCCCTATAGGCCCATGCGCCTAGGGTTTCACCACGGAGGAGTCCAAGTGGTGGAAGGCACCCCGAGGTGCCTTGGGGGGAGGGAAACCTCCCCTTGGCAGCCGCACCTAGGAGATTGGATCTCCTAGGCTGCGCACCAACCCCCCTTGGCCCTCCTATATATAGTGGGGGAGAGGAGGGATTTCATACCTCAGCCTTTGGTGCTTCCTCTCTCCCCGTTACGTCTCTCTCTCGTAGTATAGGCGAAGCCCTGCTACTGTGACGCCCTGCATCCACCACCACGCCGTCGTGCTGCTGGATCTTCATCAACCTCTCTTCCCCCCTTGCTGGATCAAGAAAGGAGGAGACGTCATCCGTTCCGTACGTGTGTTGAACGCGGAGGCACCGTCCGTTCGGTGCTTGATCATCGGTGATTTGAATCACGTCGTGTTCGACTACATCATCCCCGTTCTTTGAACGCTTCCGCTCGCGATCTACAAGGTACGTAGATGCATCTAATCACTCGTTGCTAGATGAACTCCTAGATGGATCTTGGTGAAACGAGTAGGAAAAATTTTTGTTTTCTGCAACGTTCCCCAACAGTGGCATCATGAGCTAGGTCTATGCGTAGTTCTCTTGCACGAGTAGAACACAAAGTAGTTGTGGGCGTTGATTTTGTTCAATATGCTTGCCGTTACTAGTCTTATCTTGATTCGGCGGCATCGTGGGATGAAGCGGCCCGGACCGACCTTACACGTACTCTTACGTGAGACAGGTTCCACCGACTGACATGCACTAGTTGCATAAGGTGGCTAGCGGGTGTCTGTCTCTCCTACTTTAGTCGGATCGGATTCGATGAAAAGGGTCCTTATGAAGGGTAAATAGCAATTGGCATATCACGTTGTGGTCATTGCGTAGGTAAGAAACGTTCTTGCTAGAAACCCATAGCAGCCACGTAAAACATGCAAACAACAATTAGAGGACGTTTAACTTGTTTTTGCAAGGTATGCTATGTGATGTGATATGGCCAAAAGGATGTGATGAATGATATATGTGATGTATGAGATTGATCATGTTCTTGTACAAGGAATCACGACTTACATGTCGATGAGTATGACGATCTACAAGGATGATCATGGAGCCCCAAGATGGAGATCAAAGGAGCTATGTGATATTGGCCATATCATGTCACTATTATTATTTGATTACATGTGATGTTTATCATGTTTTGCATCTTGTTTACTTAAAACGACGGTAGTAAATAAGATGATCCCTTACAAAAATTTCAAGAAGTGTTCTCCCCTAACTGTGCACCGTTGCTACAGTTCGTCGCTTCGAAGCACCACGTGTTAATCGGGTGTGATAGATCCTTTCGTTCACATACAACGGGTGTAAGAAGTTTTACACATGCAAAAACACTTAGGGTTAACTTGACGAGCCTAAGCATGTGAAGACATGGCCTCGGAACACAGAGACCGAAAGGTCGAACACGAGTCGTATGGAAGATACGATCAACATGGAGATGTTCACCGACGATGACTAGTCCGTCTCACGTGTTAATCGGACACGGCTTAGTTGACTCGGATCGTGTAACACTTAGATGACTAGAGGGATGTCTAATCTGAGTGGGAGTTCATTAATAATTTGATTAGATGAACTTAATTATCATGAACTTAGTCTAAAATCTTTACAATATGTCCTGTAGATCAAATGGCCAACGTTGTATTCAATTTCAATGCGTTCCTAGAGAAAACCAAGCTGAAAGACGATGGCAGCAACTATACGGACTGGGTCCGGAACCTGAGGATCATCCTCATAGCTGCCAAGAAAGATTATGTCCTACAAGCACCGCTAGGTGATCCACCCGTCCCACAGAACCAAGACGCTATGAACGCTTGGCAGACACGTACTGATGACTACTCCCTCGTTCAGTGCGGCATGCTTTATAGCTTAGAGCCGGGGCTCCAAAAGCGTTTTGAGAGACATGGAGCATATGAGATGTTCGAAGAGCTAAAAATGGTTTTTCAAGCTCATGCCCGGATCGAGAGATACGAAGTCTCCGATAAGTTCTTCAGCTGTAAGATGGAGGAAAATAGTTCTGTCAGTGAGCACATACTCACTATGTCTGGGTTGCATAACCGCTTGACTCAGCTGGGAGTTAATCTCCCGGATGACGCGGTCATTGACAGAATCCTCCAGTCGCTTCCACCAAGCTACAAGAGCTTTGTGATGAACTTCAATATGCAGGGGATGGTAAAAACCATTCCTGAAGTATTTGCTATGCTGAAATCAGCAGAGGTAGAAGTCAAGAAGGAACATCAAGTGTTGATGATGAATAAAACCACTAAGTTCAAGAAGGGCAAGGGTAAAAAGAACTTCAAGAAGGACGGCAAGGAAGTTGCTGCGCCCGACAAGCAAGCTGTCGGGAAGAAGTCAAAGAATGGACCCAAGCCTGAGACAGAGTGCTTTTATTGCAAAGGGAAGGGTCACTGGAAGCGGAACTGCCCCAAATACTTAGCGGATAAGAAGGCCGGCAACACCAAAGGTATATTTGATATACATGTGATTGATGTGTACCTTACCAGTACTCGTAGTAACTCCTGGGTATTTGATACCGGTGCCGTTGCTCATATTTGTAACTCACCACAGGAGCTGCGGAATAAACGGAAACTGGAGAAGGACGAGGTGACGATGCGCGTCGGGAATGGTTCCAAGGTCGATGTGATCGCCGTCGGCACGCTACCTCTACATTTACCTACGGGATTAGTTATAAACCTCAATAATTGTTATTTAGTGCCATGTCTGAGCATGAACATTGTATCAGGATCTCGTTTAATACCAGATGGCTACTCATTTAAATCCGAGAATAATGGTTGTTCTATTTATATGAGAGATATGTTTTATGGTCATGCTCCGATAGTCAATGGTTTATTCTTAATGAATCTCGAGCGTATTACTACACATATTCATAGTGTGAATACCAAAAGATGTAAAGTTGATAATGATAGTCCCACATACTTGTGGCACTGCCGCCTTGGTCACATAGGTGTCAAACGCATGAAGAAGCTCCATGCAGATGGACTTTTAGAGTCTCTTGATTATGAATCATTTGACACGTGCGAACCATGCCTCATGGGTAAAATGACCAAGACTCCGTTCTCAGGAACAATGGAGCGAGCAACCAACTTATTGGAAATCATACATACTGATGTGTGCGGTCCAATGAGTGTTGAGGCTCGCGGTGGCTATCGTTATGTTCTCACCCTCACTGATGACTTAAGTAGATATGGGTATGTCTACTTAATGAAACACAAGTCTGAAACCTTTGAAAAGTTCAAGGAATTTCAGAGTGAAGTTGAGAATCAACGTGACAGGAAAATCAAGTTTCTACGATCAGATCGTGGAGGAGAATACTTGAGTCACGAATTTGGCACACACTTAAGAAAATGTGGAATAGTTTCACAACTAACGCCGCCTGGAACACCTCAGCGTAATGGTGTGTCCGAACGTCGTAATCGCACTCTATTAGATATGGTGCGATCTATGATGTCTCTTACCGATTTACCGTTATCTTTTTGGGGCTATGCTTTAGAGACTGCCGCATTCACTTTAAATAGGGCTCCGTCGAAATCCGTTGAGACGACACCGTATGAATTATGGTTTGGGAAGAAACCTAAGCTGTCGTTTCTAAAAGTTTGGGGATGCGATGCTTATGTCAGGAAACTTCGACCTGAAAAGCTTGAACCCAAGTCGGAAAAATGCGTCTTCATAGGATACCCTAAAGAAACTTATGGGTATACCTTCTACCTCAGATCCGAAGGCAAGATCTTTGTTGCCAGGAATGGATTCTTTCTAGAGAAAGAGTTTCTCTCGAAAGAAGTAAGTGGGAGGAAAGTAGAACTTGATGAAGTATTGCCTCTTGAACCGGTAAATGGCGCAACTCAAGAAAATGTTCCTGAGGTGCCTACACCGACTAGAGAGGAAGTTATTGATGATGATCAAGATACTTCTGATCAAGCTCCTACTGAAATTTGAAGGTCCACAAGGACACGTTCCGCACCAGAGTGGTACGGCAACCCTGTCTTGGAAATCATGTTGTTAGACAACGGTGAACCTTCGAACTATGAAGAAGCGATGGCAGGCCCGGATTCCGACAAATGGCTAGAAGCCATGAAATCCGAGATAGGATCCATGTATGAAAACGAAGTATGGACTTTGACTGACTTGCCCGTTGAACGGCGAGCCATAGAAAATAAATGGATCTTTAAGAAGAAGACAGACGCGGATGGTAATGTGACCATCTATAAAGCTAGGCTTGTCGCTAAGGGTTATCGACAAGTTCAAGGGGTTGACTACGATGAGACTTTCTCACCGGTAGCGAAGCTGAAGTCCGTCCGAATCATGTTAGCGATTGCCGCATTCTATGATTATGAAATATGGCAAATGGACGTCAAAACGGCATTCCTTAATGGTTTCCTTAAGGAAGAATTGTATATGATGCAGCCGGAAGGTTTTGTCGATCCTAAGAATGCTAACAAGGTGTGCAAGCTCCAACGCTCGATTTATGGGCTGGTGCAAGCATCTCGGAGTTGGAACATTCGCTTTGATGAGATGATCAAAGCGTTTGGGTTTACGCAGACTTATGGAGAAGCCTGCGTTTACAAGAAAGTGAGTGGGAGCTCTGTAGCATTTCTCATACTATATGTAGATGACATACTTTTGATGGGAAATGATATAGAACTCTTGGACAGCATCAAGGCCTACTTGAATAAAAGTTTTTCAATGAAGGACCTTGGAGAAGCTGCTTATATATTAGGCATCAAGATCTACAGAGATAGATCAAGACGCCTCATAGGTCTTTCACAAAGCACATACCTTGATAAGATTTTGAAGAAGTTCAAAATGGATCAGTCCAAGAAAGGATTCTTGCCTGTTTTGCAAGGTATGAAATTGAGCTCAGCTCAATGTCCGACCACGGCAGAAGAGATAGAAGAGATGAGTGTCATCCCCTATGCCTCAGCCATAGGTTCTATTATGTATGCCATGCTGTGTACCAGACCTGATGTAAACCTTGCCGTAAGTTTGGTAGGAAGGTACCAAAGTAATCCCGGCAAGGAACACTGGACAGCGGTCAAGAATATCCTGAAGTACCTGAAAAGGACTAAGGAAATGTTTCTCGTTTATGGAGGTGACGAAGAGCTCGTCGTAAAGGGTTACGTCGACGCTAGCTTCGACACAGATCTGGATGACTCTAAGTCACAAACCGGATACGTGTATATGTTGAATGGTGGAGCAGTGAGCTGGTGCAGCTGCAAACAGAGCGTCGTGGCGGGATCTACATGTGAAGCGGAGTACATGGCAGCCTCGGAGGCAGCACATGAAGCAATATGGATGAAGGAGTTCATCACCGACCTAGGAGTCATACCCAATGCGTCGGGGCCAATCAAACTCTTTTGTGACAACACTGGAGCTATTGCACTTGCCAAGGAGCCCAGGTTTCACAAGAAGACAAGGCACATCAAGCGTCGCTTCAACTCCATTCGTGAAAATGTTCAAGATGGAGACATAGAGATTTGTAAAGTACATACGGACCTGGATATAGCAGATCCGTTGACTAAACCTCTCCCTAGGGCAAAACATGATCAACACCAGAATTCCATGGGTGTTCGATTCATCACAATGTAACTAGATTATTGACTCTAGTGTAAGTGGGATACTGTTGGAAATATGCCCTAGAGGCAATAATAAAAGCATTATTATTATATTTCTTTGTTCATGATAATTGTCTTTATTCATGCTATAACTGTATTATCCGGAAATCGTAATACACGTGTGAATACATAGACCATAATATGTCCCTAGTAAGCCTCTAGTTGACTAGCTCGTTGATCAACAGATAGTCATGATTTCCTGGCTATGGACATTGGATGTCATTGATAACGGGATCACATCATTAGGAGAATGATGTGATGGACAAGACCCAATCCTAAGCATAGTACAAAGATCGTGTAGTTCGTTTGCTAGAGCTTTTCCAATGTCAAGTATCTTTTCCTTTGACCATGAGATCGTGTAACTCCCGGATACCGTAGGAGTGCTTTGGGTGTATCAAACGTCACAACGTAACTGGGTGACTATAAAGGTGCATTACAGGTATCTCCGAAAGTGTCTGTTGGGTTGACACGGATCGAGACTGGGATTTGTCACTCTGGATAACAGAGAGGTATCACTGGGCCCACTCGGTAATGCATCATCATTATGAGCTCAAGGTGACCAAGTGGTTGATCACGGGATCATGCATTACGGTACGAGTAAAGTGACTTGCCGGTAACGAGACTGAACAAGGTATTGGGATACCGACGATCGAGTCTCGGGCAAGTAACATACCGATTGACAAAGGGAATTGTATACGGGTTGATTAATCCTCGACATCGTGGTTCATCCGATGAGATCATCGTGGAGCATGTGGGAGCCATCATGGGTATCCAGATCCCGCTGTTGGTTATTGACCGGAGAGTCGTCTCGGTCATGTCTGCTTGTCTCCCGAACCCGTAGGGTCTACACACTTAAGGTTCGGTGACGCTAGGGTTATGAAGATATGAATATGCAGTAACCCGAATGTTGTTCGGAGTCCCGGATGAGATCCCGGACGTCACGAGGAGTTCCGGAATGGTCCGGAGGTAAAGAATTATATATAGGAAGTGCTGTTTCGGCCATCGGGACAAGTTTCGGGGTTATCGGTATTGTACCGGGACCACCGGAGGGGTCCCGGGGGCCCACCGGGTGGGGCCACCTATCCCGGAGGGCCCCATGGGCTGAAATAGGAGGGAACCCAGCCCATAGTGGGCTGGGGCGCCACCCCCTATAGGCCCATGCGCCTAGGGTTTCACCACGGAGGAGTCCAAGTGGTGGAAGGCACCCCGAGGTGCCTTGGGGGGAGGGAAACCTCCCCTTGGCAGCCGCACCTAGGAGATTGGATCTCCTAGGCTGCGCACCAACCCCCCTTGGCCCTCCTATATATAGTGGGGGAGAGGAGGGATTTCATACCTCAGCCTTTGGTGCTTCCTCTCTCCCCGTTACGTCTCTCTCTCGTAGTATAGGCGAAGCCCTGCTACTGTGACGCCCTGCATCCACCACCACGCCGTCGTGCTGCTGGATCTTCATCAACCTCTCTTCCCCCCTTGCTGGATCAAGAAAGGAGGAGACGTCATCCGTTCCGTACGTGTGTTGAACGCGGAGGCACCGTCCGTTCGGTGCTTGATCATCGGTGATTTGAATCACGTCGTGTTCGACTACATCATCCCCGTTCTTTGAACGCTTCCGCTCGCGATCTACAAGGTACGTAGATGCATCTAATCACTCATTGCTAGATGAACTCCTAGATGGATCTTGATGAAACGAGTAGGAAAATTTTTTGTTTTCTACAACGTTCCCCAACAACGACAACATCAGAAGACTCAAGAGCACGAGTAGGTTTATTACTACAAAATCTACAGTGACGAGGACAAAACATGATTTGAGCTTCAATAAGACTAGTCAGAACGAAAAACTAAGAAGCTTACTGAAAGCATCGTCCAATTTCACCATAATATAATTTCTAGGGGTGACTTCAAACGATAAAAAAATAGAAGATTGCATCACCTTCTTTTTACATTTTAAACTCATGTCCATGGTTTGTTTTATGCCAATGTTCTTCTTGTTGACATCGAACAATCATAGTATGTGACCTTAGCGGTGGCAGGCATGCATGTGATCAGGGTCGTGCATAACCCATCCCAACATGGGCGCGCACACAGCTTCGGATCCACCATGAGCGCACACAGCTTCGGATCCACCATAATATAATACTCGTCGCATGCACGTCCCATCCTTGCCGGTCATTGTCATAGCGATCATGGTTGTGCAGAATCTGCTCCACCATGAGCGCGTGCATGGCGGTGGTGCTCGTTGCAGGGTGGTCGATCCAAGTTTTGGTGGTCTCGCAACGCTAAAGATTATTTAGGGTTCGATGAAATATCCATCAATAATTTTAGATTTGTTTCTTTTGAGATGCCAAATGTTCCTTGTCTGCAAGCATGATTGACTTCATCCATCTACTGTGTGATTGTTATAGGTTTTACCTGGTCGACGAAGTGTAAAGTAGAAGGTTAGGAATTAGCTGCTCCTCTCTTTGCTTCTCACTTACTCTCTGATTTTGACTTGCTAATATGCGGATTTTGTAAAATGGATGTATGCAGATCTGGGAAAGAAGGGAGGAAGAGAATTATAGCGGATGGAACTGATTTATCTCTCTCATAAACGTGATTCTTTTTAGGTATAGTTTTCTTTATTCAGCATTTTATTTTACGTGTGCGTCGGCTCGGTCGGACCACCGGTTCGTTCGCTGGTTCGACTGTGAAGCCGGGCAAGATTGAGATCAATCGGATGGCAGAGAAGTTGTTGCAGCCTCGAGCGATGGTAATTCTTCCTTGGCAGCCAGCCTCAACAGCTCGAATGCCCTATCACAACTCTTTGTAAAAGGAGACTTAGTCATCTTGCCGAGCAAGCATGATTCGCATGTCTCGAACGACCCAAAGCCGGTCGAAGTTAGGAGCCCATCATCATGGAGCTTCTTCATGCATTTCAGACTAATGTGTCCAAGCCGGCAATGCCAGAAGTATGTCGGATTTATCTCATTAGGCTTATGCCTCTTGACATTCACATTATAGACCGGTTCATGTTCTAGATTCAATATAAATAACTCATCAACAATGGGTGCATAGCCGTGGAACATACCATTCAAATAAATCAAACAACCATTTTCCTTTAAATTGAATTCATAACCCTGACTCATCAAGCATGAGGCAGAAATAATGTTCCGACTAAGTGCAGGAATGTAATAAAAATTATTCAATTCCAAAATAAATTCAGAAGGAAGCTGGAGCTGCATCGTGTCGACCTCCAACGCAGCAACTCTTGCGTTGTTGTCGACCCTGATGTCAATCTCCCCTTGCGCCACACGCCTAGTTCTTACCAGCCCCTGCATCGAGTTGCAAATGTGAACAACTGATCCGGTATCAAATACCCAAGAGCTGCTAGGTATGTCAGCAAGGTAAATGTCTATAACATATGCAACAAGTGTACCTTTGCCTGAAGCAGCATTTCCGGCCTTCTTGCCATGCTCTGCAAGCCACTTGCTACAGTTCCTTTTCCAGTGACCAGTTTCCTTGCAATGATAGCAAATGGTCTTTGAGTCCTGTCCAGACTTCGGCGCAGCGGAGGAGGTTACCGTCTCCGTGCCTTTTGCCTTAGCCTTTTTCTTGGACCAACTCTTTTTGAACTTAGCCGATTTCTGCACCATCAACACTTGATGCGTGCCTTTCTTAATATCCTGCTCTGCCACTTTGAGCATCCCATGCAATTCAGTGAGATTCTTATCCATGCCATGCATATGATAGTTCGAGATGAACGTCCCATAGCTGGGCAGAAGAGAACCCAGAACTGCATCAGTAGCCAGCTCATCCAAGAGCAGGAAGCCCAACCGATCCAAAGCTTGCACATATCCGATATCTTGATCACATGCGGGCTCAGTGGATCACCTTCCTTCAGCTTACAATCCATCAAGAATCGCCAGACGTTGAACCTTTCGGTCCTAGCCTGCACCTGAAACATACTCTTGAGACTCTCGATCATATCGAAAGCCCCAACATTTTCGAAATGCTGCTGCAAATCGGGCTCCATACAAGCCAGCATGAGGCAGCTGATCTCGTTTGATTCATCAACGAGTTTCTGGTAGGCATTCTTGGTTGTGGTACTAGCATTATCGGCAGGTTCCTCTGGAAGCGGATCCTCTAGAACATGTTCCTTTTTATCATGCTTGAGAACAATTCTCAAATTTCTATACTAGGTAGTAAAGTTTGTTCCATTCAGTTTATCCTTTTCCAGAATTGATTTCAATACAAAGTTAGGTTGAGCAGGTGGTGCCATTGATCTACAATAGAAAAATATGCAATCACTAAGCAATGTGTTTATATAGAGTAATTCTAGCCTTAAACAGAAATACTCCCACTGAAGTCAGCATCCCTCCGCGAAGTCTCAGTGATTCAGGATCCGACTAGCACATGTGACTAGTTAGCTTTAGCATCACTGCTAAATAACATGCCTATCCGGTAAGCAACTCCTTACTAATCGTATCTCTATACGACTCCTGTCGGTCGGGTAGGTATCTCATACCCCGGCTTCTGACCTCTTTTGCCGCAAGGCCCAAAACCGTTTTGATAGCCTTGTCAAGTTAACCTAATGAAGTGCATGTCCGTGTCCGACACGAACCCTTCAGTTCAAGGACACCTAGCAGCACCCCAATTTTATGAGCCCACTACTAGCCGTACTTGGCGTGCGAAGGTGCAACATCGGGAATGGCAATTTACTTGATATTCATGAGAGATATTTCTACCATTCTAACATGCATAGAAACAAAGAAGCATAACAATCACAAGTAAAACATATATTGTGAAATAGTATGGCTCCTTCATGGATGTTCTTCCAGGTCGGCTCCAACTCCGATGACCATCTAGAAACTCCATATTGTTTGTCACGCCAGGCCGCCAAGCCGCTAACCTGATCTCTATTATCCAAATACTACAACTAGTAATGAATTTTACATAGAGTCACAAGTCGACACGCAGGTTGTTATACAATATAATGATAGCACTTTGGCTCCTGCCGGCTGACAAACATGACACGCAGGCCATGTATAATTTACATACATGCATCACATACACATGAGCCATACTATTCACATCAAACCCTGCAAAATAAAGTTATGCATATAATCGCATTCTACCGGTTTTGAGTGATCGTGTACGAAATACAAGGCGCTACGCACAAGCCGGTCCCACTAGCCGGTTAGCGGGCGGGGTTCGAAGGGGCAGCGCCCCTCGCGGGTGCGGGCAGCGCCCGACGTTTTTGGAAATCACAGATCACATCTGAACTCCGATCACGCCGAATTCTCTGATCTGACCGATCTTATCGATCATCGCAAGCCCGATTCGGTTTTACGTTTCACTGTTAACCCCGATGGCGGATACCGACCGGTAGGGGTAGGTTGTGTCATGACCTCATCGATTCCGATCATCAGAAAACATAGCCACATCGATCCCCATGTGCAGTTGGTCTCATCAACCGTACACACAGCCAATCTCATCAACGACAATAGATCTCATATATCGCCTCCACAGATCTAATATGCATGCAAACTGAATCCAAATCCTATAGCAGCATGGTTCTGGACAAACCCGAAACCTACCTTTATAACTACCCAGTTACGGAGTAGTGTTTGGTCGGCCCAAAGCAAGTCTGTCACCATCCCGAGTACATGCGTCAGCTCAGGTCTTAAGACATAGAACATATGTTGTACTAGAGACTCATAGATGACACATCGCTGCGTCTCATAGTTGGGTCTGTCTGACTCGGACCTTATCTTGACTCGGATCCGACTACGTCGAATCCGACCAGATCCTTCCAAGTCCATATTATCCGGTTAGCATCCAATGCTCCATGGCTAGTGAGACCAAGTCATCGACCGTGTCATATGCTAGTCTAGTTGGCTGCGTGTCCACACAGCCCTTTCGAATAGGGACCTTTTAGGACAGTCATCATACAATGCATAGTCCCACAAACAAGTCACGTACTTGCTGATATACATCATTGATAATGTCCAAGGACTATCTTTATTCATAAACACATCGGAACTATCATCATACATGATTGCCTCTAGGGCATATCTCCAACATTCACTTGGTTCCTTGATACGTCTCCAACGTATCTATAATTTTTGATTGTTCCATGCTATTATATTATCAACCTTGGATGTTTTATGCATTTATATGCTATTTTATATGATTTTGGGGACTAACCTATTAACCCAGAGCCCAGTGCCAGTTTCTGTTTTTTTCCTTGTTTTAGAGTATCGCAGAAAAGGAAAATCAAACGGAGTCCAATTGACCTGAAACTTCATGGAACTTATTTTTGGACCAGAAGAAGCCCATGGAGTATCGGAGTTGGACCAGGAGAGTCCCGGGCTACCCACGAGGGTGGGGGCGTGCCCACCCCCCTGGGCGCGCCCCCTGCCTCGTGGACAGCCCGGAGGTCCACCGACGTACTTCTTCCTCCCATATATACCCATATACCCTAAAAACTTCGGGGAGCACAATAGATCGGGAGTTCCTCCGCCAAAAGCCTCTGTAGCCACTGAAAACCAATCTAGACCCATTCTGGCACCCTGCCGGAGGGGGAATCCCTCTCCGGTGGCCATCTTCATCATCCCGGCGCTCTCCATGACGAGGAGGGAGTAGTTCTCCCTCGGGGCTGAGGGTATGTACCAGTAGCTATGTGTTTGATCTCTCTCTCTCTCTCTCTCTCGTGTTCTTGAGGTGGTACGATCTTGATGTATCGTAAGCTTTGCTATTATAGTTGGATCTTATGATGTTTCTCCCCCTCTACTCTCTTGTAATGGATTGAGTTTTCCCTTTGAAGTTATCTTATCGGATTGAGTCCTTAAGGATTTGAGAACACTTGATGTATGTCTTGCGTGGGATACCCGTGGTGACAATGGGGTATTCTATTGATCCACTTGATGTATGTTTTGGTGATCAACTTGCGGGTTCCTCCCATGAACCTATGCATAGGGGTTGGCACACGTTTTCGTCTTCACTCTCCGGTAAAAACTTTGGGGCACTCTTTGAGGTTCTATGTGTTGGTTGAATAGATGAATCTGAGATTGTGTGATGCATATCGTATAATCATACCCACGGATACTTGAGGTGACATTGGAGTATCTAGGTGATATTAGGGTTTTGGTTGATTTGTGTCTTAAGGTGTTATTCTAGTACGAACTCTAGGGTTGTTTGTGACACTTATAGGAATAGCCCAACGGATTGATTGGAAAGAATAACTTTGAGGTGGTTTCGTACCCTACCATAATCTCTTCGTTTGTTCTCCGCTATTAGTGACTTTGGAGTGACTCTTTGTTGCATGTTGAGGGATAGTTATGTGATCCAATTATGTTATTATTGTTGAGAGAACGTGCACTAGTGAAAGTATGAACCCTAGGCCTTGTTTCCTAGCATTGTAATACCGTTTGTGCTCACTTTTATCATTAGTTACCTTGCTGTTTTTATATTTTCAGATTTCAAAAACCTTTATCTACCATCCATATACCACTTGTATCACCATCTCTTCGCCGAACTAGTGCACCTATACAATTTACCATTGTATTGGGTTTGTTGGGGACACAAGAGACTCTTTGTTATTTGGTTGCAGGGTTGCTTGAGAGAGACCATCTTCATCCTACACCTCCTACGGATTGATAAGCCTTAGATCATCCACTTGAGGGAAATTTGCTACTGTCCTACAAACCTCTGCACTTGGAGGCCCAACAACGTCTACAAGAGAAGGTTGTGTAGTAGACATCAAGCTCTTTTCTGGCTCCGTTGCCGGGGAGGTTAGCGCTTGAAGGTATATCTTTAGATATTGCAATTGAGTCTTTTAGTTTCTTATTTTATCACTAGTTTAGTTTATAAAAGAAAATTACAAAAAATGGATTTAAGTTTGTCTCATACGCTTCATCTTTTTAATATCTTTCGTGAGTATGATGGAAAGGAAAATTGTGCCAAAGTGTTAGAAGAAGAATGCATTAAAATGTTTGGCACTAAATCTTTGAATGATGAGCATGATTGCAATGTTGTTAGTATGAACTCCTTGAATATTCATAGTACTAATGATGATTGCACTAGTTATGATGAAAATGTCTCCTATAAACATGTCAATTTTTGTGGAGTGCATTGGGTTTGCAAGTACACACCAAATAGGGAAGATAGATATTGCAAGAGGCATAAGCTTTTAGAAACTAAATTGTTGCAAGAAAGTCTAGATGTGTGTGCTGAAAGATTCAATATTTATCGCCATCCTTCTGAACTTTGCAATGAACATGGTCATTTAAAGCTCCAATGCTATTTTTTTTCATGATCAAGCCGTGTCCAAAAATTGTGATAACTTGATTACCCTTGAGCATCATAAAGAGCTTAGTCTTCTTTTGGGTTATGAAGAAATGAAACGTATAACTGAGGGTATTCCAAAATTTAATCTCGATAAATTTCTTGATTTTGATCTAGAGGAAATTTATATGTATTGTGTGGTGAATTGCATTGAAAACCCCTATATTTCCAATTACATAAAGAAAAGAAAACAAATAAAAGATGAAGATAATACTAATGAAAGGGAAGAGACTTCCCAATATCCTCCTATTATTTCTTATGATGAATCAGGTAACGAGGAGGAGCCTTCTATTCAGCCAATCTCATTAATAAGGAGCTCCAAAAAGAGGATTGAACCCACACATGATGTGGTGAAGAAGAAGA
Source organism: Triticum urartu (assembly GCF_056163025.1). Taxonomy (NCBI): domain Eukaryota; kingdom Viridiplantae; phylum Streptophyta; class Magnoliopsida; order Poales; family Poaceae; genus Triticum; species Triticum urartu. Next base: position 37,833,680 of record NC_141877.1, on the reverse strand, counting down.
AAAGAAAAAGGAAGAGAGGTAAAAAGATATCTCTCCCAAATAATGCTGCTCCTATTACTGTTGTGCCTCATGAAAATATAATTGTGGAAGATGATGCACTTGAAGATGATCTCGTTATGCCTATTGCTTGTTGTGATGATTATGATTGGGAAGATAATGATACTTCTTATGATCTTGAAAATCTTTTTGGCACTTGCTTGGAAGAATATGATAATTGCTATACTATTGGTGCTATCTATACTATTAATGATGAGGGTGATTATGCTTATGATATGAAAAGGCCCAAGCTTGGGGATGCTATGTTTGATGAAGATGATGTTTTTGAGAATATTTGCTGCAATTAATGTTTGTCCCGAGCTTGGGGATGCTACGTTTAATGAAGATGATATTTTTAGTCTCCCAAATTTTGATATGCAAATTTATAATGATGATAGCATGCCTCCTGCTTATGATGATTATACTGATGAAAGTGGGTTTGTAAGAGTGTCAACTTTAGGAAGTAATGATCCCACTATTTTGGAGGATGTTGAATCTTATTATGATAATTATGAAAGTGGATTTGGAGAGGTCATGACTTTATTTAGTGATGATTCCACTATCTTGGAAGAGGTTTCAATCGATTATGATGAGAACAAAGTTGCTACTTATGATAATTATTGTGATGATACATATGCTATAAAAAGTAGTGATGATTATATTTATAAAAATTGTCATGATTATGATTACCCTTTTTTTGAACATTACTCTTTTAATGTGGAAACAATTTATAGTATTTGAGTCTCTTATGATACTCCCACTATTCCGAATGAGAAGATTTTTGCTTATGTGGAGAGTAGAAAATTTTCTATGCTTGTAGATCATGAAAAGAATGCTTTAGGTGCTGGTTATATTGTTGAATTCATTCATGATTCTACTGAAAATTATTATGAGGGAGTAATATATGCTTGTAGGAATTGCAATAATATCAAGTTTCCTCTCTATGTGCTTAAAGTTTTGAAGTTATGCTTGTTTTGCCTTCATATGCTAGTTGATTATTGTTCCCATAAGTTGTTTGCTCACAGAATCCCTATGCATAGGAAGTGGGTTAGACTTAAATGTGCTAGTAATATTCTTCATGATGCTCTCTTTATGTTTCAATTCTTATCTTTTATGTGAGTATCATTGAAATCATCATGCCTAGCTAGGGGCGTCAAACGATAGCGCTTGTTGGGAGGCAGTCCAACTTTATTTTTGTTCCTTGATTTTTGCTCCTGTTTAGTAGTAAGTAATTTATCTAGCCTCTGTTTAGATGTGGTTTTATACTTTTAATTAGTGTCTGTGCCAAGTAGAACCTTTGGGAAGACTTGGGGAAAGTCTTTGCGATCATGCTGTAAAAAAATAGAAACTTTAGCACTCACGAGAATTGCTGCCATTTTTTATTGGAGAGTGATATTTAGTTAATTATTTTTGAAGATGATTAATAGATAAATTCCTCAGGTCCAGAAATTTATTTTATAATTGTTGGGGTTCCAGAAGTATATGTTTGATCCAGATTACTACAGCTGTTCTGTTTTTGACAGATTCTGTTTTCTATGTGTTGTTTACTTATTTTGATGAATCTATGGCTAGTAAAAGAGTTTATAAACCATAGAGAAGTTGGAATACAGTAGGTTTAACACAAATATAAATCAAGAATTAGTTCATTACAGTACCTTGAAGTGGTGTTTCGTTTTCTTTCGCTAACGGAGCTCACGAGATTTTCTATTTTGAGTTTTGTGTTGTGAAGTTTTCAAGTTTTGGGTAAAGATTCGATTGATTATGGAATAAGGAGTGGCAAGATCCTAAGCTAGGGGATGCCCAAGGCATCCCAAGGAAATATTCAAGGACAACCAAGAGCCTAAACTTGGGGATGCCCCAGAAGGCATCCCCTATTTCGTCTTCGTTCATCGGTAACTTTACTTGGAGCTATATTTTTATTTACCACATGATATGTGTTTTGCTTGGAGCGTTATTTTATTTTATTTTGCTTTGCTTGATATTTGAATAAAATACCAAGATCTGAAATTCTTAAATGTTAGAGAGTCTTCACATAGTTGCATGATTATTCGACTACTCATTGATCTTCACTTATATCTTTCGGAGTAGTTTGTCATTTGCTCTAGTGCTTCACTTATATCCTTTTAGAGCACGACGGTGGTTTTATTTTGAAGAAATAGTTGAACTCTCGTGCTTCACTTATATTATTTTGAGAATCTTTAGAACATCATGGTAATTTGCTTTGGTTATGAATTTAGTCCTAATATGATGGGCATCCAAGAGGGATATAATAAAAACTTTCATATGAAGTGCATTGAATACTAAGAGAAGTTTGATACTTGATAATTGTTTTGAGATATGGAGATGGTGATATTAGAGTCATGCTAGTTGAGTAGTTGTGAATTTGAGAAATACTTGTGTTAAAGTTTGTGATTCCCGTAGCATGCATGTATGGTGAACCGTTATGTGATGAAGTCGGAGCATGATTTATTTATTGATTGTCTTCCTTATGAGTGGCGGTCGAGGACGGGCAATGGTCTTTTTCTACCAATCTATCCCCCTAGGAGCATGCGTGTAGTACTTTGTTTCGATAACTAATAGATTTTTGCAATAAGTATGTGAGTTCTTTATGACTAATGTTGAGTCCATGGATTATACGCACTCTCACCCTTCCACCATTGCTAGCCTCTCTAATACCGTGCACCTTTCACCGGTATCATAGACCTACCATATACCTTCCTCAAAACAGCCACCATACCTACCTATCATGGCATTTCCATAGCCATTCCGAGATATATTGCCATGCAACTTTCCACTATTGCGTTTACTATGACATGTTCCATCATTGTCATATTGCTTTGCATGATCATGTAGTTGACATTTTAGTTGTGGCAAAGCCACCGCTCATAATTCTTTCATACATGTCACTCATGAGTCATTGCACATCCCGGTACACCGCCGAAGGCATTCATATAGAGTCATACTTTGTTCTAGTATTGAGTTGTAATCATTGAGTTGTAAATAAATAGAAGTGTGATGCTCATCATTAATAGAGCATTGTCCCAAAAAAGGGGGCCAAAAAAAGAGAAAGGCCAAATAAAAAAAGGGAAAGGCCAAAAAAATAAAAAAATAAAAGAGACAATGCTACTATCCTTTTTTCCACACTTGTGCTTCAAAGTAGCACCATGATCTTCATGATAGAGAGTCTCTTGTTTTGTCACTTTCATATACTAGTGGGAAATTTTATTATAGAACTTGGCTTGTATATTCCAACAATGGGCCTCCTCAAGTGCCCTAGGTCTTCGTGAGCAAGCAAGTTGGATGCACACCCACTTAGTTTCTTTTGTTGAGCTTTCATACATTTATAGCTCTAGTGCATCTGTTGCATGGCAATCCCTACTCACTCACATTAATATCTATTAATGGGCATCTCCATAGCCCGTTGATACGCCTAGTTGATGTGAGGCTATCTTCTTCTTTTTGTCTTCTCCACAACCATCATTCTATTCCACCTATAGTGTTATGTCCATGGCTCACGCTCATGTATTGTGTGAAGATTGAAAAAGTTTGAGAACATCAAAAGTATGAAAACAATTGCTTGGCTTACCATCAGGGTTGTGCATGATTTAAATACGTTGTGTGGTGAAGATGGAGCATAGCCAGACTATATGATTTTGTAGGGATAACTTTCTTTGGCCATGTTATTTTGAGAAGACATGATTACTTTGTTAGTATGCTTGAAGTATTATTATTTTTATGTCAATATTAAAATTTTGTCTTGAATTTTATGGATCTGAATATTCTTGCCACAATAAAGAGAATTACTTAGAGAAATATGTTAGGTAGCATTCCACACCAGAAATTCTGTTTTTATCATTTACCTACTCGAGCATGAGCAGGAATTAAGCTTGGGGATGCTGATACGTCTCCAACGTATCTATAATTTTTTATTGTTCCATGCTATTATATTATCAACCTTGGATGTTTTATATGCATTTATATGCTATTTTATATGATTTTTGGGACTAACATATTAACCCAGAGCCCAGTGCCAGTTTCTGTTTTTTCCTTGTCTGAGAGTATCACAGAAAAGGAAAATCAAACAGAGTCCAATTGACCTGAAACTTCACGGAACTTATTTTTGGACCAGAAGAAGCCCACGGAGTATCGGAGTTGGACCAGGAAAGTCCCGGGCTGCCCACGAGGGTGGGGGCACGCCCACCCCCCTGGGCGCGCCCCCCTGCCTCGTGGATAGCCCAGAGGTCCACCGACGTACTTCTTCCTCCCATATATACCCATATACCCTAAAAACTTCGGGGAGCACAATAGATCGGGAGTTCCGCCGCCAGAAGCCTCCGTAGCCACCGAAAACCGATCTAGACCCGTTTCGGCACCCTGCCGGGGGGAACCTGTTGGAAATATGCCCTAGAGGCAATAATAAATAGTTATTATTATATTTCCTTGTTCATGATAATCGTTTATTATCCATGCTAGAATTGTATTGATAGGAAACTCAGATACATGTGTGGATACATAGACAACACCATGTCCCTAGTAAGCCTCTAGTTGACTAGCTCGTTGATCAATAGATGGTTACGGTTTCCTGACCATGGACATTGGATGTCATTGATAACGGGATCACATCATTAGGAGAATGATGTGATGGACAAGACCCAATCCTAAGCATAGCACAAGATCGTGTAGTTCGTATGCTAAAGCTTTTCTAATGTCAAGTATCATTTCCTTAGACCATGATATTGTGCAACTCCCGGATACCGTAGGAGTGCTTTGGGTGTGCCAAACGTCACAACGTAACTGGGTGGCTATAAAGGTACACTACGGGTATCTCCGAAAGTGTCTATTGGGTTGGCACGAATCGAGACTGGGATTTGTCACTTCGTGTAAACGGAGAGATATCTCTGGGCCCACTCGGTAGGACATCATCATAATGTGCACAATGTGATCAAGGAGTTGATCACGGGATGATGTGTTATGAAACGAGTAAAGGGACTTGCCGGTAACGAGATTGAACAAGGTATCGGGATACCGACGATCGAATCTCGGGCAAGTGTCGTACCGATAGACAAAGGGAATTGTATACGGGATTGATTAAGTCCTTGACATCGTGGTTCATCCGATGAGATCAATGTGGAACATGTGGGAGCCAACATGGGTATCCAGATCCCGCTGTTGGTTATTGACCGGAGAACGTCTCGGTCATGTCTGCATGTCTCCCGAACCCGTAGGGTCTACACACTTAAGGTTCGGTGACGCTAGAGATATCAGTATGCGGTAACCCGAAAGTTGTTCGGAGTCCCGGATGAGATCCCGGACGACACGAGGAGTTCCGGAATGGTCCGGAGGTAAAGAATTATATATAGGAAGTGCTATTTCGGCCATCGGGACAAGTTTCGGGGTCACCGGTATTGTACCGGGACCACCGGAAGGGTCCCGGGGGTCCACCGGGTGGGGCCACCTACCCCGGGGGGCCACATGGGCTGTAGGGGGTGCGCCTTGGCCTATATGGGCCAAGGGCACCAGCCCCTAGAGGCCCATGCGCCAAAGGGACAAGAGGAGGGGAGAGTCCTAAAGGGGGAAGGCACCTCCGAGGTGCCTTGGGGAGGATGGACTCCTCCCCCCCTTGGCCGCACCCTTCCTTGGAGGAAGGGGCAAGGCAGCGCCCTCCCCCTCTCCCTTGGCCCTATATATAGTGGGGGGAAGGGAGGGCAACCATACCTAAGGCCTGGCGCCTCCCTCTCCCTCCCGTGACACATCTCCCTCCTCCCGCAGCGCTTAGCGAAGCCCTGTTGGAATCCCGCTACTTCCACCACCACGCCGTTGTGCTGTTGGATGTCCATCAACCTCTCCTCCCCCATTGCTGGATCAATAAGGAGGAGACGTTGCTGCTCCGTACGTGTGTTGAGCGCGGAGGTGCCGTCCGTTCGGCGCTAGGATCATCGGTGATTTGGATCACGACGAGTACGACTCCATCAACCCCGTTCTCTTGAACGCTTCTGTGCGCGATCTACAAGGGTATGTAGATCCACTCCTCCCTCATTGCTAGATGACTCCATAGATAGATCTTGGTGACACGTAGGAAAATTTTGAATTTATGCTACGTTCCCCAACAGTGGCATCATGAGCTAGGTCTATGCGTAGTTTCTATGCACGAGTAGAACACAAAGTAGTTTTGGGCATTGATTTTGTTCAATATGCTTGCCGTTACTAGTCTTATCTTGATTCGGCGGCATCGTGGGATGAAGCGGCCCGGACCGACCTTACACGTACTCTTACGTGAGACTGGTTCCACCGACTGACATGCACTAGTTGCATAAGGTGGCTAGCGGGTGCCTGTCTCTCCCACTTTAGTCGGATCGGATTCGATGAACAGGGTCCTTATGAAGGGTAAATAGCAATTGGCATATCACGTTGTGGTCTTTGCGTAGGTAAGAAACGTTCTTGCTAGAAACCCATAGCAGCCACGTAAAACATGCAAACAACAATTAGAGGACGTCTAACTTGTTTTTGCAGGGTATGCTATGTGATGTGATATGGCCAAAAGGATGTGATGAATGATATATGTGATGTATGAGATTGATCATGTTCTTGTAATAGGAATCACGACTTGCATGTTGATGAGTATGACAACCGGCAGGAGCCATAGGAGTTGTCTTAATTTATTTATGACCTGCGTGTCAACATAAACGTCATGTAATTACTTTACTTTATTGCTAACCGTTAGCTGTAGTAGTAAAAGTAATAGATGACGTGACAACTTCATGGAGACACGATGATGGAGATCATGATGATGGAGATCATGGTGTCATGCCGGTGACAAGATGATCATAGAGCCCCAAGATGGAGATCAAAGGAGCTATATGATATTGGCCATATCATGTCACTATTATTTGATTGCATGTGATGTTTATCATGTTTATACATCTTATTTGCTTAGAACGACGGTAGTAAATAAGATGATCCCTCATTAAAATTTTAAGAAAGTGTTCCCCCTAACTGTGCACCATTGCGACAGTTCGTTGTTTCGAAGCACCACGTGATGATCGGGTGTGATAGATTCTAACGTTCACATACAACGGGTGTAAGACAGATTTACACACGCAAAACACTTAGGTTGACTTGACGAGCCTAGCATGTGTATAGACATGGCCTCGGAACACAAGAGACCGAAAGGTCGAGCATGAGTCGTATGGTAGATACGATCAACATGAAGATGCTCACCGATGTTGACTAGTCCGTCTCACGTGATGATCGGACACGGCCTAGTTGACTCGGATCATATAATCACTTAGATGACTAGAGGGATGTCTATCTGAGTGGGAGTTCATAAGATGAACTTGTTTATCCTGAACATAGTCAAAAGGTCTTCGCAAATTATGTCGTAGCTCGTGCTTCAGTTCTACTGTTTAGTTATGTTCCTAGAGAAAATTTAGTTGAAAATTGATAGTAGCAATTATGCGGACTAGGTCTGTAAACTGAGGATTGTCCTCATTGCTTCATAGAAGGCTTATGTCCTTAATGCACCGCTCAGTGTGCTGAACCTCGAACGTTGTCTGTAGATGTTGGGAACATCTGACATACAAATTTTGATAACTACGTGATAGTTCAGTTAAACGGTTTAGAGTTGAGGCACCGAAGACGTTTTGGAATGTCGCGAAACATATGAGATGTTTCGAGGGCTGAAATTGGGATTTCAGGCTTGTGCCCACGTCAAGAGGTATAAGACCTCCGACGATTTTCTTAGCCTACAAACTAAGGGAGAAAAGCTCAATTGTTGAGCTTGTGCTCAGATTGTCTAAGTACAACAATCGCTTGAATCGAGTGGGAGTTGATCTTCCAGATGAAATAGTGATGGTTCTCCGAAGTCATTACCACCAAGCTGCTTGAGCTTCATGATGAACTATAATATATCAGGGACATATATGATGATCTTTGAGATATTCGTGATGTTTGACACCACAAAAGTAGAAATCAAGAAGGAGCATCAATTGTTGATGGTTGGTGAAACCACTAGTTTCAAGAAGGGCAAGGGCAAGAAGGGATACTTCATGAAACGGCAATTCAACTGCTGCTCTAGTGAAGAAACCCAAGGTTGAACCCAAACCCGAGAATAAGTGCTTCTGTAATAAGGGGAACAGCCACTGGAGCAGAATTACCCTAGATACTTGGTAGATTAGAAGGCTGGCAAGGTCGATAGAAGTATATTGGATATACATTGTGTAGATGTGTACTTTACTAGTACTCCTAGTAGCACCAGGGTATTAGATACCGGTTCGGTTGCTAAGTGTTAGTAACTCGAAATAAAAGCTACGGAATAAACGGAGACTAGCTAAAAGGTGAGATGACGATATGTGTTGGAAGTGTTTCCAATGTTGATATGATCAAGCATCGCATGATCCCTCTACCATCGAGATTGGTGTTAAACCTAAATAATTGTTATTTGGTGTTTGCGTTGAGCATAGACATGATTGGATTATGTCTATCGCGATACGATTATTCATTTAAGGAAAATAATGGTTACTCTGTTTATTTGAATAATACCTTCAATGGTCTTGCACCTAAAATGAATGGTTTATTGAATCTCGATCGTAGTGATACACATGTTCATAAGATAGTAATGATAGTACCACCTACTTGTGGCACTGCCACGTAAGTCATATCGGTATAAAACGCATGAAGAAGCTCCATGTTGATGGATCTTTGGGCTCACTCGTTTTTGAAAAGTTTGAGACATGCGAACCATGTCTATTGGTGTATATGCATGAAGAAACTCCATGCAAATGGACCGTTTGGACTCACTTGATTTTGAATCACTTGAGACATGCAAATCATACCACATGGGCAAGATGACTGAAAGCCTCGTTTTCAGTAAAATGGAACTAGAAAGCAACTTGTTGGAAGTAATACATTTTGATGTGTGTAGTCCAATGAGTGCTGAGGCATGTAGTGGATATTGTTATGTTCTTACTTCACAGATGATTTGAGTAGATGTTGAGTATATTTACTTGATGAATCACGAGTCTGAATTATTGAAAGGTTCAAGTAATTTCAGGGTGAAGTTGAAAGATCGTCGTGACAATAGGATAGAAGATCTATGATATGATCATAGAGATGAATATCTGAATTACGAGTTTGGCACAAACGTAAGACATTGTGGAAATTGTTTCACAACTGATACAGCCTAGAACACCATAGTGTGATGGTGTGTCCGAACATCATAACTGCACCCTATTGGATATGATGCATACCATGATGTCTCTTACCGAATTACCACGATAGTTTATGGGTTAGGCATTAGAGACAACCACACTCACTTTAAATAGGGCACCACGTAATTCCGATGAGATGACACCATATGAACTATGGTTTAGAGAAACCTAAGCTGTCATTTCTTAAAAGTTTGGGGCTGCGACGCTTATGTGAAAAAGTTTCAGGCTGATAAACTCGAACCCAAAGCGGATAAATGCATCTTCATAGGACACCCAAAACAGTTGGGTATACCTCCTGTCTCAGATTCGAAAGCAATAAGGGATTGTTTCTAGAATTGGGTCCTTTCTCTCGAAAGAATTGAGTGGGAGGATGGTGGAGACTTGATGAGGTTATTGAACCGTTTCTTCAACTAGTGTGTGGCAGGGCACAGGAAGTTGTTCCTGTGGCACCTACACCAATTGAAGTGGAAGCTTATGATAGTGATCATGAAACTTCAGATCAAGTCACTACCAAACCTCGTAGGATGACAAGGATGCGTACTACTTTAGAGTGGTACGTAATCCTGTCTTGGAAGTCATGTTGCTAGACAACAATGAACCTACGAGCTATGGAGAAGCTATGGTGGGCCCGGATTCCGATAAATGGCTCGAGGCCATAAAATCCGAGAGAGGATCCATGTATGGAAACAAAGTGTAAACTTTGACAGAACAGCTCAATGGTCATAAGGCTGTTGAGTGCAGATGGATTTTAAAAGGAAGACGGACAATGATGGTAAATGTCACCATTAAAGAAAGCTCGACTTGTCGTTAAGATGTTTTCCGACAAGTTCAAAGAGTTGACTACGATGAGACTTTCTCACTCGTAGCGATGCTAAGAGTCTGTTGGAATTATATTAGCGATTACTGCATTATTTATGAAATCTTGCAGATAGGATGTCAAAACATTGTTTCCTCGACGATTTTCTTGAGGAAAGGTTGTATGTGATGCAACCGGAAGGTTTTGTCAATCCTGAAAGATGCTAATAAGTATGCAAAGCTCCAGCAATCCTTCTGAGGACTGGAGTAAGCATCTCGGAGTTGGAATATATGCTTTGATGATGATCAAAGATTTTGGGTTTATACAAAGTTTATGAGAAACTTGTATTTCCAAAGAAGTGAGTGGGAGCACTATAGAATTTCTGATAAGTATATGTTGACATATTGTTGATCAGAAATGACGTAGAATTTTTGGAAAGCATATAGGGTTATTTGGAAAGTATTTTTCAATGGAAAGCCTGGATTAAGCTACTTGAACGTTGAGCATCAAGATCTATAAGGATAGATCAAAACGCTTAATGGTACTTTCAAATGAGCACATACCTTGACATGATCTTGAAGGTGTTCAAGATGGATCAGTCAAAGAAGGAGTTCTTGCCTGAGTTGTAAGGTATGAAGTTAAGACTTAAAGCTCGACCACGGCAGAATAGAGAGAAAGGACGAAGGTCGTCCCCTATGCTTAAGACATAGGCTCTACAGTATGCTATGCTGTGTACCGCACCTGAAATGTGCCTTGCCATGAGTCAGTCAAGGGGTACAAGAGTGATCTAAGAATGGATCACAGGACAGCGGTCAAAGTTATCCTTAGTAACTAGTGGACTAAGGAATTTTCTCGATTATGGAGGTGGTAAAAGAGTTCGTCGTAAAGGGTCACGTCGATGCAAGCTTAACACCTATCCGGATAGCTCTGAGTAGAGATACCGGATACGTATAATGGAGCAACAATTTAGAATAGCTCCATGTAGAACAGTTATTTGAAATGGCTCCAAATATAGCGTAGTAGCTGCATCTACAAGATGACATAGAGATTTGCGAAGTACATACGGATCTGAAAGATTCAGACCCGTTGACTATAACCTCTCTCACAAGCATAACATGATCAAACCCAGAACTCATCGAGTGTTAATCACATGGTAAATGTGAACTAGATTATTGACTCTAGTAAACTCTTTGGGTGTTAGTCACATGGGGATGTGACCTTGAGTGTTAATCACATGGCGATGTGAACTAGATTATTGACTCTAGTGCAAGTGGGAGACTGTTGGAAATATGCCCTAGAGGCAATAATAAATAGTTATTATTATATTTCCTTGTTCATGATAATCGTTTATTATCCATGCTAGAATTGTATTGATAGGAAACTCAGATACATGTGTGGATACATAGACAACACCATGTCCCTAGTAAGCCTCTAGTTGACTAGCTCGTTGATCAATATATGGTTACGGTTTCCTGACCATGGACATTGGATGTCATTGATAACGGGATCACATCATTAGGAGAATGATGTGATGGACAAGACCCAATCCTAAGCATAGCACAAGATCGTGTAGTTCGTATGCTAAAGCTTTTCTAATGTCAAGTATCATTTCCTTAGACCATGAGATTGTGCAACTCCCGGATACCGTAGGAGTGATTTGGGTGTGCCAAACGTCACAACGTAACTGGGTGGCTATAAAGGTACACTACGGCTATCTCCGAAAGTGTCTGTTGGGTTGGCACGAATCGAGACTGGGATTTGTCACTTCGTGTAAACGGAGAGGTATCTCTGGGCCCACTCGGTAGGACATCATCATAATGTGCACGATGTAATCAAGGAGTTGATCACGGGATGATGTGTTATGAAACGAGTAAAGAGACTTGCCGGTAACGAGATTGAACAAGGTATCGGGATACCGACGATCGAATCTCGGGCAAGTGTCGTCCCGATAGACAAAGGGAATTGTATACGGGATTGATTAAGTCCTTGACATCGTGGTTCATCCGATGAGATCATCGTGGAACATGTGGGAGCCAACATGGGTATCCAGATCCCGCTGTTGGTTATTGACCGGAGAACGTCTCGGTCATGTCTGCATGTCTCCCGAACCCGTAGGGTCTACACACTTAAGGTTCGGTGACACTAGGGTTATAGAGATATTAGTATGCGGTAACCCGAAAGTTGTTCAGAGTCCCGGATGAGATCCCGTACGTCACGAGGAGTTCCGTAATGGTCCGGAGGTAAAGAATTATATATAGAAAGTGCTATTTCGGCCATCGGGACAAGTTTCGGGGTCACCGGTATTGTACCGGGACCATCGGAAGGGTCCCGGGGGTCCACCGGGTGGGGCCACCTACCCCGGGGGGCCACATGGGCTGTAGGGGGTGCGCCTTGGCCTATATGGGCCAAGGGCACCAGCCCCTAGAGGCCCATGCGCCAAAGGGACAAGAGGAGGGGAGAGTCCTAAAGGGGGAAGGCACCTCCGAGGTGCCTTGGGGAGGATGGACTCCTCCCCCCTTGGCCGCACCCTTCCTTGGAGGAAGGGCAAGGCTGCGCCCTCCCCCTCTCCCTTGGCCCTATATATAGTGGGGGGAAGGGAGGGCAACCATACCTAAGGCCTGGCGCCTCCCTCTCCCTCCCTTGACACATCTCCCTCCTCCCGCAGCGCTTAGCGAAGCCCTGTTGGAATCCCGCTACTTCCACCACCACGCCGTTGTGCTGTTGGATCTCCATCAACCTCTCATCCCCCCTTGCTGAATCAAGAAGGAGGAGATGTCGCTGCTCCGTACGTGTGTTGAACGCGGAGGTGCCGTCCGTTCGGCGCTAGGATCATCGGTGATTTGGATCACGACGAGTACGACTCCATCAACCCCGTTCTCTTGAACGCTTCCGCGCGCGATCTACAAGGGTATGTAGATCCACTCCTCCCTCGTTGCTAGATGACTCCATAGATAGATCTTGGTGACACGTAGGAAAATTTTGAATTTATGCTACGTTCCCCAACAGAACCCCTCTCCGGTGGCCATCTTAATCATCCCGGCGCTCTCCATGACGAGGAGGGAGTAGTTCTCCCTCGGGGCTGAGGGTATGTACCAGTAGCTATGTGTTTGATCGCTCTCTCTCTCTCTCTCGTGTTCTTGAGGTGGTACGATCTTGATGTATCGCGAGCTTTGCTATTATAGTTGGATCTTATGATGTTTCTCCCCCTCTACTCTCTTGTAATGGATTGAGTTTTCCCTTTGAAGTTATCTTATCGGATTGAGTCTTTAAGGATTTGAGAACACTTGATGTATGTCTTGCGTGGGATACCCGTGGTGACAATGGGGTATTCTATTGATCCACTTGATGTATGTTTTGGTGATCAACTTGCGGGTTCCGCCCATGAACCTATGCATAGGGGTTGGCACACGTTTTCGTCTTGACCCTCCGGTAGAAACTTTGGGGCACTCTTTGAGGTTCTATGTGTTGGTTGAATAGATGAATCTCAGATTGTGTGATGCGTCTCGTATAATCATACCCACGAATACTTGAGGTGACATTGGAGTATCTAGGTGACATTAGGGTTTTGGTTGATTTGTGTCTTAAGGTGTTATTCTAGTACGAAATCTAGGGTTGTTTGTGACACTTATAGGAATAGCCCAACGGATTGATTGGAAAGAATAACTTTGAGGTGGTTTCGTACCCTACCATAATCTCTTCGTTTGGTCTCCGCTATTAGTGACTTTGGAGTGACTCTTTGTTGCATGTTGAGGGATAGTTATGTGATCCAATTATGTTATTATTGTTGAGAGAACGTGCACTAGTGAAAGTATGAACCCTAGGCCTTGTTTCCTAGCATTGCAATACCGTTTGTGCTCACTTTTATCATTAGTTACCTTGCTGTTTTTATATTTTCAGATTTCAAAAACCTTTATCTACCATCCATATACCACTTGTATCACCATCTCTTCGCCGAACTAGTGCACCTATATAATTTACCATTGTATTGGGTGTGTTGGGGACACAAGAGACTCTTTGTTATTTGGTTGCAGGGTTGCTTGAGAGAGACCATCTTCATCCTACGCCTCCTACGGATTGATAAACCTTAGTCATCCACCTGAGGGAAATTTGCTACTGTCCTACAAACCTCTGCACTTGGAGGCCCAACAACGTCTACAAGAAGATGGTTGTGTAGTAGACATCATTCCTCCAGGCTTCACTAAAACCTTTCATGTGCATGGCCTGTTGAAGGAAAGGCCACTTTACTTTATCATGCGCCTTCGCAAAATCCACTTTGAAGATAACCCCATCTAGTTTCTTCGAGTGGATATCATGAAGCGTTTCATGCAGAACGACCACCCCTTCTAGTATGTGTCGCCCTGGCATAAACGTTGTCTGGCTTGGTTGGATCACTGAATGAGCAATTTGTGTCAATCTATTGGTTCCAACCTTTGTGAAAATTTTGAAACTCACATTAAGCAGACATATGGGCCGGAATTGTTCGATCCGAACTGCCTCATCTTTCTTTGGTAACAGCGTTATCGTACCGAAGTTAAGATGAAACAGCTCTAAATGACCGTTGAAAAAAATCGTGAAACATAGACATAAGATCGTCTCTAAGAGATGTTGGAAATATGCCCTAGAGGCAATAATAAATTGGTTATTATTATATTTCCTTGTTCATGATAATCGTTTATTATCCATGCTAGAATTGTATTGATAGGAAACTCAGATACATGTGTGGATACATAGACAACAACATGTCCCTAGTAAGCCTCTAGTTGACTAGCTCGTTGATCAATAGATGGTTACGGTTTCCTGACCATGGACATTGGATGTCGTTGATAACGGAATCACATCATTAGGAGAATGATGTGATGGACAAGACCCAATCCTAAGCCTAGCACAAAGATCGTGTAGTTCGTATGCTAAAGTTTTTCTAATGTCAAGTGTCATTTCCTTAGACCATGAGATTGTGCAACTCCCGGATACCGTAGGTGTTCTTTGGGTGTGCCAAATGTCACAACGTAACTGGGTGGCTATAAAGGTACACTACAGGTATCTCCGAAAGTGTCTGTTGGGTTGGCATGAATCGAGACTAGGATTTGTCACTCCGTGTAACGGAGAGGTATCTCTGGGCCCACTCGGTAGGACATCATCATAATGTGCACAATGTGACCAAGGAGTTGATCACGGGATGATGTGTTATGGAACGAGTAAAGAGACTTGTCGGTAATGAGATTGAACAAGGTATCGGGATACCGACGATCGAATCTCGGGCAAGTATCGTACCGCTAGACAAAGGGAATTGTATACGGGATTGATTGAATCCTTGACATCGTGGTTCATCTGATGAGATCATCGTGGAACATGTGGGAGACAACATGGGTATCCAGATCCCGCTGTTGGTTATTGACCGGAGAGTTGTCTCGGTCATGTCTGCATGGTTCCCGAACCCGTAGGGTCTACACACTTAAGGTTCGATGACGCTAGGGTTATAGGGAATAGATATACGTGGTTATCGAATGTTGTTCGGAGTCCCGGATGAGATCCCGGACGTCACGAGGAGTTCCGGAATGGTCCGGAGGTAAAGATTTATATATGGGAAGTCCTGTTTTGGTCGCCGGAAAAGTTTCGGGTTTTATCGGTAATGTACCGGGACCACCGGGAGGGTCCCGGTGGTCCACCAAGTGGGGCCACCAGCCCCGGAGGGCTGCATGGGCCAAGTGTGGGAGGGGACCAGCCCCAGGTGGGCTGGTGCGCCCCCCACCAGGGCCCAAGGCAAAGAGAGAAGGGAAAAAGGGGAAACCCTAGGCTCAGATGGGCCTAAGGCCCACCTAGTGGTGCGCCCCCCCTCTCTCCCCCCTTGGCCGCCCCCTAGATGGGATCTAGAGCTGGCCGCCACCCCTAGGGGTGGAAACCTAGGTGGGGGCGCAGCCCCTCCCTTTCCCCTATATATAGTGGGGGTTTTGGGCTGCCATACACACGAGAACATCTCCTTCTTGGCGCAGCCCTACCCCTCTCCCTCCTCGTCTCTCGTAGTGCTTGGTGAAGCCTTGCTGGAGTCCCGCGCTCCTCCACCACCACCACGCCGTCGTGCTGTTGCTGGATGGAGTCTTCCCAACCTCTCCTTCTCCCCTTGCTGGATCAAGGCGTGGGAGACGTCACCGGGCTGTACGTGTGTTGAACACGGAGGTGCCGTCCGTTCAGCACTAGGATCATCGATGATTTGGATCACGACGAGTACGACTCCATCAACCCCGTTCACTTGAACGCTTCCGCTTAGCGATCTACAAGGGTATGTAGATGCACTCTCCTTCCCCTCGTTGCTAGATTACTCCATAGATTGATCTTGGTGATGCGTAGAAAATTTTGAATTTTTGCTACGTTCCCCAACAAGAGATACAACGATTGAGGCCCTCCCTCCCTCCCCCGCGCCGCCTCCTCTGAGTCGACTCGGGGGCAAACCCTAATTGCCCCGACCAGCTCCTCCCTGCGTGTCCCCCCTCTCCGCCGCCGCCCGAGGTACTCACCGGCGCCGCCCCGTGGTACTGGTGAAGGTGGCGGCGGGGATCTAGGCGTCTCCTCCTCGGGCGAGGAGCCTCGGATCCATGGCGGCGGCCCTGGCTGGTGGCACGCGGCGCCGGCGTGGACAGGTGGGCCACTTCCCTGGCCATGTGGATGGCGGGGAGGTGGTGGGCTTCGGCTGCAGCGGTGGTTCCTCGCTGGATGTTGGTGGCCATGGTGATGTTCGTCCTCGACCCCGATCTACTCCGATCTGCAGCGGATCCGTCCTTGGTGGCTTCGGTCACCGTTCTTGGGTGCTGGCCTTGCAGATCCAGTGGCTGGAAGGGTTCCGGGGGAATCTCTTGGCCGGCGTGGCGGCCACTCCGACGGCAGTGCCTTTGGGTGTTGCTTCCCTCGTTGGAGGCTTCGGAGAGGAACTCCTTCCTTCCACCCCTCCCAGGAGCTCAGGTGAAAACCTCAGACCCCCCTGTTCCAAGCGACGACAATACCACGGTGGCGTGCTCCTTCCTGAAGGCGTTGCTCGGGGGCTGCTCAAGCGGCGTTGGAAGTGGTGGCGGTTCGGTGTCGACACATGCATTTTGGTCAGCTTCATCTTGGAGGCTGCGGCGACGTAGGCGACGCTCATCTGGTGGAGCTAATGCCGATGGTCGAGGCATCGTCGGCAGTCTGCGCCATCAGGCTCGGGGTGCTCAGGGGGAAACCCCAGATCTGGGTCTTCCGGATCGGATGATGATGGCGTTCTATCGCTTTCCCTTCTAGGGGCATCGTTTTGGAGCAAGTGCTGGCTGGAGGGATGGTGGAGCGGTGCTTCATCTCACACATTGATGGCGGCAGAGATCGATGGCATGGCGCTGTGGAGACTCGGCATCCGATGCGCGAAGATGGGCTCGCACAGGAGGAGGTTGCTGTCTGGCGTCATGGTGACGTCGATGGCAGAGTGGCCAGACAAGGTAGAAGCCTCAATATGATCTGAAGACCTGTGGAAGATGGCGGCGACGACACACGAGTGCGTCTGAACCGGATTGTGCCCCAGACCCGGTATGTGGCTCGGCTGGGGCTTCCAAATGAGTTTCGGCTTCCGGCTTTTGATGTTAGGCTTAGGTGAGTGGTTTGGGTAGTGGCCCAACTAGCACCCCTTCATCATATTGGATAGGAGTAGCGGTATATGTTGCCAAGATGGTGGATTCAGGCACATTGTTGTAATACTTTGTACGGTCCTCGAGAATAATCAATAAAGTGGCCGTATGCATCTCCCAGATGCAGAGGCCGGGGGTCATCCTCCTTTTCTAAAAAAAATAAGATCGTCTTTAATGATATGTCAACATTTCTTATAGAATTTAGCTGGAAACCATTTGGTCCCGGTGCTTTATTCGGTTTCATTTATGATATTGCCTGAAGAACCTCTTTTTCAGTAAACGGTGCAGTGAGAATATCATTCTCCGCTGCCTGTAATTGAGGTATGTCATCAATCACAGATTCATCTAGTATCACCGTACTTGTATTCGGGGTTCAAAAAGTTGTTTATAGTAATTAGAGATATACGCTTTCAGATTCTCATGCCCTACTATTGTCCCCATTAAGTGATATGATATTCTGATGTTAGGTGAAGCGTTTAAATATTTTTTGCTCGTGGCCATTGGGAGGGTGCTGCCGTGCCTCTACGATGACAAGAGCAGGTTCAGCCGTTCAGGCACTTCAAGGAACGGCGCAGGTTCGGTGATCCCACTGAAGGCTTCCTATGTCGTGGACAAGGACCATGGATCCATCTCCCATGCATGCTGGAATGATCGCAATATATTCGGAGGAGAGGAGAAAGCTCGTGTCGGCTAGACCTCAAAGCCTCAGATAGACACAGCGCACGCTTCCATATTACCATCATGTTTGATGCATTCACACCCTCATGCCAGGATGCATGTGCATGTCTCGGACATGGTTTTCAGAGGGACTCTCAGCTGGCACAGTGATGCTGTGCATAGCCGTGGCGACTGTACTCCTCTCCGGCACACGTAGGACCGCAAAGCTCTCTCCCCGTCCAGCCCAATTGCCATGGCCTCCAATAAGCAAGGTCAGAAACATAAAACTAGTCTATCGAGTGCCCTTTCTCGTCGTAAAATAATTTCCGATGCCTTTCATGCCTAGCGATTTTCATAAATATGGCGGACACTTTCTACTTGCTGGATACATAGACGGGCTCCGATCATCGTTGCTAGAGTCTATAGGAATCGACACTGAGAAGCTCTAAAGGGTCTGTATTTATCAACTGGGTACGTGCCACATGAAGGTGCCCCGCTGTCCCACCACATTATTTTTAGCACATGGGTATGCTTCTGTAGCCAGGTATGTTTTGTTATCTTCGCCTTTATATTATGCATAGCAGAGTTTGGACGGCTGATAGGCTTCAGAGGAGAGGATGGCCAAATTGTGACAAATGCCCACTCTGCAGTCAGGTGCAAGAATCTGCAGCACACCTGATCTTCAAGTGTCGTTTCTCTGTTCGGATTTGGAATGCGGTCTTCTCATGGCTCGGGCTTGCTATCCCCACGGCTCCGTGGCTCCTGTTCGATTCGGTGAAATCTTGGTAGGATGCGGTTCTCTCTGATAATACACTCCCGATGAAGGCCCTATCTTCCCTGTTACTTCTTGTGGGATGGGAGATATGGAATGAAAGGAATGCTCGTGTCTTCAGGAGCAAAGCGGCGCCGGTGGCGATTGTCATGCGACGTATCAAAGATGAAGTTTCGATTTGGGCCAATGCAGGCGCTAAGCATTTGCGTAATGTAATACCGCGAGAGTAATTGTTTTGCTTTTCCGCCGCTTGGCGATGTCTGTTCTGAAACCTCTTGTTATTAAATGAAAATGGCAAGTCTTTTGCCTTGTTTCAAAAGAAAAATACTATGCATAGCAATACTATATATTTCTGATGCCATATATAGGCTCTCATCTCATGGGATGCATGACTGCCAACTATAACCCGGTTTTAACAAGGACATCCTTAGTTGGCGAATGTTCACCACAACGGGTGGCATATGTGAAAGATTTTGTGGCAGTTTTAGTTGTGAGGAAGTGGTGAGGCGTGACATTTTCTTCCGGCGAAATGACAGTTTCTTCCTGAGAAGGCGATTTTCTTTTAAAAATTGTCGTCGTTTGATCTCGCTTGACAACTAAAACTGCCAGCAGATAACGTTCGCTTGCCACCCCTCTCCCAGCTGACGTTCACCAGGGAACATTTTCGTTTAACAATTGGGAACCGTGGCCAAACACTTTGGACCCTTAGTCTAGACATTGAATAGATTGAAACATCCTTACCATATATCTGTTTAAGACACACTAAAATCATCAGTCATCAAATAGGCTACAAAATCATGTCCGTCCATGAACCACATAGCATGGCTTCCTTAGACGACGACATCATCAAAAGACATAAGAGTATGAGCAGGTTTAGTACAATCATGAGGACAAAACACGATTTGAGCTTCAGTAAGACTAGCTTGGATGAGAAACTAAAAAGCTCATTGAAAGCACCGTCAAATTTGAACATAATACAATTTGCAGGGGTGACTTCAAGCAGGTTGCTTCACCTTCAATTTTACTTTGTAATTATAGTCAAGTTCATGGTTTGTTTTATGCCAATGATCACGTGGCCATTGCGGTGACAGGCATGCACCTGACCTAGGCCATGCATAACTCACCCCGCAATGGGCGCCCGTACAGCTTTGGGTCCTCCTGGCCAATCCTCACCGCACGCACGTCCCATCCTTGGTGGATACCATCACAACAATCATGGTTGTGCAGAATCAGCTCCACCAGGCGCACATGCATGGCGTGGGTCTGCAATGGCGGAGCTATGTGCACTTCTAGGGGGCTGTGCCCCCCCCCCCCAAGATTAGATAAAACAGTGAAGATTTTTTTTCTAGGGGCTAAGATTGAAGAAAAAAGTAGTCATTAGCCCCCAAACAATCATAATTCTTGCTCTACTCCCCCTGCCATTCTCTGCTAGCTCTGCCATTGGATCTAGTCAGGTTCCATCCCCAGGCTCGTCCCAGTCCCACCTCCCCCTAATCCCTCGGTAGTGGTGGTTGCGGGGTAGCCGATCTTCGGTGGCCTCACTTGCTCAGGATTATTTAGGGTTCGATGAAGTATCCACCTAATAAATTTTTTTAGTTTGTTTCTTTCAAGACGTCAAATGTTTCCTTGTCGGACGTGCCAGGCTATGAGGAAATAGTTCAGAGTATC
Organism: Triticum urartu; assembly: GCF_056163025.1. Lineage (NCBI taxonomy): Eukaryota > Viridiplantae > Streptophyta > Magnoliopsida > Poales > Poaceae > Triticum > Triticum urartu. The sequence goes on along the minus strand of NC_141877.1, from coordinate 37,812,902 downwards.
CTTATGGAGTTTTGCAAAAAATGAATTACTCCTATGGGGTTACGGTTTTACCCTTTATATGGAGGTACTCAGTGACATCTTGGGTCAGTATTCCTAGCAATCTTAGGTGGAGGACTAAATCCTATTAGCCATAAGATCAAGGTAAATGGATTATCTATATTAAATTGAGGGCACCATAAAGGAGCTCAGAGAGTGAGAGGACAACATATTGTGGAACATGTACTTGTTTTGCACAACCGTATGACCTCAAATGCTTCTTCCCTTCTAGGGCAATTGCCATGGTTGTCGAAGGGATTGACTGAAGTGGCTAGCTAGTCACACGACAATATGCATGCTTCCGGGATTCATCCTTGCAGTAAAATATTTCCCGATGTCTTTCAAGCCTATCCAATCTGTCTTTACACAACACACACTTTCTATCGTCTAGGAAATGAAATTGGAACTAATGAGAGGCACAGGAGAGATTGGCATTTATCGCTTGGGAACTGGTGACTTGAAGGTGCCCTCCTAGCCCACCCCATTAATATTTCAGCATATGTACTATTCATCTCTAGTGAGCTCCGATTTGCTATCATCACCTTTATGCGGAGCAAAACCACATATTTACTGTGTCATATACTTTCTTCACATCCCAATCATACCCATGCATATTGCATATAATGAATTTAAGCCCACTACTAGTCTACCATATCATGTTCTGCTGAGTTGGTGGGAGGTTTTGGTGTTATGGTGTGTCCACCCTTTCATTCCAAGCCATGGTTTCAAGTTGGGTTCATGTATTGTTGAAAAGCAAAGTACTATTCTAGTCAAATACACACAAGATTTCACTTGAAAGAAGAAGAATATAGCTCAACTTGGAAATGCATGACGGACTACTTCTTGTCAAGCATCTGACATTGGACTTGTATTTTTGGAATTCAACCAAGGAATTCACTGCAGACATATCAGCTAATCAGCTAACATAGAAAGGGCAGAGTTAGGTTAGCTAGTCCTCCGGCGCCGCCGCTGTGAGTTCCCCCAGTCCTCCGGCGCCGCAGCCATGAGTTCCTCCAGTCCTCCGGCGCCGCTGTCGCGAGTTCCCCCGGTGTGCTCTCCGCTGTTGCGCAGATCCCCTCTTGACCTGCTGCAGAGCGGGCTCTCCCCAGTCTTCCGGCGGCGCCGCCGTGAGTTCCCCGGTGTCGAGCGCTCTCCACTGCTGCGTCGACCCCCTCTCGGCCTGCTGCAGAGTGAGCTTCCCCCCCAGTCCTCCGGTGCTGCCGCTGTGAGTTCCCCGTCGTCGATTGCTCTCCCCTGCTGTGGCGATCCCCTCTCTGTCTGCTACTGCTGGGACTGCCCGGACTTGGTTGGTGAGGCAAGAGGGTTGGCGGTAGGGGGAAAGATCGCGAGCCATGGCATCCCCCTCGGAGTCGAGCGGATCACGCGAGAAAGGAGCAGAGGACCCTAGTTCTTCTGGAAAGACTGCATCTTGAGGAAGACGAATTGGATAATCTGATTTGGGAAGAGGAAGTGGATGAATCAGAGGAGAAACCCAAGTGGCTGGCGCTTGCAAAGGTACTGACGACGAAGACCTTCGGGCAGGGTGCGTTGATCGCAGACATGAAGGCGGCTTGGAACCCGGCACATGATGTGGTTTGGCGTAGAATCAACTCCAATCTGTTCTCGATACAGTTCAATTGTTTAGCGGATTGGAACAAGGCAATCCATCAAGGGCCGTGGGATTTCAAGAGCATGGCATTGATCATCGAGGAATACGATGGTTTCACTAATCCAGAAAGCGTTAAGCTAGACAAGATTGAAACTTGGTGCCAAATTCACAAGTTGCCTGATGGTGTTTTGAAGAATGAGCAGTTTGTGGAAAACATGGCTAAGCGTATCGGAGAGGTGCTAGAGCTTCAGATAGTTCTACCGAGCGGTTTTGTAGGTGAGTTTATACAGGTCAGGGTCAAACTGAATGCAAACAAAAAACTGACCAGATTCGTAAGCTTCACCAAGTCTGGCAAGACTGAATTTTACCAAGTAAAGTTTGAAAAACTTCCAGTTTTCTGTTACATGTGTGGGATCCTAGGCCATTGGCATGAGGAGTGTGGTACAGGGGAGCATGCTGAGAAGGATTTGGAGTGGGGGCCTTTTATTATGGCGCCTAGGAGAGGACGTGGGGGCAGAGGAAGAGGCTCTGGACGCGGTTTCGGCAGAGGTGGACATGGCACTGACGAAGTTAAGGAACAAATAATCCTTTCGGTAGAGGAAGAGGTGCTGGCTTTGCTGGTCACGGACAAAGGCGCGGTCGTGGCAGAGATGGAATGGCACCAGCAGGAAATTGGGGATTTAATCAAGCTTATCAGGGGGATATGAAGGAGGGAGAGAATGATATAAATAATGGTCAAGCTTTGATAAGCCAAGATGCAAGGGTGACAGATGTGCGAAGCTGGCGCTTTAATGCCCAGGACTTAGCTGCTGCAGTTATGGAGACCGGCAGAGTGTCTGAGCTCGGTGCAGAGAAAGAACAGCGAAAGGACGATCTTAATGCCCTTCGTAAAAGAGTTGCAGAGGACTCGGGCTCCCTTCCTGCAGGTTCTGCTGTAGCGGATATCATTGAAAAGAATAGCGGTGCAATTGTTCCTTTGGGAAATACTTCTGATATTATTGATCAGTTTGAGGCATCAGAAGAGGAGCTACCGAATAATAACATAACTGGAACACCACAGAAAAATGTGAATAAAAATAAGCTGAAAGGATGAGATGGCATGGTAGTTGACAGTACAACAGCTTATAGATCGGCGGCCTCCGTGGCAGAGGACCGCCGGGGGCAATGACTATCCTAAGTTGGAACTGCCGGGGGGTGGGGAACTCCCGGACAGTTCGAGACCTAGCGACTATGATCCAGTCGCATTCCCCTAGCTTGGTTTTCCTTTGTGAAACTAGGCAAAGTAAGGATAAGATGAAAAGCTACCGAAATAGGTTTGGTCTGCGAGGTTTTGAAGGTGTTAGCAGTGATGGTAATAGCGGGGGGCTTGCTCTCTATTGGCATGAAAATTGGACAGTGGATATTAGGCTTGCAAATTCAAGATGCATTGATGCACACATCCAAGCTCCCGGAGAGACTAAATGGCACCTGACATGCGTGTATGGAGAGCCTCGTGTTGAGAATAGACACTTAATGTGGTCCTTGATGGAAGATATAGCTACCCAGAACGTTCTTCCTTGGTTGGCTGTTGGAGATTTTAATGAAGCCTTGTGGGATTTTGAACATTTTTCCAACACGCCGCGTGCGCCGGCCCAAATGCTTGCTTTTCGGGATTCACTTGAAGTGTGCGAGCTGACTGATTTGGGTTTTGTTGGAAGGCCATATACTTTTGATAATAAGAGGAGTGGTGCAGCAAATGTTAAAGTACGGTTAGATCGTGGAGTTGCAAATCTGGATTGGAGGTACATGTTCCCTGCTGCCTCAATCCATCATCTTGTTTCACCCCGGTCGGATCATTGTCCATTGCTTGTCAAGTGCGAAGCTGATTCGGGCCCAAAACCTAAGAAAGTTAAGCGCTATGAGATCATGTGGGAGAGGGATTCTGCCCTCACAGAAGTTATTGCAAACATGTGGAAAGATGCGGGCCAAAAACGTACACTTGGGGAGATTGGTCAAGCTTTGGGGAAGGTAATGATCTCGTTGCATCAATGGAGCAGAGCCAAAATTGGCAATGTAACTAGGGAGATTGAGAAGTCTCGTACGAGGCTAGAGGAGCTAATGAATATGAATGCGGACCGAGCCGAATTGAGAAAGGAGGAGGATAAAATGAATGAATTACTATACCGAGAAGAGATGATGTGGTTGCAAAGGTCTCGTATTGCTTGGTTAAAAGAAGGGGACCGAAATACAAAATTTTCCCATGCCAAAGCGATCTGGCGGGCGAGGAAAAACAATATTAAAAAACTTGAAGATACAAATGGAGTTGTTCATTCTGGAGATGCAATGGGCCAGGCTGATACTTCTTACTTTCAAAACATCTTCACTGCCGACCCCTTGCTTGATCCATCTCCTATTGTACAGCTCATGCAAACACATGTTAATGATGAAATTAATGAGTCTTTATGTGCTGAGTTTACTGAACAGGAGATAGCGGATGTTGTTTTCCAAATTGGACCGCTAAAGGCCCCGGGATTGGATGGATTTCCTGCTCAATTCTTCCAAAGAAACTGGTCCACGGTGCGTGCAGATGTTATAGCAACAGTTAAGGAATTCTTTAACTCAGGTATCATGCCAGATTCTGTTAATGATACAATCATTGTTCTGATTCCGAAAATTCCGAACCCGGTTAAATTAACTGATTTTCGCCCTATTAGCCTTTGTAATGTTATCTATAAAGTTGTTGCTAAGTGCCTGGTGAATAGACTGAGACCTCTACTCGATGATATTATTTCTCCTACTCAGAGTGCATTTATTCTGGGTAGAATGATCACGGATAACGCCTTAATTGCATTTGAGTGCATCCATTATATCAAGCAAGAGAAGGACCCAGAAAAAAGTTTCTGTGCTTACAAGCTTGACCTTTCCAAGGCTTATGATAGGGTTGATTGGAATTACCTTAGGCAAACGATGGAAAAGATTGGTTTCACTCACAAATGGGTTGACTGGATAATGACATGTGTCACCACTGTGAGATATTCTGTAAAATTAAATGGAATAATCTTGGATTCATTTGCACCGTCGCGTGGGCTACGGCAAGGTGATCCTCTATCCCCGTACCTATTCCTGTTTGTTGCAGACGGTCTGTCTGCTCTTTTTGACAGTGCAACCAGACTAGGGAATGTTTCTCCTGTGAAGATATGTCGTAGCGCCCCGGGAATCTCTCATTTATTGTTTGCTGATAATACACTCCTATTCTTTGAAGCAAAACAATCGCAGGCAATGCATGTTAAGAGTATTTTGAATGCTTATACTGCTGCTACTGGACAATTACTCAACCCTGCAAAATGCTCCATCCTTTTTGGGGAATATTGTCCCATTATTCAGCAGCATGAAGTCAGAGCCATGCTCCAAGCTGATACCATAAATTTTGAAGAGAGTTACCTTGGTTTACCGACTCCTGATGGTCGCATGACAAAAGGTAAATTCCAAAATCTACAAGTTAAGCTGACAAAGAGAATGTTGCTTTGGGGATGCCCCTCACAAGGTGGTAAAGAAGTTCTTATAAAGTCCATTGCTCAGTCCATTCCAACTTATATCATGAGTATCTTTAAATTGCCTCTAGGACTTTGCGATGAACTAAATCAGATGATCCGCAACTATTGGTGGGGCTCAGAAAAAGGGAAAAGGAAAACCCATTGGAAATCTTGGGAGGAGATTACTAAACCGAAGTGTATGGGTGGTATTGGTTTTCGGGATTTTAGGTTGTTTAACCAAGCCTTACTTGCGCGGCAAGCTTGGCGTCTCCTGACAATCCCGGACAGTCTTTGTGCACGTGTCCTACGTGCCAAATACTACCCTAATGGTAGGCTTGAGGACACTGTTTTTGCTGGTAACCCGTCATCATCATGGCAAGGAGTAGCTCATGGTCTTGAGCTTTTGAAAAAAGGGCTAATATGGAGGATTGGAAATGGCACCCAAGTGCGAATATGGAGAGATAGATGGATCCCTCGAAAACCCTCCTTCCAAATAATCTCTGCCAAGGGGCGTTGCAGGTTGAAGTGGGTGTCCGAACTCTTGGATATCAATGGCAACTGGGACGTTGCTGCAGTCCGTCAATGGTTTTCGCTTGATGCTGATGTAATCTTGAAGATCAAGAATTCCGTGCGCAACGAGGACGATTTTATTGCTTGGGCTGGAGAGAAGATGGGCATCTTCTCGGTTCGTAGCGCATATAGGATTGCCTTTGAAGAAATGAACCAGCCGAATCAATCTTCTTCCAGTAACTCTCCTGATGGAGAACGAAGAGCTTGGTCAGCTATTTGGTCTTGTAATGCTCCACCAAAGACCCGCATTTTTGCTTGGCGTGCTGCAAACAACTCACTTCCGACTTGGGATCTGAAGCATGCTAGGAAGCTGGAGGTTGTGGATTTATGTCCAGTTTGTGGCACTGAAAAAGAAGACACGTTTCATGCTTTGTGTCGATGTCCCAATGCCAGGAATCTTTGGCTTGCAATGGCTGATATTTGGCCTATCCCCGATCTTAAAGACATGATGAACACAGGCCCGGAATGGCTTCTCCATGCCCTGTGCAAATTGCCTGATGAGCAGCGCCTGCACCTGGTTATGCTCTTATGGAGAATTTGGTACGTTCGGAATGAGGTAGTACATGATAAACCAGCACCGCCAGTTCAGGTTTCTGTACGCTTTCTTAGAAGCTATGTTCAGTCCATTTTGACAATCGCCAAAGAGCCAGAGAAAGACCCCTTGAAGGGGAAATCTGCTATGCTAGATTGTTCTTTTTCTGTTGCACCTGCGGCTACGTCTGAACTGGTAATTCCACAAGTGTGTGGCTGAGACCTGAAGAAGGACGATTGAAACTCAATACAGATGACTCCTTTGTTTCAGCGGACGGTACTGCTGGCAGTGGCATTGATCTTGCGTGATCACAACGGTAATATAGTCCTCAGTGCTTGTCGTCATCTGTATCATTGCCTCAATGCTTTAGAGTCTGAACTTGCAGCCATCAGAGAGGGTCTGTCACTTGCTTTACAATGGAGCGAGCTACCTATAGACATTGAGTCTGATTGCTTGGAGGCTATCAATCTGTTGAAGAAGGGAGAAATGGATAGATCTGCGAACAGTTTCATGGTTCATGAAATCAAAATACTCATGGATCAACGAAATTCTTGTATTACTCACATTTATCGTAGTCAAAACACTGTAAGCCATTTGTTGGCATCTTTTGGTAGAACTACAGGTCGTACCATGGTATGGCTCGGATCTGGACCTGATGAGGTCGTCAAACTGTGTAATTCTGCTAGTAGCTCGGCTACGTGAGTAATACAAGTAATTTCCCGCAAAAAAAAAAAGGAATTCACGATCTACTCCGACTTACTGGTTAGATTCACACTGAAAAGTTACCCGCTTATGCTGCTCTGAGCAAGGAAAAAATACATCTGATTGTCTATAAGTTGAGATTTATTCTGTTATCTGTTTGCGATGTACAGTATGCAGATAAGTATTTCTTTCCAATGCGATGGAATCGACGGCTTGATCCACAGAGAGTGAAACGAGATGAAAGTCAAGCCCGTCTGAAGGTTACTCACTGTTGGAACAGTTACTTGTGTAGCTGATTATTGCTGTCAAACAGTGCAGCTTTGCAAACCAAGATGAAGATGGTGATGCATCCAATTGTAACAAAAGGCTTAAAATGAAAGAGAAGATGGTGATTCACTATAAAGCAATGTAACCCACATTGCAGATGCTCTTAGGTCCGTAGAGTGGATCATCATAAATAGGTTTGAAATTTTGAAGGCATTAGCTACTCAAGTCCCTCAGATGGCTTTTGTTTGTTTTTCTTTGCAGGATATAATGATTTCTTATAAATACTGCACCTGATATTAGCTGAAGCAATGTCCTCACGGTGGATCAACCAATGGAAATTTTGACAACTGATGACACCAAATCTCAAACACATGAATACCAAGCCATGTATAAATATCCAATCCAGCGCAACACACCAAAGGGCGACGAAAATTCAAGATGATATCTCAGACGACAAGAGGTACTCAGAATCACAAGGCGAAGAACCTAATAAGCCATACAAAACCCAGTTCACATACTACCAAACGTTCAAAATTATGTCTTGGTTCGCTGGTGTCTCTCCACTTGTAAAAAAAGAAGGCATAGCTCTCTACTGGTCGCTGATGGTCACCTCGACCTCAACGCCGGGCTCGATGGTGATCGAGGTGATCTGCTTGACAACGTCCGGGGAGCTGACGAGGTCGATCACCCGCTTGTGTACCCGCATCTCAAACCGATCCCAGGTGTTGGTACCTACACACCAAAGGACATGGCATTATCAGTACAAGTATAGCCAAAATAAAGTACACACAAATAGGAATGAAGCGGTATTAAAAAGCTCGATTTTGAAACATCAAATGTATCAGAAACATCATGTGGAATCATCATTTGCTCAGCCTATCTGCCAAGTGCAACTGCTTCATTCTTAGTAAAACCGTAAGTTCAATGACTAATCCTATTTGTAGCACAAGTGGCAACCATATGGTGCTGTTTAATAAAAATGTGCAAGTACATTACCAAGTAAAAATGTGGCAACCATAAATATCCAGAGGACTGCACTTGAAACACACCGCTTGCATTACCAAGTAGAGAGGACATGTGTTTGGAAGAAAACATAGCATTGAAGGGGCTACCCATCAGCTGTAAAAAGCTCGATTTTGTAATCCTCAAAGAGAATCTCGGGAACAAGTTGCTGTTTTAGCATCATCTGAGCACTCCATCATAAAACAGAGTCCAACCAGAATTAACAGCAAACAGGGGATCACTGCTAACATAGTCGCCACGACAGTAGGATCGATCACTAGTTCACTACTAAAACCCTATGGGCTATGAACTTCAACCGAGACAGTTGATCTCTTGGCTAACAGCTAACAACAAAGAACTGCCCATACAGCCAATTTACTGCCCTATCATCTAGTAAACCGTAAGCAGCCTGATTCTATAGAGAAACGTTCGTTTTACCGACGCCGGTCGTTGCATAACCAAGAGCATTCATACAGGACACAGAAACGAAGGGAAAAGGGGAGTCGACGAGGGGGGCGGGTGTGTCACCTTCTCCGCACGGCGACTTCCTGGTGGTGATGTTGAGCACCTTGGTGGGCATCCTGACGGGGCCCTTGACCCGGAGCAGCTTGTCCTTGGCGCCCCCCACCAGATCGGAGCACACTGTCGCCGGCACACACAGAACACGCACGCATCAGTCAGATCAACACGATCAACGAGACCAGAAGAGGAGGAAGAAGGGGATCCACCCATCATCATCATCGGAAGGAAGGAAGCAAGGAGGAAACACCCTACCCTTCTCGAGGTTCTTGACGCTCTTGGAGGAGAGGGTGATGCGGATGCGGTGCTGCGCCTCCTGCGGGCCCTCGAAGCCGGCCTTGCCGGACTTCATCGGCGGCGCGTACGCCAGCTCGGTCGCCATGGCTGCGGGCGGCGGCGAGTGTGGGGAGGAGGAGAGCTGGTGCTTCTTGGGGCGCGAGGAGGGGAGTGGAGAGCGGCGGCGCTGGGGGTGGGGGATGAGGGTTTCTGTATAGGCTGGAGGCTGCGCAGGAGGGCCGCGCGGCCGTCGGATCGGCTGGCCCGGCCGATCCGGCCGTCCGTTGGGAGGGAGCGTCGTTCGATAGGAAATTGGATTCGTTTACGGTGGATTACTGCATCATTCATCTCTTTTTTTCTGAAGGGCACATCATTCATCTTTGAATGAATGCTTCCTTTCTTTGACAAAAAACAATCGATTACGACGGACGGACGTGGAGTATCTGTCGCCGAGCTCAAATGCTCCATGATGAACATAAGATCCAAAAATTGTAAAACGAATCAAAAACTTTCGGGGGTTTTGGTAAAGTTTGGTAAATGGTTTGTGTGCTTGTAAAAATTCATCATCAAAGGACATTCGTGAAATTGCGGCAAGAAAAAGATCAATGCTCCAAAGTTGCTATTTTTTAAATCATTTTGGAGTACTATTTTTTTTGCCATGACTTCCAAGAATGCCATCTTGTGATGAAATTTATCAAGCGTACAAAACATTTACCAAAAAAATCATTTAAAAAGTTCAGGATTTTTTGAATTTGCCTTTTTACTGTTTATCCGGAGTTCATTTGAGCTCGGGAGCAAAAAAGGACTTTCACATAACGACCTGCATTTCGAGGTTCACAAGAAGTAGTAGTATGTGCTGGTTTTATTTATTTTTCCTTGACTTTTTAACAACTGTAATAAGATTTGATTTTCTTTTAGCAACTTCACAAAAAAAATGTCTTCTAGACGACTGCACCAAGAACTTTTTGAGCGAGTCCAGCCAATGAAGGCAATACAAGCCTCGTTGTGATGAGACTGACAATCATCATACTACTGATATCGGGTGAGAGAAATCACTCATGTTTGAATTCTTATGCCACCATTATCCATTCCATGCAAGCGCAAAACTCTCCTTTCTTGAAGGCGTTGCTGTTGAAGAATGCCGATGTCCTTGTGGTGTCATGAGATGATTTATGCGGATATGGTCATTGTTGTAGGTTGTCGATCGCGATTTAGAACGCTTCGGGATGGGTTTTTTTTTTCTCTCTCGCTTAGGCATAGCTTTGGTCTTTGTATGGCTTTACTATTTGCCGGTGTTTTTTTGTGTGTGTGCGTTAGTGTTGGTTGGGTGCATCCTAACTATGCAGAGGTCGGATGTGTCCTCACTATGTTTGTATTATCTTGATACTTTATTTTGAGTAATAAAATCCACCATTTGTCGGAAAAAAAAAGCATAAAACTGGATTCCACGCCATAATAGAAAAAATCATCGTTTTCGTACCGAGAAATTTAGCAGCAAGGGGAAGCCTTAGCAATAGAGTGCAGCTCAAAGACATCTAGTTTCCGATCACAACAACATACTAGTGTAAGAAAATGCTCTTATATTACGGGATGGAGGGAGTAGGTCAGAGGATGACAACGACAAAATGAAAACCGCGCGGAAAAAGACTCAAAAGTCCAGCTAATAAGCATTTGTTGTCCACGCGTCTTCATGGTGCCGACACCTTCGACACCGTGGACCTTCTCTCGTTCTGGGTTTTGCTTGTGCTGAATGGATCATGACCTAGTAGTTGGTACAACACTGAATCTGAATGGAATTAGGGCAAAAAAGAAAATATTAGCAGATGATGACTGTGCAGTTAGAACAACGAATCTGAATGAAATCAGGGCAAAAGAACATATTAGCAGGTGATGACTGTGCGGTTAGAAAAACGAAGCTTTTGAAAGAATGCAGATACGAACGATGCATGTCTTGTGTGGTGTAGAAAATTGTTAAATAACTCACTTTTTGCAGTTAATGGGGCTGCACCATGATTGATGTACTCATGTAACTACTCAAGCGCATTGACTACTGCAGGAGCAGCAGCAGTAGCACCGCCGCCTCCAAGAAAGAAGGGAAAGATGGACGAAGGTTCACCTGGAGCAGCAGAGAACCTCTGCATCAGGAACTAGTGCTGGGACGGCGGCCATTGCGGGGTGGGCACGACGTTGGACTGAAGTGTGCTCCTGTCGAAGGCAACGGAGGCATGGTGGCGGTGTTGCTGCTCCTGGGAGCATCGAGGCGAGCTACATCAACACCACGGACCAGCTCGCAGACCTGCTCACCAAGCCTTTTGGGAGGGTCAAGTTCCTCGAGCTTTGCTCCAGGATCAGGATGATTCAACTCTCCTACAAGACGACGTACAAGACTTAGGGGGAGAATGATGGATAAGTCTGTGTACTAGGGTCGTTGTGGGGCTGCAGCACATGGTCCTTGTAGTAGTTAGGATAGAGTTCCTGGCCATCAAGGACTGGCAGTTAGGATAGCATCTTAGACTGGCATCTTAGACTGACATCTTAGCAGCATCTCAGCATATGCTTGGCTGGCTAGCAGCCTATAAGTATGTATCCCCAACCCCTCAGGTTGGCATGGCATTGTGTGAGAAATAAACCAACGAAAATTGTCCCAACTCTCCTAGTGTCATCCACAACTATCAATGCTCAGATTCAAAGGTCTAACAAGTGGTATTAGAGTCAGGTTATCTTGTACCCTGAGCATTTCCTGTGAGCAGCCTAAGTCGGTAGCAACAGCTGCTCCGTCTGCCTCTGGTTACCTTCCTCCCTCCGGACTGTCGAGCAGCAGTTCGTCTTCAACAGCCTCCTCTTCACGCAACAGCCCACCTGCAGCGAGCCATGTCTGCAGGTCGCTCTCAGCACACGGCTACCTCGAGCATACGGCGCCGGCAGGAGGCCGAGCACGCCGTGGCAGAGGAGCGTGAGCGAGCATCTGTAGCAACAGCTGTTGCGGCAGCAAGGGTGTCGAGGCTGGCTGCAGCGGAGCTGGCAGTGGCCAGAGCGGAGGTAGAAGCAGCCAGGGCAGAGGTAGAAGCAGCAGCAGACGCAACACGTGAGGCTGCGACGGATGCCAAGGCACTCCGCGGCGGCTCCGGCAGCTCCAACAGCTCCGCGCCTGCGGACGATGGCGCTAACGCAGACCACGCCAAAGTGGCGCAAGAGCGGACGGCGGAGTGAGCGGCCGAGCACGCCCACACTCCAGGTGGAGGTGCGCACCGCGACGGCGGCTGCAACGACCAGGACCGCGGCCTCTACGAGGTCCGGACTGTGGTCAGGGATGTTGGTCCCAATGCTGGGTGGCCTATCCTCACTAAAACCAACTACGTCGAGTGGGCCAGGATCATGAAGATCAGGCTCTAGGTGCGGCGCATGCGGGAGGCAGTCCAGGACAGCAACGTCAACCACCAAGAGGAACGACGGGCGCTGGACGCCCTCATCGCCGCAGTCCTGCCCGAGATGCAGTTCTCGCTTTCCAGCAAGTGGACTGCCAAGGAAGCTTGGGACGCCATCGCCGCGGCACGCATCGGCAGCGACCGTGCTCGCAAGTCCACTCTGCAGGCACTTCGTAAGGAGTGGGAGAGCCTGGGTTTCAAGCCAGGTGAGGACATTGATGACTTTGCTCTCCATCTCAACACTCTGCTGCAGAAGTTGGTGAAGTTTTGTGATGCCACCTACACCGAGGAGAGAGCTATCGAGAAGCTTTTTCGGTGCATCCCCGAGAAGTACAAGCAGATGGCTCGGTCGATCGAGTCTTTGCTGGACCTCTCCACGATGACAATCGAGGAGGCGATAGGTCGCCTCAAGGTCGTCGACACCGATGAGCCACAGCCTTCCTCGGGGCCCATCACCACCGGCGGAAAGCTGCTCCTAACTCGGGAGCCGTGGGATGCCAGCCTTGGTGACAGGAAGAAGGGGGAGCCTTCTTCCACGACGGGCGGCCGCAAACGTGGCAAGCAGCGTAAGACGCAAAGAGATCCCCCGGGAAGGGCACAAGGACGTGCCGAAGGTGACGCCCGCGGAGGCGCCAACGACGGCGCCGCTGGCAAGCCCAAGCCGACACAAGACAACAGTTGCCACAACTGTGGCCGGTTTGGCCATTGGGCCAATGAGTGTCGGCAACCACGACAAGGCCAGGCTCACGTCGCACAGGCGAAGGAGGAGGAGACGGCTCTGTTCATGGCGCATGCAAGTGTTGAGCTATCTTCAGCGACACCAGTCGCAAAAGCTCTCATCCACCTCGACGAGCCAAAAGCACACGCTCTTCTCGGTGATGGCTCCGGGAAAGACAAGACTACGGGGTGGTGCCTCGACACCGGCGCCACCCACCACATGACCGGTCAAAGGGTATTCTTCGCCGAGCTCGACTCCGATGCGTGAGGCTCCGTCAAGTTTGGGGATGCCTCCGCTGTGGAAATTAAGGGCGTCGACTCCGTCATCTTCACCACCAAGATGGGAGAGCACCGGCTGCTCACCGGTGTCTACTACATCCCCGCTCTAAGGAACTCCATCATCAGCTTGGGAAAGCTGGATGAGAATGGCTCACGCATGCTGATTGAGCATGGGGTCCTACGCATCTGGGATCGCCAGGGTCGCCTTCTCGCCAAGGTACCCAGAGGTGAAAACCGACTTTATGTCCTTGATGTGCAGGTGGCACAACCGGTCTGTCTTGCTGTCCGTCGGGACGACGAGGCGTGGCAATGGCATGAGCGCTTTGGGCACCTTCATTTTGAGGCCCTGAAGCGTCTAAGTGCCAAGGAGATGGTACGAGGCCTGCCATGCCTCGACCATGTGGAGCAGTTCTGCGACATCTGCGTACTGACGAAGTAGAGACGACTCCCCTTTCCCCAACAGGTGAGTTTTCGGGCCAAGGAGAAGCTGGAGCTCGTGCACGGAGGCTTGTGTGGCCCGGTGACGCCAGCCACACCAGGAGGTCGACGCTACTTCCTGCTGCTCGTCGATGATCTCTCTCGCTACATGTGGGTGATGATCCTCGGCAGCAAGGGAGAAGCGGCGAACTCCATCAGGCGCGCGCAGGTTGGTGTGGAGGCGGAGAGCTGCCGCAAATTGCGCGTGTTGCGCACTAACAACGGCGGCGAATTCACGGCGGCTGAATTCGCGTCGTACTGCACCGATGAGGGCATCCAGCGCCACTACTCCACGCCGTATAGCCCACAGCAAAACGGAGTCGTCGAGCGGCGCAACCAGACGGTTGTGGGGATGGCTCGGGCTCTCCTCAAGCAGAGAGGGATGCCGGTTGTTTTCTGGGGAGAGGCGGTGCTGACGGCCGCCTACATCCTCAACCGCTCGCCTACTAAGGCACTCGATGGCAGGACACCGTACGAGGCCTGGCATGGGCGGAAGCCGGCGGTCTCCCATTTGCGGGTCTTGCTGTCTTGCGTTCGCTAAGGAGCTCGGCCACATTGGCAAGCTCGACGACAGGAGCACTCCGAGAGTCTTCATCGGCTACGCGGAGGGCTCAAAGGCCTACCGCATCCTCGACCCAAAGACACAGCATGTGCGCACGACGCGAGACGTCGTGTTCAACGAAGGGCGAGGGTGGCAATGGGACAAGGCGGTGGACGACGGCTCGACGCTGACGTATGACGACTTCATTGTTGAGTACGCCCACTTCAAGGAAGCCGGGGGAGCAAGCAGCTCCTCTTCGCCGGGCACGTCTACCCCGGCCCCCAAAACTGCATCGACTCCGATGCGTGCTACGCCGACGGCACCACAACTGGCGACGCCACATACTCCAGCCCCGGCAGTCACGACTCCGGGTTCGTCTTCATCAGCACCAGCTCACGGAGAGCACAACCCGATGAAGTTCGCTTCCCCGCTCACTCATGACGAGGAGCGTGTCGACGCGTGGTATGGAGGCGAACAGCTGCGGTATCGCACAATGGATGATCTACTCGGCGACCAGCCGGTGCCGGGACTGATGCCACGTGACCTGGAGGCGCAGCTACAACTCGCGTGTGAGGACGGCGAACCACGGTCCTTTGTAGAGGCCGAGAGAGATGCGGCATGGCGCGCCGCGATGCAGTTGGAGATGGATGCGATCGAGCAAAACCGCACATGGGAGCTCGCTGACCTCCCTCGTGGTCACCACGCAATCACCCTTAAGTGGGTGTTCAAGATGAAGAGGGATGGAGCCGGCGCCATCATCAAGCACAAGGCTCGCCTGGTGGCCCGAGGCTTCTTGCAGCAGGAAGGAGTCGACTTCGACGACGCCTTTGCTCCCGTGGCATGGATGGAGTCCGTACGACTTCTCCTTGCGCTGGCTGCCCAGGAGGGCTGGCGTGTCCATCACATGGATGTCAAGTCGGCATTCCTCAACGACGACTTGAAGGAGGAAGTCTACGTGTATCAGCCACCGGGATTTGCGATTCCCGGCCAGGAGGGCAAGGTACTCCGCCTACGCAAGGCTCTCCATGGCCTACGGCATGCACCTAGGGCGTGGAACGCCAAGCTGGACTCCACGCTAAAGAAGATGGGCTTCGAGCAAAGCCCGCATGAGGCTGCCGTCTACCGACGAGGCAGTGGAGGAAATGCCCTGCTGGTGGGCGTCTATGTTGACGACTTGGTGATCATCGGCACCAAAGATGCAGAGGTGGCGGCGTTCAAGGAAGACATGAAGGACAACTTCCAGATGAGTGATCTGGGGCTCCTCTCCTTCTATCTAGGGATTGAGGTGCACTAGGACCACTCCGGGATCGTGCTTCGACAGTCCGCCTATGCCAAGCGCATCGTTGAGCTAGCTTGGCTCACCGACTGCCACCCAGCTCTCACTCCGATGGAGGAGAGGCTGAAACTGAGCCGCGACAGCACGACGGAGGAAGTGGATGCTACGCAGTACCGACGCCTTGTGGGGAGCCTTCTCTACCTCACCCACACACGGCCGGACTTGGCATTCTCCGTTGGCTATGTCAGTCGGTTCATGGAGCGACCGACGTCGGAACACCAGCAGGCAGTGAAGAGGATCTTCCGCTACGTAGCAGGGACCCTCGACCACGGCCTCCACTACCCTAGGTGTCCGGGGGTGGCACACTTCGTCGGGTACAGCGACAGCGACCACGCCGGCGACATCGACACCAGCAAGAGCACGAGCAGGATCCTCTTCTTTCTCGGCAAGTGTCTTGTGAGCTGGCAATCAGTCAAGCAGCAGGTGGTGGCCCTGTCCAGCTGTGAGGCTGAGTACATAGCGGCCTCCATCGCCTACACTCAGGCGCTCTGACTCGCTCGACTGCTTGGTGATCTTCTCGTTCAAGACACCAGAACGGTGCAGCTCCTGGTGGACAGCAAGTCCGCCCTGGCCCTGGCAAAGAACCCCGTGTTCCACGAACGGAGCAAGCACATCCGACTGAGGTATCACTTTATCTGCAGCTGTGTGGAAGAAGGGAGCATCGAGGCGAGCTACATCAACACCACGGACCAGCTCGCAGACCTGCTCACCAAGCCTCTTGGGAGGGTCAAGTTCCTCGAGCTTTGCTCCAGGATCGGGATGATTCAACTCTCCCACAAGACGACATACAAGACTTAGGGGGAGAATGATGGATAAGTCTGTGTACTAGGGTCGTTGTGGGGCTGCAGCACATGGTCCTTGTGGCAGTTAGGATAGAGTTCCTGGCCATCAAGGACTGGCAGTTAGGATAGCATCTTAGACTCTCAATTACGTATCTATAACTCTCAATTACGTAGTCAAATCTAGCTAGAAAGTAGAGATAACCGTAAGCAGAAACATCCAAATTTTCTCCCTCAAAAGAAAAAAAACAAATTTGCTACTTCAGAAAAGGTTCCCTCTGCTTTACTTCACAACTTTGGAAAAACAAAGTGCACATATAGAATATGGGCGGTAGCTACCCAAAAGTCCATTCTTCAGAAGAAACAAGACGACAAACCTGATTCAGGGAGAAAAATGTTGATGGATTCAGAAAACGTATAAGCACCACCACCAGGTGCAGGTTATCATCATCATCACATCATGTTTTGCACAACCACCAGTACAAGGTCCAGAACGATGCCCCCTCTCATTATCAGACTGTGTTTGTCACATGATGCCTTCAGAGAGATATTACAGCACGGTTTAATCAAGGTAGAAAACATACTGTCACACTGTGCCCCTGGTTAGCCAAAATCAGCAGCTCACCATCCTCCTCCAAGAAAGAGACTGAACCTCTGCTTGTTGTCTCGCCTGACCGCCTACATTTTTTTTCGAAAAGGGGGGAGTCCCCGGCATGATGCATACGGTTATCTTATTAATAAAAAAAGTAGTGTCAACAAGGTTTCAAGGTCTCCAAAAAATAAAAAAAACAAAGAAAGCTCACACAGAGCCATAAAGGGCTAGAAACATCAACTAGCCAAGATAAGACGCCACAACCGGCTGGCTATAAATAGATAGGTAAACTAGATGCCTATCCTATTACATGACCGCCATCCAAACCGGTTGAAGATATCCCGAGCTACCATCTCCTAGCGGAAAGATCCAGTAACCAAATGCTCCCTGGCCTCCGTCGGAGTGAGTACCGACCATGAACGGATCAGTGCCGTAGTTCGGAATATAACCTGCAAAAAATGAATACATGATATTCTGTTAAAAACCAAATCATTTCTGCAAGTCCAGATAGTCCACAGCAAAGCGCAAACCCCAGCCCGAATGTGTTTCGCTAAGTCAGGCTCAATCCCATTCAGTCATGTCCCAAATAACGCGTTAACAGAATTCGGTGGTTTGATATTAAAAGCAATGTGAATCGTCTGCCAAAGGACTTTGGCCAACGGGCAATCAAAAAAGAGGTGTTTGATTGTCTCATCCCGATCACAGAAACTACACCTAGTAGGTCCTGTCCAATTACGCTTTATCAAATTGTCCTTGGTTAAAATAACTTGTTTATGGACAAACCATATAAACACTTTTATTTTCAAAGAAACTTTGACATCCTAAACATGCTTGGAAGTAGGAATGGAGTTCGAATTAATAACATCGATGTACATCGATTTAACTGTGAATACTCCAGACTTAGTCAGTTTCCAGCGTAATTCATCGGGTTGTTGAGAAAACTGGACCTCCATCAGTCTCCTAAGTAGACGGAGCCATTCCTCCCAACGGTTGCCCGCCAGCGTCCGTCGGAACTGAATATTAAGGGGGATGGTTTGAAACACCGAAGCTACGAACACCTCACGTCTTTGAACAATACGATACAAAGACGGATATTGGATGGCCAAGGGTGTCTCGCCGAGCCAAGTATCCTCCCAGAAACGTGTGCTATTACCGTTGCCAATAACAAACTTCATCCTATTAAATAAAGATTGTTTGACTTTCATCAGTCCTTTCCAGAAAGGTGAATCAGTCGGCCTGACTGTAACCTGGGACAACATTTTGGTCTGAAGGTACTTGCTGCGAAGGATTTGAGCCCACATGGCATCATGCTCCGATGAGAGCTTCCACAGCCACTTGCTAAGAAGGCATCTATTCTTAACTTCGAGGTTCTCTATACCAAGACCCCCTTGGTCTTTCGGTCTACAGAGGATATCCCATTTAGCAAGCCTGCATTTTCTTTTAAGCTCATCACTCTGCCAAAAGAACTGCGATCGATAGAAGTTCAGTCTCTTCCGAACACCAACTGGGACCTCAAAGAACGAGAGGAGAAACATAGGCATACTTGTGAGCACCGAGTTAATAAGAATTAATCGGCCTTCGTATGACATGAGCTTACCCTTCCAGCAACTCAGTTTCTTCTCAAATCTGTCCTCGATGCACTTCCATTCTCTGTTTTTCAGCCTACGATGGTGGATTGGAATACCGAGGTAATAGAAAGGTAACTCTCCCAACTCGCACCCAAACAATTGCCTACAAGCCTCCTGTTCGTCTTTGGCTCTACTAAAACAGAATAGCTTGCTCTTATTAAAGTTAATCCTTAACCCGGTCGATTGTTCAAATAGGCATAACACCAGCTTCATATTTCTCGCCTTGGCCAAGTCATGCTTCATAAAGATGATCGTATTATCAGCGTACTGAAGTATGGAAACACCTCCATCAACAAGATGAGGTACCAATCCACCTACTTGACCATTTTCCTTAGCCCTTCGTATCAAAATTGCTAACATATCCACCACAATGTTAAACAAGATAGGGGACATCAGATCTCCTTGTCTTAGGCCTTTATGTGTCTGGAAATAATGACCTATGTCGTCATTTACTTTAATTCCCACACTACCTTTTTGCGTAAATGATTCAACCTGTCGGCGCCAGGCTTCATGAAAACCTTTCATACGCAAAGACTGTTGGAGAAATGGCCATTTAACCTTATCGTACGCTTTCTCGAAATCCACCTTAAAAATTACTCCATCTAATTTTTTGGAATGGATTTCATGGAGCGTTTCATGCAGGACTACCACCCCTTCAAGGATATTTCTGTCCGGCATGAAAGCAGTTTGGGACTGTTGCACCACAGAATGCGCAATCTGTGTGAGTCTATTAGTCCCGACCTTGGTGAAGATTTTGAAACTAACATTGAGGAGGCATATCGGTCTGAATTGCTTAATCCTCACAGCATCCGTTTTCTTAGGAAGCAATGTGATAGTTTCAAAATTCAAGTGGAATAAGTGAAGCTGTCCCGAGAACAGATCCTGGAACATAGGTAGCAAATCCCCCTTAATAATGTGCCAACAGTTTTTATAGAACTCGGCCGGGAACCCATCCGGTTCGGGAGCCTTATTGTTTTTCATCTGTGCAATAGCATCAAACACCTCCTTCTCAGAGAACGGTGCAACCAGAATATCATTTTCGGCAGCCGATAGTTGAGGCACATCCTCAGTCCTAGACTCGTCGAGGGACACACAATTATCCTCCGGCGGTCCAAATAACTGCTTGTAATACTCGGTAATATAAGTTTTTAGGTTATCCTGTCCTAAAATCGTGCCCTCATCTTGTTCAAGTTGAAAAATTCGCTTCTTTCGGTGCTTGCCATTAGTTATTAAATGAAAGAATTGAGTATTCGCGTCCCCTTGGACCACTTTGCGGACTTTAGCTCGCAAAGCCCACTTCAATTCTTCTTCGTGGAGCAGTTCTTTCAACCTCTTCTCCGCCTCAGTTTTAACCTGAAGCTCAGATGGTAGCATAATCGTAGATTCGGCCTTTATGTCTAGGGCCTGTATAAGAGATAGGAGTCTATATTTTTCAATCTTATACACACCACTGGGGTGCTTAGCCCAACCCCGTAATAAGCTTCTCAAGTGCCTAATCTTATTCTGCCAACGCTCGACCGCAGTCGTACCTCCTGTACCTCTATCCCATTCCCTGGCAATCAGGTCCAAAAACCCCTCTCGTTCGAACCACGACATCTCGAAAGAAAAGGTGTTTTTGTTCCCCACGTGGTTCGGCTCCCCTGAATCCACGAATAAGGGTGTGTGATCAGATATTCCCCTCGAGAGATCTTGCACCGTAACCAGGGGGAACTTTTGTTCCCACTCCACGCTTGCGAGAACTCGATCAAGTTTTTCATAAGTTGGGTTTGGTAGAGCATTAGCCCAGGTAAACTTTCTACCAGAAAGCTCTATCTCCCTCAGATCCAAGCTTTCAATAATGGTATTGAACATAAACGACCATCTGCCGTCAAAGTTACCATTATTCTTCTCCTCTCTCCTCCTAATGATATTGAAATCACCTCCAACTAAAAGTGGAAGCTGTTCCGATCCACAGATTCGAACAAGATCCGCCAGAAACTCTGGTTTAAGCTCAGGCTGTGCGGCACCATATACCGCCACCAAAGCCCAGTTGAAACCATCTATTTTAGACCTGACTCGAAACTTCACCGCGAAGTCGCCCATCACTACACTTCGGACTTCAAGCGAATCGCATCTCACGCCAAGTAAGATACCACCCGATCTTCCTTGCGGAGGGAGGCAATGCCAATCGAAATCAATACCACCCACAAGAGAAGACAGAAACTGTGGTGCAAAGTTTTCTCTACCAGTCTCCGATAGAGCAACGAAGTCCAAACGCTGCTCTAAAGCTGGCTCAGCAAGAAACCTTCTTTTAGCCAAGTCCTTTAGACCTCTGCTATTCCAAAAGATTCCTTTCATATTTCGTCATGGAATTTTTTAGTAATACGAATTCTAGCACTCCTACGAACTACGGAATCGGGATAGATCTTCCGTCTCCACTTGCGCTTAGGTTTACTAGGTTCTGACGTCCGGTCCTCATAACCGGGTTCAACTGTACTACCAGCATCATTCTCTACTCGAAGCGGCTTACAATTCACAACAAATTCTAGACTTCCCAATTCAAGCGGCTTACAAGGACCGTCTACTGTTCAGCAGGAAGATGGTGTTACAGGAGGCGGCCGAGGGCATCGACGCGGTTGCTCCCGTCGCCACCGCCACCGCCACCGCCACGGCCAGCTCGCGGCTGGTGTCGGGAGGCGAAGGCGGCTGCTTTGGAGCGGTAGCCGGAGCCCCGGAGCTAGAGGAGGTGCTCATGGTGAGAGCGGTGCGGGGGGTTGAGGGGAAGGAGAGGGGAGGAGATGGCGGCCGCCGTTGCACAGACGGCGGTGGACGACACGACCGGCGTGCGTGGTGACGGACAACATTTTCCTATTTGACGCATTAGGCGCCGAATCACACAGAAGCGAAACAGGCCAGCCCATTTAGGTGCACATACATTCCCCGCTTTGGGAACCTTCCGGAAGATTCTGGTCCTTTTTTACTGGGTTTTTTTAGCTGCTGTTTCTTTTATGCTTTATTTTTCAAAAACATTCGGGTTTTAAAAAGTTGTTGGGAATCAAATACGAATTTCAGAAAAATATCATATTTCAAATATTGCTCCGAACTTAAAAAATGTTCTTGTTTTTTAAAAAATAAAATTCAAAAATGTTACGGTATTTTATAACATGATTGTGTTTCCAAATTTTGTTTGGTATTAAGAAAAGTCCTCGAAACTACTCCTAGTTCACATATTTGAAAAGTGTTCAGTAACTTTCAATCACGTTGTAAAAAGAATGTGCTTTCAAAAGTTGTTCACATTTTAAGAAAATGTTTGCTTTTTAAAAAATGACCGTGTTTCTCAAAACACATTCTAGAATATATTTCAGTTTTTAAAAATAAATTTATTTCATGTTTTTCTGGGAAAATGAATGAGAAAACTACAGTACACAAACTGCTATAGTACCGACCGTCTCTCCATAGTAAATCACCTTGCTAGGATCACACAAGCTGCATGGGTCGGCGTAGTGGGGCCACCCTGTGCGTCCGGCCGACTATTTGACGCAACCCGTCACAGTGGAGATGCAGGCCGATGTGCTAGGCCTCGCTATCTAGGCTATGTTAGGTAGCCTTAAGATGGAAAAATATGGAACGTTGTACTTTTTCCGTTCATTTTTATAAGTCGTTTCAGACAATTAAAAATGGGCCGCTTTGTATGCTTTCTGAAATGTCTTTTTAAGGCCTTATAAAAGTGAACAGAGGGAGTAGTACATAAGTTCACACCGAAACTCAATGTATACTTTCAAAAAGTAAAAAGAAGAGTTATAGAAGTGAATGGTAACCAAACTAATGTTCATTGCACAATTTATCTCTCTTACTAGCTACTTCCTCCATTCTTAAATATAAGACGTTTCGATAGTTCAAATTTGAACTACCAAAACGTTTAATATTTGGGAACGAAGGGAGTAATTGCATGTGTGTTGCAATTGGGGCATACATATTCTAGTGATTGAACACCAATTGTGTCTGAATGACTCGTGTTATGTACTCCCTCCATTACCCGTCCTCCGTGACGCTCCCGCGAGCGGCCCAGGCGGAACCCTAGATCGCCGCCACCGCTCCCCTTTCTCGCCTTACCTCTCCTTCGCCGCCGCCAGGGGACGCCGCCAGGCAAAGCCCGCGCGTGCGTCGAAGGCGGCGGCGCTAGGCTCCCTTCCTAGGCGGCGCGGGACGGCCGGCCCTCACGGCGGCGCTCGGCTCGGCGGCAGGTCGGGCCGCCGGCGGATCTGGGCGGGGCTTCCCTGCTTGGTGGCGGCGGCATAGTCTGCACGGGGCGGCGGGGCACAGGTTTCTCCTCCTCCTGATCTGATGGCGTCACGGTGGCGCCAGCGATCGGGCGTGCGGCGGGGTCCGGGAGGGTGGTCGGCGCGCGACGTCTTCCCCCCTCCCCCCCGATTAGGATCCATGGACGCAAATTGGTACCCATGCCCATACCCATCGGGTATCCTATACCTAATGGGTATCCGATGGGTACAATATATAGCATTGACATGACAAAAGTAAGATGAGAAAAAGATCTAAATTCAGGTACCCATCTGTTGGGTACAATATATAGCCTTGGTTGGGGATGAATCGGCGAGGATTCAGTAACCCGACTCTTGATTGCTTCAAGGAAAAGCAGAGAAGATAGTACTGGGGAAATGGCCGGCTATGGCCTATGGTCCGTGGGCTAGTTAGGAACTCAAGATAATTATTTACTCACATATTATAGGGTTTAATTTATTTATTAATTTTCTGTGTATCCATTGGTTTACCCATGGGTATAATTTCATACCCATATCCTACCCATGTTTTTTGCTGGTATGGATACACACACCCATGGGTATGAAGTGGTAAAAAGTCTCACCCATGCCCACTATTTTCGGGTAGGGTACCCGCGGGTACCCATACTCATGGGCAAAACTGCCATCCCTACCCCCGATCTGACTCCACGATGGCGCCAGTGCTCGGCCGGCGGTTGGCTTCGGCAAGCGGTGACGGGCGCTAGGCTCTCGGCGGCGCTCCGACGTGTGCAGGCGGCGGCGGTCCCTGTGCGCGGTCGGTGGCGCCGTCTCTGACCCGGACGGCGCGGGGGATGGCGGCGGCCCGACGTGGCCGGCCATCTGGATGCGATGGTGTCGTGGTTCGCTGATCTGCCGGTACTCCAGGGTCTGCCTGGTGGTGCTGGTGGTGACGGCGGCCCGGGCATGAGAGTTGGATCCCTTCGAACTGATCTGGGTGAAAACCTACCTTCGGCTTCTGCTAAGGCCGGCGGTGGTGGCGCTATCTGCGTCATTCCCTTCTTGAAGGCATCACCATGGAGAAATTCAAGGCCACTCTCTGCTACCTCTGGGAGAAACCCTAGATCGGATGATCGGATGACGGCGGCATTCAGGTGTCGTTCCTTCCTTGGGGGTGTCATTCTTGGAGGTACACATGTGATCGAGGGACCAGAGAACGAATTCTTTGGTGGAGCGGTGCTTCATCCTACACACTGATGGCGACGGATCTTGACGGCGTGGCGCAGTGCAGATTCAGAGTTCGCTGTGGGAGGATGGACTCGCGCAAGAGAACGACGCTGTCGGGCGTCGTGGTGGCGTCGATGGCAGAGAGACTTAGCACGGTACATGCAACAGTACAACTCTGAAGATGGATTGGTGGCAGGTGGCTGCGGCGGCCTCATACCCGGCAGGCGTCCTGGTTGAAGAGTGCACCGGACTGGTAGGTGCCCCATACCCGGCAGGCGTCCTGGTTGGGACCTCCGGTCTTAGATGTTTAGGTTTGGTTGCGATATCTGTTTGGTATTAGGCCTAGACTATCTGCGCCCTTTCATCAAGTGGATAGGTGTAGTGACAGTTGTTGTTTAGACGGTGACTTTAGTCTTGCTGTTGTATGACTTTATAAGGTCTTGTGAGAATAATTAATAAAATGGCCGTATACATCGCCCAGGTGCAGAGGCAGGGGGTCATCCTCTTTTTCTAAAAAAACACCAATTGTATCTGACATAAATCTTACATTCAATATATTCTAGATTTTGATAAGATTTTGACACTAATCGTCGCCATGGCCGTCCCGGAGCAAGACGAAGCTATGGGAGGGCCCCGAAATGGCTTGGGGAGCAGCAGGGGCTTGGAGGGAAATAACGAGCCGGGTGGCTCGAATTTAAGGCGAGGCTGACGGGGAGCTTCGGCCATGGGAAGGACATGAGAGCTCCTTGAGCTTAACTAAGAGGGCAGGGGGTTGGTAGAAAGTGCAGGAGGCCGATGGCGAGGAGAGACACGGCCTAATGCACGTTGAAATAAAGGATGTTAGTGAGAGGTATATTGATGTTTATGTGCGGGTGTCTGAAGGAGCCCCTCTTTGGCGTCTCACTTGTGTGTGAGAGCCAAGAGTGGAAATCGTCATCACATGTGGTCTCTTATGCAAACACTGAAAGCCCAGTCAGATCTTCCTTGATATGTCTTGGTGGATTTTAATGAAGCCATGTGGTCTTTTGAGCACTTTTCTACTTCGCAACGCAGCGAAGGTCAAATGCTTGCTTTTTGAGATACTCTTGAGATGTGCGGTCTGATTGATTTGGGGTTCTCGGGACTATCTTTTACATTTGATAACAAACGTCATGGAAGACACAATGTTAAAGTCCGTTTGAACCGTGTGGTTGCTAATAATAGATGGAGGAACATTTTTCTGAATCAAGAGTTATGCATAAGGTATCACCATGTTCTGACCACAATCCCATTGTACTCCTATGCAAAGGCGAAATACTGCAAAAACAGCGGCCACGATAGCGGCGATATGAGATCATGTAGGAACGGGAGCCGAGCCTCCTAGAGAAAGAACAAAATGCATGGGCTGAAGCCGGTGAAAAGGTGCATCTTGGTCACATACACAGTGGACTTGGCTCCCTGATGGATGAGTTACATGTTTGGAGTAGAGAAAATTTTGGAAGTGTGACCAGGCAACTCGAACAGTCCCAGACTCAGCTAGAGAAACATCTTAACATGAATGTTGACCGAGACGAGATACGGCGTGTGACGGATGAGATGAACGAACTTCTCTGTAGGGAGAAGCTTTTTTTCTGAAAAGAAGAAAGACCTCCGGTCTCTGCATCTGAACGATGCATGCAACCATTTTATTAATTATTGGCTGCAAAGGCCAAGAATTAACCGGCTCAAAGCAGGAGACTAAAACACGACTTTTTTTCAAAATAAATTTGTGTGGAGAGCGAGGAAAAACAGGGTCAAAAAATTAGTGGATGACACCGGTAATACGCAGGAGGATTCAACAGTTATAGCGTCTAGAACGGATTGAATCCTACTTATGGTGAGTCAGAAAGGTTAAGGGGATGGGCTCTCGCGACTTGCTAGGTGACCCGTGGGGCAACCCGCCGGGAGCGGCCGCGTGCGTCTCCGAGAGCCCTGCCGCCGGCGAGCCATCCACCATAGACACTCCACCCTCCTCCGGAGCCGCTGCTGTTGCCGGCTCCGCCCCTGGCGGCGTCCCTGGGCTTCCCCCGTCAACAAGCTCCCGCACGCCCCAGCTCCAGCCATCGTCCTCCGACCAGGTACTGCTTTCCACGCCCGTGTGATGTCATCCTTCCTCTCTGGGGTCTCGTTCGATCGAGTGGCCTATCCTGCTCTCACCACTCCTGGGGAGATTTGGGTTGTCGCTCCCTTCACGACGGCGTGTTTCTCGGTCGCCGGGGTAGCCAGCCTCCTCGCCTACTTCTTCTGCTCTTCGAGCGAACACCTCGCTGCTGTCCCCGTTGGAGATCTCGTCTTCTCCATCCGGGTCGCCAGCGTCGTCGTTGCCCGCTTCGTCCTCACCGTCGGGCCAGGGCTCATGCCCGCCATTAACCTCTCCCTGCATGGGTCTCTGCGTGGGGCCCGTAGGGCAGCTGTCAGGGCGAGGGGGCGCGGGATGTTCAAAAAGCCTCCAACCCAAGCTCTCCCCGCGTTAGTGCAAAAAAGTGGCCCGGGCGGCGCGGCGCGCCGGGCGGCTTAATGCCTATCTGGTCCAATCCCAACCAGCTCTAACTGCTCGGGGCTTCTACCTCTCCCAACTGGCGACGTTTCGCTTGCGGATTTACGGAGCGCGTCCCGTGGGACCGCTAGGGATCCAGCCCCCGTCTCGCCAACGGGCGCGGTCTCCTCGCCGAGCGACACGGTGAGCGTCACTACCGCCTGTCCTCCCCGCATTGACTCCGTTGAGGTTAACTACCTCGCGGCGCCAGGGGCCGCCGCGTTTACTCCCCCAACGACCCGCCGGCGAGCTCGTATATGGCTGCCCTCCTCTCCCCTCCCCTCCTCCCCCCACCCTAAACCTAAGACCAGACCTATCCCGCCTCTCTCGCAGTCCGACTGCTTCAAATGCCTCTCTGAACGCCATTTTGTTCGAGATTGCCGCGATCCAGTCTGTTGCCGGTGTTGTAGGGTGTCTGGGCATCGTGCGGGATCGCCTCGCTGCGCCATGGCTGCTCGCCGTCCTCTCCCATCGTCCCCTGCGTTAGTCACTTCCCCCATCCCCCCCACCGCCGCCTCCTCCTCCCCCCAGACGGGCCTCCATCCCCTACCCCTCGGCTCGTCTTAGGGCTGCCTTGCTCCTGGATGGCCTGGGTGCGCCTGTTTGTGACCTTGGGGAGGGCGGAGCTAGCCCGGCTGCGGCTACGCCAGCCCCCCGTTTCCGCGATGTCTCTTTGTCTGCTGTGGTCTCGTCTCCACCTCCCTCCCCCGCAGCCTCCCCTCCGGCGCACGGCCACCCGGAGCCGGTCCGGGCTCCTCCCCCCCGCCGCCACCCCGTGTGCTGCTGTCTGCGGAGGCCCGTGACTCGAGGAGTGAGGAGATGTCGCTTCCGGTCACTCGGTCATCCCTTTCCTTCCACTCGTCCGCTCACTCCATTGACGCAGAGTCGCAGCGGCCGGACTCCGTCGAGATCTTCATACCGAAGGGTGACTACGCGGCGGCCTTGCGTCTTGCCGTGGTCACCATCGAGCCTCCCAATGCCTTCCACAATGACACCACGACTGTCCAGGCCGCCATTCTCCGCTACATCAGCCATCTCCTCCCAGAGACGGTCCCATCGGTGGTGGGGGCCATGTATCTCTGGTTCGCCTTTGCGACAGACTGTGAGGAGGCCATGACCCGGCAGCCTTTCCCTTACGAGGGGGCGCGCATCGAGCTTCACCGCGAGGAGGCCTACGGGCACGTCGACGTCCACGTCAACACCTACGCCCTCCTTGCGGCTTCTGGGTTCGCCGCCGAGTTCCTCAACCCGGTCGGCATCCACGCTGCTTTCGCCTCCTTTCGGAAGGTGCTCGAGATCGACCCGCTTGCCCTCTCCTGGCACGAGCTCGCCACGGTCCGGGTCGTCGTCCGCCTCCGCGACACGCGCGACATCCCATGTGATGTCTGGCCTCTTGGCGGACACTGGGGTGCGCGCGTTGTCATGGCCTGGCCTGTGCGGGCCTGGCCGGCGGCGGACTCGTACACGCGGGACGGCGTCTACATTCCCTTCTTCCGCCCGCCGCCGCCCCCTTTCGCCCACAACCTTCCCCCTCTGCCTGGACGCCCTCTTGGGCGTGCCCGAGGCGGTGGCCCGGCTGCTTCTCCTGCGCGCGGGCGAGGTCGTGGGGGTGGGCAGAGGCTCGCCTCGATGCTTCGCATCCTTGGGGCGCCTCCCTGCCCGCCTGCGACTGGTGAGCTCGAGCTCGTCGGATCTTCCACGCCTCGGGTGGTCTTCCCGTTCCATGGCTTGCCGCTCTTCTCGGGCTCGGAGAGCCCGCGCTCCCAACTGACCATCTCGGAGATCGCGGTGAGTGAGCCTGTGGGCGACGCCTCCAAGACTGCGGATGGTGCGGCTGCGGTTGATGAGCAACGCTGCAGCGCTCGCCTTGCCAAGAAAGAGGCCCCCGCCTGGATCAGCATGGAAGCCAAGGCCATCAAGCTGCGGGCTCTCAAGGACGCACTCTCTGGCTGCTCCCCCCGCCTCAAGTCCAGGGTGATGAAGGACAAGCTCTTGGACTCGGTAATCACCCCCATGGGCATGAAGCCTGTGTCGGAGCTGCGGGCTGCCGCTTCCATCCCCGACGCCACAGTGACTGCCGCTGACGGTGTTTAGTTCGGTCATGATCTGTTGTGCGTCGGCTAGCGCTCGCCCCTCCGCCCCCTTTCGTTTACCTGTCATCCCTGGCGTGCCGGGGCTTGTATCTCTTGTAGTTTGCATGAGTGTTTGTTCCTTTCCTTTCCATAGAGTGCATTGTGGTTCTCTCCCCTTCTGTTCTGGTGCCCGCTGTTGTATTGGGTAGTGCGTCTGTGAGGTCTTTCCGCCTGTTATCCTGGAACGTGCAAGGCTTGGGGGACAAGGATAAATGTAATGTGGTGAAAAAATCCGTGTGCTCCGTGGACCCCCGTTTTCTATGTTTTCAGGAAACCAAACTCTCGCAACTTGACGCTCGCAAAGCGATCTCCTTCCTCTCGGGATGGCTGATACGTCTCCAACGTATCTATAATTTTTGATTGTTCCATGCTATATTATATCCTGTTTTGGACATTATTGGGCTTTATCATACACTTTTATATTATTTTTGGGACTAACCTATTAACCAAAGGCCCAGCCTAGAATTGCTATTTTTTTTGCCTATTTCAGAGTTTCACAGAAAAAGAATATCAAACAGAGTCCAAACGGAATGAAACCTTCGGGAACGTGATTTTTGGAACAAACGTGATCCAGAGGACTTGGACCCTACGTCAAGACATCAGCCAGAAAGGGACGAGGTAGGGGGCGCGCCTAACCCCTGCTACCTCTTGAGCACTGCGTTGGATTTCCCCGAAGAGGAAGGGATGATGCAGTAAAGTAGCATAAGTATTTCCCTCAGTTTTTGAGAACCAAGGTATCAATCCAGTAGGAGGCTACGCTCGAGTCCCTCGTACCTACACAAAAACAATAGCTCAACGCAACCAACGCGCTTAGGAGTTGTCAATCCCTTCACGGTCACTTACGAAAGTGAGATCTGATAGAGATGATAAATAATATTTTTGGTATAGAGATGCAAAGTAAATAAAGTAAAAGCAAAGTAAAAGCAAAGCAATAATAAAGTGATGGAGATTGATATGATGAGAAAGAGACCCCGGGGCCATAGGTTTCACTAGTGGCTTCTCTCAAGAGCATAAGTATTCTACGGTGGGTGAACAAATTATTGTTGAGCAATTGACATAATTTAGCATAGTTATGAGAATATCTAGGTATGATCATGTATATAGGCATCACGTCCGAGACAAGTAGACCGAAACGATTCTGCATCTACTACTATTACTCCACTCGTCGACCGCTATCCAGCATGCATCTAGAGTATTAAGTTAAAAACAGAGTAACGCCTTAAGCAAGATGACATGATGTAGAGGGATAGTTTCATGCAATATTATAAAAAACCCATCTTGTTATCCTCGATGGCAACGATACAATACGTGCCTTGCTACCCCTTCTGTCACTAGGAAAGGACACCGCAAGATCGAACCCAAAGCTAAGCACTTCTCCCATGGCAAGAACAACCAATCTAGTAGGCCAAACCAAACTGATAATTCGAAGAGACTTGCAAAGATAACCAATCATACATAAAAGAATTCAGAGAAGATTCAAATATTATTCATAGATAGACTTGATCATAAACCCACAATTCATCGGTCTCAACAAACACACCATAAAAAGAAGATTACATCGAATAGATCTCCACGAGAGAGGGGGAGAACATCGTATTGAGATCCAAAAGGAGAGAAGAAGCCATCTAGCTACTAGCTATGGACCCGTAGGTCTGAAGTAAACTACTCACACTTCATCGGAGGGGCTTGGATGATGATGTAGAAGCCCTCCGTGATCGATGCCCCCTCCGGCGGAGCTCCGGAACAGGCCCCAAGATGGGATCTCGTGGATACAGAAAGTTGCGGTGGTGGAATTAGGTTTTTGGCTCCGTCCCCGATCGTTTGGGGGTACGTGGATATATATAGGAGGAAGAAGTACGTCGGTGGAGCTTCAAGGGGCCCACGAGGCAGGGGGCGCGCCCCTACCCTTGTGACCACCTCGTGGCTTTCTTGATGGAGGGTCCAAGTCTCCTGGATCTTATTTGATGAGAAAATCACGTTTCCGAAGGTTTCATTCCGTTTGGACTCCGTTTGGACTCCGTTTGATATTCCTTTTCTTCGAAACCCTAAAACAGGCAAAAAACAGCAATTCTGGGCTGGGCCTCCGGTTAATAGGTTATCCCAAAAATATTATAAAAGTGGATAATAAAGCCCAATAATGTCTAAACAATAGATAATATATCATGGAGCAATCAAAAATTATGGATACGTTGGAGACGTATCACCCCCCAGGCGCGCCCTCCACCCTCGTCGGGCCCATGTTGCCCCACCGACGTACTCCTTCCTCCTATATATACCTACATACCCCCAAACTACCAGATACAGAGCCAAAACCCTAATTCCACAGCCGTAACTTTCTGTATCCACGAGATCCCATTTTGAGGCCTTTTCCGGAGCCCCGCCAGAGGGGGTATCGATCACGGAGGGCTTCTACATCAACACCATAGCCTCTCCGATGAAGTGTGAGTAGTTTACTTCAGACCTACGGGTCCATAGTTATTAGCTAGATGGCTTCTTCTCTCTTTTTGGATCTCAATACAAAGTTCTCCCCCTCTCTTGTGGAGATCTATTCGATGTAATCTTCTTTTGCGGTGTGTTTGTTGAGATCGATGAATTGTGGGTTTATGATCAAGTTTATCTATGAACAATATTTGAATCTTTTCTAAATTCTTTTATGTATGATTGGTTATCTTTTCAAGTCTCTTCGAATTATCAGTTTGGTTTGGCCTACTAGATTAATCTTTCTTGCAATGGGAGAAGTGCTTACCTTTGGGTTCAATCTTGCCGTGTCCTTTCCCAGTGACAGTAGGGGCAGCAAGGCACGTATTGTATTGTTGCCATTGAGGATAACAAGATGAGGTTTATACCATATTGCATGAGTTTATCCCTCTACATCATGTCATATTGCTTAAACCGTTACTCTGTTCTCTTGAACTTAATACTCTAGATGCATGCTGGATAGCAGTCAATGTGTGGAGTAATAGTAGTAGATGCAGGCAGGAGTCGGTCTACTTGTCTCGGACGTGATGCCTATATATATACATGATCATACCCAGATATTCTCATAACTATGCTCAATTTTGTCAATTGCTCCAATTTGTTTACCCACCGTAATACTTATGCTCTCGAGAGAAGCCTCTAGTGAAACCTACGGCCCCCGGGTCTATTTTCCATCATATTAATCTTCCAATACTTAGTTAGTTCCTTTTCCATTTATTTTACTTGCATATTTATTTCTCTTTATCATAAAAATATCAAAAATATTATCTTATCATATCTATCAGATCTCACTATCGTAGGTGACCGTGAAGGGATTGACAACCCCTTTATCGTGTTGGTTGCGAGGAGTTTATTTGTTTGTGTTGGTGCGAGGGACTCGTGCGTGGCCTCCTACTGGATTGATACCTTGGTTCTCAAAAACTGAGGGAAATACTTACGCTGCTCTGCTGCATCACCCTTTCCTCTTTAAGGGAAAACCAACGCAGTGCTCAAGAGGTAGCAAGAAGGATTTCTGGTGCCGTTGCCGGGCAGTCTACGCAAAAGTTAACATACCAAGCACCCATCACGAACCCTTATCTCCCGCATTACATTATTTTTCATTTGCCTCTTGTTTTCTTCTCCCCCACTTCACCCTTGCCGTTTTATTCGCCCTCTCTCTCTCTCCATCCTCCCTCTCTTTCTCTATTCGCCTCTTTTTGCCCGTTTCTTGTTCGCTCGTGTGTCGGATTGCTTTCTTGTCATGATGGCTCCATCTAGATTTGGTGTTATTCACCTTAAAAGGTTAGAAGAGATCGAAAGCAACGTCAGGAGTTTTATGGTCTTACAATTTGAGCATAATAATTTCTTTAGAAATGAGCTTAAAGAACAAAAAAAACTTTATGGGTTATATGAATAAAGAGCTCGATGATATGTCTAAAGAATTGTATGGTTTGAAATCTCAGATTGCTCATCTTGAGTAGTTAATGGCTGAAGTTTCGGATAAGCAAGCCACCTTAGTTAATAAGATGGCCGCTAAGCCGGATAAAATTTTGGAAGATAAATATGAAGATCTAAAAGTTATTGATGTGTCCCCTATTAAATCTTTGTTTTGTAATATAAATCTTGATAATGATGGGACTGAATATGATCCACCTTTACCTAGAAGGCGTTCCAAAAATTCGGAGTCTTTAGATCTTGATGCTAAAATTGTTAAAGGTGGGATTGAAGAAGTCAAAACTTTAAATATTAATGAACCCACTATTTTGGATTTCAAGGAATTTAATTATGATAATTGCTCTTTGATAGATTGTATTTCCTTGTTGCAATCCGTGCTAAATTCTCCTCATGCTTATAGTCAAAATAAAGCCTTTACCAAACATATCATTGATGCTTTGATGCAATCTTATGAAGATAAACTTGAGTTGGAAGTTTCTATCCCTAGAAAACTTTATGATGAGTGGGAACCAACTATTAAAATTAAGATTAAAGATCATGAATGCTATGCTTTGTGTGATTTGGGTGCTAGTGTTTCCACGATTCCAAAGACTTTGTGTGATTTACTAGGTTTTCGTGATTTTGATGATTGCTCTTTAAACTTGCACCTAGCGGATTCCACTATTAAGAAACCTATGGGAAGAATTAATTATGTTCTTATTATTGCAAATAGGAATTATGTGCCCGTGGATTTTATTGTTCTTGACATAGATTGCAATCCTTCATGTCCTATTATTCTTGGTAGACCTTTCCTTAGAATGATTGGTGCAATTATTGATATGAAGGAAGGAAATATTAGATTCCAATTTCCGTTAAGGAACGGCATGGAACACTTCCCTAGAGAGAAAATTAAATTACATTATGAATCTATTATGAGAGCCACTTATGGATTGCCTTCCAAAGATGGCAATACCTAGATCTATCCTTGCTTTCATGCCTAGCTAGGGGCGTTAAACGATAGCGCTTGTTGGGAGGCAACCCAATTTTATTTTTATTCCTTGCTTTTTGCTCCTGTTTAGTAATAAATAATTTATCTAGCCTCTGTTTTGGTTGTGTTTTTTGTGCTTAATTAGTGTTTGTGCCAAGTAGAACCATTGGGAAGACTTGGGGAAAGTCTTTTTAATCTTGCTGTAAAAAACAGAAACTTTAGCGCTCACGAGAACTACTGCCATTTTTATTTGGAAAGTGATATTTAGTTAATTATTTTTTAAGATGATTAATAGATAAATTAATCACGTCCAGCAATTTATTTTAGAATTTTTGGGGTTACAGAACTTGCGTTAGCTGCAGATTACTACATACTGTTCTGTTTTTGACATATTCTATTTTTCGTGTGTTGTTTGCTTATTTTGATGAATCTATGGCTAGTAAAATAGTTTATAAACCATAGAGAAGTTGGAATACAGTAGGTTTAACACCAATATAAATAAATAATGAGTTCATTACAGTACCTTTAAGTGGTGTTTTGTTTTCTTTCGCTAACGGAGCTCACGAGATTTTCTGCTTTAAGTTTTGTGTTGTGAAGTTTTCAAGTTTTGGGTAAAAGATTTGATGGATTATGGAAAAATGAGTGGAAAGAGCCTAAGCTTGGGGATGCCCATGGCACCCCCAATATAATCTAAGGACACCTAAAAGCCAAAGCTTGGGGATGCCCCGGAAGGCATCCCCTCTTTCGTCTACTTCTATCGGTAACTTTACTTGGAGCTATATTTTTATTTACCACATGATATGTGTTTTGCTTGGAGCATCTTGTATTATTTGAGTCTTTATTTGTTAGTTTTCCACAATCATCCTTGCTTCACACACCTTTTTGAGAGAGACACACATGATTCGGAAATTGTTAGAATACTCTATGTGCTTCACTTATATCTTTTGAGTTATATAGTGTTTGCTCTAGTGCTTCACTTATATCTTTTAGAGCACGATGGTGGATTTGTTTTATAGAAAATTTTGTTCTCTCATGCTTCACTTAGATTATTTTGAGAGTCCTACAAAACAGCATGGTAATTTGATTTAATTATGTTAGGCATTCAAGATTAATAATAAAATTTTCTTATGAGTGTGTTGAATACTATGAGAAGTTTGAAACTTGATAATTGTTTTGAGATATGGAGATGGTGATATTAGAGTCGTGCTAGTTGAGTAGTTTTGAATTTGAGAAATGCTTGTGTCGAAGTTTGTGATTCCCGTAGCATGAACGTATGGTGAACCGTTATGTTAAGAAGTCGGAGCATGATGTATTTATTGATTGTCCTCCTTATGAGTGGCGGTCGGGGACGGGCGATGGTCTTTTCCTACCAACCTATCCCCCTAGGAGCATGTGCATAGTACTTTGCTTCGATAACTAATAGATTTTTGCAATAAGTATGTGAGTTCTATATGACTAATGTTGAGTCCATGGATTATACGCACTCTCACCCTTCCAACATTACTAGCCTCTCTAATACCGCGCACCTTTCGTCGGTATCATACACCCACCATATACCTTCCTCAAAACAACCACCATACCTACCTATCATGGCATTTCCATAGCCATTCCGAGATATATTGCCATGCAACTTTCCACCGTCCCGTACTATGACACGCTCCATCATTGTCATATTGCTTCGCATGATCATGTAGTTGACATTTTAGTTCTGGCAAAGCCACCGTTCATAATTGTTTCATATAAGCCACTCATGCATCATTGGTATCCCGGTATACCGCCGGAGGCATTCATATAAAGTCATACTTTGTTCTAGTATCGATTTGTAATCATTGAGTTGTAAATAAATAGAAGTGTGATGATCATCATTCATAGAGTATTGTCCCAATAAAAAAAGAAAGGCCAAAAAAAGAAGGCCCAAAAAAGGGCAATACTACTACCCTTTTTTCCACACTTGTGCTTCAAAGTAGCACCATGATCTTCATGATAGAGAGTCTCCTATGTGTCGGTGTCAAAACCGGCGGATCTCGGGTAGGGTTCCCGAACTGTGCGTCTAAGGTGGATGGTAACAGGAGGCAGGGGACACGATGTTTTACCCAGGCTCGGGCCCTCTTGATGGAGGTAAAACCCTATGTCCTGCTTGTTTATTCTTGATAATATGAGTAGTACAAGAGTTGATCTACCACGAGATCGGAGAGGCTAAACCCTAGAAGCTAGCCTATGGTATGATTGTATGTTGTCCTATGGACTAAAACCCTCCGGTTTATATAGACACCGGAGGGGGCTAGGGTTACACAAGGTCAGTTACAAAGGAGGAGATATACATATCCGTATTTCCTAGCTTGCCTTCCACGCCAAGTAGAGTCCCATCCGGACACGGGACGAAGTCTTCAATCTTGTATCTTCATAGTCCAATGGTCCGGCCAAAGGATATAGTCCGGCTGTCGGGAGACCCCCTAATCCAGGACTCCCTCAGTAGCCCCTGAACCAGGCTTCAATGACGATGAGTCCGGTGCGCAGTGTTGTCTTCGGCATTGCAAGGCGGGTTCCTCCTCCAAACACACCACAGAAGAGTTCGAATACAAGGATAGTGTCCGACCCTGCAAAATAAGTTCCACATACCACCGTAGAGAGAATAATATTTCCACAAATCTAATCTGCTGACATGTTTTGGCAGCATGACATCACGCCATGGCCCGGTAATTATTCGAACCATTTTTCTTTAACCAGCCCCACATATAACGCGAGGCGGTTTCTTGACACGTCTTGTCAAAGCAGAGATCGCGTTCCCCTTATTACGGGATTATCATCAATACAAACGTGGGTAACCCAACCGTGCCTGTTGGTATGACTCCTAGATCTTAGGTAAGTCTCAAACGACCACGAGGAGGACGCCTGATATTCATCCCCTTTATAAAGGGACAAGGCCTTTTCTTTTTTCCCTCACGTGCTCAATCGAATCCTTCCCCCGCCTCGAGTTCTAACACCCAAAGCCCAGGTCAGGTGCTTCGGACCTTCAATCATGTCCGGATCCAGCCTTCAAGGCCGGTGGATGCCTTCCTCCATCACGGAGGAGGACATTAAGAAGTTGAGGGAGGCCAGATATCTGACCACCGAAATTTCGCATAGGCTGCCTGCCCGAGGGCAGGTCGTCCTACTCCCGAACCCAACGAGAGCGTTGTGTTCGTCTCCCACTTCCTTATAGGACTAGGCCTCGCTCTGGATCCCTTTGTCAGGGGTCTTATGTTCTATTACGGGCTGGATTTTCACGATCTGGCCCCGGATTCCCTTCTTCACATCTCGTCATTTATTGTCGTTTGTGAGGCCTTCCTCCGCATTACCCCTCACTTCGGCCTGTGGCTCAAGACCTTCGATGTGAAGCCGAAGATGGTCGAGGGGCAGTACGCGGCGTGCCGAGGTGCTCTAATAAGCAAAATTGCTGACGCTCCATGGCCGAAGGGTTCCTTTCCAGAGGTGTCCGGATTGTGGCAACGGGAGTGGTTTTACGTCACAGCTCCCCGAAGTGCCAAGTGGGTAGCTGCCCCCACCTTTCGCTCGGGCCCTCCACCACAACTGATGTCATGGATCAGGAGGGGGCTGAGCTGGGGTCCAACCAAGGACGTGCCAATACTGCAGAGCCGTATCCGAGATCTCTTCGAGGGAGATTTCAGTCTGGTTATGGTAATGCAAGTTATGCTGGTTCGTCGAGTCCAGCCTTGCAAACGTCGGCCCCTCCGCATGTGGGAATTCAACCAGGAAGGACCACGCGCTATTCAGAATTTGCTCGGCATGACGCACGAGGAGATGTACAAATCGTTCTTCGGATCCCAAATAGAGTGTCCGGACACTACCGAGGATGTGGGCTGAGCAGCAACTGCACCGCTGCCCAAGTAAGTAATCCCATGGCCGAACACACTGTCCTTTTATTTATCATGAAATCATTCTGAAGAATCACTCTTTGACCAGGACTGGATAACAAAGGCGAAGATGATCCGGTGTTTGGCCCCCCTTCCTGAAGGCTTGGACAATCCGGTGCTGGAAAAGATGCTCGAGCCAGCACCTTGTCTGGTGCCCTCAAAGGAAGATGAAGGGGGAATAAAGAGGGCGAAAGCGGGCCTCCATCGCTAACTATTCCAATCGAGGGAATGAGTGCCTCTGCAAGGGAGGATAACCAAGGGGAAGAATCTGACATTCTCTCTCCCCGGGGAAGGAAGAGGACTACCTCTGAAGATCTAGAAACCACGGTTTCCAAATGGGAGAAGAAACCTCCGCCAGAGGGTCCTGCCTCAGAGGGTATTCTTGCCGCACAATGTTCGCGCGGGGATCAGCCCTCTACCGAGCTGTAAGTAATCAAAAAGTAATTAATAGTGAAGATATCCTACCTTACATCTGAGGAAAATAACCGAAGCATTTATCTTGCAGTCCGGATCTTAGCCCTTCTCAGCAGAGCTCCTCTTCGGGGGATCTTCTTCCAGAGATATGGAGAGCGAAACGCCTCCCCCTGCCACATCGCCTCACGAGGCGGGCGACCCCGAGGTGTCGTTGCGGAGGGTTTCTCCTGATCCGGCAAGGCCAGAAGGTAATCCTATGGCCACCCGAAGTCCCCAGTATCCGGCTCTTGAAGAGAGCAATCAAAAGAGTCCGGCACCGTCTGGTATGCGGTCGGACGTACTGAGGGATCTTCTAGAGCAAGTGACTATCTCAGAAGAGCACCGTACGTTGATGGGTATGGTGATTGAAAGGATTTCGTCCGCCGAAAGCGGGTTGCATGAAGCCTTTATGAGTCTACTGACGGGTTTTGAGGTACGTCAAATGATGTACATTTTTGACAGTACCGCACATTTTTAGGTGTGCCCTGTGTAGATAGTAGCCCCTGAGACTCTGGTTGTCGTCGAGAATGGCGGCAAACAGAGGATCATAGTCGTAGGTAATAACCAGACCGCCTTTATGTGCAGGTGGTTGAAGCTCCGGTGGCTAGCCGGACTGATAGGTTTGCCGAACTAAAGCGGCAACTGGATGTGGCAGATGCCGACATCGGGCTTGTTAACAAGCGGCTTGACGAGGCACATGGTAGGTGATTTTTCTGGTGATCGTCACATAATAGGAGCAGCATGATGCCAGTATCTTTAATATGTTGCGACTGCAGATGGAGCGGCCACCGTGGAGACCCTTCGGGCGGAGCTTGCCCGAGCCAAGGAGCAAGCAAGGAGTAGCAATGCGGCTGCTTTAAAGGCGGCCGAAGAGTTAAGAGCCGAAAAGGCCGCGCATCGCGAGAGCAAAGAAAAAATGGCCAAGATGGCTGTAAAGTTAAAAGATACTGCCGACCGTTGCCAGCTTCTTGAAGAAGAAAACCGGGCGATGGCGACGGACCTGGAAAAGGCCACGATGGCGACCAAAGACACCTGCTCTGCAATGAGAGCGAAGAAGGAGGAGCTGCGTCAAGCCGGGGATATCGCGGCTGGGAAGCCCTTTATGCTGCGGAGGAAGTTTGGAGATCCTCGGCATGCCCCTCTGGACCGGCTGTGGAGTTCGGTGGACACATATCTGGACTTGGCGGCGAGTGCTGTCGATGCGGCCGAATACTTCCGAGATCAAACAGATCATGAAGTGGACAAGCTATTCTAGTCGCAATTTAACGTTCCAGAGCGTCCGCTTCCCTTGACTGATCGGCTTGCCGAATATCCTGAGCTGAATAGATTGTCCGGACTCACCATGAGGTCTGTTGTGGATCATCTGTGGCCGGAAAGGCCAAAGCCGAACAACTATTTTAGTTTGGTGCAGCAGTTCCTTGGTGCGGTGCCGCGCATTAATGCGATGAAGAGGTCGGCGTGCATAGAAGGCTTGCGGATGGCCCTTGCCCGTGTCAAAACATACTGGGCGGAGATGGATGCCACCGCTGTTGCAGCGCAGGGTTCAGCCCTAGGCCGAGTGGCTGCCGAGCACTATTTTGAAGAAGTTCTTGAAGGCACTCGTTCGATAGAGGCCCAGTGCTCGAAAAATATTATGTTTGAGTGACATGTATTCCCATTGTAAAAAATAATGTTTTATTGATTTTATCAAGGCTGTGTTTATACTTTTTCCCGAAAGTACTATGATGCCTCCTGTGCGGCCGTTTATGTATGTATATAACCTGAAAGATGGCAGTCGTCGGCTTCAGCCCCCACGCACATAATGCGGGGGTGTTCGCAGAAGACGCATGTTCACACTTGATCCAACGTCTTGGTCCATTAAGGAGGTGATAGCGCAGCGAACTAGGCAATCGGACTATAATGCTTTAACACTTTCACTTAGCCAGAGGATTTTGACAGTGGGGCTACTATATAGCCCCTGGTGGCTCCGCACTCATCCGAATTCGGGGTGCGTACATGCCTGGCTGAGAAACGGCCCTTCGTTAAGGTGGAGGAATCCCGAAGATTCTGATAGGTCATCGAGTGGTTCATCAGTCTCATGCTATATCATGACAGTCAGTTTTCGGCTTTCTCTACTGAGGTGCTCGTCCGGATGAACCAGGGCACAATCGCAGTAGTTCTCCTGGTGCCGCCTTAGCCGATAGAGCGGAACGTATGGCAGAAAAACACAGGAGCCGGGCAAACCCAACATTTGACCAAAGACATGATTCGGAGCTGATGCATATAAGGCCAAACTCGTGACGCCGAACACTCCCTAAGGTATTCGGTCTTAATGGTGTAAACCAGGCTTAAGCAGTGCCCTTTGTAATAAGCCCCTGGTGTCCAGGTACGTGCATTATTCTAACGTGGCCACATGCCAAGACGTCAGCATCCTTCTCAATTGTACTGAGAATCCGAGGGATGTGTATCAACAAGAGACAGTAAAAAAGGTTTACACAGGGTCTTAATCTAAAAAGAATCCTTGGAATGGGTCCCTGCTGCACGTCTGCGCCTGTGTCTCCTTTGTGCCGTATCCCGGACGGGTGTAGCACGATGGTCATCTATAAAAGAGAGGAACTTCGTTGAAAAGTTGTCGTACAAAAAGGTAGGTTATACTAAGGAAACCATGTACAGTTCAAGATGAGTAAAGTTGAGCCTACTTGTCGCTTGTTTATACGCGTTGAGCCCCTTGTATTGTTATAGGGGTATAGCCATCAAACCTGTATCAATTATATAGAGCTGCACCGGACTCGTCTAACCGTGTTCGTGGTCTTAACGACCTGTCAGATGCTCTAGTTGGTGAGGCCGTTTAGTATGCGGCCGCCAAGGCAGCCGCATGGTCTTCCGCGCGCAAGGAGCGCTCAATATTTCCATTTACTGTGATGATGCCACGTGGACCGGGCATCTTAAGCATGAGGGAAGCGTAGTGTGGTATTGCGTTAAAGCGAGCGAAAGCTTCACGTTCGAGTAGTGCTTGATAGCCACTTTGGAACGGAGCGATGTGGAAGGTTAACTTTTCGCTGCGGAAGTTATCGGGAAAGCCGAATATAACCTCTAGTAGCAGGGAGCCCGTGCAATGGGCTTCTGGGCCTGGCGTTACTCCTTTAAAGGTAGCATTGCTATGGCTAATTTTTGCTGGGTCTATCCCCATGTTGCAGATTGTGTGCTGATATATCAGGTTTAAACTGCTGCCGCCGTCCATCAGGACTCGTGTGAAGTGGTATCCGTCAATTATTGGGTCTAATACCAAGGTAGCCCATCCTGCATGTCGGATACTTGCCGAGTAATCTCGATGGTCAAAAGTGATCGGTTGGGACGACCAGTGGCAGAACTCCGCGGTGATAGGCCCTGTGGCATGTGTCTCTAGGAGTGCCGCTTTGTTTCTCCCCTTTATCACGTGTAACACGTTGACTGTTTTGACTTCTGGTGGGAATTTCTTCTGCTCCCTAGTGATTTTCTTGTGAGGCTCGTCCTCGTCTTTGCTTGGTGTATCTTGCCCCTTATGTTCGGCCTTGCGCTTGCCGAACTTCTTGAAGACCCAACATTCTCTATGGGTATGATTTGCAGGTTTATCGGGGGTGCTATGGATCTGACATATTTGGTCCAGAATCTTGTTTAGGCTGGACAGTTCGTCTCTGTTGCCTTTTGAGGGCAGCTTTTGCTGACCTGGCCGAGAGCTTCTGAATCCGGCGTTTATCGCCGTGCTCTCCGGGCTTTCTTCTTTATTACGGCGCTTGTTTTTGCAGCGTCGTGATTTCCCGTTTTCATCCCTGACTTCGGATGTACTTGGGTCGCTGGTGCTGCATCGGGCTAACCATCTGTCCTCACCCACGCAAAAGTGGGTCATGAGGCTTGTTAAAGTTGCCATTGTTCTCGGCTTTTCTTGGCCGAGGTGGCTGGCGAGCCATTCGTCTCGAACGCTATGCTTGAAAGCTGCTAAGGCTTCGGCGTCTGGACAGTCGACTATTTGGTTCTTTTTAGTGAGGAACCTGTTCCAAAGCTTTCGGGCTGACTCTCCGGGCTGTTGAGTTATATGACTTAAATCGTCTGCATCCGGTGGTCGAACATAGGTCCCTTGAAAATTTGCCCGAAAGGCGTCTTCGAGCACTTCCCAGCTTCCAATGGAGTTTTTGGGGAGGCTTTTAAGCCAGTGCCGAGCTGGCCCTTTGAGCTTGAGGGGTAAGTACTTGATGGTGTGGAGATCGTCTCCTCGAGCCATGTGGATATGGAGGATGTAGTCCTCAATCTAGACCCCAGGGTCTGTCGTTCCGTCGTACGCCTCTATGTTTACGGGTTTGAGTCCCTCTGGAAATTCATGGTCCAGCACCTCATCAGTGAAACATAGGGGGTGTGCGGCACCCCCGTATTTGGGTGTACCGTGGTGTTCGGATGTTTGTTGTGTTGCATTGCATGCTGGAGCGCGCTTGCGTGGCCCGTATATGGATCTGGTTGCGCCGTCATTTTGATGCAAGCCCTCACGCGGATCGCGTACTGGCTTATGTGCGGCGTCGTTTGCCGCTCTGTGTTGGCCACGAGGTCGTTTATCCGACGGGATGGCCGTTTTGTTTTTTAATTGCGGGGGATCTAAGGCCTCCTCATCGAATTCAGGTAGCAATTTTCGCTTCGGGTAGCTCTTGGTGTGGCGATTACCGCCGTACTTCGCTGCAGTGTTGAGTACTTCACTCCATCTGATTCTGAGTGTGTCTTGTGCAGCCCTGAGCCTTTGCTTCTACTTTTTCAGACTCCTCGCAGTGGCAACAAGCCTTTGATGGGCATTCTGTTGCTCCGGGAGCCTGTCCGGTGTGATGTCGCCCGGACTGTTATCTTCGACGGAGTCGGGTTGTTCGGTTTGATTCTCCGTGTTGCCGTGGTCGTGCGATGGTTCCCCCTGCTCTAACGCTGGGTCTATATGATCGTTGTTTCTGCCGAGGCGGGATTTGGAGCGGCGCTTACGCCGCCGCTTTGACTGCTTCTCGAGGGAACAACCCTTCGTTGCG
This sequence comes from Triticum urartu, assembly GCF_056163025.1. Taxonomy (NCBI): domain Eukaryota; kingdom Viridiplantae; phylum Streptophyta; class Magnoliopsida; order Poales; family Poaceae; genus Triticum; species Triticum urartu. Next base: position 37,769,694 of record NC_141877.1, on the reverse strand, counting down.
TCCTTCCGTTCCTCGTCGACGTTTTCTTTGGGTGTGTCCACCATGTATACGTCATATGATGAAGTGGGCGTCCAGTGCCCTGTGGGCAGTGGTTCCTGTTCGTCTCCTGCATCGTCGTCCATACCATCGATGTCTTCGGAGTCGAAGTCGAGCATGTCAGTCAAATCATCGACAGTGGCTACTAAGTGGGTGGTGGGTGGGCGGCGAATTTATTCGTCATCCGCATCCCAATCCTGCCAGACATAGTTCGGCCAGGACTCTCCTGACAAGGAGAGAGACCTTAATGAGTTCAGTATGTCGCTGAAGGGCGAGTGCTGAAAGATATCCGCGGAGGTAAACTCCATGATCGGCGCCCAGTCGGATTCAATTGGCACGGGCGCAGGTGGTTCGGAGTCCATGGCCGGGGAAGGATCCGGCAGCTTGGCATTACGACTCTCGTGAAGGGTAAGGTCGATACTCGGCTCGATCGCCGCTGAGGATACGGCCTCCGTTGCGGGGTCTATCCACCCATCCGTGGATGGCGCAACTGGTTCCGAATTGAGGGTCGGAGCGGTTGCCAGTGCGATCTCCTGTACACTGTCCGATGGTAGAGCTAAATCATGCTCATCGTGACGGTGTGGCGCACTAGGCAGGGGCTCGAATTCGTTGAAGATCAAGTCTCCGCGGATATCGTCCATGTAGTTTAAGCTTCCAAACCTGACCTGGTGGCCAGGGGCGTAACTCTCGATCTGCTCCAGATGGCCAAGCGAGTTGGCCCGCAGTGCGAAGCCGCCGAATACAAAGATCTGTTCGGGGAGAAAAGTCTCACCCTGGACTGCATCGCTATCGATGATTGAAGGAGCCATCAAGCCTAATGATGACGACACAGAGGAACTCTCAATGAAAGCACCAATGTCGGTGTCAAAACCGGCGGATCTCGGGTAGGGGGTCCCAAACTGTGCGTCTAAGGTGGATGGTAACAGGAGGCAGGGGACACGGTGTTTTACCTAGGTTCGGGCCCTCTTGATGGAGGTAAAACCCTACGTCCTGCTTGTTTATTCTTGATAATATGAGTTGTACAAGAGTTGATCTACCACGAGATCGGAGAGGCTAAACCCTAGAAGCTAGCCTATGGTATGATTGTATGTTGTCCTACGGACTAAAACCCTCTGGTTTATATAGACACCAGAGGGGGCTAGGGTTACACAAGGTCGGTTACAAAGGAGGAGATATACATATACGTATTGCCTAGCTTGCCTTCCACGCCAAGTAGAGTCCCATCCGGACATGGGACGAAGTCTTCAATCTCGTATCTTCATAGTCCAATAGTCCAGCCAAAGGATATAGTCCGGCTGTTCGGAGACCCCCTAATCTAGGACTCCCTCACTATGCTATCACTTTCATATACTAATGGGAATTTTTCATTATAGAACTTGGCTTGTATATTCCAACGATGGGCTTCCTCAAAATGCCCTAGGTCTTCGTGAGCAAGCAAGTTAGATGCACACCCACTTAGTTCTTTTTATTGAGCTTTCATATACTTATAGCTCTAGTGCATCTGTTGCATGGCAATCCCTACTCACTCACATTGATATCTATTAATGGGCATCTCCATAGCCCGTTGATATGCCTAGTTGATGTGAGACTATCTTCTCCCTTTTTTGTCTTCTCCACAACCACCATTCTAATCCACATATAGTGCTATGTCCATGGCTCACGCTCATGCATTGCATGAAGATTGAAAAAGTTTGAGAACACTAAAAGTATGAAACAATTGCTTGGCTTGTCATCGGGGTTGTGCATCATTTAAATACTTTGTGTGGTGAAGATGGAGCATAGCCAGACTATATGATTTTGTAGGGATAACTTTCTTTGGCCATGTTATTTTGAAGAGACATAATTGCTTAGTTAGTATGCTTGAAGTATTATTATTTCTATGTCAATATTGAACTTTTGTCTTGAATCTTTCGGATCTGAATATTCATACCACAATTAAGAGAATTACATTGAAATTATGCCAAGTAGCATTCCACATCAAAAATTCTGTTTTTATCATTTCCCTACTCGAGGACGAGCAGGAATTAAGCTTGGGGATGCTTGATACGTCTCCAACGTATCTATAATGTTTGATTGTTCCATGCTATATTATATCCTGTTTTGGACATTATTGGGCTTTATCATACACTTTTATATTATTTTTTGGATTAACCTATTAACCGTAGGCCCAGCCCAGAATTGATGTTTTCTTGCCTATTTAGAGTTTCGCAGAAAAAGAATATCAAACGGAGTCCAAACGGAATGAAACCTTCGGGAACGTGATTTTTGGAACAAACGTGATCGAGAGGACTTGGACCCTATGTCAAGACATCAACCAGGAAGGCACGAGGTAGGGGGGCACACCTACCCCCCTCAGGTGCGCACTCCACCCTTGTGGGGCCCATGTTGCTCCACCGATGTACTCCTTCCTCCTATATATACCTATGTACCGCCAAACTACCAGATACGGAGCCAAAACCCTAATTCCACCGCCGTAACTTTCTGTATCCACGAGATCCCATCTTGGGGCCTTTTCTGGAGCTCCGTCGGAGGGGGTATCTGTTGGGGAACGTAGTAATTTCAAAAAAATTCCTACGCACACACAAGATCATGGTGATGCATAGCAATGAGAGAGGAGAGTGTTGTCCACGTACCCTCGTAGACCGAAAGCGGATGCGTTAGCACAACGCGGTTGATGTAGTCGTACGTCTTCACGACCCAACCAATCAAGTACCGAACGCACGGCACCTCCGAGTTCTGCACATGTTCAACTCGATGACGTCCCTCGAACTCTGATCCAGCCGAGCTTTGAGGGAGAGTTCCGTCAGCACAATGGCGTGGTGACAATGTTGATGTTCTACCGTCGCAGGGCTTCGCCTAAGCACCACTACGATATTATCGAGGTGGACTATGGTGGAGGGGGGCACTGCACACGGCTCAGAGATCCAAGAGATCAATTGTTGTCTCTATGGGGTGCCCCCTGGCCACGTATATAAAGGATGGAGGAGGGGAGGCCGGCCAGCCCCTAGGGTGCGCCAGAAGTGTGGAGTCCTGCTAGGACTCCCTAGTCCTAGTAGGATTCCTCCTCCCACATGGAATAGGAAAAAGGGAAGGGAAAAGGAGAAGGAAGGAAGGCCCCCCTCCCTAGTCCAATTCGGACCAGACCATGGGGAGGGGTGCGTCCACCTTTTTGAGGCCTTTCTCTCCTTTCTCGTATGGCCCATTAAGGCCCAATACAAATTCCCGTAACTCTCCGGTACTCCAAAAAATACCCGAATCACTCGGAACCTTTCCGATGTTGTAGCGACCAGACCTCAAACAGTCTGATCTCTGTGCTTTAGTGTCATCCCTGGATCAGTAATGCTGACACGCACAGTACTTGAAGGATTTATAACAGAGTAGCAATCACACACTTATTACATCGAATGTCTCAAAAGAGAACTTATTACAATAAATATGGCTTAAGGCCATCTAATAACGATAACAGCGGAAGGCTTGGAAGATAAGTGAGTCCATCAACTCCAACGGCATCACTGAGTATAGAACCACGACCTAAAGGCACCTTACTCGTCGTCTGAATAGTCTGCAACATGAACGTTGCAGCCCAAAAATGGGTCAGCACATGGAATATCCTGGCAATATAACACATAGAGAGTAATGGAAGAATAAAGCTATACTACATGCATATATGGCTGGTGGAAAGCTCTATGGTTACAGTTTTGTGTAAAGCCAATTTTTCCCTACTGCAAAGGAATAAATTTTATTTAACTATCATGGTAGTTGTTAAACATTGAGAAGGTAGACATCCTCTCAATCCCAATTTAGTATCATCATTAAAACCCAACAATATTAATTAAAGTAACATGATGAGATTCACATGATAAGCCAAGTACTAGATACTCAAAACGTCCATAACCGGGGACATGGCTAACCATGATTAGTTTATACACTCTGCAGAGGTTTGCGCACTTTTCCCCACAAGACTCGATCTCCTCCATTGGGATTCTCGCACTTCATGGTGTTTGAGAAACGGATGACCGAGACATAGTCTTTCAGAAGCGCTAGCACCTTACGATCGGGTAGACAGTAACAACCTACATCCCCTACATCTGCTAGTCTACCACTGTAAGAGTTTGCACGGCTTAGTTGACTATGCTAGAGCCCATAGTAGCTTGTGGCTGCACACGGAAGTTTCTAGTATGAATAAATCTCATGATCCCTTTGAGCCTGGGTGGCGGTCCATAAAGAAAAACAGGCAATCGCTGGAATACCCAGGTGCCTCAATCCACCCAGATGTGTGTTTAAGTTGCCACCTTAAATAAACCATTAATTTATCAATCTCACATCTGTCATGGATACACTCACCCAATCCACGTCTACTAGCATAGCATGGCATGATAAGCAAACGTAGAAGTAACTCCCAAGGGTTTGATAATAAAACAGGTAATAGGTTCTACCTCATCTACTTCCCAAAACCCACATATTAATCAGATCCTAATCATGCAATTGTTTGAGGATTGATCTAATGCAATAAAACTGGATAGTAAAGGGGTATGATCAAAGTGTTACTTGCCTTGTTGATGATCCGTGAAACCTAGAGATTCAAAGTAGCAAGCGGCGCACTCCGGGTACTCTAACGCAAACAAACAAGCATACAATAAGTACTCATCTAATGCATGGGTAAAACTCAAATAAGAGATCTAACCAGAAAGTTCAACTTAGGAACTCCGGTTTGCAAAAAGAAACACATCGAACGAAGCAACGAAAGACAAACGACGAAAGAAAGAAACTTCGTTTACTAATCTGGATCTAAGTCAATTTTTACAGATGCAAAAACTTGCTTGAGTTGATTAAACAGAAAGAGGGTTTCGAGACGAAACTCCAGGCGCTTGAATCGCCTGATTCCGATAAACGAGCGAAACGTTATACTAGAACGAAAATCGGATCAGAAATCGTGATCAGAAATAACCGCAGAAAATCCGAGAAAAAGAAAAACCGATGAACAGATTAACGAACGAACGTTCGTTAACTGAACTAAACGGCGAATTCGTGCGTTAAAACGAACGAATGGGCGAACGCTCGCTAAATAAATAAACCGGAAAATAAAACCGATCTATTTGTAAAAAAACGAATCTAGGGTTTTCTAAAAAACCAGATCGGTTTCTTTTAGAAAAACCGGGGCGGCGGGCGGCTACCTCAGCTCGGGCTCTGGCGAGGTCCGGCGGGGCTCCGGTGGTGGTGGGCAGCATGGGGTGGCGGGGCGGCGGCTCCTGGTGGCGGCGGCGCTAGGCGGTGGGGCGGCGGCGGCGCAAGGCGGCGCAGCTTGCGGCGGCGGGGCTGGCAGGGGGGCTGCAGCGGCGGCGACTTGGGGCTCTAGGGGGGCCCCGGGGTGGTATTTAAAGGGGGAGAGGCGGCGGCGGCTCCGACTTGGGGAGGGGATCGGGCGGCGGCGGCGGCTCGGACTCTCCCGAGTCCGGCGGCGGCACGGGAAGGGGAGGCGGTGGCGCGGGCGGGCCGGCCTGGCTCGGCTGGGCTTCGGCCCAGTCGGGCACGCGGAGGTTTTTTTTTAATCCCGCCGAACTAAGAAAAATCCTAGAAAAATAAATAAAAATCTAAAAATGCCAAAACAAATTTTCGCCGTCTAAATAAAATATTTAGAACAGGATGAACATTTTCTTGGCCCTAAAATGCAGTTTTGAAAAGGTGCAATTTTTCCTAAATTCAAATAAAATAGCGAGAAAACTCCGAAATAAAATCTTACTTGATTTTTTTATTAAACCTTCAATATTTCTTTATTTTTGGAAAGTCATTTTATTCCCTCTGTCATATTTTTATTATAGAAATAATTGAAGATAAAATAAATAAAATCAATGATCCTATTTTCAAAATTTGAGAAAGACCCAAATATGAAAATAACGAAATCCCCAACTCTCTCCGTGGGTCCTTGAGTTGCATAGAATTTCTGGATCAGGCCAAAAGCAAATAAAATATGATATGCAGTGATGACCTAATGTATAACATTCCAAATTAAAAATTTGGGATGTTACAGATGTCCGAATATAGTCGTCCAATATATTGATATTTATGTCTCGGCCATTTCAAGACTCCTCTTCATGTCCCCGATCTCATCCGGGACTTCGAACTACCTTTGGTACATCAAATCACACAACTCATAATAGAAATTGTCACCGAACGTTATGCGTGCGGACCGTACGGGTTCAAGAACTATGTAGACATGACCGAGACACATCTCCGGTCAATAACTAATAGCGGAACCTGGATGCTCATATTGGCTCCTACATATTCTACGAAGATCTTTATTGGTGAAATCGCATAACAACATATGTTGTTCCCTTTGTCATCGGTATGTTACTTGCCCGAGATTCGATCGTCGGTATCTCAATACCTAGTTCAATCTTGTTACCGGCAAGTCTCTCTACTTGTTCCGTAATACATCATCCTGCAACTAACTCATTAGTTACAATGCTTGCAAGGCTTATAGTGATGTGCATTACCGAGTGGGCCCAGAGATACCTCTCCGAGAATCGGAGTGACAAATCCTAATCTCGAAATACGCCAACCCAACAAGTACCTTTGGAGACACCTGTAGAGCACCTTTATAATCACCCAGTTACGTTGTGACATTTGGTTGCACACAAAGTGTTCCTCCGATAAACAGGAGTTGCTTAATCTCATAGTCATAGGAACATGTATAAGTCATGAAGAAAGCAATAGAAACAAACTAAACGATCAAGTGCTAAGCTAACGGAATGGGTCAAGTCAATCACATAGTTCTCCTAATGATGTGATCCCGTTAATCAAATGACAACTCATGTCTATGGTTAGGAAACTTAACCATCTTTGATTAACGAGCTAGTGAAGTAGAGGCATACTAGTGACACTTATGTTTGTCTATGTATTCACACATGTATTATGTTTCCGGTTAATACAATTCTACCATGACTAATAAACATTTATCATGAAATAAGGAAATAAATAATAACTTTATTATTGCCTCTAGGGCACATTTCCTTCAGTCTCCCACTTGCACTAGAGTCAATAATCTAGTTCACATCGCATGTGATTTAACACCAATAGTTCACATCACCATGTGATTAACACCCATAGTTCACATCTTCATGTGACCAACACCCAAAGGGTTTACTAGAGTCAATAATTTAGTTCACATCGCTATGTGATTAACACCCAAAGAGTACGAAGGTGTGATCATGTTTTGCTTGTGAGAGAACTTTAGTCTATGGGTCTGCCACATTCAGATCCGTATGTATTTTGCAAATTTCTATGTCAACAATCACAAAAAAATACACTTCCGTGATGATACGTGTTTGTCACAGTAGGTCGTGTTTTTTGTCATGCATGTACATCCATGACGATTTTATGACAGAATCAAGATAGTCATACCTGTGCTGTCATAGAAGTGTTCCATGACATTACCAAAATTATCATCACGGAAGTGTCCACTTCCATGACGATAAACAACGCGTCACAGAAGTGCTTTCGTCAAGGGTGACCGACACGTGGCATCCACCGTAACGGAACACTGTTAAGCTACCGGGTCGGGTTTTGGATCCGATAAGCCGTTAACAGCCCCGACCAATGGGGATTTTCCATGTGTAAAATCATCATTGGCTGGAGGAGACACGTGTAGGTCCGCGTTGGCACAGGTGTCACTCATCCAATGGGCGAGACACGCCTATGATATGTTGACACGTGGATCGGCCCATCAAGTTTAAATGGGCCGGCCCAACTGAAGGCCCACAAGATTTTGCAGACCATAATGGGCCGGCCCAGCTAAAGGCCCACGAGATTTTGCGGACCATAATGGGCTGGCCCAGCTAAAGGCCCACAAGATTTTGCGGGCCATAATGGGTCGGCCCATGTAAAGGCCCACAAGATTTTTGTCTGCCATAATGGGCCGGCCCAGGTAAAGGCCCACAATATTCTTGCGGATCATAATGGGCGACCCAGCTAAAGGCCCACGAGATTTCGCCGACATTAATGGGCCGGCCCAGCTGTAGGACCACAAGATTTTGAGGACCCTAGTAGCCGGCCCATTCACTGGCTGCCATGTTTTGGGCCAAATGTCGGCCCATATTTGATCCGGTCCATTAATGGCCTGCCACGCTCCGGGCCTAATAGTGGCCCATATGAGATCTGGCCCGTTAAAAGCCTACCATGTTCTGGGCCAAATTACGGCCCTTTAAGAGGCTTTGGGCTCAATTATGGCCCATATCAGATTCGGCCCGTCAACTAGACACTATGCTTTTGGGCCCACTTGCTAAAGGCCCACTTAGTAATTCGGCGTGATATTAGTTTTGGCCTGTTAAGGGCCCGTTTAACATTTTGGCCCTATATTAATTTCGGCCTGTTAAAAGCCCGTCATATAGTTGGGCCTAACTATGGCCCGGTTTGCATCCGGCCTGCTCGTAGCCGATATCTGATTGGGCCAAACAAGGACCGAGACAATCTTGGCCTGTTAAAAGCCCGTGATTTGATTCGCACAATCATCGGCCGGGTTTATTTCGGGCTGCTGCCGGCCCGTGAGCTGTTCGGCACGTTTCAGGCCCAACCTACATCGTGATTGCATGACGGCCCGATTATGTACCGTAATTTTACGGTTTGGCCGGTTTACTGCGAAGACAGGATATATATACAGTAAAATAACTGCATCACCGTGAATAAGAAAAAACCTAGATTATAGAATAAAGAAATTACGGCATATTACATCCACTGGGCATCAAAGTTCGCCACTATGATAATAAAGCACAAGCAGACAACAGATTACATACACTAGGCATCAAAGATCGCCACCAGTGCAAATAAACACGCCGACAAAATAATATACAAAACCGACAGCACTTCAATAGAGTTCAAGAAAGGTTAGCCCTGCTGGGGAGCTGCAGCACAAGCAGCTGAGCAAGATGATGAGACTGCGCTTGTTCAACACTTATATCTTCCTCACTCTGAAAGATAAACAAGCAGACAGATGACAGGTTTTGCACATAAAAGTATCGGTGTTGACGATTCATCACATTTCTTACTGACGAATAAAGTGACACAGTTTAAAATTGCATTAAGACAATATGGTATTGTTCAGGTCAAGACATGGCAGGAAATGACATTGTGAAGGAGTTGGCAGCTTCACGACACCACTGGATTACAGATCAAGAACTCATAAGTATCAATGGTTAGTGTGCTGTCAATTTATACCATTTCAGATTGACAAATAAAGAGACAGTTTAAATAATAGTAGAATGATATGACATTGTTCATAGTTAAGACATTGCAGAATATGACATTGTGCTGTCATGGGTAGGTTCACCACACCACTGGATTACGGATGAAGAACAGAAGCATACATGCAGTGCAAAAGAAGATCACTTGCTCTGTATAGTTTAATTTACATGGTATGAAGAAGGAACTTGGTTGTACAACTGAAAACTTAAATTGAGAAAGGACAAACTTTTGTTTATGAACTACATAATAAACTTTAAACAAGCAATTTGATGCAAACACCAAAAATAAACAGCTGTTGCAGTCATGCCTAACCAAATATATACAACAAAGTTTGAAGGCTTGAGATGGACAAACTTACATTATTGGTGAAGACATGCTCTATAAAGGCCTTGTCCATGCTGATGGGGGGGGGGCAATTCAAGAAGTTTACCACAAAATCTTCTTCAAAAGCATTGCCTTTATTCTACATTTTGTTAAGAGTAAATATAGATGTGATAATATACGAAAAAATGGAGAATATTTAAGATAAGATGAAGAGTGATGCTACATAACCAAGTAGCTATAAATGTAAGTGCAGCGATATAGGCAAAAGGTACAGGGAAGAGCAATGCACAGCTAAACTTCTTCAGTACCAACCTTATGGTAAGAGTAAATATAGATCTGATGTGTAGAAAATGGAGGGCAAAGGAAAATAAGCTGGAGAGTGATGGTACATGAACAACTACCTGTCATTATAAGTACACTGATAAAGGACAACATGTACTTACAAGAACGATGCAGAGCTAAAAAAACATTGACATTGGGTATATTCTACACTAATGTAACCATTCATACAGATCGGATAATTTGGAGCGAACAATTGATAAGCAAGCTATCATGCATACTGCTGTCACATAATGAACCAGGTATGTATGCAAGTACAGTGATACAGGACAACAGGTATTAACAAGAGCAAAGCAGCGGGCAGCATATTTGCGATATCATGTCGTTCTTGTCAAACCGTAATTCTTCTTCGAGCAGATTTCCTGCAAAAAAAGATCCGTAAGGCACATGCGAAAAAGTAGAAGTTCAAATTTTCATGTGATTTCATAGACAATACCTCATCCTGGGAACGAGACCAGTGCATAACAAGGTTTTTCCATTCAATGTCTTCTAAATTTAGCATAGGAGACTTCACCGAAAATTCGTTTATAGAGTTGCCATCAAAGTGTGATTTCCTCAGGTAACACCGATACTGCTGCAATGCTTCCTTGAAAAGCACAAGCAAGCTTTGCTCGTCATGACTATCCAGATTGACCCTCGCCTAGTTACAACAATGTAATATAAATCATTGATGTCTTCAATCAGCAGAAAACAAGAAAATAATAACCATGAATAATAGCACTTACACGTAAGTTGGACAGGAAGATGTGAAAATGGTGTTTGTCTTCACAATAATCTTCCCATGATGGGAATATATGCACGTAGTCCCTAACAACATTGAAAGCATTGTCTTTTAAACTGGGAATAAATGGAATGGGGTTCCAATCTGCAGGAATTGGCCATCTCTGCTGTTGGGATAGGTCTTCGACCGGTGGACTTGCTGTACTTTTTGCTGGAGTGGGATTTTTCGGTGGTAGAGCTGGTGCTATGGCAAATGAAATTGGTATACCTTTTGCTGGAGTGCAGGTCCTGTGTGGTGGGGCTAGTGGTGTGGCCAGTGAAGTATGGGTACAGTCTGCTGGAGTCGGTCCTACGTTTTGTGTCACTGGTTGTACAGCCAATATAAGTGGGGTGCTGTCTAATTTCTCCGGCACCACCACATTTTTCAAGGACTTTGCTGGTGCTCCTTTAGGTTCAGCAATCACCCTCTTCCTTTTTGATGTCTGATGCACAAGAACAACATTTGAGTGGAAAAACATGGTATGATGACAGATGGAATATGTATTGATAATGGATGGGCATGGCATCTCGACATATATGATGAGTAAACTAAGCATATGGCGGTGCAACAAAGTAGAAGAAATGCAAGACAACATATGCAAGATACCCGCAATCAATAAAACATTGCCAAATTAGAACAGGCACCTTGATGGGTGAACAGGACAGGCCATCTTCCTTTGACTCCTCAAGGTTAGAATAGTCATTAGGATAATATTCTGAACAAGAATCAACAGGTGGGGAGCGTATGAGTTTCATTGCATCCAGAATGGCACTCAATGCCTTGGTGCCAATTTTGTAAGTCATTGCAGTGTTTAGCTTCAAGAGTGGACTGTTGCTAGTGTGACATAAAGCAGCTACACAGATCATAGTGTAGATATAACGGGAAAACCTTAAGCATCAGAGTAAAATCAGCAAAGTGGAACTTGCTGGAATATATGTGCTAGTATTGCCGGTACGGCTAGAAAGGCTTCGGATACCAGCTCTCTTCAAGTGAAGGTGCGGTACTGTTAATATCAGTGTAACTCTCAAAGGCGACACAGCTCCCCGCATTTCCTTGCTATTCTTATAGGATTCAAGTGGGCAGTCCACTACAAATCCTATTCCTATGTTTACAAGATCCTACGAATCAAAGAGGCTCAAAGTGTCCATCACAACCGACCATATAGACCTCTACACTGCAAATGTCCCTGCTCATCTTCAGTACAAGGAACATACTGTACTACTATCACACTCCCTCCCTTCCAAAATATAAGTCTTGGTAAAGATTTCCACTATGGATCACATACAGATGTATCCAGATACATTTTAGAGTGTAGATTCACTCATTTTGCTCCATATGTAGTCCATGGTGGAATCTATACAAAGAATTGTATTTAGGAACGGAGAGAGTACATATTAAAGAAGAACGGAAGAGGAACATGGTAAAGAAGAGCAAGCAGATTTTGGATAATAAAATGTTGGTTGCGCAGTGCCCTCACATGATGAACCAGAGCGCATTAAGAATGCAACTCCCAGCTGTCTCTCGACCATTTCAGGCGGTTGGATGAAGATCCTACGTCTCCTAACCCTTCTTCTTCCTCGTATCTGATTCTTCCCATACAGAACACCGCACGGGCCGCCGGCCGGACCACCGGCCCCTACCGCCTGTGTTCCTCCGCCACCCCCACCCCACCCCCGCCCCAACCCCCACCCGCATCGAGTTTTCTTCGTTCGGCGAGGCCCCACAACCACCTGAGCCCCTTCGATCGCACCGGCAAACTCTGGCGAGCTCTGAAAAATCGACTGACCCAATTTTGAAATTTAGTCTACTGTGATTTAACTAGTGTGGAATATAAAAGGGGAAAACCATAAGCATTGGGAGTATAGTGTTGAGCGTGCCATGGCGGATCTAAAGGTGCAAACCGGACAAAGGCAACTTCACAACCAATACAAGAATCCAGAGTAAAGCAGTGGCGATCTATTTTCTTGCTGCGATAAATAAGTTGAGTAGATATGAAAGAGTACCGCCTTTGGTGCGGTGCCGTGTATGCATCTGCTGAGAATTTGACGGTGTTGTCGTAGCGATGGCTGTCGGCGGCGTGGAAGCAGATCTAGGAGGGTAGATGGTGGCAGCGGGGCACGGTGGACGAGACGGTCGTAGGAGCGGCCCCGGCAAGGTGGACGACGGCGGGGATGAAGCGAGAGGACGGGATGCAAGGATCCCGGTCTGAAGCCGTGGATGAGAGAGGTCGATCTCTTGTAATGGACGGCGGCGTCGGGGTATCAGCTCCGGCATGGTGGAGGAGGACGCGGTGGATGGGGTGGCGGACGGAGGAGGGTGGGGTGGAGAGGATCTTTTGGCGCCCACGGAGTACGAATGGGGAAAAGGGAGGTAGAGAGGAAGGGGGAACCATGTATTCAGGGCGCGCTTGTCTCAAATGCGAGGAAATTTACAAACTTAGCCACCGTTTCAAAGGTCTACTACATCACAGCAACATTAGTCGGTTGGGGATAGGACGGTAATCTCGCATAGACCGAATATTTGCCGACGAGAGTTTGTTTTTGGCGCCCACCGTGTATGAATATGAATCGGGGAGGGAGTCGATTTCGGCCGAGGACACACTGTGTTTTGGCGCCCACCGTGTATGAATCTGGGTGAGAGGCGGTTACGTCACGTTTGGGTGAAATTACAAACCTACCCCTATCGAAACCTATAGAAATCCAACAGATAGGCTTTGCGTGGCAGGGATAGGCAGTAGTGATTTCCATCTCGCAGATTTTGGTTTCGGGCGGTTACTGCGACTTTCCCCGCTTCGTTCAAATTTTGCAGAGTGCATGTTTACCGTGCCAACTCGATTCGAATCCCGTTTGTATTCTATTTTTTCGGGCGGGATCCATTTTCAATTGGAATTACATTCTATATACATCATTTTTTATATATACTTTCAAAAGCACAACAAAGAATTCTGCTCCTTTATATGTATAATATGATTTACAAATACAATGATCTCGAAATCTTAAGGTTGAATTCGAAATTTTTTAACCAAATTATGTTCTACTAAAATGTATGGATCAGTAATATCTAATATATTAAATAACATAGATGTGCGTGAATTCATATGAGTATGCATGTTTGATAGATCAATTTTGGTTCGAGTATGGATTACATGTATCATCATCTCGAATTCAAATATTTGAATCCCTTTTTTGTTCACTCCTTTCACGCCCATCTCTCTCGCATGCATGCTCCTTCAGGTAGCTATCACTCTCTTTTCTCCAGCTCACCCGCACGCTCACTTCATGTTCCTCCTATCCTCGCAAACATGGTCTCTCGACGTCTCCCTTGAGAAGTGTCACACTCTCCCTATCATTATACATTACACGGTTTTCATTATCTCTCACATCTCTATTGTTCTCTGGTATCACTCGGTACCTAAGCTTTCTTTTTCACCGCCACACACACAGTCTCAACTTGTCTTTCACTTTGTCTTTCTCTCTATGGGATTCTCTCACACACCCTATATGTCTCTACATATGACTCATACCACTAAAATTACTCTCTCTCTCTCTCCTCTAGACACAACATTTGTTGCGGTCTCCTTTTTGTCTCCATCCCAGACTGACATTATTCATTTGTTTACCGATCAGACAACCCCGACTACCGTCTCCTCTCTCTCTCATAGACACACACACACAACTCCTACTTCCACTCCCCTTCCCGACTACCGTCTCTCTCTCTCTCTCTCACACACAAAACTCTCGCTTTCGCACCCCGACTCGTATTTCTCTCACAAACATTTATCGACTAGCTAGCCTCTAGATAGGTTTATACACCCGCACACTCATGCTTCCACCATCGCATACATGTCTCTCTCCCGCTCCTTGTATCTATGTAGATTTTTCTTCCCTTCTTGAGACACGCCCTCTCGATCGTGCACACACACACTATCGCCTCATTTTAAGCTGATACCTATCGCACACACACTCCTTGTGTCTTTGTCACACATGCACTCCATCCTCCTCCACTCTCCCTCTCTCTCACACACACACATGGGCTTTTTGCAACAACTAGCAAGATGCCCATGCGTTGCACGGAACATCAAGATGCATTTGTATGAGCAGTTTATCTTGTGGGGGAAAAGGATGAACGAGGGAAGGCCTTATTTGCAAATGTGGAGAGGGGTGTGGGTATCTTTTTGCAAAATTGCCATAGTTTCCTTCCTATCTGTCATATATAGATCGGACGACCTATATTGCAGGATGGCAGGCACACGATCATCACCGACAATGCTTTTTATAAGAGTAGGGATAAAAAATAGAGTTGGTGATGATGGTGGGCCTACCATCCTGCAATGTAGCTCGTCCGATTTATATCTGACGGATAGGAAGGAAAATATGGCAATTTACTCGCACTCTTCACCACATTTGCAGATAAGGCCTTCCCTCGTTCATCCTTTTCTCCCACAAGATCTTGATGTTCCGTGCAACGCACGGGCATCTTGCTAGTAAGAGTAGAAATTAGACATATACCACTTCTCGAATCTTGAAACCAACAACATTCCTCCCTTATCTCATCAAAACCGCCAAAGGAATATATTTTGAGTGAAACATAACATATTTTCAGTGATATACGTATTTCAAAACTAGACTTTTTTCTATCAAATCGGTGAATATGTATTAATCTACTTTGATCGTGTGGCAACGCATTGGCACATTGCTAGTAGTTATTATAATTTTTTGGACACCAGACAAATGGTGGAGTACATATACGAAGAGAAGAGGCGCACGCACGCAGTCAGCCTCTCTCTGTCTCGCACACATGAGTGTTACGTAAAGGCCGCGTTAACAAATAAACCTGAAAACCGTAGGTGCACGATTGCTGCATTCGTGGGTACCGGGTACATGGTGGAGCACCTTTGTATGAATAGCCAGCTCGCGTGATAATTTGATCCGTAGGAGTTGATGGTCGGGACCACAGGTGAACGACTTCGAGCGCGGTGGCTCGCCAGTTGCCACAGATCGAGTAGCCACGTTTAAAATATCGTTTTTTTAGCGGGGTTAATTTAATCTGCATGCATGACTCTCCTCCCCCCATGCTCGTCCAATCCGTTGTGACCAGCAATATTTCCACCTCTTTGCTCCCCCGTAATTTACTCCAACAAATATGCCCACGTAGTTGTTACTTAACTGCAGGTGCATTGGGTCACTGACATATGGGCCCAACAGGGGTCTGGCCCACATGTCAGTGACGCAACTGGACCTGCAGTTAAGTCAGTGCAGCTCAGTCCATATCTTACGTAGGTGTGCCATTGCTCGCTATAAATATTGCGCCTCCCACGACATCGCTATCTCCTCCCCCTCATGTTCACGTTCATCGCTATCTCCTCCCCCTCCCTCTCACGTCGACTGAGGGAGTCCTGGATTAGGGGGTGTTCGGGTAGCCGGACTATACCTTCAGCCGGACTCCTGGACTATGAAGATACAAGATTGAAGACTTCGTCCCGTGTCCGGATGGGACTTTCCTTGGCGTGGAAGGCAAGCTTGGCGATGCGGATATTCAAGATCTCCTACCATTGTAACCGACTCTGTGTAACCCTAACCCTATCCGGTGTCTATATAAACCGGAGGGTGGTAGTCCGTAGGACATCAACTCCATATACAACAATCATACCATAGGCTAGCTTCTAGGGTTTAGCCTCCTTGATCTCGTGGTAGATCCACTCTTGTACTACCCATATCATCAATATTAATCAAGCAGGACATAGGGTTTTACCTCCATCGAGAGGGCCCGAACCTGGGTAAAACATCGTGTTCCCTGCCTCCTGTTACCATCCGGCCTAGACGCATAGTTCGGGACCCACTACCCGAGATCCGCCGGTTTTGACACCGACATTGGTGCTTTCATTGAGAGTTCCTCTGTGTTGTCGCAATCAGGAAGGATGCCTCCTCCCGTCTTTAAAGACGGCACCATTGCTAAGGGAGCCTTGGCTGTCGGCCAAACTCTCTGGCCAGGTGGTTTCCTCATGACCGCCAGTTCGGCTGTTGCGCCGACGGTGACCTCTCGGGTCATCAAAAGCAACCTACATGTCGGCTCGGAGCTCGTCGAGCAACTAGATCCAATGGAGCTCTCTTCCGTAAACGAGCTCTTGGATCGCATCGCCGCCCTGGGGGTCGCTACGGATTACGACCAGGTTGGGCTTAAACCCGATCTAAGAGAAATTAACTCTCCCCAAGTCACCCACCACGTTGCCGTGGTAGAGGCGCAGTGCGGCGACCCTTCATCTATTTTAAGGACTAGCTACGTCCGAATTCCCGACTCCTCCAGGCCGGATACCCGCAGAGAGGAGGATGTAACTCAAGACCTGAGCTTAGGATCAGGCAACGGGCTAGATTCGTTGGACAACATCCAAGAATCCGAACTTCAGAGTTCGGAAACTCTTCGGCCTCCGAATCTTGGATTGGGTGAGGTTTCAGATTCAACGACACCCGCCCACCCGAATATAAGCGATCTCTCCCAAATCAGGCAGAGGCCCGAGGAAACAGTACATCATTACTGGGCCAGATTCCTCCTGTTTATGAACAGGATAAAGGATTGCCGCGAGGGAGACGCAATCTCAATTTTCTGCAGTAATTGCACAGACGAGGGAATCCTTAATGCCGTAAGTCGTCGTGACATTACACGCTTCGCTGACTTGGCGTCCATAGTACAAAAATACTGTGCGATGGAAAGCGCCTGGAAAACCGAAATAAAATTTTGGGATAATCCGGCCTTGAATAGTAATCCCGTCCGAACTAAGAGGGTGCATCATCATAGGACACCCGGGATAAACACCAAAAAGCCAAAACCCTCTACAGGGCATGGAACCGTACTGGAAAGGTGGCTTGATGGACCCTGTAGAATCCACAGTACAGAGGACGCCACACCAACTCACAGCCTTAGAGCATGTTGGATACTCCGGCAGGTGGCCAAAATTGGCGAGGACCTCTTAGTTCTGGAGGCCGCAGAAAGCCAGCCCGAGGACACCAGTACCGTTCTCACAGTCTTCGAGACTTTCGCATCAAACAGTATGTGAAAAAGAACACTCCGCAGCCTCGCCGAAGTCTATCAAGTTGCAACAATAAATCCATGGAGCGACACTGCTATTACCTTCAACGCAAGTGATGAACCTAGATTCCGAACAGCCCGAGCACCAGCCGCATTGGTCCTCAGTCCCATAGTGGACGACTTTCGCCTCACCAAGGTGCTCATGGATGGAGGCAGCGGACTGAACCTCATTTATGAGGAAACCCTTCAAAAAATGGAAATAGACTGGAACCGCATCAAGCGAAGCAGCACAACCTTTAGAGGAATAATCCCCAGTCGGGAAGCGCGCTGCACAGGAAAAATCACACTAGATGTGGTGTTCGGCACGCCGGATAATTACAGGTCCGAAGAAGTCACGTTTCAGGTGGCCCCGTTCAAAAGCGGATATGACGCTTTACTAGGACGGGAAGCATTCTCAATCTTCCAAGCAATACCCCATTACGGGTACATGAAGCTTAAGATGCCCGGGCCGAACGGAATTATCACTCTAGCTAGTGATCCGGACGTAGCACTCTGTGCCGAAAACAAGACGGCCGCATTAGCCCTTGAGGCACTATCCGAAGCCTTAGCGGCCGAGGAACTGACTGCGCTGCGCTCCACGGTTTACAGGGATGATGTGATACTCGATAAGAGATCCAAATCCACATCCTTCAAGCCAGCTGACGAAATAGTCAAATTCCAGGTCCATCCAACGGACCAATAAAACAGCTTCCATCGGGGCATGACTGAACCCTGATGTAGACGCCGCACTGCGAGAGTTCCTACGAGAGAACTGGGACATTTTTGCCTGGCACCCTTCAGACATGCCAGGGATCCCACGCAGGCTGGCCGAACACATCTTAAATATCCTAAAAGGATTCAAACCTGTCAAACAAGCCCTTTGGCGTTTTTCTAAACCCAAGAGACATGCTATGGGAGAGGAGCTAGCCAAGCTATTGGAGGCCGGATTCATTAGAGACATAAAACATCCGGACTGGCTAGCAAACTTGGTGATGGTACCAAAGAAGGACAAATCCTGGCGCCTGTGTGTCGATTTTAAAGACCTCAACAAGGCTTGCCCAAAGGATCCCTTCCCCCTCCCCCGTATCGATCAAATTATCGATGCCACCGCAGGACACGACTCGTTGTGTTTCCTCGATGCATACTCCGGATACCATCAAATCAAGATGGCAGAATCAGACCAAGCCGCAACAGCATTCATCACACCATACGGCCCATTCTGCTTCAACACAATGCCCTTCGGGCTGAAAATGCCGGCACAACATATCAGCGCATGATCCAGACATGTCTGGCAAATCAGATCGGCAAAACAGTGGAGGCGTATGTTGATGATGTGGTCATCAAATCAAGACATGTCGAATCTCTAGTAGACGACTCGAGGCTTACATTCGATAACCTCCGAAAATATGACATCAAGCTCAACCCGGAAAAATGCGTCTTCGGCGTTCCAGCCGGAAAGCTCTTGGGCTTCATTGTATCCGGTAAAGGAATTGAAGCAAATCCAGCCAAGATCCGAGCTTTGTCACAATTGGATATCCCAAAGGACCTCAAACAAATACAAAAATTAACCGGATGCGTGGCGGCTTTAAGCCGCTTCATCTCCCGCTTGGGAGAAAAGGCACTACCCCTCTATCGCCTCCTTCGGCGCACCGAACACTTCGAGTGGACGGAGGCCGCCACGGCCGGACTTGATGAAATAAAAGCCATATTGGCAACAAACCCAGTCCTGGCCGCGCCGAACACCGCCGAACCAATGTTATTGTACATTGCAGCAACACATCAAGTTGTTAGCGCAGTGCTCGTTGTCGAGCGGGAAACGGATGGACACAAATTCCCCCTTCAAAGGCCGGTCTACTACGTATCCACTGTCCTCACTCCATGCAAATCACGGTACCCGCATTATCAGAAGATTGCATACGCGGTATTCATGGCATCCCGGAAGCTACGACACTACTTTCAAGAGTGTTCCATAACAGTAGCCTCGGAAGTACCACTCAACGATATTATCAACAACCGCGACGCAACAGGCCGGATTGAAAAATGGGCCATCGAGCTTCTCCCGTTCGATATAACCTATAAGCCACGACGAGCTATTAAATCACAAGTTTTGGCCGACTTCGTCGCAGAATGGACGGAGGCCGAGCTCCCTAAAGAGTACGACACATATTCAAACTGGATTATGCATTTCGACGGCTCCAAAATGTTGGCCGGACTGGGGGCTGGCGTCGTCCTGACGTCCCCCACAGGAGACACAGTACAATATGTGCTCCAAATCATGTACATGGATTCCAACAATGCAGCCAAATATGAGGCCCTCCTACATGGTCTCCGGATAGCAGTATCCATGGGTATCCAGCGCCTAGAGGTACATGGGGATTCAAACCTCGCGATATCCCAAATAAATGGAGACTTCGACGCCAAGGACCCAAAAATGGCAGCTTACCACAACGCCGTCCTAAAAATGTCAGCTCGGTTCGAAGGGCTGGAGTTTCACCATATAGCCCGAGAAAACAATCAAGCAGCGGACGTCCTGGCACGCATCGGAGCAAAATGCGATGCAGTCCCCCCCCAACATCTTTTTGGAAAGATTGTTCAAGCCATCCGTAGCATGGGAGGGGGGATCCGCAAATAACAGCCCGGACCCAGCCGCACCACTCGACGCCGAACAATCTGACACATTGGAGGCTCTGCCAATGAAATTACACCTTCAGCCCACGTAATAATGGCGGTCATCGCCCCGTGGACAGAACCATTCCTAGCCTACCTTACTAGGTAGGAACTCCCGGAGGACCAAAACGAGGCCCGCTGCATAGTGCGGCGATCTAAAGCCTATAGAGTCCATGAGGGAGAGCTTTATAAGAAAAGCACTACTGGAGTCCTTCAAAGGTGCATCTCCGAAGAGGAAGGGCGGAACCTTCTGGCTGAAATTCATGCCGGACTCGGTGGTCACCACGCCACTGCTCGGTCCCTTGTTAGCAAGGCTTTCCGTACAGGCTTTTATTGGCCGACGGCCCGGGCAGACGCTCAGGACCTAGTCCAACGATGCACTGGTTGCCAACTTTTTGCCAACCAAAGCCATACGCCACCCACCGCACTCCAAACTATACCCATCACCTGGCCTTTTGCGGTCTGGGGGCTTGACATGGTCGGACCCCTTAAAGGTGGGACCGATAGGAAAAAATACTTACTGGTCATGGTGGATAAATTCACCAAATGGATAGAAGCCAAGCCTGTTAAAACGGCCGAATCCAGACCTATGATAGACTTCATATCCGGGGTTGTACACCGTTATGGCGTCCCCCACGGCATCATAACCGATAACGGTACAAACTTTACCACCGACGAGGTAAAACTCTGGTGCAAAAACATGGGCATCAAGCTCGATTATGCTTCCGTCTATCACCCACAAACCAACGGCTAGGTTGAACATGCAAATGGTCTTATCATGAGCGGCATTAAATCCAGACTGGTGCGGTCCCTCAAGGAATCTAACACGCACTGGGTAGAGGAGCTCGACTCCGTGCTATGGGGGTTACGGACCACGCCAAATCGCACCACCGGATACACACCATTTTTATGGTGTACGGTGCAGAGGCAGTTCTGCCCTGCGACATAATTCATGACTCACCTAGAGTGCGCATGTACGAAGAAAGAGAAGCCGAGCTCGATCGGCAGGACAACTTGGACGCCCTGGAGGAGGAGCGTGACATGGCAAAAGCCCATTCCGCATTTTATCAACAGCAGGCCCGAAGATATCAAAGCAGAGAAGTATGGGCCAAAAATTACAATGTTGGCGAACTAGTTCTACGCCTGCCGGATAAGAAAAAGGACAAACTCAAGCCCAAGTGGGAAGTTCCATTCATAATCGACCAAGTCCTGACTGGCGGGGCGTACCGCCTGCGAGATGCGTCGGATAACCGACTCAAGCCGAACCCGTGGAACGCCACCCGTCTCTGAAGATTCTATGCCTAGCGCCGGACTCTGTGTTCGTCTCCTTCCTCTGTCCATTTTTTGCATTTTTCTGTCTTACATTTCTCTCCTTCCCCTCTTTTCTTTTATAGCCCTTAAAGGCTCATCTAGTGACGCGCCACTCACGCTCATTAAACCTAGGGGCTTCTTTAACAGAAGCTTATTTATACGGGCTTCACGCCCAACACATGCGTCAAACTTCCGCATGTACCTTTTTCTTCACCATTATATGCATCGATATGACTTAAGTTTTGGCCAAGCTGGGTTGCCTAGCTCCTGTGCTTACCCCTACGTTCCCGATTGTTCGGCTAGGCGGTAAAGGGAGCACCTCTGCGATTGTTACTGCCGGGTCAGCCGGATGTGTACCTCAGACTGGGTGAAGCCGAAAGCTAGCGTTCTTAAGGGAATATTCGGTCGGTGAGATAAAAGATGATCTTTTTACTCATTTTATGCGCCCCCAGATGCTTTTTCTGCGTCTTTTTACACAGTCCGGACATGCACTTTAGGGCATGCCTCCCAGCGAAAGGAACCCCTAACGGAACTATTCTCTCTGGAAGATGTTTCTTACTAACCATGTAATATAACATAACTAGTTGGGCACTTGTCTGATAAAGCACTAATGACCCCTACGCCCGGTCTCCACGCATACCACGGTTCTTATATAACCGCTATGGTATTCGGACACACTCCGGACCGTCAGGTCCCGAGGTTGAAGCGAAAAGGTCGGCAACGACAAACGATCTACAATCCGGCTAGAAGGCATTACACATGTCAATTAAAAATAACATAGTCATTCTGACTGATTGTATTCCTCTTCTATACCATCTAACAGGATGTCTAATTTACAGTCCTGCTGGGAATACTTCGCGGCCAACTCTACTTGGCCGTATACTAAGCTCACAGGGATCTCCTTCCCGTCAGGCCCCACTGGCCCGACCTCGGCCATGTGGTTTGGGTCAGACTTCGTAAAACGGGTCTTCACCATGGCCCAGGCTTCCCTAGCGCCTTGTCCGCAGGCCGATATCTTCCACAACCGGAAGCGCCGCCGAGCTCCCTTCAGCTTCTCTGCAAGCTCTCCAAGGCCCTCGGGCATGGAGTGGGCAGGCCATAAGGCTTGGGCAACACCTCGCATCGCCTGCCGAATTCGCTCGTGCAGTTGCATGAGTTCGTGAAGAAGGTCACCCGTAGAACCGGGCATCTCCTCTGCAGGACGACCTGTGAGCATACCTACAGACATTACTCTGTTAGTCGACTTCCTCGCCGAACTCATGTTTTTTTCAAAGTTCGTTCAAGCACTTACTGAATATGCCGCGTCGAAGCCGCTGATTCTCCCTCGTGGAGTCCGACAGCTGGCCACGAACATCTTTAAGTTCGACGTCCAGCCTGGTGTTGGCATCCTGAAGATCATTCTTCTCTCGCCTCACCTTTGTCAACGTACTCTTACCGGCCTTTAGCCGGCGTAAGAGTTGTTGCTTTTCCGGATCGAGTCCGGCGCCATCTACAACATGATTTGTCAGATTTGCACCCACACCGCACAATACTAATCTTTCAAAGCGTATCTTACCCGAGGGGGTCTCTTTGGGCTCCCCTGCTGCGGCTAGTGCGGCCTCTAGTTGGGCCTTGCACTTTTCCAGCTCCTGGGACAGTACGGTATTCTTCTCTGTAAGAACCTGCTTATTAAATGATCCTTAAATCAGTTGCTCTAACTGTTTCAAGTCTCGGGGGCTACTGGTATATCTATATTTGACCAAAATTTTCTTACCCGTATGTCTTTTACATACTGCTCCGTGGCTCTGGCTAAACCATTTTGAGCGGCACGCAGGTACGCATCTCCCGAATTAAAGGCATCTAAAGCCTCTTGGGAGAAACAAGCGTCGCGTAGAACTGTCCGGCGACGCCTGTGGTTCATGGCACTCTCCACTTCAGAATTTGTGGCAGACAGCCTGTTCGCATCCTCTGTCGGAGGAGTGTCCGGTGCGCGCCTTGTGCTCGCCTCCGCTTCATGGCCAGACGTTGGAGCCTGGCTGGTGGGGGCGCGATTGGCAACCTCTCCGGATGTAGTCCGGCGAGGTCTCTTCGTTCTGAAGATAGCACGAACGTTAATATGCCCTGACAGAATAACACCAGGGAAGCAGAGGGTGCGCTATACCTTTGCGCCGGCATCTCAGTCCGGACTGCATTCCTTTTTGCCCCACGGGGTCCTGCGGCCCCTCATTGGCTAGCCGCCGCAGGTTCGGCCTCCTGCCTCGGAAATCTCCCCTGCAAAACACGATTGTCGTCAGAAACACCGGAATACGTGAGAGTGGAATCTCTCTCAAGGGAATGAGACTCCGGTTCTGTCACCTGGGAGGCCGGGATTAACCCTGGGTAATCAGCCATGATGGCTACCAAGGTATTGTCCTTGCTTAGCTGATGGAACACCCCGTCGATAAGCTCCACCGATATGTCCGGGTCCTCTTCGGAGTCCGGATCGAGGGACCGTCCTAGGTCCTCGGGCTGTGGAGGGCGGCTGTTTATATCCTTTACCTCCTGTCGCAGTTCCTGCACTGAAGTCGTTAGACTACATATCTAACCGTGGGAGTATAAAACAGACGGGCAAGCGCAATTATTCGCTTACCCAACTTGGAGGATCGTACATAGTAAATCCGGCCTGTGGATTGACGCAGAGGAATTCCTCCTTTTCTCCCTTGTACAAAGAGGATAAGATCCTTACTAGGGCGGCAGCTGAGGCCGGCCCCTTACGACCGTAACGGGTGGCGTCATCCTCCCCGTTTAAATCCCACATGGGGTGGCCTCTATATTGAAGCGGCTGCACCCCTCGCATAATGCATGCGGCCATGACTCCAATCATGGTTAGTCCGGAATGAGCCAACAGTCTTATCCGGCCCATCAGGTAAAGGACGTCTCTGTCGCTTTCTTTCTGAGAGCTCCGCGGACACCAGCTCAAGCGTTTCTTCAATGGGGCACTGTTGAACTCAGGGAGACCGACCCGGATAGGGTCCGGTAGCGGGACGTCATCTATGTAAAACCATTCCGAAGGCCAGTCCTCGGACGCCTTCTTTGGGGTTCCGGATAGGTATCCGGTCCCGGCGATGCACCATACTTCGGCTCCGCCCACTTGGTATATAGACCCCTCTCGAGAACGGGGCACCAGGCAGAATAACCTCTTCCATAGTGCGAAATGAGCCTCAACGCCTAAAAATAGCTCGCAAAGGGCGACGAAACCCGCAATATGTAATACGGAGGCGGGCGTGAGATTGTGCAGCTGGAGGCCGTAGAACTCCAGAAGCCCGCGGAGAAATGGATGAATTGGAAACCCCAGTCCCCTTATTAGATAGGGGACCAGGCACACCCGCTCTCCTTTAGAAGGATTGGGGGTGCTCTCCGCTTGGTTTCCGCCATTATAGGTGGCGAGACCGGCTCGGACCAGGACCATGTATGCCTGAGGGAGAAATCCCTTGGCCTAAAGCGACACTAACTCGCTATGCGGGATGGTGCAACTCTCCCAGTCCCCGGGTTTGGGACTGGAGGGGCGAGGGGAGGAGCTGCGACAGCTGGTCATGTTGGAATGGACCTTTGCTGGAAGCGCTCTGATGATAACTCGCGGAGAGGAGAAGATGTGGTTTGGACCTAAATCCCCATCCCGTTAAATAGGCGGCTCGTTTATACGGCTAGGGGCGTGGATGTAAAAATGCCCTGGCTTTTCGCATTCGTTTGACACGTGGAAGACGACCATTATTGGGCGTGGGAGTCGAGGAGCGCTACATTACAAAAATCAGACATTATTCCTACAGGTACACAGGATTTGGAGAAGAACCCGCCTTGCAATGCCGAACAATCTGCGCGCCGTACTCATCGTCATTGAAGCCTGGTTCGGGGGCTACTGAGGGAGTCCTGGATTAGGGGGTGTTCGGGTAGCCGGACCATACCTTCAGCCGGACTCCTGGACTATGAAGATACAAGATTGAAGACTTCGTCCCGTGTCCGGATGGGACTTTCTTTGGCGTGGAAGGCAAGCTTGGCGATGTGGATATTCAAGATCTCCTACCATTGTAACCGACTCTGTGTAACCCTAACCCTATCCGGTGTCTATATAAACTGGAGGGTGGTAGTCCGTAGGACATCAACTCCATATACAACAATCATACCATAGGCTAGCTTCTAGGGTTTAGCGTCCTTGATCTTGTGGTAGATCCACTCTTGTACTACCCATATCATCAATATTAATCAAGCAGGACGTAGGGTTTTACCTCCATCGAGAGGGCCCGAACCTGGGTAAAACATCGTATTCCCTGCCTCCTGTTACCATCCGGCCTAGACGCGTAGTTCGGGACCCACTACCCGAGATCCGCCGGTTTTGACACCGACATCGACCACCATGGCATCGCCCCTCCCAAGCCCTAGGAGCCCCTCGCTGCACCGCGTGGATGGCCACGCATCACCGTTCCGTTCCTCGCCGCCACTAGTCGAGGAGGACGCGTTGGTGTTCCGCTCCTCGCCACTACGCGACGCGTCGCCGTTCCATTCCTCGCTGCCACTAGTCAAGGAGGACGCATCGGTGTTCCGCTCCTCGCCACGACGCGACGCGTCGCCGTTCCGTTCCTCGTCGCCACTAGTCGAGGAGGACGCGTCGGCGTTTCGCTCCTCGCCGTGACACGACGCGTCGCCGTTCCGTTCCTCGCCGCCACTAGTCGAGGAGGACGCGTCGGTGTTCCGCTCCTCGCTGCGACGCGTCGAGGTGGACTCGTCGGCATTCCCAATCTCGCCAGCACGCGCGCTAGAGGATGCGTCGGCTCCCCACTACGAGAAGAACGTCGCGCCGCCCGCCGAGCCCCCCCCCCCCCAGCCTTGAGGAGCTTTGGAAAGAAATGGATGTCGCCTTGTGGGAGGCTTTGCCTCCAGCAGAGTGCGCCAAAATAGAGGAGGAGAAGAAGGCCGAGGAAGAGAAGCGCACCGCGGAACAAGCTGCCTGGGAGGCCTATGTCGCGTCCGAGAGAGTCAGGCGATTGGCTCTTTGGCAGAAGGCTCGTGCGAGGGCCATGAGGGTGGCGGAGGACGCCCGTGCCGATGCCCTGAGTGCAGTCGGGCCCAAGCGCCTCATCTATGCTTGGCGGTACGTGGACCGGGTGCATGCTTCCAGCGAGGAGGAGTACCTGTTGGCGCCGGATCACCACACCGGTGAGATCGCGCTCGCCCGCCGGCAAGCCGCCAATCAGCACCTCGCGAGTTGCGAGGCTGAGGAAGAGGCGTTGTGTCGGCGCACTGGGAAATAGCCGCGCACCAGGGCACTCGTGGCACGCCGCAAGCGCTCCTGCAAGCGTCGTGGCTTTTAGGAGGAGTATAATTTTTGTTTCGTAAGGCGATCTCATTAGTTTTGGGACGCAAATGATAAATCCCGAACGTTCAGGAATTTTTAGCGTCCTTAATTAAGTATGTAAAAGGGAAAGTTTGGAAACCTTGTGTATTCGTACGCATTTTGCAAGTACGTGCACATAGCACAAACTTTACTATATACTATCGCACTACACGTCTCTCTCGATATATGCTTGCAGACTGTGCTACTCCCTCCGTCCAGGTCAATAAGTCAACTTTGGTTGTGCACCGTGACCAAGAAGGAGGGAAGACTTATACACCTAGATGGAGGGAGTACTACTATTACTTATGTACTCCCTCCGTCCGGGTTTATTAGGCCTCTCAGCATCACAAGCATGTCCCCTTTTATAAGGCCCCGCGTTGGAAAGGTGCATGCATGCAACCATTTCATTGGTTGTATTGAAAGCTATTGTTGTTGGTGCCATGGCTAAAAAGTTAATACACTTCATGTGTGCTTTTTCATTGGCTGCATGCATGTGAGAGAGTGCATTGGGGGTGGAATGGAATAATTAATGTGAGCAAATTACTATGTGTCTTGGTCTAAGAGAAGTTGTCTTTAGACTACCCACAGTGGAAGTAACATAGATGGTAACATCACACTTATCTAGGCAAAATAGATGATGTGACATGTAATTAATGAAGAAAGAGAGCCATGTGATAACATAGCTAGTTACTGTAACATCACACATATCAAGAAAAGATGAGTCTCCAACCTAATAAATAAAGTGATGCATGGCACAACACATATATTACTATTCAATGTGGAGGTAGTAACATAGACTAGTAACGTATGCATGTTACTTCTCTAAGTTACTCCCCATTGTGACTAGTCTTAGGCCTAATAAACCCGGACGGAGGGAGTACGTGCAAATGCATGTTTTAACATTATGATGCGGTTTTTGTAAAAGTAGAAAAATAGCACTAGTCAAGCTTGTGAAATTATTCAATGCAAAACAAATGCAAAAATGCTCGTTTGATTGTTTACTTTTAGATTCCTTCTCTGTGGTTATTTCTCTGTCGTACTTTCTAAGGAGTATCTCACTGGTTGGAAAGGCATGCAAATTCCCAAACCGCTTCCTACACCCTGTATCGAATTTTTTGCCTAACAAGTTGTGTCGTGCAATTGGAATTCCAACTTGAGTACCACTACTAGTAGGAGTACCAGGGGCCAGTTCTTTTAGGCTTCTAGATTAGTAATCCCATAACTACTACCTCCATCCTGGTTTATTGGTCCCCATTGTAATCTGTGTCAAATTTTGATCATAAATTTAACTAATGAAATGTTAGTGCATGTCACATGCACTACTCCATCCGTCTAGGTGAGTAAGTCATCTTAGGCTGTGCACCATAACCAAGGAGGAGGAGAAAACGAGAAACATTAATGTTTATTTGCTAATTAATAGTATTGCATGCAATGAACTAACCACTGCATGTCGTGTTTGATATCTCAAGTCATTAAAAGCATGCACACTCTTTATCTCTTATTTGTTGATATGTCAAGAAACAAGAAATGAGGTAGAAGTTAATGCACCGCGCCTAAGTGTTTTGGGATTATTTGGTTTTCGTAAGATGACTTACACACCTAGACGGAGGGATTACAATGGTGAGGAATAAACCAGTTAAATCTTTGGTCAAAATTTAGCACAAATTACAATGGCGAGGAATAAACCAGGATGGAGTAGTAGTTTAGAAGCCCAAATAAATGAGTGAGGCGCCTTATTGTTACTCTCCACTGTGACTAGTCTTGTGGGAAAAGCTGGGGAAGCCGCCAAAAGAACTAGCCCTAGGAGTAGTAGCTAGGGATCGAGTGTGCGAGATGAACCGGAGAAAGTAAATGCAGAGAGATGAAATGCAAAAAAGACAGAGGGATGTGATGGTTGCTTGTTCGTTTATTTTACGAGGCCACTTATTACTGGGAGTGGTTGGGTTTTGTGATATGACGGCTTTACTGCCGCTCCATGAGCGGGGTGAGAGGTGAGACTCCCGTGCAGCGCCGCCCTCTACACTTGTACTACATCGGTCGTGGTTATTAGTCCCCCATTGAATTTGACTGAAGATTTAACTGACAAAATGTTAGTGCATGTCAACAAAAACTATACTGTTGGATTCGTATTTGAACATAGTTTTTGGATGATATAATTTTAGGTGACATGCATCAGCAATTATCGTACTATATATAATGTTAGTTCAATTTTTGGTCGTACTAATCTATAGTAGTAAGGTGCCCAAAACTTGCATTCAAAACTTGTGAAGAAATAACACTTATTGTGCTTTGCAAGAAATGATCTTTAAGAATTAGTTTTTGAGTATCGATTGTTATACATGTTAGCTACAGATGACATGGCACTTTCTTATAGTCAACAGTTGGCTATACTATTAAGTAATATTAACCATGCCCTTATACACCTAGACGGAGGGATTAAATCAGGATGACTTGCAAGCGGGCAGAGGAGATGTAAGAAATGGTTCATCATAAGTCTTTCACCAGTACTGTAGTAAAAATTCATACATGGAAGATTCTAGACTAAACCATAAATGGATACACTTTTATTCATGCGCGATACTCCAATAGAGAAAGATCCTGCATGGAAGTCTCCACATGCTTAGACAGCGGATTACATTGAGCGTAGACTAATGATCAACATTTAACTTGATAATGCGTATGTCCAGGTGAACCTCCTTGGAGTTCCCGTGCACCGCGTCAGCGGGTAAAGGATGCCATGGGTTTTCCAAGTCCACATTGGCGGGATAGTCCGAGCTCCCCAGAGTCCAAGTCCGTTCGATGAGGCCGGTGTCGCCTCCCACGCAACCCGGAGGGGTAGTAACACTGACCACGCACCCATACATCGGCCTCGTGTCAGTGTCAGCGTCAGCGGTGTCGCCCCTGATGCACATTACAGAGACGGGGCGGCGGCCTGTGCGGGCCTCGCCGGTGCCCACGATCAAGAGGAAGACGCTGTCGTCCTCCTCTGAGACTAGCAGGTGGCGGTGATCCTCCAGCGACTCCGTCATGGTGAATGGGTAGCACGTCTCGTACTTGATGTTCTCCGCCAAGGGCTAGCAGTGACCGCTGCACGCATCCTTGAGGTGATGCACCATGTCCGCCGGCGAGCCACAAAACGGCATCGGGCACTCATAGCAGTGGACGAAGGGCTCCTTGGAGGCATCGACCAGGCCGTCCATGAAACGGGAGTGGCTGTAGGGGACGTTGCGCCAGTTGAATATATGAGCAAGTTACTACGAGATTTAATCCGAATAAGCACAAAATAAATCATGAATTCTACTATAATTTCGAACAGGAAGGACAGAAACACATACGGTGCAACGGGAGCAGCACCGTTGGCGTTGAGGTTGTCGCCCATGTCCAAACACCACGTAGACACGGTCTTTGATCATGGTTCATAGTCGTTCCATGCTTGGGCATTGAAGTTTGTAACTATTTTAGATTAGAATATACTACTCCTTCGGTGCTAGTAGTAGAGTAGTCTGGGCATAGCACTGTAGGGAGTACCAGTACTGTGATCACTCAAGCAAGTTGTCTGGCATCGACATGACCCTACGCTGCTGGTATGTGTCTCGTAAGTCAAGCGGCATGCTGTAGTCATCATCACCTGTCCACTTCCCGCAGCACATATTCGCTTCTCCATCTTTGTCCGCACATAATCTCGTCCAATCTTCCATCCAAGCACTAACAATGGTAGAACCGAGCAGCGTCCGCCGAAAGACTGGCTGGAATTCGCTCCCCACAGAGGTAATCAAGCTCATTGTTTCGCGTGTGGACAATCTGAGTACCATGCCGCTCGCCGCGTGCTCGTCGGGGCTGTACCGTTTACTCAAAGCCCTCAGGCCGGAGCTTTTTAAGCCAGCTCCTTGCTTGCTGATGCCGCCTGATCTTTAGAAATGGCGTGTCACGCAGCATAACAATCATAGGGTGGCGAGCATGAACCCCCTTGACTGTGATCCGATCCCCGTCAGCCTCAACTACATTAACGGTATGTACTGGGTCGGCATGAACACGCCTTGGATGGTGCTCGTCAACGATCGCGGCAACTGGATGCTCGTGGAGGTCTTCACTCTTCTGGCCTGCTTACTGCTTCTGTTGCACCCCCAGCCCTGGTTGCTGCTGCTGCTGTTTTCAATGTACAATCAGTAGTATATTTCATCTGTTGGTTGAATAAATGTGTTGTTAGAACGACAAACACAATGTTTTGGAAGTCGTTGCACGGTTCGATCCTTTAGTGCCCCGTACCGTACGTAGCGCATACTATTTTTCGTACGGAACACATTTTCCACTTGTTGATAACATGTAGCCCACTGATGAAGGCCCAATAGAGAAGCCCATAATTAACTAGAAGGGAGGCTCTCACATGAATCCGGCCCAGGTACATGCTCATGGTCCCCTAAACATAAATAAGTAAATAAATAAATAAATAAAGCTAAATGCTCGTGCACCAGTTCTTTGGGAAAATAGGTAGCTCAGTATTTCTTTTTGAAGAATACCCAAGCTAGGCCTATTTGTTTTCTACGAATTACTGGGCTGCAAATCTTTCAAGACAAGGAGGGATGCATTCCGGCCTGGCTTAAGAGTATGGTCAATGTCTGTTAAAAGTAATATCAAAAGGGGTTGAAAATTCCAAAAAAATTATAGCAAATGGGATATAAGTTTCTTTTTTTGTTTTTGTTCTTAGCTGATATCGTATACGTATTTCATTGGATTTAACATGACATAGTACTAATTTATTTTTAAATTTGTTTTAGTATGGCTATTAATTTTTGGATTAAGAATATTTCGTTCCCCAGCAGAAATTTGCGAATTTTTACAAAATTTCTCACATATTTAGTTAATTTTTTGACCCTGGTACTGACCAGAAAATGGCCAGCAATTCTAAAAATGGAAAACAGGCTGCAATAAATTCCATATGAATTAGAAAATGAGTAAAAATTATAAAAATAATAGCAAATGGGCTGTACACGCCACAGATTTTGAGGCTGACTTGTTTACGTAAGGCTTTGTCAGTGAAAACACGATTCTAGCAGCAGTAACTGTTGGATGTCCATCCAACGGCCAACGTGCTTCTTCAATCTCCGATCTTCCTTCTCCAGCCGCCTAAACTAGCGGCGACGGGACTGCCTGCTCCCTCCTCTTGTGGCCCGCTGTGATGTCGCGCAGGCTTCCCCGGCCCACCCTACTCCCTCCGCTGGCCTGGCCACACGCAATCAACTGCCTCCTTATTACGCGAAAAAAATTATTCCTCCCACTGACATCTGGGGTGCACCGATTGGGAGGCTGACCTGTGTGTTGGGTTTCGTAGTAATTTCAAAAAAATTCCTACGCACACGCAAGATCATGTGATGCATAGCAACGAGAGGGGAGAGTGTTGTCTACGTACCCAACGCAGACCGACTGCGGAAGCGCTGACACGACGTAGAGGAAGTAGTCGTACGTCTTCACGATCCAACCGATCAAGCACCGAAACTACGGCACCTCCGAGTTCGAGCACACGTTCAGCTCGATGACGATCCCGGACTCCGATCCAGCAAAGTGTCGGGGAAGAGTTCCGTCAGCACGACGGCGTGGTGACGATCTTGATGAATTACAGCAGCAGGGCTTCGCCTAAACTCCGCTAGAGTATTATCGAGGAATATGGTGGCTGGGGGCACCGCACATGGCTAAGGAATAGATCACGTGGATCAACTTGTGTGTTTAGAGGTGTCCCCTGCCTCCGTATATAAAGGAGCCAAGGGGGAGGGGTGCGGCCAGCCCTATGGAGGCGCAGGAGGAGTCCTACTCCGACCAGGAGTAGGACTCCCCCCCCCCCAATCCTATTCCAAATAGGACTCCCAAGGGGGAAAGAGAGAGAGAGGTGGCCGGCCACCTCTCCTAGTCCTAATAGGACTAGGGGAGGGGGGAGGCGCGCAGCCCACCATGGCAGCCCCTTTCACCTTTCCACTAAAGCCCAATAAGGCCCATATGGCTCCCGGGGGGTTCCGGTAACCTCCCGATAACCCGGTAAAATCCCGATTTCACCCGGAACACTTCCGATATCCAAACATAGTCTTCCAATATATCAATCTTTACGTCTTGACCATTTCGAGACTCCTCGTCATGTCCGTGATCACATCCGGGACTCCGAACAACCTTCGGTACATCAAAATGCATAAACTCATAATATAACTGTCATCGTAACTTTAAGCATGCGGACCCTACGGGTTCGAGAACAATGTAGACATGACCGAGACACGTCTCTGGTCAATAACCAATAGAGGGACCTGGATGTCCATATTGGCTCCTACATATTCTACGAAGTTCTTTATCGATCAGACCGCATAACAACATACGTTGTTCCCTTTGTCATCGGTATGTTACTTGCCCGAGATTCGATCGTCGGTATCCAATACCTAGTTCAATCTCGTTACCGGCAAGTCTCTTTACTCGTTCCGTAATACATCATCTCACAACTACCATATTAGTTGTAATGCTTGCAAGTCTTATGTGATGTGTATTACCGAGAGGGCCCAGAGATACCTCTCCGACAATCGGAGTGACAAATCCTAATCTCGAAATACGCCAACCCAACATCTACCTTTGGAGACACCTGTAATGCTCCTTTATAATCACCCAGTTACGTTGTGACGTTTGGTAGCACCCAAAGTGTTCCTCCGGCAAACGGGAGTTGCATAATCTCATAGTCATAGGAACATGTATAAGTCATGAAGAAAGCAATAGCAACATACTAAACGATCGGGTGCTAAGCTAATGGAATGGGTCATGTCAATCAGATCATTCAACTAATTATGTGACCTCGTTAATCAAATAACAACTCATTGTTCATGGTCAGGAAACATAACCATCTTTGATTAACGAGCTAGTCAAGTAGAGGCATACTAGTGACACTTTGTTTGTCTATGTATTCACACATGTATTATGTTTCCGGTTAATACAATTCTAGCATGAATAATAAACATTTATCATGATTATAAGGAAATAAATAATAACTTTATTATTGCCTCTAGGGCATATTTCCTTCAGTCTCCCACTTGCACTAGAGTCAATAATCTAGATCACATCACCATGTGATTAACATCGATAGTTCACATCATCATGTGATTAACACCCATAGTTCACATCGCCATGTGACCAACACCCAAAGAGTTTACTAGATTCAGTAATCTAGTTCACATCGCTATGTGATTAACACCCAAGGAGTACTAAAGTGTGATCATGTTTTGCTTGTGAGAGAATCTTAGTCAACGGGTCTGCTACATTCAGATCCGCATGTATTTTGCAAATTTCTA
This sequence comes from Triticum urartu, assembly GCF_056163025.1. Lineage (NCBI taxonomy): Eukaryota > Viridiplantae > Streptophyta > Magnoliopsida > Poales > Poaceae > Triticum > Triticum urartu. The sequence continues at coordinate 37,735,298 of NC_141877.1, read as the reverse complement.
TGTCAACAATGCTCTGCATGGAGCTACTCTAGCTAATTGCTCCCACTTTCAATATGTATCTAGACCGAGACTTAGAGTCATCTAGATTAGTGTCAAACTTGCATCGGCGTAACCCTTTATGACGAACCTTTTTTCACTTCCATAATCGAGAAACATATCCTTATTCCACTAAGGACAATTTTGACCGCTGTCCAGTGATCTACTCCTAGATCACTATTGTACTCCCTTGCCAAACTCAGTGGTAGGGCATACAATAGATCTGGTATACAGCATGGCATACTTTATAGAACCTATGACTGAGGCATAGGGAATGACTTTCATTCTCTTTCTATCTTCTTCCGTGGTCGGGCTTTGTGTCTTACTCAACTTCACACCTTGTAATACAGGCAAGAACTCTTTCTTTGACTGCTCCATTTTGAACTACTTCAAAATCTTGTCAAGGTATGTACTCATTGAAAAAACTTATCAAGCGTCTTGATCTATCTCTATAGATCTTGAAGCTTAATATGTAAGCAGCTTCACCAAAGTCTTTCTTTGAAAAACTCCTTTCAAACACTCCTTAATGCTTTGCAGAATAATTCTACATTATTTCCGATCAACAATATGTCATTCACATATACTTATCAGAAATGCTGTAGTGCTCCCACTCACTTTCTTGCAAATACAGGCTTCACCGCAAGTCTGTATAAAACTATATGCTTTGATCACCTTATCAAAGCGTATATTCCAACTCCGAGATTCTTGCACCAGTCCATAGATGGATCGCTGGAGCTTGCATATTTAGTTAACACCTTTAGGATCGACAAAACCTTCTAGTTGCATCGTATACAACTCTTTCTTTAGTAAATCCATTAAGGAATGCAGTTTTGTTTATCCATTTGCCAGATTTCATAAAACGCAGCAATTGCTAACATGATTCGGACAGACTTAAGCATAGATACGAGTGAGAAACTCTCATCGTAGTCAACACCTTGAACTTGTCGAAAACCTTTTTGCGACAATTCTAGCTTTGTAGATAGTAACACTACTATCAGCGTCCGTCTTCCTCTTGAAGATCCATTTATTCTCAATTGCTTGCCGATCAGTGGGAAAGTCAACCAAAGTCCATACTTTGTTCTCATACATGGATCATATCTCAGATTTCATGGCCTCAAACCATTTCGCGGAATCTGGGCTCATCATCGCTTCCTCATAGTTCGCAAGTTCGTCATGGTCTAGTAACATGACTTCCAGAACAGGATTACCGTACCACTCTGGTGCAGATCTTACTCTGGTTTACCTACGAGATTTGGCAGTAACTTGATCTGAAGTTACATGATCATCATCATTAGCTTCCTCACTAATTGGTGTAGGTGTCACAGAAACAGTTTTCTGTGATGTACTACTTTCCAATAAGGGAGCAGGTACAGTTACCTCGTCAAGTTCTACTTTCCTCCCACTCACTTCTTTCGAGAGAAACTCCTCCAGAAAGTTTCCGAATTTAGCAACAAAAGTCTTGCCTTCGGATCTGTGATAGAAGGTGTATCCAATAGTTTCCTTTGGATATCCTATGAAGACGCACTTCTCCGATTTGAGTTTGAGCTTATCAGGATGAAACTTTTTCATATAAGCATCGCAACCCCAAACTTTAAGAAACGACAGCTTATGTTTCTTGCCAAACCATAGTTCACACGGTGTCGTCTCAACGGATTTAGATGGTGCCCTATTTAACGTGAATGCAGCTGTCTCTAATGCATAACCCCAAAACGATAGTGGTAGATCGGTAAGAGATATCATAGATTGCACTATATCCAATAAAGTACGATTATGACGTTCGGACACACCATTATGCTGTGGTGTTCCATGTGGCATGAGTTTGTGAAACTATTCCACATTGTTTTAATTGAAGACCAAACTCGTAACTCAAATATTTTACCTCTGCGATCATATCGTAGAAACTTCTATTTTCTTATCACGATGATTTTCCACTTCACTCTGAAATTCTTTGAACTGTTCAAATGTTTCAGACTTATGTTTCATTAAGTAGATATACTCATATCTGCTCAAATCATCTGTGAAGATCAAAAAATAATGATACTTGTCGCGAGCCTCAATCTTTATCGGACCACATAAATCAGTATGTATGATTTCCAACAAATCTGTTGCTTGCTTCATTGTTCCGGAGAACGGCGTTTTAGTCATCTTGCCCAAAAGGCACGGTTCGCAAGTACCAAGTGATTCATAATCAAGTGGTTCCAAAAGTCCATCAGTATGGAGTTTCTTCATGCGCTTTACACCAATATGACCTAAATGGCAGTGCTACAAATAAGTTGCACTCTCATTATTAACTTTGCATATTTTGGTTTCAATATTATGATTATGTGTATCATTACGATCGAGATCCAACGAACTATTTTCATTGGGTGTGTAACCATATAAGGTTTTATTCATGTAAATAGAACAACAATTTATTCTCTTACTTAAATGAATAACCGTATTACAATAAACATGATCAAATCATATTCATGCTCAACGCAAACACCAAATAACACTTATTCAGGTTCAACACTAATCCCGAAAGTATAGGGAATGTGCGATGATGATCATATCAATCTTGGAACCACTTCCAACACACATCGTCACTTCACCCTTAACTAGTCTCTGTTTATTCTGCAACTCCCGTTTCGAGTTACTTAATCTTAGCAACTGAACTAGTATCAAATACTGAGGGGTTGCTATAAACACTAGTAAAGTACACATCAATAACATGTATATCAAATATACTTATGTTCACTTTGCCATCCTTCTTATCTGCCAATCACTTGGGGTAGTTCCGCTTCCAGTGACCAGTCCCTTTGAAGTAGAAACACTTAGTCTCAAGCTTAGGACCAGACTTGGGCTTCTTCACTTGAGCAGCAACTTGTTTGCCGTTCTACTTGAAGTTCCCCTTCTTCCCTCTGCCCTTTTCTTGAAACTAGTGGTCTTGTCTACCATCAACACTTGATGTTTTTCTCGATTTCTACCTTCGTCAATTTCCGCATTACGAAGAGCTTGGGAATCGTTTCCGTTATCCCTTGCATATCATAGTTCATCACGAAGTTCTACTAACTTGGTGATGGTGACTAGAGAATTCTGTCAATCACTATCTTATCTGGAAGATTAACTCCCACTTGATTCAAGCGATTGTTGTACTCAGACAATCTGGGCACATACTCACTAGTTGAGAGATTCTCCTCCATCTTTTAGCTATAGAACTTGTTGGAGACTACATATCTCTCAACTCGGGTATTTGCTTGAAATATTAACTTCAACTCCTGGAACATCTCATATGCTCCATGACGTTCAAAACGTTTTTGAAGTCCCGATTCTAAGCCATTAAGCATGGTGCACTAAACTATCAAGTAGTCATCATATTGAGCTAGCCAAACGTTCATAACGTCTGCATCTGCTCCTGCAATAGGTCCGTCACCTAGCGGTGCATCAAGGACATAATTCTTCTGTGCAGCAATGAGGATAAACCTCAGATCACGGATCCAATCCGCATCATTGCTACTAACATCTTTCAACACAATTTTCTCTAGGAACATATCAAAATAAACACAGGGAAGCAACAACGCGAGCTAGTGATCTACAACATAATTTGCAAAATACTACCAGGACTAAGTTCATGATAAATTTAAGTTCAATTAATCATATTACTTAAGAACTCCCACTTAGATAGACATCCCTCTAATCCTCTAAGTGATTACGTGATCCAAATCAACTAAACCATGACCGATCATCACGTGAGATGGAGTAGTTTTCAATGCTGAACATCGTTATGTTGATCATATCTACTATATGATTCACGCTCGACCTTTCGGTCTCCGTGTTCCGAGGCCATATCTGCATATGCTAGGCTCGTCAAGTTTAACCTGAGTATTCTGCGTGTGCAAAACTGGCTTGCACCTGTTGTAGATGGACGTAGAGCTTATCACACCCGATCATCACGTGGTGTCTGGGCACGACGAACTTTGGCAACGGTGCATACTCAGGGAGAACACTTCTTGATAATTTAGTGAGAGATCATCTTATAATGCTACCGTCAATCAAAGCAAGATAAGATGCATAAAAAGATAAACATCACATGCAATCAATATAAGTGATATGATATGGCCATCATCATCTTGTGCTTGTGATCTCCATCTCCGAAGCACCGTCATGATCACCATCGTCACCGGCGCGACACCTTGATCTCCATCGTAGCATCGTTGTCGTCTCGCCAATCTTATGCTTCCACGACTATCACTACCGCTTAGTAATAAAGTAAAGCATTACATCGCGATTGCATTGCATACAATAAAGCGACAACCATATGGCTCCTGCCAGTTGCCGATAACTCGGTTACAAAACATGATCATCTCATACAATAAAATTCAGCATCATGTCTTGACCATATCACATCACAACATGCCCTGCAAAAACAAGTTAGACGTCCTCTACTTTGTTGTTGCAAGTTTTACGTGGCTGCTACGGGCTTAAGTAAGAACCAATCTCACCTACGCATCAAAACCACAACGATAGTTTGTCAAATAGACTCCGTTTTAACCTTCGCAAGGACCGGGCGTAGCCATACTTGGTTCAACTAAAGTTGGAGAGACAGTCGCCCGCAAGCCATCTATGTGCAAAGCACGTCGAGGGAACCGGTCTCGCGTAAGCGTACGCGTAAGGTTGGTCCGGGTCGTCTCGTCCAACAATACCGCCGAACCAAAGTATGACATGCTGGTAGGCAGTATGACTTGTATCGTCCACAACTAACTTGTGTTCTACTCGTGCATATAACATCAACATAAATAACCTAGGCTCGGATGCCACTGTTGGGTTTCGTAGTAATTTCAAAAAAATTCCTACGCACACGCAAGATCATGTGATGCATAGCAACGAGAGGGGAGAGTGTTGTCTACGTACCCAACACAGACCGACTGCGGAAGCGCTGACATGACGTAGAGGAAGTAGTCGTACGTCTTCACGATCCAACCGATCAAGCACCGAAACTACGGCACCTCTGAGTTCGAGCACACGTTCAGCTCGATGACGATCCCCGGACTCCGATCCGGCAAAGTGTCGGGGAAGAGTTCCGTCAGCACGACGGCGTGGTGACGATCTTAATGAACTACAGCAGCAGGGCTTCGCCTAAACTCCGCTACAGTATTATCGAGGAATATGGTGGCTGGGGGCACCGCACACGGCTAAGGAATAGATCACGTGGATCAACTTGTGTGTTTAGAGGTGTCCCCTGCCTCCGTATATAAAGGAGCCAAGCGGGAGGGGTGCGGCCAGCCCTATGGAGGCGCAGGAGGAGTCCTACTCCGACCGGGAGTAGGACTCCCCCCCAATCCTATTCCAAATAGGACTCCCAAGGGGGAAAGAGAGAGAGAGGTGGCCGGCCACCTCTCCTAGTCCTAATAGGACTAGGGGAGGGGGGAGGCACGCAGCCCACCATGGCAGCCCCTTTCACCTTTCCACTAAAGCCCAATAAGGCCCATATGGCTCCCGGGGGGTTCCGGTAACCTCCCGGTAACCCGGTAAAATCCCGATTTCACCCGGAACACTTCCAATATCCAAACATAGGCTTCCAATATATCAATCTTTATGTCTCGACCATTTCGAGACTCCTCGTCATGTCCGTGATCACATCCGGGACTCCGAACAACCTTCGGTACATCAAAATGCATAAACTCATAATATAACTGTCATCGTAACCGTAAGCGTGCGGACCCTACGGGTTCGAGAACAATGTAGACATGACCGTGACACGTCTCTGGTCAATAACCAATAGCGGGACCTAGATGCCCATATTGGCTCCTACATATTCTACGAAGATCTTTATCGGTCAGACCGCATAACAACATACGTTGTTCCCTTTGTCATCGGTATGTTACTTGCCCGAGATTCGATCGTCGGTATCCAATACCTAGTTCAATCTCGTTACCGGCAAGTCTCTTTACTCGTTCCGTAATACATCATCTCACAACTACCATATTAGTTGTAATGCTTGCAAGGCTTATGTGATGTGTATTACCGAGAGGGCCCAGAGATACCTCTCCGACAATCGGAGTGACAAATCCTAATCTCGAAATACGCCAACCCAACATCTACCTTTGGAGACACCTGTAATGCTCCTTTATAATCACCCAGTTACGTTGTGACATTTGGTAGCACCCAAAGTGTTCCTCCGGCAAACGGGAGTTGCATAATCTCATAGTCATAGGAACATGTATAAGTCATGAAGAAAGCAATAGCAACATACTAAACGATCGGGTGCTAAGCTAATGGAATGGGTCATGTCAATCAGATCATTCAACTAATGATGTGACCTCGTTAATCAAATAACAACTCATTGTTCATGGTCAGGAAACATAACCATCTTTGATTAACGAGCTAGTCAAGTAGAGGCATACTAGTGACACTTTGTTTGTCTATGTATTCACACATGTATTATGTTTCCGGTTAATACAATTCTAGCATGAATAATAAACATTTATCATGATTATAAGGAAATAAATAATAACTTTATTATTGCCTCTAGGGCATATTTCCTTCACTGTGGGCCTACTAAGTTGATGCATACGCAGAGCTTGTCAACTTAGTCAACAAACGATTCTAGCAGCAGTAACCGTTGGATTTGAATCGAACGGTCCTGCCGCTTCTTCAATCGCTGCTCTTCTTGCACCAGCCTCCCAAACCAGCGCCGAGGAGACCGCCTGCTCCTGCCTCCAGTGGCCGGCTGTGCTGTCGTTGAGGCCTCATCGTCCCTTACTACTCCCACCGCTAGCCATGCCCTGCGGCGACGGCAGCCTCACACCGCAGCCAAACCAGTGAACCCTCGTACTCCTCTCCGCGTGGGCATCCACTGCCGCGTCTTCCTCGGCTCCGCGTCGTCCCCTTCCTAGGCCTCGCCGTCGTCCACCGCCTTGGTGCTCTCGGCGCGGCTTGGTCATCGTGGTCAACGATATTCCATCGGAAGAGTACTGTACATGGAGAGACTGACAGCTGGGTCCACGGCCACAGCCTAGTTTTTTGTGATTTGCCAAGTAAGTTGCTTTGTCAGGCCTGTTGGGCTGCAAATCTTTCAAGACGAGGAGAGCTTTCATTCGGCTGGCCAAGAAAATGACCCATCAGTAATGAGAAATGGGTTGAACATTTTTAAAACACATCAAACTGGTAATTAGTTTCAAATATCTTTTTTTCATTTCGAGATTTTAAATTACATTAATTTTTATGCATGGAGAATTTGTTGGATTTTATATTGATATACATTTATTTTTTAAATCAGTTTGAATGTGAGTTGAAATTTTGGGATTAAAAACAGTTCGGACTGCACCAAAATATGCAAAATTTCGTATAATTTTTTAACCGTGGCCACAATATGGGCTGTAATGCTAACAAAAAGAATATGGGCTCCAAAAAAACCTTAATAATTAGCAAATGGGTTGTAAATTATTAGAAGTAATGGCAGATGGGCTGTATGTTGTTTTCCACAGATTTGAGGCTTTCCTAAAAAAGGTTGACGCACAAGCAGTAACTGTTGGATGGCCATCCAACGGTCGTCGTGCTTCTTCAATCTCTGCTCTTCCTACTCCAGCCGCTCAAACAAGCGCCGGCGGGACTACCTGCTCCCTCCTCCCCGCGGCCGGCTCTACTACCGCGCAGGCCTCACCGCCCCATCGTACTCCCATCGCTGGCCTAGCCATCCCTCTACTCACCCACACCTGCTGTTATTCTCCGGCGACGGCAGACGAACCAGTAAACCCTCATACAGTCGTAGTCCCCTCCGTGTGGGAAACAACTGCTGAGTCTTCTCTGCCTCCGTGTCGTTCCCTTCCTAGGCCTCGCTGTCGTCCACTGCCCTGGTGCTCTCGGCGCGGCCTGGTCAACGTGGTCAATGACCGACATGCATCTGAAGTGGACTGTACATGGAGAGGCTGACAGCTGGGTCCACGGCCGCATGCAAGGAAATGCCTCCTTATTATGCGCAAAATAATGATTCCTCCACCTGACATCAGGGACCCACCGAAAGGGCCTCTGTATTTCACGGAAAAAAAATGTTACCGCCGCTGACAGCTCGGACCCACCAGCTATATCTTCGTACGCAAGGAAGTGCCTCCTTATTATGCACACAAAAATGAATACTCCCCATGTTAGCTGGGACCTAGTATAGTGGCAGGCTGACTTGTGGGCCTACTAAGTTGACGGGGACGGAGGGCTTTGTCAACTTAGTCAATATGCACGATTCTAGCTCTAGTGACCGTACGATGTCCATCCAACGGTCGTAGTGCTTCTGCAACCTCTGGTCTTCTTGCTCCAGCCGCCCAAACCAGCGCCGGTCGTGCCTCGTGCTCCTGCCTCACGTGGCCGGCTGCGATGCGGCGGAGGCCTCACCGCCCCCTACTACTCCCACCGCTGGCCAGGCCATCCCTCTACTCACCCACACCCCCTGTTATTCTGCGGCGACGGCAGCCTCACACCGCAGCGAACCAGTGAACCCTCGTATTACTCTACGCGTGGGCATCCACTGCCGCGTCTTCCCCGGCTCTGCTTAGTCCCCTTCCTAGGCCTCGCCGTCGTCCACCGCCCTGGTGCTCTTGGTGAGGCGTGGTCAACGTGGTCAAGGAATGGCTTCCATCGGACGTGGACTGTACGTGGAGAGGCTGACAGCTGGGTCCACGGCCGCAGCAAGGAAGTGCCTCCTTATTACGTGCAAAATAATTATTCCTCCACCTGACAGCAGGGACCCATCGGACGGGCCACCGTATTTCATGAAAAAAAACGTTTCCCCCCTGACTGCTGGGACCCACCAGCTACATCTTCGCATGCAAGGAAGTGCCTGACAGTCGGGACCCACCTGGTCGAAGCGTACGTAGCGTTGTCATTCTGGTCGCGAACGTGTACGTACATATATACTGGTGGATGTAGAGGCGCGCAGTGTCATAGTAGAGGCACGCACGTAGCATGTACACGTACGTACAGCGGCCAGGGTGCAAGAAAGAAAATACGGCCACGTATGTGTACATACGGGCGGGGTCTCGAACGCCTACTCGCGCATACGTACGGCCAGGGCTCGTGTACATGGCTGGGTCGGAACAGAGAAACAGCGTCGTCATCGTGTTCATGGGGAGGCAACAGAATGTGTCGTGTTCATGGGGAGGCAACGGAATACGTCGTGTTCATGGGGAGGCAACGGAATGCGTCGTGTTCATCAGGAGGCAACGGAACACGTGGGAGCCAATCGGCTGGGTCGGAATGGAATGCGTGGTCGTGTTCATCGGGAGGGCTTGGACGGAACAGGCGATGGAAACGAGGCCTGGCGTACCACAGAACGGAGGAAACGGCCTTGTGTTCGACCGGCCACGTTCGAAATGGGATCCTGTTCATCGGGAGGGGTCTCGTGTACCGCAAAACAGAGGAAACGGACCTCCTACGGTCGAAACGGGGGTCCTGTTCATCGGGAGGGGTCTGGCGTACCGCAAAACGGATGAAACGGACCTCCTATGGTCGAAACGGGGGTCCTGTTGATCGGGGGGTGTGGCGTACCGCAAAACGGACGAAACGGACCTCCTACGGTCGAAACGGGGGTCCTGTTCATCGGGAGGGGTGTGGCGTACCGCAAAACGGGACTCCACGGGATACTGTTCATCTCCACCGTCGACCTCCTCCAGCCTACACGGGCTACCGTCGACCTTCTCCAGCCTCCACGGGCTCATGTTCATCCAGCCTCCACCACGCGCTACTCCACCGGCTACTGTTCAACCACCCCTGCACCGTCTACTGTTCATCCAGCCCTCCACACCACGGGGTCATGTTCAACCACCCCTCCACGGGCACCCCTCCACCATCTACAGTTCATCCAGCCCTCCACACCACGGGGTCCTGTTCATCCAGAGGCAACGCCACTGCTCACTGTTCATCCAACCCCCCCCCCCCCACACACACACAACGCTCATTGTTCATCCAATCGATCAGCTTCAGTTAGCAGTAGTAGCGAAGGAATCGCTCGATCGGGTTTAGTTAATAGCCATCGATCGATCGCTCGGGTTCAGTAACGCGTAGCCTGCAGTGCAATAGCTCGGGTTCAGTTAGAGCCCAACGCCTCGCTCGGGTTCAATTAGAGCCAACACCTCGCACACATGCGCGTACGTGTACAAGAGAAACGCGCATCTCTCGGCCCCCGACCTCCCACCGTAACCGGGAACTCCCCGAAATTTTCTTCCCCCTCGCTTCTACCATGGTTTTTTCCGTCATGGACGGCCCAAAGAATGTCATGCAGCTGCGTCTCCGGCCCGCCCAGGACAAAAAGCCCATTTTCTGTCATGATTTTTTGTCATAGAAGTAGGAGCCCACCACATCTATGATGATACCGGGTTTTGTCACAATTACCGTCATAGAAGTGTCATATGTATGACAGGAAAAAAATTCGTTCGGCCCAAAATGTCACGGATGTGTCTTTTTTTGTAGTGAATGCTCTGCACGAGCTACTCTAGCTAATTGCTCCCACTTTCAAAATGTATCCAGATTCAGACTTAGAGTCATCTGGATCAGTGTCAAATTTTGCCTCGACGTAACCCTTTACAACGAACCTTTTGTCACCTCCATAATCGAGAAACATATCCTTATTCCACTAAGGATAATTTTGACAGATGTCCAGTGATCTACTCCTAGATCACTATTGTACTCCTTTGTCAAACTCAGTGTAGGGTATACAATAGATCTGGTACACAGCATGGCATACTTTATAGAAACTATGGCTGAGGCATAGGGAATGACTTTCATTCTCTTTCTATCTTCTATCGTGGTCGGGCTTTGAGTTTTACTCAATTTCACACCTTGTAACATAGGTAAGAACTCTTTCTTTGACTGTTCCATTTTGAACTACTTCAAAATCTTGTCAAGGTATGTACTCATTGAAAAAACTTATCAAGCGTCTTGATCTATCTCTATAGATCTTGATGCTCAATATGTAAGTAGCTTCACCGAGGTCTTTATTTGAAAAACTCCTTTCAAATACTCCTTTATGCTTTCCAGAAAATTCTACATTATTTCTGATCAACAATATGTCATTCACATATATTTATCAGAAATGTTGTAGTGCTCCCACTCACTTTCTTGTAAATACAAGCTTCACCACAAGTCTGTATAAAACTATATGCTTTGATCAACTCACCAAAGCGTATATTCCAACTCTGAGATGCTTGCACCAGTCCATAGATGGATCACTGGAGCTTGCACATTTGTTAGCACCTTTAGGATCGACAAAACCTTCTGGTTGCATCATATACAACTCTTCTTCCAGAAATCCATTCAGGAATGCAGTCTTTACATCCATTTGCCAAATTTCATAATCATAAAATGCGGCAATAGCTAACATGATTCGGACAGACTTAAGCATCGCTACGGGTGAGAAGGTCTCATCATAGTCAACTCCTTGAACTTGTCGAAAACCTTTCGCAACAAGTCGAGCTTTGTAGATAGTAACACTACTATCAGCATCCGTCTTCCTCTTGAAGATCCATTTATTTTTTATGGCTTGCCGATCATTGGGCAAGTCAACCAAAGTCCACACTTTGTTCTCATACATGGATCCCATCTCAGATTTCATGGCCTCAAGCCATTTTGCGGAATCTGGGCTCATCATCGCTTCCTCATAGTTCATAGGTTCGTCATGGTCAAGTAACATGACCTCCAAAACGGGATTACCGTACCACTCTGGTGCGGATCTCACTCTGGTTGACCTACGAGGTTTGTAGTAACTTGATCTGAAGTTATATGATCATCATCATTAGCTTCCTCACTAATTGGTGTAGGAGTCACCGAAACAAATTCTGTGATGAACTACTTTCCAATAAGGGAGCAGGTACAGTTACCTCATCAAGTTCTACTTTCCTCCCACTCACTTCTTTCGAGAGAAACTCCTTCTCTAGAAAGGATCCATTCTCAGCAACAAATATCTTGCCTTCGGATATGTGATAGAAGGTGTACCCAATAGTTACTTTTGGGTATCCTATGAAAACGCACTTCTCCGACTTGGGTTTGAGCTTATCAAGATGAAACTTTTTCACATAAGCATCGCAACCCCAAACTTTAAGAAATGACAGCTTAGGTTTCTTGCTAAACCACAGTTCATACGGTGTGTCTCAATGGATTTAGATGGTGCCCTTTTTAATGTGAATGCAGTTGTCTCTAATGCATAACCCCAAAATGATAGTGGTAATCGGTAAGAGACATCATAGATTGCACTATATCAAATAAAGTATGGTTATGATGTTCGGACACACCATTACACTATGGTGTTCCAGGCGGCATGAGTTTGTGAAACTATTCCACATTGTTTCAATTGAAGGCCAAACTCGTAACTCAAATATTCGCCTCTGCGATCAAATCGTAGAAACTTTATTTTCTTGTTACGATGATTTTCCACTTCACTCTGAAATTCTTTGAACTTTTCAAATGTTTCAGACTTATGTTTCTTCAAGTAGATATACCCATATATGCTCAAATCATCTATGAAGGTCAGAAAATAACGATACCCGCCGCGAGCCTCAACACTCATCGGACCTCATACATCAGTATGTATTATATCCAATAAGTCAGTTGCTCGCTCCATTGTTCCGGAGAACGGAGTCTTAGTCATCTTGCCCATGAGGCATGGTTTGCAAGCATCAAAATGATTCATAATCAAATGATTCCAAAAGCCCATCAGCATGGAGTTTCTTCATGCGCTTTACACCAATATGACCTAAACGGGAGTGCCACAAATAAGTTGCAATATCATTATTAACTTTGCATCTTTTGGCTTCAATATTATGAATATGTGTATCACTACGATCGAGATCCAATGAGCCATTTTCATTGGGTGTATGACCATAGAAGGTTTTATTCATGTAAACAGAACAACAATTATTCTCTAACTTAAATGAATAACCGTATTGAAATAAACATGATCAAATCATATTCATGCTCAACGCAAACTCCAAATAACATTTATTTAGGTTCAACACTAATCCGAAAGTATAGGGAGTGTGCGATGATGATCATATCAATCTTGGAACCACTTCCAATACACATCGTCACTTCACCCTTAACTAGTCTCTGTTCATTCTGCAACTCCCGTTTCGAGTTACTACTCTTAGCAACTGAACCAGTATCAAATACCAAGGGGTTGCTATAAACACTAGTAAAGTACACATCAATAACATGTATATCAAATATAGCATTGTTCACTTTGCCATCCTTCTTATCCGCCAAATACTTGGGGCAGTTCCACTTCCAGTGACCAGTCCCTTTGCAGTAGAAGCACTTAGTCTCAGGCTTAGGTCATGACTTGGGCTTCTTCACTTGAGCAGCAACTTGCTTGCCGTTCTTCTTGAAGTTCCCTTTCTTTCCCTTTGCCCTTTTCTTGAAACTAGTGGCCTTGTTAATCATCAACACTTGATGCTCTTTCTTGATTTCTACCTTCATCGATTTCATCATCATGAAAAGCTCGGGAATCGTTTTCATCATCCCTTGCATACTATAGTTCATCACGAAGTTCTACTAACTTGGTGATGGTGACTAGAGAATTCTGTCAATCACTATTTTATCTGGAAGATTAACTCCCACTTGATTCGAGTGATTGTAGTACCCAGACAATCTGAGCACAAGCTCACTGCTTGAGCTATTCTTCTCCATCTTTTAGCTATAGAACTTGTTGGAGACTTCATATCTCTCAACTCGGGTATTTGCTTGAAATATTAACTTCAACTCCTGGAACATCTCATATGATCCATGACGTTCAAAGCGTCGTTGAAGTCCCGGTTCTAAGCTGTTAAGCATGGTGCACTAAACTATCAAGTAGTCATCATATTGAGCTAGCTAAACATTCATAACGTCTGCATCTGCTCCTGCAATAGGTATGTCACCTAGCGGTGCATCAAGGACATAATTCTTCTGTGCAGAAATGAGGATAATCCTCAGATCATGGATCCAATCCGCATCATTGCTACTAACATCTTTCAATTTAGTTTTCTCTAGGAACACATATAAAACATAGGGAAGCAACAACACGAGCTATTGATCTATAACATTATTTGCAAAATACTATCAGGAGTAAGTTCATGATAAATTAAAGTTCAATTAATCATATTACTTAAGAACTCCCACTTAGATAGACATCCCTCTAATCATCTAAGTGATCACATGATCCAAATCAACTAAACCATGTCTGGTCATCACGTGAGATGGAGTAGTTTTCAATGGTGAACATCACTATGTTGATCATATCTTCTATATGATTCATGTTCGACCTTTCGGTCTCCAGTGTTCCGAGACCATATCTGCATATGCTAGGCTCGTCAAGTTTAATCCGAGTATTCTGCGTGTGCAAAAACTGTCTTACACCCGTTGTATTTGAACGTAGAGCTTATCACACCCGATCATCACGTGGTGTATCAGCACGAAGAACTGTCGCAACAGTGGATACTCAGGGAGAACATTTATACCTTGAAATTTTAGTAAGGGATCATCTTATAAAGCTACCGTCGAACTAAGCAAAATAAGATGTATAAAAGATAAACATCACATGCAATCAAAATATGTGACATGATATGGCCATGATCATCTTGCGCCTTTGATCTACATCTCCAAAGTACCGTCATGATCTCTATCGTCACCGGCATGACACCATGATCTCCATCATCTTGATCTATATCAATGTGTCGTAACATGGTCGTCTCGCCAACTATTGCTCTTGCAACTATTGCTATCGCATAGCGATAAAGTAAATCAATAATTTACCGCTTGCATCTTATGCAATAAAGAGACAACCATAAGGCTTCTGCCAGTTGCCGATAACTTCAACAAAACATGATCATCTTATACAACAACTTATATCTCATCACGTCTTGACCATATCACATCACAACATGCCCTGCAAAAACAAGTTAGACGTCCTCTACTTTGTTGTTGCAAGTTTTACGTGGCTTCTACGGGCTGAGCAAGAACCGTCCTTACCTACGCATCAAAACCACAACTGTAGTTTGTCAAGTTAGTGTTGTTTTAACCTTCACAAGGACCGGGCGTAGCCACACTTGATTTAACTAAAATTGGAGAAACTGACACCCGCCAGCCACCTGTGTGCAAAGCACGTCGGTAGAACCAGTCTCGCGTAAGCGTACGCGGAATGTCGGTCCGGGCCGCTTCATCCAACAATACCGCCGAACCAAAGTATGACATGCTGGTAAGCAGTATGACTTGTATCACCCACAACTCACATGTGTTCTACTTGTGCATATAACATCTACGCATAAAACCTGGCTCGGATGCCACTGTTGGGGAACGTAGTAATTAAAAAAAATCCCACGCACACACAGGATCATAGTGATGCATAGCAATGAGAGGGGAGAGTGTTGTCCACGTACCCTTGTAGACCGAAAGCGGAAGGGTTAGCACAACGCGGTTGATGTAGTCGTACGTCTTCACGATCCAACCGATCAAGTACCGAACGCACGACACCTCCGAGTTCTGCACACGTTCAACTCGATGACGTCCCTCGAACTCCGATCCAGCCGAGCTTTGAGGGAGAGTTCCGTCAGCACAACGGCATGGTGACGATGTTGATGTTCTACCATCGCAGGGCTTCGCCTAAGCACTGCTACGATATTATCGAGGTGGACTATGGTGGAGGGGGGCACCGCACACGGCTAAGAGATCCAAGAGATCAATTGTTGTCTCTATGGGGTGCCCCCTGGCCACGTATATAAAGGATGGAGGAGGGGAGGCCGGCCAGCCCCTAGGGCGCGCCAGAAGTGTGGAGTCCTACTAGGACTCCCTACTCCTAGTAGGATTCCTCCTCCCACATGGAATAGGAAAAAGGGAAGGGAAAAGGAGAAGGAAGGAAGGGGCGCCCCCCTCCCTAGTCCAATTCGGACCAGACCATGGGGAGGGGTGCGGCCACCTTTTGAGGCCTTTCTCTCCTTTCCCGTATGGCCCATTAAGGCCCAATACGAATTCCCGTAACTCTTCGGTACTCCGAAAAATATCTGAATCACTCGGAACTTTTCCGATGTTCGAATATAGTTGTCCAATATATTGATCCTTACATCTCGACCATTTCGAGACTCCTCGTCATGTCCCCGATCTCATCTGGGACTTCGAACTACCTTCGGTACATCAAATCACATAACTCATAATACAAATCGTCACCGAACATTAAGCGTGCGGACCCTACGGGTTCGAGAACTATGTAGACATGACCGAGACACATCTCCGGTCAATAACCAATAGCAGAACCTGGATGCTCATATTGGCTCCTACATATTCTACGAAGATCTTTATCGGCCAAACCGCATAACAACATATGTTGTTCCCTTTGTCATCGGTATGTTACTTGCCCAAGATTCGATCGTCGGTATCTCAATACCTAGTTCAATCTCGTTACCAGCAAGTCTCTTTACTCGTTCTATAATACATCATCCTGCAACTAACTCATTAGTTACAATGCTTGCAAGGCTTATAGTGATGTGCATTACCGAGTGGGCCTAGAGATACCTCTCCGACAATCGGAGTGACAAATCCTAATCTCAAAATACGCCAACCCAACAAGTACCTTTGGAGACACCTGTAGAGCACCTTTATAATCACCCAGTTACATTGTGACATTTGGTAGCACACAAAGTGTTCCTCCAGTAAACAGGAGTTGCATAATCTCATAGTCATAGGAACATGTATAAGTCATGAAGAAAGCAATAGCAACAAACTAAATGATCAAGTCTTAAGCTAACGGAATGGGTCAAGTCAATCACATCATTCTCCTAATGATGTGATCCCGTTAATCAAATGACAACTCATGTCTATGGTTAGGAAACTTAACCATCTTTGATTAACGAGCTAGTGAAGTAGAGGCATACTAGTGACACTTATGTTTGTCTATGTATTCACACATGTATTATGTTTCCGGTTAATACAATTCTAGCATGAATAATAAACATTTATCATGAAATAAGGAAATAAATAATAACTTTATTATTGCCTCAAGGGCATATTTCCTTCAGTATCGATCACGGAGGGCTTCTACATCAACACCATAGCATCTCTGATGAAGTGTGAGTAGTTTACTTCAGACCTACAGGCCCATAGTTATTAGCTAGATGGCTTCTTCTCTCCTTTTGGATCTCAATACAAAGTTCTCCCCCTCTCTTGTGGAGATCTATTCGATGTAATCTTCTTTTGCGGTGTGTTTGTTGAGATCGATGAATTGTGGGTTTATGATCAAGTTTATCTATGAATAATATTTGAATCTTTTTTGAATTCTTTTATGTATGATTGGTTATCTTTGTAAGTCTCTTCGAGTTATCAGTTTGGTTTTGGCCTACTAGATTGATCTTTCTTGCAATGGGAGAAGTGCTTAGCTTTGGGTTCAATCTTGCGGTGTCCTTTCCCAGTGACAGTAGGGGCAGCATGGCACGTATTGTATAGTTGCCATCGAGGATAACAAGATGGGGTTTATATCATATTGCATGAGTTTATCCCTCTACATCATGTCATCTTGCTTAAAGCGTTACTCTATTCTCTTGAACTTAATACTCTAGATGCATGCTGGATAGCGGTCGATGTGTGGAGTAATAGTAGTAGATGCAGGCAGGAGTCGGTCTACTTGTCTCGGGCGTGATGCCTATATACATGATCATACCTAGATATTCTCATAACTATGCTCAATTCTGTCAATTGCTCAATAGTAATTTGTTTACCCACCGCAATACTTATGCTCTCGAGAGAAGCCTCTAGTGAAACCTATGGCCCCCGGGTCTATTTTCCATCATATTAATCTTCCAATACTTAGTTATTTCCTTTGCCATTTATTTTACTTGCATCTTTATTTCTCTTTATCATAAAAATACCAAAAATATTATCTTATCATATCTATCAGATCTCACTCTCGTAGGTGACCACGAAGGGATTGACAACCCCTTTATCGCGTTGGTTGCGAGGAGTTTATTTGTTTATGTAGGTGCGGGGGACTCGTGCGTGGCCTCCTACTGGATTGATACCTTGGTTCTCAAAAACTGAGGGAAATACTTACGCTGCTCTGCTACATCACCCTTTCCTCTTCAAGGGAAAACCAACGCAGTGCTCAAGAGGTAGCAACGGCTGTCGCAGTTCGTTGATAAACATGCCGATGGCAGCCGCGACGGGGTGGTTACCGCATGGGACCCCTCTGCCTTCACTCTCGTCTCCTCTTCGGAGTCTGCCTTCTCTCTCATGGTTAACCTCGGTCACCACTCCATGAATGTCTGCCTCTCTCTCTGACTAACGTCTATGCGCCCTCGCAGCACTCCCTCACGGTGTCTTTCGTGGATGACATGCTCACCCTTTCGCCCCTCATCCCCAGGCCTTGGCTTGTGGTGGGTGATTTCAACCTCGTCCGCCGCAGCAGTGAGAAGAGTGGGGGGGGGGGGTTTCACGCTGGGCGCACGGCCATGTTCAATTCGTTAATCAACGCTCTTGCGCTTCACGAGTTGCACTTGTCCGACCGTCTGTACACGTGGTCGAACCGTCAAAACCCCCCGATCCTGGACAGGCTCGATCGAGCATTTTTTGACAACTCGTGGGACGTTGTTTTCCCGGACATGAACCTTGTGTCTCGTCCCCGCACCACTTCCGATCACGTCCCTCTCCTAATCACTGCCTCCACCAATGTCCCGAAACCGTCGTGGTTTTTCTTCGAAAATGCTTGGCTTCTTGATCAAACCTTCCTCCCCACCACTCTTCCCTCCTGGCCGGATACAGTCCATGGCTCGGGCGCTGCGGGAGTCATTGCTGCTCGGAACAAAGCCTTCAGGTACGCTGCCAAGGTTTGGAAAAAGCAACACCGGTTCATACCCACCTTCGATAATGACCGTCGCTTCTTGATTGATCTTTTCAATTTTTTGGAAGAAAACCGAGCTCTCTCTGCAGCTGAAGCGGCCCTCCGCGGTGACGCGCACCTCGCCCTTGCGGCCTTGGTTCTCCGGCAGTGTGCTCACTGGAGGTAGCGAGGGAAGCGTCGGGCGGTTCGCGAGGGGGACGAAAACACCAAGTTCTTCCATGCCCCCGCCTCTAATCGACGTCGAAGCAACACCATCGGCGTGCTGGAAGTCGAAGGGGTGCGGGTGCTGGACCATGCAGGCAAGGCCGCGACCTTTTTGGGATACTTCTCAGCGCTGTTGGGCCGGCCCAGGCCTCCCACCTGGCGCTTCGACCTGGCGGCGCTCTACGTCGACGCCCCTGTGGTGGACGGGGCAACGCTGGTAGCCCCTTTCGATCCCGCTGAGATCAAGGTCGCGGTTGACGCTCTGGACCGCACCAGCGCCCCTGGGCCGGACGGCCTGGGCCCTGCTTTCTACAAGGCGTCCTGGGTGGTGGTGTCGCCATATATACACCATCTCTTCGAGGAGTTCCACGCCGGCACTGCTCGCCTCGACGGCATCAACCGCGCCTTCATCGCCCTCCTCCCCAAGAAGCCCGGTGTGCCAACCCCGGCTGATTTCTGCCCCGTCTCGCTTCAAAACGGCGACATAAAAATCCTTTGTTGCAGGCTCACGACCAGGCTTCAACGTCAAATCACCCACCTGATCAACGAAGACCATTCTAGCTTCGTGCGGGGCCGCAGCATCTCGGAGAACTTCGTGTATGCCACTGAGCTGGTTCGGTGCTGTCATCAGCAGCGAGCCCCGACGATGGTGCTTAAGCTCAATTTCGCCAAAGCCTTCGACTCCATCAACCGGGCAAGCTTGCGCGCCATCATGGAGGTGAGGGGGTTCCCGCCGCTCTGGTGCGCCTGGCTGGACTCCCTCTTCCACTCCTCGCGCTCGGCGGTCCTCCTCAATGGAGTGTCGGGAGGTCGTTCCAAGTTGGGTGCGGCCTGTGATAGGGAGACCCTATCCCCCCTACCTCTTCATCATCGTCGTCGACGTCCTTCAACGCCTCATTCGCCAGGATGACTTGCTCCGACACCCCCTCCTGTCGGACGCCCCTGCAGTGGTGCTCCAGTACGCTGATGACACTTTGATCATCATGCGGGCGTGCGCGCAGGGGGCGGCCCGCCTCAGGCTGATCCTGGACCAGTTTGCGGGCGCCACGGGGCTGGTGATCAACTTTTCCAAAAGCACCCTCATCCCGATGCATGATGATGCCTCCGTCATGGCGCAAGTGGTGACTACCCTGGGGTGCACCTCCGGCGTGTTCCCGCAGATGTACCTGGGACTCCCCTCTCATGGGAGAAACTGCGCTTCACCGAATTCCTGCCCATGATCGCGAAGGTGGATAAATACCCCGCCGGATGGGCAGCTCGTCTTCTTTCTCCTGCAGGGCGGCTCATCCTCATCAACGCCGTCCTCGACGCCCTGCCCACCTACGCCATGGCGGCGCTGCTCCTGCCTCCGGATGTGATTCATGCATTGGACGGGCTCCGCCGTTCCTTCCTATGGAACATCACCGAGCGGGCCACAGGCGCTCAATGTCTGGTCGCCTGGAAACAGGTATGTCGTGCCAAAACCGAAGGGGGGCTGGGGGTGCGAGACCTGGCTACTGATACATCTCCAATGTATCTATAATTTTTGATTGCTCCATGCTATATTATCTATTATTTTGGACATTATTGGGATTTGTTTTCCACTTCTATATTATTTTTCGGACTAACCTATTAACCGGAGGCCCAACCCAGAATTGCTGTTTTTTGCCTATTTTAGGGTTTCGAAGAAAAGGAATATCAAACGGAGTCCAAACGGAATGAAACCTTCGGGAATGTGATTTTCTCAATGAACAAGACCCGGGAGACTTGGACCCTACGCCAAGACACAAAAGAGGAGGCCATGAGGTAAGGGCGCGCCTACCCCCCGGCGCGCCCTTCACCTTCATGGGCCCCCTGTTGCTCCACCGACGTACTCCTTCCTCCTATATATACCTACATACCCCCAAACGATCAGATACGGAGCCAAAAACCTAATTCCACTACCACAACTTTCTGTATCCACGAGATCCCATCTTGGGGCCTGTTCCGGAGCTCCGCCGAAGGAGGCATCGATCACGGAGGGCTTCTACATCAACACCATAGCCCCTCCGATGAAGTGTGAGTAGTTTACCTCAGACCTACGGGTCCATAGTTATTAGCTAGATGGCTTCTTCTCTCTTTTTGGATCTCAATACAATGCTCTCCCCCTCTCTTGTGGAGAACTATTCGATGTAATCTTCTTTTTGCGGTGTGTCTGTTGAGGCCGATGAATTGTGGGTTTATGATCAAGTCTATCTATGAATAATATTTGAATCTTCTCTGAATTCTTTTATGTATGATTGGTTATCTTTGCAAGTCTCTTCGAATTATCAGTTTGGTTTGGCCTACTAGATTGATCTTTCTTGCAATGGGAGAAGTTATTAGCTTTGGGTTCAATCTTGCGGTGTCCTTTCCCAGTGACAGTAGGGGCAGCAAAGCACGTATTGTATTGTTGCCATCGAGGATAACATGATGGGATTTTCATCATATTGCATGAGTTTATCCCTCTAAATCATGTCATCTTGCTTAAGGCGTTACTCTGTTTTTAACTTAATACTCTAGATGCATGCTGGATAGCGGTCGATGAGTGGAGTAATAGTAGTAGATGCAGGCAGGAGTCGGTCTTCTTGTCTCGGACATGATGCCTATATACATGATCATACCTAGATATTCTCATAACTATGCTCAATTCTGTCAATTGCTCAACAATAATTTGTTCACCCACTGTAGAATACTTATGCTCTCGAGAGAAGCCACTAGTGAAACCTATGGCCCCCGGGTCTATCTTTATCATATTAATCTCCTACTACTTAGTTATTTCCTTTGCTTTTTTACTTTGCCTTTATTTTACTTTGCATCTTTATCACAAAAATACCAAAAATATTATCTTATCATATCTATCAGATCTCACTCTCGTAAGTGGCCGTGTAGAGATTGACAACCCCTATTCGTGTTGGTTGCGAGGATTTATTTGTTTTGTGCAGGTACGATGGACTCGCGCGTAGCCTCCTACTGGATTGATACCTTGGTTCTCAAAAACCGAGGGAAATACTTGCGCTACTTTGCTGTATCATCCCTTCCTCTTTGGGGTAAACCAACGCAGTGCTCAGGAGGTAGCAAGAAGGATTTCTGGCACCGTTGCCGGGGAGGTCTACGCAAAAGTCAACATACCAAGTACCCATCACATACCCTTATCTCCCGCATTACATTATTTGCCATTTGCCTCTCGTTTTCCTCTCCCCCACTTCAACCTTGCCGTTTTATTCGCTCTCTATCCTCCATCTCTTTCTCTATTTGCCTCTTTTTGCCCGCTTGCTTTTTGTTTGCTTGTGTGTTAGTTTGCTTGTTTGTCACGATGGCTCAAGATAACACTAAATTGTGTGACTTCACCAATACCAACAACAATGATTTTATTAGCACTCCGATTGCTCCTCTTACCGATGCTGAATCTTGTGAAATTAATACTGCTTTGCTGAATCTTGTCATGAAAGATCTGTTTTCCGGCCTTCCTAGTGAAGATGCCGCTACCCATCTAAATAGCTTCGTTGATTTGTGTGATATGCAAAAGAAGAAAGATGTGGATAATGATATTGTTAAATTGAAGCTATTTCCTTTTTCACTTAGAGATCGTGCTAAAGCTTGGTTTTCGTCTTTGCCTAAAAATAGTATTGATTCATGGAATAAGTGCAAAGATGCTTTTATCTCTAAGTATTTTTCTCCCGCTAAGATCGTCTCTCTTAGAAACGATATTATGAATTTTAAGCAACTTGATCATGAACATGTTGCACAAGCTTGGGAGAGAATAAAACTAATGATACATAATTGCCCTACTCATGGTTTAAATTTGTGGATGATTATACAAAAAATTTATGTCGGATTGAATTTTGCTTCTAGAAATCTTTTAGATTCGGTCGCGGGAGGCACTTTTATGGAAATCACTTTAGGATAAGCTACTAAACTCCTAGATAATATTATGGTTAATTATTGTCAATGGCATACTGAAAGATCTACTAATAAAAACGTGCATGCGATAGAAGAAATTAATGTTTTGAGTGGAAAGATGGATGAACTTATGAAGTTATTTGCTAATAAGAGTGTTCCTTCTGATCCTAATGATATGCCCTTGTCTACTTTGATTGAGAATAATAATGAATCTATGGATGTGAATTTTGTTAGTAGGAACAATTTTGGTAACAACGCGTATAGAGGAAATTTTAATCCTAGGCCTTATCCTAGTAACCCCTCTAATAATTATGGTAACTCCTACAACAATTCTTATGGAAATTATAATAAGATGCCCTCTGATTTTGAATCTAATATTAAAGAATTTATTACTTCGCCAAAGAATTTTAATGCTTTGATTGAAGAAACATTGCTTAAGATTGATGAGTTGGCTAGGAACGTTGATAGAATTTCTCTTGATGTTGATTCTTTGAAACTTATATCTATTCCACCTAAGCATGATGTCAATGAGTCTCTCAAAGCCATGAGAATTCCATTGATGAGTGCAAAGAAAGAACCGCTAGGATGCGTGCTAAGAAAGATGCCTTTATAAGAGTGTGTTCTTCTAGTTGCTATGAAAATAATGATGAAGAAAAACTTGAATTGGAAGTTTCTATCCCTAGAAAGCTTTATGATGATTGGGAATCGACTATTAAAATTAAAATTAAAGATCATTAATGCTATGATTTATGTGATTTGGGTGCTAGTGTTTCCACGATTCCAAAAACTTTGTGTGATTTGTTAGGTTTCCGTGATTTTGATGATTGCTCTTTAAACTTGCACCTTGCGGATTCCACTATTAAGAAACCTATGGGAAGAATTAATGATGTTCTTATTGTTGCAAATAGGAATTATGTGCCTGTAGATTTTATTGTTCTTGACATAGATTGCAATCCTTCATGTCCTATTATTCTTGGTAGACCTTTACTTAGAACGATTGGTGCAATTATTGATATGATGTAAGGAAATATTACATTCCAATTTACATTAAGGAAAGGCATGTAACACTTTCCTAGAAATAAAATTAAATTACCTTATGAATCTATTATGAGAGCCACTTATGGATTTCCTACCAAAGATGGCAATACCTAGATCTATCCTTGCTTGTTATGCCTAGCTAGGGGCGTTAAACGATAGCGCATGTTGGGAGGCAACCCAATTTTATTTTTATTCCTTGCTTTTTGCTCCTGTTTAGTAATAAATAATTTATCTAGCCTCTGTTTTGGTTGTGTTTTTTGTGTTTAATTAGTGTTTGTGCCAAGTAGAACCGTTGGGAAGACTTGGGGAAAGTCTTGTTACACTTGCTGTAAAAAACAGAAACTTTAGCGCTCACGAGAACTGCTGCCATTTCTATTTGGAAAGTGCTATTTAGTTAATTATTTTTGCAGATGATTAATAGATAAACTCCTCACGTCCAGCAATTTATTTTAGAATTTTTGGGTTCCAGATCTTGCGCTAGCTACAGATTACTACAGACTGTTCTGTTTTTGACAGATTCTGTTTTTCGTGTGTTGTTTGCTTATTTTGATGAATCTATGGCTAGTAAAATAGTTTATAAATCATAGAGAAGTTGGAATACAGTATGTATAACACCAATATAAATAAAGAATGAGTTCATTACAGTACCTTGAATTGGTCTTTTGTTTTCTTTCGCTAACGGAGCTCACGAGATTTTCTACTTTAAGTTTTGTGTTGTGAAGTTTTCAAGTTTTGGGTAAAGATTTGATGGATTATGGGAAAATGAGTGGCAAGAGCCTAAGCTTGGGGATGACCATGGCAACCCCAAGATAATCTAAGGACACCTAAAAGCCAAAGCTTGGGGATGCCCCGGAAGGCATCCCCTCTTTCGTCTACTTCTAATCGGTAACTTTACATGGAGCTATATTTTTATTCGCCACATGATATGTGTTTTCTTGGAGCGTCTTGTATGATTTGAGTCTTTACTTTTTAGTTTAACACAATCATCCTTGCTGTACATACCTTTTAAGAGAGCCATACATGATTTGGAATTTGTTAGAATACTCTATGTGCTTCGCTTATATCTTTTGAGTTATGTAGTTTTGCTCTAGTACTTCACTTATATCTTTTAGAGCACGGTGGTGGATTTGTTTTATAGAAACTATTGATATCTCATGCTTCACTTAGATTATTTTGAGAGTCTTAAATAGCATTGTAATTTTCTTAAAATCCTAATATGCTTGGTATACAAAATTAATAATAAAACTTTCTTATGAGTGTGTTGAATACTATGAGAAGTTTGATGCTTGATAATCGTTTTCAGATATAAAGATGGTGATATTAAAGTTGTACTAGTTGAGTAGTTGTGAATTTGAGAAATACTTGTGTTAAAGTTTGTGATTCACGTAGCATGCACGTATGGTGAACCGTTATGTGATGAAGTCGGAGCATGATTTATTTTTTATTGTCTTCCTTATGAGTGGCGGTCGGGGACGAGCGATGGTCTTTTCCTACCAATCTATCCCCCTAGGAGCATGCGCGTAATACTTTGCTTTGATAACTTGTAGATTTTTGCAATAAGTATATGAGTTCTTTATGACTAATGTTGAGTCCATGGATTATACCCACTTTTCTCACCCTTCCACCTTTGCTAGCCTCTCTAATATCGCGCACCTTTCGCCTGTATCATACACCCACCACATACCTTCCTCAAAACAGCCACCATACCTACCTATTATGGCATTTCCATAGTCATTCCGAGATATATTGCCATGCAACTTTCCACCGTTCTGTTTATTACGACACACTCCATCATTGTCATATTGCTTAGCATGATCATGTAGTTGACATCGTATTTGTGGCAAAGCCACCATTCATAATTCTTTCATACGTGTCACTCTTGATTCATTGCATATCCCAGTACACCGCCGGAGGCATTCATATAGAGTCATATTTTTTTCTAAGTATCGAGTTGTAATTGTTGAGTTGTAAGAAAAATAAAAGTGTGATGATCATCATTATTAGAGCATTGTCCCGGTGAGGAAAGGATGAGGGAGACTATGATTCCCCCACAAGTTGGGATGAGACTCCGGACGAAAAATAAAAAATAAAAAAAGGAAGAAAGAAAAGAGGCCATATAAAAAGAGAAAAGGCCCAAATAAAAAAATGAGAGAAAAAGAGAGAAGGGACAATGTTACTATCCTTTTACCACACTTGTGCTTCAAAGTAGCACCATGATATTCATGATAGAGAGTCTCCTATGTTATCACTTTCATATACTAGTGGGAATTTTTCATTATAGAACTTGGCTTGTATATTCTAGTGATGGGCTTCCTCAAAATTCCCTAGGTCTTCATGAGCAAGCAAGTTGGATGCACACCCACTTAGTTTCTTTTGTTGAGCTTTCATATGCTTATAGCTCTAGTGCATCCATTGCATGGCAATCCCTACCCACTCACATTGATATCTATTGATGGGCACCTCCATAGCCCGTTGATACGCCTAGTTGATGTGAGACTATCTTCTCCCCTTTTGTCTTCTCCACAACCACCATTCTATTCCACCTATAGTGCTATGTCCATGGCTCACTCTCATGTATTGCGTGAAGATTGAAAAAGTTTTGAGAATGCAAAAAGTATGAAACAATTGCTTGGCTTGTCATCGGGGTTGTGCATGATTTAAATATTTTGTGTGGTGAATATGGAGCATAGCCAGACTATATGATTTTGTAGGGATAACTTTCTTTGGCCATGCTATTTTGAGAAGACATGATTGCTTTGTTAGTATGCTTGAAGTATTATTATTTTTATGTCAATATTAAACTTTTGTCTTGAATCTTTTGGATCTGAATATTCATACCACAATTAAGAAGAATTACATTAAAATTATGCCAAGCAGCACTCCGCATCAAAAATTCTGTTTTTATCATTTACCTACTTGAGGACGAGCAGGAATTAAGCTTGGGGATTCTTGATACGTCTCCAACGTATCTATAATTTTTGATTGCTCCCTGCTATATTATCTACTGTTTTGGACACTATTGAGCTTTATTTTCCACCTTTATATTATTTTTGGGACTAACCTATTAACCGGAGGCCCAGCCCAGAATTGCTGTTTTTTGCCTGTTTTAGGGTTTCGAAGAAAAGGAATATCAAACGGAGTCCAAACGGAATGAAACCTTCGGGAACGTGATTTTCTCAACGAACAAGACCCGGGAGACTTGGACCCTACGTCAAGACACAAAAGAGGAGGCCACGAGGTAGGGGGTGCGCCTACCCTCGAGGCGCGCCCTCCACCCTCGTGGGCCCCCTGTTGCTCCACCGACGTACTCCTTCCTCCTATATATACCTACGTACCCCCAAACGATCAGATACAGAGCCAAAAACCTAATTCCACCGCCGCAACTTTCTGTATCCACGAGATCCCATCTTGGGGCCTGTTTCAGAGCTCCGCCGGAGGGGGCATCGATCACGGAGGGCTTCTACATCAACACCATAGCCCCTCCGATGAAGTGTGAGTAGTTTACCTCAGACCTACGGGTCCATAGTTATTAGCTAAATGGCTTCTTCTCTCTTTTTGGATCTCAATAAAATGTTCTCCCCCTCTCTTGTGGAGAACTATTCGATGTAATCTTCTTTTTGCGGTGTGTTTGTTGAGACCGATGAATTGTGGGTTTATGATCAAGTCTATCTATGAACAATATTTGAATCTTCTCTGAATTCTTTTATGTATGATTGGTTATCTTTGCAAGTCTCTTCGAATTATCAGTTTGGTTTGGCCTACTAGATTGATCTTTCTTGCAATGGGAGAAGTGCTTAGCTTTGTGTTCAATCTATCGGTGTCCTTTCCCAATGACAGTAGGGGTAGCAAGGCACGTATTGTATTGTTGCCATCGAGGATAACAAGATGGGGTTTTCATCATATTGCATGAGTTTATCCCTCTAAATCATGTCATCTTGCTTAAGGCGTTACTCTGTTTTTAACTTGATACTCTAGATGCATGTTGGAAAGCGGTCGATGAGTGGAGTAATAGTAGTAGGTGCAGGCAGGAGTCGGTCTACTTGTCTCGGACGTGATGCCTATATACATGATCATACCTAGATATTCTCATAACTATGCTCAATTCTGTCAATTGCTCAACAGTAATTTGTTCACCCACCGTAGAATACTTATGCTCTCGAGAGAAGCCACTAGTGAAACCTATGGCCCCCGGGTCTATCTTTATCATATTAATCTCCTACTACTTAGTTATTTCCTTTGCTTTTTACTTTGCCTTTATTTTACTTTGCATCTTTATCACAAAAATACCAAAAATATTATCTTATCATATCTATCAGATCTCACTCTCGTAAGTGGCCGTGTAGGGATTGATAACCCCTATTCGCGTTGGTTGCGAGGATTTATTTGTTTGTGCAGGTACGAGGGACTTGCGCGTAGCCTCCTACTGGATTGATACCTTGGTTCTCAAAAACTGAGGGAAATACTTACGCTACTTTGCTGCATCATCCCTTCCTCTTCGGGGAAAACCAACGCGGTGCTCAAGAGGTAGCAGCTACCCAGAACGAGTGCCTGCTGCTGAAGATGATACACCGGCTTCACACCTCTCCTCCTTCCAGATGGGCATCGTGGATCTGGGCTGGAGCGGATGGCTGCTCTCTCTTGTCGCGTGGCGAGCTGGTGCTTGGCGAGCATCGGGGCACCCTCGTCAAGCTGCTGCCCCTCTACCGGGTCCTCTCAAAGGTGGACGTGGGGGACGGGAAGACATGCTCCTTCTGGTGGGACTGCTGGCTCCCCTATGGAGCGATCGCTTCGGCCTTCCCTTCTCTCCTCTCACACTCCGTCGACAGGGAGGCCACGGTCTGGCAAGTGCGACGGCGTGGCATCGCCGCCTTCCTGGTTCCCCAGCTCACGGCTGTGGGCGCGCGCGAGCTGCTGACTGTGCAGAGGTTGCTGGCTGAGGCCCCCAATAGATCGGGGGCCGACGAGCGTCAGCTGGTCCATGCGAAGGCACGGGGGGCCGTCCTCCAGCATGGTCTACAGCCTCCTGCGGTTCGGCGGGGTGACCGCGCCCTACGCTGCCATGATCTGGGGTGTGCGGGTGCCATCCCGAATCAAGTTCTTTTGCTGGCTACTGGTGCAGCGGCGCATTCACATGCGCGACGTCCTGCTGCGGAAGTGCATCCTCGTTGCGGATGAGGCCGACTGCCCTCTCTGCCCCGCCCCCTCGAGACAGCCGACCACTTGATGTTCTCCTGTCCATTCGCGGGCGCATTCTGGCGAAAAACCGGGATATGCGCTGATGGGGCCTCGGTTTGCCACTTAAACTCCATTGCTGAGATGGCAAAAAACACCGTCGACTCTGCCCTGGAGTTTGTGATGCTTTGCTGCTGGCAGCTGTGGAAGCACCGCAACACCGTGGTTTTCCAACAACAGGCTCCGTCCATGGCCAGGGCCCTGCGGTGCTGTAGGGAGGACGCCGAGCTGTGGCGCGTCCGTCTCCGTTGCGATGATCGAGCGGATGTAGACTCCTGGCTGAGGGCGTTCACTCACTAGTCTTGTTTCTTCCCCTGTCTCTGGAAATTCTGTCTGTGTAAACATATGGGATCCTAGCCCACTTTTGATCAATATATTCAGGTGGGGAAACTCTCCCCCCAGTGAAAATTCAAAAAAAAAAGTTATGGCGTCTATGGTGAATGGGGATTTTCAGCAGCTATTTACTCGGGACGACACACTACAACCTGAGCCTGTGTTAAACTTGCTGTAGCCGGTGGTGACCAATGAAATGAATGATAAATTGTGTGCTCCCTCTATAGATAAAGAGAAGTGATACATAGTCTGTTTCAAGTCGGTCCCCTAAAATCTCCTGGGAAGGATGGATTTCCCGCTCGCTTTTTCCAATGGAACTGATTATGTTTGAAAGCGTAAATTATTGGCGCAGTAAAGACATTTTTTCAGGCCGGCGTCATGCCCCCTGATGTTAATGAGGCAGTCATTGTCCTTATCCCAAAGGTTAATGATCTGGTAAAATTAACTGACTTTCGCCCTATAAGCCTCTGTAACGTGATTTACAAAATTGTTGCCAAGTGCCTTGTCAACAGATTGCTGTCAATATTGGATGACATCATATCACCCACTCAGAGTGCGTTTGTACCTGGAAGGTTGATCATAGACAACACTCTTCTCGCTTTTGAATGCTTTCGTTTTATCAACCAGGAGAAAAAACCGGATAGCAGTTTTTGCACATACAAATTGGACTTATCCAAAGCATATGATCGCGTTGATTGAAGGTTCTTGGAGCAATCGATGCAAAAGATGGGCTTCGCTCACCGGTGGATACAGTGGATAATGACTTGTATGACCACGGTGAGGTATCAGTTTAAATTTAATGGAGCTCTCTTGGATTCCTTTGCACCGTGGCTTCGGCAAGGCGACCCCCTATCCCCGTTCTTATTCCTGTTTGTTGTTGATGGTCTGTCAGCGCTTTTGAGATAGGAAGTGGAGACAAATGCAATTCAGCCAGTCAAAATATGTCCAGGTGTGCCGGGCATCTCTCATTTGCTTTTTGCGGACGACACACTTCTTTTCTTTAAAGCACAGAAAGAACAAGCTGAAGCTATAAAGGGTATTATCCATGGGTATGCATGTGCCACGGGCAGCTAATAAACCCTCAAAAATTCTCTATCATGTTTGGTCCTAGCTGTCTGGCTACTCGTCAAGAGGAGGTAAGGAGAGTGCTCCAGATCCCCGTGGAAGTATTTGAAAGTAAATATCTCAGACTGCCAACTCCAGAAGGGCACATGCACCGGGGACACTTCCAAAACCTCCAACAAAGGCTGACCAAGCGCATTATGATATGGGGCGATACTCTGTCGCAGGCAGGGAAAGAAGTCATGATCAAGGCCGTTGCACAGGCCCTACCAACTTATCTTATGGGAGTTTTTAAACTACCTTTCTCGGTCTGTGATGATCTGACTAGACTCGTAAGAAACTATTGGTGGGGCTCAAAACAAGGGAATCGTAAAACACACTGGTCTTCATGGGAAAAGTTCCTTGAACCAAAGCAGAGAGGTGGATTAGGTTTCCGAGATTTTAGATTGTTCAACCAGGCACTATTGGCTCGCCAGGCATGGAGGTTGATTGAACGACCAAATTCATTGTGTGTGACCATGTTAAAAGCCAGGTACTATTGAGGGAGTCCTAGATTAGGGGGTGTTCGGATAGCCGGACTATACCTTCAGCCGGACTCCTGGACTATGAAGATACAAGATTGAAGACTTCGTCCCGTGTCCGGAAGGGACTTTCCTTGGCGTGGAAGGCAAGCTTGGCGATATGGATATTCAGATCTCCTACCATTGTAACCGACTTTGTGTAACCCTAACCCTCTCCGGTGTCTATATAAACCGGAGGGTTTAAGTCCGTAGGACAACATAGACAACAACAATCATACCATAGGCTAGCTTCTAGGGTTTAGCCTCTCCGATCTCGTGGTAGATCTACTCTTGTACTACCCATATCATCAATATTAATCAAGCAGGACGTAGGGTTTTACCTCCATAGAGAGGGCCCGAACCTGGGTAAAACTTCGCGTCCCTTGCCTCCTGTTACCATCCGGCCTAGACGCACAGTTCAGGACCCCCTGCCCGAGATCCGCCGGTTTTGACACCGACATTGGTGCTTTCATTGAGAGTTCCTCTGTGTTGTCGCCGTCAGGCTTGATGGCTCCTACGATCATCAATGGCGAGGCAGTCCAGGGTGAGACCTTCCTCCCCGGACAGATCTTTGTCTTCGGCGGCTTCGCACTGCGAGCCAATTTACTTGGCCATCTGGAGCAGATCGAAAGCTACGCCCCTGGCCGTCAGGTCAGATTTGGAAGTTTAAACTACACGGCTGACATCTGCGGGGACTTGATCTTCGACGGATTCGACCCACTGCCGAGCGAGCTGCACTGTCCCGACGAGCATGATCTAGCTCTGCCGCCGAACAGTGCCCTGGAGGCCGCACCCGCATCAGCTTTGACCCTTAAGTCGGAGCCAACTGCGCCGATCGAGGATGGGCGGTTGGACGCCACCTCGAGGGCTGCGATCCCAACGGTGATTGAGCCGAACACCAGCCCCATACTCTGCGAGATTCGTGACTCCAAGGAGCCGGACTCCTCTCCGGACTCTGAACCCTCCGCGCCCCCGCCGATCGAATCCGATTGGGCGCCGATCATGGAGTTTACTGCCACGGACATCTTTCAGCACTCGCCTTTCGGCGATATTCTGAAGACACTGAAGTCTCTCTCTTTATCAGGAGAGTCCTGGCCGGACTACGGTCAGCAAGGATGGGATTCGGACAATGAAGAAATTCAAAGCCCACCCACCACCCACTTTGTAGCCACTGTCGACGATTTAACCGACATGCTCGACTTCCACTCCGAAGACATCGACGGTATGGACGCCAATGAAGGAGATGATGAAGAACCAGCGCCTACTAGGCCCTGGAAAGCCACCTCGTCATATGACATATACATGGTGGACACCCCAAAAGAAGGAGATGGCGATGGAATAGCGAAGGATGACCCCTCCAAGAAACAACCTAAGCACCGGCGTCAGCGGCGCCGCTCAAAATCTCGCCAAAACAAACACGGCGATTCTAGCATGGGAGATAATAATACTCCGGAAAGTCCCGAAGAAAATCCCCTCCAGCAAGATTTAGCACAGGAGGATGGAGAAACCAACCCTCATGAGAGAGCGGCTGACAGAGAGGTCGAGGACGATAATTATATGCCTTCCTCTGAAGACGAGGCAAGCCTCGACGACGACGAATTCGTTGTGCCAGAGGATCCCGTCGAACAAGAGCGTTTTCAACGCAGGCTTATGGCCACGGCAAGAAGCCTCAAGAAAAAACAGCAACAGCTTAAAGCTGATCAAGATTTGCTAGTCGACAGATGGACTGAAGTCCTTGCGGCCGAAGAGCATAAACTCGAATGCCCCTCCAAGAGCTACCCAAAGCGCAGGTTGCTACCCCGATTAGAGGAGGAAGCACTTGATGCGGCCGACCGGCTACCTCATGGCCGCGACAGAGAGGCCTCTCGGCCCTCCACTCAAGCCGCACCCCGTACCAAGGCACGGGAATACGCGCCGGACTTGCGAGATATGTTGGAGGACAAGGCAAGGCAAACAAGATCGATCTACAGATCGCGTGGGCGCCCCACGGCTCGAGACGGTAACCGTCACGCCGGCCACAAATTCAGCAGGGCCGAACACAGTAGACAAAGCTCATTGGAGCTACGTCATGATATAGCCGAGTACAGAGGCGCCGCACACCCACTATGCTTCATAGACGAAATAATGGATCATCAAATCCCCGAGGGTTTCAAACCCGTAAACATCGAATCATATGATGGCACAACAGATCCCGCGGTATGGATCGAGGATTATCTCCTTCATATCCACATGGCCCGTGGCGATGATTTCCACGCCATCAAATACCACCCACTCAAGCTTAAAGGACCAGCTCGGCAGTGGCTTAACAGCCTGCCAACAGGGTCAATCAGTTGTTGGGAGGACCTGGAAGCCGCATTCCTCGACAATTTCCAGGGCACTTATGTGCGACCCCCAGACGCCGATGACCTAAGCCACGTAATTCAGCAGCCAGACGAATCGGCCAGGCAATTCTGGACATGGTTCCTAACAAAGAAAAATCAAATAATCGACTGTCCGGACGCAGAGGCCCTAGCAGCCTTCAAGCACAATATCCGTGACGAGTGGCTTGTCCGGCACCTAGGACAGGAAAAGCCGAAATCTATGGCAGCACTCACGACACTCATGACCCGCTTTTGCGCGGGAGAAGACAGCTGGCTTGCTCGTAGCAACAATATGACCAAGAACCCTGGTAATTCAGATACCAGGGACAGTAGCGGCAGGTCGCGTCGCAACAAGCAGAAGCGCTGCATTAACGGCGACAATACTGAGGATACAGCAGCTAATGCCAGATTCAGAGGCTCTAAATCGGTCAGCGGAAAAAGCCATTCAAAAGAAATCCTAGGGGGCCGTCCAGTTTGGACTGAATACTCGACCGCTTGTGCTAGATACATGACACCCCCAAAAGGCCGGCCAATCAAACCAACAAGGATTGTTGGGTGTTCAAGCAGGCAGGCAAGTTAAATGCCGAAAATGAAGACAAGGGGCTACATAGCGATGACGACGAGGAGCCCCGGCCGCCGAACAACAGTGGACATAAGGGTTTTCCCCCACAAGTGCGGACGGTGAACATGATATACGCAACCCACGTCCCCAAAAGGGAGCGGAAGCGCGCGTTAAGGGACGTATACGCGGTAGAGCCAGTCGCCCCAAAGTTCAACCCATGGTCCTCCTGCCCGATCACCTTTGATCGAAGGGACCATCCCACTAGCATCCGTCATGGCGGATTCGCCGCATTGGTTCTAGACCCAATTATTGACGGATTTCATCTCACTAGAGTCCTTATGAACAGCGGCAGCAGCCTGAACCTGCTTTACCAGGATACAGTGCAAAAAATGGGTATAGATCCCTCGAGGATTAAGCCCACCAAAATGACCTTTAAAGGCGTAATACCAGGTGTAGAGGCCAACTGTACGGGCTCAGTCACACTTGAAGTGGTCTTCAGATCTCCGAATAATTTCCGAAGCGAGGAGTTGATCGTCGACATAGTCCCATTCCGCAGTGGCTATCACGCACTGCTCGGACGAACCGCATTCGCCAAGTTCAATGCGGTACCGCACTACACATATCTTAAGCTCAAGATGCCAGGCCCTCGAGGAGTAATTACGGTCAATGGAAACACCGAACGCTCTCTCCGAACGGAGGAGCACACGGCGGCCCTTGCAGCAGAAGTACAAAGCAGCCTCTCCAGGCAGTTCTCCAGTTCGGCCATTAAGCGTCCGAACACCGTCAAGCGCGCCCGGAGTAACCCACAACAAGACTGCCTGGCACGTTCCGAGTAGGCGTAGCAATGCGGCCCCAACCCCAGCCCTCGCAACAATGCGACATCAGTGCTTCGCGCACAAAACTACGCTCTAAAAATACCATGGGTACAGGGGGAGGGGCACCATCACGGCCCCGAAACGCGGCTTAAACCGCACCAGGGGCTGCCGATTTTTTAATTTTCTCTTACTTTCAGGACTCCATTCTTCGGAAGGCCTGTTCGGCAGTTCAATTACCGCACAAATGATGCAAGAACCAGGGAGGCAGACAAGCCACGCCGCATTACGGAACTCACAGGTGGTCTCTATCATGAGCAGTATACCTGTTTCGCCTACTATTCCGCAGTTTGCCCCTGGAGCAGACATGTTAAATAGTCCAACTTTTTGTTTATCGCACTATTTGTATCGCTCTGCTTTGATCGCAGCTATTTTTAATAAACAATGCATAGCTTTTGTCTATTTTTGCATTATCTTTTTATAAATATATGTTCCTTAACGACATGTTGCACCCGTACAATTTGGTACGGCCAAAATACGCCAGGGGCTTTAGTACCCCTCAATATGGTGTGAGAAGTCCGAACACTTTCACAAGTGCGGCACCCCGAACTTATAGCATTATATGCATCGGCTCCGAATCATGTCTTGGGTCAATAGTTGGGTTTGCCCGGCTCCTATGTTTTGGTGCCTTACGTTCCGCTATATCGGCTAAGGTAGCACTAGGAGAACCACTGCGATTGTGCCCCAGTTGAGCTGGGCCGAGACCTCAGTGGAGAAAGCTAAAACTGACTGTCATGATGAAGCAAGAGCTGGTCGCTGTTCGAGAGGTTTTTTCGAGTCCCTAAAGACTTATGCCGCTTAGGGCGAGGAGTCGGCTCTGTCCGGCCAAGGCGTGGATAGCACCCCGAACTCGGTCTTCCGAATACTAGGGGCTTCGCCGAAATTTAAAATTATAGAATTCTATGGCTAAGTGAGAGTGTTCACGCGTTATAGTCCGATTGCCTTGTTCGTTGGGCTGAGCGTCTCCCTCGAAGGACCCAAACATGGGGAAAAGAGCGCTCAGGTTTATCCCCGAACACCCCAGCACTAGCGGCACGGGGGCAGAAGCCGACGAC
The DNA here is from genome assembly GCF_056163025.1 of Triticum urartu. Taxonomy (NCBI): domain Eukaryota; kingdom Viridiplantae; phylum Streptophyta; class Magnoliopsida; order Poales; family Poaceae; genus Triticum; species Triticum urartu. The sequence continues at coordinate 37,699,264 of NC_141877.1, read as the reverse complement.
TCGCCATCTCTCTGAATTGATAAACAGCCGCACAGAAGGTAATATTTTAAATTCAAACAGCATTGCTCAGCGCATATGAACAAGTTTTCAGCGCACAGGACAAAAACGAGCGAGTTTTACTCAAAAATTACATCCCTAGAACATTCATCCGCCACAAGGCAGGCACCCTTCAGAACATCCTTATAGTAATTTTCGGGCTTGCGATGCTCTTTCCCTGGCGGTGGCCCGTCCTTCACAAGCTTCTCAACATCCAGCTTGCCCCAGTGCACCTTAGCACGGGCAAGGGCCCTACGGGCACCTTCAATGCAGACGGAGCGCTTGATGGCTTCGAGCCTTGGACAGGCCTCCACCAGCCGCCGCACCAGCCCGAAATAGCTCCCAGGTAGAGCCTCTCCAGGCCACAGCCGAACTAGGAGGCCCTTCATGGCCTGTTCGGCCACCTTGTGGAGCTCGACCAGTTGCTTCAACTAGTCGCTCAGGGGCACTGGGTGTCCGGCCTCAGCATACCGAGACCAGAACACCTTCTGTGTCGAGCTGCCCTCCTCGACTCGATAGAATGCGGCGGCATCGGACACGCTCCGGGGAAGATCTGCGAACGCTCCTGGAGAGCTCCGGATTCGGGTAAGTAACAAGTAACTCACGTTTATATGTTTGCTTTGCATAAAGAATGCCTTACTCGCAGCTATCTTCTTCACCTCATCCAACTCTTGGAGGGTCTTCTGGGATTCGGTCTTGGCAGACTTGGCATTTTCAATAGCCGCCGCGAGCTCGGACGCTCGCGTCTTTGAGTCAAGCTCCAAACTCTCATGTTTTTGTCGGGGAACGTAGTAATTTCAAAAAATTTCCTACGCACACATAAGATCATGGTGATGCATAGCAACGAGAGGGGAGAGTGTTGTCTACGTACCCTCGTAGACTGAAGCGGAAGCATTGACGCAACATAGAGGAAGTAGTCGTACGTCTTCCCGGTCCAACCGATCCAAGCACCGTTACTACGGCACCTCCGAGTTCTTAGCACACGTTCAGCTCGATGACGCACCCCGGGCTCCGATCCAGCAAAGCTTCGGGGAGGAGTTCCGTCAGCACGACGGCGTGGTGACGATCTTGATGTTCAACCGTCGCAGGGCTTCGCCTAAGCACCGCTACAATATGACCGAGGTGGAATATGGTGGAGGGGGGCACCGCACACGGCTAAGGAACGATCACGAAGATCAACTTGTGTGTCTATGGGGTGCCTCCTGCCCCCGTATATAAAGGAGTGGAGGAGGGGAGGGTCGCCCCTCTCTATGGCACGCCCTAGGGGAGTCCTACTCCCACCGGGAGTAGGATTCCCCCTTTCCTAGTCCAACTAGAAGTCCTTCCATGTAGTAGGAGTAGGAGACAAGGAAGGGGAAGAGGGAAGAGAAGGAAGGAGGGGGCGCAGCCCCTCCCCCTAGTCCAATTCGGACTAGGCCTTGGGGGGCGCGCGGCCTGCCTCTCCCTCTCCCCTAAAGCCCAATAAGGCCCATATACTTCTTCTCCCGTATTCCCGTAACTCCCCGGTACTCCGAAAAATACCCGAACCACTCGGAACCTTTTCGATGTCCGAATATAGTCGTCCAATATATCGATCTTTACGTCTCGACCATTTCGAGACTCCTCGTCATGTCCCCGATCTCATCCGGGACTCCGAACTCCTTCGGTACATCAAAACTCATAAACTCATAATATAACTGTCATCGAAACCTTAAGCGTGCGGACCCTACGGGTTCGAGAATAATGTAGACATGACCGAGACACGTCTCCGGTCAATAACCAATAGCGGAACCTGGATGCTCATATTGGCTCCTACATATTCTACGAAGATCTTTATCGGTCAGACCGCATAACAACATACGTTGTTCCTTTTGTCATCGGCATGTTACTTGCCCGAGATTCGATCGTCGGTATCTCAATACCTAGTTCAATCTCGTTACCAGCAAGTCTCTTTACTCGTTCCGTAATACATCATCTCGCAACTAACTCATTAGTTGCAATGCTTGCAAGGCTTATGTGATGTGCATTACCGAGAGGGCCCAGAGATACCTCTCCGACAATCGGAGTGACAAATCCTAATCTCGAAATACGCCAACCCAACATTTACCTTTGGAGACACCTGTAGAGCTCCTTTATAATCACCCAGTTATGTTGTGACATTTGGTAGCACACAAAGTGTTCCTCCGGCAAACGGGAGTTGCATAATCTCATAGTCATAGGAACATGTATAAGTCATGAAGAAAGCAATAGCAACATACTAAACGATCGGGTGCTAAGCTAATGGAATGGGTCATGTCAATCACATCATTCTCCTAATGATGTGATCCTATTAATCAAATGACAACACATGTCTATGGTTAGGAAACATAACCATCTTCGATTGACGAGCTAGTCAAGTAGAGGCATACTAGTGACACTTTGTTTGTCTATGTATTCACACATGTATTATGTTTCCGGTTAATACAATTCTAGCATGAATAATAAACATTTATCATGAAATAAGGAAATAAATAATAACTTTATTATTGCCTCTAGGGCATATTTCCTTCACTCTCCCACTTGCACTAGAGTCAATAATCTAGTTCACATTGCCAATAGTTCACATCATCATGTGATTAACACTCAAAAGGGTTTACTAGAGTCAATAATCTAGTTCACATCGCTATGTGATTAACACCCAAAGAGTACTAAGGTGTGATCATGTTTTGCTTGTGAGAGAAGTTTAGTCAACGGGTCTGCCACATTCAGATCCGTATGTATTTTGCAAATTTCTATGTCAACAATGCTCTGCACGGAGCTACTCTGGCTAATTGCTCCCACTTTCAGTATGTATCCAGATTAAGACTTAGAGTCATCTGGATCGGTGTCAAAACTTGCATCGACGTAACCCTCTACGACGAACCTTTTGTCACCTCCATAATCGAGAAACATATCCTTATTACACTAAGGATAATTTTGACCGCTGTCCAGTGATCTACTTCCTAGATCACTATTGTATTCCCTCGCTTAACACAGTGTAGGGTATACAACAGATCTGGTACACAGCATGGCATACTTTATAGAATCTATGGCTAAGGCATAGGGAATGACTTTCATTCTCTTTCTATCTTCTGTCGTGGTCGGGCTTTGAGGCTTACTCAATTTCACACCTTGCAACACAGGCAAGAACTCTTTCTTTGACTGTTCCATTTTGAACTACTTCAAAATCTTGTCAAGGTATGTACTCATTGAAAAAATTTATCAAGCGTCTTGATCTATCTCTATAGATCTTGATGGTCAATATGTAAGCAGTTTCACCGAGGTTTTCTTTGAAAAAATCCTTTCAAACACTCCTTTATGCTTTGCAGAATAATTCTACATTATTTCCGATCAACAATATGTTATTCACATATACTTATCAGGAATGCTGTAGTGATCCCACTCACTTTCTTGTAAATACAGGCTTCACCGCAAGTCTGTATAAAACTATATGCTTTGATCAACTTATCAAAGCGTATATTCCAACTCCGAGATGCTTGCACCAGTCCATAGATGGATCGCTGGAGCTTGCATATTTAGTTAACACCTTTAGGATCGACAAAATCTTCTAGTTGCATCGTATACAACTCTTCTTTAATAAATCCATTAAGGAATGTAGTTTTGTTTATCCATTTGCCAGATTTAAAAATGCGGCAATTGCTAACATGATTCGGACAGACTTAAGCATAGATACGAGTGAGAAACTCTCACCGTAGTCAACACCTTGAACTTGTCGAAAACCTTTTGCGACAATTCTAGCTTTGTAGATAGTAACACTACTATCAGCGTTCGTCTTCCTCTTGAAGATCCATTTATTTTCTATGGCTTGCTGATCATCGGGCAAATCCATCAAAGTCCATACTTTGTTCTCATACATGGATCATATCTCAGATTTCATGGCCTCAAACCATTTCGCGAAATCTGGGCTCATCATCGCTTCCTCATAGTTCACAAGTTCGTCATGGTCTAGTAACATGACTTCCAGAACAGGATTACCGTACCATTCTGGTGCGGATCTCACTCTGGTTTACCTACGAGATTCGGTAGTAACTTGATCTGAAGTAAATGATCATCATCATTAGCTTCCTCACTAATTGGTGTAGTAGTCACAAGAATAGATTTCTGTGATGAACTACTTTCCAATAAGGGAGAAGGTACAATTACATTATCAAGTTTTCTACTTTCCTCCCACTCACTTCTTTCGAGAGAAACTCCTTCTCTGGAAAGGATCCATTCTCAACAACGAATATCTTGCCTTCGGATCTGTGATAGAAGGTGTACCCAACATTTTATTTTGGGTATCCTATGAAGACGCACTTCTCCGATTTGGGTTTGAGCTTATCAGGATGAAATTTTTTCATATAAGCATCGCAACCCCAAACTTTAAGAAACGACAACTTTGGTTTCTTGTTAAACCATAGTTCATATAGTGTCGTCTCAACGGATTTAGATGGTGCCCTATTTAACGTGAATGCAGCTGTCTTTAATGCATGACCCCAAAACGATAGTGGTAAATCGGTAAGAAACATCATAGATTGCACCATATCTAATAAAGTACGGTTACGATGTTCGGACACACCATTACACTGTGGTGTTCCAGGTGGCGTGAGTAGTGAAACTATTTCACATTGTTTTAACTGAAGGCCAAACTCATAACTCAAATATTTGTCTCCGCGATCAGATCGTAGAAACCTTACTTTCTTGTCAAGATGATTTTCCACTTCACCCTGAAATTATTTGAACTTTTCAAATGTTTCAGACTTATGTTTCATCAAGTAGATATACTCATATCTGCTCAAATCATCTGTGAAGGTCAGAAAATAATGATACTTGTCGCGAGCCTCAACACTCATCGGATCGCATACATCAGTATGTATTATTTCCAATAAGTCTATTGCTCGCTCCATTGTTCCGGAGAACGGAGTTTTAGTCATCTTGCCCAAGAGACATGGTTCGCAAGCATCAAGTGATTCCAAAATCCCATTAGCATGGAGTTTCTTCATGCGCTTTTCACCAATATGACCTAAACGGCAGTGCCACAAATAAGTTGCACTATCATTATTAACTTTGCATCATTTGGTTTCAATATTATGAATATGTGTATCACTACGATCGAGATCCAATGAACTATTTTCATTGGGTGTGTAACCATATAAGGTTTTATTCATGTAAACAGAACAACAATTTATTCTCTTACTTAAATGAATAACCGTATTACAATAAACTTGATCAAATCATATTCATGCTCAACGCAAACACCAAATAACACTTATTTAGGTTCAACACTAATCCCGAAAGTATAGGGAGTGTGCGATGATGATCATATCAATCTTGGAACCACTTCCGACACACATCGTCAATTCACCCTTAACTAGTCTCTGTTTATTTTGCAACTCCCGTTTCGAGTTACTAATCTTAGCAACTGAACTAGTATCAAATACTGAGGGGTTGCTATAAACACTAGTAAAGTACACATCAATAACATGTATATCAAATATACTTATGTTCACTTTGCCATCCTTCTTATCCGCCAATCACTTGGGGTAGTTCCGCTTCTAGTGACCAGTCCCTTTGCAGTAGAAGCACTTAGTCTCAGGCTTAGGACCAGACTTGGGCTTCTTCACTTGAGCAGCAACTTGCTTGTTGTTCTTCTTGAAGTTCCCCTTCTTCCCTCTGCCCTTTTCTTAAAACTAGTGGTCTTGTCTACCATCAACACTTGATGTTTTTCTCGATTTCTACCTTCGTCAATTTCAGAATTACGAAGAGCTTGGGAATTGTTTCCGTTATCCCTTGCATATCATAGTTCATCACAAAGTTCTACTAACTTGGTGATGGTGACTAGAGAATTCTGTCAATCACTATCTTATCTGGAAGATTAACTCCCACTTGATTCAAGCGATTGTAGTACCGAGACAATCTGAGCACATGCTCACTAGTTGAGCGATTCTCCTCCATCTTTTAGCTATAGAACTTGTTGGAGACTTCATATCTCTCAACTCGGGTATTTGCTTGAAATATTAACTTCAACTCCTGGAACATCTCATATGGCCCATGACGTTCAAAACGTCTTTGAAGTCCCGATTCTAAGCCGTTAAGCATGGTGCACTAAATTATCAAGTAGTCATCATATTTAGCTAGCCAAACGTTCATAACGTCTGCATCTGCTCCTGCAATAGGTCTGTCACCTAGCGGTGCATCAAGGACATAATTCTTCTGTGCAGGAATGAGGATAAACCTCAGATCACGGATCCAATCCGCATCATTGCTACTAACATCTTTCAACACAATTTTCTCTAGGAACATATCAAAATAAACACAGGGAAGCAACAACGCGAGCTATTGATCTACAACATGATTTGCAAAATACTACCAGGACTAAGTTCATGATAAATTTAAGTTCAATTAATCATATTACTTAAGAACTCCCACTTAGATAGACATCCCTCTAATCCTGTAAGTGATCACGTGATCCAAATCAACTAAACCATGTCCGATCATCACGTGATATGGAGTAGTTTGAATGGTGAACATTGCTATGTTGATCATATCTACTATATGATTCACGCTCGACCTTTCGGTCTCAGTGTTCCGAGGCCATATCTGCATATGCTAGGCTCGTCAAGTTTAACCTGAGTATTCAGCGTGTGCAAAACTGGCTTGCACCCGTTGTAGATGGACGTAGAGCTTATCACACCCAATCATCACGTGGTGTCTGGGCACGACGAACTTTGGCAATGATGCATACTCAGGGAGAACACTTCTTGATAATTAGTGAGAGATCATCTTAAAATGCTACCGTCAATCAAAGCAAGATAAGATGTATAAAAGATAAACATCATATGCAATCAAAATATGTGACATGATATGGCCATCATCATCTTGCGCCTTTGATTTCCATCTCCAAAGAACTGTCATGATCTCTATCGTCACCGGCATGACACCATGATCTCCATCATCTTGATCTATATCAATGTGTCATCACGTGGTCGTCTCGCCAACAATTGCTCTTGCAACTATTGCTATCATATAGCGATAAAGTAAAGCAATTATTGGGCGCTTGCATCTTATGCAATAGAGAGACAACCATAAGGCTTTTGCCAGTTGCCGATAACTTCAACAAAACATGATTATATCATACAACAACTTATATCTCATCACGTCTTGACCATATCACATCACAACATGCCCTGCAAAAACAAGTTAGACGTCCTCTACTTTGTTGTTGCAAGTTTTACGTGGCTGCTACTGGGCTTAGTAAGAACCGTACTTACCTACGCATCAAAACCACAACGATAGTTTGTCAAGTTGGTGCTGTTTTAACCATCGCAAGGACCGGGCGTAGCCACACTCGGTTCAACTAAAGTTGGAGAAACTGACACCCGCCAGCCACCTGTGTGCAAAGCACGTCGGTAGAACCAGTCTCGTGTAAGCGTACGCGTAATGTCGGTCCGGGCCGCTTCATCCAACAATACCGCCGAACCAAAGTATGACATGCTGGTAAGCAGTATGACTTATATCGCCCACAACTCACTTGTGTTCTACTCGTGCATATAACATCAAACCATAAAACCTAGGCTCTGATGCCACTGTCGGGGAACGTAGTAATTTCAAAAAATTTCCTACGCACACGTAAGATCATGATGATGCATAGCAACGAGAGGGGAGAGTGTTGTCTACGTACCCTCGTAGACCGAAGCGGAAGTGTTGACGCAACGTAGAGGAAGTAGTCGTACGTCTTCCCGGTCCAACCGATCCAAGCACCATTACTCCGGCACCTCCGAGTTCTTAGCACACGTTCAGCTCGATGACGCACCCCGGGCTCCGATCCAGCAAAGCTTCGGGGAGGAGTTCCGTCAGCACGACGGCGTGGTGACAATCTTGATGTTCAACCGTCGCAGGGCTTCGCCTAAGCACCGCTACAATATGACCGAGGTGGAATATGGTGGAGGGGGGCACCGCACACGGCTAAGGAACGATAACGAAGATCAACTTGTGTGTCTATGGGGTGCCTCCTGCCCCCGTATATAAAGGAGTGGAGGAGGGGAGGGCCGGCCCTCTCTATGGTGCGCCCTAGGGGAGTCCTACTCCCACCGGGAGTAGGATTCCCCCTTTCCTAGTCCAACTAGGAGTAGGAGACAAGGAAGGGGAAGAGGGAAGAGAAGGAAGGAGGGGGTGCAGCCCCTCCCCCTAGTCCAATTCGGACTAGGCCTTGGGGGGGGGGGGCGCGGCCTGCCTCTCCCTCTCCCCTAAAGCCCAATAAGGCCCATATACTTCTTCTCCCGTATTCCCGTAACTCCCCGGTACTCCGAAAAATACCTGAACCACTCGGAACCTTTCCGATGTCCGAATATAGTCGTCCAATATATCGATCTTTACGTCTCAACCATTTCGAGACTCCTCGTCATGTCCCCGATCTCATCCGGGACTCCGAACTCCTTCGGTACATCAAAACTCATAAACTCATAATATAACTGTCATCGAAACCTTAAGCGTGCGGACCCTACGGGTTCGAGAATAATGTAGACATGACCGAGACACATCTCCGGTCAATAACCAATAGCGGAACCTGGATGCTCATATTGGCTCCTACATATTCTACGAAGATCTTTATCGGTCAGACCACATAACAACATACGTTGTTCCTTTTGTCATCGGTATGTTATTTGCCCGAGATTCGATCGTCGGTATCTCAATACCTAGTTCAATCTCGTTACCGGCAAGTCTCTTTACTCGTTCTGTAATACATCATCTCGCAACTAACTCATTAGTTGCAATGCTTGCAAGGCTTATGTGATGTGCATTACCGAGAGGGCCCAGAGATACCTCTCCGACAATCGGAGTGACAAATCCTAATCTCGAAATACGCCAACCCAACATTTACCTTTGGAGACACCTGTAGAGCTCCTTTATAATCACCCAGTTACGTTGTGACGTTTGGTAGCACACAAAGTGTTCCTCCGGCAAACGGGAGTTGCATAATCTCATAGTCATAGGAACATGTATAAGTCATGAAGAAAGCAATAGCAATATACTAAACGATCGGGTGCTAAGCTAATGGAATGGGTCATGTCAATCACATCATTCTCCTAGTGATGTGATCCCGTTAATCAAATGACAACACATGTCTATGGTTAGGAAACATAACCATCTTCGATTAACGAGCTAGTCAAGTAGAGGCATACTAGTGACACTTTGTTCGTCTATGTATTGACACATGTATTATGTTTCCGGTTAATACAATTCTAGCATGAATAATAAACATTTATCATGAAATAAGGAAATAAATAATAACTTTGTTATTGCCTCTAGGGCATATTTCCTTCAGTTTTTTCATGAGAACCTGGAGCTCTTGCCGCACCTTGCCAATCTCGGCCTCATACTTCTCCCGCTCAGTGCGCTCCGCGGCCGCACTCTTCTCGGCCTCGAGCAGCGCTTGCTTAAGGGTCGCCACCTCAGACGTGGCCCCTACAATAGCCATGTTAGTCCTGTCATTTTTTGCAATTGCACCTTTTTTATATATATTCAAACAAGGTATTTCTTACCTTCCTTCTCCTCGAGCTGCTTCTTGGCACGCCCAAGCTCTTGCTCGGACTTCTCGAGGTTCTGCTTCAGCGTGTCCACATCCGCAGTCAGTGCGGCGGACGCTAGCAGAGAAGCCTGCATACGCATATTGACTCCTTTGTTAGACTCCTGCGAATTTTTGATCCTCTATTCGGCTTTTCTTCGCGAACGCCCAACAGAGCATCAGGGGCTACTGTCTATGCGGTAATATTATTTACACATTATTTACTTACCTCAAAGCCTGTCAAAAGGCTAGTACAAGCTTCAGTCAGTCCGCTCTTGGCGGACTGAACCTTCTGGACCACCGCACTCATAATAGTGCGGTGCTCCTCGTCGAAGGATGCGCCTTCGAGCACCTCGTCGAAGGATGCACCGCTCTTGGCGGTGCTCCTCGTCGAAGGATGCGCCTTCGAGCACCTCCAACAGATTGTCCGGTGCCCCCGGTTGGACGGGGGTCACCGGCACGGTAGGCTTGCTCCTCTTGGAAGGAGGTCGCCCGCCGAACTCTGGAACCTTTGAAGGTTCCGGAGTGGTGTCCGGCCTAAAGCCGGACTTGGAGCCCTGGGGGGTTTCCTCCCCTTTACTCCTGGAGTCTGGGAGGTCGCCTTGCGGCGCCTCCAGGACCACCTCCTCCCTGCTTGGAACCTGTTGGGACAACACTTCGGTGTCGTCCGTAGGGCGGGGGGAGGAAGCCATCGGAAGCGAGTTCACATCCGACGAGTCCAGTGAGCCGCTCGACGACGCGTCGAGCCGGTCTTTGGGTGGGCTGCATAAACATATTCGACATAAGGGAAAGCTGTGCAATAAATGAATACTATGAGTTACTCCGGTATCCGAATACTTACGATTTCGCCAGGGGCTTGGCCCTGGGCTGCCACTCCTCTTCGCCATCGTCGGTGTCGGTGGAGTAGTCCGGAGGAAGGGTTTTCCCCTTCTTGGACCCTCCGGCCTCCCCAGAGAGGGCGGCCTTCCTTTTCTTCTCTCCTCCCGCTAGAGGGGGAGAGGTTTCTTCTTCTTCATCCTCGTCTTCACGGGAGGAATGCGCCTCGGAACCGCCGGATGATGAATCCGGCACCTCCTGGCGCCGGGCACTCTTTCGAGTCCCCGTGGCCCTTTTCGCGGCCTTCTTCTCCGGCACCACATAGGGTGCCGGAACCAGCAACTTCGCCAAGCGAGCGTCCGCTGGGCCTTCGGGCAAAGGAGCCGGACAGTTGATTTGTTCGAACGTCACCTGCCAATCCTGTCAAAGGTAAGGGAGCTTAGATCCCGCATGGAGTCAAACTATGAAAAACTAATACCCTGTAAAAGGAAATAAACAGCTTACCGCATGAGCGTGATGCTGTGTACTGAATCCACGATCCTCGGTAGCGGATGCGGGGGCCTCGGCGCCCTTGAAAAGCACCCTCCAGGCATCTTTGTACGTAGTGTCGAAGAGCCTGCTCAGAGTTTGGTGCCGCGCCGGATCGAACTCCCACAGGTTGAAAGCCTGTCGTTGACACGGGAGGATCAGGCGGATGAACATAACCTGGACTACGTTGACAAGTTTGAGCTTCTTGTCCACCAGGGTTTGGATGCATGTTTGGAGTCCGGTCAGCTCTCCTTTCTTACCCCACAACAGGCCTGTCTCCTTCCAGGAGGTGAGCCGCGTAGGGGGTCCGGATCGAAACTCGGGGGGTGCGACCCATTCAGGGTCGCGTGGCTCGGTGATGTAAAACCACCCAGCTTGCCACCCCTTCAGGGTCTCCACAAAGGAGCCCTCGAGCCATAAGACGTTGGCCATCTTGCCAACCATAGCGCCTCCGCACTCCGCCTGGTTGCCGCGCACCACCTTTGGATTGACATTGAAAGTCTTGAGCCATAGGCCGAAATGGGGGCGGATGCGGAGGAAAGCCTCGCACACGACGATAAACGCCGAGATGTCGAGGACGAAGTTCGGGGCCAGATCATGGAAATCTAAGCCGTAGTAGAACATGAGCCCCCGGACAAAGGGGTGAAGAGGGAAGCCCAGTCCGCGGAGGAAATGGGGGAGGAATACCACCCTCTCATGGGGCCTAGGGGTGGGGATGAGCTGCCCCTTTTCGGGAAGCCGGTACGCGATGTCGTTAGACAGGTATCCGGCCTTCCTCAGCTTTTTGATGTGTCCCTCCGTGATGGAGGATACCATCCACTTGCCTCCCGCTCCGGACATGGCTGGAGAAGGTTGAGGTGGGAGTGCGGACTTGGGCGCTGGAGCTCGAGTGCACGAGAATGGATAGGCAAAGGAGGAAGAAGGCGTAGGTGAAAAGGTGGATCCTTATCCCCTTATATAGGTGGACGCAACTACGTGTCCCCACCAGCCTGGTAAAACTCGCTTATCTCCAAGTGCCGTAATCAATGGCGCGGTTGGGTTACCCACGCCCGTATTGATGAGAATCCCGGAATAAGGGGACACAATCTCTGCTTTGACAAGACGTGCCAAGGAAACCGCCTCGCATGACGCGCTGAGGTGGGATAATGAAACGACTCGGATCAAGGCTTAGCCGTGGTGTGTCACGCTACGGAATACGTCAGCAGATTAGATTTGTGTAAATATTATTCTCTCTATGGCAATATGTGGAAACTTATTTTGCAGAGCCGGACACTATCTTTGTGTTCAAAATCTTCTATGAAGTACTTGGAGGAGGAACCCGCCTTGCAATGCCGAAGACAATCTGCGCGCCGGACTCGTCGTCATTGAAGCCTGGTTCAGGGGCTACTGAGGGAGTCCTGGATTAGGGGGTGTTCGGATAGCCGGACTATACCTTCAGCCGGACTCCTGGACTATGAAGATACAAGATTGAAGACTTCGTCTCGTGTCCGGAAGGGACTTTCCTTGGTGCGGAAGGCAAGCTTGGCGATACGGATATTCAGATCTCCTACCATTGTAACCGACTTTGTGTAACCCTAACCCTCTCCGGTGTCTATATAAACCGAAGGGTTTTAGTCCGTAGGACAACATAGACAACAACAATCATACCATAGACTAGCTTCCAGGGTTTAGCCTCTCCGATCTCGTGGTAGATCTACTCTTGTACTACCCATATCATCAATATTAATCAAGCAGGACGTAGGGTTTTACCTCCATCGAGAGGGCCCGAACCTGGGTAAAACTTCGTGTCCCTTGCCTCCTGTTACCATCCGGCCTAGACGCACAGTTCGGGACCCCCTACCCGAGATCCGCCAGTTTTGACACCGACAACTATCCTAATGGCTCCCCTGTTGACACCGTCAACTTGGCATGCGATCCAGTATGGTCTTGACCTGCTCCGCAAAGGACTGATTTGGCATGTCGATAATGGCGAGAAGATCCGGGTTTGGCGTGACCCCTGGATCCCAAGACCATCTTCATATCATCCCATCACGGCGCGCCAAAACTGTCGCATCAAGCGGGTGTCCGAGCTGCTGGACGAGCATGGGCGTTGGAACCATCTTCTTCGTCAACATTTTATGCCCATGGACGTGACCGAGATTTTGAAGATTAAAGCATCTCCATGCCGGCTGGACGATGTCATCGCCTGGGCCCCTGATCCACGAGGCGTCTTTAGCGTGCGCCCACCTAACAACAGGACGCCTCCAGCAACAGCGTGGCTCGGTGAGATCAAACGACTCCTCCAGCAGGACAAAGATCTCACCATCCCGACAGTACGACGCTCGTGCAACAGGGTGGCTCATGGTCTTGCTCAACTAGGTTATCGTAACAAGCGCACTACTACCATGTGGCTTAGACCAGGTCCCTCGGAGATTGATTTGTTGCACACAGACGATTGTAACCACACTGGTTAAGCAACGAAATCTCCCTTTTGTCGCAAAAACACACACACACCCACACACACATTATAGTTTGATCAAAGTTTAGAGAAAAATACATTAACACCTACAACATCAACTATACATATAGTACAAATACTCCTTTTATAATGTTTGATTGATATACTTGATACACTTCGTTAAACATAATTTTTTTGACTTAAGATAAACCTAGAACATCCAAGTAGTATCAAGAAAGAAAGCATTGGTGGAGCTTTGGTTCTTTGCACCGACAGACAGCGTGGTCTAATCAGGAACTAATCGCTACGGCTAGATGCCACTAGCAGGAACGACCAGGGCCGACGGTCCGCAATCCGGGAACATTCCCGGTCAAGCCCCCGTCCTCCCAAAAAGCTATGCGGTCAAGCCCCTGCATGCAACTGTGCGGCACGCGCGCGAGAAGGCCGAGGCCCTTTCCGCAAAACGGCCTGGCAGGCGTCAGCCGATAAGCCAGCCCACCGGCAGCTGTCAGCCCGCTAGCTACAGCTACAGCTCCACTCCCACTCCAGTCTTCTCTCCCCCCTCCCTCTCTTTTGCGCGCTGGCCCCTGCCGTTTCGGACCCGCCGCGCTCCGGTCCCCCCCTCCGCCGCCGCCGCCGCCCGTCCCCGTCGACCCCCTCCTCCACCCCTTCAGGTGAGCGACCGGCTTCCCCCCTCCCCCTCCGTCGACGCGTCGTCGGCCTGTGCAGGCGGGAGCTCGGCCGGGCTCGCCTGGCGCGTGCATTTTTCCCTGCGAGATTGGGTTCTTTGGGGAGTCCATGTCCATGTCCATGTTCATCTTCATCCTCTATTGGATATGGTTTTGCTTTTTATTTTTGTTCCCATTCCCCAGGAAATCTTAGCGCCGTTGCCTCCAAAGATTTGTCCCCTTTGGTTGATACGAGTAGTAGATAGTAGATGGGTAATGGTGGCGGCGAGAGCTGGTGTACTCGGTTGAGATTTGGGGGCTGTTTTGCTTTTGTAATGCGCCCGTAAAGCTAGGGTTTTCCTGTTATTTTCCACGGATTTTAGGGCTTTTCTGCGTACGATTATCCCAAAGTCCTTGCCAGATTTGACTGTACACACATAATTGGGAGGTTTATATAGATATAGAAGAATCCCTAAGTAAAATATCCTTGATTAATAATTATGTTAAATATAGACGGGGAACAGGGCGGGGGAGCCATGCATTTATGCAACAACATCATCTACTACTAATGTTCAGACGTACTAGATAGATAGAGTAGCATATTCCTCTGGCAAAGTTTCTGCTTTTTTTTTACAAGCTGCAGCTTTTGTGTGCTAAAAGAGCTCATCTAGCAGAGGATAAAGAGCAAGTGGGCTATGGACTGGTACCATATTGGCTTCACATTTTGACTCTGCAGAATTTTTTAACTACAATTCCTCTGTATCATTTTGCTGTTATTTTTTCTTCTCTGAAAGGAATGTTTTGTTGTTTAAAACCTTGCTTCAAGAACTTCAGTTATTGCCACAGCTGCATCATTTCTCAAGAAAAAAGAAAATCCAAATGTTTTTGCAAGATTTGGTGCTAACTTATTTTTTCTTCTCTGAATCCTACCCCAAAATGAGCAGAGGAAGTTGCGGACTGGCATGAGCTAGGGGGCCATGGAAGAGGCAGACAAGGACCGCAATTCCTGCAAGCGCCTACGAGCGGTAGGGGGCGGTGACTCGGCGGATGCGTGGCGGACTTTCCGGGTGGCCCGCGCGGCGGCAGGCGGCAAGGACCGGCACAGCAAGGTGGTGACCTCGCGCGGCCTCCGCGACCGCCGCATCCGGCTCTCGGTGCAGACGGCCATTCAGTTCTATGACATCCAGGACCGCCTGGGCGTCGACCAGCCCAGCAAGGCCATCGAGTGGCTCATCCAAGCCGCCGCCACTGCCATCGATGGTCTCCCGTCGCTGGACTGCTCCTTCGCCCTCCCTGTCGCCTCCCCAGCAGCAGAAGACGCCGCGGAGGTCAGCACCTCGGAGACCAGCAAGGGCTCCGTGCTCTCGCTCGCCAACGGCCCTGCCGACAATGACAATGCCGCTCACCAAGCCAATGCATACAACGGGGGCAGTGCCAATGGCACGTTTGCCGAGCTCCTGCACTGCTCCAACGCAGCCGACAAGCCAATGCAGCATCAGCAGCAGCAGCCGACGCTTGCCTACTACGCCGCCCCCGGTTCACACATCGCACCCATGTCCTTCGAGATGATTCCCCAGCTCACCTTCTCCCAGGACCAGCAACACCGCCACCACCACCACCACCACCACCACCATGCATCTGTCGTCTTCGACAGGAGCACACTTCAGTCCAACACCGTCTCGACGCCGCAGTGGCCGCCGTCCCAGCACCCATTCCTGATGCAGAGGTTCTCTGCTGCTCCAGCCGAGCCTTCGCCTATGTTTCCCTTCTTTCTTGGAGGCAACAGCGCTGCTGCTGCTGCTCCTGCGGCGGCCAATGCGCCGGAGCGGAGGCTGCAGCTCTGGGACTTCAAGGAGGAAAGGAAGACATAATTTCTTCTTGGAGAGGTGAGTTGTTTCCCTGCAAAGATTAAATGAACTTTTAGAGTAGTTTAACTGCACCTGTTCCATTGTCATTGTTACACTGAGATAAAAATCTTGCATGAATCGCTATTGGTCATTCAATGCATAGGCTGCAGTCCTGTTAGTTTATTTGAATTTGAATTGTACTCCAGAGTCCAGACGAAGTCATTTCCAAATGTGGTACTCCAGAGTCCAGACGAAGTCATTTCCAAAATGTAGTTAATTTCAGAACTTAGCAGCAGTAGCCATCCAAAGGGAGTGTTTTCTCGGGAAAATAAACTGATTGTAGCTGCCAAATTGGGGCTGGTACACTGCTATTCCAACTTCCAAGTTCCTAGAGAATAGCACTGCTAGAAAGTAATAGATATACCATACTAAATTTAGCCAACCTTAGGAGATGTTTCTTACAGAGGTTATGCGGTAGCAGATTTACTGAATTCAGACAACTTGCTGCAACAGTGTCCAGCAGTCCAATTTGGCAACTCAGGGATTTCGGATTCCTTTTGAGGAAACTATTTTGGGAGTATCTTATTTGGCAAGTGTGACTTTCTAAGAAGTTTCCAACTATAGTTGTAGTTAAGAGCGGCTCTTTATTTGTGAACAATAACGGCTCTTTTTGAAGGGAGATCATTTCACTTCAGGGTGCAGGATACTGTTACCCTTTTTTGGATTAATTGTTTATATGCCACTGCATGTTTGTGGCATCGGCCATTCTCTTACTAACAAGGTGGGGCAGTCAACATGTCAGTGGGACAATGATCTTTTTTTGCTTGGAGTTATCTTTTTCTTTAGAACTCAGAACCGAGTGATAGCTGGGTCGCTAGAGTTTATAGTGGTAAACTTGCCCACCAGCGTTCGAATCCGTGGGGTGCTAATGTGTGTAATCCACAGAAAGCTCTCATATTCTACGTACCTAATAACAACATAAAGGGAGGGATCCCCATGATCCGGCCCCCTTTAATCACACTTATTTTTGTTAGGAATTTCAGATCATAATACTTGACAGTCAAGATTAGTACATCAATCATGCTGCAGCCCTATTAACTGAAAAAATCGAGCTATTTAACAATTTTCTGCACCACACGAGATCACCTACTACAGTACTATATGTAGTGCAATATGCATCATTTCTCATCTGCATTCTTTCAAAAGCCTGCCTATGTTCTAACCGCACAGTCATCATCTGCTAACATGTTCTTTTGCCCCGATTTCATTCAGATTTGGTGTTCTAACTGCCCAGTCATCATCTGCTAATATTTTCTTTTGCCCTGATTTCATTCAGATTCGGCGGTGTACCAACCTACCAAGTCATGATCCACTCAGCACAGTGAAACCCAGAAGGAGAGAAGATGCAAGGCAACGAAGGTGATGGTGCCATGGAGGCGCGTGGAACACAAACGCTTAAAGCTGGATCAACGAGCCTCTTCCGCGCGGTTTTCATTTTGTCGTTGTCATCCTCTGACCTATGTTTTTGTGATCGGAAACCAAATGTTTTTGAGCTGTACCCTGTTGCTGTGGCCTCCCCCTGCCGCTATCTTTCCCCGTGCGACAAAGATGATTTTTTCTTACTTTTCTGGCGAGGAACCTAATTTCGCACTTGCATGGATACTGGTGGCATGTGAGTGGCATAAGAATTTCTCATGTACCTGGGGCATTGGCAGATGGTAATCCAATCATGAATGATTTCTTTCACATGACATCAGTAGTATGATGATTGCCAGTCTTATCGCAACCGAGCCTTGTATTTACTTCATTGACTGGACACTCGTAAAAAAAATCTTGGTGCAGTCGTCTAAACGTTGTAGAGTAAAAAGAATTTCTGACGCAGTTGATAAAAAGAATCAAATCTTGGTGCAGTTTTTTTTAAAAAAAAGCCAGGAAAAATAAAATAAAATAAAATCACCACAGACAATCAACTTGTCATTCTTGAAATGCAGGTCGCAATCGATGGTTTTTAAAAAGGAATGCACATGTGAAGAAAGGGACCGTTCGTTCGTTCAAAGATGAATGATGCACTGATCATCCACCGTAAATCAACCTTTTTAAAATTTAGAATGATCCACCGTAAATCACAATCAATCGTGACTTACAAGCCCATGGGCCGGACGGCTGGCCTGAGCTACCCACTGACTGTGACCTCCATTCAGCCCACACACGCATATGAGCTTCCTTAGTTCGACTCCTAGCCACAGCTGCTTATTTAGTCCCACACCGCTTGGGGCAGCGGAGGGCGAGCCTCCGGGGGCTATAAAAGAGGGAGCGGGTGCGTCGTTGGAAAGCATGATCCTTCAGGCAGCAAAAGGGATGTGATGAGTGGTATCAGCTCGCTATGTGCGAGAGGGGTGTCCGCCCCAACTAAGCCTGTTACGACAATGGGGCACCCCAGTGACTTACCATCTGATCCCGAATTTCATTTTGTTAAAATTTTAATTTGGTAAATATTTGTTTCCTTTTCTTGCTGAATTTGGTGTTTTATCCCTTGCTTTCGAAATTTGTTTTCTTATGGTTGGCTTTGCTCTTTTATTCTTTTTGATTTTGATGAATTGAAAGCAGTTTCCTTTTGCCCTTGTTTTTTTTCTCTCAATTTTGTACTCTGATTTGTTCAAATGCTCAAAGAGAAAGCCGTGATTTGTTCAGGAATCCTGAACTGATACTGTTAGCATGGTCCTTGTCTGTTCTGCTTGGTTTCTTCTCCCAGAAAAAAGTTATCGCGAAAAAGAGATGCAGCAACGGTTCAATACATGAGCAGAGTTAATCTGATGACATGTTGGAGACAAGAAATAAATATGCTACAATGGTTATACATGGCAAGTAAAAGCATGGCATGTAGGTACTAGTTGCACATAACAAATGATGTTTACTGAACATGAGCATATGACCCCTAGATCAATGGGATTCATCAAGGCAAGTTCCAAAGTTAAAACAGATTCTCAGACACTGTGTGGCAGAAACAGATTTAAGATGCACACTTGGAGGCAAGAATTAAATATACTATAGGGCAAGAACATGGCATCAAAAGGTATGCATGATATAGCATAACATAAACTGAGGCTAGAAGTAGCATGTGCCAAAGCATACAACAAGATGCTGGTGTTTTACTCGGGAAGAGAATGATAAATAAGAAATCTTGCTTCCCACCGTAAATGTCGCCCAGGTTCCCGATAAAACACTTGGCTCAGAAAAGACAATAGATTGAAATTTCTTGTAATTTCAAGACTCGAATGCCTCCGTAGGCCCAGAGCTTGAAAAAGGCTTGACCAAAATATTTATTCTAAAAATAGTTTTGTAGACATGGCTCTTGGGGTTTCAGCCTTTCAGGGGTCAGGGTTAGATGGTTTTTTTTCGCGCAAAAAAAGGGGGTCAGTGTTAGATGGTTCTTTTTCGCGCAAAAAAAGGGGGTCAGGGTTAGATGGTTCTAAATTTTGATGAATACTAGTAAGTTGCCCGTGCGTTGCAACGGAGATCAAATTTTATATTGTTCATTCAAAGTGCTATGGAAGGCGAAGTTCAAACATAACAAAAAAAATATTGAAGAATGATGACAAATATATGAATGAGTGGAAATTTAAACCTAGTTCATACATAGGTATACCACATAAATTAAAAAACATAATTGCTTCTACAAATTTTGTCAATGTCTCCTTTCACACGGCATAACAGAACTACTACGTGAGTACATCTTTGTACACAATATTCTTAGTAATTCCCCAATAAAAAAAGTGCTAGCTCAGCAAAGATGCCTACTGTATGACGAACACTCCATCTATCAATGGAAAGTGAAATAACTGAAGTATGAGCTCTTTCAAATTTATAAAAACCCATCATTTACATTATAGGATGACAAATCAATTGATTGTAAGATAATGCCTAGAACACGGTGAGAAGCCAAGCAACATAGCTACTTATCAATAGCTTCGTAAATAATTGAAGGCTTAAAATGCCAAAGAACAGGAATGCCTAGAAGGTGCCGCTTCCTGACCAAAATTATCCCTTAATAATCTTGCAGGACCTTACAATGAACTGAGCACAAATTTGGAGTACGGAATTGGCCATGATTGTAACGTACATATATTGGACTGAATGTACATGGTATACTACAAAAAATAATGTGAATGATACAAACTACTCTGTTTTGGTGTCCCAGTCATTTTAAATAAGTAAAAATTACTGATTACGCAACCAATTACAAATGTTCAACTAATAAAACCAATGTCCGATTGAAGAATTCAACTCGGCTGAACAAAATGAACAAAAGGGTAATTAATAGAGGGGGATTTGTGGACCAGAAATTCTAACAGTATTGTACATGAATGAGAAAATTAGACCATATATACATTTTCTCACAACCATAAACTTATAAAACTTAACCATATTGTAGTCAGTCATGTACAACCTTTCAGACAAATTGTTGGTTTTAACGCCCTCTCCTGTTCTTGGATAAATCAAGAAAGGACGGTTGTTTAACAAAGTCCAGTAGCCTCTTTATTAAGGCGAACTCCTTCTATCAACGCCATAAAGATTTGTTTCTTCTGATCACAGGGAGGAAGATTAATCCAGTCCCTCTCCTGCCTTCTTCTACAACTGAAAGGTTGCAGAGTTTGTGACGTTGGTTACAGTGGTACTCTTCAATGATCTGCAACTAAAGGTATAGTATGCTCTGAACTGAAATACAACTTCATGGACCAGCCTCTCTTCTCCCTTCCCCTTTCCTACTGTAAAGAAATAAAGAACTGAAAAAACACCACTTCGTAAGATTCCCTAACCATGTGTTCATCCACCCAAATGCTATCTTTCAGAAAAGCATACATCTAATCCAAAAATGAGTCCCACTGTTTACACTAAACACATAACTCCCTGTAAGCAGAAAAATGAGCGCTATGCCATCTAATTAACTGAACTGGTAAATCCCCTGAACAAACTGAAGCGAATTACGAAGCTAACAAACTAATAGAGTAGAGCATACTACTTGATGCCTCTGATCCTGATACAGCAAAGAAGAAAAGCTTATCTTTATTCTTTGAGTGTTGGACTTGGAATGTCTCTACTTAAGAATGCATTTAGCCATCTTGATCATGTTGCTCTTCTTACCTTGCCCCAAATCATGCCATACTAAAACCTGACATAGATCACAATGCAAAAACAGTCTGAATATTGAATAGTGCATCGGGTACAGTCTGAGAGGATGGAATACAAGGAATTTCATGAAGGATAAACTACAAATTTCTGCAAAGAATAGGTTAAAGAGGCTAAATCCTTTGTTGAAGAGGTACTTTGCAGATCCACGACTGATTTGTTTGTAAATATTTGTGAGAGACCATGGTTTCAACCACACAAATGTATGAATCTCATAGACATCTCTTCTCCAAAAAAAACGAACAATTCTTGGATCCAATGGGAGATACACGGAACTTACAGAGGGATGAGCATTGTTGGGAACGGACATAGTGGTTCGAGGTAGTTGGCACCAGGGCCACCAGGAACGATTAGCTCGCCACCGGCAAAATTCCGCGTGCCTGCAACACCCAGTCCGGCTCATGGTTGTTCTGCCACTGGTAGCCTCCATGGGCAGCACGGCTATCGTCTCCGTCTCCAACGGCCTACACGGCCAGATCTAGATGGGGAGAAACCCAGGCAAGCTTGAAGGAAATCCAATTTATTAAGCGGAGGTGCCCCCAATCAAATCAACTCCGGCAGCCACCGGGAAAGTGAGGGGAGGGGCTGACGGCGAAGAATTTGGGAGGGGGTTCTCGATGGTTCGGTTTCTTTCGCGAGAGAAAAAGATTACTCGTCAGCGCCGCATGTGTTTCGGACAACTTCTCCAGAATACATCTCATGTGCGGGGTGTTTAAGTGGCTCGTGGGCAACTCACAGCCATAGATTCTAGATTCGACGATGCATACGGTACGAAGGCAGGCACACCATCACCACCAACTCGCTCTTTTATAGGAGTACTAGCAAGATGCCCGTGCGCTGCACGGAACATCAAGATGCATTTGTATGAGTAGTTTATCTTGTAAGAGAAAAGGATGAACGAGGAAAAGCCTTATTTGCAAATGTGGATAGGGGTGTGGGTATCTTTTTGCAAAATTGCCATAATTTCCTTCCTATCCGTCAGATATAAATCGGACGGCCTATATTGTAGGATGGCAGGCACACCATCATCACCAACTCTGTTTTTTATAAGAGTAGATAGATATAGATGTCCAAAATTTAGGTTGTGGTTGCCCCCTGAGTTTATTTTATACTGTAGTTTGTTAGTATAAAATAGACATGAGACATAATAGCTCTAGAAAACAGTAAACTATGCAAGTACAAGAACTGAGTAAGCGAAACTGAATTATGATAATCCACCTTATAATTTTAAACATGGCCCAAGCATAGTCTTTGTGTTCGGGTATAATACAAGTCTTATAATTGGCAAGCATAGTCTTTGTGTTCGGGTATAATACAAGTCTTATAATTGGCAGAATAGGACTTCTCTTGCCTTATCTTCACGAGAAACTTCTTGACCTTAAAGGCATGTACACTATATGCTTGAGCGGCGTTAATTTAAACTCCAATCATGAAGAAAAATTACCTTAAAGGCATGTACACTATATGCTTGAGCGGCGTTAATTTAAACTCCAATCATGAAGAAAAATCTGAATGAGACGTCATTATAAGATGCAGTTTTATGATTTAAAGTTCACAAGGATGCGGTTTCTTGTTCCTCCAATACAGTAAATTTTAGTACGCACATTATGAGCCCTAAACGTGAGAATGCTTTGGAACAACTTATGAGTTAATTTTGCAATTCTATGATAACAGGACCTGGTTTATATGAGAAGATGCTCCTTTTAAGGCAGATAATAATCTTCTTCAATCTGTAGAGATATAGTTCAAAAAATTTGGCAGCTAATGTGTTCTCTATAGGTAACACAAAAAAGGTGTGAGCAGTCGTATTTTGCTGCAAATATTTACATAAATGCAAACTTACACATGTTACTATGTTTCTCACTACTCCCTCCGTTTCTAAATATAAGCCCTTTTAGAGATTTCAATACGTACTACATACGGATAGATAGACATATTTTAAAGTGTAGATTCATTCTTGCTCCGTATGTTGTCCATATTGAAATCTCTAAAAGGACTTATATTTAGGAACGGAGGGAGTAGAAGCTAATTCAACATGGACAGAAGTAATAATCTTAATCATAGTCATGAACAGCCATATTTTGCTGCAAAATGTTTCCGTAAATTCAAACTTACACATGTTACTATGTTTCTCACTAGAAGCTAATTCAAAATATTTCTATATGACGGAAGTAATTATCTTAATCATAGAGCCCTTAGTAAATATAATTTTTTGATATGTACAACATCTACGTATTTTCAAATGCAAAACTGAAGCAAATTGTAACTTCAATTCAACTCATATGGAAGCAAGACACTAAGACAGTGCCATAGTCCATATGCTCCATCTCTAGTTAAATTCCATGATGCTATGTTGAAGACGTTAATGGCTGCATTCTCATCTTTGTTTGTAAGATTATAAACACTAACCTCTAGCCCAGGTTCGTCTGGTGAACATGTAATAAGCAACAGTGTGATAACAGGGGCTAGAGATGAACAGTTTAGGCTTGTTCGCCGTTCGGGTTCCATAGGTGGTCTGGCTCCGCCACTGGCTGGGAAGCTGCCTCAAGCCCTCAACGCAATATTTCCTGGCTTGATGTCACATTTCTTGTTACTCCAAATCAGTGAACTGGACCCAAAGTACCTCCAAACATCATATTTAATCATATTGACTGCAAGTATATAGTCTCCACAATACAGAACAAAGTTGAGATCATGAAATTATTTTCCATCATAATCAAGCTTGGTCAGAGAGCGCCAACTGTTCACCTTGAAAGAGCAAATGACACCTGTTAGGATCGAAAAGTATGTGAATCAAGTGTTCACAGCATGGTTAGGCACTCAGTTCAATACAACTCCTTCCAGGTTCCTTGACTAAACCTTTCTTGCTTAGTAGCATCCTATAGGTTGTCGCCTTCTTCCAATTCCCCAAACAACTGAGCATATTAGACATTAAGACACAGTGACCAGAATCTTGAGGGTCCAGGTTAAGTAATTCCTCTGATACTGAATCAATCGAAGAATCGGCACAATGAGAACTGCATGCACTTACTATAGGAGCCAAAACCTGATTCTGTAACTGAACAGGGATCTTCTTAAAGAACTCCTTAGCGATACTAATTTGACCAGACTTACATAGCAAATCAGTTATGCACATATAGTGCTCAATAGATGGTTCAATACCATATTCCTCTGTCATGCTGCGAAAACATCGAAGGCCTTCATCTATTAAACCAGAATAATTGCATGCTGTTAACAGATGGGTAAAGACAATGGCATCTGGTTGAACACCTTCCTTTTGCATCTCGCTGAAAAGGACGAGAGCTTCACTGCCTTCTCCGTTGCAAGCATATCCATTAATCATGGCACTCCAGATGGGTAAGTCTCTACTGGTAATGGCAACCACATCAAATATTTTCCTAGCCAGCTCAACGCTCCCACATTTGCAGTACGTGTCTATCAGTCCGGTAGCGACTCGCAGGTGTGACTGCAGTCCGATTGCTACCACATGCTCCTCAACCTTCCTCGCCTGCTTAGCAGACCCCAAATCAGCACAGGCGGAAAGAACAGATGAAACTGTTGCCTCATTCGGCTGTACATCTGTGCGCAACATGCTGTCGAACATTGTCAACGCCTTGTCCGGACGGCCACCTTCAACACATCCATTTATCATCGAAGTCCACAGCACCACATTCTTATAGTGAACCGCATCGAAGACCTCCTGAGCAGCCTCAAGATCCCCACACTTGGCATACAAGTTAACCAATGATGACACAAGATCTTGCTCGGACTCAAAACCACTCTTGATCAGAAGAGCATGCACACCCTTGGCCACTAACAGGTTCCCTAGCAGAACAGTGGATGAGACAAGATTAAGAAGGGCGACCGAATCGAATCTGTACCCAGCACCCAGCATACGGTTGAGCAAAGCAAACACTTTGTTAAAGTCGCCCGTCTGCAAGAGTCCTGATGCCATTGCGCTCCAAGAAACTACAGACTTGTTGTGCATAGAGTCAAACAACAAGGACGCAGCATGCAGCTGGTCATCACGGACAAGCATAGTGAGCACCGAGTTGCAGACCGGCAAATCCTCGTCAAGGCCAGATTTGAGGCTATATCCATACACGGGCAAGCCAATATTTCTCGTGACCATGGAGTCAGAGCACCCAGACAGCAGGCCGACGAGCGTGCCCCCGCCGGGGCTCACCCCTAGGCCCCGCATCGCGTTGAACATGGCGACGGCCTCGTCGAGACGAGAGGCCTTGCTGTACGCGGTGACCATGCAGTTCCAGGACACGAGGGTCCGGCTGCTGGTGGGCATTTCGTCGAACAGGCGGCGCGCGTCGGGGAGGGACGCGCACTTGGCGTAGAAGTCGAGCAGCGAGGTGCGGACGAAGACGTCGCCGGCGGCGCCGGCGAGGAGGGCGTGCGCGTGGATGGAGCGGCCGAGGCGCGGGAGGCGGAGCGCGGCGCAGGACTTGGCGAGGGAAGGGAAGGTGGAGGCGTCACCGCCGCGCAGCCCCGCGGCGAGGAGCGAGGCGTAGTGCCGGAGGCAGAGAGTGTAGGACCCGGACGCGGCGGCGAGCTGGATCAGGCGGGTCCAGTGGCGGAGGGTGGCCGCCGGGGCCGGGGCGCTCATGCTGGGGCTCACCGACCGGGAGAAAGATTTTGATCAGCAATACGACCATTTTTTGTCATCAGGTTCGTGCGGTCAGTATCCAGCAGTATGCTTTCTAGGCCTTCTCTCCAACCGAATAGAGTAGAGTTTTTCTTAAACAAAAAAGATCATCAATGAATTTGCACTGAATTGAAAATGGAGATCATCCCTATTCTCTATCCACAAGACACAATGCATAGCAAGGATGAGTACTTCCACACAGAATTCATCAAATCATCATCGGACAGATCCCAAAAATGAATCAAATGTGATTGTTTTTTCAAGAGTATGCCTAAACGTACCATAACTTTACAAAAGGCAGAAAAACAATTACAAAAGAACTACAACTCGCTGCGAACAACGAGCACAACAAAAACACCACATCCGGGCAAGACCAAATACAACCACCTACGACCAAACAAAACTACAAGCAAAAGAGCCTGTCCTAAGTGAGAACAATACCACGTCACAACCAAAGCCGTGCACCTCCGAAGACCACCGACTCCCCCTGGACTTCGCTCGTCGACGCACCATCACCCTTGATGCCTAAGAAGAGGTGGCAGGTGAATGGAAAGACTTGATCAGAATCGAGGAAGACACCATCTTGGAGACACCGACGAAGGGTGGCCAGAGCTCAAAATAGGACCACGGCGAACACCGAAGGAGAACTAGAAGGAGCCAAGCCATGTCTCCAAACACGATGCTCCCAACAGAGGAGCTACATCGAGGACGCCGCCATCATGCCGATCCAACACCGAATCAAGGCTTTCGCCCGGAGACAACACCATCTCCGAACGGGCGAGGGAGAATGCAAGCACACCTCGACGACGCCTCCAAGGAGGGGGGCGACACCCATGGGCGAAATGCCGTGCAGATTTTCATCCGATTGTTGCACCTCACCACACCGCGAAGGAATTGGGCAGCACTATCCAAATAGCCTCGCACCGCTGCCACCATAGCACCTCACCGTCGTAGCCGCAACACCTCTCCAATCGAACATAGTAGATTTTTTTTTTAAAAAAATCAACAATGAATTTGTACTGAACTGAAAATGGATAATTGATCATCCATATTCTGTATTCACAAGACACAGCGCATAGCGAGGATGAGTACTTCCACAGAGAATTCATCAAACTTCGGACGATGATTCCGAAGATGAATCAAAGGTGATTGTTGAGGCACTCGAAGAGAAGGAGGGATGACAAAACGTTCATAACTTTAAGGGTTACATCAGAGGATATAGTTCTCGATGACGTTGGGAAGGGGTCACATTTAACTCTACAAAGACTACTTTGCAACTAATCCGACCTTTCATGAACATATGTTTAGGCATAGCTTCTGGATAGCTAAGCATGCCTTCAAGTGTCTTGTGGGGGGTAAAAACCATGATGATTACTTCAAGTAGAAGAGTGATTGCATTGGGCTACTTGGGTTTTTCTCTTTTCGTAAATGCATTACCGCTATCAGGATACTTCAATATGGTTCACTAACTGATTCTATAGATGAATACATTCATATGTGTGAGAGCACATGTCTTGAAGCAATGGTAAGACTTAGCATCAAACTATTGAAGGTATTCTGTTAAGAATACTTGAGATCACCAAATGCTTAGGACATAACCTAACTTTTGGCACTTGCAAGTGCAAGAGGGTTTCCCAGGATGTTTGGATGCATCAATTGCATTTTTTTGAAAAGGAGGATTTCCCCCGGCCTCTACATCTAGATGATACATAAAACCATTTCATTAATTATTCATAAAGACCTTACAAAGTAGTACACCAGGTAGTCTGAAGCCAGCATCTTAGCAACAAATGTCGCTACTCTTATCCACTTGATGAAAGGGTGCCGATAGTCCGAGCCTAATACTAAACAGGCATCGCAACAGAGCCTAACATCTAAAGCCGGAGGCCCCAACCGAGACAGATACTGGGCTTGGGTACAAACCGGTCTGATGCACTCTCATGTGTCGTCGCCGCCGTCTTCCACCAATCCATCTTCAGAGTCAAAACTAATGCACCAGCTGTGCCAGGCCTCTCTGCCATCGACGCCACCATGATGCCAAACAACATCCTCCTCCTACGCAAGTCCATCTCTACACATCGGACGCCGAATCTCCACTGCGCCATGCCGCCGAGATGTGCCGCCATCAATAAGAAAGATGAAGCACCACTCCACCAAATAAGTTGTCCATTGGTCCCTCGAGCCCGTGTACACCTCCAAGAATGACGCCCTCAAGGGGGGAACAACACCAGAGCGTCGCCGTCATCCTATCTATTGATCTAGGGTTTCCCCCGGAGGTAGCAGATATAGATCTGGAGCTTTTCCACGGCGATGCCTTCAAGAAGGTAACGACACAAAAGAGTGCCACCATCGCCAATCTTGGCAACAAGCCAAGAACAAGGTTTTCACCCAGATCCGCTCGACGAATCTCCATCACGCATCGTGTGCATGGACCACCGCCGATCTCTGCCGCCGCAGAGCGAGCAAGACACTCTGGCCAGAGGGCCAACCACGCCCGCGGCCGGCCAGTCCACCAAATCCCTCCATGCCGCCAATGATGCGAGGTGGCGCAACGTCGAGGCCAGGTGCGGTAGCTCCCGCCCCCCGGAGGCTTGAATCCAGGGGCACACTTTCGCTCGCCGAGGTGCCCCGTGCCACCCTCACGTGCGAGTAGGAGAGACTCCTCCGCTACCACCATCAGCCACCCAGGCTTAGCCCAGCAACTTCCTCTAGTGGCGGCGGAGTGGAGGGATGGGAGGGGGAGTGCCCGACGGCTAATATTGGGGCCCCTCAACCGCCAGCGCGGGAGGCGACGAAGGGGAGAGGAAGGAAGGAAGTAGCATGTTGCGGCGGCGGCACTAGGTTAGGTCGCTATTAGCCTAGTCTAGAGCACATGTTTGGGGAGGTTAAGTTAGAGGATCTGAGCACTCCAGATGCATCAATTGCATGCATGGGAAATTTAGAAAAGCTGCTCATATGCTTTGGAAGGAAAAATTCAGTGCCATACTAAAGAGTCCACCATGATCCTTTATTCTGTGGCTTCATATGACATGTTGATTTGACACTCTTTCTTTGGGATGTCAGGGCCTCACAACGACATCAACACTCCAGCGCCCCTGCGGAGCTTTATTGGGGCAAAGCCGTGTCGTGGCCCGCCCACCAACGCACATAGGTAGCAAGGCTGGCTAGCTTAAATTAGTTGTTGGATGTATTCCGTCGTCGGAAGCATGAAACACATGCAGGTGACACTTAGATTGTATGGTGACATGTACGTGTTAAAAGTGCATGTTAGTATGTTAGACATATATTTATGCTTGTAATTTGCAGCTACACATGACCTCGCCCCCTTGTTTTTTGTTCTTAGCTCCGCCTCTGCTTCAGGGGTCACCATTGTTTGCAAAACTTCATGAAGGAAATGCTCTGGAGTGCAACTATAGAGTCAATGTCAACAACTATACCATGAGGTACTACCTTATTGATGGTATATATTCTCAATGAGCTACAATTGTGAAGACAATCTGCAATTCTCAAGGCAACAAAATATCTATTTGCCTAGATGAGAGAAGTTTGAGGAAAGATGTGGAGAGAGCATTTGGAGTGTCCAATCTCTTTGGTCTATTTTTGGGAATGATAGACATTATGCGAGGTCATGAGTACTTGTGTCATCATTCACATCATGATGATCGAGGATGAGTGTGATCAAGCTAAAAATCTTGACTCTGACTATGTTGGAGAGCTTACGACCTAGTACAAGAACCGACTGAACTTGAAGATTTTCTTGAGATGCATCTGAAAATTCATGATAGTTAAATGCATCAAACAACTTCTTAATGATATAGTGAAACACGTGTGCGCATGTCATGGAAACCGGTAAGAAAAACTAGGATCTTTAGAAAGTGCAAACTATTTATTTTAAAATTACAAATTGATTTTTCTATGAATTGTTTGCTGTGGATTATTTATCATGCAATTATGATTGCAAAAATTAATGAAGTAGTGTAGAATTGAATTGAAAATAGAGGTTTGGATATTTGGGTTTGAATAAATTGGAGATGCTCTTGGGTGTCATGATAGAATTGTCCAACCTAGTTTATAAGAAAGGAGGATGAACCTTGAAGATGCCTTAATCACAACCTTGAAGAGATGGCAGAAATAGTATATCTTTTTGAAGACTACCCGACACAACTGACGTAGAATTACCCACATATGTATTCCCACCCTCATTGTCAGAATAGTCTCTAGTTTTCTAAGTTAACTTCTCTAAAGCTCACTTCCTTTGTGACCATGCTCATCAGTACTGGCTCTCTTGGAAGAAGGGTATAACCTACCTGACCCAACAAATATAAAGTGTTTTTTTTAAAATGGGAGGTCCCACAAGAACTTTATCCACCTCATAGAAAAAATCATAAAAATTGTCGCCCAAGACACCTTCAGCAACAAGCGAAATCCTTTTCACATTAACACACACGAGAAGAACTCTAGCATATTCAAGTTTGTACACAGTAGCTCCATCCACCTCCAATGTAACTCCCACTAACGACCCAATGTAAGCTAAATTTGCATCACATATCTTATCAAAGGGAATATTACACATTTTAACCCAAGGTTACTATAAAGATTTTTTTGGAACCAACATTATAAGTCCAAGAGGGAGACTGAACACAACTTTGTCATTCTGCATAGGCAACCTCTTAGCAATGAAACAAACCTACTCAACCTCCTGAGGATTAGAAAAGAGCATAGTAAGTTGAGTGGGGCTAATCGTTCTTGACCATTAAACTCCTATTCAATCTCCCTAGAAGAAGCACATCCCTCAACAACATATACAACAACGCTACTCACACCTTCCTTAACCTGCTTCACAGTACTCACACCTTCTTTTCTTTGGTTTCTGGCTTTGTTTGAACCTTGAACTCGTTGTGTTTTCAGATGTTGTGGTGTTGCTTTATAATCTAAAGCGGGGGTAAACCCCTTTTCGCCAATACTCGCATGAGGGAAATAAAAAAAACAAGTCTAGGAGTCTGAAATCCACAAACAGAAGCAACACTCTCCCAAGGAAGAATCACGTTACAAATATGAGAAATGTGTCCTAATCGCTTGCAATGCTCACATCTAATAGCAGGACATGCAGCAGTAAAATGTCCACTGATATGGCAGTTGAGATAGAGCAAGTAACCCCTTTCTCAAGATTTGAAAATTTATGAGGATTGGACGGTGCCTGGAAGGGCTTCTCATTGTTGATGCTGGTTTTTGTCTTGGCCGCCCTAGCCACCACATCCCAGTGATCTCCCGAGCCCACATGGGGCGGGGGGGGGGGGTCTCACTTTGCCAAAACTTTACCGTCTCGACCTGGGAACCCACGACCACTCCCTGAAAATGACCGCTGGCACCGCCACAATCACCCATCTCTCACTCCTAGATCTGGATCAAAGATGGAACCACTTGCGCGAAAGAAAGTGGATCACCCTAAACTTCCCTCCTCCGCCATCCAAAGGAATCATATGGCTGAGGTGAGGAAACCCTAGCTTGTACCCAAAAGTGGCCAAAGAGGGAGGTGAGATCTGCGGGAGAAGAGGAATGAAAAACAGTAGGGCAAGGTGCACTTATTTGTACAGGATTGCCCCCCCCCCCCCGAACCACCAAAATGGGTAGGACCTAAACTCCAGAGCCGCCATGGGTGGTAGATGGAGCCCCATGACCAGAGACAAACGTGCCCGAACCATGTCCAGGAATGCCTGCTACCTCTTGAGCACTTGTGTTGGTTTTCCCTTGAAGAGGAAAGGGTGGTGCAGCAAAGTAGCGTAAGTATTTCCCTCAGTTTTTGAGAACCAAGGTATCAATCCAGTAGGAGGCCACGCACGAGTCCCTCGTACCTACACAAACAAATAAATCCTCGCAACCAATGCGATAAGGGGTTGTCAATCCCTACACAGTCACTTACAAGAGTGAGATCTGATAGATATGATAAGATAATATTTATGGTATTTTTATGATAAAGATGCAAAGTAAAATAAAAGGCAATAAAAATAACTAAGTATTGGAAGATTAATATAATGGAAGATAGACCCGGGGGCCATAGGTTTCACTAGTGGCTTCTCTCGAGAGCATAAGAGTTCACGGCGGGTAAACAAATTACTGTTGAGCAATTGACAAAATTGAGCATAATTATGAGAATATCTAGGTATGATCATGTATATAGGCATCACGTCCGAGACAAGTAGACCGACTCCTGCCTGCATCTACTACTATTACTCCACACATCGACCGCTATCCAGCATGCATCTAGAGTATTAAGTTCAAGAGAACAGAGTAACGCTTTAAGCAAGATGACATGATGTAGAGGGATAAACTCATGCAATATGATGAAAACCCCATCTTGTTATCCTCAATGGCAACAATACAATACATGCCTTGCGGCCCCTACTGTCACTGGGAAAGGACACCGCAAGATTGAACCCAAAGCTAAGCACTTCTCCCATTGCAAGAAAGATCAATCTAGTAGGACAAACCAAACTGATAATTCGAAGAGACTTGCAAACATAACCAATCATACATAAAAGAATTCAGAGAAGATTCAAATATTTTTCATAGATAAACTTGATCATAAACCCACAATTCATCGGTCTCAACAAACACACCACAAAAGAAGATTACATCGAATAGATCTCCACAAGAGAGGGGGAGAACTTTGTATTGAGATCCAAAAAGAGAGAAGAAGACATGTAGCTAATAACTATGGACCCGTAGGTCTGAGGTAAACTACTCACACTTCATTGGAAGGGCTATGGTGTTGATGTAGAAGCCCTTCGTGACCGATGCCCCCTCCGGCGGAGCTCCAGAACAGGCCCCAAGATGGGATCTCGTGGATACAGAAAGTTACGCCGGTGGAATTAGGGTTTTGGCTCCGTATCTGGTAGTTTGGGGGTACGTAGGTATATATAGGAGGAAGGATTACGTCGGTGGAGCAACAGGGGGGCCACGAGGGTGGAGGGCGCACCCAGGGGGGTAGGCACGCCCCCTACCTCATGGCCTCCTGGTTGATGTCTTGACGTAGGGTCCAAGTCCTCTGGATCATGTTCGTTCCAAAAATCACATCCCCGAAGGTTTCATTCCGTTTGGACTCCGTTTGATATTCTTTTTCTGTGAAACCCTAAAATAGTTAAAAAAACAGCAATTCTGGGCTGGGCCTCCGGTTAATAGGTTAGTCCCAAAAATAATATAAAAGTGTATAATAAAGCCCAATAATGTCCAAAACAGAATATAATATAGCATGGAACAATCAAAAATTATAGATACGTTGGAGACGTATCAAGCATCCCCAAGCTTAATTCCTGCTCGTCCTCGAGTAGGTAAATGATAAAAACAGAATTTTTGATGTGGAATGCTACTTGGCATAATTTCAATGTAATTCTCTTAATTGTGGTATGAATATTCAGATCTGAAAGATTCAAGACAAATGTTTAATATTGACATAGAAATTATAATACTTCAAGCATACTAACTAAGCAATTATGTCTCTTCAAAATAACATGGCCAAAGAAAGTTATCCCTACAAAATCATATAGTCTGGCTATGCTCCATCTTCACCACACAAAGTATTCAAATCATGCACAACCCCAATGACAAGCCAAGCAATTGTTTCATACTTTTAATGTTCTCAAACTTTTTCAATCTTCACGCAATACATGAGCGTGAGCCATGGATATAGCACTATAGGCGGAATAGAATGGTGGTTGTGGAGAAAACAAAAAGGAAGAAGATAGTCTCACATCAACTAGGCGTATCAACGGGCTATGGAGATGCCCATCAATAGATATCAATGTGTGAGTAGGGATTGCCATGCAACGGATGCACTAGAGCTATAAATATATGAAAGCTCAACAAAAAGAAACTAAGTGGGTGTGCACCCAACTTGCTTGCTCACAAAGACCTAGGGCATTTTGAGGAAGCCCATCATTGGAATATACAAGCCAAGTTCTATAATGAAAAATTCCCACTAGTATATGAAAGTGATAACATAGGAGACTCTCTATTATGAAGATCATGGTGCTACTTTGAAGCACAAGTGTGGAAAAAAGGATAGTAGTATTGCCCTTTTTTTGGGCCTTCCCCTTTTTTATTCTTTGGCCTTTCTATTTTTTTGGGACAATACTCTATGAATGATGATCATCACACTTCTATTTATTTACAACTCAATGATTACAACTCGATACTAGAACAAAGTATGACTCTATATGAATGCCTCCGACGGTGTACCGGGATAGCAATGATGCATGAGTGAGTTATATGAAAGAATTATGAACGGTGGCTTTGCCACAACTAGAATGTCAACTACAAGATCATGCAAAGCAATATGACAATGATGGAGCGTGTCATGATAAACGGAGCAGTGGAAAGTTGCATGGCAATATATCTTGGAATGACTATGGAAATGCCATGATAGGTAGGTATGGTGGCTGTTTTGAGGAAGGTATATGGTGGGTGTATGATACCGGCGAAAGGTGTGCGGTATTAGAGAGGCTAGCAATGGTGGAAGGGTGAGAGTGCGTATAATCCATGGACTCAACATTAGTCATAAAGAACTCACATACTTATTGCAAAAATCTATTAGTTATCGAAGCAAAGTATTACGTGCATGCTCCTAGGGGGATAGATTGGTAGGAAAAGACCATCGCTCGTCCCCGACCGCCACTCATAAGGAGGACAATCAATAAATACATCATGCTCCAACTTCTTAACATAACGGTTCACCATACATGCATGCTACGGGAATCACAAACTTCAACACAAGCATTTCTCAAATTCAAAACTACTCAACTAGCACGACTCTAATATCACCATCTCCATATCTCAAAACAATTATCAAGTTTCAAACTTCTCATAGTATTCAACACTCATAAGAAAATTCTATTTATTCAATCTTGAATGCCTCAAATAATTAAAGCAAATTACCATGCTGTTTTTTAGGACTCTCAAAATAATCTAAGTGAAGCATGAGAGAACAATGGTTTCTATAAAACAAATCCACCGACATGCTCTAAAAGATATAAGTGAAGCACTAGAGCAAAAACTATATAACTCAAAAGATATAAGTGAAGCACATAGAGTATTCTAATAATTTCCGAATCATGTGTGTCTCTCTCAAAAAGGTGTGTGCAGTAAGGATGATTGTGGAAAACTAACAAATAAAGACTCAAATAATACAAGACGCTCCAAGGAAAACACATATCATGTGGTAAATAAAAATATAGCTCCAAGTAAAGTTACCGATAGAAGTAGACGAAAGAGGGGATGCCTTCCGGGGCATCCACAAGCTTTGGCTTTTAGGTGTCCTTAGATTATCTTGGGTGTGCCATGGGCATCCCCAAGCTTAGGCTCTTTCCACTCCTTGTTCCATAATCCATCAAATCTTTACCCAAAACTTGAAAACTTCACAACACAAAACTTAAAGTAGAAAATCTCGTGAGCTCCATTAGCGAAAGAAAACAAAACACCACTTCAAGGTACTGTAATGAACTCATTCTTTATTTATATTGGTGTTAAACCTACTGTATTACAACTTCTCTATGGTTTATAAACTATTTTACTAGCCATAGATTCATCAAAATAAGCAAACAACACACGAAAAACAGAATCTGTCAAAAACAGAACAGTCTGTAGTAATCTGTAGCTAATGCAAGATATGGAACCCCAAAAATTCTAAAATAAATTACTGGACGTGAGGAATTTATCTATTAATCATCTTCAAAAAGAATTAACTAAATATCACTTTCCAAATAAAAATGGCAGAATTTCTCGTGAGCGCTAAAGTTTCTGTTTTTTACAGCAAGGTTAACAAGACTTACCCCAAGTCTTCCCAACGGTTCTACTTGGAACAAACACTAATTAAACACAAAAAACACGACCAAAACAGAGGCTAGATAAATTATTTATTACTAAACAGGAGCAAAAATCAAGGAATAAAAATAAAATTGGGTTTCCTCCCAACAAGCGCTATCGTTTAACGCCCCTAGCTAGGCATAAAAAGCAAGGATAGATCTAGGTGTTGCCATCTTTGGTAGGCAATCCATAAGTTGCTCTCATAATAGATTCATAAGGTAATTTAATTTTCTTTCTAGGGAAGTGTTCCATGCCTTTCCTTAACGGAAATTGGAATCTAATATTCCCCTCCTTGATATCAATAATTGCACCAATCGTTCTAAGGAACGTGTCGTGGTTTTGTCACGGCAGATGTCCTAGAGAAAGGACTTAGTCGTGGAGCCATCACGACGGGTTAGCTTGAAGGGGTTAAAGCGGACACAGGGACGCAAGAGAGTTTATACTAGTTCGGCCCCTTCGATGAAGGTAAAAGCCTACGTCTAGTTGTGATGGAATTGATGGGGTTTCGATGACTAGGGAGCAAACAAGCTTCACCTATGTCTCTAGTTGTTGTCTGTCCTCCTTGAACCGCCGCCAGGTCGTCCCCTTATATACACGGTGACGCCGGTCGGTTCACAGAATCCCAACACCGGTCGATATTCGTATCCGGGTTGGTCTCTCCTTATTCCTAACTTACAATACAAGTTTATACACAAATACCGGTTTACAGCTACAAGTCTTAAACCGACTACGGGCCTTAAGCCCTCATCCGTCTTCCTGGGCTTTAGCACTCTTGAACTACTGATGAAGTTAACCCGGCCCAGATAGGCCGGTTTACGCCCAGCAGTAATATCCCCAACATTAGGCCCCAGATTGATTTGGACAGGTTCATGTCAATCCTTTAACAAAAACTTCATCTTCAACATCTTCTCATACATTGGTAAACCGCCATGATGTCATCTTCTCTGATTGCTGTAAACCGGAGTGACATCACCTGTCATAACGAAGCTATCCATTATGCTTCTTTGTTTAATAGATCTGCAGAAATCGAGGCGACAGCTCCGTTTCGTGGCCCCTTGATTGTCGCGCCTGACACATGTCCTTTTGCCTTATAAATAGGACCGAAGGGTCATTTCTTTTCTCCCCTTCGTGCCTTTCTTCTTCGTCTTCCTCGCGTCGCCAGCCTCGAAGCTCCGCCGCCGTCGTCGACCTTTGCCTCAACCTTGGCCGCTGCATCAACCTGGGCGCACCAGAGCATCGCGGCAACCTTCCGCGTCTTCCTCAGCTCCGGTAAATCTTCTATCCTTTCCCCCACAGATCTGCTCTAGGGTTTCACAGTTCTTCAGTGTTCATCGTCTGCCTCTTGCTCATATGATAGATCTTTAGATGAATCCGTAAATCTTTATTCTTGCAATGGTAGTTGTTTAACCTTCGCCTTCACTTACGCATCTCAAAACCATAGATCCATATGTACGTTTTGCTCATTGATTCGGTACTGCTCCTTTTGGACCTCTGAATATTTATCTCTTTTCTGAACTTGCTTCAGATCCATCGCTGTAGAGAAATCTTATGAAATCTGTTTCTATAAACTTACTCATCTGCTTCAATGTTTAGACCAGGCGGTTTAACATTGTAGAAAAAATTGCCAAACCAGTATATACCATTAGTCCCCTTGTTGAACCGCCAGATGTTGTTGCTTCATAAAACTCCGGTTCAGATAGATTTGTCTCCGGTTTAACATTGCACATACCAATGTACCTTGATCAATGCATTTTTGAACCGGGATCTTCTACCTTGTAGATTTCATCATGGCCAAGCAAGTATATGAGTGCAATTGGGTTCCTTCTCGCGTCACAGAGGCTCAGCTGGACGATTTAGTCCTAATCGGCGCTTTAGGCAGCAAAGATACCATCCATTGGAGGGCTCCTGGCAAAGAATGTCCCCCCACACCTCAAGAAGGAGAGGTCGTTGTTTTCGTAGATCACTTAGCCCGGGGCTTTAAGCCGCCCGGTTCTAAATTTTACCGGGATGTTTTAGCCGATTTCCAACTCCATCCACAAGACACTGGCCCCAACTCTGTTACAAATATGTGTCACTTCCAAGTGCTCTGTGAGGCGTTCTTTCAAGAGGAGCCCACAGTGGAATTGTTCAGAGACCTTTTCCATCTAAACCGCCGTACTGAGTTTACTGACGGCTCCAATACGGAGTTGGGTGGCGTGGCGATCCAGAAAAGGAAAGAGGTCACATACCCTCACGCCAAACTGCACAGCCACCCCAAAGAGTGGAATCAGACATGGTTCTATTGCAAAGACACCTCCCCTGCCGGTGAGAATCCCTTGCCTGGCTTTCGTCCGGAGCGGCTCAGCAATACACACCCTTTTCCGCAAAGATTGACTACCCAGGAGAGAAGCAAATATGCTCCTCAACTGTCGAAGCTCAGAGCCTTTATGGCCAACGGTTTAACATGGGTTGATCTCGCTCGCTGTTGGATATCATGGAGCATACTGCCCCTTAGTCAGCGCTCCGGTTTGATGTGCGAGTACACTGGCAGTGTTGATGACCCACTGCGACATTCCAAAATCCAGCTCACCGATGAAGAAATCACAGAGGCTGTGAATAAGATGCTGAATGAACCGGAACACATCTGTGCTAAAAACGGCCTGCTTCCCTTCTGTGCCACCAACAAACCGCCAGCTGTAAGACTTTGATTTTTCTTTTTGCTGAATCTGTTATTGATATATCTGGTCATTGTTTAATATCAGTGTCTGTGTAATCAGGGCAATGATCCGTTTTGGAGCAAGAAACTGCCGCAGGAGAAACCAGAAAAACCAGACAAAACGGAAAGAGCAACCCGGCAAAAGACTAAAGCTATGAAGAAGACTGCCCACAGGAAAAGAACCACCGCATCCTCTAATCCGGCCCCTGATGATGATGTGGATAATCCGGACCTTGAGGTAGAACTTGACTCACTTGGCTTATTTTTCATGCATCTTATTGATGATGATATTTGTCAGGATGATGCCGAAGCCAGCCACGTTGATGCTGCAGAGGTAATTATTCTCTCTTCCAATTCAGAACCTTTGCCTTCACTAAAAATCCGTCAGGCAAACCGGAAAGTTAAATTTTCTCATCCTCTTGCTTATTTGGATCCCAAATTTCTTATGAAGACCCAACAGCACGAAGCTCGTCGCACAACTCGGCACAGCGGCCAGGTAGTTACCTCCGCCGGTTTACCGAACAGTCCGGTTCGGAAACGCCGTTCAGAGGTCTCTAATTTGCTTGTCAGTGCTTGTCCTAAAGCGGGCTGCTTTCGTCAACCTCTTAATTCATCTGACTCCGATTACCAGGTTACTTCCCACTCATTTTCTGGCGAATCATCGGCTACTCAGCTGCCACCGCTCAAAACGGTGCTTGGGTAAGCTATACTTATCATAACATTTGCAGCATATCACCTTAGAACATATGCTGTATTTGATTTTATTATTCCTTTCAGGGCCAAACCTAGGCCAAGCAAGAAGGCTCGCCTAGACAAAGCGGCCGAAGAAGATGCCGTCCTTGAACCGGGCAAGACACCAGATCTTGAAACGGCTATTCCTGAGGATATACCCAATGATCCACCGCAGCAAGACGACGATCTTATTGCTGAAGAGAGACCTACTGATGCCTCAGGTCCTGTCAATCAACCCACAAGCTCCATCTGGATTGAGAAATCCACCGGTCCAGCAAAGCCTACTGACAAGCCAACAGCCCTAGTGCAAACCGGCGATACCAAGGACGATGAGGTTGTCATTACTGGCACTGGCCATATCGAGCCAAGCAATCCTGTTGCTTTGTCCA
This sequence comes from Triticum urartu, assembly GCF_056163025.1. Classification (NCBI taxonomy): domain Eukaryota; kingdom Viridiplantae; phylum Streptophyta; class Magnoliopsida; order Poales; family Poaceae; genus Triticum; species Triticum urartu. The sequence continues at coordinate 37,659,852 of NC_141877.1, read as the reverse complement.
AGCATTCTGCCAAGGAAGAATTTGCTGCCTTTGGCAAAGGCAAGTGGAATGCTGATCTGGCGACTTACGCTGCTCTGAACGCCCAAGATATCCATTCCGGCTACCTGAACCGGCTGTATACCAGTCGTGACTATGAAGCCGGTCTGGTTAATATGATGAAAGATAAATGTGAGGTAACTTCCATATGCTCTTTCCTGCTTGTATGCTTCAATTCTTGCTGACTCTCCTAGCCCCCAAGGGCCGGTTTGTAATCTTCTTTCAAATCGGGACTTACTAATATAAATCTTAATGCTTTGAAATTTGCTGATGTAGCCCCCAAGGGCCGGTTCAACTTAATGTAGTTAAACTGGTACTTTAAGTAATTGAGATTGCCGCATCAGAATATATACGAGCAAATAGCCATTAGCCCCCAAGTGCCAAGTTGAATACTTGTATTGATCTTGGGACTTTGTAAGCAATTGAAAGATGAAGATCGAATATGCATTAGCCCCCAAGTGCCAAGTGCATAACTTGTTATGTGGTTGGTACTTCAATCCTTGTACCGTTTTGTTGAAGCATATAACTGTCTGCATGCAGGCTGAGCTGAATACGAAAGAAAGCCAAGTCCCCGATCTCCAAGAAAACCTAAAAACTCAACAAGCTGAAACCTCCAAAGCAAAAGAGGAATTAGCCAGCGCTTTAAGCGCCATGGAACAGCTTAAGGAGAGCTTCAAGAAGAAGCGGGCAGATTGGGCCACTGAAAAGTCCGCTTTAATCAAACGAGCAGAGGATGCCGAGGCTGCACTAAAACCGGTGGCAGATGAACTGACCAGCATAAAGCGACACGTGCATGCCATGACCACTGCTATCTTTGGTAAGCCAGTTTGACTTCTGAATTGACTCGGCCTTCTTACAGAGCTACCGGTTTAACCCTTTACGATATTTCAGGGACACACATTGGTCACTTGGGGTCAGATGTGCAGAAGAAATTGAAAGCCGCCTATACGTTGGTCGAACAACTGTACACTGGTGCACAGCAGATCATCTGTACCGCATCCCATAACAAACCGGCGCCCACTTTGATCCAAGACACTCTGATGAAACTGTCGGTGCTTCCTGCCCGGGTTGAAGAGCTGAAGAAATCTGCTGCTCGAACCGGTGTGATCAATGCCTTAATCCGGGCCAAAGCCTGGGTGCCAGATTTTGATCCTATTGAAGTGGCTCAGGGCTATCCCAGCTTGAAGGAAGACGGGTCAGAGTTTGGTGAAGCGGATCTGCAAGCAATAAACCGGGAGGTGCGTCCGCTAGCTTGTCAATTGGCTGAAGAAGCAGACTTGTCTCATTATCAAGCCCAATATGACAAGCAGAACAAGCGAATAGCTGCACCAATTCATGAATCGGAAAATCTTATCCCTCCAATCCGTAAGCATACCTACGCTCCCGATATTGACCCGTCATTGTTGATCCATGATGAAGCTGTTTTTCAAGCATTAAAGGGAATCGACTGGACAACTGTTGATTTCCAGCCGCTGGGTAGAGAAACTGAGCTGAAGCGGCGCAGGATGACCCACAACCATCAGGCCAGGCTGGTGACCAAGCTTGAACCGGAAGCCGGTTTAAAACTGCTTCTCCTTTGCAAAAAAATAAACAATGATCTTATTGTGGGCACTGTGTTGCCTTGTAATAGGCTAGCTGATACTTTTGATGTTGATATGCCTTCGTGCATAATTTGCTCTTCCTTTGGGTGATGAACTTGCCAAAGTACTTTCTTCAATAAAAAATCTTCAAGTGCCACCGCGGTTGTACCGTCAGGCGGAATATGATGTCTGCATACATGAAATCAAAACATCCGAATTTTTTTAAGTATATGACCAAATTTTTGAGATACATAATACCTGCCATCATTGAACGTGAAGTTGGCTCGGCCAATCTTGAAGCGGAGTTTTATAAACCCACACTGTTGGAGGAGATATCAGCTCCCATATATATATGACGCCGGTTTACCATGTAAACCGTACCGGGTTATAATAAACCCGTGTTACTCCATAAGAGGATGTTAACAAAAAAGATCAAACCGGGCAAATAGTCTCCGGATTGAAGTGAACCGTGTTCCTTCAATTGACAGTACGAACCGGTTGAAAACTTTGTCGGTTTAAAGAACGCAATAAAAAGAAAGAAGTATCTTGCAAAGAAAAGTGTGAAGCAAATGCAATGACAAAACCGTTTGCAAAAAAGGTTTATTTGAGCTGATCAGATGGCGTTACCATGGCCGAACACGACCAAGCTCCCGTTAGGTGTAACTATGGTTCTAGTCAGCCAGGTCCCCAAATGAAACCGTGGCATTTATGCCGATCAAGTGGCATGGCAATGGTTCGGGTTCGACCAAGCCCCCAAGTGATTCTGTGGCCTTAGGCCGATCAAGAGGCATGAGTGGTTCAGACGTGACCAAGTCCCCAAGTGATCTGGTGGCTCTCGCCTATCAAGAGGTATGGTATTGGTTTGGACACGACCAAACCCCCAAGTGATATAACATGATGCTTTTAAAAAGCTAACTCAAGGGGTAAACCGGAGGCCGCTTTAGAACAACTCCGTGTAACCACACATGATGTAAAAGAACAGATACCCCGCTTTAGCTGAGGTTCCGGTTTATTATATTTAATCATAATATATACATCGTCGTAATATGTACATAAGTAGAGCCAATGGCTCAGGTATAGTAAGGCCGAAGATGAGCTATGTTCCACGGCCTGTTGGTCTCCTCTCCTGATGTACGTGAGTCCTTATGTTCTCGAATATCGATCAGATAGTATGACCCGTTGTGCAGATTCTTGCTGATCATGAAAGGCCCCTCCCAAGGTGGGGATAGCCTATGCATATCAGTCTGATCTTGGATGAGCCGAAGCACCAAATCTCCCTCCCGAAAGGTTCTGGTTCTGACTCGGCGACTGTGATAACGATGAAGATCCTGTTGGTAAATCGCCGATCGGGCGGCTGCTATGTCACGCTCTTCATCCAACTGGTCCAAAGCATCTTGCCGTGCTGTCTCGTTGTCCGCTTCAATATAAGCCGTCACACGAGGTGAATCATGATGACTATCACTGGGGAGAACCGCCTCCGCTCCATAAACCATGAAAAACGGTGTGTATCCTGTTGATCTGTTGGGTGTTGTATTGATGCTCCATAACACAGATGGTAATTCTTCTACCCAACAACCCGGCATTCTCTGCAAAGGAACCATGAGCCAGGGCTTGATGCCTCTCAAGATCTCTTGATTAGCTCTTTCTGCTTGACCATTGGACTGTGGGTGTGCCACTGATGAAACGTCGAGCCGGATGTGCTCCCGTTCGCAGAACTCCTTCATGGCACCTTTGGAAAAATTGGTACCATTATCTGTGATGATACTGTGTGGAAAGCCAAACCGGAAAATCACTTTTTTAATGAACTGAACTGCCGTGGCCGCATCACACTTGCTAACAGGTTCTGCCTCCACCCACTTTGTAAACTTGTCAACCGCCACCAGGAGGTGGGTCTTCTTATCTTTGGACCTTTTGAAAGGCCCAACCATATCCAGCCCCCAAGTCGCAAACGGTCAAGTAATTGGAATCATTCTCAATTCTTGAGCCAGTACATGAGCACGTCTTGAAAACTTTTGGCAACCATCACATCATCTGACCAGATCCTCCACATCAGCATGAGCAGTTAACCAATAGAAGCCACGGCGAAACACTTTAGCCACCAGAGATTTTGAACCGGCGTGGTGACCACAATCTCCTTCGTGGATCTCACGCAAAATTTCACGGCCTTCTTCAGGAGACACACAGCGTTGAAATGCTCCTGACACACTGCAATGATGCAACTCGCCGTTGATAATAGTCATGGACTTGGATCGCCGAATTATCTGTCGGGCCAGAGTCTCATCCTCTGGTAACTCGCCCCGGTTCTTGTATGCCAGGTAAGGAAGCGTCCAATCCGGAATAACATGAAGAGCTACCACCAATTGAGCCTCCGAATCAGGAATAGCCAAATCCGCTTCACCAGGGATCTTGAGCGACGGGTTGTGCAGCACATCCAGAAAAACATTGGGCGGGACCGGTTTGCGCTGAGAGCCCAGCCGGCTTAAAGCGTCCGCCGCTTCATTTTTCCGCCGGTCCACGTGGTCCACCTGATAGCCTTTAAAATGACCTGCAACAATATCCACCTCATGACGATATGCTGCCATGAGTGGGTCCTTGGAGTCCCAAGTGTCGGACACTTGCTGAGCCACGAGGTCCGAGTCACCGAAACACTTAACTCGACTTAGATTCATCTCCTTAGCCATCCGGAGACCATGGAGCAAGGCTTCATACTCAGCTGCATTGTTAGTACAAGGGAACATTAAATGGAGAACGTAACAAAACTTATCACCTCGTGGGGAAGTTAATACGACTCCAGCCCCCGAGCCTTCCAATTGCCTGGATCCATCAAAATGGATGGTCCAATATGTGTGATCCGACTTTTCTTCAGGTGCTTGCATTTCCGTCCAATCATTGATAAAATCAACAAGTGCTTGAGACTTAACCGCCGTCCGAGGCACATACTTCAAATCGTGCGGCCCAAGCTCTATAGCCCACTTGGCAATCCGGCCAGTTGCTTCCCGGTTCTGGATGATATCCCCCAAAGGAGCAGAACTGACCACCGTAATTGGATGCCCTTGGAAGTATTGTTTAAGCTTCCGTCTTGCCATAAAAACTCCATACACCAGCTTCTGCTAATGCGGATACCTTTGCTTGGACTCAATGAGTACCTCGCTGATATAATAGACCGGACGTTGAACCGGATGCTCCTTACCTGCCTCCTTTCGCTCCACCACAATAGCCACGCTGACCGCCCGAGCATTAGCAGCAACATATAGCAGTAACGGCTCCTTGTCAATGGGAGCGGCGAGCACATGCGGATTGGCCAATTGCCGCTTTAAGTCCTCAAACGCTTCATCAGCAGCAGAACTCCAGACAAACTGATTCGTCTTCTTCAACATCTGATACAAAGGGATTGCCTTCTCACCAAGACGACTGATAAACCGGCTTAACGCGGCAATCCAGCCTGCCAGGCGTTGAACATCATTGATACACTTCGGTTTAGCCAGGGAGGTGATGGCTGTGATCTTCTCCGGATTAGCCTCAATTCCCCTATTGGACACCAGAAAGTCCAATAACTTGCCCGCCGGTACACCAAAGACGCACTTGTCCGGATTAAGCATCATCTTGTATCTCCTCAGGTTATCAAAGGTTTCCTTCAAATCACCAATCAAAGTCTCCTTCTCCATGGATTTAACCACGATATCATCCACGTAAGCATGTACATTACGGCCAATCTGTTTGTGTAGACAATTTTGCACACAACGTTGATAAGTTGCCTGGGCACTCTTGAGCCCGAAGGGCATAGACACATAGCAGAAGGCTCCAAAGGGAGTTATGAATGCCGTCTTCTCCTGGTCCTTAAACTGCCATTTTGATATGATGATAGCCAGAATATGCATACAAAAAACTTAAACGCTCACAACCCGCCGTAGCATCAATACTTTGATCAATACGGGGGAGGGCAAAAGGATCTGCAGGACAAGCTTTATTAAGATCTGTGTAATCCACACATATGCGCCAGGTGCCGTTTTTCTTAAGGACCAGCACCGGATTGGCAAGCCACTCAGGGTGAAAAACTTCAACAATAAAGCCAGCTGCTAAGAGCCTGGCTACCTCTTCTACAATTGCCTTGCGTCTTTCTTCGTTAAACCGGCGGAGGAACTGTTTCACCGGTTTGTATTTAGGATCCACATTGAGAGTGTGCTCAGCGAGTTGCCTCGGTACACCTGGCATGTCAGAGGGCTTCCATGCAAAAATGTCCCGATTCTCATGGATGAACTCGATGAGCGCGCTTTCCTATTTCGGATCCAAATTAGCACTGATGCTGAACTGCTTGGACGAATCGCCCGGTACAAAGTCAACAAGCTTAGTTTCTGCTGCCGATTTGAACTTCAGGGCCGGATCATGCCCCGTAGTTGGCTTCTTTAATGGAGTCATGTCCGCCGGATCAACATTGTCCTTATAATACTTCAGCTCCTCGGTGGCACAAACCGACTCTGCATAGGCCGCATCTCCTTCCTTGCACTCCAAAGCGATTTTGCGGCTTCCGTGAACCGTTATTGTCCCCTTGTGACCCGGCATCTTGAGCTGCAAATACACATAACAGGGCCGTGCCATAAACTTGACGTAGGCCGGTCGCCCAAACAGGGCGTGATATGGACTTTGGATTTTCACCACTTCAAATGTCAATGTCTCCGACCCGGAATCATGATCATCCCCAAAGGCCACTTCCAGAGCTATCTTACCAACAGGATATGCTGATCTGCCAGGTACTACACCGTGGAACACCGTATTAGACGGTTTGAGATTTTTATCTGTTAGTCCCATACGACGGAGGTCTCATAGTACAAGATATTAATGCTGATCCCTCCATCCATGAGCACCTTGGTGAACTTGTAACCTCCCACCTGAGGCGCCCCCATCAGAGCCAACTGACCCAGATTATCAACCTGGGGAGGGTGATCCCCTCTGCTCCATATGATTGGCTGTTCAGACCAACGTAGATAATGGGGTATGGCCGGTTCAACAGAGTTGACCGCCCGCCTCTGAACCTTCCGGTCTCGCTTGTCCAAGCTAGTGGTGAAGACATAGTACTGCCCACTACTCAACTGCTTTGGGTTGCTCTGGTAACCTGACTGTTGCTGCTGTTGGTTGTAACCACCCTGGTTGTTCTGACTATTTTGACCATTATGTCCGCCCGGATTACCATTAAATCCTGAACCGGAATTTCCTCCACCGTAACCCGGCCCGGATCCTGAGCCACCACCGGAGCCGTGATCATACCGGAAAGCATTAGAATTCTTGAACTCCTGCATAATGAAGCAATCCTTCCAAAGGTCGTTTGCTGGCGCCTCCTTCGTCCCATGTCTTGGACGGGGCTGGCTTAGCAGATAGTTTAGGCGGTCCGGGTTAGGGTTGGGTGCCCCATTGTGATTTTTCGGTTTACCCTTGCGTCGCTGGCCATTGTCCTGCGTGTTGGTATTAGCCACAAAGTCCATGTTACCATCCGCTTTATGCTTGCCTCCACCACCATTGCCTGTCCAGTGATGCTGCTGACCTTTGGAGTTGTTGTTCCTCTTTCCCTTCCCTGTCTTGTCATCATCAGATTCGGGATCCTTGGTACTATCAGAATCAGCATATTTCACCAAAGCGGCCATGAGGGTCCCCATGTCAGTGCAATGACGCTTCATCCGTCCCAACTTCAGCTTTAGGGGCCCAAACCGGCAGTTGCCTTCTAGGGTTAATACTGCGGTGTCAGCGTTGATGAGGTCTGATGAGTGCAACACTTGTGAAACCCGGCGCACCCAATGAGTCGTTGACTCTCCTTCCTCCTGGACGCAGGCAGCTAAGTCCACTATCGACATAGGCTGTTTACATGTATCCTTGAAATTGCTGATAAACCGGGCTCGTAATTGGGCCCATGAACTGATAGAATTAGCCGGCAAGCTTTTTAACCAAGTACGGGCCGTTCCTTCAAGCATCATGGTGAAGTATTTCGCACACGCCGCGTCATCCACATCAAGCATCTCCATGGCCATCTCATAGCTCTCCACCCATGTCTCTGGAGGTTGATCCGCCGTGTAATTTGGTACCTTGCACGGGCCTTTGAAATCCTTGGGCAGGCGCACATTGCGTAAAGCGGGGATAAGGCAAGGCACCCCCAAAGAACTAGAAGTAACACCAGGTTCGATCGAGATAGTTGGACGAACCGGCGTGAGCTGCCGAGCCTAATGCTGTGCGACTAACTCGGCCTCCCTGCGCGCTCGGGCCCAGTCCACCACTTCCTGAGCGTTATCAGCACCGCCCGCCGGGTTGTTGCCACGGGGTGCTCCATGTCATTCATTACTCGACACTGCCGGTTCATCCATATGTCTGCTATAGCTCCGGCTTGGATGGGGGGTCGAGTGGATCCGGTCGCGGCTGTACGAGTACGCCTCCTGTTGGACCAAAGCTGTCCTCAGAAGCTCCTTGACCCGTCGCGTCTCTACTGCCTGCGGCGAGTCACCTTCAATCGGAATGGCCTCCAGCCATGCAGCAGCGGCAACGAGATTGTCCATCGGGTTGGAGTAGTGACCCGGAGGTGTTAAAATAGCCTGAGGTATAGCGGTGTTTTGACGAGGCGGATCCATCTGACGAGGCTGAACCGGTGCACCGGTCCCAGGAGCTTCCGCCCGGTTTCCCTCCAGCGGATTGCCGGTTCTTGCTCCTGGAGTGTTGAAAAGGTCTCTGGCCTCGAAAACTGGAGGCAAACGGGATCGGTGCTTCCTCCTCATGACTTCCTGCGACGCGCTCTGGTCCAACATGAGCCTGTAGGCCTGTGCGTCTAAAGCGGCCCGCTTTGTGGCCATCCTGGTGTCCTCAGCTGCCAGATCCGCCTTGGCCTGGGTGATCTGTTCCTTTATCTTTGCAATCTCCGCGTTGTGGACGTCCTGATCCGCCGGATTAGCTTCCGCCATAAGCACAGCCAATGCATCAAAGAGCTCTGATAGAACTTGAGGCGGCGGGCGCACAGGGCGTCCTGCCCCGGCAGCCGTCGCCGCTGCTGAACCGGAGGTTGTTGCCGCAGCGGTCGAAGAATGAAGCGCTGCTTGTGTGCCAGCCATGAATATTCCAACCCGGTTGGGCAGATCAGAGGGGTCCGGAATACTGTCGCCATCGGAACAGCCCCCAATCCGGCCGTCTTGTAGCTGATAAAGAGATTCGGTTTCTTCGGTCGATGACTCGTCATCGAAACAAACGACGGTTTCGCCGCGAGATTCCGATCCATCCTCATAACTTCCTCCATGGATGACTCCCACGAAGGCACGCTTTATGGCCGGTTTAACCCGGGCGGATCACGCACGCTGAGCCGTCTCGACGAGGTCGGTGCAGATGTCCGGCTCAGGGCCTGGTTCACCGATCTTGCCAATGAAAACGTGAATGCCACCAAAGGGGACCCGGTACCCATACTCAATTGAGCCGGCCTCGGGGCCCCAGCCTGCGTCGTCGATGTAGAGCTTGCCGCGACGACTCTTAGTCATCCGGCCTACAGCGTAGCCCTCGAGTCCTTTAAAGCGGCCCTCCAAGAACCTGAAACCATCGTGCGATAGCCCCACGGTGGGCGCCAACTGTGGTGGTTTTGTCACGGCAGATGTCCTAGAGAAAGGACTTAGTCATGGAGCCATCGCGGCGGGTTAGCTTGAAGGGGTTAAAGCGGACACAGGGACGCAAGAGAGTTTATACTAGTTCGGCCCCTTCGATGAAGGTAAAAGCCTACGTCTAGTTGTGATGGAATTGATGGGGTTTCGATGACAAGGGAGCAAACAAGCTTCGCCTATGTCTCGAGTTGTTGTCTGTCCTCCTTGAACCGCCACCGGGTCGTCCCCTTATATACACGGGTGACGCCCGTCGATTCACAGAGTCCCAACACCGGTCGATATTCGTATCCGGGTTGGTCTCTCCTTATTCCTAACTTACAATACAAGTTTATACACAAATACCGGTTTACAGCTACAAGTCTTAAACCGACTACGGGCCTTAAGCCCTCATCTGTCTTCCTGGGCTTTAGCACTCTTGAACTACTGATGAAGTTGACCCGGCCCAGATAGGTCGGTTTACGCCCAGCAGTAATATCCCCAACAGAACGGTCTACCAAGAATAATAGTACATGAAGGATTGCAATCTATGCCAAGAACAATAAAATCTACGGGCACATAATTCCTATTTGCAACAATAAGAACATCATTAATTCTTCCTACAGGTTTCTTAATAGTGGTCCGCAAGGTGCAAGTTTAAAGAGCAATCATCAAAATCACGGAAACCTAACAAATCACACAAAGTCTTTGGAATCGTGGGAACACTAGCACCCAAATCACACAAAGCATAGCATTCATGATCTTTAATTTTAATTTTAATAGTATGTTCCCACTCATCATAAAGTTTTCTAGGGATAGAAACTTCCAACTCAAGTTTTTCTTCATAAGATTGCATAAAAGCATCAACGATATGTTTAGTAAAAGCTTTATTTTGACTATAAGCATGAGGAGAATTTAGCATGGATTGCAACAAGGAAATACAATCTACCAAAGAGAAATTGTCATAATTAAATTCCTTGAAATCCAAAATAGTGGGTTCATCAATATTTAAAGTTTTGACTTCTTCAATCCCACTTTTAACAATTTTAGCATCAAGATCTAAAGACTCCGAATTTTTAGAACGCCGTCTAGGTAAAGGTGGATCATATTCAGTCCCATCATTATCAAGATTAATATTGCAAAACAAAGATTTAATAGGGGACACATCAATAACTTTTAGATCTTCATCTTTATTATCATGGAAACTAGAAGAACACACTTTTATAAAGCAATCTTTCTTAGCACGCATCCTAGCGGTTCTTTCTTTGCACTCATCAATGGAAATTCTCATGGCTTTGAGAGACTCATTGATATCATGCTTAGGTGGAATAGATCTAAGTTTCAAAGAATCAACATCATGAGAAATTCTATCAACGTTCCTAGCCAACTCATCAATCTTAAGCAATTTTTCTTCAATCAAAGCATTGAAATTCTTTTGCGAAGTCATAAATTCTTTAATATTAGATTCAAAATCAGAGGGCATCTTATTATAATTTCCATAAGAATTGTTGTAGGAATTACCATAGTTATTAGAGGAATTACTAGGATACGGCCTAGGGTTAAAGTTTCCTCTATATGCGTTGTTACCAAAATTATTCCTTCCAACAAAATTCACATCCATAGATTCGTTATTATTCTCAATCGAAGTAGACAAAGGCATATCATTAGGATCAGAAGAAACACTTTTATTAGCAAATAATTTCATAAGTTCATCCATCTTTCCACTCAAAACATTAATTTCTTCTATCGCATGCACTTTCTTATTAGTAGATCTTTTAGTGTGCCATTGAGAATAATTAACCATAATATTATCTAGGAGTTTAGTAGATTCTCCTAAAGTGATTTCCATAAAAGTGCCTCCCGCGGTCGAATCTAAAAGATTTCCAGAAGCAAAATTCAATCCGGCATAAAAATTCTGTATAATCATCCACAAATTCAAACCATGCGTAGGGAAATTACGTATCATTAATTTCATCCTCTCCCAAGCTTGTGCAACATGTTCATGATCAAGTTGCTTAAAATTCATAATATTGTTTCTAAGAGAGATGATCTTGGCGGGAGGAAAATACTTAGAGATAAAAGCATCTTTGCACTTATTCCACGAATCAATACTATTTTTAGGCAAAGACGAAAACCAAGCTTTAGCATGATCTCTAAGCGAAAAAGGAAATAGCTTAAATTTAACAATATGATTATCCACACCTTTCTTCTTTTGCATATCACACAAATCAACGAAGCTATTTAGATGGGTAGCGGCATCTTCACTAGGAAGGCCCGGAAAACGGATCTTTCATGACAAGATTCAGCAAGGCATCATTAATTTCACAAGATTCAGCATTGGTAAGAGGAGCAATCAGAGTGCTAATAAAATCATTGTTGTTGGTATTGGTAAATTCACACAATTTAGTGTTATCTTGAGCCATCATGACAAGCAAGCAATCCAACACACAAGCAAACGAGGAACAGGCAAAAAGAGGCAAATAGAGAAAGAGAGGGAGGATAGAGAGAGAGGGCGAATAAAACGGCAAGGGTGAAGTGGGGAAGAGGAAAACGAGAGGAAAATGGCAAATAATGTAATGCGGGAGATAAGGGTTGTGATGGGTACTTGGTATGTTGACTTTTGCGTAGACCTCCTCGGCAACGACGCCAGAAATCCTTCTTGCTACCTCTTGAGCACTTGCGTTGGTTTTCCCTTGAAGAGGAAAGGGTGGTGCAGCAAAGTAGCATAAGTATTTCCATCAGTTTTTGAGAACCAAGGTATCAATCCAGTAGGAGGCCACGCACGAGTCCCTCGTACCTACACAAACAAATAAATACTCGCAACCAACGCGATAAGGGGTTGTCAATCCCTACACGGTCACTTACGAGAGTGAGATCTGATAGATATGATAAGATAATATTTTTTTGGTATTTTTATGATAAAGATGCAAAGTAAAATAAAAGGCAATAAAAATAACTAAGTATTGGAAGATTAATATGATGGAAGATAGACCCGGGGGCCATAGGTTTCACTAGTGGCTTCTCTCGAGAGCATAAGTATTCACGGCGGGTAAACAAATTACTGTTGAGCAATTGACATAATTGAGCATAATTATGAGAATATCTAGGTATGATCATGTATATAGGCATCACGCCCGAGACAAGTAGACCGACTCCTACCCGCATCTACTACTATTACTCCACACATCGACCGCTATCCAGCATGCATCTAGAGTATTAAGTTCAAGAGAACAGAGTAACGCTTTAAGCAAGATGACATGATGTAGAGGGATAAACTCATGCAATATGATGAAAACCCCATCTTGTTTTCCTCGATGGCAACAATACAATACGTGCCTTGCTGCCCCTACTGTCACTGGGAAAGGACATCGCAAGATTGAACCCAAAGCTAAGCACTTCTCCCATTGCAAGAAAGATCAATCTAGTAGGCCAAACCAAACTGATAATTCGAAGAGACTTGCAAAGATAACCAATCATACATAAAAGAATTCAGAGAAGATTTAAATATTGTTCATAGATAAACTTGATCATAAACCCACAATTCATCGATCTCAACAAACACACCGCAAAAGAAGATTACATCGAATAGATCTCCACAAGAGAGGGGGAGAACTTTGTATTGAGATCCAAAAAGAGAGAAGAAGCCATCTAGCTAATAACTATGGACCCGTAGGTCTGAGGTAAACTACTCACACTTCATTGGAAGGGTTGTGGTGTTGATGTAGAAGCCCTCCGTGATCGATGCCCCCGCCGGCGGAGCTCCGGAACAGGCCCAAGATGGGATCTCGTGGATACAGAAAGTTACAGTGGTGGAATTAGGGTTTTGGCTCTGTATCTGGTAGTTTGGGGGTACGTAGGTATATATAGGAGGAAGGAGTACGTCGGTGGAGCAACAGGGGCCCACGAGGATGGAGGGCGCACCCAGTGGGGTAGGCGCGCCCCCTACCTCGTGTCCTCCTGGTTGATGTCTTGACGTAGGGTCGAAGTCCTCTGGATCATGTTCGTTCCGAAAATCACGTTCCCGAAGGTTTCATTCCGTTTGGACTCCGTTTGATATTTTTTTTCTGCGAAACCCTAAAATAGGCAAAACAACAACAATTCTGGGTTGGGCCTCCGGTTAATAGGTTAGTCCCAAAAATAATATAAAAGTGTATAATAAAGCCCAATAATGTCCAAAACAGAATATAATATAGCATGTAACAATAAAAAATTATAGATACGTTGGAGACGTATCAATGCCCGCTGAAGGAAATATGCCCTAGAGGTAATAATAAAGTTGTTATATTATATTATATTTCCTTATTCATGATAAAGTTTTATTATTCATGCTAGAATTGTATTGATCGGAAACTTAAATACATGTGTGAATACATAAACAAATACCTTGTCCCTAGTAAGCCTCTACTAGACTAGCTCATTGATCAAAGATGGTTAAGGTTTCCTAACCATAGACATGTGTTGTCATTCGATAACGGGATCACATCATTAGGAGAATGATGTGATGGACAAGACCCATCCATTAGCTTACCATAACGATCATTCAGTTTATTGCTATTGCTTTCTTCATGTCAAATACATATTCCTTCGACTATGAGATTATGCAACTCCTGGATACCGGAGGAATACCTTGTGTTCTATCAAACGTCACAACGTAACTGGGTGATCATAAAGATGCTCTATATGTATCTCTGAAGGTGTTTGTTGGGTTGGCATAGATCGAGATTAGGATTTGTCACTCAGAGTATCAGAGAGGTATCTTTGGGCCCTCTCGGTAATACACATCATAAGCTTGCAAGCAAATGCCTAAGGAGTTAGTCACAAGGTGATGTATTACAGAACGAGTAAAGGGACTTGCCGGTAACGAGATTGAACTAGGTATGCACTGACGATTGAATCTTAGGCAAGTAACATACCAATGGACAAAGGGAATTACGTATGTTGTCATAACAGTTCGACCGATAAAGATCTTCGTAGAATATGTAGGAGCCAATATGGGTTGATACATCTCCAACGTATTTATAATTTTTTATTGTTCCATGCTATTATATTATAATTCTTCGATGTTTTACAATCATTTTGTAGTCATTTTATATCATTTTTTGGTACTAACCTATTGACATAGTGCCAAGTGCCAGTTGCTGTTTTTTTGCATGTTTTTTACATCGCAGGAAATCAATACCAAACGAAGTCCGAAGCAATGAAACTTTTTGTGGATTTCTTTGGACCAGAAGACATACAATGGGCCGGAGAAGCACCTGGGGGGGGGGGGTGCTCCGAGGGGAGCACAACCCACCAGGGCGCGCTGCTACCTCTTGAGCATGCGTTGGTTTTCCCTTGAAGAGGAAAGGGTGATGCAGCAAAGTAGCGTAAGTATTTTGCTTAGTTTTTGAGAACCAAGGTATCAATCCATTAGGAGACTACACGCAAGTCGCCTAGTACCTGCACAAACAATAAAGAACCTTGCAACCAACGCGATAAAGGGGTTGTCAATCCCTTCACGGCCACTTGCAAAAGTGAGATTTGATAAAGACAATAAGATATCTATTTTTGGTATTTTTGTTGTATATATTGGAAAATAAAGATTGCAAAATAAATAGTAAACTAGAATTATAGATCGGAAACTTATATGATGTAAAGTAGACCCGGGGGCCATAGGTTTCACTAGTGGCTTCTCTCATGATAGCATAATTACGGTGGGTGAACAAATTACTGCCGAGCAATTGATAGAAAAGCGCGTAGTTATGATGATATCTAAGGCAATGATCATAAATATAGGCATCACGTCCATGTCAAGTAGACCGAAACGATTCTGCATCGACTACTATTACTCCACACATCGACCGCTATCCAGCATGCATCTAGGTATTAAGTTCATAAGAACAAAGTAACACATTAGGCAAGATGACATGATGTAGAGGGATAAACTCAAGCAATATGATATAAATCCCATGTTTTTATCCTCGATGGCAACAATACAATACATGCCTTGCTGCCCCTGCTGTCACTGGGAAAGGACACCGCAAGATTGAACCCAAAGCTAAGCACTTCTCCCATTGCAAGAAAAATCAATCTAGTAGGCCAAACTAAACCGATAATTCGAAGAGACTTGCAAAGATATCAAATCATGCATATAAGAATTCAGAGAAGAACCAAATAATATTCATAGATAATCAAATTCATAAACCCACAATTCATCGGATCTCGGCAAACACACCGCAAAAGAGTATTACATTGAATAGATCTCCAAGAACATCGAGGAGAACTTTGTATTGAGAACCGAAGAGAGAGAAGAAGCCATCTAGCTAATAACTATGGACCCGAAGGTCTGTGGTAAACTACTCACACATCATCAGAGAGGCTATGGTGTTGATGTAGAAGCCCTCCGTGATCGAATCCCCCTCCGGCAGATCGTCGGAAAAGGCCCTAGATGGGATCTCACGGGTATAGAAGGTTGCAGCGCTGGAAAAGTGGTTTTGTGGATCTCCTAGATGTTTTTAGGGTACATGGGTATATATAGGCGAAAGAAGTACGTTAGTGGAGCTCTATGGGGCCCACGAGGGTGGGGGGTGCGCCTACCCCCCTGGGCGCACCCCCTGCCTCGTGGAAGCTTCACAAACTTCTAGACTTGTACTCCAAGTCTCCTGGGTTGCGTTTGTTCCAAGAATGATCCTCGCGAAGGTTTCGTTCCGTTTGATATTCCTTTTCTGCGAAACACTGAAATAGGCAAAAAACAACAATTTGCACTGGGCCTTCGGTTAATAGGGTAGTCCCAAAAATAATATAAATTGCATATTAATGCCCATTAAACATCCAAAATAGATAATATAATAGCATGGAACAACAAAAAATTATAGATACGTTGGAGACGTATCAAGTATCCTCAAGCTTAATTCCTGCTCGTCCTCGAGTAGGTAAATGATAAAAACAGAATTTTGGATGTGGAATGCTACCTAACATAATTTTCAATGTAATTCTCTTTATTGTGGCATGAATATTCAGATCCAAACGATTCAAGACAAAACTTTAATATTGACATAAAAACAATAATACTTCAAGCATACTAACCAAGCAATTATGTCTTCTCAAAATAACATAGCCAAAGAAAGCTCATCCCTACAAAATCATATAGTTTGGCTATGCTTCATTTTCGTCACACAAAATGCTCCCATCATGCACAACCCCGATGACAAGCCAAGCAATTGTTTCAAACTTTAGTATTCTCAACCTTTTTCAACTTTCACGCAATACATGAGCGCGAGCCATGGACATAGCACTATGGGTGGAATAGAATATGATGATGGAGGTTGTGTGGAGAAGACAAAAAAGGAGAAAGTCTCACATTGACGCAGTGCTACCTCTTGAGCATGTGTTGGTTTTCCCTTGAAGAGGAAAGGGTGATGCAGCAAAGTAGCATAAGTATTTCCCTTAGTTTTTGAGAACCAAGGTATCAATCCAGTAGGAGACTACACGCAAGTCGCCTAGTACCCGCACAAACAAATAAGAACCTTGCAACCAACGCGATAAAGGGGTTGTCAATCCCTTCACGGTCACTTGCAAAAGTGAGATCTGATAAATATAATAAGATAAATATTTTTGGTATTTTTGTTGTATAGATTGGAAAATAAACGGTGACATGAATGGCTAGTTGATGGAAACTTATATGATGTAAAGTAGACCCCGGGGGCCATAGGTTTCACTAGTGGCTTCTCTCAAGATAGCATATATTAGGGTGGGTGAACAAATTACTGTCGATCAATTGATAGAAAAGCACATAGTTATGATGATATCTAGGCATGATCATGAACATAGGCATCACGTCCGTGTCAAGTAGACCGAAATGATTCTGTATCTACTACTATTACTCCACACATCGACCGCTATCCAACATGCATCTAGATGATTAAGTTCATAAGAACAGAGTAACGCATTAGGCAAGATGACATGATGTAGAGGGATAAAGTCAAGCAATATGATATAAACCCCATCTTTTTATCCTCGATGGCAATAATACAATGCGTGCCTTGCCGCCCCTGCTGTCACTAGGAAAGGACACCACAAGATTGAACCCAAAGCTAAGCACTTCTCCCATTGCAAGGAAGATCAATCTAGTAGGCCAAACCAAACTGATAATTCGAAGAGACTTGCAAAGATATCAAATCATGCATATAAGAATTCAGAGAAGAATCAAATATTGTTCATAGATAATCTTAACCATAAAACCACAATTCATCGGATCACGGTAAACACACCGCAAAAAGAACTACATCGAATAGATCTCCAAGAACATAGAGGAGAACTTTGTATTGAGATCCAAAGAGAGAGAAGAAGCCATCTAGCTAATAACTATGGACCCGAAGGTCCGTGGTAAACTACTCACACATCATCGGAGAGGCTATGGTGTTGATGTAGAAGCCCTCCGTGATCGAATCCCCTTCCGGCATATCGCCGGAAAAGGTCCCTAGATGGGATCTCACGGGTAGAGAAGGTTGCGGCGGTGGAAAAGTGGTTTTGTGGCTCCCATGGATGTTTTCAGGGTATAAGAGTATATATAGCTGAAGGAAGTAGGTCCGTGGAACTACAAGGGGCCCACGCGGGTGGGTGAGGGAGTCCTGGATTAGGGGGTATCCGGACAGCCGGATTATATCCTTTGGTCGGACTGTTGGACTATGAAGATACAAGATTGAAGACTTCGTACTGTGTCCGTATGTGACTCTCCTTGGCGTGGAAGGCAAGCTTGGCAATACGGATATGTAGATCTCCTTCCTTGTAACCGACTCTGTGTAACCCTTGCCCCCTCCGGTATCTATATAAACCGGAGGGTTTAGTCCGTAGGACCAACAACAACAATCATACCATAGGCTACCTTTTAGGGTTTAGCCTCTTCGATCTCGTGGTAGATCAACTCTTGTACTACTCATATTATCAAGAACAATCAAGTAGGACGTAGGGTATTACCTCCATCAAGAGGGCCCGAACCTGGGTAAACATCGTGTCCCCTGCCTCCTATTACCATCCGCCTTAGATGCATAGTTCAGGACCCCCTACCCGAGATCTGCCGGTTTTGACACTGACATTGGTGCTTTCATTGAGAGTTCCTCTGTGTCGTCATCATTAGGCTTGATGGCTCCTTCAATCATCGATAGCGATGCAGTCCAGGGTGAGACTTTTCTCCCCGGACAGATCTTTGTATTCGGCGGCTTCACACCGCAGGCCAACTCGCTTGGCCATCTGGAGAAGATCGAGAGTTATGCCCCTGGCCACCAGGTCAGGTTTGGAAGCTTAAACTACATGTCCGACATCCGCGAAGACTTGATCTTCGATGGATTCAAGCCCCTGCCGAGGGCGCCGCACGGTTATGATGAGCATGATTTAGCTCTACTATCGGACAATGTTCGGGAGATCGCACCAGCAACCGCTCCGACCCTCAATTCAGAGCCAATTGCGCCATCCATGGACAGGTGGATAGACCCAGCCACGGAGGCCGCATCCTCAGCGGCGATCGAGCCAAGTATCAACCTTACCCTTCACGGGAGCCGTGACACCTAACTGCCGGATTCTTCCCCGGCCATGGACTCCGAACCGCCTGCGCCCGTGCCTATCGAATCCGACTGGGCGCCGATCATGGAGTTCACCTCCGCGGATATCTTTCAGCACTCACCCTTTGGCGACATACTGAACTCATTAAGGTCTCTCTCCTTGTCAGGAGAGTCCTGGCCGAACTATGTCCGGCAGGATTGGGATGCGGATGACGAAGAAATTCGCCGCCCACCCACCACCCACTTAGTAGCCACTGTCGAAAATTTAACCGACATGCTTGACTTCGACTCCAAAGACATCAACGGTATGGACGATGATGCAGGAGACGAACAAGAACCACTGCCCACAGGGCACTGGACAGCCACCTCATCATATGATATATATGGTGGACACACCCAAAGAAGGCAATGGCGTTGGGACAGCGGAGGATGACCCCTCCAAGAAGCAACCCAAGCATCGACGTCAGCGGCGCCGATCTAAGTCTCGCCAAGGGAAAAGCGGTGATACCAGCACAGGAGATAATAGCACTCCGGACAGTGTCGAAGATGACGACAATCCCCTCCAGCAAGATTTAGAGCAGGAGGGTGGAGAAGCCAGCCCTCCCGAGAGAGCGGCAGATGGAGAGGTGGAGGATGATAATTACATGCCTCCCTCCGAAGACGAGGCAAGCCTCGACGATGACGAATTTGTTGTGCCCGAGGATCCCGTCGAGCAAGAGCGCTTCAAGCGCCGGCTTATAGCCACGGCAAACAGCCTTAAGAAAAAGCAACAGCAGCTTCAAGCTGATCAAGATTTGCTAGCTGACAGATGGACTGAAGTCCTTGCGGCCGAGGAATATGAACCCAAACGCCCCTCCAAGAGTTCCCAAAGCGCAGGTTGCTACCCCGACTAGAGGAGGAAGCATTAAAACCTACATCTCCAGCGTATGACGCGGCTGATCGGCCACCTCGTGGCCGCGACAGAGAGGCATTTCAGCCAAAAGCTTAGCCCGCACCCCGACGCCACTCAAATAAAAATGTCAAAGCACGGGGAAACGCGCTAGACCTGCGAGACGTATTGGAGGACAAAGCAAAACATGCAAGATCGATCTACGGATCACGAGGGCGCGCCACTACGCGAGACGATAACCGCACGCCGGATACAGTAAAAGTAAATCCGGCCGGGTCAAACACAGCGGACAAGATTCATTTGAGCTTCGTCGCGATATAGCCCAGTACAGAGGTGCCGCACACCCCCTATGCTTCACAGACGAAGTAATGGATCACCAAATCCCAGGAGGTTTCAAACTCGTAAACATCGAATCATACGACGGCACAACAGATCGTGCGGTATGGATCGAGGACTTCCTCCTGCACATCCACATGGCCCGCAGTGACGATCTACACGCCATCAAATACCTCCCACTCAAACTCAAAGGACCAGCTCGGCATTCGCTCAACAGCCTGCCAGCAGAATCCATTGGCTGTTGGGAAGATTTGGAAGCCGCATTCCTCGACAACTTCTAGGGAACTTATGTGCGACCACCAGATGCCGATGACTTGAGCCACATAATTCAGCAGCCAGAGGAATCGGCCAGGAAATTCTAGACACGGTTCCTAACAAAGAAAAATTAAATCGTCGACTGTCCGGATGCAGAGGCCCTAGCAGCTTTTAAGCACAACATCCGCGACGAGTGGCTCACCCGGCACCTTGGCCAGGAAAAGCCGAAATCTATGGCAGCCCTCACGACACTCATGACCCGCTTTTGCGCGGGAGAGGACAGCTGGCTGGCTCGAAGCAATAACATATCAAAGAACCATGGTACTTCAGATACCAAGGATAGAAATGGCAGGTCACGTCGCAACAAACACAAGCGCCGCATCAACAACAACAATACTGATGATACGACAGTCAATGCCGGATTCAGAGGCTCTAAACCCGGTCAGCGGAAAAAGCCATTCAAAAGAAGCACTCCGGGCCCGTCCAGTTTGGACCGTATACTCGATCGCTCATGCCAAATACACGGCACCCCCGACAAGCCAGCCAACCACACCAACAGGGAATATTGGGTGTTCAAGCAGGCTGGCAAGTTAAATGCCGAAAACAAAGATAAGGGGTTACATAGCGATGACGAGGAAGAGCCCCGGCCGCCGAACACTGGAGGACAGAAGAGGTTCCCCCCACAAGTGCGGACGATGAACATGATATACGCAACCCACATCCCCAAGAGGGAGCGGAAGTGTACGCTAAGGGACGTATATGCGTTGGAGCCAGTCGCCCCAAAGTTCAACCCATGGTCCTCATGTCCGATCACCTTCGATCGCAGGGACCACCCCACTAGTATCCGTCATGGTGGATTCGCCGCACTGGTCCTAGACCCAATCATCGACGGATTTCACCTCACTCGAGTCCTTATGGACGGCGGCAGCAGCCTAAACCTGCTTTATCGGGACACAGTGCGCAAAATGGGTATAGACCCTTCAAGGATCAAACCCACAAAAACAACCTTCAAAGGTGTCATACCAGGTGTAGAGGCCCATTGCACAGGCTCAGTCACACTGGAAGTGGTCTTCGGATCCCCGGATAACTTCTGAAGCAAGGAGTTAATCTTCGATATAGTCCCGTTCCGCAGTGGCTATCATGCACTGCTCGAGCGAACCGCATTATGCATACCTCAAGCTCAAGATGCCAGGACCTCGGGGGGTCATCACAGTCAATGGAAACACAGAGCGCTCTCTCCGCATGGAGGAGCACACTGCGACCCTCGCAGCAGAAGCACAAAGCAGCCTCTTAAGGCAATCCACCAGTTCGGCGATTAAACACCTAGACACCTTCAAGCGCGCCCGGAGTAATTGGCAACAAGACCGCCTGGCACGTTCCGAGCTCGCATAGCAATGCGGCCCCCACCCCAGTCCCAGCCAAATAGCGAAATCTGTGCCACGCATACATAATTACGCATTGAAAATACCATGGGCATAGGTGGGGAGGGGGGCACGACTACGACATGCCCCAAGACGCGGCTCAACCGCACTAGGGGCTTCCTGCTTTGTTATATTTCTCTCTTTCAGGACTTTACTCTCTGGAAACCCCGTCCGGCAGTACGATTGTCGGACACACGATGCAACAACCAAGGAGGCAGAAAGCTACGTCGCACCATGGAACTCCCAGGTGGTCTCTGATAACGAGTAAAATACCTTCTTTAAATACCATTCCTCAGCTTGCCCTTGGAGGGGACATGTCAAATAGTCCTACTTTTTGCTTATCACACTACTTGTATCATTCTGCTTCGACGCACCTTTTTGAATAAACAATGCATAGCACTAGACTATTACCGCATTCTCTATTCTTTTATATATATATATATATGTTCATTCATGACATTCAGCACCCGTACACTCTGGTACGGCCAATACGCCAGGGGCTTAAGCATACCCCATAATACGGCGTGAGAAGTCCGAACACTTTCGACAGTGCGGCACCCCGAACTTATAGCATTATATGCATCGAATCTGAATCATGTCTTGGGTCAATAGTTGGGTTTGCCCGGCTCCCATGTTTTGGTACCTTATGTTCCGCTATATCGGCTAAGGTAGCACTGGGAGAACTACTGCGATTGTGCCCCGGTTCATCTGGGCAAGCACCTCAGTAGAGAAAGCTAAAATTGACTGTCATGATAAGGCGAGAGCTGGTCGCTGTTCGAGAGGTCTCGAGTCCCTAAAGACTTATGCCGCTTAGGGCGAGGAGTCGGCTTTGTCTGGCTTAGGCGTGTATAGCGCCCCGAATTCGGCCTTCCGAATACTAGGGGCTTCGCCAAAATTTAAAATTGTAGACTTCTATGGCTAAGTGAGAGTGATAAAGCATTATAGTCCGATTGCCTTGTTCGTTGTGCTGAGCACCTCCCTCGAAGGACCCAACAATGGGAAAAAGAGTGCTCAGATTTATCCCGAACACCCCAGCACTCGTGGCATGGGGGCAGAAGCCGACGACTGGCCATCTGTCAGATTTGATAAACAGTCGCACAGAAGGTAAAAATTCAAACAAGCATTGCATAGCGCACATGAACAAGTTTTCATAATACAGGATCACACGAGCAAGTTCATTCAAAAATTACATCCTTTGCACACTCGTCTGACACAAGACGGGCACCCTTCAGGACACCCTCATAATACATATCAGGGTGGCGATGCTCCTTGCCCTGCGGCGGCCCCTCCTTCACCAGCTTCTTGGCGTCCATCTTGGCCCGGTGCACCTTCGCACGGGCAAAGGCCCGACGTGCACCTTCGATGCAGACGGACCGCTTTATGACTTCCAGCCGTGGGCAGGCATCCGCAAGCCGCCTCACCAGGCTGAAGTAGCTGTTGGGAAGGGAGTCGCCAGGCCACATCCGGACTATAAGGCCCCTCATGGCCTGTTCGGCTGCCTTGTGCAGCTCGACCAGTTGCTTCAGCTGGTCGCTCACAGGCATCGGGTGTTCGGTCCTAGTATACTGAGACCAAAACAACTTCTTCGTCGAGCTTCCCTCCTCGGCCCGATAGTACTTTGCAGCATCCGACACGCTGCGGGGCAAATCTGCGAATGCTCCTGGAGAGCTTCGGACTCGGGGCCTTTTAGGCTTCAGCCTTGGCATGCTTTGTGCTCTCGAGGGCCGCGGCAAGCTCGGACTCTCGCGTTTTCGAGTCAAGCTCCAAAGTCTCGTGCTTCTTCACAAGAGCCTGGAGCTCTTGCTGCACCTCGCCCACTCATGCCTCTTGTTTCTCCCGCTCGGTGCGCTCCTTGGCCGCTTTGCTTTTGGCCTCAGACAGTGCTTGCTTCAGGGTCGCCACTTCGGTCGTGGCCCTGGCACATCCATGACGATCTTGCCATTTTACAACCACATCTTTATATATATATAAGGTATTGCTTACCTTTGTTCTCCTCGAGCTGCCTCTTGGCAAGGCCGAGCTCTATCTCGGACCGCTCGAGGTTCTGCTTCAGTGCGACGACCTCCGCAGTCAGTGCGGCAGAGGTCAGCAGCGAAGCCTGCATACGCATATAGACATACTTGTATTAGACTCATGCAAATATTATTCGATCCTCTATTCGGCTTTTATTTATGAACACCAAACAGAGCATCAGGGGCTATTGTCTATGCGGTAATATTTTCCTATATTTTAAATACTTACCTCAAAGCCTGTTAGAAGGCTGGCACAGGCTTCAGTCAGTCCACTCTTGGCGGAATGAACCTTCTTGATCACCGCACTCATAATAGTGCGGTGATCTTCGTCGATGGAAGCGCCGCGAAGCGCTCCCAGCAGGTTGTCCGGTGCCTCTGGATGGACAGAGGTCACCGGCACGGGCGGCTTGCCCCCCTTGGAAGGGGGCTGCCTGCCGGAGTCCGGAACCACTGGAGGTTCCGGCGCGGTTTTCGGCTAAGGGCCGAACTTGGAGCCCTTGGGAGTCTTGCTCCCTTTGCGCCTGGAGTCCGGGAGGTCGCCTTGAGGCGCCTCCGGGACTATCTCCCCCCGGCTCGGTGCCTCTTGAGAAAATACCTCGACATTGTCCGTAGGGCAAGGAGAGGAGGCGGTTGGAAGTGTATCACTATTCATATCCGACGAGTCCAAGGAACCGTCCGACGAGGATACGTCGATACGGGCTTGGGGCGGACTGCATGATCATATTCGACGTCAGGAGAAGCAGTGCAATAAAAGTATGCTATGAGTTACTCTGGTATCCGAATACTTACGACTTCGCCAGGGGCTTGGCCCTGAGTAACCACTCGTCTTCGCTGTCGGCGGCGGTGGTGGAACAGTCCGGAAGGTGAGTCCTTCCCTTCTTGGACCCTTCGGCCTCCCCGATTGGGGCGGCCTTCCTTTTCTTGTCTCCCCCGGCTGGAGGGGGAGAATCTTCATCTTCCTCCTCCTCGTTTTTACGGGAGGAGTGCGTCTCGGAGTTATCGGACGATGAGTCAGATACCACCTAGCGCCGGGAACTCTTCCGGGTTCCCATGGCCTTCTTCTTGATCTTCTTCTCCGGCACCTCATAAGGAGCCGGAGTCTGCATCTCCGTCAGGAGAGCGTCTGCAGGGTCTTCGGGCAGAGCGGCCGGACAGTTAATATGCTCCGATGTCTCCACCCAGTCCTCTCAAAGGCATGGGAGCTCAGACCTCACACTTGGTTAAGCTATGGGAAATAAATACCCTACCAGATGTACAGAACTTACCGGATTCGCAGGGCGCTTCGCGCTTAGCCCGCGGTCCTCGGTAAGGGAAGGGGGGACCTCGGAGCCCTTGAACAACACCTTCCAGACGTCCTTATGCGTCGTGTTGAAGAGCTCGCGTAGAGTCTGGTGCTGGGCCGGGTCGAACTCCCATAAGTTGAAAGCCCGTTGTTGACACGGGAGGATCCGGCGGAAGAGCATGACCTGGACTATGTTGACAAGCTTGAGTTTCTTGCCTATCATGTTCCGGATACACTTCTAGAGTCCGTCCAGCTCCACCGATGAGCCCCAGGACAGGCCCTTCTCCTTCCAAGAAGTGAGCCGAGTGGGGACTCTGGATCGAAACTCGGGGACCGCCGCCCAGTTGGTGTCGCGCGGCTCGGTGATATAGAACCACCCCGATTGCCACCCTTTTATAGTCTCCACGTAGGAGCCCTCGAGCCATGTAACGTTGGGCATTTTGCCCACCATGGCTCCGCCGCATTCCGCTTGTTGGCCGCCTACTACCTTCAGTTTGACATTAAAGGTCTTCAGCCATAGGCCGAAGTGGGGCCGGATGCGGAGGAAAGCCTCGCACACGACGATGAATGCCGAGATGTTGAGGATGAAATTCGGGGCCAGATCATGGAAGTCCAGCCCATAATAGAACATAAGGCCGCGAACGAATGGATGGAGGGGAAACCCCAGTCCGCGGACGAAGTGGGTGAGGAAAACCACCCTTTCGTGAGGTTCCAGGGTAGGGACGATCTGCCCCGCGGTTGACAGCCGGTGCGCGATATCCGCGGCTAAGTATCTGGCCCCGTTCAGCCTTTTGATGTCTCCCTCCGTAACGGAGGAGACCATCCACTTGCCTCCCGCTCCGGACATGTTTGGAGAGGGTTGAGGAGAAGGACGTGGACTTGGGCGCTGGAGCTCGAGTGCGCGAGAATGGATGAGCAAGGAGGAAGAAGGCGTGGGTAGAAAAAGGTGAACCCTTATCCCTTTATAAGGGCGGACTAAACTATGCGCCCCCACCAGCCTGGTAAAACTCGCTTATCCCCCAAGCGTCATAATTGATGGCGCGGTTGGGTTACCCACGTCCGTATTGATGGGAATCCCGTAATAAGGGGACATGATCTCTGCTTCGACAAGACATGCCAAGGAAACCGCCTCGCGAAACACGCTGAGGTTGGTTGTGAAAAACGATTCGAATGGCGACCTGGTTGTGGTGTGATGTCACGCTGCGGAACGCGTCGGCAGATTAGATTTGTGAAAATATTATTCTATCTACGGTTGTATGTGGAACTTGTTTTGCAGAGCCGGACACGATCCTCGTGTTCAAAATCTTCTATGAAGTATTCGGAGGAGGAACCCGCCTTGCAATACCGAAAACAATCTGCGCGCCGGACTCGTCGTCATTGAAGCCTGGTTCAGGGGCTACTGAGGGAGTCCTGGATTAGGGGGTATCCGGACAGCCGGATTATATCCTTTGGCCGGACTGTTGGACTATGAAGATACAAGATTGAAGACTTCGTCCCGTGTCCGGATGGGACTCTCCTTGGCGTGGAAGGCAAGATTGGCAATACAGATATCTAGATCTCCTTCCTTGTAACTGACTCTGTGTAACCCTAGCCCCCTCCGGTATCTATATAAACCGGAGGGTTTAGTCCGTAGGACCAACAACAACAATCATACCATAGGCTAGCTTTTAGGGTTTAGCCTCTTCGATCTCGTGGTAGATCAACTCTTGTACTACTCATATTATCAAGAACAATCAAGTAGGACGTAGGGTACTACCTCCATCAAGAGGGCCTGAACCTGGGTAAACATCGTGTCCCCCTGCCTCCTGTTACCATCCGCCTTAGGCGCACAGTTCGGGACCCCCTACCCGAGATCCGCCGGTTTTGACACCGACAGTGGGGGCGCGCCGCCCTACCTCGTGGCCGCCTCGTTGCTTCCTTGACCTCCACTCCAAGTCTCCTGGATTGAGTTTGTTCCAAAAAATATCCTCGTGAAGGTTTCTGATACGTCTCCAACGTATCTATAATTTTTGATTGTTCCATGCTATTATATTATCTGTTTTGGATGTTTAATGGGCTTTAGTATACACTTTTATATTATTTTTGGGACTAACCTATTAACCCAAGGCCCAATGCAAATTGCTGTTTTTTTTGCCTATTTCAGTGTTTCGCAGAAAATGAATATGAAACAGAATCCAAACGGAATTAAACCTTCGGGAGAGTTATTTTTGGAACAAACGTGATCCAGGGGACTTGGAGTAGACGTCAAGAAAGAAATGAGGTGGCCACGATGCAGGGAGGCACGCCTGCCCCCTGGGCGCGCCCTCACCCTTGTGGGCCCCTCGCAGCTCCACCGACCTACTTCTTCCTCCTATGTATATCCATATACCCCGAAAACATCCAGGAGCACCACGAAACCCTATTTCCACTACCGCAACCTTCTGTACCCAAGAGATCCCATCTTGGGGCCTTTTTCGGAGCTCCGCCGGAGGGGGAATCAATCACGGAGGGATTCTACATCAACACCATAGCCTCTCCGATGATGTGTGAGTAGTTTACCGTAGACCTTCGGGTCCATAGTTATTAGCTAGATGGCTTCTTCTGTCTCTCTTTGGATCTCAATACAATGTTCTCCTCGATCTTCTTGGAGATCTATTCGATGTAACTCTTTTTGCGGTGTGTTTGTCGAGATCCGATGAATTGTGGGTTTATGATCAAGTTTATCTATGAACAATATTTGATTATTCTCTGAAATCTTTTATGTATGATTGGTTATCTTTGCAAGTATCTTCGAATTAGCAGTTTGGTTTGGCCTACTAGATTGATCTTTCTTGCAATGGGAGAAGTGCTTAGCTTTGGGTTCAATCTTGCGGTGTCCTTTCCCAGTGACAGCAGGGGCAGCAAGGCACGTATTGTATTGTTGCCATGGAGGATAAAAAGATGGGGTTTATATCATATTGCTTGAGTTTATCCCTCTACATCATGTCATCTTGCCTAATGCGTTACTCTGTTCTTATGAACTTAATACTCTAGATGCATGCTGGATAGCGGTCAATGTGTGGAGTAATAGTAGTAGATGCACAATCGTTTTGGTCTACTTGTCGCGGACGTGATGCCTATATAATCTCATAATTATGCACTTTTCTATCAATTGCTCGACAGTAATTTGTTCACCCACCGTAATACTTATGCTATCTTGAGAGAAGCCACTAGTGAAACCTATGGCCCCTGGTCTATCTTTTATCATATAAGTTTACCATCTATTTTGCAATCTTTATTTTCCAATCTATATCATAAAAATACCAAAAATATTTATCTTGTTATCTCTATCAGATCTCATTCTCGTAAGTGATCGTGAAGGGATTGACAACCTCTTTATCGCGTTGGTTGCGAGGTTCTTATTTGTTTGTGTAGGTACGAGGGACTTGCGTGTAGTCTCCTACTAGATTGATACCTTGGTTCTCAAAAACTGAGGGAAATACTTACGCTACTTTGCTGCATCACCCTTTCCTCTTCAAGGGAAAACCAACACAATGCTCAAGAGGTAGCAAGAAGGATTTTTGGCGCCGTTGCCGGAGAGATCTACTCACAAGTCAAGATATACCAAGTACCCATCACAAACTCTTATCCCTCGCATTACATTATTTGCCATTTGCCTCTTGTTTTCCTCTCCCCCACTTCACCCTTGCCGTTTTATTCGCCCTCTTTTCCACTCGCCTCTTTCCCATTCGTCTCTCTTTTCTTGCCTCTTGTTTGCTTGTGTGTTGGATTGTTTGCCGCAATGGCTTTACCAAAAAGTGTTGATCCTCACCTTAGAAGGTTGTCAGAAATTGAAAACAATGTTAGAAGTTTTATGTCCTTGCAGTTTGAGCATAATAATTTCTTCAAGAACGAGCTTAAAGAAAAAAAAAGTTTTTGGGGGTACATGAATAAAGAGCTCGATGATATGTCTAAAGAATTTTATGGTCTGAAATCTCAGTTCGTTCATCTTGAAAACTTAATAGCCCAAATTTTGGATAAACAGGCCACCTTAGTTAATAAGATGGCCGCCAAACCGGAAGAACTTGATGATAATAAGGATGAAGATCTAAAAGTGATTGATGTGTCTCCTATTAAATCTTTGTTTTGCTATATGAATCTGGATAATGATGGGACTGGAGATGAGTCAACTTTAGTTAAAAGGCGTCCCAATGATTCGGAGTTTTTAGATCTTGATGCAAAAATTGGAAAAAGTGGGATTGGAGAGGTCAAAACTTTACATAGTAATGAGCCAACTTTTTTGGATTTCAAGGAATTTAATTATGATAATTGCTCTTTGATAGATTTTATTTCCTTGTTGCAATCCGTGCTAAATTCTCCGCATGCTTATAGTCAAAATAAAGCTTTTACCAAACATATCGTTGATACTTTAATGCAATCTTATGAAGAAAAGCTTGAATTAGAGGCTTCTATCCCTAGAAAACTTCATGATGAGTGGGAACCTACTATTAAAATTAAAATTAAAGATCATGAATGCTATGCTTTATGTGATTTGGGTGCTAGCGTTTCCACGATTCCAAAAACTTTGTGTGATGTGTTAGGTTTCCGTGAATTTGATGATTGTTCTCTAAATTTGCACCTCGCGGATTCCACTATTAAGAAACCTACGGGAAGGATTAATGATGTTCTTATTGTTGCAAATAGGAATTATGTGCCCGTTGATTTCATTGTTCTTGATATTGATTGCAATCCTACATGTCCCATTATTCTTGGTAGACCTTTCCTTAGAACGATTGGTGCAATTATTGATATGAAAGAAGGGAATATTAGATTCCAATTTCCGTTAAGGAAAGTTATGAAACATTTTCCTAGAAAGAAAATTAAATTACCCTATGAATCTATTATGAGACCCACTTATGTATTGCAAACCAAAGATGATAATACCTAGATCTATCCTTGCTTTTATGCCTAGCTAGGGGCGTTAAACGATAGCGCTTGTTGGGAGGAAACCCAATTTTAGTTTTGTTTCTTGCTTTTTGTTTCTTTTTAGTAATAAATAATTCATCTAGCCTCTGTTTAGATGTGGTTTTATGCTTTTAATTAGTGTTTGTGCCAAGTAGAACCTTTGGGAAGACTTGGGGGAAGTTTTAGCGATCTTGCTGTAAAAAACAGAAACTTTAGCGCTCACGAGATTTGCTGCCATTTTTTTACTGGAGAGTGCGATTAGGTTGATTATTTTTGCAGATGATTAATAGACAAATTCCTCACGTCCAACTGTTTATTTCAGAATTTTTGGGGTTACAGAAGTATTAGAAACCTACAGATTACTACAGATTGTTCTGTTTTTGACAGATTCTATTTTTTCGTGTGTTGTTTGCTTATTTTGATGCATCTATGGCTAGTATCGGAGGGTATGAACCATAGAGAAGTTGGAATACAGTAGGTTTAACACCAATATAAATAAATAATGAGTTCATTACAGTACATTAAGTGGTGGTTTGTTTTCTTATACTAACGGAGCTCATGAGATTTTCTGTTGAGTTTTGTGTTGTGAAGTTTTCAAGTTTTGGGTAAAGATTTGATGGATTGCGGAATAAGGAGTGGAAAGAGCCTAAGCTTTGGGATTCCCAAGGCACCCAAAGGTAAAATTCAAGGACAACCAAAAGCCTAAGCTTGGGGATTCCCCGGAAGGCATCCCCTCTTTCGTCTTCTTTCATCGGTAACTTTACTTGAGGCTATATTTTTATTCACCACATGATATGTGTTTTGCTTGGAGCGTCTTGTATGATTTGAGTCTTTGCTCTTTAGTTTAGCACAATAATCCTTGCTGCACACACCTTTTGGGAGAGACACACATGAATTGGAATTTATTAGAATACTCTATGTGCTTCATTTATATCTTTTGAGCTAGATAATTTTGCTCTAGTGCTTCACTTTATATCTTTTAGAGCACGGTGGTGGTTTTATTTTATAAAAATTATTGATCTCTCATGATTCAATTATATTATTTTGAGAGTCCTTTAGAACAGCATGGTAATTTGCTTTGGTTATAAAATTAGTCCTAATATGATAGGCATCCAGGATGGGTATAATAAAAACCATCATAAAAAGTGCATTGAATACTATGAGAAGTTTGATACTTGATAATTGTTTTGATATATGAGGATGGTGATATTAAAGTTGTGCTAGTTGAGTAGTTGTGAATTTGAGAAATAGTTGTTGAATATTGCAAGTCCCGTAGCATGCACGTATGGTAACCGTTGTGTAAAAATTTAAAACATGAGGTGTTATTTGATTGTCTTCCTTATGATTGGCGGTCAGGGACGAGCGATGGTCTTTTCCTAACAATCTACCCCCTAGGAGCATGCGTGTAATGCTTGGTTTTTGATGACTTGTAGATTTTTGCAATAAGTATGTGAGTTCTTTATGACTAATGATGAGTCCATGGATTATATGCACTCTCACCCTTCCATCATTGCTAGCCTCTTCGGTACCATGCATTGCCCTTTCTCACCTTGAGAGTTGGTGCAAACTTTGCCGGTGCATCCAAACCCCGTTATATGATACGCTATATCACACATAAACCTCCGTATATCTTCCTCAAAACAGCCACCATACCTACCTATTATGGCATTTCCATAGCCATTCCGAGATATATTGCCATGCAGCTTTCCACCGTTTCATTTATGACACGCTTCATCATTGTCATATTGCCTTGCATGATCATGTAGTTGACATCGTATTTGTGGCAAAGACACCATGCATAATTTATCATACATGTCACTCTTGATTCATTGCCCTTCCCGGTACACCGCCGGAGGCATTCATATAAAGTCATATTTTGTTCTAGTATCGAGTTGTAATAATTGAGTTGTAAATAAATAGAAGTGTGATGATCATCATTAATAGAGCATTGTCCCCCCCAAAAAGAGAAAGGCCAAATAAAAAAAGGCCCCCAAAAAGAAATAAAAAGGGACAATGCTACTATCCTCTTCTTCCACACTTGTGCTTCAAAGTAGCACCATGATCTTTATGATAGAGAGTCTCTTGTTTTGTCACTTTCATATACTAGTGGGAATTTTTCATTATAGAACTTGGCTTGTATATCCCAACAATGGGCTTCCTCAAATTCCCTAGGTCTTCGTGAGCAAGCAAGTTGGATGCACACCCACTTAGTTTCTTTTGTTGAGCTTTCATACATTTATAGCTCTGGTGCATCCGTTGCATGGCAATCCCTACTCCTTGCATTGACATCAATTGATGGGCATCTCCCTAGCCCGTTGATTAGCCACGTCGATGTGAGACTTTCTCCTTTTTTGTCTTCTCCACATAACCCCCATCACTACAGGAATCAGCTTCTTTGCCATCTGCCATGGCGGACGGCAAAGACACGGACAACGGACGGCAAAGAGCTTTGCCGTCAGCCGCGGACGGCAAACAACTCCGGCAAAGACAGGGTCAGCAAACACCTTCTTTGTCGTTTGCTTTTTGCAGCAAACGGCAAAGAGGCCTTTGCCGTCAGTGGCGGACGGCAAAGAAGGTGGACGACAAGTAGTAGGTGTTAGCCACGTTAGGTGCTAACGGAGGTAACAGAGGCTTTCCCGTCTGCCAAACTAATGTTTTGCCGTCTGTCGATTAATAACAGACGGCAAAAAATTTCCATCTACACATTTATTAAAATCAGAGACATCAAAGGATTTTGTTTATTAAAATATAGTGAACCAGCAGCCCAAGTGCACCACAGTATCCATCTAAGCTTTGTTCCAACAATCGACGACAAATGAACAAATTTCACAATACCAAATTAGTCTATTTACACAGAATAGGTTTGCATCTGCTCCATCTACACAAAATTACTCCATTTACATGAACAGCATGGTGACCCGGAAGAACAAGTGCCTGGCGAACGTGAGCTCGCTCCTCATCGTCGCAACCGCCCCGGCCTCGACGTCCAGATCGATGGCGGTCCTTGCTCTTCCGGGGCGCCTCGACGACAAGCTAGAGGCTAGCGTGGCAGGAGTCGTCGTTGACGGCCACGAAGGCCATGGTGCCACCGCACTGGACGCGGCCGGCCTGGACCCAGCCACCCACGACCACACGCTCGCCGGCGAGGGCGCCCGTGGCGGCCTGGATTGCGCGGATGGGCGTGAGGGACGCGGCCTTCGGGGGCTACAGGTGGTCGGCGGCCATCGGGAGCTCAGCCATCGGTGCTGCTGCTGCCATCGGGGGCGACGGGGCACGGATTCTGCTGGGGGCGACGGGCGATGGGGCACAGAGGCCGCCGGGGGGACGAGCGAGGGGGCCGGGCCGGGGCCGGCAGGCGAGATGGCGGTCAGCGAGGTGGGGGCCGGCCGGTGAGGTGGTGGCGAGCGCCGGCGGGCCTACGGGGGCGACGGGGGAAGTGGTCGGGGGTGACGGAGCTGGGGGTGAAGGCGGAAGTGGCCGTGGCCGGCAGGCGATGTGGTGGCCAGCGAGGACGGGGCCGGGGCGGTGGTGGGTGGTGGCGGGTGGGTGAGATCGGGAGCAGGGAGAGATGAGAGAGAGACGTGGTGGGGTGGGTGAGATCGGGAGCAGGAAGAGAGATGAGAGAGAAGTGGTGGGTGGGTGAGACCGATGGATAAGGCAGGCAGTGGGGGCATGGGGCGCGCGGGTGTTTCCTTGGGGGCGCGTGCATCATGGGTGTGTGGGGTATGCGTCCGACAGAACGTGTGTCTGAGATCTTGCCAACTCATCGATCCAGGTGATTGATCCGCGAGCTGTGCTTTCTCTTTGCCGTGAGTGTTTCTTTGCCGTGTGCCTTTGGAACCTTTGCCGTCCGCTTCAGCCAGCCCGTCTGGATTAACCAGCCGCAGGGTCCAGTGGGGCCCAGTTGGGCTCTTTGTCGTCTGCCTTCTGAAGCTTTGCCATCCGCTGGCCGACGGCAAAGAAATGGCAGATGGCAAACAATATATTTGCCATCAGCCAGTGTTTTGTCGTCTGCTTTTTAAAAGCAGATGGCAAAGACCCTCTTTGCTGTCTGCTAGCAGACGACAAAGAATAAGCTGATGGCAAATTCCCTGATTCCTGTAGTGCATCATTATATTCTATTCCACCCATAGTGCTATATCCATGGCTCACGCTCATGTATTGCGTGACAGTTGAAAAAAGTTTGAGATTACTAAAGTATGAAACAATTGCTTGGCTTTTCATCGAGGTTGTGCATGATAAGAGCATTCTTGTGTGACGAAAATGGAGCATGGCCAAACTATATGAATTTGTAGGGATGAACTTTCTTTTGCCATGTTATTTTGAGAAGACATGATTGCTTAGTTAGTATGCTTGAAGTATTATTATTTTATGTCAATATTAAACTTTTGTCTAGAATCTTCCGGATCTGAATATTCATACCACAATAAAGAAAATTACATTGAGAATTATGCTAGGTAGCATTCCACATTAAAAATTCTGTTTTTATCATTTACCTACTCGAGGACGAGCAGGAATTAAGCTTGGGGATGCTTGATACGTCTCCAACGTATCTATAATTTTTTATCGTTCCATGCTATTATATTATCTGTTTTGGATGTTTAGTGGGATTTATTATACACTTTTATATTATTTTTGGGACTAACCTATTAACCCAAGGCCCGGTGCAAATTGCTGTTTTTTTTGCCTATTTCAGTGTTCCGTAGAAAAGGAATATCAAACGGAATGAAACCTTCAGGAGAGTTATTTTTGGAACAAACGTGATCCAGGGGACTTGGAGTAGACGTCAAGAAAGAAACGAGGTGGCCACGAGGCAGGGAGGCGCGCCTCCCACCCTCGTGGGCCCCTCGCAGCTCCACCGACCTACTTCTTCCTCCTATATATATCCATATACCCCGAAAACATCCAGGAGACCACGAAACCCTATTTCCACCGCCGCAACCTTCTATACCCAAGAGATCCCATCTTGGGGCCTTTTCCGGAGCTCCGCCGGAGGGGGAATCGATCACGGAGGGCTTCTATATCAACACCATAGCCTCTCCGATGATGTGTGAATAGTTTACCATAGACCTTCGGGTCCATAGTTATTAGCTAGATGGCTTCTTCTCTCTCTTTGGATCTCAAAACAATGTTCTCCTCGATCTTCTCGGAGATCTATTCGATGTAACTCCTTTTGCGGTGTGTTTGTCGAGATCCGATGAATTGTGGGTTTATGATCAAGTTTATCTATGAACAATATTTGATTATTCTCTGAAATCTTTTATGTATGATTGGTTGTCTTTGCAAGTCTCTTTGAATTATCAGTTTGGTTTGGACTACTAGACTGATCTTTCTTGCAATGGGAGAAGTGCTTAGCTTTGGGTTCAATCTTGCGGTGTTCTTCCCCAGTGACAGCAGGGGCAGCAAGGCACGTATTGTATTGTTGCCATCAAGGATAAAAAGATGGGGTTTATATCATATTGCTTGAGTTTATCCCTCTACATCATGTCATCTTGCCTAATGCGTTACTCTGTTCTTATGAACTTAATACTCTAGATGCATGCTGGATAGCGGTCGATGTGTGGAGTAATAGTAGTAGATGCAGAATCGTTTCGGTCTACTTGTCCCGGACGTGATGCCTATATACATGATCATGCATACATAATCTCATAATTACGCACTTTTCTATCAATTACTCGACAGTAATTTGTTCACCCACCGTAATACTTATGCTATCTTGAGAGAAGCCACTAGTGAAACCTATGGCCCCCGGGTCTATCTTTTATCATATAAGTTTCCCATCTATTTTGCAATCTTTATTTTCCAATCTATATCATAAAAATACCAAAAATATTTATCTTATTATCTCTATGAGATCTCACTCTCGTAAGTGACCGTGAAGGGATTGACAACCCCTTTATTGCGTTGGTTGCGAGGTTCTTATTTGTTTGTGTAGGTACGAGGACTTGCGTGTAGTCTCCTACTGGATTGATACCTTGGTTCTCAAAAAACTGAGGGAAATATTTATGCTACTTTGCTGCATCACCCTTTCCTCTTCAAGGGAAAACCAATGCAGTGCTCAAGAGGTAGTAGTTTCATTCCTTTTGGATTCCGTTTGATATTCATTTTCTGCGAAACACTGATATAGGCAAAAAACAACAACTGGCACTGGGCCTCCGGTTAATATGTCAGTCCCCAAAATAATATAAAAGTGCATATTAAAGCCCATTAAACATCCAAAACAGATAATATGATAGCATGGAACAATCAAAAATTATAGATACGTTGGAGACGTATCAGCATCCCCAAGCTTAATTCCCGCTCGTCCTCGAGTAGGTAAATGATAAAAAACAGATTTTTTGATGAGGAATGCTACCTAACATAATTTTCAATGTAATTTTCTTTATTGTGGCATGAATATTCAGATCCGAAAGATTCAAGACAAAATTTTAATATTGACATAAAAATAATAATACTTCAAGCATACTAATAAAGCAATCATGTCTTCTCAAAATAACATGGCCAAAGAAAGTTATCCCTACAAAATCATATAGTCTGGCTATGCTCTATCTTCATCACACAAAATATTTATATCATGCACAACCCCGATGACAAGCCAAGCAATTGTTTCATACTTTTGATGTTCTCAAACTTTTTCAATCTTCACACAATACATGAGCGTGAGCCATGGACATAGCACTATAGGTGGAATAGAATGGTGGTTGTGGAGAAGACAAAAAGGGAGAAGATAGTCTCACATCAACTAGGCGTATCAACGGGCTATGGAGATGCCCATCAATAGATATCAATGTGAGTGAGTAGGGATTGCCATGCAACGGATGCACTAGAGCTATAAGTGTGTGAAAGCTCAACAAAAGAAACTAAGTGGGTGTGCATCCAACTCGCTTGCTCACGAAGACCTAGGGCATTTTGAGGAAGCCCATCATTGGAATATACAAGCCAAGTTCTATAATGAAAAATTCCCACTAGTATATGAAAGTGACAAAATAGGAGACTCTCTATCATGAAGATCATGGTGCTACTTTGAAGCACAAGTGTGGAAAAAGGATAGTCGCATTGCCCCTTCTCTCTTTTTCTCTCATTTTTTATTTGGGCCTTTTTTTCTTTTTTATGGCCCCTTTTTTTGTCCGGAATCTCATCCCGACTTGTGGGGGAATCATAGTCTCCATCGTCCTTTCCTCACATGGGACAATGCTGTAATAATGAAGATCATCACACTTTTATTTACTTACAACTCAAGAATTACAACTCGATACTTAGAACAAAATATGACTCTATGTGAATGCCTCCGGCGGTGCACCAGGATGTGCAATGAATCAAGAGTGACATGTATGAGATTATGAACGGTAGCTTTGCCACAAATACAATGTCAACTACATGATCATGCAAAGCAATATGACAATGATGAAGCGTGTCATAATAAAGGGAACGGTGGAATGTTGCATGGCAATATATCTCGGAATGGCTATGGAAATGCAATAATAGGTAGGTATGGTGGCTGTTTTGAGGAAGGTATATGGTGGGTTTATGGTACCGGCGAAAGTTGTGCGGTACTAGAGAGGCTAGCTATGGTGGAAGGGTGAGAGTGCGTATAATCCATGGACTCAACATTAGTCATAAAGAACTCACATACTTATTGCAAAAATCTACAAGTCATCAAAACCAAGCATTACACGCATGCTCCTAGGGGGATAGATTGGTAGGAAAAGACCATCGCTCGTCCCCGACCGCCACTCATAAGGAAGGAAATCAAAGAAAACCTCATGCATCAAATTTGTCGCACAACGGTTACCATATGTGCATGCTACGGGACTTGCAAACCTCAACACAAGTATTTCTCAATTTCACAATTACTTAACTAGCATGACTCTAATATCACCATCTTCATATGTCAAAACAATCATCAAGTATCAAACTTCTCATAGTATTCAATGCACTCTATATGGAAGTTTTTATTATACCCATCTTGGATGCCTATCATATTAGGACTAATTTTATAGACAAAGAAAATTACCATGTTGTTCTAAAAGACTCTCAAAATAATATAAGCGAAGCATGAGAGATCAATAATTTCTATAAAATAAAACCACCACCGTGCTCTAAAAAGATATAAGCGAAGCACTAGAGCAAAATTATCTAGCTCAAAAGATATAAGTGAAGCACATAGAGTATTCTAATAAATTCTGATTCATGTGTGTCTCTCCCAAAAGGTGTGTACAGAAAGGATATTGTGGTAAATTAAAAAGAAAAGACTCAAATCATACAAGACGCTCCAAGCAAAACACATATCATGTGGTGAATAAAAATATAGCCTCAAGTAAAGTTACCGATAGACGAAGACGAAAGAGGGGATGCCTTCCGGGGCATCCCCAAGCTTAGGGTTTTGGTTGCCCTTGAATTTTACCTTGGGGTGCCTTGGGCATCCCCAAGCTTAGTCTCTTGCCACTCATTATTCTAAAATCCATCAAATATTTACCTAAAAACTTGAAAACTTCACATCACAAAACTCAAACAGAAAATCTCATGAGCTTCGTTAGTATAAGAAAATAAATCACCACTTTAAAGTACTATAATGAACTCATTCTTTATTTATATTGGTGTTAAACCTACTGTATTCCAACTTCTCTATGGTTCATACCCCCCGATACTAGCCATAGATTCGTCAAAATAAGCAAACAACACACGAAAAACAGAATCTGTCAAAAACAGAACAGTCTGTAGAAATCTGGAGGTTTCGAATACTTCTGCAACTCCAAAAATTCTGAAAATTTTGGACAACCTAAATAATTTATATATTGATCTACTGTAGTTGTAATTGGTATTTTATCGCTCTCTGGTAAAAAATGAAAATTATTCTTGTGAGCGCA
Organism: Triticum urartu; assembly: GCF_056163025.1. Lineage (NCBI taxonomy): Eukaryota > Viridiplantae > Streptophyta > Magnoliopsida > Poales > Poaceae > Triticum > Triticum urartu. Next base: position 37,621,123 of record NC_141877.1, on the reverse strand, counting down.
TACTTTCTGGTTTTTTCAGAGAGATCAACAACAATCACCCAAGAAGATCCTAAAGGCTTTACTTGGCACAAACACTAATTTAAACAGGAACAAAAAGCAAGGAACAAAAAAAAATTGGGTTTCCTCCCAACAAGCGCTATTGTTTAACGCCCCTAGCTAGGCATAAAAACAAGAATAGATCTAAGTATTGTCATCTTTTCCCTTTTTGTGATAAAGGGAGACTTTCTTATCCAAAGCACTTATCTTCCTATTTTGTGAAAGCACGTGGACATTAATGGTAGAAGAAAGATTAATCACACTACAAAAAATTGTATCTAAGCTAGCCTTCATCTCTTTGATAATTTCATTTTGATAAAAACACAAAAGAGAGGTGGATTCAACTTTTTAACTCATGGGGTGCCCAGATATAGCTTTCATCTTTTCGTATGTATCGATGGCTTCCCCCTCAAGAAAACCTTCTTCAAAGATAGAATCTAAAGTTTGCTTAAAAGAAGAGGACAAGCCAGCATAAAAGCTTTTTAAGTATATCTCAATTTGATATTGGGGTACATAGCTGGCTCGGATCCTTAACAGTCTATCCCAAGCATCTTTCAAAGATTCATCAAGCAAATAACGAAAGATTCTAGGGTCATCTTCATCAAAATTATCTAAACTCTCATTTATAACCCCAGTAGGTCTTTCCATAGCATCATTATTTATGAGCTTAGAAATGATAGAGGGATTATCCAAGGTATTAAAACCCGGGAAACCCTTAACCCCTTTTGGTTCGGCCATAGCAATAGAAAGGCAAACTTAAGCAAACAAGAGGACGACGAGAGAAAGCAAAGGTGAAGTGGGGGAGAGGAAAACGAGAGGCAAATGGCAAATAATGTAATGCGAGGGATAAGAGTTTGTGATGGGTACTTGGTATGTCTTGACTTGAGGGTAGATCTCCCCGGCAACGGCGCTAGAAACCGTTCTTGCTACCTCTTGAGCATGCGTTAGTTTCCCCTTGAAGAGGAAAGGGTGATGCGGCAAAGTAGCATAAGTATTTCCCTCGGTTTTGAGAACCAAGGTATCAATCCAGTAGGAGACTACACGCAAGTCACCTAGTACCTGCACAAACAATCAAGAACCTTGCAACCAACGCAATAAAGGGGTTGTCAATCCCTTCACGACCACTTGCAAAAGTGAGATCTGATAAAGATAACAAGATAAATATTTTTGGTATTTTTGGTGTATAGATTGGAGAATAAAGATTGCAAAATAAATAGTAATCTAGAATTATAGATCAAAAACTTATATGATGTAAAGTAGACCCAGGGGCCATAGGTTTCACTAGTGGCTTCTCTCATGATAGCATATATTACGGTGGGTGAACAAATTACTGTCGAGCAATTGATAGAAAAGCGCATAGTTATGATGATATCTAAGGCAATGATCATGAATATAGGCATCATGTCCGTGTCAAGTAGACCGAAATGATTCTGCATCTACTACTATTACTCCACACATCGACCGCTATCCAGCATGCATCTAGAGTATTAAGTTCATAAGAACAGAGTAACACATTAGGCAAGATGACATGATGTAGAGGGATAAACTCAAGTAATATGATATAAACCCCATCTTTTTTATCCTCGATGGCAACAATACAATACGTGCCTTGCTGCCCCTGCTGTCACTGTGAAAGGACACCGCAAGATTGAACCCAAAGCTAATCACTTATCCCATTGCAAGAAAGATCTATCTAGTAGGCCAAACTAAACCGATAATTCGAAGAGACTTGCAAAGATATCAAATCATGCATATAAGAATTCAGAGAAGAACCAAATAATATTCATAGATAATCAAATTCATAAACCCACAATTCATGGATCTCGGCGAACACACCACAAAAGAGTATTACATCGAATAGATCTCCAAGAACATCGAGGAGAACTTTGTATTGAGAACCAAAGAGAGAGAAGAAGTCATCTAGCTAATAACTATGGACCCGAAGGTCTATGGTAAACTACTCACACATCATCAGAGAGGCAATCCCCCTCCGGCAGATCACCAGAAAAGGCTCCAGATGGGATCTCATGGGTACAGAAGGTTGCGGCGGTGGAAAAGTGGTTTTGTGACTCTCCTGGATGTTTTTATGGTACATGGGTATATATAGGCGAAAGAAGTGTGTCGGTGGAGCTCCGTGGGGCCCACGAGGGTGGGGGGCGCGCCTACCCCCCTGGGCGTGCCCCTTGCCTCGTGGAAGCTTTGCGAACTTGCGGACTTGTACTCCAAGTCTCCTAGTTTGCATTTGTTCCAATAAAGATCCTCGCGAAGGTTTCATTCCATTTGGATTCCGTTTGATATTCCTTTTTTGCGAAACACAGAAATAGGCAAAAAACAACAATTTGCACTGGGCCTTCGGTTAATAGGTTAGTCCCAAAAATAATATAAAAGTGCATATTAAAGCCCATTAAACATGCAAAACAGATAATATAATAGCATGGAACAATCAAAAATTATAGATACGTTGGAGACGTATCACGCGCCTAGAGGCCCAGGCGCGCCCTGGTGGGTTGTGCCAACCTCGGGTGCCTCCCGAATTGCCTTTTTACTCTATAAATACCCCAATATTCCAGAAACCCTATGGGAGTCGACGAAAATCAATTCCAGCCGCCGCAAGTTCCAGAACCACCAGATCCAATCTAGACACCATCACAGAGGGGTTCATCATGTCAATTGGTGCCTCTCCGATGATGCGTGAGTAGTTCTTTGTAGACCTTCAGGTTCATAGTTAGTAGCTAGATGGCTTCCTCTCTCTCGTTTGATTCTCAATACAATGGTCTCTTGGAGATCCATATGATGTAACTCTTTTTGCGGTGTGTTTGTTGGGATCCGATGAACTTTGAGTTTATGATTAGATCTATCTTTTTATCCATGAAAGTTATTTGAGTCTTCTTTGATCTCTTATATATGCATGATTGCTTATAGCCTCGTATTTCCTCTCTGATATTTGGTTTTTGTTTGGCCAACATGATCTATTTATGTTGCAATGGGAAGAGGTGCTTTGTGATGGGTTCGATCTTATGTGCTTGATCCCAGTGACAGAAGGGGAACCGATACGTATGTATCGTTGCCATTAAGGATAACAAGATGGGGTCTATTTCTACATAAATAGATCTTGTCTACATCATGTCATCGTTCTTATTGCATTACTCCGTTTCTCCATGAACTTAATACACTAGATGCATGCTAGGTAGCGGTCGATGTGTGGAGTAATAGTAGTAGATGCAGGCAGGAGTCGGTCTACTAATCTTGGACATGATGCCTATATAATGATCATTGCCTAGATATCATCATGATTATTTTAAGTTCTATTAATTGCCCAACAGTAATTTGTTCACCCACCGTTTGCTATTTTTCTCGAGAGATGCCACTAGTGAAACCTACGCCCCTGGGTCTCTTCTTTAATATATTTGCCTTTGCGGTCTATTTTCCTTTGCTTTTATTTTCAGATCTATTAAACCAAAAATACAAAAATACCTTGCTGCACTTTATTTTATTTGGTGTTCGATCTATCAATTTATTACAACTCTCTCATGTCCGTTTGCGAATTTCTGGCGCCGTTACCCGAAAGGGATTGGCAATCCCTTTAATACATCGGGTTGCGAGTATTTGTTATTTGTGTGCAGGTGCTGTTTATGTAGAGTTGCTTGGTTCTCCTACTGGTTCGATAACCTTGGTCTCATCGCTGAGGGAAATACCTATCGTCGTTGTGCTGCATCATCCCTTCCTCTTTGGGGAAATACCGATGTAGTTCTAGCAGACATCATGGGCATCCATGTTCCGCTATTGGTTATTGACCGCAGAGGTGTCTCGGTCATGTCTACATAGTTCTCGAACCCGTAGGGTCCGCACGCTTAACGTTTCTTGACGATATAGTGTTATATGAGTTATATGTTTTGGTGACCGAATGTTGTTCGGAGTCCCGGATGAGATCACGGACATGACAAGGAGTCTCGAAATGGCAGGGAGGTAAAGATTGATATATAGGACGATGGTATTTGGACACCAAAAGTGTTTCGGGACGTACCGGGAAGGAATCGGGTCACCGGAACGGGACCCCCGACAAGTTATGGGCCGTATGGGCCAAAGGAGGGGATAGACCAGCCCACAAGGGGGCTGGTGTGCGCCCTCCCTTGTTTGGCCAGCCCTAGGGAAGGAAAAGGGGGAGGGCTAGCCCCTCCTGCCTTTCCCTCTCATGGGAGAAAGGAAAGGGGGGCACCACCCTCCCCTGCCTTTCCCCGCACTCCAAATAAGGAAAAGGGGGTGCGGCTTGGGAGGGACCCCAAGTAGGATTCCTCCTACTTGGGCGACTCCTTTGGATGCTCCTCCTTGATAACCCACAAGTATAGGGGATCAATTGTAGCCTCTTTCGATAAGTAAGAGTGTCGAACCCAACGAGGAGCTAAAGGTAGAACAAATATTCCCTCAAGTTCTATCGACCACCGATACAACTCTACGCACGCTTAACGTTTGCTTTACCTAGAACAAGTATGAAACTAGAAGTACTTTGTAGGTGTTTTTGGATAGGTTTGCAAGAATATAAAGTGCACGTAAATAAAAAGTAGGGGCTGTTTAGGTAAAGAAGCAATAAAGTTAGTATAGCGAGTGTGGAAAAGTGGTGGTAGGAGTTGCGAAATTGTCCCTAAGCAATTGACTACTTTACTAGACCGATAGGACAACGAAAATCTACTGAGACATCATAGGATTGCAACACATCATTGGATAATAATATGAAGCATAAAGCACCATGTTCGTAGAGGGTACAACGGGTTGCGGGAGAGTGGACTGTTGTAGATAGAGGGGGGGAGGTGATGGAGATGTTGGTGAAGATGGTTGAGGTGTTGGTGTAGATCGCGGTGATGATGATGGCCCCGGCGGCGTTCCGGCGCCACCGGGAGAGAGAGGGGGAGAGAGCCCCCCTCCTCCTTCTTCTTCTTCCTTGACCTTCTCCCTAGATGGGAGAAGGGTTTCCCCTCTGGTCCATGGCCTCCATGGCATGGGAGGGGCGATAGCCCCTCCGAGATTGGACCTCTCTCTCTCTGTTTCTGCATTCTCAGTTTCTGCCCTTTCACCGTTTCATATATTCCCGGAGATCCATAACTCCGATTGGGATGAAATTTTTAACACAATCTCTATCCGGATATTAGCTTTCTTGCGACGAAAGAAGGGCATCAACCACCTTACGGGGTGGCCACGAGGGCCCAGGGTGTGCGTGACCCCCTGGGGCGCGCCCCCTGCCTCGTGCCCCCCTCGGGCATCGTATCGCATTGATTTTTCTTCCAAAAATCACATATATTCCAAAAAAAATCTCCGTCAGTTTTTATCCCGTTTGGACTCCGTTTGATATGGATTTACTGCGAAACAAAAAACTTGCAACAAATAGGAACTGGCACTGGGCACTGGATCAATATGTTAGTCCCAAAAATAGTATAAAAAGTTGCCAAAAGTATATGAAAGTTGTAGAATATTGGCATGGAACAATCAAAAATTATAGATATGACGGAGACGTATCAGCATCCCCAAGCTTAATTCCTGCTCGTCCTCGAGTAGGTAAATGATAAAAAAAATATTTTTTGATGTGGAATGCTACCTAGCATAATTTTGATCACATATCTAATCATGGCATGAATATTAAGACACGAGTGATTCAAAGCAATAATCTATCATTCGACATTAAGATAATAATACTTCAAGCATACTAACCAAGTAATTATGTCTTATCAAAATAACATAGCCAAAGAAAGCTCATCCCTACAAAATCATATAGTCTGGCTACGCTCCATCTTCACCACACAAAGCATTCAAATCATGCACAACCTCGATGACAAGCCGAGCAATTGGTTCATACTTTTTAACGCGCTTCAGCCTTTTCAACCCTCACGCAATACATGAGCGCAAGCCATGGACATAGCACTATGGGTGGAATAGAATATGATGATGGAGGTTTGAGTGAAGAAGACAAAAAAGGAGGAAGTCTCACATCGACGCGGCTAATCAACGGGCTATGGAGATTCCCATCAGTTGATGCCAATGTGAGGAGTAGGGGTTGCCATGCAACAGATGCACTAAGAGCTATAAGTGTATGAAAGCTCAAACTGAAACTGACTGGGTGTGCAAACAACTTGCTTGCTCATGAAGACCTCGGGCATTTGAGGAAGCCCATCATCGGAATATACAAGCCAAGTTCTATAATGAAAATTCCCACTAGTATATGAAAGTGATAACTCAAGAGACTCTCTATATGAAGAACAAGGTGCTACTCTGAAGCACAAGTGTTGTAAAAGGATAGTAGCATTGTCCCTTCTCTCTTTTTCTCTCATTTTTTTGTTTTTTTGTTTTTTTAGGCCTTCTCTTTTTTTGGACCTTTGTCTTTTCATTTTTAATTTTTTTCGTCCGGAGTCTCATCCCGACTTGTGGGGAATCATAGTCTCCATCATCCTTTCCTCACTGGGACAATGCTCTAATAATGATGATCATCACACTTCTATTTACTTACAACTCGATATCTAGAACAAATATATGACTCTATATGAATGCCTCCGGCGGAGTACCGGGATGTGCAATGATCTAGCGTAGCAATGACATCAAAAAAAGGGCAAGCCATGAAAACATCATGCTAGCTATCTTACGATCATGAAAAGTAATATGACAATGAATGCTCAAGTCATGTATATGATGATGATGGAAGTTGCATGGCAATATATCTCGGAATGGCTATGGAAATGCCATGATAGGTAGGTATGGTGGCTGTTTTGAGGAAGATATAAGGAGGTTTATGTGTGATAGAGCGTATCGTATCATGGGGTTTGGATGCACCGGCGAAGTTTGCACCAACTCTTGAGATGAGAAAGGGCAATGCACGATACCGAAGAGGCTAGCAATGATGGAAGGGTGAGAGTGCGTATAATCCATGGACTCGCATTAGTCATAAAGAACTCATATAATTATTGCAAAAGCTTATTAGCCATCGAAGCAAAGTACTAATATGCATGCCCCTAGGGGGATAGATTGGTAGGAAAAGACCATCGCTCGTCCCCGACCGCCACTCATAAGGAAGAAAATCAATAAATACCTCATGCTCCAACTTCGTTACATAACGGTTCACCATACATGCATGCTACGGGACTTGCAAACCTCAACACAAGTATTTCTTAATTTCACAATTACTCAACTAGCACAACTCTAATATCACCACCTTTATATCGCAAAACTATTGCAAGGAATCAAACATATCATATTCAGTGATCTACAAGTTTTATGTAGGATTTTATGACTAACCATGTGAATGACCAATTCCTGTCATCTCTCTAAATAGGTATAAGTGAAGCAAGAGAGTTTTAGTTCTTTCTACAAAAGATATGCCCATGCTCTAACAAATATAAGTGAAGTAAAAGCGCATTCTACAAATGGCGGTTTTCTATGTGTAGAGAAACAAGCAATCCAAACTTCAAATGATATAAGCGAAGCACATGAAGCATTCTATAAATCCATACTCAAAAGATTTAAGTGAAGTGCAAAGAGAATTCTATAAATCAACCAAGGACTATCTCATACCAGCATGTTGCATAAAAGAAAAATTAAAACTAAATGCAAAAGACGCTCTAAGATTGCACATATCGCATGAACGAAACGAATCCGAAAACATACCGATACTTGTTGAAGAAAGATGGGATGCCTTCCGGGGCATCCCCAAGCTTAGACGCTTGAGTCTCCTTCAATATTTACTTGGGGTGCCTTGGGCATCCCCAATCTTGAGCTCTTGCCTCTCCTTCTTCTCCTCATATCAAGACCTCCTCGATCTTTGAACACTTCATCCACACAAAACATCAACAGAAAGCTCGGTAAGATCCATTAATATAATAAAGCAAATCACTACTCTAAGTACTATTGCAAACCAATTCATATTTTGTTTTTGCATTATAGCTACTATAATATAATTTTTCCATGGCTTAATCCACTGATAGGAATCGATAGTTTCATCAAAACAAGCAAACTATGCATCAAAAACAGAATCTGTCTTAAACAGGACAGTCTGTAGTAATCTGAACATTCACCATACCTCTGGTACTCCAAAAATTCTATCAGAATTAGGAAAAATAAACAATCTTTATAGAAAGATAGTGCAAAAAGTTTCAGAACCGTTTGGTGTTCCAGTAAAAAATGTAAAATCGCGCACTACAGCCAAAGTTTCTGTCCTGCACCGTACAAACCAACAAGCATCTAAAACATCGTAAAGGAAAACCTTGGCACATTATTTTTATTTTCAAACCTTATAAAAGCGCACAACAGAAATAAATGACTCTCTAAAACTTCCCGGTTATCTCCCTGGCAGCGCTTTCTTTAAAGCCATTAAGTTAGGCATATAGTGCTCGAGTAATGGATCCACCCGGATCCCAAGGTATATCAAAGCCAATTTTAATTAACAATGATTTGTGATTTAGTAGTGAGCACAAAGTAACATATATCATGCAACAACAAAGTCTAACTCTCTTCCTATGCATCGGCATGTCATAAAAGAACAATTCATGCACACATAGTAAAGGCCAGTGCATAGTATAAACAGTTTCTTGCAATTTTATCGTGTTGGAAACATAAAGAGGCGGAGATGTAGTTCCTCTTTCATAATAATTGCAAGTAGGAGCAGCAAGCAGATGCATAATATATCTATCAAAATCATCATGTGTAATAGTAAAACGCAACCCATCAATATAATCCTTAATAAGGGTAAACTTCTCCGATATAGTGTAGTTGGGAGAATTCAAAAAGATAATAGGACTATCATGCGTGGGTGTAATAGCAACAATTTCATGTTTAACATAAGGAACTATAGCAAGTTCATCTCCATAAGAATAATTCATATTGGCATCTTGGCCACAAGCATCATCAAAAAGGGATTTTTCAAAAGAATCAACGTGATCATAACAATCATCATAGCATTCATCCTTCGATAAGCATGAAGGGAAATTAAACAATGTATGAGTTGAAGAGTTACTCTCATTAGAAGGTGGGAACGGGTGATCAATCCACTCTTCCTCCTTTTGTTCTTCGCTCTCCTCATCTTTTTCATCCAATGAGCTCACAATGTCATTAGTTTCTTCTTCCATAGACTCCTGCAAAATATTAGTCTCTTCTTGGACAGCGGAGACTCTCTCAATAAAATTATCAATATCGGAATTGAATTCATAATTCTCATAGCAATATTTAAGGATAGCTAAATTTTCAGGTCTATAAACTGAATCATCAAAATTTTCACACTCTTTAAACAAAGATTCAATTTCATAAGCACCCATAAAAGCAACAAATTCTTCCATTTGTTGAACATCATAGTAATTATAAACACCCTTAGCATAAAAAGATACGATTCCATTATCGCTAAACTCACATTGGTAGGGAAGGTGTTTCTTAGGGTTTTCAGAACAACAAGTAACATCATATATTTCACATAAATTCCAAGCATAGCACTGCAAACGATGAATTTGATCCAGTAAAAGTTCTCCTTTTTGAGATAAGTGGTGTCGCACATAACAAGCATGCTCATCTAAAGATTTGCCCTCAACTAAGCTAGTTGGGGTTTCAGCACGAGCACAAAGGGATCGAAGATGATCCAAGTAAAAAGCTTTAGGAGTGTGATATATTTTGAGTGGTTTTTTAACCATTGGTGTAGCATGTACAACTAATTTTTTTGGTATTTTGCGTTTCCTACCCATAACTAAAGATAGAGAACAACTTAGAACAGCAAATACAAATTACTTAGTGATAAATCAAACAAGCACACACGAGAATATTCACCCCACGGTATGGCTCCCCGGCAACGGCACCAGAAAAAAGTCTTGATAACCCACAAGTATAGGGGATCAATTGTAGCCTCTTTCGATAAGTAAGAGTGTCGAACCCAACGAGGAGCTAAAGGTAGAACAAATATTCCCTCAAGTTCTATCGACCACCGATACAACTCTACGCACGCTTAATGTTTGCTTTACCTAGAACAAATATGAAACTAGAAGTACTTTGTAGGTGTTTTTGGATAGGTTTGCAAGAATATAAAGTGCACGTAAATAAAAAGTAGGGGCTGTTTAGGTAAAGAAGCAATAAAGTTAGTATAGCGAGTGTGGAAAAGTGGTGGTAGGAGTTGCGAAATTGTCCCTAAGCAATTGACTACTTTACTAGACCGATAGGACAACAAAAATCTACTCAAACATCATAGGATGGCAACACATCATTGGATAATAATATGATGCATAAAGCACCATGTTCAAGTAGAGGGTACAGCGGGTTGCGGGAGAGTGGACCGCTGTAGATAGAGGGGGGGAAGGTGATGGAGATGTTGGTGAAGATGGCCGAGGTGTTGGTGTAGATCGCGGTGATGATGATGGCTCCGACGGCGATCCGGCGCCACCGGGAGAGAGGGGGAGAGAGCCCCCCTCTTCCTTCTTCTTCCTTGACCCTCTCCCTAGATGGGAGAAGGGTTTCCCCTCTGGTCCATGGCCTCCATGGCATGGGAGGGGCGATAGCCCCTCCGAGATTGGACCTGTCTCTCTCTGTTTCTGCATTCTCAGTTTCTGCCCTTTCACCGTTTCTTATATTCCCGGAGATTCATAACTCCGATTGGGCTGAAATTTTAACACGATCTCTATCCGGATATTAGCTTTCTTGCGGCGAAAGAAGGGCATCAACCGCCTTACGGGGTGACCACGAGGGCCCAGGGCGCGCCTGACCCCCTGGGGCGAGCCCCCTGCCTCGTGGCCCCCTCGGGCATCGTCTCACGTTGATTTTTCTTCAAAAAATCACATATATTCCAAAAAAATCTCCGTCAGTTTTTATACAGTTTGGACTCCGTTTGATATGGATTTACTGCGAAACAAAAAACATGCAACAAACAGGAACTAGCACTGGGCACTGGATCAATATGTTAGTCCCAAAAATAGTATAAGAAGTTGCCAAAAGTATATGAAAGTTGTAGAATATTGGCATGGAACAATCAAAAATTATAGATACGACGGAGACGTATCACTCCTCCCTCCCACCTAGCACACAACAGACAATTGCCTAGCCGTGTGCGGTGCCCCCCTCCATCGTTTACACCCCCGGTCATATTTTCGTAGTGCTTCGGTGAAGTCCTGCAGAGATCACTTAAACATCACCGCCACCATGTCGTCGTGCTGTCGGAACTCATCTACTACCTCGCCGTCTTGCTGAATCAAGAAGGCGGAGGAGTCACCGAGCTGAACATGTGCAGAACGTGCAGGTACCATACGTTCGGTACTTGATCGGTTGGAGCGCGAAGAAGTTCGACTACATCAACCGCGTTGCTAAACGCTTCTGCTTACGGTCTACGAGGGTACGTAGACATACTCCCTCCTCGTTGCTATACATCTCCATAGATAGATCATTGCATATGCGTAGATTTTTTTTCCATGCAACGATTCCCTTCACCTGCCTCAACCACTGAGCGACGTGGTCGTGTCGCCGGTAGGCCATGCTTGGTACACAAGATTGCCTCTGCAATCTTGTTCCCCACGCGCACAATATGACATGCAAATTGTACCAGTTTGCCCACTCAAACTAGCTCGCCATCCCCAAGGAACCGCCCTACTACAATAGATAATTGATCATCCATATTATCTATTCACAAGACACAATGCATAGCAATGATAGGTACTTCCTGGTCGCCATCCTAGAAGGAACTAGCCGAAGAGCGTCACATTGGAGGAGGAGCACGTTATCGTGGAAGGTGAGTCCGTAGCGACCTCAGATTCGAGGCAAACGTAATCGCCCGCATACGTCAGATGCCATCGGTCCCACGTGGTTGTTTCAAGTCGAGATGGCGGGCCTACAAAAATCTTGCTAATAATGTGATATATGATGAGCGGCCCTCCATCTTTGTGGCCCGCTGATCAGGACGAGGATACATCATACTCACTTCGTTTCAAGAAAATGAAGTTCTAGGATTCTCGTAAGTCAAACTTTATCACTTTTGACCAAGTCTATTTAAAAATATATCAACGTCTAGAAAATCAAATTTACTTCATTAGAATCATTATAAAATATATCTTTATAGTGTATATATTTGACATTGTAAATCTTTGTGGTTTTCTATACACTTGGTAAAAAGTTAAAAGGTTTGACTTAGAAAAATCCTACTTTTTTTGTTCCAATGAATAAGGCACGCACGCACCTCAAAATTTCAACTTTGATCGTAAATTAGACCGATCGAATGTGGATTATATGTGATACAAATTATACCGTTGAATTCATATTGAAATTAAGTTTTAGTGGTATAATATTTGGAGATAAATGCACCGGAAGTCATAGAACTCTCGTGAGATGAGCACTTTGGTCACCCTTTTTCTAAAATGTGATGAACGGGTCACAGTTCTCCATTTTATGAGCAAACATGTCAGATGCAAGTTCTAGGTGCTGAGTAGTCCTGCTGATTAGATCGTTTTTTTTGCAAAAAGGCCCCTGAATTTTTTTGAAGGTGCCTTTTGTGAGACGCCGGGTCAACAGGGTTTACCTTAGTGTGGAATTTCCACGAACACCTTATGCTCATGGACATGCCGCGCTGGACGAGCTCCGGTGACGACGACGCTATGGCACATGCACTCTGGCGAGATCTCCGCATCCCTTTTTTCGTGAGCACCAACCTGTAGATGGACCGTCAAGGCCTCCGCCACCCCGTGCGTCTCTCCACTCCGCTATCTCTTGAGCATGCGTTGGTTTTTCATTGAAGAGGAAAGGGTGATGCAGCAAAGTAGCGTAAGTATTTTCTTCAGTTTTTGAAAACCAAGGTATCAATCCAGTAGGAGATTACACGCAAATCGCCTAGTACCTACACAAACAATCAAGAACCTTGCAACCAACGTGATAAAGGGGTTGTCAATCCCTTTACGGCCACTTGCAAAAGTGAAATCTGATAAAGATAATAAGATAAATATTTTTGATATTTTTGTTGTATAGATTGAAAAGTAAAGACTGCAAAATAAATAGTAAACTAGAATTATAGATCGGAAACTTATATGATGTAAAGTAGACCCCGGAGTCATAGGTTTCACTAGTGGCTTCTCTCAAGATAGCATATATTACGGTGGGTGAACAAATTACTTGTAATGCCCCGAGACTGACGCTTCAGATGCCTTCCATGTTTTCCGACTTTCGTCGGGTGATTTCTTTTGTCTGTCGCATTCAATCTTTGCATCTTGAGCATTGCATCATGTCATCATGCCATTTCATTTTTTTAAACTCAACTAAATAAAATGCATAGGTTTTTGATCTATTTAAATTGAGGGAACTCACATGGTGATTTCTCTATATAACATATCCTCCCAATATATTAGGGAGCTATAATAAATAATCTAACACACTTACAAAATAATTCCATGTATTTTTCTACTTCAAGTTTGGTCCTCAAACTTTGCCCATAATTTCTTTCATCGTTTTCCCGATCTCCACAAAAACTCCGAACATTTTTGGACTCTTCAAAAATGTTTTCCTAATTCAAAGTTATTTGAATCACATTCATATATGTTCGAATGCAATCCTTTCCAAGCGGTGCCAAATGTATTTTCTTGGTTCAATCTCATTTTTTTGAGCCCAATAAAAATTGGCCTCTTGCACAAATTCTTTCTCTATCCCTTTCTCCCTCTCCTTTTCTTTCTTTGTTGTTTTTCTGAAAGAAAATGGCAGAGAAGATGTTTTGAAAGGAGAGAGAGGAGGAAGCCCAGTCGGTTCCTTGGGAAGCCCAGTGAGGCCGGCCCATTTGCACCGAGGCCAAGGCCCAACCGCACCTAACCCTAGCCCGACTCCCCTCCTCTCAATCTCTCCCCTGCCGCCGCCTCCTCTCTCGATTCCCTTCGTCCCTCTCCCGATCCACTTCTCCCCCTCCTCTCAACCGCTCCTCCTCTGCCTCGCGTCGCCCTCCGCCGTCAAGTGCCGACCCCGTCCGGATCCGTCGGGCCCTGCCATAGCCGCGCCTCCCTCCTGTCGAGGCCCCGCCACCAAGTCCCGCCGGCGCCGTCTTGTCGAGCGCCGGGATGAACGGCAGCAGCTCCTCCTCGCCTCGTCCACGTCGACGGGAGCCGTGCCATGGACCTCGGCACCCTCGCCGGAGTGAGCTCGTCCCCGCCGCGCCAAGCCCCTCTCCAGCAACCCCGCCGCACTGCGCCCTCGGGACCCGTCGGACCTCCTTCCTCTACTCCCAGTCTGCCGCGCCGCCCTAGTTCTCCGTCGGCGTCGGCCTCGTGTCCCACCGGTCTGCCTCCCCACGCCGGCAGCAAGCCCAGCTGCTGCTGCTGCTGCTCTTCACCAAGTCCCAGCTCCTTCCCCGTTTTCGCAAGTCCAGCTACGACCGCGCCCCTTGACTCCTGGGATGCCCTGCTGCTGCCGTTGTTTTCCCGTGACAAACGAAACGGGCACGCCGCCTCCCCGCCACGGTGCTGCGCCCCTGTTCATCATCGGTGTCACCACGAGCCCCATGCCCACTTCCATCGCTGCTCGCGCACCGCCTTGCCTTGCTGCTGCCCAATAGAGGCCTTTTATCTCGCGTTTGTTTTGGATCAGCAAGGTTGAGACGCCAAGACATGACCCATCAAGTACAACTACACCATGTTGATATGGGAACCACTACTGTCGACCTCCGAAGGACATGGTTTTGCCAAGTACCCCTTCATTTTGTCAAGACCGTCAAGTCCCTCGACGACAAGTGCACCACCATCCGGATTGTACCAAGTACCCATTCGTTTCGTCGAGACCGACAAGTCCGAAGACTCTAAGTACCACTACAATTCCAAAGGAATTCAAATCCATCAAGTTCCTCTACCGATCACTCAAACGGCTACGAAATGTGTACCACTACCGTCGAACCGTGAAGACTCCGTGGACGTCAAGTTCCTCGCCGTGACCCCGAACATCTATGGAAACTTGTGCGACTAAGAACGTGAACGACTACCGTCGCCACGAAAACGACTACTTCCCACAACGACCTGTGAACGACTACTTCCACTACGACCGTCCCGAGAACGTCTACTTCCTCTACATTGCACCGAACCCGAACCGTTCCGTTTGCACGCTTCGAAGGTATAACCGCCGAGACGATGACCCGTGGACGAATGCATGTGTTGTATGAGATGCATGTTTAGATGTTGTATCCGTTTGTGAACGTTAGTTGATCCCTCGTTTGACACCGCCGTTGACCCGTGGGACACCGATAACCAGGAGCACCCCACCATCTCTTGTGTGTTCCACATATTTGCACACTTTTATTTTAGACCGACATCTCAATCGAGTTACCGAAACCGATATGTTGTCATGGCATCATTTTCGGATTCGTCGTCGTGGCACCCTTTCTTTCCACCACGGTGACAAATGCCTCGTATCTTATTATGTCAACATTTTCATAAAACTTGCAAATGTCATCCGCATCATGAAAACAACATCAAGAATGTTTAAATTGTTGCTTGCTTTAATATTGCTAAATGACATATGGGGATTTACCGTAATGGTTATTTGTTGTTTCCAGCCTCACTTAAACTTGCCTAGATAGGTAGTTTTATTATGTTTCACCTCTTGCCATGTTTAATAACATTTAATATTGTTGACTACATAAACGAGGGAGAACTAAATAAGTCATGTGGTGTTTCGTCAATATGGAACTCGTTGCATATTGAGCTCCACTTAATTTGTAGTATTGTTTGTGCACTTTGCCATGCCATGCCTCATTAAACTGGACATGCATCATATTTGGTTGTGCATCATGCCATGTTTATGTGATGGTTGTTTACTATGGTGCTTGCTTCTTTTCGGGTTGCTTCTCTCGTTAGTTTCGGTTTCGTTCCGGAGTTGTGAGGATTCGTTCGACTACGTCCGTTTGTCTTCTTCATGGACTCGTTCTTCTTCCTTGCGGGATCTCAGGCGAGATGACCATACCCTCGAAATCACTTCTATCTTTGCTTGCTAGTTGTTCGCTCTATCGCTATGTTGCGCTACCTACCACTTGTTTATCATGCCTCCCATATTGCCATGTCAAGTCTCGAACCCACATTCCTAGCAAACCGTTGTTTGGCTATGTTACCGCTTTTGCTCAGCCCCTTTTATAGCGTTGCTAGTTGCAGGTGAAGCTGAAGTTTGTTCCATGTTGGAACATGGATATGTTGGGATATCACAATATCTCTTATTTAATTTAATGCATCTATATACTTGGTAAAGGATGGAAGGCTCGGCCTTATGCCTGGTGTTTTGTTCCAGTCACTACTAGGAAAAGGGCTATAGCCAATATGGACATTAATGGCGCACCATGCATGTGGTGCGCCATTAGTGTCCTCATTACTAATGGCGCACCACACACACGGTGCGCTATTACTAGCATTTTTTTTTATTTTTTCAAAACTATTAATGGCACACCAGGGCATAGTGTGCCATTAATAGTTTTAACTAGTAATGGCGCACCACACACACGGTGCGCCATTACTAACAATTTTTTCCAAAACTAGTAATGGCGCACCACAATTAAGGTGCACCACAACTAACAATTTTTTTTGTTTTGCAAAACTAGTAATGATATTTCTTCTATTCTAGTCCTTATGAATATTTATTTATGTGTTTATTCTGGTATTGAATTTCTAACTCACAAAAAGTATTGAATTTGTTAATATTTTTTGAACTCATGAACATTTTTAAATTTCATGGGCATTTTTTGAATTCATGAATATATTTTCAAATTTGATGATATTTTTTTATATTCATAAATATTTTACCAATTCACAAATGAATGCAATTAAAAATCCAAAAAAAAACAAATTTGATGATATTTGATGATATTTTCAAATAACAAATTTGATGATATTTTCAAAAATAAAAAAAGTTACTAATGGCGCACCCCTCGGTGGTGCGCCATTGCTATGGATGTACTTATGGCGCACCCCTGGGTGGTGCGCCATTGCTATTCTTCCCCCTCTATCCCTTTTCCCCTCGCCCCCCCGTGCCAGATCCCCCTCCATCTCGACCCCCCTCGCCAGATCCCCCTCACCGCTGACGACCCCCCGCACCCTCCCCCGCTCCACCGCCGCCGCCGACCCCCCGCACCCTCCCCCGCTCCAAGCTAGGTTAGGCTAGGTCGCGTTGCGCCCCAACCCCATTTGTCGCAGCCGCCCCACCCCACCCCACCGGCAGCTGCACCTCGTTCCGCTGCCGTGACGAGGAAGCCGGAGCCCGGAGGTGGAGACTTCGGCGGGGCTACTCGCAGTCCATGGACGGCTGACAACGAACGCCGACGCGACGTGACGAGGCCGGCCCACGACCACGACCACGACCGGCGTCCTCCTCCTTCTACGGTCCGCATCTCCGATGCGACGCCAACCACCGCCTTGTCAACGAATGTAAATGCTCTCTCCCTCCCTCCCTCCTCTACTCCTCTCCTCTATATAGTGTAATAATTTTTATCAATAAAAAAATAAAAAAAAGTTACTAATGGCGCACTAGGAGAGGGTGCGCCATTGTTATCAATAAAAAAAGTTACTTATGGCGCACCCCACGGTGGTGTGCCATTGCTATGGATGTACTTATGGCGCACCCCTGGGAGGTGGGCCATTGCTATCCCGTTCCCCCTCACCCCCCGCGCGCCAGATCCCTTTCCCCCTCACCGTCGACGACTCCTTTCCAGCGCGCCCCGCCCCCACCTCCAGCGCTCCTCCACCCATCACCACCGCAGCTCTTGCACCCCTGACCACCGCAAGCCGCCGCCACCCCCGAGCATCCACCACCGCCGCCGCTCCCAAGCATCCACCACCACCGCCCCAACCATCCACCGGCGCTGCCCCTCCCCCTCCTCCCAACCATCCACCACCCTCCACTGGACCGCAAGCCACTGCCGTCGTCGCCCCGAATCATGTGTTTCCTCCCCGAGCAGGCTTCACCGAGCACTGGTCCGCCTCCTGCAGAAGCCCCCGAAGCAGCAGATTGAGCCCCTCTGCACCGGCTGCCCACGGCTCCTCCGTCCCGAAGCTGCAGATCATCCAGTCCTCCACTCCTCCACGGTGAGAATCTGAATGGCTGGAATGTGTTCTTTTGAGAGAAAAGTGCAGAGTTGCATAATTTACATACTGGTCCAAGCTCACTCTGCTCGCCACTAGTTCCAAGTACTAAGGGATTGCTACGCTGTCTGCATTAACACCATCATTTACACCGAGTGAACACACTTAATTTTCTAAGGCATCTGCTACTCTGTTATAGTCTCTCCTAGCCAAAACTGAAACAAAACGCATCGAAGTTCTGAATCAAAAAACTCTTTTCAGCTCATATTTGGGCAGACAGTGGAAGGATCAGTGTGTTCAGATTCAGAGTACTCTGAAATGTTACACTGGTTGCTGTTTATCTTCAGATTTTTTAACTCTAGCTTTAGAGTATTATGCGAAGCTACAAGATGTGTGATCTATTGTCAGAACATTTTGTTAGATCTTTGGTGTGCTTACCAAGAACGAAATAAAAGATGATCCTTCGGATTTATTTGTTGAGACAAGAATCTCATATATGTTCAGCACTTGGGTGGGTTCTGCTTCAGTAAATCAAATCATACATAGCATCGCTAGATTGTCAGTTTTTTTGAGAGAATCCTGAATGGCTGTATGTTGTGGGAGGTCGGCGCCCACGCAGCAGGTTGATTGGGCCAGGAAAGTTTTTTGAGGGAAGAAAAGGATGGGAAAGATGTACACACGGCTGACTGACTTTGGTTTTTTCTTTTATCTCTATATTATTATTATTATTATTATTATTGTCATACACACGGCTAGCAAAGTTTTTGGATGGGCTGGTATGTACAGTATATACCTAGTATATATAAAATTAAAATTGTGATGATGTTGTACTTGTGATGATGTTGGCAACAATTAGTGTTTATGAAGAAGAAGAATAAACCTGCTACTGCTGCTGTTATGCCTGTATTCACTGCTGCTGCTGCTGCTGTACTTGTGATGATGTTGTACTTGTGATGATGCTACTTGTGATCTTCTGAAATGACCCATTGGTGACTTCATTACGCGGGGATAATGATTTTGCAGGTACCCCGAGAGGCCCTTGAGTTTGCCGGAATGTCGATTAAGTTCCGTTCCGGCAAATTCGGGTACTCCATATGTCATATTTTCAGCAAAGGTCATGCTGAAATTTTCCATGAATTTTAGCATGACTTTGCTAAAAATAGGACATATGGGGTACTTGCGACTAATGCATGGGCCGGGGTACCTTAGTACTTAATTAAGTAGGATCAACTGCCTCTTGTGTTATACATATAGAAGTGTGATATCAACTCATAGTTATTACTAATGTCAGTTGCTCGTCATCGATAAACCCTAATCTGGTAGGATGACCTACTAAAAAATCCCATACCACATATTCTATTTGGATGGCCCTGCTAACCCTTGACCATAAATACTTGAGATGGATGTAGCACACTTAAAGAAAGAAATGTTTTTAGGCCAACTCCATTGGGCCTGGCTGAAAATGCACAAGTGTGGATGACTAACAATATTCTATTGTAAAGCTAAGCAGGAAAGAGGAACCACTCATCCTAACCATTTGCTCTCAAAATTACCACTTCACTTCTTACTACTGAAAATGTTAGACCATCTCCATTCACCAATAGCTCAAACCAGTTCGAAGGGCGTGTTTTCACCACACTGTGGATTATCTTATTGGACCCAACAGATATTTGCAGAAGTAACTTCCTATTCACCTAAAGGCATGAATTATCCAAATCTTGATTCATCCTCATTAAAGCTTTCCATCTGAATGGATTCTGCTACCTATCTATCCTCTACAAGACCCTCCACCTATATTTCTAATTAGATACCTTTCTTTCAACTCTTAACCAGTTCCATTTCTCCACCCTCCATTTCTAATTAGATACACGTCGGGCGCTACGGTTTTAGATGTACTAGCGATGCTATATGTATGATAGTATTCGAGGTGTTTATATGTATGATAGTATTCGAGGTGTATTAGTGATAATATTCGACGATGTACGGACACAAGAGATGATGTAGTTTTGAATTATGAATGTAGGAAATGTCGTCATCGGACGACGAAAGTCTCCCGGGGGAGTGCGGCTGGTGCCACGACGATCGAGGTCTGTGCGACAGGCCTCACCTGGACGATGATCGGCGCTTCATCATTAAGCTCGAGGAGATCTTCGAAGTTGAAATGGTACGCAACAACGACAAGTGTTTTTTTCATAATTAAGCATGACTTCAACTATTTCAACGTGTAATTTTCATCTTTTACAATTCGAGTATAGCTTATCCCATGCCATGCAAGACGCTATGTCTTGGAGAGGATGGATTTTGAAGACCATGAAAATTATTATGAAACAAAGAAAATTCACCTAAGGACTCATCATGATGTGGATTTTGAAGTAAATATGTATAATTCTGGGAGCGTAACCCATTTTGGTTGCAAAAATTGGGAAGCATTTTGCAAGATGTATGGTTTTGATGAGGGTATGCTTGTCACCATGGATCTTGGTGATCCTGACATCGACCAAGACAATATGGACATTTGGGTCCTTGTTGATACGCCTCCAGTTCTACCGCTATGCGAGTTTCTCAAACACAGTTAATTATTAACTAATTTATATTGTTCATTTCAAAATAGTTGACAGCTTATTTCCATTGACAGCTTATTTTGATTGTTCAAACAATGTGTGGAACATGGTAGACAAAACCCACTACACCGATGGCTCCGAGTTAACTTATCAGGAGAAAAATCATCTGGTCGGATTTTGTACTGATCTTGAGAATTACAATATCTACAATCAAACTCATCAACATTATGGTCAATACGTGCCACTAGTGCACGTGTTGAACTACGGTAACTACCATGGAGATACCCTGGTAAGATTTTTTACTATTACGACATCCGTGCATCTTTTGCATACTTCTAAACTAGTACATCATTGCTAACTATGAAGTTATTACTATGTTTTTGAACAAAGGATCCCAGAGGATTGTGTGCCTCATTTGATGTATTAGAATGGCAGCCTTCGTGTTTTGAACATATATCCAGGTCATCCTATGAATCTCAACTGTCCATACCAGATTTCTAAAAGAAGTGGAGACATGCTAATCAGAGAATGGAAAAAATGTATGGACAGTCGTAAGGAGGTTCTTGGAAGCAAAAGGAAGCGTCACGCAAGAATTGGAGACAGGATGATCTCCATTCTCTATAATGGAGAGTCATGGTCTATATTGTTTTATGCTATTTTACCTTAAATAGGGTATTTAGGTGCTGCCTAATACTGATGATCATGTGCTAAGAACAATTAAGTAGGGTTGGTTCGATAACTATCAGGATGATGATCGTATGACTTGTTATTAATAACGAGTAGAAGTTGTATGATGATGATTAGTAGGACTTGTTATTATGATGATGCATGATGCGAGCATGAAGAGTTATTATATATCTGTGGGTGAAATGAACATGGATTGGATTGAAGTGAAGGCAATACGCATGTGGTGCATGTTGAAAGTAGTACAATCCAAACTTGATCAAGTTAGGATTAGTATTACTTTCGACATGCACCACATGTTACCTCAGTTCAATCTAAGTCATGTTTAAGCATAGCAGTAGCAGTAGCACGAAGATAAGAGAGGACACATCTCTCAATTATCTCTGAATGCAGTATTACTTTCGACAAACTCGCTACTCGCGGTCTCGAGACTTGTAATGTTCCAACTTTGTTCAGTCTTTTGAATTCGGAGACTGATATGATGATTGTATTCGGAGACTAATCTTCTATTGTATTTGTTGAATCTGCTGTTTATATGTTGTGCTGTCTATATTCTATGCAGTAATATATTTTGTAACCTATGCAAATATCAGAAAAGAAAAAAAATAATTCCTAATATTCATACTAGTGGCGCACCATACAGCACATTAGTGGCACACTACTATAAAAAATACTAGTGGCGCGTTATCTGTTAGTGCGCCATTAGTAACCCAGAACACAAGGTAAATATGCCCCCCTGGAAGGCATACTAATGGTGCACCATGTGACTTACTAATGGCGCACTGCCTAGTGCGCCACTATAGTCTGGTATACTAATGGCGCACCAGGGGTGCGCCATTAGTATATGTTACTAGTGGCGTGATGATAGTGGCGCACCTGTAGTGCACCATTAATGGCCAAAACAGGTGCACCACTAATAAGCCTTTTCCTAGTAGTGACTCTTGCCGCCCTAGTTTCCGTCATACCGGTGTTATGTTCCTTGATTTTGCATTCCTTACGCGGTTGGGCGTTATGGGAACCCCTTGACAGTTCGCTTTGAATAAAACTCCTCCAGCAAGGCCCAACCTTGGTTTTTACATTTGCCACCTAAGCCTTTTCCCTTGGGTTCCGCAGACTCAAGGGTCATCTTTATTTAACCCCCGGGCCAGTGCTCCTCTGAGTGTTGGTACAAACTAGAGCCCCTTGCAGCGCCACCTCGGGGAAACTTGAGGGCTAGTTTTAGTTGTACGGATTGCTCATCTGGTGTGCCCTGAGAACGAGATAGGTGCAGCTCCTATCGGGATTTGTCGGCACATTCGGGCGGCTTTGCTGGTCTTGTTTTACCATTGTCGAAATGTCTTGTAACCGGGATTCTGAGACTGTTTGGGTCTTTCCGGGAGAAGGAACATCCTTCGTTGATCGTGAGAGCTTGTGATGGGCTAAGTCGGGACACCCCTGCAGGGTATAAACTTACGAGGGCCATGCCGTGGTGTCGGTGGGAAACGACACCTATGGAATCACAAGAATCCCCACTGCGGTTGCGGGGCGTGGGGTTGAGAGAAGAGCGGGTCTAACAGAGAGCACGCGGTTCGTTTATCTAGGTTCGGGCCGCGAGGATGCGTAAAACCCTAGTCCTGCTTTGGTGGGTGTATTCTGAGTTCTTGAACTAGCTACGGGGTGTCAAGAGCACCAAAAAGCTGAATCCCTCCCCTCATCGCCTTGGGCCTCCTTTTATAGAAAAAGGGGTTGCCATAGTGGCACACAGGAGGTGGAAAGGCAACAGTGTTGCGAGGCTATCCTGGTATTACAGGACGAAGCGCATTAAATGCGAGGCTTAGGTGTCCCTCCACTTTATCGGGGATGAGAGCGAGGCCCGTCCCATCCGTCGCCGCTCCTCCAAGCTTCGACACGCGCCCTGGCCAGCGATGCATGCGGTGCCATGTAGGTAGGCAGGCAGCTGAGGTGGCGCGGTGGTGGAGCCTCCACGAAGGGCTGCATGTCGCCACGCAGGTGCCTGCCCAGCTGGTTGGGTCGGCAGCTGCATGCAAACGGCGGTGGAGACTTGGCTGGTGCGGGCCTGACGGTGGCCCTGCTGATGCGCTTGGTGAGGGCCTTGCCGGGTGGCCCAGCAAGGGTCTTGCCGTGGCGCGCAGGCATCCCCGGCAAGGATCTTGCCGGGGGTCTTGTGAGTTTCTTCGGTGAGGATGGCTGCCTTCCTATCCTCATTCGATCTTGACTATTATTTGTTTTCACAAAGATCTACATGCCACCACAGAGGTGCCTCCCGAGCCCTGTCCAATGCATTTGTCGAGTGTTGGTGGGCTCGAGGGTGGCTCGTGATAACCCACAAGTATATGGGATCGCAACAGCTTTCGAGGGTAGAGTATTCAACCCAAATTTATTAATTCGACACAAGGGGAGCCAAAGAATATTCTCAAGTATTTGCAGCTGAGTTGTCAATTCAACCACACCTCGAAACTTAGTATCTGCAGCAAAGTGTTTAGTAGCAAAGTAATATGATAGTGGTGGTAGCGGAAACAAAAGTAAAGACAAAGACAACAAAAGTAATATTTTGGTATTTTGTAGTGATTGTAACAGTAGCAGCGGGAAAGTAAATAAGCGTAAACCAGTATATGGAAAACTCGTAGGCACCGGATCAGTGATGGATAATTATGCCGGATGCGGTTCATCATGTAACAGTCATAACATAGGGTGACACAGAACTAGCTCCAATTCATCAATGTAATGTAGGCATGTATTCCGAATATATTCATACGTGCTTATGGAAAAAACTTGCATGACATCTTTTGTCCTACCCTCCCGTGGCAGCGGAGTCCTATTGGAAACTAAGGGATATTAAGGACTCCTTTTAATAGAGTACCGGACCAAAGCATTACCACATAGTGAATACATGAACTCCTCAAACTACGGTCATCACCGGTAAGTATCCCGATTATTGTCACTTCGGGGTTAACGGATCATAACACATAATAGGTGACTATAGACTTGCAAGATAGGATCACGAACTCACATATATTCATGAAAACATAATAGGTTCAGATCTGAAATCATGGCACTCGGGCCCTAGTGACAAGCATTAAGCATAGAAAAGTCATAGCAACATCAATCTCAGAACATAGTGGATACTAGGGATCAAACGCTAACAAAACTAACTCGATTACATGATAAATCTCATCCAACCCATCACCGTCCAGCAAGCCTACGATGGAATTACTCACACACGGCGGTGAGCATCATGAAATTGGTGATGGAGGAAGGTTGATGATGACGATGGCGACGGATTCTCCTCTTCGGAGCCCCGAACGGACTCCAGATCAGCCCTCCCGAGAGAGTTAGGGCTTGGCGGCGGCTCCGTATCGTAAAACGCGATGATTTCTTCTCTTCTATTTTTCTCTCCGAAAGCGAATATATAGAGTTGGAGTTGGCGTCGGAGGGTTTCTAGGGGGCCCGCGAGGTAGGGGGGCGCGCCCTAGGGGGGCACCCTCGTGAGAAGGGTGTGGGCCCCCTGGTCTTCATCTTTGGCGAGGATTTTTTATTATTTTTTCTAAGACGTTCCGTGGAGTTTCAGGTCATTCCGAGAATATTTGTTTTCTGCACATAAAACAACACCATGGCAATTCTGCTGAAAACAGCGTCAGTCCAGGTTAGTTCCATTCAAATCATACAAGTTAGAGTCCAAAACAAGGGCAAAAGTGTTTGGAAAAGTAGATACGAGGGAGATGTATCAACTCCCCCATGCTTAAACCCTTGATTGTCCTCAAGCAATTCAGTTGACAAACTGAAAGAAAGAAAAACTTTTACAAACTCTGTTTGCTCTTGTTGTTGTAACTATGTCAAGCCAGCATTCAAGTTTTCAGCATAGATCATAACTAACCACATTTGCAATAATTCTCAGGTCTCATAATTACTCATATCAATAGCATAATCAACTAGCAAGTCATAATAATAAATCTCGGATGACAACACTTTCTCAAAACAATCATAATATGATATAACAAGATGGTATATCGCAAGCCCTTTCTGAGACCGCAAAACATAAATGCAGAGCACCTTTAAAGATCAAGGACTGAGTAGACATTGTAATTCATGGTAAAAGAGATCCAATCATAGTCACACCCAACATAAATTAATAGTGATGAATGCAAATGACAGCTGTGCTCTCCACCTAATGCTTTTTAATAAGAGGGTGATGACTCAACATAACAGTAAATGGATAGGCCCTTCGCAGAGGGAAGCAGGGATTTGTAGAGGTGCCAGAGCTCGGTTTTGCAATAGAGATAGATTGTATTTTGAGCATACTTTCATTGTCAACGTAACAACTAAGAGATGGCGATATCTTCCATGCTAAACACATCATAGGCGGTTCCCAAACAGAATGGTAAGGTTTATACTCCCCCTCCACCAACAAACATCAATCCATGGCTTGCTCGAAACAACGAGTGCCTCCAACATACATCAGGTCCCAGGGGGAGTTTTGTTTGCAATTAATTTTGATTTAGTTTGCATAAAGCATGGGACTGGGCATCCCGGTGACCAGCCATTTTCTCGTGAGTGAGGAGCGGAGTCCACTCCTCTTGAGAATAACCCGCCTAACATGGAACATAAGGACATCCTTGGTTGATACATGCGCTATTCGAGTATACAAAACAGAATGTTTACTTGAAGGTTTAGAGTTTGGCACATACAAATTTACTTGGAACGGCAGGTAGATACGCATATAGGAAGGTATAGTGGACTCATCTGGAATAACTTTGGGGTTTAAGGGATTGGATGCACAAGCAGTATTCCCGCTTAGTACAAGTGAAGGCTAGCAAAAGACTGGGAAGCGACCAACTAGAGAGCGACAACAGCCATGTACATGCATTAAGATTAATAAACATTGGATGCAAGCATGAGTAGGATATAATCCACCATGAACATAAATATCGTGAAGGCTATGTTGATTTGTTTCAACTACATGCGTGAACATGTGCCAAGTCAAGTCACTTAAATCATTTAAAGGAGGATACCACCCCATCATACCACATCATAACCATCTCAATAGAAATGTTGGCACACAAGGTAAATCATTATAACTCATAGCTAATCAAGCATGGCACAAGCAACTATGATCTCTAATTGTCATTGCAAACATGTTTATTCATAATAAGCTGAATCAAGAACGAGGGACTCATCATATTTACAAAAACAAAAGAGGTCGAGTTCATACCAGCTTTTCTCATCTCAGTCAGTCCATCATATATCATCATAATTGCCCTTTCACTTGCACGACCGAACAGTGTGAAGAATAATAAGAGTTTACGTGCATTGGACTAAGCTGGAATCTACGAGCATTTAATAAACAGGAGAAGACAAGGCAATATGGGCTCTTTGGTTAATTCAACAATAATGCATATAAGAGCCACTTCAACAATTTAATTATGGTCTTCTCCTACTGACCCCCAAAGAAAAGAAAAGAAATAAAACTATTTACATGGGAAAGCTCCCAACAAGCAAAGGAAGAACGGGAAATATTTTTGGGTTTTCTTTTTAATTATTACTACTACAGCAGAAAAATAAACTACTACTAATTTTTTTGGTTTTTCTTAAGGTTTATTAAACACACAAGAAGAAAGCATAAAAAGGAAATTAAACTAGCATGGATGATACAATGAAAAAGTATGAGCACCGACATCTAGGAATGAGTGTGTGTGAACATAAATGTAATGTCGGTGAGAAATATGTACTCCCCCAAGCTTAGGCTTTTGGCCTAAGTTGGTCTATGGCCACGGCTGGCCTAGGTGATGTCCATAATAATAGTTGTTGGGGTCGTACTGTGATGAGGAAGAAGAAGGCTCCGATTGCCACTGGCTGGCAATCATCTCCGGATCCCACGGATAGTTAGACTGTCGTGAAGGATCAAATTGTGGTTCCGGTTCTGGATCCTCGGCTGGTGCAGGGTTCCGGTAGGCGTGAATAGCCGTCAACAGAACAAGGTACGTGCCTACAGTAAAATCAAACAAAGAAGGAGCAGGCAAGGTAATAGTCTCAGGATGATGTTTATTAAAGAACAATTGATATTTAAGCTCTCCTGCCCTATTCTTAACAATAAAATCATGTGCCACCATACTTTTATGATGTAGATAAACATGGGGAAGCACCTTTTCTTCCTTCTCATCATGCCTAATAGGTATGTTAAAATGTGCGGCTAGGCGTGCAGCATAGATGCCTCCAAAGATGGGGCCCTTAGTACGGTTCATATTTAACCGTCTAGCAATAATACCGCCCATACTAAAAGTGTTATCATTGTATAAACCTTGGAGTAGAATAATTATATCAGGGATACTAAGGTTTCCATAGTTTCCACGTCCAATTAAACAACAGCTAGCAAATAATGCAAAGTAACGTAAAACAGGAAAATGTATGCTAGTGATTCGTGCATCGGAAACCTTCCTGGTTTCTCCTACAGTGATATTATTAATAAACCCCTCCACATCATCATGATGTGGTTCTTCTGTCTTGCCCTCAAAAGGGACTAGACAAATCCGACAGAAATCATAAAGTGACATCTCCTTATGCTCATCATATAAATGAAACTCCACCGTCGGTGGTGAGTTCCTAGAATGAAAATGATAGTTTTGCACAAAGGTATTTGTGAGTAAGAGATACTGATCGCATTGGTCGTGGAGGAAAGCGGTGAGGCCTGCATTGTGAGCCAATTAATGAAAATCTTCATAGATACCGGCTGCTCTCAAGAAATCATTAGAGGGCCATTCACATGTCCGAATCTTCGCGGTGCGTGGCAAATTATACTTAGGCTTCGGTGCCTTTTCCTTCGAGCTTTGGCTCGATGAGTCCCTCAAGAATCTCCTCATTATATTCTGAAATATTCTGAAATTTTTAGTAACTTCAAACAAAAGTGAACCAGCTTCAATAAAACTAATAGCAACTACTCCTACAAGTGCCTAGAGCATATATCAAGCATTAGAACTACTTATAACCATATAAATTTGACATGCAAGCTGAAGAACATGGTCACCTATGCAGCAAAAATTTGCAAAGAATAAAGCACTAGAACAAAAACTAATTGGACCAATGGAGGAGTCACATACCAAGGAACAATCTCCCCAAGCAGTTTTGCGAGAGGTGCTTTGAGCAAGGAGATCAAAAATCACAGCAAAAGTGGCTGAAACTCGTGCTTGAGTTGGTTTTTCGGGTTTGTGTGAGACAGAGGAAGAAGATGGGTGCTGGGATAAGTGGAGGAGGGCCATCATGGGCCCACGAGGCAGGGGGCGCGCCCTAGAGGGGGGGGGCACCCACCACCCTCGTGGCCAGGTGGCAGCTCCTCCCGCGGTAATTTTTCGACAGTAAATCCTCAAACATTCTCAAAAAAATCATATTAAATTGGCATGTCATTCTGAGGACTTTTATATTCGGGATATTTTTATATTGCACGGATAAGTCAGGAAACAGACAGAAAATACTAATTTTACTTTATTTCTACTAATTAACAGAAAGTATAGAGAGGGTACAGAAGTTTGTGCTTCTAGTTTCATCCATCTCATGCTCATAAAAAAGAATCCACTAACAAGGTTGATCAAGTCTTGTTAACAAACTCATTCCGATTAACATGAAACTGGAGAAATTTCGAATAACACTAAGTTACCTCAACGGGGATATGCACATCCCCTATAATAAGTATATCATATTTCGTTTTGACAGTAGGAAGAGGAAATTCAAAACCTCCAATTATAATCGATGGAATTTTTCCAATGGAGTTGATACTATGAACTTGAGGTTGTTTCCTCGGAAAGTGTACCGTATGCTCATTACCATTAACATGAAAAGTGACATTGCCTTTGTTGCAATCAATAACAGCCCCTGCAGTATTAAGAAAAGGTCTTCCAAGAATATTAGACATACTATCATCCTCGGGAATATTAAGAATAACAAAGTCCGTTAAAATAGTAACGTTTGCAACCACAACAGGCACATCCTCACAAATACCGATAGGTATAGCAGTTGATTTATCAGCCATTTGCAAAGATATTTCAGTAGGTGTCAGCTTATTCAAGTCAAGTCTACGATATAAAGAGAGAGGCATAACAGTAACACCGGCTCCAAGATCACACAAAGCAGTTTTAATATAATTTCTTTTAATGGAGCAAGGTATAGTAGGTACTCCGGGATCTCCAAGTTTCTTTGGTATTCCACCCTTGAAAGTATAATTAGCAAGCATGGTGGAAATCTTAGCTTCCGGTATCTTTCTTTTATTAGTAATGATATCCTTCATATATTTAGCATAAGGATTTGTTTTGAGCACATCAGTTAATCGCATACGCAAAAAGATAGGCCTAATCATTTCAGCAAAGCGCTCAAAATCCTCATCATCCTTTTTCTTGGATGATTTTGGAGTAAAAGGCATGGGTTTCTGAATCCAAGGTTCCCTTTCTTTACCATTTTTCCTAGCAAACAAAGTCTCTTTTATCATAACATTGACTCTTTGATTGTGGGTTATCAAGATCAACATCAGGTTGAATTTCCACATCATTGTCCTTACTAGGTTGAGCATCATCGTGAACATCATTATTAACATTTTCATTAGGTTCATGTTCATTACCAGATTGTGTTTCAATATCAGACATAGATATATCATTTGGATTATCAGGTGGTTCAGCAATAGGTTCACTAGAAGTTTGCACAGTTCTATCGTTTTTCTTTTTCTTCTTTTTAGAAGAACTAGGAACATCAATATTATTTCTCTGAGAATCTTGCTCGATTCTCTTAGGGTGGCCTTCAGGATACAAAGGTTCCTGAGTCATTCTACCAGTTCTAGTAGCCACTCTAACAGCATAATCATTTTTCTTACTATTCATTTCATCAAGCACTTCTTTTTGAGCTTTAAGCACTTGTTCTACTTGAGTGGTAACCATAGAAGCATGTTTCCTAACAAGTTTAAGTTCACCTTTAATATTAGCCATATAATCACCCAAGCGTCTAATCATATAAGCATTTTCTTTTAATTGTCTACCAAAATAAGCATTGAAGTCGTCTTGCTTATACATAAAGTTATCAAACTCATCCAAGCACTGACTAGCAATTTTAGTAGGAGGAACTTCAGCTTTATCATATCTATAGAGAGAATTTACCTTTACTACCTATGTCGGGATATCGGGGTCAGGAGGTTCTTCAATAAATAAAGAATTGAGATCATATGTTTCTTCAACAGGCGGTATATTAAGACCATGTATTTCTTCAATAGGAGGTAAATTCTTAACGTCTTCAGCTTTAATACCTTTCTCTTTCATAGATTTCTTTGCCTCTTGCATATCTTCAGGACTGAGAAATAGAACACCTCTCTTCTTCGGAGTTGGTTTAGGAATAGACTCAACAATTGGAGCAGGGGCTGGCTCTGGAGCTGGCTCAGGAGGTGCCCAATTATTTTCATTTGCCAACATATTATTCTATAGAATTTCAGCTTCATCCGGTGTTCTTTCCCTGAAAAGAGAACCAACACAACTATCCAGGTAATCTCTGGAAGCATCGGTTAGTCCATTATAAAAGATATCAAGTATTTCGGGTTTCTTAAGAGGATGATCAGGCAAAGCATTAAGTAACTTGAGAAGCCTCCCCCAAGCTTGTGGGAGACTCTCTTCTTTAATTTGCACAAAGTTGTATATTTCCCTCAAAGCAGCTTGTTTCTTATGAGCAGGGAAATATTTAGCAGAGAAGTAATAAATCATATCCTGGGGACTACGCACAAAACCAGGATCAAGAGAATTAAACCATATCTTAGCATCACCCTTTAATGAGACCAGAAATATTTTGAGTATATAGAGGTATCGCGATCTCTCATCATTAGTGAACAGGGCAGCTATATCATTTAACTTAGAAAGATGTGCCACAACAGTTTCAGATTCATAGCCATAAAACGGATCAGATTCAACCAAAGTAATTATATCAGGATCAACAGAGAATTCATAATCCTTATCAAGAACACATATAGGTGAAGTAGCAAAAGCAGGGTCGGGTCTCATTTTATCTCTAAGTGATTCTTTGTTCCATTTAATTAATAACCTCTTAAGCTCATATCTATCCCTGCAAGCTAAAATAGCGGCAGAAGATTCCATATCAAAAAGATAGCCCTCAGGAATAACAGGCATATTTTCATCATCACTATCATCATCGTATTCATATTCAATAATTTCTTTTTCTCTAGCCCTAGCAATTTGTTCATCAAGAAATTCACCAAGGGGCACAGTAGTATCAGGCATAGAAGCAGTTTCATCATAAGTATCATGCATAGCAGAAGTGGCATCATCAATAACATGCGACATATCAGAACGAATAGCAGAAGCAGGTGTAGGTGTCGCTAGCTTACTCATAACAGAAGGTGAATCAAGTGCAGAGCTCGATGGCAGTTCCTTACCTCCCCTCGTAGTTGAGGGATATATCTTGGTTTTTGGATCTCTCAAGTTCTTCATAATGATAAGCAGATATAAATCCAAGTGACTCAAAGAATAGAGCTATGCTCCCCGGCAACGGCGCCAGAAATTTGTCTTGATAACCCACAAGTATAGGGGATCGCAACAGCTTTCGAGGGTAGAGTATTCAACCCAAATTTATTGATTTGACACAAGGAGAGCCAAAGAATATTCTCAAGTATTAGCAGTTGAGTTGTCAATTCAACCACACCTGGAAACTTAGTATCTGCAGCAAAGTGTTTAGTAGCAAAGTAATATGATGGTGGTGGTAGCGGCAACAAAAGTAAAGACAACAAAAGTAATGTTTTGGTATTTTGTAGTGATTGTAACAGTAGCAGCGGGAAAGTAAATAAGCGTAAACCAGTATATGGAAAACTCGTAGGCACCGGATCAGTGATGGATAATTATGCCAGATGCGGTTCATCATGTAACAGTCATAACATAGGGTGACACAGAACTAGCTCCAATTCATCAATGTAATGTAGGCATGTATTCCGAATATAGTCATACGTGATTATGGAAAAGAACTTGCATGACATCTTTTGTCCTACCCTCCCGTGGCAGTGGGGTCCTATTGGAAACTAAGGGATATTAAGGCCTCCTTTTAATAGAGTACCGGACCAAAGCATTAACACTTAGTGAATACATGAACTCCTCAAACTACGGTCATCACCGGTAAGTATCCCGATTATTGTCAATTCGGGGTTAACGGATCATAACACATAATAGGTGACCATAGACTTGCAAGATAGGATCAAGAACTCACATATATTCATGAAAACATAATAGGTTCAGATCTGAAATCATGGCACTCGGGCCCTAGTGACAAGCATTAAGCATAGCAAAGTCATAGCAACATCAATCTCAGAACATAGTGGATACTAGGGATCAAACCCTAACAAAACTAACTCGATTACATGATAAATCTCATCCAACCCATCACGGTCCAGCAAGCCTACGATGGAATTACTCACGCACGGCGGTGAGCATCATAAAATTGGTGATGGAGGATGGTTGATGATGACGACAGCGACGAATCCCCCTCTCCGGAGCCCCGAACGGACTCCAGATCAGCCCTCCCGAGAGGTTTTAGGGCTTGGCGGCGGCTCCGTATCGTAAAACGCGATGATTTCTTCTCTTCTATTTTTTCTCTCCGAAAGAAAATATATAGAGTTGGAGTTGGCGTCGGAGGGTTTCTAGGGGGCCCACGAGGTAGGGGGCGTGCCCTAGGGGGGGGGGGCGCCCCCCACCCTCGTGAGAAGGGTGTGGGCCCCCTGGTCTTCATCTTTGGCGAGGATTTTTTATTATTTTTTCTAAGACGTTTCGTGGAGTTTCAGGTCATTCCGAGAATATTTGTTTTCTGCACATAAGACAACACCATGGCAATTCTGCTGAAAACAACGTCATGCCGGGTTAGTTCCATTCAAATCATACAAGTTAGAGTCCAAAACAAGGGCAAAAGTGTTTGGAAATGTAGATACAACGGAGACGTATCAGCTCGCTCGGCTGGCGTGGGCGAGCTGCCCCGGCAAGGGTCTTGCCGGGGAAACCTGCTTTGCCCATCTGATCTTTGTGGCCTTGGTCCTTGTCGTTGCTTTGCTTCGTCTTGGGCTTCAGTTTTACCTTGGCTTACCTCCCTTGCTCTGCTTGGTGTGGTCGCGGGCACGGCTCTGACTGCCCATGCACAGGTAAAGGGGTACAAAAACGTGCCCCTAGTTTTGTACTCCGACAGGAGCCCCGGGCCTGTGCCACACATAAGCGCGACACGTCGTTGGGTCAGGCCCAAAACGGTGCACGGGCAGGCGGGGTGGTTTTTACCGCGGTAAGACTTCTCGTGCGCTGTGCTTCCCACGACCTGCGCGCGCGGCGCAGGGTGGAGGGTCGTGCGTGACGTGGGCGGCATGCGTGGGACGGTTTTCACATGCATGCGTCACATCGTAGTAAAGAGGCGGCTCGCGCCTTCCCCGTCAAGGGAGGGAGGCATGGAGGCACAGCTCATTTACTGAATGGGTCTTCAAGGCGTCCACTCCCTCGATCACCGGGTGGGGAGTGGTTGACTCACCCGTCCCCTCGGCTCTGCATGTCTGCCACGCGTCTTTCATGCGCTCGGGGTGGCAAACGGTGGAGGCGGGAAACCGGGCCGTCGCTGGTTGGGGCAGCGGGTCGGTCTTGGTTCCCTGCGCCTCCCATGTCTTGATTGGTCGAGCGGGGTGGCCGAGCCCCAACCCCGTTCCTTTATAAAGAGGGGGAAGGGGGGATGGCATCCCGCATTTTTCCATCTTCCACCTTCCTTTGCTTTCGCTCCTTCCTTTCATTCACCATGGAGAAGGGGAATCCCGGTCCTTCGACGGTGGCGGCGAAGGTCGCCGCTCGACAACGCGTTCCTCCTCCCCCTGAGCCCGTGTTGGCAGAGCCGGCCGCGAGGGGAAGGGGGAGGGGGCGAGGCCGTGGGTGAGGTCGGGGCAGAGGTCACAGTGCCCGGGGAAGAGGAGGACGGGGCAGCAGATCAGCCCCTCCTCCGCGAGCAGCTCCTCCTCCGATGGAGGGCCATGCCAGGGACAACCCCTGCGAATTCTTCGTTAGGCTGCACCAGCCACCGCACCGTCGCCTTTGCCTCCCGACTCCGTTCGCGTGGGAGATGGAGCTGGATCCGCCGCAGGCGTTGCGGTTGCATATGAGGGGCTGCGGGAACAGCGGCACATGGGCCGACGTCGAGTTCCCCGCCCCTCACGTCATGTATCTCCACCGAGGGTGGAAGTACTTCGCTCGCCTCCACAGCTTGATGGATGGGCTCACTCTCCATATCAAACTAATGGAGGGTGGCCTCCTCTCCATCAAGATCTTTGGGCACTTTGGGAATTGCGTAAGGTGCTGCGTGGAGAGCTCTTCTGACGACGAAGATTCCTCCTCGAGCGAGAGTGGCGAGGAAGAAAACGGCAGTGATGACGAGGCTAGTGGGCGGCAGGATGACGGGTCCGATTAGGCGTCGGGCGCCACTCCAAGCGGCACCGGCGACCCCATCATCCGCGTCGCCGTCTCCTTGAACTTCTCGGGGTCGTCTCCTTGGGCGGCTGGCATTGGGAGGCTGCAGAAGAGAAAGAGGGTGGGTGACAAGGCCGTCAAGTCAGAATACGCGGGCACCGACGCCTTCATCGCGTACCGACGTCCTACTGCCTCGTCTTCGAGCTCTGCCTCCTGTGCCGCCATCACCATCCAGCCCTTGGACGGCCACCAAGATGTTCTCTTGGTGTCTTCTGCCACTCGTAGCTCGCCTAGGCGCCCCTTTTGCCCTTCTGTTTTCTGGTTCCATTTCCTGGGGAGAGGGACAAGAAAGGGATTACGTGCACCTTATCTCTTTTTAGTCTCGTAAGCCTTCGGGCCTTTGTTAAATTTAGAACTTGTAACCCCCTTGTTCATGTTTTTCATTTCGTATGAACTGTACCTGTACAGGATGTTTTTTAATGAAAAAGGGATGTTTGCCGGGTTTTTTCGTTCGCAGGTAATCCCCATGACAAGGAGTAAATCCTTGTTACCTTTAAGATAAATGTTTTCTCGCCCGGCAATAGGCCTTGCCGTCCCCCCACTCCGCTCGACCTTTCTCACGCCCTTGGCGGTGGCAAGGATGAAGTGGGCTTAGGCTCCTCGTTTCATTTCCTTGCTGCCGCGACTACGACCAAACTCGGTCCCAGGAAACGAGTCCTAGGGTCCGAAATGAGGGGAGCATGGTAGCCTAAGGATAAAACGAGGTTTCACATACCTTAGTCCATAATGAAACGCATGATAAGGGATAGAGAACTTATCTGAATCTGCAGCCCCCGGCAACCTTGGCTTGCCGCGGGTGGATCTTTGCTCTTGTAGCCCCCGGCAATACTGGCTTCCCGGGGTCCGTACGCCGGTCCGTCCCCTTTCTCCCAAAGCAGCTCAACAAGGATATTCATGTGTCCTGCGAACCAAAAGAAGACAGAGGAGAACAGAGAGACGCGCACTCGACCTCTAAGCTAGGGGTTAGCCACCGCTAAGCACTATCAACCGTAACCAAGGACGAGACTCGACCTAGCATGCATGCTATAACTTAGGGTGCTAGCGCTTCATTTATTTATGCTCAGGGTCTGCGCCTGGCTTTGTACAGAGGGTCACATGCCTTGTCGGCAAAGCTCGTACAAAAGGTGGCTTGCTGGGAGGGCCGGCAAGCTGCGCCTTATGGGTAAAACTTGCGAAGATGCTCGATGTTCCAGGAGTTGCTCACTGGTATGGCATCCTTGGTCTCCAGGCGGACTGCGCCCGGCCTGGTGACTCGTATTACCCGATAAGGGCCTTCCCACTTCGGCGTCAACTTGTTGGAATTCTTGGCCGACTGAACGCACCGAAGAACAAGGTCGCCTTCCTCAAGGCTTCGGGCATGAACCTTGCGGCTATGGTAGCGGCGCAAGGCTTGCTGGTAGCGTGCCACTCTCACAGCCGCCCGAAGACGATCTTCCTCAAGGAGCGTTGCGTCATCTTGGTGCAACGGCTCTTGCTCAAGCTCATCATAAGCGAGCAATCGAGGTGACCCGTGTATGAGTTCCATGGGGAGAACTGCTTCCACCCTGTATACCAGGGAGAAAGGTGTCTGGCCGGTGGCTCGATTTGGCGTCGTCCTGATCGACCAAAGAACCGCCGGGAACTCATCAATCCAACGCCTTCCACTCTGCAGCATGTCAAAGGTCTTCGTTCTCAAGCCTCGCAACACTTCAGCATTTGCCCTCTCTGCTTGGCCGTTGCTCCGTGGATGTGCCACGGAAGCAAAACAGAGCTTGCTGCCAAGGTCTCGGATGTACTGCATGAAGGTGTGGCTTGTGAACTGCATGCCGTTGTAGGTGATGACTCTGTTTGCCACACCAAAATGGCATACCAGTCCTTTGAAGAATTTGACGGCTGACTGAGCAGTCACCTTCCTCACCGCTTCCACCTCTGGCCACTTTGTGAACTTGTCGATTGTGACGTACAAGTACTCAAAGCCCCCGACAGCGTGGGGAAAGGGCCCAGTATATCAAGCCCCAGACCGAGAATGGCCAGGAGAGAGGGATTGTCCGAAGGGCTTGATTTGGTTGATGAAGCTTCTTTGAATGGAACTGGCACGCTTCACACTTGGTGACTAGTGCCGTCGCATCCTGGAGGGCGGTGGGCCAGAAGAAACCTTGCTGGAACGCCTTCCCGGCAAGGGTCCTCGACCCTATGTGGGAGCCACATATGCCTCCATGTATCTCTACCAACAGCTCTAGTCCTTTCTCCTGGGGGATGCACTTGAGTTTCACACCGTTCGGCCTCCTCTGGTACAGGACGTCATCGATGAACTGGTACAAGGCGGACCGACGGGCTACTCTCTCCGCTTCTTCCTGCTCCTCAGGAAGCTCCCCTGTTTGGAGGAATTGGACGGTGTGCTGTGCCCATGCCGGAGCCTGAGGCTCGACGGCAAGGACCAAAGGCATCTCTTCCGCCATGGGAGCGGCTGTCTCTACGGCCAGGGCCTGAGCCCTGCCGGAGCCAGCTGCTCTTGGGCAGGCTCAGCATCCGCGGCAGCAACCTTGCTGGCAGCCCCGGGGGGCTCGGTAGGAAAGTACTTGTCGGGACCTGATTTCCTTTGCTTGCTCTGCCCTGCTGATGGATCGACGGATGGTTGAGTTAACTGGAGCAAAAAGGTACCTGGTTCCACAGGTAGCTTGAATGTGGCACACTTTGACAGGTAATAGGCGATGTCGTTCTCCGCTCGGGGGACGTGCTCCGCCTGGATACTGTCAAAGCATTCCTCTAGCTTCCTCACCTCATCTACGTATGCTTCCATCAGTTGGCTCTGATAATATTTGTTGACCTGCCTAACAACGAGCTGCGAGTCACCCCTGACGATGAGCTTCTTAACCCCGAGGCCCGCCGCGATCCTGAGACCGACAAGCAATCCCTCGTACTCGGTGGTGTTATTGGTGGACATCTCCCTGGGGAAGTGCATCTGGATCACATACTTGAGGTGCTCTCCGGTGGATGCGACGAGTAGCACGCCGGCACCGGCGCCTTGCAGAGAGAAGGCTCCATCAAAGTACATGATCCAGTTGCGGTCTGCTTCCTTGCCGGGGAGAGTAGTCTCCTGGATTTCTTCGTCAGGCGTCGAGGTCCATTCCGCGATGAACTCCGCCAAGACTCTGCTCTGAATTGTCGAGGTACTCTCAAACTTTAAGCCGAAGCTTGACAACTCCAAGGCCCATTCCACAATCCTTCCGGTTGCGTCCGGGTTGTGCAGTAACCATTGCAACAGGAGGTGAGTGACGACAGTGATCTCGTGGGCCTGGAAGTAGTGACGCAGCTTCCTCGAGGCCATGAGGAGGCCGAAGAGCAATTTTTGCACACCGGAATACCTTGACCTAGACCCCTGCAAGAGGGAGCTAACAAAGTAAACCGGGTGGTACATCATCTTTTTCTTGGGCACCACTTCACTCGACCACGGAGGCATCGCCTTGGTGGCACCAGACTCCGCCGGGGGCCGCGCCTTGTGGGCACCAGGCCCTGCCGGGGGAATCTTCGGCTCGCCATTTGCTGGTTCTGCCGCCATTGCTGCCTCCTTGTCGACCTCCCTCTGCGCCACTAGTGCGGCGCTGACCACTTGATTCGTCGCCGCCAAATACAGCAGCAACGGCTCTTGTGGTTTAGGCGCAACTAGTATTGGCGTGGAGGAAAGGTATTTCTTCAGGTCCTGCAGTGCGGCCTCGTCTTCTGGGGTCCACTCTATTGGGCCCGCATTTTTCAAGATCTTGAAAAAGGGAAGGGCACGCTCGGCGGACCTGGAGATGAACCGGCTCATGGCGGCAACGCAGCCGGTGAGCCGACGCACATCCTTGATCCGCTTGGGCGCCTTGATCTGCTCAATAGCCTTGATCTTGTCTGGGTTTGCCTCAATCCCGCGCTGTGACACGAAGAACCCGAGAAGCTTGCCGGACAGGACGCCGAAGACGCACTTCTCAGGGTTCAACTTGAGGTTGATCTTGTGTAGGTTGGAAAATGTCTCTTCTAGATCTTGCACAAGAGTCGGTCCGTCCTTGGTTTTGACCACTATGTCATCCATCTAGGCCTCCATATTTCTATGGAGCTGAGGTTCAAAACCAATTTGGACCGCTCTTGCAAACGTTGAGCCAACACTCTTCAACCCGAAAGGCATCCGTAAAAAGCAATAAGTACCACATGGGGTCATGAATGCTGTCTTCTCTTCATCCTCTCTTGTCATGAAGATTTGGTGGTAGCCGGAGTAGGCATCGAGGAATGATAATAGATCACACCCGGCCATGGAGTCAACAATCTGGTCGATACGCGGCAACGGGAAGGGGTCTTTAGGACAAGCCTTATTGATATCTGTGTAATCAATACACAGCTTCCACTTCCCATTCGCCTTGCGCACCACTACCGGATTGGCCAACCACGTCGGGTGGAGCACTCCTCTCACCAATCCTGCCGCTTCTAACTTCCTGATCTCCTCTGTGATGAACTCCTGCCTCTCCAGAGCCTGCTTTCTGACCTTCTGCTTGACGGTCCGCGCGTGGGGGTAGACAGCTAGGTGGTGCTCAATCACCTCCCTGGGAACACCAGGGATGTCGGACGCTTGCCATGCAAACACGTCGAGATTTGCCCGTAGGAAGGTGACGAGCTCGCCTTCCTATTTTTTGCTGAGGGCAGAGCCTACGATGAAGGGCCCTCCCATGCTGTCTTCCACGACGGGCACCTTCTTGGTCTACGGCGGCCCGACTCTGGATCTCTTGTTCTTGTCGGCAGAGCTCTCTGGCACGTCCTCAACGGTAGCACAACACCCTGAGGAGGTGCGCTTGCTGGAGTGGGTGCGAGAGGTCTTGCCGGGCTCCTTCTTTCCTCCCGGGCCTTCGGCGGCAGGAGCAGGTGCCTTGACGGCAGTTGTTGCAACTGCTTCCCGGTAGAGTTGGTCGACGCAGATCAGCGGGTCCTTCTTGTAGGAGGGGACGGAGATGATGGTCAACGGCCCGGGCATCTTTAGCATGTTGTAGGCGTAATGTGATGCCGCCATGAACTTAGCTAGTGCCGGGCTGCCGAGGATCCCGTTGTAGGCCAA
Source organism: Triticum urartu (assembly GCF_056163025.1). Classification (NCBI taxonomy): domain Eukaryota; kingdom Viridiplantae; phylum Streptophyta; class Magnoliopsida; order Poales; family Poaceae; genus Triticum; species Triticum urartu. The sequence continues at coordinate 37,581,258 of NC_141877.1, read as the reverse complement.
GGGGATCTCAACCACGTCAAAGACGATCCTCTCCGTTCGGTTATTCAACTCTCCTCCAAATGTCACGGGCAGTGTGACCTTTCCCTTTGGCTGGCTTCTCCCCGGATTGACCCCCTAAAACGTGCCCGTTTCCTCGAGGTCTCCGTCAGGGATTTGCAACCTTTTGACCACGACAGGCGAGATCAGGTTCAGGCCGGCCCCGCCGTCAACCAACATCTTGTTCACCCTGAGGTTGCGTATTGTTGGCGAAACCAACAACGGCAAACACCCGACCGCGGTAGTGCGATCAGGGTGGTCCTCGGCATCAAAGATGAGGGGCGTGCTGGACCACTTTAGTGGCTTCTGAGCGTCGAACGACGGCTCTGTTGCTGTAACCTCTCGCGCCCACTGCTTGAGCTGGCGATGAGAGGTGTGCAGCGAGGCGCCGCCATCGATGCACATGGCCACCGTAGACTTCTGGAACCCTTGCTCACCAGACTCGTCATCCTCGTCGCGATCGTCGTCTTCTTGTTTCTTGTGGCGGCCCCGGGCGGGTCTTTCTTGCTGTTTGTCCTTGCCGGGGCGGCCTCCTTGGCTGCCGCGCTTCTTGCCGAATCCCTCAGCACCATCCTGGTCCTTCTCCTTGTCCCGCCTTTCATAATCAGCCTTTTGCTTCTCAGCAAGCAGCTCGACTTGCCGTTAGTTCTGGAGATCGTGGCCCTTGGTGCGGTGGATCTTGCAGTATTGCTTGCCGAAGCTTCCTAGCTTGTCGGTAGCCGCCAAGGCCCGGCAGGCGGCGCACCCGGCAATCTCCTTGCCAGGGGTGTCTGCCTTGACCTTCTTGCTGGCATCGGTATCGTCAGATCCCTCAATGGCAAGCACGGCCTTGTGTTTGTGTTTCCTGTTGCAACGCCCGCCCTTCTTCGTCGGGGCGGTGGTGTCCTCATCAGTAGAGTCGGTTTCCGCGCCGGTGTTTTCGCCAGGGTACTTCCTTTCCTCTTCAGCCCGGGCGCACCTGTCGGCCAGAACGTAGAGCTCGGCCACATCCTTAACCTTGGTCATCGCCAGCTCCTCGCGCATCTTGCAAGTGCGCATGTTTTGATGGAACGCGCTAATCACAGCGGCGGGATGAACGTCGGGGATGTTGTACTGCACCCGGCTGAATCTCAGGATGTACTTGCGCAGGGTCTTCCCTTTCTTCTGGGGAATGATATGCAGATCACTGGCCTGTCCATGAGCTTGGTGGCCCCCTGTGAAGGCACCAACGAACTCATGGCACAGATCTGACCAGGAAGAGATGGAGTCCGCCGGCAAGTGCATCAACCAAGACATTACATTGGGCTTGAGCGCCAGCGGGAAGTAGTTGGCAAGCACCTTGTCGTCGCGAGCCCCAGCGGCCTACATCGCGATGGTGTAGATGCTGAGGAACTGGGACGGATGGGTCTTGCCGGTGTACTTCTCGCCGACGTCGGGCCTGAACGTGCGGTGGGAGGACCAGTGGAACTGCCTCAGCTCATGGGTAAAAGCCGGACAGCCCACCTCGTAAGGTAGGCCGCCGGGGCCCCGCGGTGCCGGGTGGTCCATAGTGGGTCCCGCCCGCTTGTCCGACTGGCGGCACGCGTCGCGCCGGCGCTCGACGGTGGTTCAAGCGTCTTCGTGAGCTCTCTCCCGAAGGACCTGGCGCTGGTCGCAGAGGGTCCGTGGGTCGGACGATGCTATGGAGATGTTATCACCAGCGTCGCCGCGACGGGCCGACGCCCGCGGTGGCTGGCGAGGAGGAGGAGAGTGCACCGTGGCCACAGCTCTCCCGGTCCTCCTAGCGCCAGCATGTGGTTGTTTGGTGGAGCGCCGACCCGAGGGCCCCGCCATCGTGGATCGTCTTTGTTCACGACGGCGATGAGGCTCCGGATGGTGGCCCTCCACTCATCGATCTTCTCCACAGCAGGAGGGAAGTCAAGGAGCAGCTGCGCATGCCAAGGCTTCCGCTGGCATGGGTGGCAGTGACAGCTGAGTGGATCATGGCGCGCTTCAACTTCTAACTATGTTAGAAGGAGCTCTGTCACGACCCAGTGGCTGCGTGCCATTTTCACCAGTGCTTCGGCGAGCGTGTTGAACTCCTTCACCTTGCTGACGACGCATAGGGCTCTTCCCACGGCGGTGCCCAGGGTCACCAACGTGGTGACACCGTTCGGCGCGCACACCATGGGAAGAACGCGCGGTGGTCGCCGGTGTATGCGTCCTGGAGGTCGCCGCACCACCCGGAGTTGGCGCAACGACACCCCCGGAGGGCCCCGCGCCACCGGCAGGGGGCCCAGCTCCGTCTTTGGATCTGGCGGCGTGGGGCCGATCGTCTGGTGCACGAATGACGCTGCTCGCCAGGCTCCGACTGCCTGGGTAGTGCTGGTGTTCGCGGGCCACGGCCCGAGTCTTGTCCGCGACCGGTCCGCTGCTCGTTCGCGCCGGCACGGGCCGTTCGGCCCCCAACGAGCCGATCGTCGTGGCCGTATTCTTCTTTGGGGCCATGGCGACGAAGAACCGCTAGGCTAACTACCAGACCAGATTCTCACAAACGTGCCCCCCTACCTGGCGCGCCAAAGATGTCGGTGGGAAACGACACCTATGGGATCACAAGAAACCCTACTGCGGTTGCGGGGCGCGGGGTTGAGAGAAGAGCAGGTCTAATAGAGAGCACGCGGTTCGTTTATCCAGGTTCGGGCCGCGAGGATGCGTAAAACCCTAGTCCTACTTTGGTGGGTGTATTCTGAGTTCTTGAACTAGCTACGGGGTGTCACGAGCACCAAAAAGCCGAATCCCTACCCTCGTCGCCTTGGGCCTCCTTTTATAGAAAAAGGGGTTGCCACAGTGGCACACAGGAGGTGGAAAGGCAAGAGTGTTGCGAGGCTATCCTGGTATTATAGGATGAAGTGCATTTAATGCGAGGCTTAGGTGTCCCTCCACTTTATCAGGGACGGGAGCGAGGCCCGTCCCATCCATCGCCGCTCCTCCAAGCTTCGACACGTGCCCTGGCCAGCGATGCAGGTGGTGCCATGTAGGTAGGCAGGCAGCTGAGGTGGCGCGGTGGTGGAGCCTCCAAGAAGGGCTGCATGTCGCCACGTAGGTGCCTGCCCAGCTGGTTGGGTCGGCAGCTGCATGCGAACGGTGGTGGAGACTTGGCTGGTGCGGGCCTGACAGTGGCCCTACTGATGCGCTTGGCGAGGGCCTTGCCGGGTGGCCCGGCAAGGGTCTTGCCTTGGCGCGCAGGCGTCCCCGGCAAGGATCTTGCCGGGGGTCTTGTGAGTTTCTTCGGTGAGGATGGCTGCCTTCCTATCCTCATTCGATCTTGACTATTCTTTGTTTTCACAAAGATCTGCATGCCACCACAGAGGTGCCTCCCGAGCCCTGTCCAGTGCATTTGTCGAGTGTTGGTGGGCTCGAGGGTGGCTCGCTCGGCTGGCGTGGGCGAGCTGCCCCGGCAAGGGTCCTTGCCGGGGAAACCTGCTTTGCCCATATGATCTTTGTGGCCTTGGTCCTTGTTGTTGCTTTGCTTCGTCTTGGGCTTCGATTTTACCTTGGCTTACCTCCCTTACTCTGCTTGATGTGGACGCGGGCGCGGCTCTGACTGCCCGTGCACAGGTAAAGGGGGTACAAAAACATGCCCCTAGTTTTGTACACCGACACGCGGTTATGTGGCAGATGGGAATTTGTTAATATCTGGTTGTAGAGAACTTGACACTTGAGTTAATTAAAATACATCAACTGCGTGTGTAGTCGTGATGGTCTCTTTTCAGCGGAGTCCGGGAAGTGAGCACGGTCTTGTGTTATGCTTGAACGTAAGTAGTTTCAGGATCACTTCTTGATCACTTCTAGCTTCTCGACCGTTGCGTTGCTTCTCTTCTCGCTCTTATTTGTGTATGTTAGCCACCATATATGCTTAGTGCTTGCTGCAGCTCTTATTTGTGTGAGATTGCTGAGTCCTCGTGACTCACGGATACTTCCAAACAGTTGCAGGTGCCGAGGATACCAGTGCGGGTGATACTACCAAACTCAAGTGGGAGTTTGACGAGGATCTGGGTCGTTACTATGTTTCGTTTCCTGATGATCAGCAGTGGAGCCCAGTTGGGACGATCGGGGATCTAGCATTTGGGGTTGTCTTCTTTTATTTTGGTTCTGTAGACGGACCTTGATTGTACTCTGGATGATGTATGTTTAACTTGTTATTTGTGTGAAGTGGCGATTGTAATCCAACTCTTTATCCATTTCTTATTCAGTACATGGGATTGTGTGAAGATTACCCCACTTGCGACTAAACCACCATGCGGTTATGCCTCTGAGTCATGCCTCGACACGTGGGAGATATAGCCGCATCGTGGGTGTTATATTACTGCCAAGCAATTGATAGAAAAGCGCATAGTTATGAGAATATCTAGGCATGATCATGAACATAGGCATCACGTCTGTGTCAAGTAGACCGAAACGATTCTGCATCTACTACTATTACTCCACACGTCGACTGCTATCCAGCATGTATCTAGAGTATTAAGTTCATAAGAATAGAGTAACACATTAGGCAAGATGACATGATGTAGAGGGATAAACTCAAGCAATATGATATAAACCCCATCATTTTATCCTCGATGGCAACAATACAATACGTGTCGTTTCCCTTTCTGTCACTGGGATCGAGCACCTTAAGATTGAACCCAAAGCTAAGCACTTCTCCCATTGCAAGAAAGATCAATCTAGTAGGCCAAACTGAACCGATAATTCGAAGAGACTTGCAAAGATATCAAATCATGCATATAAGAATTCAGAGAAGAATCAAATATTGTTCATAGATAATCTTGATCATAAACCCACAATTCATCGGATCTCGGCAAACACACCGCAAAAAGTATTACATCAAATTGATTTCCAAGAACATCGAGGAGAACTTTTTATTGAGAACCAAAGAGAGAGAAGAAGCCATCTAGCTAATACCTATGGACCCAAAGGTCCGTGGTAAACTACTCACACATCATCGGAGAGGCTATGGTGTTGATGCAGAAGCCCAGCGTGATCGAATCCCCCTCTGACAGATCGCAGGAAAAGGCCCCAAGATGGGATCTCACGGGTACAGAAGGTTACAGCGGTGGAAAAGTGGTTTCGTGGATTTCCTGGATGTTTTTAGGGTATAAGAGTATATATAGGCGAAAGAAGTAGGTCGGTGGAGCTTCGAGGGGCCCACGAGGGTGGGGGTCACGCCTACCCCCTGGGCATGCCCTCCTGCCTCGTGGCCACCTCGTTGCGTCTCTGACTTCCACTCCAAGTCTCCTGGATTGCGTTTGTTCCAAGAAAGATCCTCGTGAAGGTTTTGTTCCGTTTGGATTCCGTTTGATATTCCTTTTCTGCGAAACACTGAAATAGGCAAAAAACAGCAATTTGCACTGGGCCTTCGGTTAATAGGTTAGTCCCAAAAATAATATAAAAGAGTATATTAAAGCCCATTAAACATCCAAAACAGATAATATAATAGCATGGAACAATCAAAAATTATAGATACGTTGGAGACGTATCACACTCCATGGTGGACGACCTCATCCTGTTCCACGCATACCTCGGGCCATCCGACCAATGCCGTCACCACCAGTTCCTCGAGTGGGGCTACTTCCTCTGCCATGCTGACCCCCTCGAGATGCTGCCTCACCCGAAAGACTGGATCGGCCGGATCCACCAAGTCGGCATCGTCCCTCGCAGCGCCGGCGACGGCAGAAACACCGTTACCGTGCTCCTTCTCCACATGCACGACGACCCAGCTGACAACTTCCTGCTCCACATGTTCGACTGGTTGCCATCTAGTGGAGTGACAGGTCACTCCGGTGGCATCCTTCTAGGTGTGAAGGATGCCACCTTTGAGGTAGGATCCATGGATCGTGGATCCCACTTCATCAGCATGGAAGTATGGGAACGTGATGTGAACTTTATGTGGGAGATCATCGTGCTCTACGGCCTGGCCGACCATAGTCGCTCGACTGCTTTCTTGGCCAAGCTCCACTCCAAGATTGCCTCCGCGACCCTGCTGGTAGTGGTAGGAGGAGACTTCAACAACCTCCGCTCCTCTGAGGAAAAGAGTAACTCACGTGTTGATCTTGCAGATATTCAGCGATTCAACGACTGGGTTGCGGACTTAGGCCTTCTCGAGCTGGACAGGATCGGGGCGAGATTTACCTGGACCAATCGACAGGTTTCCCCGACCCTTAGTGTGTTGGACCATGTGTTTGTCTCCCCCGACTGGGAGCTTCGGTTCCCCTTGGCTTCTCTTCAGGCTATTACTCGCATTGGGTCCGACCACGTTCCCCTTCTCTTGTCATCGAGGGATGAGAGACCCCGCCCTCCACCACAGTTTCATTTCAAAGCTTTCTGGCTCCGGCAACCAGGCTTTATGGCAGCCGTCCAGGCTCACTGGGTCTCGGCGTTAGCCGAGCCCCATAGGCAGATGTCGATCCTGGGCGAATGGCATCATCTGCCCAAGCGGTCGAGGCAGTTCATGAAAGGCTGGGGTGCAAATGTTGGGAGGGATCTTCGGATCCAGAAGTCTTCCCTCCTTGAGGAGATTCGGGCCCTTGACCTTCGCGTAGATATTTCAGGGATCTCCGCTGAAGAGTGGGCTCATAGATACAATATGGAAGACTCTTTAATGGAGATCTATTCCAAGGAGGAGGAATTTTGGCGCCAGCGGGGCTCTATAAATTGGGTGCTGTTTGGTGACGCCAACACATCTTACGTCCAGGCCATCACTAATGGCCGTAGGCGTCGATGCTCCGTTCCCCTTTTATCGGAAGGAGGTCAGCTGTTTCAGGACCCTCAAGCTATCCGCTTGCTGGTCGACGAATTCTACAAGTCGTTATTTGCAGGGCGCCCTCGGGGGGGGGGGGGGGGGGTGATCGCCCTTGCCGACCATATTTGGTCACATGACCAACAAATCTCCCTAGAGGAGAATGCTGCCCTACTCGCTCCATTTGATGCTGCGGAGGTGGAGGCCTTTGTTAAAAACATGAACCCAGCCTCGGCCCCAGGCCCTGATGGATTTCTGGTCCGGTTTTTCCAGGCTTTCTGGCCGATGGTCAAGGAGATCATCCTTGACCTGTTCCGTGAGTTTTCTAGGGGAACATTAGACGTGTCCCGACTTAACTACGAGATCATCTCCCTGATGCCCAAGGTGCCGAGAGCTACGGATATTAGGCAGTTCCGCCCTATCATAGTGCTCAATGTGATATTCCAGATTTTGGCGAAAGGGTACGCCACTAGGGCGGCCCTAATCGCCCCCCCAGATCCACCACCCGAACCAGTCGGCCTTCACGAAAGGCAGGTATATTCTGGATGGGATCCTTGTTCTTCATGAGGTCATCCATGAGGTCAAGAGCAAGCATCTCCGCGCTGTGTTCTTCAAGATTGACTTCCATAAAGCATATGGCACCGTCCACTGGTCCTTCCTTCAGGAGGTGTTGCTCAGGCGTGGGTTCGACTCCCACTGGGTTGCCCGGGTGATGCAGTTAGTGATGAGTGGTCGTAGGACCGTGAACATAAATGGGGAGATCGGGGCCTACTTCATGACTGGCCAAGGGGTATAGCAAGGAGACCCGATTTCCCCATTTCTTTTCAACCTTGTGGTCGACGCCCTTGCTTTGATCCTAGACTTGGCCAAACGAGCCGGCCACATTAAGGGAATTTGCCCCCATCTTGTGGCCAATGGAGGCCTGACCCACCTCCAATATGCAGACGACACCATTATGATGGTGGAATGGTCGGACAAGGACATTCGAAACCTCAAGTTCCTCCTCCTCTGCTTTTAGGAGATGTCGGGCCTCACGATTAACTTCGCTAAAAGTGAGGTGATGGTCCTTGGATACTCTCAGGTGGAAGCTCAGCGAATTGCCAATCACTTGAATTGACGCTTGGGGTCCTTCCCGACTACTTACCTAGGCATGCCAATTAGTGACACACGTCTACTGGAGAAGGACTTCCGCCCAATAATCGCCAAGCTCCAACCTAGGATGGAGCCTTGGCAGGGGAGATGGCTTTCCAAAGCCACTTGAGTGATTCTGATGAACTCCTCCCTTATTAGCCTACTGATGTACGTCATGGGATTCTATAGTCTACATGAATCCCTCCATCATGAGGTCACCAAACTCCTCTCCAGATTCTTCTAGGCTGGAGAGAACAACAAACGGAAGTACCATATGGTGAAATGATCTAAGATCTGTAAGCCTAAGGACCAAGGAGGCCTTGGGGTCATTTCTTCTAAGCGGATGAATATTGCCCTCCTCTCCAAATGGCTTTGGCGGATTCAGACCGATGAGCGCGGCCTGTGGCTTGAGATTATCTGCGCAAAGTACCTTCGCGGGCAACCACTAGCCTTCGCCCCTAGATCCGGAGGGTCCCAATTCTGGCGATTGGTGTCCAATTTGATGCTGGTCTTGCGCATTGGGACCTCCATTAAAGTGGGCACCGGATCCGGCACCCTATTCTGGCTGGATAGGTGGGCCGGGACCCGTCCCTTTGCGAAACGCTTTTACACATTATTCTTGATTTGTGTCCGTCGCAGCTCTCTATGGTTGTGGCCTTAGCGGACTTGGGCGTGATTGCCTTCCGCCATACCTTCGGGACGGTGGAGCTTGAGCAATGGGATGAATTTCTTGAGTGTATTGCCCTCCATCCCCCTCCCTTGAGGCCGACTCGCTGTCATGGCATCTCGAGCCAAGCGGAAGATTCTCGACTAGATCCCTATACCAGGCGATTGTTCCCACCCCTGGCCCGGTGGAACTATCGATGCTTTGGGAGATCAAACTCCCCTCGAAAATACACATATTTATCTAGCAATGGGTCCGACGCCACCTCCCTGATACGTCTCCAACGTATCTATAATTTATGAAGCATTCATGCTATTATATTATCAACCTTGGATGTTTTATATGCATTTATATGCTATTTTATATGATTTTTGGACTAAACTATTAACCTAGAGCCCAGTGCCAGTTTCTATTTTTTTCCTTGTTTTCGAGTTTTGCAAAAAAGGAATACCAAATGGAGTCCAATTGACGTGCCAATTTTGATGATTTTTTATGGACCAAAATAAGACCCCGGAGTAAAAGAGTTGGGCCAGAAGAATCCCGGGCCGTCCACAAGGGTGGGGGGGCGCGCCTGATACGTCTCCAACGTATCTATAATTTTTGATTGCTCCATGCTATGTTATCTACTGTTTTGGGCAATATTGGGCTTTATTATCCACTTTTATATTATTTTTGGGACTAACCTATTAACCGGAGGCCCAACCCAGAATTGCTGTTTTTTTGGCTATTTCAGTGTTTCGAAGAAAAGGAATATCAGATGGAGTCGAAACAGAACGAAATCAACTGGAGAAGTTATTTTTGGAAGGAAAGCTACCGGATGGACTTGGACCCCACGTCAGGAGCCAAGGGTGGTGCTCACGAGGGTGGGGGGCGCCCCCCCTAGGGCGCGCCCCCCTGCCTCGTGGGGCCCCCGAAGCTCCACCGACGTACTTCCTGCATCCATATATACTCACGTACCCTAAAACTTCCAGAAGAGACAATAGATCGGGAGTTCCGCCGCCAGAAGCCTTCATAGCCACTAAAAACCAATCTAGACCCGTTCCGGCACCCTGCCGGAGGGGGCAATCGCTCTCCGGTGGCCATCTTCATCACCCCGATGCTCTCCATGACGAGGAGGGAGTAGTTCTCCCTCGGGGCTGAGGGTATGTATCAGTAGCTATGTGTTTGATCTCTCTCTCTCTCTCGTGTTCTTGATTTGGCACGATCTTGATGTATCACAAGCTTTGCTATTATAGTTGGATCTTATGTTTCTCCTCCCCCTCTACTCTCTTGTAATGAATTGAGTTTCCCCTTTGAAGTAATCTTATCGGATTGAGTATTTAAAGATTGAGAACACTTGATATATGTCTTGCTGTGCGTATCTGTGGTGACAATGGGATACCACGTGATTCACTTGATGTATGTTTTGGTGATCAACTTGCGGGTTCCACCCATGAACCTATGCATAGGGGTTGGCACACGTTTTCGTCGTGATTCTCCAGTAGGAACTTTGGGGCACTCTTTGAGGTCCTATGTGTTGGTTGAATAGATGAATCTGAGATTGTGTGATGCATATCGTATAACCATATCCACAGATACTTGAGGTGACATTGGAGTATCTAGGTGACATTAGGGTTTTGGTTGATTTGTATCTTAAGGTGTTATTCTAGTACGAACTCTAGGGCTGTTTGTGACACTTATAGGAATAGCCCAACGGATTGATTGGAAAGAATAACTTTGAGGTGGTTTCGTACCCTACCATAATCTCTTCGTTTGTTCTCCGCTATTAGTGACTTTGGAGTGACTCTTTGTTGCATGTTGAGGGATAGTTATGTGATCCAATTATGTTATTATTGTTGAGAGGACTTGCACTAGCGAAAGTATGAACCCTAGGCCTTATTTCAACGCATTGCAATACCATTTGTGCTCACTTTTATCATTAGTTACCTTGCTGTTTTTATAATTTCAGATTACAAATACCTTTATCTATTATCCATATTGCACTTGTATCACCATCTCTTCGCCGAACTAGTGCACCTATACAATTTACCATTGTATTGGGTGTGTTGCGGACACAAGAGACTCTTTGTTATTTGGTTGCAGGGTTGCTTGAGAGAGACCATCTTCATCCTACGCCTCCTACGGATTGATAAACCTTAGGTCATCCACTTGAGGGAAATTTGCTACTGTCCTACAAACCTCTGCACTTGGAGGCCCAACAATGTCTACAAGAAGAAGGTTGTGTAGTAGACATCAAGCTCTTTTTTGGCGCCTTTGCCGGGGAGGTGAGTGCTTGAAGGTATATCTTTAGACCTTGCAATCGAGTCTTTTAGTTTCTTTATTTATCACTAGTTTAGTTTAGAAAAGAAAACTATAAAAAAATGGAATTGAGTTTGTCTCATATGCTTCACCTTTTTAATATCTTTCGTGAGTATGATGGAAAGGATAATTGTGCTCAAGTGCTAGAAGAAGAAATCTATAAAATGTTTGGCACTAAATATTTGAATGATGAGCATGATTGCAATGTTGTTAGTATGAATTCCTTGAATATCCATGATGCTAATGATATGCAAAGCCACAAGCTTGGGGAAGCTATGTTTGATGAAGATGATATTTTTTGTCCCCCAAGATTTGATGAGCAAATTTATTATGATGAAAGCATGCCTCCTATCTATGATGATTATTGTGATGACACGTATGCTTTAAATAACAATGATAACCATGAAACTTGTCATCTTAATCTTAATTTTCAATCACATGATAGTTATTTTGTTGAGTTTTCTCCCACTATTATTCATGAGAAGAATTTTGCTTATGTGGAGAGTAGTAAATTTTCTATGATTGTAGATCATGAAAAGAATGCTTTAGGTGCTGGTTATATTGTTGAGTTTATTCATGATGCTACTGAAAATTATTATGAGGGAGGAATATATGCTTGTAGGAATTGCAATAATACCAAGTTTCCTCTCTATGTGCTTAAAATCTTGAAGTTATGCTTGTTTTGCCCTCCTATGCTAGTTGATTATTGTTCCCATAAGTTGTTTGCTCACAAAATCCCTATGCATAGGAAGTGGGTTAGACTTAAATGTGCTAGTCATATTCTTCATGATGCTCTCTTTATGTTACAATTCTTACCTTTTATGTGAGCATCGTTGAAATCATCATGCCTAGCTAGGGGCGTTAAATGATAGCGCTTGTTGGGAGGCAACCGAACTTTATTTCTGTCCCATGCTTTTTGCTCCTGTTTAGTAATAAATAATTCATATAGCCTCTGTTTATATGTGGTTTTATGCATTTAATTAGTGTTTGTGCCAAGTAGAACCTTTGGGAAGACTTGGGGGAAGTCTTTGCGATCATGCTGTAAAAAACAGAAACTTTAGCGCTCGTGAGAATTGCTGACATTTTTATTTGGAGAGCGCTATTTAGTTAATTATTTTTACAGATGATTAATAGATAAATTCCTCAGGTCCAGAAATTTATTTTAGAATTTTTGGGGTTCCAGAAGTTTGCGTTAGTTACAGATTACTACAGACTGTTCTGTTTTTGACAGATTCTGTTTTTCGTGTGTTGTTTGCTTATTTTGATAAATCTATGGCTAGTAAAAGAGTTTATAAACCATATATAAGTTGGAATACAGTAGTTTTAACACCAATATAAATAAAGAATTAGTTCATTACAGTACCTTGAAGTAGTGTTTTGTTTTCTTTCGATAACGGAGCTTACGAGTTTTCTATTAAGTTTTGTGTTGTGAAGTTTTCAAGTTTTGGGTAAAGATTCGATGGACTATGGAACAAGGAGTGGTAAGAGCCTAAGCTTGGGGATTCCCAAGGCACCCCAAGGTAATATTCAAGGACAACCAAGAGCCTAAGCTTGGGGATGCCCCGGAAGGCATCCCCTCTTTCGTCTTCGTTCATCGGTAACTTTACTTGGAGCTATATTTTTATTCGCCACATGATATGTGTTTTGCTTGGAGCGTCATTTTATTTTATTTAGTTTTGCTTGCTGTTTGAATAAAATACCAAGATCTAAAATTATTAAATGTTAGAGAATCTTCACATAGTTGCATAATTATTCGTCTACTCATTGATCTTCACTTATATCTTTCAGAGTAGTTTGTCATTTGCTCTAGTGCTTCACTTATATCCTTTTAGAGCATGGTGGTGGTTTTATTTTGTAGAAATAAATGAACTCTCATGCTTCACTTTGATTATTTTGAGAGTCTTAAACATCATGGTAATGTGCTTAATCCTAATATGCTAGGTATTCCAGAATAGTAAAATTTTTCTTATGAGTGTGTTGAATACTAAGAGAAGTTTGATACTTGATTATTGTTTTGAGATATGGAGGTAATAATATCAAAGTCGTACTAGTTGAGTAGTTGTGAATTTGAGAAGTGCTTGTGTTGAATTTTGCAAGTCCCATAGCATGCACGTATGGTAAACGTTATGTAACAAATTTGAAACATGAGGTGTTATTTGATTGTCTTCCTTATGAGTGGCGGTCGGGGACGAGCGATGGTCTTTTTCCTACCAATCTATCCCCCTAGGAGCATGCGCGTAGTGCCGATGTTTTTGATGACTTGTAGATTTTTGCAATAAGTATGTGAGTTCTTTATGTCTAATGTTGAGTCCATGGATTATACGCACTCTCACCCTTCCATCCTTGCTAGCCTCTTCGGTACCGTGCATTGCCCTTTCTCACATTGAGAGTTGGCGCAAACTTCGCCGGTGCATCCAAACCCCGTGATATGATACGCTCCGTCACACATAAACCTCCTTATATCTTCCTCAAAACAGCCACCATACCTACCTATTATGGCATTTCCATCGCCATTCCGAGATATATTGCCATGCAACTTTCCACCATTCCGTTTATCATGACACATTCATCATTGTCATATTGCTTAGCATGATCATGTAGTTGACATAGTATTTGTGGCAAAGCCACCGTTCATAATTCTTTCATACATGTCACTCTTGGTTCATTGCATATCCCGGTACACCGCCGGAGGCATTCATATAGAGTCATACTTTGTTCTAGTATCGAGTTGTAATCATTGAGTTGTAAATAAATAGAAGTGTGATGATCATCATTTTCTAGAGCATTGTCCCAAGTGAGAAATAAAAAAATAAAAAAGAGAAAGGCCATAAAAAAAGAGAAGGCCCCAAAAAATGAAAATGAGAGAAAAAGAGTGAAGGGACGATGCTACTATCCTTTTACCACACTTGTGCTTCAAAGTAGCACCATGATATTCATAGTAGAGAGTCTCTTGTATTGTCACTTTCATATACTAGTGGGAATTTTTCATTATAGAACTTGGCTTGTACATTCCAACAATGGGCATCCTTAAGTGCCCTAGGTCTTCGTGAGTAAGCAAGTTGGATGCACACCCACTTAGTTTCTTTTGTTGAGCTTTCATACATTTATAGCAATAGTGCATCTGTTGCATGGCGATCCCTACTCCTTGCATTAACATCAATCGATGGGCATCTCCATAGCCCATTGATTAGCCTCATTGATGTGAGACTTTCTCCTTTTTGTCTTCTCCACATAACCCCCTCATTATATTCTATTCCACCCATAGTGCTATGTCCATGGCTCGCGCTCATATATTGCGTGAAAGTTTATAGGTTTGAGATTACTAAAGTATGAAACAATTGCTTGGCTTGTCATCGGGGTTGTGCATGATGAGAGCATTCTTGTGTGACGAAAATGGAGCATGACTAAACTATATAATTTTGTAGGGATGAACTTTCTTTGGCCATGTTATTTTGAGAAGACATAATTGCTTAGTTAGTATGCTTGAAGTATTATCATTTTGATGTCAATATGAACTTTTATCTTGAATCTTTCGCATCTGAATATTCATGCCACAATTAAGAAGAATTACATTGAAATTATGCCAAGTAGCACACCGCATCAAAATTTCTGTTTTTATCATTTACCTACTCGAGGACGAGCAGGAATTAAGCTTGGGGATGCTTGATACGTCTCCAACATATCTATAATTTTTGATTGCTCCATGCTATGTTATCTACTGTTTTGGGCAATATTGGGCTTTATTATCCACTTTTATATTATTTTTGGGACTAACCTATTAACCGGAGGCACAGCCCAGAATTGCTATTTTTTTGCCTATTTCAGTGTTTCGAAGAAAAGGAATATCAAATGGAGTCGAAACGGAACGAAATCAACTGGAGAAGTTATTTTTGGAAGGAAAGCTACCGGATGGACTTGGACCCCACGTCAGGAGCCAAGGGAGGTGCTCACAAGGGCGGGGGGCGTGCCCCCCTAGGGCGCGCCCCTAGCTCGTGGGGCCCCCGAAGCTCCACCGACGTACTTCCTGCACCCATATATACTCACGTACCCTAAAAATTCCAAAAGAGACAATAGATTGGGAGTTCCGCCGCCAGAAGCCTCCGTAGCCACCGAAAACCAATCTAGACCCGTTCTGGCACCCTGCCGGAGGGGGCAATCCCTCTCCGGTGGCCATCTTCATCATCACGGTGCTCTCCATGAAGAGGAGGGAGTTTTTCTCCCTCGGGGCTGAGGGTTTGTATCAGTAGCTATGCGTTTGATCTCTCTCTCTCGTGTTCTTGATTTGGCACGATCTTGATGTATCGCGAGCTTTGCTATTATAGTTGGATCTTATGTTTCTCCTCCCCTCTACTCTCTTGTAATGAATTGAGTTTCCCCTTTGAAGTAATCTTATCGGATTGAGTCTTTAAAGATTGAGAACACTTGATGTATGTCTTGCCGTGCGTATCTGTGGTGACAATGGGATACCACGTGATTCACTTGATGTATGTTTTGGTGATCAACTTGCGGGTTCCGCCCATGAACCTATGCATAGGGGTTGGCACACATTTTCGTCATGATTCTCCGGTAGGAACTTTGGGGCACTCTTTGAGGTCCTATGTGTTGGTTGAATAGATGAATCCGAGATTGTGTGATGCATATCGTATAACCATACCCACGGATACTTGAGGGGACATTGGGGTATCTAGGTGACATTAGGGTTTTGGTTGATTTGTGTCTTAAGGTGTTATTCTAGTACGAACTTTAGGGCTGTTTGTGACACTTATAGGAATAGCCCAACTGATTGATTGGAAAGAATAACTTTGAGGTGGTTTCGTACCCTACCATAATCTCTTCGTTCGTTCTCCGCTATTAGTGACTTTGGAGTGACTCTTTGTTGCATGTTGAGGGATAGTTATGTGATTCAATTATGTTATTATTGTTGAGAGGACTTGCACTAGCGAAAGTATGAACCCAAGCCTTGTTTCAACGCATTGCAATACCGTTTGTGCTCACTTTTATCATTAGTTACCGTGCTGTTTTTATAATTTCAGATTACAAATACCTTTATCTATTATCCATATTGTACTTGTATCGCCATCTCTTCGCCGAACTAGTGCACCTATACAATTTACCATTGTATTGGGTGTGTTGGGGACATAAGAGACTCTTTGTTATTTGGTTGCAGGGTTGCTTGAGAGAGACCATCTTCATCCTACGCCTCCTACGGATTGATAAACCTTAGGTTATCCACTTGAGGGAAATGTGCTACTGTCCTACAAACTCTGCACTTGGAGGCCCAACAACGTCTACAAGAAGAAGGTTGTGTAGTAGACATCAACGCCCACCCCCCGGCCGCGTGGGCCTGCCTCGTGGACGACTCGGGCACCTCCTTGACGTGAGACCGACGCCAATATTCATATAAATGCAGAAACCTCCAGAAATTAACCTATATCGGGAGTTCCTCCGCCAGAAGCCTCTGTAGCCACCGAAAACCAATCTAGGCCCTCTCTGGCACCCTGCAAGAGGGGGCCATCATCACCAGAGGGCATGGAGGAGGATCCCGGAGGGGCCATCATCACCATGAAGGCCAAGGACCAGAGGGAGAACCTCTCCCCATCTAGGGGGAGGCCATGGAGGAGGAAGCACAAGGAGGAGAACCTCTCCTCCTCTCTCTCGGTGGCACCGGAGTGCCATTGGGAGGGGAATCATCGCCGCGGTGATTGTCTTCATCAACACCACCATCATCATCACCATCCTCATCTCTTTTACGCGGTCCACTCTCCCGCACCCCGCTGTAATCCCTACTTGAACATGGTGCTTTATGCCACATATTATGATCCAATGATGTGTTGCCATCCTATGATGTTTTGAGTAGATATCTTTTGTCTTTGGGTTGATTGATGATCTAGATTGGTACGAGTTGTATGTTTTATTTTGGTTCTGTCCTATGGTGCCCTCTGTGTCGCGCAAGCATGAGGGATTCCCGCTTTAGGGTGTTGCAATACGTTAAAGATTCGCTTATAGTGGGTTGCGTGAGTGACTGAAACACAAACCCAAGTAAGGGGGTTGTTGCGTATGGGATAAAGAGGACTTGATGCTTTAATGCTATGGTTGGGTTTTACCTTAATGATGTTTAGTAGTTGCGGATGCTTGCTAGAGTTCCAATCATAAGTGCATATGATCCAAGAAGACAAAGTATGTTAGCTTATGCCTCTCCCTCATATGAAATTGCAATGACGACTATCGGTCTTGTTAAGAATTGCCTAGGACAATTCTGCACATCGATCCACCATTATTCCATACTCGCTATTTATAATATTTAGTAATATATTCTAAATTTATGATAACAGCACCTACTTTTATATTTTAGCTCTCCAATATCATACAAAGTTATCCACTTCATACCCACAACGTAGTTTTATTTCTCGTTTCTAGTTGGAAGCAAACGTTCGGTGTACGTAGAGTCGTATCAGTGGCAGATAGGGCTTGAGAGAATATTGATCTTACCTTTAGCTCTTTGTGGGTTCGACACCCCATACTTATCACTTCCACCTTTGGAAATTGCTACGATGATTCCCTGCACTTGGGGATTATCAAGCTCTTTTCTCGCGCCGTTGCCGGGGAGCAACAGCGTGTGGTTGATATTCTCATGTGTGCTTGTTTGCTTTCTTCACTAAGTAGATTTTGTTTTTCCTTTTTTTGTTTCAGTTTAGTTGTGGCCGAAACATACAATTTTTTTAAATAATGAAAATACAAAAAAAATACTTGCCTCTCATGCCTAAAAAGTTTTTCAAAAAGAGAAGTGATTGGAAAGTTATGCATTGAAGAAGTGAGGGTCGACCTTGAGCACTTGTGTTCATGCTCACGGAAGAAATGTAAAATTTTTCATGGAAGTTTCTCTGTAAATAATTATCCCCTTATATATATATCCATTGTATTATAAAAATAATGTGCCAAGCTTTGGTTTTAGGATGATTAGATTGCATGTTTACTATGTGCAGAACAAAAACAGAAACTTTGGCTGTAGCGCGTGATTTTACATTTTTTGATGGAAAGTCGGATGGGTCTGAAATTTTTTGCACATTTAATTCTGTACAAATTGTTCAAATTGTCAAATATATTTCATAATTTTTGGAGTTACAAAAGTTTACTAAACCTCCAAATTACTAAAGACTGTCCTGTTTTAGACATATTCTGTTTTTCATGTATTGTTTGCTTATTTTGATGCATCTATGGCTAGTATCGGAGGGTATGAACCATAGAGAAGTTGGAATACAGTAAATGTAGTTCTATTAGGAAATTGTAATGAGTTTTAAACAGTACCTGAAGGTAGTGATTTGCTTTATTATACTAACGGATCTCACAAAGTTTTTGTTAAAGTTTTGTGTGGATGAAGTGTTCGAAGATCGAGGAGCTATCAATATGAGAAGAATAAAGAGAGGCAAGAGCTCAAGCTTGGGGATGCCCAAGGCACCCCAAGTAAATATTCTAAGGATACTCAAGCATCTAAGCTTGGGGATGCCCCGGTTGGCATCCCATCTTTCTTCTTCAACAATTATCGATATACCTCGGTTTTTGTTTTGTTCACATGATTTGTGTCCTTTGTGTTTTTCTTTTTCTTTAATAACCGTGCTAGCATGAGATGTCCCTTCATCAATTTATGGAATACTTCATGTGCTTAACTTATATCTTCTAAGCATGATCTTATAGAATTGCTCTTTGAGCTTCACTTAAATCTTTTGAGTATGGTTTTATAGAATGCTTCGTGTGCTTCACTTATACATTTTGAGATTGGATATTGGTTAGTCTATATTAATTGTATAACTCTCCATGAACTTCACTTATATCTTTTGGAGTATGAATAATACTATAATCTAGATCTGGAAGAGTGTCAACTTTAGTTAGTAATGATTCCACTATTCCGAATGAGAAGAATTTTGCTTATGTGGAGAGTAGTAAAATTTCTATGCTTGTAGATGATGAAAAGAATGCTTTGTGTGATGGTTATATTGTTGAATTCATTCATGATGCTACTGAAAATTATTATTAGGGAGGAATACATGCTTGTAGGAGTTGCAACATTATCAAGTTCCTCTCTATGTGCTTAAAGTTTTGAAGTTATACTTGTTTTGCCTTCCTATGCTAGTTGAATCTTGTTCCCATAAATTGTGTGCTCACAAAATCCCTAGGCATAGGAAGTGGGTTAGGTTTAAATGTGCTAGTCATATTCTTCATGATGCTCTCTTTATGTTTTAATTCTTATCTTTTATGTGAGCATCATTGAAGTCATCATGCCTAGCTAAAAAGGCATTAAAGAAAAACGCTTGTTGGGAGACAACCCAATATTTACCCTTACTATTTTTGTGTGTTCTCATGATTAAGATACTGTATTAATCATGTATTATAGCTTTTGTTTCAATAAAGTGCCAAGTAAGACCTTTGGGAAGACTTGGGTGAAAGTTAATGTGATCTTGCTGTAAAAAACAGAAACTTTGCGCTCACGAGATTAGCTGCCACTTTTTACAGAAGAGTGCGATTGACTTGATTCTTTTTTCAGAAGATTAATAGACAAATTCCTCACGTACAAAAGTTTATTTCATAATTTTTGGAGTAGCAGAAGTATGGTTGGTGTTCAGATCATTATAGACTGTTCTGTTTCTGAAAGATTCTGTTTTCATTGCATAGTTTGCTTGTTTTCTAGTTTCTATGGCTTATATTTCTCAATATAAATTGTAGGAATGATATGGTACAGTAGGCATTGTGTGAGAACAATTATGAGCCTTGTCTTTGATAGTACGAAAATGAATGGTTTACTCTTTATCATACTAACCTATCTCACGAAGTTCCGTTAAGTTTTGTGTGATTGAAGTTTTCAAGCTTTGGGTGAGATATCGATCTGAGGAGAATAAGGAGTGGAAAGACCCTAAGATTGGGGATGCCCAAGGCACCCCAAGGTAATATTCAATGAAGACTCAAGCACCTAAGCTTGGGGATGCCCCGGAAGGCATCCCCTCTTTCGTCTTCAAAACTATCGGTATACCTTACTCGGAGCTATATTTTTATTCGTCAAATGATATGTGTTTTGCTTGGAGCGTATTTTCAACTTTACTTGCTGTTTGAATAAAATCATTGGATCTGAATTATTAAATGAAAAAGAATCCTCCCATGGCTATTTAATTATTTGACTACTCAATGTCCTTCACTATTATCTTTTGGAGTAGTTTGTCATTTACTCACGTGCTTCACGTATATCCTATGAGTAAATGGTTGAATAATCGAATATCATAAATCTCAATTTATATATGTTTCATATGCTTATACCATGGGGAGTAATGACTTCACACCGAATAAGTATAGGTAGTAAACTTATTGAAAGTTAGCAAACGTAGAATTGGTCACTTGAACAATTCATGAAAGAATAATGAGGGAAGAGAGATTTCACATATAAATATCACAAGTGGCAGTATAAAGTGACGTTCTTTCGCATTAAGATTTTGTGCATCCAACTATAAAAGCGCATGAGAACCTCTGCTTCCCTCTACGAAGGGCCTATCTTTTATTCTTGTCTTACACCTTATGCAAGAGTCGTGGTGATCTTCACCTTTCCTTTTTACATTTTATCATTTCGCAAGCACATTGTGTTGGAAAGATCCTGATATATATATATATATATATATATATATATATATATATATATATATATATATATATATATATATATATATATATATATCCAATTGGATGTAAGGCATCATGAACCATTATTGTTGACATTACCCTTGAGGTAAAAGGTTGGGAGGCGAATCTATAAGCCCCTATCTTTCTCTATGTCTGATTAAATTTTGAACCCATAAATATCGCGTGAGTGTTAGAAATTGTGAAAGACTAAATGATAGTTGAGTATGTGAAGTTTGCTGAATCAAAGCTCTGACATAGACTCTTCCTGAAAATATGATGAATTGTAATTGTGTGATGACTAATAACACGGTTTGTTAGTTCTCAAGAAAGTTTATGATCTATACTTTAACATGTGAATAGTTTGTTACTTGATCATGAGAAGTCTTATGAGTTGAGCTACTATTATGATATATGATGATGCTAGAAAAGGTGATTGAAATTATCATTGATCAAACTTGTGCACTTGCTAGCATTCACACTTCATAAATTATTTCTTTTATCATTTACCTACTCGAGGACGAGCAGGAATTAAGATTGGGGATTGGGGGAGTCCTGGATTAGGGGTCTACGGACAGCCGAACTATCTCCATTGGCCGGACTGTTAGACTATGAAGATACAAGATTGAAGACTTCGTCTCGTGTCCAGGTGGGACTCTAGTTGGCGTGGAAGGCAAGCTGGGCAATACGGATATCGATATCTCCTCCTTTGTAACCGACCTTGTGTAACCCTAACCCTCTCCGGTGTCTATATAAACTGAAGGGTTTTAGTCCGTAGGACAATAACCATAACATACAATCATACCATAGGCTAGCTTATAAGGTTTAGCCTCTCTGATCTCGTGGTAGATCTACTCTTGTACTACCCATATCATAAATATTAATCAAGCAGGACGTAGGGTTTTACCTCCATCAAGAGGGCCCGAACCTGGGTAAAACATTGTGTCCCCTGCCTCCTGTTACCATCCGGCCTAGACGCACAGTTCGGGACCCCCTACCCGAGATCCGCCGGTTTTGACACCGACATTGGTGCTTTCCTTGAGAGTTCCTCTGTGTCATCACCGTTAGGCTTGATGGCTCCTGCTATCATTGATAGCGATGCGGTCCAGGGTGAGACTTTTCTCCTCGGACGGATCTTCGTATTCGGCGGCTTTGCACTGCGGGCTAATTCGCTTGGCCATCTGGAGCAGATTGAAAGCTACGCCCCTGGCCATCAGGTCAGACTTGGAAGTTTGAACTACACGGCCGACATCCACGGAGACTTGATCTTCGACGGATTCGAGCCACAGACGGGCGCGCCGCGCTGTCGCGATGGGTATGACCTAGCTGTGCCGCCGAACAGTACCCCAGAGGCTGCGCCTGCATCAGCTCCGACCCTTAGCTCAGAGCCAACTGCGCCAGTCGAGGACGGGTGGTTAGACACCGCCTCAGGGGCTGCAGTCTCAACGGCGATCAAGCCGAACACCAGCCTAAACCTCTGCGCAGCCCGTGACTCCAAGGTGTCAGACTCTTTTCCGGACTCTGAACCATCCGCGCCCCTGCCAATCGAATCCGATTGGGCGCCGATCATGGAATTCACCGCCGCGGATATCTTTCAGCACTCGCCCTTCGGCGACATTCTGAATTCACTAAGGTCTCTCTCTTTGTCAGGAGTGCCCTGGCCGGATTATGGCCAACAGGATTGGGATGCGGACGACGAAGAAATTCGATGCCCACCCACCACCCACTTCGTAGCCACTGTCGATGATTTAACCGACATGCTCGACTTCGACTCCGAAGACATTGACGGTATGGACGACGATGTCGGAGATGAACATGAACCAACACCTATAGGGCACTGGAAAGCCACCTCGTCATATGACATATACATGGTGGATACACCCAAAGAAGGCAATGGCGACGGGATAGCGGAGGATGACCCCTCCAAGAAGCAACCCAAACGCCGACGTCAGCGGCGCTGCTCTAAGTCCCGCCAAACAAAAAGTGGTGATACCGGCATAGGACATAATAACACTCCGGATAGTGCCGAAGAAAACAACAAACCCCTCCATCAAGATTTAGAGCAGGAGGATGGAGGAGCCAGCTCTCCTGAGAGAGCGGCAGACGAAGAGGAGGAGGATGACAATTACATCCCCCCTCCGAAGACGAGGCAAGCCTCAGCGACGAAGAATTCGCCGTCCTAGAGGATCCTGTCGAACAAGAGCGCTTGAAGCGCCGGCTCATGGCCACGACAAATAGCCTGAAGAAAAAGCAGCAGCAGCTTCAAGCTGATCAAGATCTGCTAGCTGACAAATGGACTGAAGTCCTCGCGGCCGAGGAATATAAACTCGAGCGCCCCTCCAAGAGTTACCAAAGGCGCAGGTTACTACCCCGACTGGAGGAAGAAGCGTATGATACGGCTGATCGGCCACCTCGTGGCCGTGATAGAGAGGCATTCCAGCCAAAAGCTCAGCCTCCACCCCAACGCCATCCAAATAAAAAGGCATGGGGAGATACGCCAGACCTGCGAGACATATTGGAGGACAAGGTAAAGCATTCAAGATCGATCTATGGATCACGAGGGCGCACCACTCTGTGAGATGACAAACGTCACGCCGGATATAGTAAAAGCAAATCCGGCCGGGCCGTACACAGCGGGCAAGACCCATTCGAGCTGCGTCGCGATATAGCCCAATACAGAGGCGCCGCACACCCATTATGCTTCACAGACGAAGTAATGGAACATCAATTCCCAGAAGGTTTCAAACCTATAAATATTGAATCATACAACGGCACAACAGATCCCGCAGTATGGATCGAGGACTTCCTCCTCCACATCCACATGGCCCGCGGTGATGACTTACACGCCATCAAATACCTCCCACTAAAGCTCAAAGGACCAGTACGGCATTGGCTTAACAGCTTGCCAGCGGACTCCATTAGCTGTTGGGAAGATCTAGAAGAGGCATTCCTCGACAACTTTCAGGGCACTTATATGCGACCACCAGACGCCGATGATTTGAGCCACATAATTCAGCAGCCAGAAGAGTCGGCCAGGCAATTCTGGACTCGGTTCCTTAGAAAGAAAAATCAAATCGTCGACTGTTCGGATGCGGAGGCCTTAGCGTCTTTCAAGCACAACATCCGAGACGAGTGGCTAGCCCAGCACCTGGGTCAGGAAAAGCGGAAATCTATGGCAGCTCTCACGACGCTCATGACCCGCTTTTGTGCGGGAGAAGACAGCTGGCTAGCTCGCAGTAATAACATATCAAAGAACCATGGTATCTCAGATACCAAGGACGGCAATAGCAGGTCACGTCGCAACAAGCATAAGCGCCGCATTAACAGCGAGAATACTGAGGATACGGCAGTCAATGCCGGATTCAGAGGCTCTAAACCCGGTTAGTGGAAAAAGCCATTCAAACAAAGTACGCCGGGTCCGTCCATCTTGGACCGTATACTCGATCGCTCGTGTCAAATACACGGCACCCCAGACAAGCCATCCAATCACACCAACAGGGATTGTTGGGTGTTCAAGCAGGCCGGCAAGTTAATTGCCGAAAACAAGGACTAGGGGCCGCATAGCGATGACGAGGAGGAGCCCCGGGAGCCGCACACCGGAGGACAGAAGAGGTTTCCCCAGCAAGTGCGGACGGTGAACATGATATACGCAACCCACATCCCCAAGAGGGAGCGGAAGCGTGCGCTCAGGGACGTATATGCGTTGGAGCCAGTCACCCCAAAGTTCAACCCTTGGTCCTCCTGTCCAATCACCTTCGATCGCAGGGACCACCCCACTAGTATCCGTCATGGCGGATTCACCGCACTAGTCCTAGACCCAATCATCGACGGATTTCACCTCACTCGAGTCCTTATGGACGGCGGCAGCAGCCTGAACCTGCTTTATCAGGACACAGTGCGCAAAATGGGTATAGACCCCTCAAGGATCAAACCCTCAAAAACGACCTTTAAGGGCGCCATTCCAGGTGTAGAGGCCCATTGCACAGGCTCAATTACACTGGAAGTTGTCTTCGGATCCCCGGATAACTTCCGGAGCAAAGAGTTACTCTTCGATATAGTCCCGTTTCGCAGTGGTTATCACGCGCTGCTCGGGCGAACCACATTTGCTAGATTCAATGCGGCACCGCATTATACATACCTCAAGCTCAAGATGCCAGGACCTCGCGGAGTTATTACAGTCAATGAAAACACAGAGCGCTCTCTCCGAACAGAGGAGCACACCGCAACCCTCGCAGCAGAAACGCAAAGCAGCCTCTCAAGGCAATCAACCAGTTCGGCGCTTCACAGCCCGGACACCTTCAAGCATGCTCGGGGCAATCGGCAAATAGACCGCCTGGCGCGATCTGAGCTCGCGTAGCAATATGGCGGCCACCCCAATCCCAGCCCAGCGGCGAAACTCGTGCCACGCGTACATAATTACGCATTAAAAATAACATGGGCACAGGTGGGGAGGGGGCACAACTACGGCACGCCCCAAGACGCAGCCTAAACCGCACTAGGGGCTTCCCGTTCGGTTATTTTTCTTTTTCTTTCAGGACCTTAATCTCTGGAAACACTGTCCGGCAGCACTATTGCCGAACACATGATGCAGCAACCAAGGAGGCAGACAACTATGTTATATCACGGAATTCCCAGGTTGATTACAGTAAACGAGTGAAATATTCAATTTAATATCATTCCTCAGCTTGCCCTTGGAAGGGACATAGTCCTACTCTTTGCTTATCGCACTATCTGTATCACTCTGCTTTAACGCAATTTTTTTTATAAATAATGCATGACATTACGACTATTATTGCATTCTTGTTATATATATATATATATGTGTGTGTGTGTGTGTGTTCATTAATGACGCCTTGCAACCGTACACTATGGTACGGCAAATACACCAGGGGCTTACATACCCCACAATGCGGTGTGAAAAGTCTGAACACTTTCACAAGTGCGGCACCCCGAACTTATAACATTATATGCATCAGCTCCGAATCATGTCTTTGGTCAAATGTTGGGTTTGCCCGGCTCCTATGTTTTGGTACATTGTGTTCCGTTCTATTGGCTAAGGTAGCGCTAGGAGAACTACTGCGATTGTGCCCCGGTTCTGCCGGGCTTAGCACCTCAGTAGAGAAAGCTAAAACTGACTGTCATGATAAGCGAGAGACTGGTCGCTGTTCGGCGAGGTTTTTTGAGTCCGTAAAGACTTATGCCGCTTAGGGCGAGGGGCCGGCCCTGTCCGACTTACAGGCGTGTATCGCGACCCGAATTCGGCCTTCCGAATACTAGGGGCTTCGCCGAAATTTAAAATTATAGAATTCTATGGCTAAGTGAGAGTGATAAAGCATTATTAGTCCGGTTGCCTTGTTCGTTGCGCTGAGCACCTCCCTCGAAGGACCCAAATATGGGAACAAGGGTGCTCAGGTTTATCCCGAACACCCCAGCACTCGTGGCATGGGGGCAGAAGCCGAGGACTAGCCATCTCTCAGATTGGATAAACAGCCAAATAGAAGGTAATATTTTAAATAAACAAGTGTTGCATAGAGCATATGAAACAAGTTTTCATAAATATAGGATAAAACGAGCAAGTTTACTCAAATATTACATCTTTCGAACACTCGTCCGCGATGAGACGGGAACCCGGCAGAACACCCTCTTAGTACATCTCGGGGTGGCGGTGCTCCTTGCCCTCTGGCGGCCCCTCCTTGATTAGCTTCACGATGTCTAGCTTGACCCACTACAATTTCACACGGGCGAAAGCCCGGCGTGCACCTTCAATGCAGACAGATCGCTTGACGACCTCCAGCCGCGGGCAGGCATCCACAAGCCGCCTCACCAGGCCGAAGAAGCTGTTCGGAAGGGCGTCGCCAGGCCACAGCCGGACTATAAAGCTCTTCATGGCCTGATTGGCCGCCTTATGTAGCTCGACCATCTGCTTCAGCTGGTCGCTCATTGGCACCGGATGTTCGGCCTCAGCATACTGAGACCAGAACAACTTCTCCGTCGAGCTTCCGTCCTCGGCCTGGTAAAATTGTGCGGCATCGGACACACTGCGGGGCAAATCTGCGAATGCTCCTGAAGAGCTCCGGATCCGGGTAAGTAATCGGTAATTTACTTTTACATGCTCGCTTTGCATATAGAAAGCCTTTCCCACCGCTATCTTCTTCATCGCGTCGATCTCTTGGAGGGCCTTCTGGGCCTCAGCCTTGGCACTCTTTGCACTCTCAAGGGCCGCAGCAAGCTCAGACTCTCGCGTCTTCGAGTCAAGCTCCAATGCCTCGTGCTTCGTCACGAGAGCCTGGAGCTCTTGCTGCACCTCGCCCACCCGAGCCTCGTGCTTCTCTCGCTCGGTGCGCTCCTTGGCCGCTTTATCTTTGGCCTTGGTTAGCGCTTGCTTCAGGGTCGTCACCTCGGTCGTGGCCCCTGGCAAACATACGATGATCCTGTCATTTTGCAATCGCGTCCTCTTTTATATATACATAAGACAGGGTATTACTTACCCTTGTTCTCCTCGAGCTGCCTCTTGGCAAGGCCGAGCTCTTTCCTGGACCCCTCGAGGTCCTACTTCAGTACGGCGACCTCCGCAATCAGTGCGGCGGACGCCAGCAGCGAAGCCTGCATACGCATATTGACATACTTATATTAGACTCCTGCGATATTATTTGATCCTCTGTTCGGCTTTTCTTTGTGAACACCGAACAGAGCATCAGGGACTACTGTCTATGCGGTAATATTTCTACTACATTTTAAATCACTTACCTCGAAGCCTGTTAGAAGGCTGGCACAGGCTTCAGTCAATCTGCTCTTGGCGGACTGAACCTTCTGGATCACCGCACTCATGATAGTGCGGTGTTCCTCGTCGATGGAAGCGCTGCGAAGCACTTCCAGCAGATTGTCCGGCGCCTCTGGATGGACAGAGGTCACCGGCACAGGCGTCTTGCCCCTCTTAGAAGGAGTCCGCCTGCCCGAGCCCGAAACCGCTGGAGGGTCTGGCGCGGTGTTCGGCTGAGGGCTGAACTCGGAGCTCTCGGGGGCCTCGTCCCCTCGGCTCCCGGAGTCCGGAAGGTCGCCTTGAGGCGCCTCCGGGACTGTCTCCCCTCGATCCGGTGCCTCTTGAGACAACACCTCGGCGTCGTCGGCAGGATGAGGGGAGGTGGCAGTCGGGACTGGATCGCTATCCATGTCCGACGAGCCCAAGGAGCCGTTCGATGATACCTCGATATTGGCTCGTGGCGGCCTGCATAATTGCATTCGGCGTTAGGGAAAGCAATGCAACGAAGGAATCCTATGAGTTACTCTGGTATCCGAATACTTACGATCTCCCCGGGGGTTTGACCCTGGGCAACCACTCGTCTTCGCCTTCATCGGCGGCGGTGGAACCGTCCGGAAGGAGAGTCCTTCCCTTCTTGGACCCTCCGGCCTCCCCGGTTGGGGCGGCCTTCCTTTTCCTGTCTCCCCCAGTCGGTGGGGGAGCATCTTCTTCTTCTTCTTCTTCTTCTTCTTCTTCTTCTTCCTCATCTTCGGGGGAAGAGTGCGCCGCAGAGTCATCGGACGGTGAGTCCGACGACGCCTGGCGTCGGGAACTCTTTCGAGTTTCCTTGGCCTTCTTGGTCTTCTCCGGCACCGTATAAGGGGCCGGAGTCAACATCTTCGCCAGAAGAGCGTCTGCGGGGCCTTCGGGCAAAGGAGCCGGACAGTCGATCTGTCCGGCCATCTTCTGCCAGTCCTGTCAAAGGTACGGGAGTTTAGATCCCGCACAGAGTCAATCTATGTAAAATAAGTATCCTGTGAAAGGTAAAGCAGCTTACCACACTGGCTTGGCACTTCGCGTTGAATCCGCGATCCTCAGTAATAGGGGGGGGACCTCGGTGCTTTTGAATAGCACCCTCCAGGTGTCTTCATGAGTCGTGTCGAAGAGCCTGTTCAGAGTTCGGTGCTGCGGCGGATTGAACTCCCACAAGTTGAACTCCCGTTGTTGGCATGGGAGTATCCGGTGGATGAGCATAACTTGGACTATGTTGACAAGCTTGAGCTTCTTGTCCACCATGTTTTGAATACATGTTTGGAGTCCGGTCAGCTCTTTCGAATTACCCCAGGACAGGCCCTTCTCTTCCAGGAGGTGAGCTGCGTGGGGATGCCAGATCGGAACTCGGGGGCTGTTTCCCATGAAGGGTCGCGCGGATCGGTGATATAGAACCACCCCAATTGCCACCCCTTTATGGTTTCCACAAAGGAGCCCTCGAGCCACGTTACGTTGGGCATCTTGCCCACCATGGCGCCTCCGCACTCCACCTGACGGCCGCCCACCACCTTTGGCTTGACATTGAAGGTCTTCAGCCATAAGCCAAAGTGGGGCTTGATGCGGAGGAAGGCCTCGCACACGACGATAAACACCGAGATGTTGAGGATGAAGTTCGGGGACAGATCGTGGAAATCCAGGCCGTAATAAAACATGAGCCCCCGGACGAAGGGGTGGAGAGGGAATCCCAGTCCGCGGAGGAAATGGGTGAGGAATACTACCCTCTCATGGGGCCTGGGGGTGGGGATGAGCCGCCCTTCATCTGGGAGTCGGTGCGCGATGTCGTCGGGCAGGTATCCGGCTCTCCTCAGTTTCTTGATGTCTCCCTCCGTGACGGAGGAGACCATCCACTTGCCTCCTACTCCGGACATGATTGGAGAAGGTCGAGGTGGGAAGTGCGGACTTGGGCGCTAGAGCTCGAGTGTGCGAAAACGGATGGGCAAGGGAGGAAGAAGGCGTGGATAGAAAGGTGAATCCTTATCCCTTTATATGGGCGGACGAAACTAAGCGTCCCCACTTGCCTGGTAAAACTCGCTTATCCCCCAAGCGCAGCAATTGATGGCGCGGTTGGGTTACTCACACCCGTATTGATGAGAATCCCGTAATAAGGGGACACGATCTCTGCTTTGACAAGACGTGTCGAAAAACTGCCTCGCGTTATGTGTGGAGCTGGTTGAAGAAAAATGGTTCGAATAATCACCGGGACACGACGTAACGTCATGCTGCCAAAACAAGCCAGCAAATTAGATCTGCGAAAATATTATTCTCTCTACGGTGGAATGTGGAACTTATTTTGCAGGGTCGGACACTATCCTCGTATTCAAATTCTTCTGTGATGTATTCGGAGAAGGAACCCGCCTTGCAATGCCGAAGACAATACTGCGCGCCGGACTCATCGTCATTGAAGCCTGGTTCAGGGGCTACTGAGGGAGTCCTGGATTAGGGGTCTCCGGACAGCCGGACTATCTCCAATGGCCGGACTGTTAGACTATGAAGATACAAGATTGAAGACTTCGTCTCGTGTCCGGGTGGGACTCTACTTGGCGTGGAAGGCAAGCTAGGCAATACGGATATGGATATCTCCTCCTTTGTAACCGACCTTGTGTAACCCTAACCCTCTCCGGTGTCTATATAAACCGAAGGGTTTTAGTCCGTAGGAAAATAACCATAACATACAATCATACCATAGGCTAGCTTCTAAGGTTTAGCCTCTCTGATCTCGTGGTAGATCTACTCTTGTACTACCCATATCATCAATATTAATCAAGCAGGACGTAGGGTTTTACCTCCATCAAGAGGGCCCGAACCTGGGTAAAACATCGTGTCCCCTGCCTCCTGTTACCATCCGGCCTAGATGCATAGTTCGGGACCCCCTACCCGAGATCCGCTGGTTTTGACACCGACAGGGATGCTGATACGTCTCCAACGTATCTATAATTTATGAAGCATTCATGCTATTATATTATCAACATTGGATGTTTTATATGCATTTATATGCTATTTTATATGATTGTTGGGACTAACCTATTAACCTAGAGACCAGTGCCAGTTTCTGTTTTTTCCTTGTTTTTGAGTTTTGCAGAAAAGGAATACCAAATGGAGTCCCATTAACGTGCCAATTTTTGATGATTTTTATGACAAAAGATGATCCCAGAGTAAAAGAGTTGGGCCAGAAGAGTCCCGGGCCGTCCATGAGGGCGGGGGTGCGCCCACCCCCCGGGCGCGTGGGCCTGCCTCGTCGATGACTCGGGCACCTCCTTGACATGAGACCGACGCCAAAAATTCCTATAAATACAGAAACCTCCAGAAATTAACCTAGATCGGGATTTCCGCCGCCAGAAGCCTCCGTAGCCACCGAAAACCAATCTAGGCCCTCTCTGGAACCCTGCCAGAGGGGGCCATCATCACCGGAGGGCATGGAGGAGGATCCCAGAGGGGCCATCATCACCATGAAGGCCAAGGACCAGAGGGAGAACCTCCCTCCATCTAGGGGGAGGCCATGGAGGACGAAGCACAAGGGGGAGAACCTCTCCTCCTCTATCTCGATGGCCGGAGTGCCATTGGGAGTGGAATCATCGCCGCGGTGATCGTCTTCATCAACATCACCATCATCATCACCATCCTCATCTCTTTTACGCGGTCCACTCTCCCGCAACTCGCTGTAATCCCTACTTGAACATGGTGCTTTATGCCACATATTATAATTCAATGATGTGTTGCCATCCTATGATGTTTTGAGTAGATATCTTTTGTCTTTGGGTTGATTGACGATCTAGATTGGTACGAGTTGTATGTTTTATTTTGGTGCTGTCCTATGGTACCCTCCGTGTCACGCAAGCGTGAGGGATTCCCACTGTAGGGTGTTACAATACATTTATGATTCGCTTATAGTGGGTTGCCTGAGTGACTTAAACACAAACCCGAGTAAGGGGGTTGTTGCGTATGGGATAAAGAGGACTTGATGCTTTAATGCTATGGTTGGGTTTTACCTTAATGATCTTTAGTAGTTGCGGATGCTTGCTAGAGTTCCAATCATAAGTGCATATGATCGAAGAAGAGAAAGTATGTTAGCTTATGCCTCTCCCTCATATGAAATTGCAATGACGACTATTGGTCTTGTTAACAATTGCCTAGGACAATTCTGCACACCGATCCACCATTATTCCACACTCGCTATTTATAATATTTAGTAATATATTCTAACTTTATGATAACATCACCTACTTTTATATTTTAGCTCTCCGATATCATACAAAGTTATCCATTTCATACCCACAACGTAGTTTTATTTCTCGTTTCTAGTTGGAAACAAACGTTCGGTGTACGTAGAGTCGTATCGGTGGCAGATAGGGATTGAGAGAATATTGATCTTACCTTTAGCTCCTTGTGGGTTCGACACTCCATACTTATCACTTCCACCTTTGGAAATTGCTACGATGATTCCCTGCACTTGGGGATTATCACTCCCCTCGGGCACGGAGGTCCAAAAACATAATGACCCTGGGGATGGCCTCTGCCCCATTTGTTTGGTACCGGAAGACTGCAACCACATCTTCTTCCGATGCTCTACGACACAGTTTCTATGGAGCTGCTTCCGTGAGGTGGTTGGTGGCAATTGGTGCCACGACAACCTCCCGGACTTGTTTGGGGAGGTCCTTAGGCTCCCCGGCGCTAGTCGCGTCCCCACTTGGGTGGCTTTGGGTACCGTGGCATAGACCCTATGGTGTACCCGTAATAAACTAGTCATCAAACGTGTGATTCCATGCTGTGTGACTGATGCAATCTATAAAATGTGTGGCTTCTTACAGCTCTGGAGACCGCTTAGCAAGCGGCACGACCGAGATGTCATCGACAACATTATTGCGGGTCTTTGTTCCTCGGCGTCGGCTTTTGCTCCACCACCGCCACCACCTCCCGAGCCGGATTAGCTCTTTTTTAGCTTTGTTTGGGGCTTGTCCTGCTGTGTCCCCAGCGTGACTTTACGACTTGATTGTACTTTGTACTGATGTGTTGGATGCTTGGTTCATTGCTTTATAATTGGGGGAAAACCCTTTTTCTTAGAACATAGTTCTGGACCTCTAAGGAGCTGGGCCGCGTGTCGAATCACCGCAGCAGGATTTCCCTTCGCACTAAAAATGCCCATGGAGATTCGTAACCAGATCCTCTACCATGTTACATCCAGCATGATCACCCTTGGAGACGGCACCATGGGCTGGGTCGACCTCTGGAGCGGCATCATCATGCGCAGGTGACGACAAGCATGCGCTTCGTGGCATGCCGGCACCCTTTCCGATGAAGCAGATCAACGCTTCTGATTAGTCAGAAGAAGACCAGACACTAGGCCACGCAAGGTATTACTGTTGTGTTTCCTTCGTCAATGGGCAATGGCTGCCTCATGTTCGCTGAGCTGCAGTACGACATTGCACCCCTTCGCGGCATGCATGTATGATGAAGAAACCGGGCGGCCCTCCTCCCGGATGGAAAGCTGGACTATCAGTCTATCACCACGTGGAGCAACACAGACCTGACTGAATCTTATGACTGTTCGCACAAGGAATGCACACTCTGACTCTCTGAGCATCTGGCATCGCCATGGACGGGCACACCGAATCTGAACGGCTGCCAGACGCTGATGATGATCAGGCGCAACAAGGCTTGCAGAACCTCTACGTGTCTGACCCCTATTTTGGCAGCGATAGTCACTACATAAAAATACACTTCCGTGATGATACGTGTTTGTCACAGTAGGTCACATTTTCTGTCATGCATGTACATCCATGACGATTTTATGACAGAATCAAGATAGTCATACCTGTGTTGTCGTAGAAGTGTTCCACGACATTACCAAAATTATCATCACGGAATGTCCACTTCCATGATGATAAATTGCGCGTCATGGAAGTGCTTTCGTCAAGGGTGACTGACACGTGGCATCCACCGTAACGGAATGCCGTTAAGCTATCGGGTCCAGTTTTGGATCCGATAACCCGCTAACAGCCCGGACCAGTGAGGATTTTCCACATGTAAAATTCTCATTGGCTGGAGGAAACATGTGTTGGCTCACCGTTGGGATAGATGTCATCCATTCACTGGATAGGAGGCGCCTATGATAGGTCGACACGTGGCACGACCCAACAGTGGCCCACTCTGGTGAAAAAGGCCAGCCCAGTAAAAATTAATAGGCCATCCCATATAAGGCCTACTTGTGTCAGGTCCATTTAAGCCCACAGCCCATATGAGATGTGCCAATTCGGCCCGTCAATGGCCCGTTAAAGATTTGACATCATTGCAGCCCATCGTTAGTTCGAGCCTGTTAACAACCCACTATATATTTGGGCTCAATATCGGCCCGATGTGATTTCAGTCTATTAACGGCCCATTCAAGGGATGGGCCAATTTTCAGGATGTACATCTTTCGGCCTTTTAGCGACCCATTTAAGTGTTGGGCCAATTTCCGGCACGGTGTGTCTTTCAGCCTATTGACGGCCCATAAATGAGTTGGGCCATTTGTAGCCGGACCTTAGTTTTGGCCTTTTAGCGACCAATTTAAGTGTTGGGCCAATTCCCGGCCCGGTGTGTCTTTCAGCCTGTTGACGGGCCATAAATGATTTGGGCCATTTGTAGTTGGACCTGAGTTTTGGCCTTTTAACGGCCCATGCTCTTCATGGTCCAATACCAGCCCAGTTTCTCTTTTGGCCTGCTAAAGTCCCACAACACAGTTGGGCCATTTACAGTACGACCTAACTTTCGTCCTCTTAGCGGCCCATGCTCTTCATGGTCCAGTACGAGCCCACTGTCTCTTTCGGCCTGCTAAAGGCCCATAGTATAGTTGGGCCATATGTAGCCCGACCTTAGTAATGGCATGTTAACGGCCCGTGAGATCAAATGGGCCCACCTGTTGCCCGCTTTGATGTCGGCCTGTTAATGACCCGGGAGGTAAGAGGGCCGACCATTAACTTTCGGCCTGGTAACGGCCCATTAACTTAATGGGCCCACTAAAGTTCGTACATGTCTTTAGGCCCAATTAGATAGTTTGATCCCATTACGACGAGAAATTATGCACAGGACCAAAACCGATCAAGCAAAGGTACGACATACATGGAAAAACATTGCACATTGATGTCTACTACACAACCTTCTTCTTGTAGACGTTGTTGGGCCTCCAAGTGCAAAGGTTTGTAGGACAGTACCAAATTTCCCTCAAGTGGATGACCTAAGGTTTATCAATCCGAAGGAGGCGTAGGATGAAGATGGTCCCTCTCAAGCAACCCTGCAACCAAATAACAAAGAGTCTCTTGTGTCCCCAACACACCCAATACAATGGTAAATTGTATAGGTGCACTAGTTCGGCGAAGAGATGGTGATACAAGTGGTATATGGATAGTAGATAAAGGTATTTGTAATATGAAATTATAAAGACAGCAAGGTAACTAATGATAAAAGTGAGCGTATACGGTATTGCAATGCGTGGAAATAAGGCCTAGGGTTCATACTTTCACTAGAGTATGTTTCCTCAACAATGATAACATAATTGGATCACATAACTATCCCTCAACATGCAACAAAGAGTCACTCCAAAGTCACTAATAGTGCAAAATGAATGAAGAGATTGTGGTAGGGTACGAAACCACCTCAAAGTTATTCTTTCCAATCAATCCATTGGGCTATTCCTATAAGTGTCACAAACAGCCCTAGAGTTCGTACTAGAATAACACCTTAAGACACAAATCAACCAAAACCCTAATGTCACCTAGATACTCCAATGTCACATCAAGTATCCGTGGGTATGATTATACGATATGCATCACACAATCTTAGATTCATCTATACAACCAACACATAGGACCTCAAAGAGTGCCCCAAAGTTTCTACCGGAGAATCACGACGATAACGTGTGCCAACCCCTATGCATAGGTTCATGGGCAGAACCCGCAAGTTAATCACCAAAACATACATCAAGTGAATCACGTGGTATCCCATTGTCACCACAGATACGCACGGCAAGACATACATCAAGTGTTCTCAAATATTTAAAGACTCAATCCGATAAGATAACTTCAAAGGGAAAACTCAATCCATTACAAGAGAGTAGAGGGGGAGGAGAAACATATGATCCAACTATAATAGCAAAGCTCGCGATACATCAAGATCGTACCACCTCAAGAACACGAGAGAGAGGTCAAACACATAGCTACTGGTACATACCCTCAGCCCCGAGGGAGAACTACTCCCTCCTCGTCATGGAGAGCACCAGGATGATGAAGATGGCCACCGGAGAGGGATTGCCCCCTCCGGCAGGGTGCCAGAACGGGTCTTGATTGGCTTTCGGCGGCTACGGAGGCTTCTAGAGGCGGAACTCCCAATCTATTGTGCTCTCGGATGTTTTTAGGGTATATGGAGATATATAGGCGGAAGAAGTACGTCAGGGGGCCACGAGGGGCCCACAAGGGTGGAGGGTGCGCCCCCTACCTCGTGGCCTCCTTGAAGCTTCCCTTACGTGCATGTCAAGTCTTCTGGGCTACTTTCCTTCCAAAAATGGGTTCCGTGAAGTTTCAGGTCAATTGGACTCCGTTTGGTTTTCCTTTTCTTTGAAACCCTAAAACAAGGTAAAAACAGAAACTGGCACTGGGCTCTGGGTTAATAGGTTAGTCCCAAAAATAATATAAAAGTGTATAATAAAGCCCATAAACATCCAAAAAAGAAGATAATATAGCATGGAGCAATCAAAAATTATAGATACGTTGGAGACGTATCAGCATCCCCAAGCTTAATTCCAGCTCGTCCTCGAGTAGTAAATGATAAAAACAGAATTTTTGATGTGGAGTGCTACTTGGCATAATTTCAATGTAATTCTTCTTAATTGTAGCATGAATATTCAGATCCGAAAGATTCAAGATAAAAGTTCATATTGACAAAAAAATGAGAATACTTCAAGCATACTAACAAAGCAATTATGTCTTCTCAAAATAACATGGCTAAAGAAAGTTATCCCTACAAAATCATATAGTCTGGCTATGCTCCATCTTCACCACACAACATATTTAAATCATGCACAACCCCGATGACAAGCCAAGCAATTGTTTCATACTTTTGATGTTCTCAAACTTTTTCAATGTTCACGCAATACATGAGCGTGAGCCATGGACATAGCACTATAGGTGGAATAGAATGGTGGTTGTGGAGAAGACAAAAAGGAGAAGATAGTCTCACATCAACTAGGTGTATCAACGGGCTATGGACATGCCCATTAATAGATATCAATGTGAGTGAGTAGGGATTGCCATGCAACGGATGCACTAGAGCTATAAGTATATGAAAGCTCAAAAAGAAACTAAGTGGGTGTGCATCCAACTTGCTTTCTCATGAAGACCTAGGTCAATTTGAGGAAGCCCATCATTGGAATATACAAGCCAAGTTCTATAATGAAAGATTCCCACTAGTATATGAAAGTGATAACATGAGAGACTCTCTAATATGAAGATCATGGTGCTACTTTGAAGCACACGTGTGGTAAAAGGATAGTAACATTGTCCCTTCTCTCTTTTTCTCTCATTTTTTATTTTTTTATTTTGGCCTTTTCTCTTTTTTATGGCCTCTTTTCTTTCTCTTTTTTTATTTGGGCTTCTTTGGCCTCTTTTATTTATTTTTCGTCCGGAGTCTCATCCCGACTTGTGGGGGAATCATAGTCTCTATCATCCTTTCCTCACTAGGACAATGATCTAGTAATGATGATCATCACACTTTTATTTTTCTTACAACTCAAGAATTACAAATCGATACTTAGAACAAAATATGACTCTATATGAATGCCTCCGGCGGTGTACCGGGATGTGCAATGATGCATGAGTGACATGTATGAAAGAATTATGAACGGTGGCCTTGCCACAAATACAATGTCAACTACATGATCATGCATAGCAATATGACAATGATGAAGCGTGTCATAATAAACGGAACGGTGGAAAGTTGCATGGCAATATATCTCTAAATGGCTATGTAAATGCCATAATAGGTAGGTATGGTGGCTGTTTTGAGAAAGGTATATGGTAGGTGTATGATACCGGCAAAAGGTGCGCGGTATTAGAGAGGCTAGCAAAGGTGGAAGGGTGAGAGTGCGTATAATCCATGGACTCAACATTATTCATAAAGAACTCACATACTTATTGCAAAAATCTATTAGTTATCGAAAGAAAGTACTACGCGCATGCTCCTAGGGGGATAGATTGGTAGGAAAAGACCATCGCTCGTCCCCGACCGCCACTCAGAAGGAAGACAATCAATAAATAAATCATGCTCCGACTTCATCACATAACGGTTCACCATACGTGAATGCTATGGGAATCACAAACTTCAACACAAGTATTTCTCAAATTCACAACTACTCAACTAGCATGACTCTAATATCACCATCTCCATATCTCAAAACAATCATCAAGCGTCAAACTTCTCTTAGTATTCAATACTCTATATGAAAGTTTTTACTATTCTTGGATGCCTAGCATATTAGAATTATTTAAGCAAATTACCATGCTGTTTAAAACTCTCAAAATGATATAAGTGAAGCATGAGAGTTCATCTATTTCTATAATACCACCACCGTTCCCTAAAAAGATATAAGTGAAGCACTAGAGCAAACGACAAACTACTCCGAAAGATATAAGTGAGATCAATAAGTAGTCGAATAATTATGCAACTATGTGAAGAATCTCTAATATTTAAGATTTTCAGATCTTGGTATTTTATTCAAACAGCAAGCAAAACATAATGAAATAAAATGACGCTCCAAGCAAAACACATATCATGTGGCGAATAAAAAAATAGCTCCAAGTAA
The DNA here is from genome assembly GCF_056163025.1 of Triticum urartu. NCBI lineage: Eukaryota > Viridiplantae > Streptophyta > Magnoliopsida > Poales > Poaceae > Triticum > Triticum urartu. The sequence continues at coordinate 37,543,100 of NC_141877.1, read as the reverse complement.
AGTTACCGATGAATGAAGACGAAAGAGGGGATGCCTTCCGGGGCATCCCCAAGCTTAGGCTTTTGGTTGTCCTAGAATATTACCTTGGGTTGCCTTGGGAATCCCCAAGCTTAGTCTCTTGCCACTCCTTATTCCATAGTCCATCGAATCTTTACCCAAAACTTGAAAACTTCACAACACAAAACTTAACAGAAAACTCGTGAGCTCCGTTAGCGAAAGAAAACAAAACACCACTTCAAGGTACTGTAATGAACTCATTATTTATTTATATTGGTGTTAATAATTCTGTATTCCAACTTATCTATGGTTTATAAACTCTTTTAATAGCCATAGATTCATCAAAATAAGTAAACAACACATGAAAAACAGAATCTGTCAAGAACAGAACAGTCTGTAGTAATCTGAATCAAACGTATAATTATGGAACTCATAAAATTATAAAATAAATTGCTGGACGTGATGGATTTATCTATTAATCATATTAAAAAATAATTAACTAAATATCACTCTCCAAATAAAAATGGCAGCAATTCTCGTGAGCACTAAAGTTTCTGTTTTTTACAGCATGATCGCAAAGACTTCCCCCAAGTCTTCCCAAAGGTTCTACTTGGCACAAAAACTAATTAAATGCATAAAACCACATCTAAACGTAGGCTAGATGAATTATTTATTACTAAACATGAGCAAAAATCAAGGAACAAAAGTAAAGTTGGGTTGCCTCCCAACAAGCGCTATCGTTTAACGCTCCTAGCTAGGCATGATGATTTCGATGATGCTCACATAAAAGATAAGAATTGAATCATAAAGAGAGCATCATGAAGAATATGACTAGCACATTTAAGTCTAACATACTTCTTATGCATAGGGATTTTGTGAGCAAACAACTTATGGGAACAATAATCAACTAGCATAGGAGGGCAAAACAAGCATAACTTCAAAACTTTAAGCACATAAAGAGGAAATTTGATATTATTGCAGTTCCTACAAGCATATATTCCTCCCTCATAATAATTAGCAGTAGCATCATGAATGAATTCAACAATATAACCAGCACTTAAAGCATTCTTTTCATGCTCTACAAGCATAGAAAATTTACTACTCTCCACATAAGCAAAATTCTTCTCATGAATAATAGTGGGAGCAAACTCAACAAAATAACTATCATGTGATTGAAAATTAAGATCAAGATGACAAGGTTCATTGTTATTATTATTATTTAAAGCATACGTGTCATCACAATAATCATCATAGATAGTAGGCATGCTTTCATCATAATAAATTTGCTCATCAAAACTTGGGGGACAAAAAATATCATCTTCATCAAACATAGCTTCCCCAAGCTTGTGGCTTTGCATATCATTAGCATCATGGATATTCAAAGAATTCGTACTAACAACATTGAAATCATGCTCATCATTCAAATATTTAGTGCCATACATTTTATAGATTTCTTCTTCTAGCACTTGAGCACAATTATCGTTTCCATCATACTCACGAAAGATATTAAAAAGATGAAGCGTATGAGGCAAACTTAATTCCATTTTTTTGTAATTTTCTTTTATAAACTAAACTAGTGATAAAACAAGAAACTAAAAGACTCGATTGCAAGATCTAAAGATATACCTTCAAGCACTCACCTCCCCGGCAACGGCGCCAGAAAAGAGCTTGATGTCTACTACACAACCTTCTTCTTGTAGACGTTGTTGGGCCTCCAAGTGCAGAGGTTTGTAGGAAAGTGGAAAATTTCCCTCAAGTGGATGACCTAAGGTTTATCAATACGTAGGAGGCGTAGGATGAAGATGGTCTCTCTCAAGCAACCCTGCAACCAAATAACAAAGAGTCTCTTGTGTCCCCAACACACCCAATACAATGGTAAATTGTAAAGGTGCACTAGTTCGGCGAAGAGATGGTGATACAAGTGGTATATGGATAGTAGATAAAGGTATTTGTAAGCTGAAATTATAAAAACAGCAAGGTAACTAATGATAAAAGTGAGCGTAAATGGTATTGCAATGCGTGGAAATAAGGCCTAGGGTTCATACTTTCACTAGTGTAAGTTTCCTCAACAATGATAACATAATTGGATCACATAACTATCCCTCAACATGCAACAAAGAGTCACTCCAAAGTCACTAATAGCGGAGAACGAATGAAGAGATTATGGTAGGGTACGAAACCACCTCAAAGTTATTCTTTCCAATCAATCCATTAGGCTATTCCTATAAGTGTCACAAACAGCCCTAGAGTTCGTACTAGAATAACACCTTAAGACACAAATAAACCAAAACCCTAATGTCACCTAGATACTCCAATGTCACATCAATTATCCGTGGGTATGATTATACGATATGCATCATACAATCTCAGATTCATCTATTCAACCAACACATAGGTCCTCAAAGAGTGCCCTAAAGTTTCTACCGGAGAATGACGACGAAAACGTGTGCCAACCCCTAGCATAGGTTCATGGGCGGAACCCGCAAGTTGATCACCAAAACATACATCAAGTGAATCACGTGGTATCCCATTATCACCACAGATACGCATGGCAAGACATACATCAAGTGTTCTCAAATCTTTAAAGACTCAATCCGATAAGATAACATCAAAGGGAAAACTCAATCCATTACAAGAGAGTAGAGGGGGAGGAGAAACATAAGATCCGACTATAATAGCAAAGCTCGAGATACATCAAGATCGTACCACCTCAAGAACACGAGAGAGAGAGAGAGGTCAAACACATAGCTACTGGTACATACCCTCAGCCCAGAGGGAGAACTACTCCCTCCTCGTCATGGAGAGCACCAGGATGCTGAAGATGGCCACCGGAGAGGGATTGCCCCCTCCGGCAGGGTGCCAGAATGGGTCTTGATTGGCTTTCGGTGGCTACGGAGGCTTCTGGCGGCGGAACTCCCGATCTATTATGCTCTCGAATGTTTTTAGGGCATGTGGAGATATATAGGCGGAAGAAGTACGTCAGGGGGGCCACGAGGGTGGAGGGCGCGCCCAGGGGGGTGGGCGCGCCCCCTACCTCGTGGCCTCCTCGAAGCTTCCCTTACGTGCACTTCAAGTCTTCTGGGCTTCTTTCCTTCCAAAAATGGGTTCCGTGAAGTTTTAGGTCAATTGGACTCCTTTTGGTTTTCCTTTTCTTCGAAACCCTAAAACAAGGTAAAAACAGAAATTGGCACTAGGCTCTGGGTTAATAGGTTAGTCCCAAAAATAATATAAAAATGTATAATAAAGACCATAAACATCCAAAACAGAAGATAATATAGCATGGAGAAATCAAAAATTATAGATACGTTGGAGACGTATCACACATCCAGCATATATTACATGAAATTACATCCACTGGCCAATCAAAGATTGATTCCAGTGCAAATAAATGAACATAACCTAACGATCTACAACATAACAATCTGCAACCTCAGCGCGGATGACGCCCATAAGCATGTGGGCAAGTTCTTGCTGCTTTGCTACACTGTCACTGAAAACATTAATCAGTTGTTGTGGCGCACGAATGTGCAGCTCTGATTCCTCCACCATTTCCATCATTGCTTCATCCATTAATTGGTTCACAGACATACATTTTTTCTGTTGCATTCGAGACAGAGGAAACTGAACAGATTCAGATGGCGATTTTGGAAGGCTTGTATTATTGATAGTGGAGAGTGTCTCGACCACTGCATCATAACATAAATTAGGAGGGGAACTGAACAGATTAATCATGAGTTATTGCCATATTACCTGGCCTAGATTTATTGGAAATAAACAATGGGGTTGCCTTGCTGTTTTCAGAGTTTGTCTTCTTATCTTGAGCAGCCTGCACCAAATTAACACACTAGCATTGCTATCATTGGCCAGATCAGATAATAGGAAAGCAACATTGACACAATGAACGTTTGGGCAACCAGACCACACCAGCCTACACCAAATTAACATAATATGGCACATCTATCATCGGCCAGGTAAGGTACTACGAAAGCAACATTCACACAATGAATGAATGGGTAACCAGAGCAGCACTACAATTCAGTAATGTGCATGTTATGAGATAGTACACTCATGCAGCTCAGTATGCAAAACTACCAGGCAGTTTTCCTTACAAAAATCAACATTGTCGCATTTAACATTTTGCTACAACTGAATTTAGATCAGGTAAAGGTTGGATTCACACCGATTAACAAAATACATGCTGATGTAAAAATATAGTGATATATAGCAGGTACTTACATCAGCATTGGAGCACAGAGAATTCCCGCAAGATACTTTCCTCAAATACGATCCGAGTACAGAAAATCTTCTATCCTTTAAGCTTATTTTCTAAAAGAGAGATGGGTAAGAAATATGTAGAAAATATGATCAGAATGCTATAAAATTTCATGATGCGAGGATACGCACACGCTTCTTAGAATGGAGTTGACATATTTTTACTGGACTGGAGCGGACTAGTTCTTTGGCCACTGGAATCTACTTATTATCAGTGGGAGTTGGGTTTCTCTGTGTTGGAGCAGTATCTATGAAAACTGGAGTTGGTTTATTATCTCCTGGCGTTTGGATCTTTTGCAAAGACCTGGTTTGTAACCCTTCAGATTCTAACATAGCCGTCTTCCCCTTGCATGCCTTATATATAAAAATGGTGCTTCAATTAGCAGAGATGGAATAGGTGCTGAAGAATAGAAAGGCTTGACATATTGACATGTATTCCCTCCATCTGGAAATAAATGGATGGGTCTAGGCGTATTTCAGTTCTAGATACATCCAGTTTTATCTATTTCTGCGACATGTAATCCGGAAGGAGGGGGTATGATGTAAGAGCTAGGGATACGACAGGACAACTGTGTAAGAAACACTACTTGAATGTAAAACTGTATGCTAGCGGAATACATTACAGAAAAGCACTAAGGCAACATATGCGTGTATGATTGGGAAACTGAGATGGCATTGCAAGAGACCACTAGAACAACACTTCAATGTAAAAAAAGAACATGGTATGGTAGATAGATGAAGTACATAATGATGAATAACAATGCATAAGATATTGAGAAGCATGATGTCCAAACTAAGCAGATGGCATTGCAATAGAGTAGAATGATAGTACTTGAATTTGAAAACATGTTATCATTAATGGAATACGTACTGAAAAACAGGAAAGCATGCCATATTTACATGCATGATCAACAGGGGAAGCACAAAGCATTGCAACAGAGTAGATGCACTCCAAGACATTATATGCATGCTGTACCCATATCAAGGGCCAAGTTAGAGCAAGGACCTTATGGGGTGAATTGGATTCGTCATCTTTCTGCAAGTCTTGTGAAGAACTGCCTTTACATGTTCCATCATATTGGGTATCATTGACGTCAAGTTTGTTGGCCGTTACATTGCTCCATGAGGTTCTTGTGGATAAATCGGTGTGTGCAATTACATCTGACATGCATGGAAGACAACTAGTAGTTAGATTTATGTAATGAGTGCCTGTAGGGGATGACATAAATAATAGGACTGGGGTTAACTAGCAGCAACAGGTCTCAAAAACTAAAGGGAGAATACAGATGAAAGCTACAGAATATGTATCGTTTGTACTCAAGATTAACTAGATGGCACACAAAAGTATTAAGGAACAACATAGGTTATACTAGAAGTGGTATAATACTATAATCACCAGCCTGTGGGATAGCATTGGCTGATGGATGATAACTATGGAACAAAGTTACCTAAAGAACAAGTCTCTTAGCTGAACTATGGAACATCGTTAACTCCTGAACAAGACCCGTAAGAGATCAGCATGAATATACAGTGAAATGTGATAATCTATTTTCAATGCTTAGATGAATAAAAAAGCCATAAATGTTGCACACAAGTAAGATGAGGGTACAACCTATCTGGCCGCCATCCATAGGAGAGAGCATCATGTGTTGACTTGTCGATGGCCCTACATTTTTTGTGGCTGTCTATGTCGGGCACGCGCATTCAATGCAGGGAACTGTTGAGTGGGGACTATAGCTCCCTTCTGGTGCATGCTTCCCTTGTTGGAGCAGCTGTGGTGAGTCGGAAGACGTTGTGGCTGAAGATGCAGAAAACACATAATGTTAAGAACGACACATCTCTAAGAGATCAACAGCAAGGTATGAGAGTGGTCACATGTCTGTTGACCGAAGACTAAATTGGGGTCACACGATTTTATTTTATTTTGGTACTATCCGATCTACGCCGGATGGCTTGATGGCCGTCTTGTGCCTTCCGGCTGACACTGTTCGAAATCTTCCCTGAAGAGCCAGCGACCACCGGCAGAGCAGCCTGCCTCCACCGTCCATGGCCCCGACCAAAACCCCGCTCCCCGGCCCACCGCACTACGGTGGTTGCGCCGCCCCCGGGCCAATGCACAAAGACTCGCCGTCACCCAGATCCAGCGGCGGCAGTACCTTCAACCCACGCAACTCTAAGATATCCACCTAAGTGCTGCTTCCATGGCGAACTTGCACCCCCGCACCCTTACGTTAGACTCCAGCCAACCAACAGCCTAGGAGCTCCGCCGACTCGAGGGGTGCTGCTTCCCATTGGGAATCGATTGGCCCAGAATAAAAATTCAGACAACTAACGCCTAAATAAAGTGATTTGAGATGAGGATGTGACCTATCTAGCGGCCCGGTGAAGTAGGAAGATCTAGCTGCCTAGTCGGTGAGGCCGACGCGGTTGCGGTGGCTTCCGGCGGCAGGGAAGTAGAGATGTCACGATGGTCGACGGCTACGGGGAAACCGCACTGGGGCTCTGGACGGGTCCAAAGTTGGAGCCGCTCCGGTGCCGGGAACAACGGCGGGGGTGAATCGGCTCCGGTACGGTTCACGCGGCCATCGTCAAGGCAGCTCCGGCAGCACGGAGTAAGAGGCACACGGCCCAGTGCATGAAGTCAAATGGACAGCGTCTCCGGGATTAGAGAGGAGGGCGGCTGTGAATTTGGTGCGGTGGGGGCGCCATGGAGGAGGGGCTGAGGTTTCGTGGCTCGGGAGAAGGGAGCTTCTGGGGAGAAGGTGATTTGGCGCCCACAAGTTATGAATGGGGAATTGGGAGGGGGAACCATGTCTTACGGACGCATTTGTCTGAAATGTGTGTGTGTGGGGGGGGGTACAGTTCTACCCTTCGCTTTAGGCTTCTTGGCTTGGGTCTGTGTACTGAGGGTCGGGGATAGTAGAGTAACTTTGCTTCTCCCAAATAGTGGGCGTGAGTGATTTCGGGCGAGGAGGGCATGTTTTGAAATAGTGGGCGCGAGCGATTTCGGGCGAGGAGGGCGTGTTTTGAAATATAGTGGGCGCAAGCGATTTCGGGCGAGGAGGGCGTGTTTTGAAATAGTGGGCGCGAGCTATTTCGGGCGAGGAGAGGGTGTTTTGCCGACCATGGTTTATGAATTATTCGGCACATGTCATTTCGGCCGAGGAGAAGGCGCGCTTGGATGAAGTTACGAACCTACCCTCGATGTACAATGGGCCAATTGATGCGTGTCCCACATAGGCCAGTAATTTCGCGTCTCCCATTTATTTGCTCGTGCGAATTCCACCGAGCAGAGGGTGTTTAACGGTTCATTCAAATTTTGGGAGAACGAGCATCCACGTCTAACTTACCAAGTCAATTCGAATCAAATTTTGAAATATTAGCTTACCACTTATTTTTTAGATGGAGAGATGATGCTCGGGAGTAATGTGTTTTTACATGCTCGTTGCTAGCGATTTACTACATGAAAAATAGTTGACCCACTCAAAAGCGGGAATCAAACCCAAAATGAAATATCTCGATTCAATGAAATAGCTCGTTCACCAGGTCAAAATAGTGAACTAAATCCAAAATTAAACACCTCAATCGAGTAGCATGTTGTACAGTATTATAGTACTCCATGAACATGTTGAGAGTAAAATTAATGAACTTGTTTGATATACGCATATCTCCATTCATTTGTGGATTACAGACAACATGTTCTCCAATTTAAATATTTGAATGCAAGTTTATATCGAAACATGGTTTATATCAGTCTTTGATGCATAAAACGCGGCCTCCCCCTCTCCCGGACTCCTGCTCTCTCTCTCTCTCTCGCCGACAATCTTCAATTCTGTCGCACGCATCCAACACACAAACCTTGTTGGTCCCTCTCCCTCTCTCTCTGTCTCTCTCCGTCTCTCTCTCTCTGTGTGTGTGTGTGTGTGGGGGGGTCTTTCTAGTTCGCATGCATATATACTCCATCTATAGGTCTCTCTCACACACTATGTATGATTCTCTAGTCCAAGCTAAATATCTTGGGTGCACTCATCGTACGCACACAAATTCCTTGGCTCATTGCCCGTAACTCTCTCACGCACCACTCGGTCGTCTCGGAGCTCTTCCCTCTCTGTCAAACTCTCCATCTACATAGGTCACACATACACATGCATATCTCACTCGCACTCGATAGACCCATCTAAAACTTTATCTCTCTCCCTCGTTCTCTCTCCATCTCACATATGCACACACACACAATCTCATGCCTAGCCAAGTAGATGGTCTCTCACTCAAATGTAGGCACACGCAGTCCCCTCCTATATGTATATGACTAGCTAATCTTTGTCTCCATCACAAACATGTGCATGGTCTATCTTGATTTCTCTCTGGGCATCTTTCTATCTCACACGCACCTCCCTCGATCTGCCACCCATATAAGTCCCCTCACGATCTCAAGGGGATCTCTCTATCACAAACACACCCTCTCTCCCTCCCCATGCGTCCATGTTCTCCATGTGTCCCTCTCGACCTTTGTTCCTTGTTGGCCAGACCTCTATTGGACATGTGCTAGAGGGGTGTCTCTCTCCGTTGCAAACAATCATGCACTAGCTATATTCGTGTATCTCCTCACCTCGCTTTTCTATCTCGGAGATGCATGCGTGATATGTTTGCATAAGAAACGAAAAAACACACACTCTCTCTAATTTACCGTTTGTTGTCCCTTTCTCTTTCACACACATACTCTTTTTGCACACTCACTCATTCTCCTTCACACACACTTGATCTCTCTCGACTTAGGCACTCTCTTCGGTCCATAGCATATAGATTTATTGAAAATTCAAACATCACAAAGTTTGACCATGTATGTGGAGAAAAACATTTACGTCTAGAAGGCAAACATATACCGTTAGATTCATCATGAGATGTTGTTTCATATGATGTATCTTTGGTATTGTAGATATAAATAACATTTGCGTAAAACCTGATCAATGTTTCCAAAGTTCGACTTCTAATTTTTTTACATGCACTTCATTATCGAGCGGATGGAATATCTCTTTCCCCCTCTCGGCTATCTGACGCACCACTCAGCCTTATTGGGGCTCCTCTATCTCTCTCAAACTTTATATCTCCCTGGTTCACACATACACATGTCTCACTCGCGCTACATATAGACCCATCCAACACTCTCCGCCCTTGTTCTCTCTCTATGTGACACGCACCCCCCTAAGTACCATAATCCCTCACTCCATCATAGGCGCACGCACTCCCCCCTAAGTATGATTATCTCTCATGGCCATCAGGAACACACGTATTGTCTCCTTCCATCCATACGTCTATCTCGATATCTCTCGGGGTATCTTCTATCGCGCACACACCTTGTCACTCGATCTCCCACCCATGTAGTCCCATCACGATCTCCAAGGGATCTCTCTATCACAAACATACACTCTCTCCTCCCCATGTCTGCATTTTCTCCGTACGTCTCTCTCTGCCTCTCTCCCTTGCTTGTCAGACCCCTGTTGGCCACGTGCTAGGGGTCTTTCTCTATCAGTTGCAAACAACCACACACTATCTCCTCACCTTGCTTCCGTTGTCGAAGATGCATGTGTGATATGTTTGCATAAGACACGCACGCCTTTTCTCTACTTTTATCGTGTGTTGTCCATGTCTCTTTCACACATGCACACACACACTTTTTTCACTCACTCTTTCTATTTCACACACACACTCTCCCACTCTCTCTCTCTAGTTAGGGACTCTCTCACGTCCATAAGCATATGGATGTTTTGAAAAGTCAAACCTCAGAAAAGTTTGACCAGGTATATGTGGAGAAAAACACTTACATCTAGAATGATCATTAGATTCATCACAACATGTACTTACTTCATACTATCATTTATCTTTGATATTATAGATATAAGTATTTTCTTTATAAACTTGGTCAAAGTTTCAAAAGTTTGACTTAAAAAATGTTGGCACTACATTATCGAACGGAGGGAGTAGCTCTTTCTCTCTCTCTGCTATCTCTCAAGGGCCTCCCCTCTCACTCAAACTCTCTATACCGATGGATTATACGCTCACCGTGTCAGCTTATAGCTCCGTATATTGTTTATTTGACCGGTCAACCAGTCCACATGCTGCCTTGTCAGCTCGTGTTCTCTATCTTCGTGTGCTGGCCCATGTGCTAGTGGGTGAAAATAAGTAAACTAGAGGCCCATATGACACGCGGTGAAGTAAAAAAAGTTGAAACCACTCGGGGTAGCACCCCGCACACTAGTAAATTGAGGGCGCATTGAGGACACACTTCTTCCGCGTGAAGGACGCACTCGCGCACAATTCACCACCGTGCGGTGGCATGCACAGAAGGACGCACTCGCACACACCCAGCAGGCTAGCACACAACACAGACCAGCACACGTGTACACCGGCGTCGTCGCCGGTTGAAATGGACGGCGAGGCAGCCAACAAGCGGAGGCGGCTCGAGCCAAAACCGCATCCGGCGAGCCTGGACTTCATCAGCAGCCTCCCCGACGACATGCTTCTCGTCATCATCGATCTCCTCCCCACCAAATCTGCTGTGCGGACCACCCTACTCTCCTGGCGGTGGCACCCCCTCTGGCACCGCATCCCCCTCAACCTCACTATCGACAGCTCCCTCTGTGATGAGGATTGCAAACGCATGGCCGCAGTCTCCAAGATCCTTTCATCGCACCCTGGGCCAGCCAGACGCCTTGACATCCACATGTTCAGTACCAACTGCAAGGTCCAAGCCAAGTTCGACGAGTGGTTCTTATCCCCCACCCTAGATCAGCTCGAGGAGCTCAGCTTTGAAGCTGGACGACGTCGCTCTCTGCCGTCGTCCGCGTTCCACCTCACGCCAACGCTGCGCCGCACCAGCTTCAGCTCCTGCTATCTTCCCCAGATTAATGCCGCGCCCGCCCTTCTTCTCCCTCAACTCAAGCAGCTCGACCTCTTCAACGTTGGCATCTCAAAGCAGGCTATGAAGCACCTGCTCCGCAGCTGTACTGCGCTCGAGTACCTTCGTCTTGAGCAGATCCATGGGTTCATTAGCCTCCACATCGCCTCGACAAATCTCCAATGGATTTTTGTGTCTTGCTGGCCCCGCAACGAGACATCAATTGGGAAGAGATCACTCCAGCTGTTCCACGTTATGGTCATTGAGAATGCGCCTTTCCTTGAGAGATTGCTTGTATCTGATCTAGAAGGTCCAACAAAAATCAGGGTCATTGACGCACCGAAATTGACAACGTTGGTGTACTCGTCTGCCAAATTTTCCGAACTCTTTATTGGATCTATAATCGTTCAGGTACAACACTCATCTTCTTCTCCGACTTCTTGAAATTCACATTTTTAAATTTCTTATTGATGTATTTACGGCCGTCTTCCAAAAAATGATTCCCACAAGCTTGACCCAGTCTATGCGCACAGTGAAGATCTTGGCAATAAAATCTATCAGCCCCAATTTGGATCAAGTTGTTGGATTCCTTACATGCTTTCCATGCACGGAGAAGCTAGTCATCAAGGTGAAACTCCTTTCCTATTAGTAAATGGTAATCACAACGTAGCTCAATTTTTTTCGTAATTTTCCCAAATTACGATGGCAAGTGTACTGTTCAAAATTGCATCTACGCTCTGCACCGAAGAAATGTTTTTAGTATTTTTTCTCACGTGATCACCTGCATCGATTTTTGTTGTACTACTATAGTAGCCTAGGCTAGTCACAGTGAAAAGTAACTTAGACTAGTAACTCTATGGTTACCCTAAGAGCAAGTACTACCTCCGTCCTGGTTTACTCTTCCTATTTTGTAGTATCAAAATTTGACCATAGATTTAACTGACTAAATGTTAATCTGTGTCACTAAAAATTATATCGTTGGATTCGTATTTGAACATAATTTCAAATGGTATAATTTTTGGTGACATGCATTGGCATTTTCTTAGGTAAATCTATGGTCAAAATTTTACACTAAATACGAGGTAGTACAAAAGTGGGCTATAACAGCCCTCCACTATGTAGGCCAAAACACGTGCCAAATTCACTTGTGATGCATTTGGCATTGATGCCCCTCCATTGCTCACCTGGTGCCCCAATCTGGATCACCTACTTTGCTTCGGTGCCAAATTAACTCACACAATGAAAAAACAGTTGCGTGGGAGAGAGAGAGGACTGAGGCAATAAAAACACTTGTTTGGGAGAGTGAGAGGTTGGTGTAGTTGGTTTGATTGATTTGTTTATACATGTGGGTCTGTGTGCACAGCGGTGCCAACTCTCTTACATCGTGAGAGCGGTGCCAAAATCTTTTGATTTGACATCGATGCGTATTATGTGGCATACTTTTGAGAAATATGGCATCGACCACATAGTGGAAGGCAACGAATGCCCATGCTCTTCACGTGCTCCTAGGTAAATGAGAGGAAAGAGAGAGAGAGAGAGAGCGAAAAAAGATCATTAGCCAGCCAACCCTATCGTATGAGCGAATGATATTGGTACCTCTTGATGACACCGCAATCTTATACATCCAGCTGCTCTAATACGTTCTCTTCTTTTGCAGATAAAAATACCCGAAAGTGAAAAATGTGCTGCACTATAACAATCTCATCGAATGCCTTGATCTCCATCTTACAGAAATTGATTTGATCGACTACCGAGGTAGCACATCTGAGATTAAATTGGCTAGGTTCTTTGTTCTGGAGGCAAGTGTGCTCAAAGTAATGAGGTTTGGCATTCTTTGGTGCAACAATGAATGGCATGCTGATCACCGCAAGCGTCTAATCCTAAATGACAAAGTCTCAGCAGAAGCTGAATTTGTTTTTGAAACATCAAGTGGCAGAGACTCGAAAATTTATTTCCCCATTAGTGACTTGTCAGGGCGGTGGATTTTAGTTTGTACGATAATGCTGCATCCACCTAAAGTAACGAAAGTTCTTACGTAAACTTCCTAGTAATTCCCTCTTCGTAGGTGCAACATTACTCCTAACATTTGTAATATCAGTTTGAAACTTGTAATATTGCTGTGTCCTATTCTTGCATTTTCAAAATCCTGTGAATCAAAGAGGTCCTGAGTTGGTGATGATGTTGTTGTTGGGGAATGTAGTAATTTCAAAATTTTCCTACGCACATGCAAGATCATGGTGATGCATAGCAACGAGTGGGGAGAGTGTTGTCTACGTACCCTCATAGACCGGCAACGGAAGTGTTGACACAACGTAGAGGAAGTAGTCGTACGTCTTCCCGATCAGACCGATCCAAGTACCGAACGTACGGCACCTCCGAGTTCTGCACACGTTCAACTCGGTGACGCCCCTCGAGTTCCGATCCAGCAAAAGGTTGAGGGAGAGTTTCGTCAGCATGACGGCGTGATGACGGTGATGATGTTCTACCGACGCAGGGCTTCGCCTAAGCACTGCTACGATATGACCGAGGTGGAATATGGTGGAAGGGGGCACTGCACACGACTAAGGAACGATCACGAGGATTAACTTGTGTGTCATGGGGTGCCCTCTTGCCTCAGTATATAAAGGAGGGAGAGGGGGAGGTGCGGCCAGCCCTATGGGTGCGCCTGGAGGAGTCCTACTCCAACCGGGAGTAGGACTCCCCCCTCTTTCCTTGTTGGAAAAAGGAAGGAGGAAGGGAGAAAGAGGAAAGGGGGGCACCGCCCCCCTTCCTTGTCCTATTCGGACTAGGGGGGGAGGGGGCGCCCGGCCTGCCCTGGCCGGCCCTCCTCTTCTCCTTATGGCCCATGTAGGCCCAATAACCCCCCGGTACTCCGGTAAAATCCCGATTTCACCCGGAACGTTTCCGATATCCAAATATAGGCTTCCAATATATCAATCTTTATGTCTCGACCATTTCGAGACTCCTCGTCATGTCCGTGATCCCATCCGGGACTCCGAACAACCTTCGGTACATCAAAACACAAAAACCCTAATTACGATCGTCACCGAACTTTAAGCGTGCAGACCCTACGGGTTCGAGAACTATGTAGACATGACCGAGACACGTCTCCGGTCAATAACCAATAGCGGAACCTGGATGCTCATATTGGCTCCTACATATTCTATAAAGATCTTTATCGGTCAGACCGCATAACAACATACGTTGTTCCCTTTGTCATCGGTATGTTACTTGCCCGAGATTCGATCGTCGGTATCTCAATACCTAGTTCAATCTCGTTACCAGCAAGTCTCTTTAATCATTCCGTAATACATCATCCTGCAACTAACTTATTAGTTGCAATGCTTGCAAGGCTTGAGTGATGTGAATTACCGAGAGGGCCCAGAGATACCTCTCCGACAATCGGAGTGACAAATCCTAATCTCGAAATACGCCAACCCAACAAGTACCTTCGGAGACACCTGTAGAGCAACTTTATAATCACCCAGTTATGTTGTGACGTTTGGTAGCACACAAAGTGTTCCTCCGGTAAACGGGAGTTGCATAATCTCATAGTCATAGGAACATGTATAAGTTATGAAGAAAGCAATAGCAACAAACCAAACGATCAAGTGCTAAGCTAACGGAATGGGTCAAGTCAATCACATCATTCTCCTAATGATGTGATCCCGTTAATCGAATGACAACTCATGTCTATGGTTAGGAAACATAACCATCTTTGATTAACGAGCTAGTCAAGTACAGGCATACTAGTGACTCTCTGTTTTTGTCTATGTATTCACACATGTATTATGTTTCCGGTTAATACAATTCTAGAATGAATAATAAACATTTATCATGATATAAGGAAATAAATAATAACTTTATTATTGCCTCTAGGTCATATTTCCTTCAGTCTCCCACTTGCACTAGAGTCAAATCTAGATTACACAGTAATGATTCTAACACCCATGGAGCCTTGGTGCTGATCATGTTTTGCTCGTGGAAGAGGCTTAGTCAGCGGGTCTGCAACATTCAGATCCGTATGTATCTTGCAAATTTCTATGTCTCCCACTTGGACTAAATCCCGAATGGAATTGAAGCGTCTCTTGATGTGTTTGGTTCTCTTGTGAAATCTGGATTCCTTCGCCAAGGCAATTGCACCAGTATTGTCACAAAAGATTTTCATTCGACCCGATGCACTGGGTATGACACCTAGATCGGATATGAACTCCTTCATCCAGACTCCTTCATTTGCTGCTTCCGAAGCAGCTATGTACTCCGCTTCACATGTAGATCCCGCCACGACGCTTTGTTTAGAACTGCACCAACTGATAGCTCCACCGTTCAGTAAAAACACGTACCCGGTTTGTGATTTAGAATCGTCCGGATCAGTGTCAAAGCTTGCATCAACGTAACCATTTACGATGAGCTCTTTGTCACCTCCATATACGAGAAACATATCCTTAGTCCTTTTCAAGTATTTCAGGATGTTCTTGACCGCTGTCCAGTGATCCACTCCTGGATTACTTTGGTACCTCCCTGCTAGACTTATAGCAAGGCACACATCAGGTCTGGTACACAGCATTGCATACATGATAGAGCCTATGGCTGAAGCATAGGGAACATCTTTCATTTTCTCTCTATCTTCTGCGGTGGTCGGATATTGAGTCTTACTCAACTTCACACCTTGTAACACAGGCAAGAACCCTTTCTTTGCTTGATCCATTTTGAACTTCTTCAAAACCTTGTCAAGGTATGTGCTTTGTGAAAGTCCAATTAAGCGTCTTGATCTATCTCTATAGATCTTAATGCCCAAAGCAGCTTCACCGAGGTCTTTCATTGAAAAACTCTTATTCAAGTATCCCTTTATGCTATCCAAAAATTCTATATCATTTCCAATCAATAATATGCCATCCACATATAATATCAGAAATGCTACAGAGCTCCCACTCACTTTCTTGTAAATACAGGCTTCTCCAAAAGTCTGTACAAAACCAAATGCTTTGATCACACTATCAACGCGTTTATTCCAACTCCGAGAGGCTTGCACCAGTCCATAAATGGATCGCTGGAGCTTGCACACTTTGTTAGCTCCCTTTGGATCGACAAAACCTTCTGGTTGCATCATATACAACTCTTCTTCCAGAAATCCATCCAGGAATGCAGTTTTGACATCCATTTGCCAAATTTCATAATCATAAAATGCGGCAATTGCTAACATGATTTGGACAGACTTAAGCATCGCTATGGGTGAGAAGGTCTCATCGTAGTCAATCCCTTGAACTTGTCGAAAACCTTTTGCAACAAGTCGAGCTTTGTAGACAGTAACATTACCGTCAGCGTCAGTCTTCTTCTTGAAGATCCATTTATTCTCAATTGCTTGCCGATCAACGGGAAAGTCAACCAAAGTCCATACTTTGTTCTCATACATGGATCCCATCTCAGATTTCATGGCTTCTAGCCATTTTGCAGAATCATGGCTTCATAGTTCGTTGGTTCAGCATGATCTAGTAGCATGACTTCCAGAACAGGATTACCGTACCACTCTGGTGTGGATCTTACTCTGGTTGATCTACGAGGTTCGGTAGTAACTTGATCTGAAGTTTCATGATCATTATCATTAGCTTCATCACTAATTGGTGTAGGTGTCACAGAAACCAGTTTCTGTGATGTACTACTTTCCAATAAGGGAGCAGGTACAGTTACCTCATCAAGTTCTACTTTTCTCCCACTCACTTCTTTCGAGAGAAACTCCTTCTCTAGAAAAACTCCGAATTTAGCAACAAAAGTTTTGCCTTTGGATCTGTGATAGAAGGTGTACCCAACAGTCTCCTTTGGGTATCCTATGAAGACACATTTCTCCGATTTGGGTTCGAGCTTATCAGGTTGAAGCTTTTTCACATAAGCATCGCAGCCCCAAACTTTCAGAAATGACAACTTTGGTTTCTTGCCAAACCACAGTTCATAAGGCGTCGTCTCAATGGATTTCGATGGTGTCCTATTTAACGTGAATGCAGTCGTCTCTAAAGCATAACCCCCAAACGATAACGGTAAATCAGTAAGAGACATCATAGATCGCACCATATCTAATAAAGTACGATTACGACGTTCGGACACACCATTACGCTGTGCTGTTCCGGGTGGCGTGAGTTGCGAAACTATTTCGCATTGTTTCAAATGTAGACCAAACTCGTAACTCAAATATTCTCCTCCACGATCAGATCATAGAAACTTTATTTTCTTGTTACGATGATTTTCAACTTCACTCTGAAATTCTTTGAACTTTTCAAATGTTTCAGACTTATGTTTCATTAAGTAGATATACCCATATCTGCTTAAATCATCTGTGAAGGTGAGAAAATAACGATATCCGCCACGAGCCTCAACATTCATTGGACCACATACATCTGTATGTATGATTTCCAACAAATCCATTGCTCTCTCTATAGTACCGAAGAACGGCGTTTTAGTCATCTTACCCATGAGGCACGGTTCGCAAGTACCAAGTGATTCATAATCAAGTAGTTCCAAAAGTCCATCAGTATGGAGTTTCTTCATGCGCTTTACACCGATATGACCTGAACGGCAGTGCCACAAATAAGTTGCACTATCATTATCAACTCTGCATCTTTTGATTTCAACATTATGAATATGTGTATCACTACTATCGAGATTCATCAAAAATAGACCACTCTTCAAGGGTGCATGGCCATAAAAGATATTACTCATATAAATAGAACAACCATTATTCTCTGATTTAAATGAATAACCGTCTCGCATCAAACAAGATACAGATATAATGTTCATGCTCAACGCTGGCACCAAATAACAATTATTTAGGTCTAATACTAATCCCGAAGGTAGATGTAGAGGTAGCGTGCCGACTGCGATCACATCGAATTTGGAACCATTTCCCACGCGCATCGTCACCTCGTCCTTAGCAAATCTTCGCTTAATCCATAGCCCCTGTTTCGAGTTGCAAATGTTAGCAACAGAACCAGCATCAAATACCCAGGTGCTACTGCGAGCATTAGTAAGGTACAAATCAATACCACGTATATCACATATACCTTTGTTCACTTTGCCATCCTTCTTATTCGCCAAATACTTGGGGCAGTTCCGCTTCTAGTGACCAGTCTGCTTGCAGTAGAAGCACTCAGTCTCAGGCTTAGGTCCAGACTTGGGTTTCTTCTCCTGAGAAGCAACTTGTTTGCTGTTCTTCTTGAAGTTCCCTTTCTTCTTCCCTTTGCCCTTTTTCTTGAAACTGATGGTCTTATTGACCATCAACACTTGATGCTCCTTCTTGATTTCTACCTCCGCGGCTTTTAGCATCGCGAAGAGCTCAGGAATAGTTTTATTCATCCCTTGCATATTATAGTTCATCACGAAGCTTTTGTAGCTTGGTGGCAGTGATTGAAGAACTCTGTCAATGACACTATCAACAGGAAGATTAACCCCCAGTTGAGTCAAGTGATTATGATACCCAGACATTTTGAGTATATGTTCACTGACAGAACTATTCTCCTCCATCTTGCAGCTATAGAACTTATTGGAGACTTCATATCTCTCAATCCGGGCATTTGCTTGAAATATTAACTTCAACTCCTGGAACATCTCATATGCTCCATGACGTTCAAAACGTCGTTGAAGACCCGGTTCTAAGCCGTAAAGCATGGCACACTGAACTATCGAGTAGTCATCAGCTTTGCTCTGCCAGACATTCATAACATCTGGTGTCGCTCCTGCAGCAGGCTTGGCACTTAGCGGTGCTTCCAGGACGTAATTCTTCTGCGCAGCAATGATGATAATCCTCAAGTTACGGACCCAGTCCATGTAATTGCTACCATCATCTTTCAACTTTGCTTTCTCAAGGAACGCATTAAAATTCAATGGAACAACAGCACGAGCCATCTATCTACAATCAAACATAGACAAGCAAGATACTATCAGGTACTAAGTTCATGATAAATTTAAGTTCAATTAATCATATTACTTAAGAACTCCCACTTAGAAAGATATCCCTCTAATCCTCTAAGTGATAACGTGATCCAAATCAACTAAACCATGTCCGATCATCACGTGAGATGGAGTAGTATCAATGGTGAACATCAATATGTTGATCATATCTACTATATGATTCACGCTCGACCTTTCGGTCTCCGTGTTCCGAGGCCATATCTGTTATATGCTAGGCTCATCAAGTTAAACCTGAGTATTTCGGGTGTGCAACTATTTTGCACCCGTTGTATTTGAACGTAGAGCCTATCACACCCGATCATCATGAGGTGTCTTAGCACGAAGAACTTCCGCAACGGTGCATACTCAGGGAGAACACTTATACTTTGATAATTTAGTGGGGAATCATCTTATAATGCTACCATCAATCAAAGCAAGATAAGATGCATAAAAGATAAACATCACATGCAATCAATATAAGTGATATGATATGGCCATCATCATCTTGTGCTTGTGATCTCCATCTCCGAAGCACCTTCATGATCACCATCATCACCGGCGCGACACCTTGATCACCATCGTAGCATCGTTGTCGTCTCGCCAATCTTATGCTTCCACGACTATCGCTACCGCTTAGTGATAAAGTAAAGCATTACAGTGCAATTGCATTGCATACAATAAAGCGACAACCATATGGCTCCTGCTAGTTGCCGATAACTCGGTTACAAAACATGATCATCTCATACAATAAAATTTAGCATCATGTCTTGACCATATCACATCACAACATGCCCTGCAAAAACAAGTTAGACGTCCTCTACTTTGTTGTTGCAAGTTTTACGTGGCTGCTACGGGCTTAGCAAGAACCGTTCTTACCTACGCATCAAAACCACAACAATAGTTTGTCAAGTTGGTGTTGTTTTAACCTTCGCAAGGACCGGGCGTAGTCACACTTGGTTCAACTAAAGTTGGAGAAACTGACAACCGCCAGCCACCTGTGTGCAAAGCACGTCGGTAGAACCAGTCTCGCGTAAGCGTACGCGTAAAGTCGGTCCGGGCCGCTTCATCCAAGAATACCGCCGAACCAAAGTATGACATGCTGGTAAGCAGTATGACTTATATCGCCCACAACTCACTTGTGTTCTACTCGTGCACACCATCAACGCATAAAACCTAGGCTCTGATACCACTGTTGGGGAACGTAGTAATTTCAAAATTTTCCTACGCACACGCAAGATCATGGTGATGCATAGCAACGAGAGGGGAGAGTGTTGTCTACGTACCCTCATAGACCGGCAACGGAAGTGTTGACACGACATAGAGGAAGTAGTCGTACGTCTTCCCGATCCGACCGATCCAAGTACCGAACGTACGACACCTCCGAGTTCTGCACATGTTCAACTCGGTGACGTCCCTCGAGTTCCGATCTAGCAAAATGTTGAGGGAGAGTTTAGTCAGCACGGCGGCGAGATGATGGTGATGATGTTCTACCGACGCAGGGCTTCGCCTAAGCACTGCTACGATACGACCGAGGTGGAATATGGTGGAAGGGGGCACCGCACACGGCTAAGGAATGATCACGAGGATCAACTTGTGTGTCATGGGGTGCCCCCTTGCCTCAGTATATAAAGGAGGGAGAGGGGGAGGTGCGGCCGGCCCTATGGGTGCGCCTGGAGGAGTCCTACTCCAACTGGGAGTAGGACTCCCCCCTCTTGCCTTGTTGGAAAAAGGAAGGAGGAAGGGAGAAAGAGGAAAGGGGGGCGCCGCCCCCCCTTCCTTGTCATATTCGGACTAGGGGGGGAGGGGGCGCGCGGCCTGCTCTGGCCGACCCTCCTCTTCTCCCTTATGGCCCATGTAGGCCCAATAACCCCCCCCCCGGGGGGGGGGGGGGTTCCGGTAAAATCCCGATTTCACCCGGAACATTTCTGATATCCAAATATAGGCTTCCAATATATCAATCTTTATGTCTCGACCATTTAGAGATTCCTTGTCATGTTCGTGATCACATCCGGGACTCCGAACAACCTTCGGTACATCAAAACACAAAAACCCTAATTACGATCGTCACTGAACTTTAAGCGTGCGGACCCTACGGGTTCGAGAACTATGTAGACATGACCGAGACACGTCCCCGGTCAATAACCAATATCGGAACCTGGATGCTCATATTGGCTCCTACATATTCTACGAAGATCTTTATCGGTCATACCGCATAACAACATACGTTGTTCCCTTTGTCATCGGTATGTTACTTGCCCGAGATTCGATCGTCGGTATCTCAATACCTAGTTCAATCTCGTTACCGGCAAGTCTCTTTACTCGTTCCGTAATACATCATCCTGCAACTAAATTATTAGTTGCAATGCTTTCAAGGCTTGAGTGATGTGCATTACCGAGAGGGCCCAGAGATACCTCTCCGACAATCGGAGTGACAAATCCTAATCTTGAAATACGCCAACCCAACAAGTACCTTCGGAGACACCTGTAGAGCACCTTTATAATCACCCAGTTATGTTGTGACATTTGGTAGCACACAAAGTGTTCCTCCGGTAAATGGGAGTTGCATAATCTCATAGTCATAGGAACATGTATAAGTTATGAAGAAAGCAATAACAACAAACTAAACGATCAAGTGCTAAGCTAACTGAATGGGTCAAGTCAATCACATCATTCTCCTAATGATGTGATCCCGTTAATCAAATGACAACTCATGTCTATGGTTAGGAAACATAACCATCTTTGATTAACGAGCTAGTCAAGTAGAGGCATACTAGTGACTCTCTGTTTTTGTCTATGTATTCACACATGTATTATGTTTCCGATTAATACAATTCTAGCATGAATAATAAACATTTATCATGATATAAGGAAATAAATAATAACTTTATTATTGCCTCTAGGGCATATTTCCTTCAGTTGTTCCTGCCATCTTTCACCAATAGCCGTCGGATCTAGATCTGACGCATACAAACCAAACTTCTCCGGTTTTGCAAAAAGATGCCCGCACTTGTTCCCTATTTACAAACAACTCCTTGTCTCTCACAATCAGCCTTATCTCCTCCCCACCCCATCTAGAAGGCCATGGAAAAATCTAGCACGATGGCCGCTGCCGGTGCCGTCCACCCCCAATCTTGGTGTTCCGTGCAATGCACGGGCATCTATGCACGGGAAATTATGTTGAAAATGGCTAGTGTAAGAAGGCTAGCTCTACAGCCATGATGATAGTGACTGCAGACGGTGAGGCTGACTATGGTATGCCGAACATGGCGCCTATACTCAGGTGTCATATCCGGTGCAGGGTCTTGTCACTTCACTGTGAGGGGCAGCACATAATAATTTAACCAACGTGTAGTACAGTGCTACTAGTACATTGGTAGTACTACTACTAGTACTATCACCACCATCTGGATTTAGTAGTACTACCACGTCCATCTGGATTTAGTATTTGACTAGCAATATCTAGTAATGCATGTCACAAAAAATGTACTACTCCCTCTATAAATCAATACATGGTGTATTGTTTTATTCCTATCGGCGAGAGAACTTAATGTCTTTTTGCTAATTAATAGGATTACATGCAATGAACTAACCAATGCATGTCATGTTTGGTAGTCTCAAGTCATTGAAAGCATGCACGGCCCACATCTCTCATTGGTTGATATGTCACGAAATAAGAAATGAGGAGGGAGTTAATGTACCGTGCCTAAGTGTTTTGGGATTACACAACATTTTTGGTTACATGCATTAACATTTTATTAGTTAAATCAAAGGTCAAAACTTAGCGCAAAATGCAAAGGGGACCAATAAACCAGTAAATATCAAAGTTCTCTCATTTGGCCCCAACTAGAGGTCCGGTGAGATGACTATACTGCACCGGTACGGAGGGGGACACAACTTCATTGACTTACTACACCTGCCTTTGGTTGTATGACATGTGGGACCAATAGGTGGCTGGCCCACCTGTCATACAGCCAAAGGCAGGTGCAGTAGAGGGCTGAGGAGTAGATGGCCAACATGCACATGAATTCAATGCAGTCTGCACTTCTCATATAAAGGCTCCCCGCCAGTCCAATCTATGAAATCCTACGCACCTATGCACCCTAACCAAGGGCAAGAGTGATCACTCCAATCGCAAGATCAGTTGACCAGAAGCTAGACCCATGGAGGCGCTGAGCGCGAGCATCAGCCGGCTGTGCCAGATAGTCCACGATGCCGGCCTGCGGCCCGACACCAAGGAACGTCTCCAGGTCGTGCTTGAGACCGCCAGGGTGAGGAGCCGCTTGGACGACAACTTCGTCTCCTTGTTCGACAAGGTCCTCGTCGGCTTCCTCGACAAGTTCACCGTCGTCAAGAAGCTCGCGGACGACCTTGATGTACTCCTCCAGCCCACGCACCTAGGCTCTGCGATGCCCGCCACCCTCAATGGCCTCTATGGTGACAACCTCTTCGACACACTGGTGGCCCTGCGACTGCCCGCCGTTGCGCCGGAGAATGTCCACCTCGAGGTCGCGCTCGCCGCGCAGCGCCTGGTGCAGCAAGACACCGTCAACATAATCACCCACGTCTACGCACAAATCATCCACAAGGACTACTACGTGCCAGAGGAGGACGATAGGTTGCTGGCCTTCTTGACCCACACGGCAACCTTGGACGGCATTGTTCAGAAGCACCTTGAGCTCGCCACCAACGCTGCTGCTCCTCACACGTCAGTTGGTGACCCGGCGCACTAGGGCGTGAGGATGTCGTTGATGGATCCGTATGTATCTTTATCTTTCCGTCAAATCCATGTACTAGTATACTAGTAGTTATCTTACCTTTCGCATCAACTTCATATTTTTGTATGTGCTCCATGCATGAACCGCGCCAGAACCTAACTTCTCATTACTCTAGGGAAAATCGTTATTTCTATCTATCGGTCGCGCCATGGAGCAGAACCAAATTTTACAAGTTACAAGTTTAAAAGGAAAAGCTTGTCGTGTTCGCGTCGCACCCCACTGCCCACACGGTTGGTCTGACACGCCGCTCAAGGGGTAATGCGTGTTGTGTTGCATTTTCACTTACAAGTTGGACCGCAGTTGAGCAAACCGACTATCGGCAAACCCCCACCCTGCCCAGCGTGTGATGGCTGAGAAAACAGGAGGGAGAAGAGATGGTTGTAGCATGGACTCCAAGAAAATTGGTGTCGGATGGGACTCGTGTGGGTGGCATGTGCCGTGCTGCTAGACGTGAATGCTAGTTATGTGTAACGCCCTCGATGCGGCTATATCTCCCACGTGTCGAAGCACGACTTAGAGGCATAACCGCATTGAAAGCAATGTCGCAAGTGAGGTAATCTTCGCAAACAACCCATGTAATACAATAAGGGAAAAGAGATACATAGTTGGCTTACAATCGCCACTTCACACAATTAGAAGAATAAAGCATTACATCATCCAGATACACACAAAGTCTGACTACGGAACCAAAATGAAATAAGACTACCCCAAAAGCTACACAGATCCCCGATCGACCCCAACTGGGCTCCACTACTGATCAACTAGAACGAAACAACACAAAGGACAAGATCTTCATCGAGCTCCCCCTTGAACTTGGTTGCGTCACCTGCTCGATAACATCGGCACCTGCAAACTGGTTTTGGAAGTATCTGTGAGTCACGGGGACTCAACAATCTCACACCCTCGCGATCAAGACTATTTAAGCTCATGGGTAAGGTAAAAGGTATGATGTGGATCTGCAGCAAGCGACTAGCATATATGGTGGCTAACCTATTCGCAAAAGAGAGCGAGAAGAGAAGGCAAAGCACGAACAAACAACTATGATCAAGAAGTGATCCTAGAACAACCTACGTCAAGCATAACTCCAACACCGTGTTCACTTCCTGGACTCCGCCGAGAAGAGACCATCACGGTAACACACGCGGTTGATGTATTTTAACTAAGATCAACTTTAGGTTTTCTACAACCGGACATTAACAAATTCCCATCTGCCCATAACCACGGGCACGGCTTTCGAAAGTTCAAATCCCTACAGGGGTGTCCCAACTTAGCCCATCATAAGCTCTCACGGTCAACGAAGGATATTCCTTCTCCCAAGACAATCCGATCAGACTCGGCATCCCGGTTACAAGACATCCTCGACAATGGTAAAACAAGTCCAGCAAGACCGCCCGATGCGCCGACATCCTGATAGGAGCTGCAAATATCTCGTTCTTAGGGCAACACCGGATAAGCAATCCGTACAACTAAAACCAGCCCTCGAGTTTCCCCAAGGTGGTGCTGCAAGGGGCTCTAGTTTGTACCAACACTCAGAGGAGCATGGGCCCGGGGGGTTTAATAAAGATGACCCTTGAGTCCGCGGAACCCAAGAGAAAAAGAGGCTAGGTGGCGAATGGTAAAACCAATGTTGGGCTATGCTGGAGGAGTTTTATTCAAGGCGAACTGTCAAGGGGTTCCCATTATAACCCAACCGTGTAAGGAACGCAAAATCAAGGAACATAACACCGGTATGACGGAAACTAGGGCGGCAAGAGTGGAACAAAACACCAGGCATAAGGCCGAGCCTTCCACCCTTTACCAAGTATATAGATGCATTAAGTAAATAAGATATATTGTGATATCCCAACAAAATATCCATGTTCAACATGGAACAAACTCCAATCTTCACCTGCAACTAACAACGCTATAAGAGGGGCTGAGCAAAGCGGTAACATAGCCAAACAACGGTTTGCTAGGATAAGGTGGGTTAGAGGCTTGGCTTAACGATATGGGAGGCATGATAAGCAAGTGGTAGGTATCATAGCATAGGCATAGCAAAAGAGCGAGCATCTAGCAAGCAAAGATAGAAGTGATTTCGAGGGTATGGTCATCTTGCCTGAAATCCCGCAAGGAAGAAGAATGAGTCCATGAAGAAGACAAACAGACGTAGTAGAATGGGTCCTCACAAACGCGACATTATTGGAACCAACCCGAAGAAGCAACACCGGAAAGAAGCACACAACATAGTAAACAAACAACACATGAACATGGTATGATATGCGGAATGCGGTATGTGATGCATATGCAAGATTTGCAAAGGAATGATTGCACCTGGCCTCAACTTGGAAATCCAAGAGTTCCACTGGAAAGGTGAGGTGATTTCGGTTGAAATCGATATAAAGATCACCGGAATCGGATGCACGGTTTGGAAATGGCAAGCAAAACAAATATGGCACCGGTCTGCGATTATCAGCAAGTAGTCATCTAAATGCATCAAGTTAAATATGCTACATGACTCAAACATTGCAACAAAATACATGGAAGGAATTCACTCAAGAAGCTTTACAAAAGATGAACACTTAGCTACGGCTAATTCATCCATTAACAGGTTCAAACAAGCATGGCAAAAGAGCAAATGATAACAGGTTTCAGACTGTGAAATTAACACAAGTCTGGAATTTATCATCAGGAAGCACACTTTAGAGCATGAAAACTACATGCTACAAGAACATATCATGGCAAAGAAAGGCATGGCATGAAGCTACTCAAAGCACTTAACAAAAGTCCCTTAGTGACCTTGAGCCAAAAGGGATCAGAAAATATAATTGCAAGCATGTGAACATGGCAAAAACATAAACATATTCAGACTTTGTGAAAAACTGGAGCATGCAAATCAGTTAACGAGTAGGCATGTTTACGAGCTCGATGCACTCACTACAGAGCATGACATGACAAACTAAGCATACACCCAACAAGAATACATGTCATAGAAGCTAGAAATGGCAAAAACAACATCATATCATGCACGGATCAATAGCAACATCCTCGGCAAAATCGCTAAATATGTCAATGATCTGCCAGGAACATTTTATAGCAAAAGTAGAGCTCAATTGACTCAAGCTAGGGTGCTCCATAATTGCAAACAAAGACATGGATGGATAGAGCACCACAATGTTAACAAAACATCCTTACTGATCATCCTCAAAAGAGGCACGGATCACTAGGAAACAACATGAACATATGGCATAACAACAAAATCAGGACAATGACTTAGTGAAATTCTAAGTCCCCGAAATCAGCATTAACAATTACGCTACTTTGCAAGCTTGTGCTAGTCACCACAAATATCACAAAAATACATGGCATACACCCCTGTAAAGATGGCATGGCATATAACAAAACACATGTAGAGCTCAGGATCATAGCATGCACACATTAATCATGGCAAAAATGACAAAAGGCCATTTGCTGAAACAGATCTGACAAATTACTCACATAGCCCTCTTCCAACGACATTTCGGGCATCAAGATGAGCTCAAATGAAAATGATGCAATGAGATGAAATGAAGTACTGGTCGAGACGAACATTGTGATATGCTACACGCACGAATCGGAGCTACGGATGCAGAGTTATGATGCGATGAACA
This sequence comes from Triticum urartu, assembly GCF_056163025.1. NCBI lineage: Eukaryota > Viridiplantae > Streptophyta > Magnoliopsida > Poales > Poaceae > Triticum > Triticum urartu. The sequence continues at coordinate 37,515,597 of NC_141877.1, read as the reverse complement.
TGGGCATACGAATCTGGAAACTTCAGGGACTTAGTGAAATTTTTACCTCCGCGAAAAGTCAACGTGGGACGAAGCGGTTCTAGGACGGGGTGGATCTGGGACGAGGGCGCGCGTTTGGTTGGTGGACTTGGTGGATCTGATCCATCTTCTCCGGATCTGACCGGAGAGGAGCTCCGGCGAGCTCCGGCGAGGGCACGAAAGCCGAGTGACCTTGGAGACGGGCGGCGAACGAGAAGGATCCGACCCCCTGGCCACCGGATCCGTGCAGCACGACGGAAGACAGACGGGGATCCGGCCGGGACCGGTGGAGGAGAGCGAAGCCGGCGACTCTAGCGGACCTCGTGACTCTGGTGACGGCGGAGCACGGGAACGGTGAGCTGCAGCCGGTGGCCTGCGGGCGGGGCGGCGCTGCGGTCTTGAGGGCCGGGCGGCGGGCGGTGGCGCACGGCTGCACGGGATGCGAGGCGGCGGAGCTAGGCGGCGCGGGATGCGAGGTGGCGGGGCGCGGCGTGGTGGTGCGGCCAGGCGGCGCAAGGTCCGGCGAGGACGACGTGGGATTCTGGCGAGAGGCGCGGCGGCGGGGGCGGGCACGCGCCTGCGGGCGGCGGCGGCGGCGACCGGGCCCGCGCAGGCCGGATCTGGGCCCCGCGGGCCACGCGGTGGAGAGAGCTGAGGCGCGATAGGTGGCGGCACAGGGTTGGCTGAGGCGGCGGTGCGGGGTGACGTGGCGACGCCTCATTCGCCGGAGTGAGGTGGCGGCGGAATGGACGCGTCCGCCGGCGAGCGGACATGTCCGGCGGCGCGGAGGGAGTTGGATCTAGGGTTTGCCTGCGCGAGAAATTCGGAGGGATACACATATTTATAGGTAGGGGGAGCTAGGAGAGTCCAAATGAGGTGCAGTTTTCGGCCACGCGATCGTGATCGAACGACTGAGATGATGGAGGAGGTTTAGGTGGGTTTTGGGCCACTTTGGAGGGGTGTTGAGCTGCAACACATACGAGGCCTTCTCGGTCCCTCGGTTAACCGTTGGAGTATCAAACGAAGTCCAAATGGCACGAAACTTGACAGGCGGTCTACCGGTAGTAAACCAACGCCGCATGAAAAGTATCGGTCCAATCCGAGAACGTTTAACACCCGCACATGAAAAGAGGTAGAAAAGGACACCGGGTGACATAGGAGCGCCGGATTGCAAAACGGACAACGGGGAAAATGCTCGGATGCATGAGACGAACATGTAGGCCAAATGAAATGCACAAGATGACATGATATGCAATGCATGACATGCAAGCAAAGACAAGGCAACAACAGCGAATAACTGGAGGACACCTGGAACATCGGTCTCGGGGCGTTACATTATTGCCCATGCCACCCCACTATATCGAGCCTATATCGAGGTGCTGGTTACATACAATAAATTTCCTGGAGTCCGTGCTCAGCCCTCCTCTATCTCTCTTCTCAGCCAGCCAGCAGACGTGTGGATTCCATCGTCTATTTGCTCACATGCGGTCCCACATGCCACTGAAAACGCAAGAGGACCCACTGAACCTGCACATCTTTCACCTCGTCGTGCTGGTGATGAAAAACAAATCCAATAAAGATCTTCGGTGGCCGCTTTTGGAGTTACTCAAGAGTAGTAAGATTCTATTTACAGTTTAACCCAAGATGCACATCACGTGGCTTCAACTAGCACTCCATTTTCTTGCATGACATGACCTGGATGCTGGATGTCCCACGTGTCGGCAAAAGGAGGCAGACCGGAGGAGTAGGAAACACGGCAAGCCCTGTGTGAACATCATACTACGTACAAGCCCACCTCACGCAGTCACGCTATCACCATATTTCTCGGCCTCCGTGCGACACCTAACTATTGGTTGGCTCTATGTGATATGGCAACTTCATACTACTGCGGATGCTGGCTATACTACTACGGCACTAACACTCCAAGAAGTGAGTCGAAAACCATTTATAAATTGATTTTATGACATGCATATGCAAATGTACCATTCATTACATACAACAAGTCATCAACACACAACGACAACGAGGATACATGTTGGGTTATAGATTAGTTCCAACAAAACATTCTAGTAAATACTAAAGTTTTCATCACACAACAAATAACAAGCAATGAAATGAACTTCAGCTCAACCACTCCTCAGCGTTGGAAACACTTGCTTTGAACCGGAAGAGTTTGTCTCGGAAGGGCCAGCTACTGTCAATCTCGAGACCAACGCAGGACTGATCATCCAGGCTGAAGCGGCCTATTTCATGACCCTATTGTGATAGCCACGGTAGGGAAGCATAGCAATGTCCGAGGTATAGATACAATTGCTTCTCATAAATGGTAGTAATGTTGTGTCAACAACAGTTGGATCGCCTTTCACCATGATTGGATAGTTTTGTCCAAGGAAGAGCGAGTTTCCTCCAAGAGTATCAATACTAAACCAGGGAGAAGGTGTTGACGCTAGCACAGTAGTATCCATTCCGAATACCCTGCAACGGATGTTGGAATAGGTCCAGAGAGTGTGACCATGGGAGACAACACCTGCTTCCTTAGTCACATCAGCGTTGCCCTGTATACAGACAAGAAGAGGTGATCCATCGGAATAAGTTGCCAGGCGCCACCGAGTATTTGGGTCCTCATGCTCGTGATCATCATCATCGTCATCTCCCCCTTGGTTATAAATTTTTTCAAGTATAGGTGGTGGAATGTTCACAGGACCTTGGAAACACAAGAAGGTTAATTAGTAATGGGAAACTAGCTAACCCGTCTGCATGTGGATGAAACAATTATAATTACGATGGAAGACAAATGTACCGAAAGCGTAAGGATTCCATGCAAAAAAAGTGACGCGAGTGGTGGCAGCAAACACAAGACCCTCGTATTGAATTGCATCACAGTACTCATCCTTGTATAGAAACTGATTTTTGAGCAATATCCATCCAGTCGAACTATGAAGGAAGGCAACAAGCTTGTCAAAGATAGCAACAACTACATATTCCATTAAAACCAAGAGTGGTCGGGAACTTGACAAATTGCTATCTTCTGTAGACGACAGTCGGCATGACCATAGTTGAAAGTACGGTCATAACTGGTGTGGTTAACCTCTGGGCAGTCTGAGATTTTTGGAAGTGGAACCCGGTGATGAGTGTACACATTCACAAGTTCCCACTCGCAGTTGGACCCAATATAAGCAACCCAATCTCCATTTGAGCCTGCCCAAGGTTTCAAGTGATGGAATCTTAACATCACACGTATCATTATCAAGCGGCACCAACTTGCACAAGGCGAGGCCTCCGTCGTCCGCGCGCCAGTGAGCAGGGTCACGGTGAAGAAGATAGGGGAGATCAAACCGCTCCTGGACCCTTAGGTTCGTTGTAATGATGTTATTAGTTGAGTCGAGAATGGTCTTGAACGAACCTGCCATGCTAGCCGAGGTGATGGCGTCGCACCGATCAATGAGTTCCTCCACCACGTCATCATTCAGATCGAGGCAGGAATAACGGGGTCGTTTCAGGTCTGTTCCCTCCGTGGAGAAGATGATCGAACAATGGCAGAAGGAAGGGTGAAGGCAAATGGAGGAGGGAGGAAGAGCATGCGACAACAGTTCCAAATCGAGAGGGAAAGACGAAGAGTCGGTGGACGGTTGCCACGGTACACGAAGAGGCGCCCTGGCCTACATAGACATCCGCTTGGAAATTGTACAAAAGGACTAGCCGTCATGTCACTAACATGTGGGAACGGGACCACATGTCAACGAAGAGGCTAGTGGGGAGCGGACGGTTGCCACAGAGGTCACACACTGACGACAAGGCCGTCCTGTCAGACCTAGCGCCCGCGCGAGATGGCTTCCGTCCCCCACACGAGCGAAGCCACTTCGCACCCCCACACGGTTGGTCTGCCACGCCGCTAGGCCAACTCCAGTGTGTGCAGCTCGGACGCGCACTCGCTCAGACCCCTTTCCCTCGATGCCCCGGAGCTACCCAACCATGGCTACGTGTTTTGCGCACCCGGTGGCCGGATTTGGAGCAGATTCGGTCGGGCTTGAGCTCACCCGGTTGTGGGAGGCCGCGCCGCGCCATGGACTGGCCGGGCACCAGGTCAGAAGACCCTGGCAAGGCCGCATGCAAGTACTGACTCCTCCTCTAGCCGCTCGGATCTACACCGTCGGTGGTCCGCCGGTAGATACATGAATGGCGGTCGGTCGGGCTCGGTGCTGGCCCAAAATTTCGTCGGTGCACCGTTGCCACTCATTATGTGCGACTGCTGCCCAAAGAAGGTCTTGTGCTGCATGTCTACAACGTCGGAACATCCCGGATGGGTGTTCATCAAGTGCTAAACCGATGGGGTATGTGCTACTTTAGCTTCGGTTGTGCTCTCGGATTAGACTTGTTGTGCTAACTTAAAATTTTATTGTGTAGAATGGATGCAAGTCTTGGTATTGGGAAGAAGAGTACATCGATATATTGATAGAGTGCAATTTAGTAGATGTTGTAGCACTTTTAGCTAGCATAGAGGCTAGAGATGAGACTAGTGCACTTGTTGATAGAATAGTGGCTAGACATGAGACTAGATGCGAGGAAGCAATGTCTACTTCTTTACACTCGAAGAAGAAAGAAGCACGCAAGATCGAGCCTCCGCAGATCAACAATGAATGCATCGAGAAGGCACTAATCCAACTTACAGGAGCAGTTATGGAAGTTGGATATCTCTACTTCTCTATTATCTAAAAGAAACGGAGCGTTCTGTTTCCCCTCTTATGTCGTTGTCCTTCGTCTGCCCTCCTCCCGCACATCCCTCCTCCACCGAATTTTTTCGTTTACCCTTTCGCTGGTTTTTTCGTCCATGTGTCCACTCAACCGGTTCGACCCCTCCCCTCAATCCCCTCATCTTTCTCTCCACTAACCTTATTTTCCTCCCGACACACATCTCATTTTCTCTCTCGGGACGGCTGCGGCGGCAATACGTGATGCAGATGACAACGAGCTCTTGCAGGTCGGCACCTCTTCTCAAGTATCTCTTGACATACGCCCAGTCATCTCTTCTCCCTTTCTGCGACCATTGGCGATGGTGTCACCAGGGAACGAGGGGCGATGACGGTCGGCAGTGCGAGAGCCAATTGAGAGAGGTCTCAAACAATCGGTGGTCACCTACTCTTGTCCCGCTCTCCAGGGAACAAGACCAGTGGCAATCAAGCCAGGAAGAGTCTCCTCTCCATACCACCATATTCTCCCATGTCCTCCACCAAGGACCTTCCAGCAATGGCGACAACTCCCTAATCCACCCTTGCAGCAAGAAGGGTCGCAGCACCGGCGACCACCGATGGGTAGCGGACAGCCCCTCTGGCTCATATGCGCCCAAGGTTTCCTAAAGCGGCAGCTCGACTGCCCATGCGATTAGGTCTAATGTAGGATGTGTTTGCTTTTTCTTTTGTTCCTTGCCTACCATAGCATCAATAGGTAATGTCTATCACAGCCAAAACTGTCCGCAAGCTTAATCTCAAACCACTTTTCATAGGCTCAAGGACAGCCCTACCCTCGGCAAGCTCCCATAGCACACAATGCGATATGTGAAAACTTTCAGTTTGGTACTTCTGTTCCTTTGGTTGTAGTCTCAATCATCATTTGTCAGAAAACCATGCCTTGCAAAGGTGTTACTCCAAGGGGACCTGCTTCAGTTTTATCTAACTATAATCAATTTGTTGGCTAGGCGTGCATGATGCTCAAATGGTGGCATTCGAGATGCATATGCAGTTGTGATTGTAGTGTGATTGAATACCTACTATTTACAGATCTCCGGTTACAGGAAGTGAATTGCTCTGATTAATTAGTTGCGTTATAGTGCATATTGTTTCTTAATATTTATCCTTGCCACTGGGTTTCTAAGATAAATATATGTGTTCTCTTCAGTTGTTGCTAACATAACCACACTACTTTTGCAAGGATATGGAAGAGCTCCCCGATGGTTAATGCATGGATTTTTATGAAGAGAATGTTTGTGCATTATAAATACAGTTTCTTAATTCATAGTTGTTCGCTTGGAAAGGTTTTCGATGAAGACAAACTCTGAAGGTATATAACACATACCCTCTTTTCCATTTCCTTTCTGAAATTTAGAAACAGTTTTCACTTGCCTACAGCAGGTTCTCAGATCAAAGTTTACATGAACGATGGTTGGCAGCTCATATTCCCCTGTAGATTTTTATGTAAAAGTATAGACATTGTGTTCCATTGTGAACATGATAGTGCAGCCCGGCCAAAAGTAAGTGCAAGAACCACTGGAATTCAAGGTGCCAATATACAAAAGTGAAAAATCTAATTAATCTCATCCCTTCTACTTAAAAAGAACATACTTATTACTGGATGTGAGTAGAGCGGCAGCTCGCTTTCTCTCTGCAACTCCCTATATTGAGTCGGTGTGCATTATTTGCTGCTGCAGGGGCATGTAGGCGGCATCATACATGGTGATTCTCTACTGCAACAACTTGCAATGCAAGGTCTTTGCCGAGGAAGATTCAGGGCATCTGGGAACGATTGCTTTTGCTTGCCCTTGATCTATTAGATAAGCACACGCTGCCAATATATTTTTGGCTTGCATAAGGAGTACTCTTGTGCGGGTGTACTTTTTTGATGTACTTTTTTGATCCAAAGTTCTACTGATTCTTTTGCGGGTGCCAAAGGTATACTAGATTTTCACTTTTTTTTACTTTCACATATTCAAATCAGTTGCTTGTGAATTGATGCGTGTGGTATGACTATATGGTGCACTTCAGTGCACTATTGGTATTGTAACCACTAGAAATATTGCTATATTGCCAATATAATTGAAATGGGAATTGAAAGATTGGACGTTGCTTTGTGTCATAGCTGAAAAAAGAAAAATGACAGTTGATTGTGTACTCATTTGATAAATTGTGATCTCGCATCTCTTATTTCGGTTCTGTAGCACAATGCGAGAACCATGCTAAATAAATCACATTGATTAAATATAAAATATTTATGTACCCGTTGCAACGCACGAGCAATTTCCTAGTCTTCTAAAATATATTCTTGTGGTTCTTGTTTTCTTTGGTCTTGCTTTTCTAGTCAAATTTTGGTGATGTATTTCCATGTACCAAAAATCAATGATAAAAAAGATATGTGTTTGCAAAGAAAAATGTACACGGCCGGGATGGTCCACGCGTTGGGCGCACGACCACCGGATATGGGAAATGGCCCGGACACGACCCCATTGCCCTACCCAAACGGACAGAATCTGGGCAAAACGGAGGTCCATTTGGGGTCGTGCATTGGAGTTGGCCTTACAAGTGGGACCGCAGTTGAGGAAACCGACTATCAGCAAACTCCCACCTCGCCCGCCGCGCGATGGCTGAGTTAGAGAAATGACGAGGTTGAAGAGATAGCTGTAGTGCGGACTCCAAGAAATATGGTGTCAGATGGAAGTCGTGCTCGTGGCGTGTGCCGTACTCCTGGGCGTGAATGCTTGCTCTGGCCCATGCCACCCTACTATATAGTACTAGTAGTATCGATTATTCGAGGTGCTGGTTGCGTACATCAAACACATTAACATATGGCCCACCTCACACCGTGGCCAAATTTCCTGGAGTCTGTGCTAGGTTAAAAAGTGTTCATTGTGAGGGTGGGTGGCTGGTCTTAAGTTTAAAACTTGTTGTATTACATGCGTAGACGTAGAGATAGTGCAGCATGTGAAGCTAGTACAAATAGTGTACCATTGTTGATTGCACTACAAAAAAAAGGCACATCTGTGACATTTTGGGCCAAACGAAAAAAATTATGTCATACATATGACACTTCTATGACAATAATTGTCACAAAACCCGGTATCATCATAGATGTGGTGGGCTCCTACTTCTATGACAAAAAATCATGAAAGAAAATGGGCTTTTCGTCCTGGGCGGGCCGGAGACGCAGTTGCATGACATTCTTTGGGCCGTCCATGACGGAAAAAACCATGGTAGAAGCGAGGGGGAGGAAACTTTTGGGGAGTTCCCGGTTACGGTGGGAGGTCGGGGGCCGAGCGATGCGCATTTCTATCATAAACGTACGCGCGTGTGTGCGAGGCGTTGGCTCTAACTGAACCCGAGCGAGGCATTGGGCTCTAACTGAACCCGAGCGATTGCACTGCAGGCTACGCGTTACTGAACCCGAGCAATAGATCGATGGCTGTTAACTGAACCCGATCGAGCGATTCCTTCGCTACTGCTGCTAACTGAAGTCGATCGATGGGATGAACAGTGAGCGTTGTGGGAGGGTTTGGATGAACAGTGAGCGGTGGCGTTGCCTCTGGATGAACAGGACCCCGTGGTGTGGTGGAGGGCTGGATAAACAGTAGACAGTGGAGGGGTGCCCGTGGAGGGGTGGATGAACAGGACCCCGTGGTGTGGAGGGCTGGATGAACAGTGGACGGTGGAGGGGTGGTTGAACAGGACCCCGTGGTGTGGAGGGCTGGATGAACAGTAGACGGTGGAGGGGTGGTTGAACAGTAGCCGGTGGAGTAGCGCGCGGTGGAGGCTGGATGAACAGGATGCCCATGGAGGATGGGTGAACAGGAGCCCGTGGAGGCTTGATAAATAGGAGCCCGTGGAGGCTGGAGGAGGTCGACGGTGGAGATGAACAGTATCCCATGGAGTCCCGTTTTGCGGTACGCCACACCCCTCCCGATGAACAGGACCCCCCGTTTCGACCGTAGTGCTCCAACACAAGTCTGTTTCCTCTGTTTTGCGGTACGCCACACCCCTCCCGATCAACAGCACCCCCGTTTCGACCGTAGGAGGTCCGTTTCCTCCGTTTTGCGGTACGCTAAACCCCTCCCGATGAACAGGATCCCGTTTCGAACGTGGCCGGTCGAACACAAGGCCATTTCCTCCGTTCTGTGGTACGCCAGGCCTCGTTTCCATCGCCTGTTCCATCCAAGCCCTCCCGATGAACACGACGCATTCCATTGCCTCCCCATGAACACGACGCATTCCGTTGCCTCCCCATGAACACGAGGCATTCCGTTGCCTCCCCATGAACACGACGACGACGCTTTTTCTCTGTTCCGACCCAACCATGTACACGAGCCCTGGCCGTACGTATGCGCGAGTAGGCGTTCGAGACCCCGCCCGTATGTACACATACGTGGCCGTATTTTCTTTCTTGCACCCTGGCCGCCTCTACTACGACACGTGCGCGCCTCTACATCCACCAGTATATATGTACGTACACGTTCGCGACCAGGATGACAACGCTACGTACGCTTCGACCAGGTGGGTCACAACTGTCAGGCACTTCCTTGCGTGCGAAGATGTAGCTGGTGGGTCCCAGCAGTCAGGGGGGCGAAATACAGTGGCCCGTCCGGTGGGTCCCCGCTGTCAGGTGGAGGAATAATTATTTTGCACGTAATAAGGAGGCACTTCTGAAGGAAATATGCCCTAGAGGCAATAATAAAGTTATTATTTATTTCCTTATTTCATGATAAATGTTTATTATTCATGCTAGAATTGTATTAACCGGAAACATAATACATGTGTGAATACATAGACAAACAGAGTGTCACTAGTATGCCTCCACTTGACTAGCTCGTTAATCAAAGATGGTTATGTTTCCTAACCATAGACAAAGAGTTGTTATTTGATTAACGGGATCACATCATTAGGAGAATGATGTGATTGACTTGACCCATTCCGTTAGCTTAGCACTCGATCGTTTAGTATGTTGCTATTGCTTTCTTCATGACTTATACATGTTCCTATGACTATGAGATTATGCAACTCCCGTTTACCGGAGGAACACTTTGTGTGCTACCAAACGTCACAACGTAACTGGGTGATTATAAAGGAGCTCTACAGGTGTCTCCAAAGGTACACGTTGGGTTGGCGTATTTCGAGATTAGGATTTGTCACTCCGATTGTCGGAGAGGTATCTCTGGGCCCTCTCGGTAATGCACATCACATAAGCCTTGCAAGCATTGCAACTAATGAGTTAGTTGCGAGATGATGTATTACGGAACGAGTAAAGAGACTTGCCGGTAACGAGATTGAACTAGGTATTGAGATACCGACGATCGAATCTCGGGCAAGTAACATACCGATGACAAAGGGAACAACGTATGTTGTTATGCGGTCTGACCGATAAAGATCTTCGTAGAATATGTAGGAGCTAATATGAGCATCCAGGTTCCGCTATTGGTTATTGACCGGAGATGTGTCTCGGTCATGTCTACATTGTTCTCGAACCCGTAGGGTCTGCACGCTTAAGGTTTCGATGACAGTTATATTATGAGTTTATGAGTTTTGATGTACCGAAGGAGTTCGGAGTCCCGAATGAGATCGGGGACATGACGAGGAGTCTCGAAATGGTCGAGACGTAAAGATCGATATATTGGACAACTATATTCGGACATCGGAAAGGTTCCGAGTGGTTCGGGTATTATTCGGAGTACCGGGGAGTTACGGGAATACGGGAGAACAAGTATATGGGCCTTATTGGGCTTTAGGGGAGAGGGAGTGGCAGGCCGCGCCCCCCGAAGGCCTAGTCCGAATTGGACTAGGGGGAGGGGCTGCGCCCCCTCCTTCCTTCTCTTCCCTCTTCCCCTTCCTTGTCTCCTACTCCTACTACATGGAAGGACTCCTAGTTGGACTAGGAAAGGGGGAATCCTACTCCCGGTGGGAGTAGGACTCCCCTAGGGCGCGCCATAGAGAGGGCCGGCCCTCCCCTCCTCCACTCCTTTATATACGGGGGCAGGGGGCACCCCATAGACACACAAGTTGATCCACATGATCATATTCTTAGCCGTGAGCGGTGCCCCCTTCCACCATAATCCTCAATAATATTGTAACGGTGCTTAGGCGAAGCCCTGCGACGGTAGTACATCAAGATCGTCACCACGCCGTCGTGCTAACGGAACTCCTCCCTGACGCTTTGCTGGATCGAAGTCCGGGGATCGTCATCGAGCTGAACGTGTGCTAAAACTCGGAGGTGCCATAGTTTCGGTGCTTGATCGGTCGGGCCGTGAAGACGTACGACTACATCAACCGCGTTGTGCTAACGCTTCCGCTGTCGGTCTACACGGGTGTGTAGATCACACTCTCCCCTCTCGTTGCTATGCATCACCATGATCTTGCGTGTGCGTAGGAAATTTTTGAAATTACTACGTTCCCCAACAACTTCCTTGTTGCGGCCGTGGACCCAGCTGTCAGCCTCTCCACGTACAGTCCATGCCCGATGGAAGCCGTTCCTTGACCACGTTGACCACGCCGCACTGAGAGCACCAGGGCGGTGGACGATGGTGAGGCCTAGGAAGGGGACGACGCGATGCCGGGGAAGACGCGGCAGTGAATGCCCACGCGTAGAGGAGTACGAGGGTTCACTGGTTCGCTGCGGTGTGAGGCTGCCGTCTCCACAGAATAACAGGGGGTGTGGGTGAGTAGAGGGATGGCCTAGCCACCGTTGGGAGTAGTAGGGGGCGGTGAGGCCTCCGCCGCATCGCAGCCGGCCACGGGAGGCAGGAGCACGAGGCACGATCGACGCTGGTTTGGGCGGCTGGAGCAAGAATACCAGAGGTTGAAGAAGCACTACGGCCGTTGGATGGACATCGTATTGTCACTGGAGCTAGAATCGTGCATATTGACTAAGTTGACAAAGCTGTCCGTCCTCATCAACTTAGTAGGCCCACAAGTCAGCCTGCCATTATACTGGGTCCCAGCTAACAAGGGGAGTATTCATTTTTTTGTGCGTATAAGAAGGCACTTCCTTGCGTGCGAAGATATAGCTGGTGGGTCCGAGCTGTCAGCGGCGGTAACATTTTTTTCGTGAAATACAGAGGCCCTTTCGGTGGGTCCCTGATGTCAGGTGGAGGAATCATTATTTTGCGCGTAATAAGGAGGCATTTCCTTGCGTGCGGCCGTGGACCCAGCTGTCGGCCTCTCCACGTAAAGTCCACTTCAGATGCATGTCGGTCATTGACCACGTTGACCAGGCCGCGCCGAGAGCACCAGAGTGGTGGACGACATCGAGGCCTAGGAAGAGAACGAAACGGAGGCATGGAAGACTCGGCAGTTGTTTCCCACACGGAGGGGAGTACGACTGTATGAGGGTTTACTGGTTCGTCTGCTGTCGCCGGAGAATAACAGCAGGTGTGGGTGAGTAGAGGGATGGCTAGGCCAGCGATGGGAGTACGGTGGGGCGGTGAGGCCTGCGCGGCAGAAGAGCCGACCGCGGGGAGGAGGGAGCAGGCAGTCCCGCTGGTGCCTGTTTGAGCGGCTGGAGCAGGAAGAGCAGAGATTGAAGAAGCACGACGGCCGTTGGATGGCCATCCAACAATCACTGCTTGTGCGTCAACCTTTTTTTAGGAAAGCCTCAAATCTATGGAAAACATCATACATCCCATCTGCCATTATTTCTAATAATTTACAGCCCACTTGCTAATTATTAAGGTTTTTTTGGAGCCCATATTCTTTTTGTTAGCATTACAGCCCATATTGTGGCCACGGTTAAAAAATTATACGAAATTTTGCATATTTCGGTGCGGTCCGAACTGTTTTTAATCCCGAAATTTAAACTCACATTCAAACTGATTTTAAAAATAAATGTATATCAATATAAAATCCAACAAATTCTCCACGCATAAAAATTAATGTAATTTCAAATCTCGGAATGAAAAAAAGATATTTGAAACTAATTTCTGGTTTGATGTGTTTTAAAAATGTACAGCCATTTCTCATTACTGATGGGCCATTTTCTTGGGAACAACGTATGTTGTTATGCGGTCTGACCGATAAAGATCTTCGTAGAATATGTAGGAGCCAATATGAGCATCCAGGTTCCGCTATTGGTTATTGACCGGAGATGTGTCTCGGTCATGTCTACATTGTTCTCGAACCCGTAGGGTCCGCACGCTTAAGGTTTCGATGACAGTTATATTATGAGTTTATGAGTTTTGATGTACCGAAGGAGTTCGGAGTCCCAGATGAGATCGGGGACATGACGAGGAGTCTCGAAATGGTCGAGACGTAAAGATTGATATATTGGACGACTATATTCGGACATCGGAAAGGTTCCGAGTGGTTCGGGTATTTTTCGGAGTACCGGGGAGTTACGGGAATACGGGAGAAGAAGTATATGGGCCTTATTGGGCTTTAGGGGAGAGGGAGAGGCAGGCCGCCCCCCCCCCCCCAAGGCCTAGTCCGAATTGGACTAGGGGGAGGGGCTGCGCCCCCTCCTTCCTTCTCTTCCCTCTTCCCCTTCCTTGTCTCCTACTCCTACTACATGGAAGGACTCCTAGTTGGACTAGGAAAGGTGGAATCCTACTCCCGGTGGGAGTAGTACTCCCCTAGGGCGCGCCATAGAGAGGGCCGGCCCTCCCCTCCTCCACTCCTTTATATACGGGGCAGGGGCACCCCATACACACACAAGTTGATCCACGTGATCATATTCTTAGCCGTGTGCGGTGCCCCCTTCCACCATAATCCTCGATAATATTGTAACGGTGCTTAGGCGAAGCCCTGCGACGGTAGTACATCAAGATCGTCACCATGCCGTCGTGCTAACGGAACTCTTCCCCGACGCTTTGTTGGATCGGAGTCCGGGGATCGTCATCGAGCTGAACGTGTGCTAAAACTCGGAGGTGCCGTAGTTTCGGTGCTTGATCGGTCGGGCCATGAAGACGTACGACTACATCAACCACGTTGTGGTAACGCTTCCGCTGTCGGTCTACAAGGGTATGTAGATCACACTCTCCCCTCTCGTTGCTATGCATCACCATGATCTTGCGTGTGCGTAGGAAATTTTTGAAATTACTACGTTCCCCAACAGTGGTATCAGAGTCAGGTTTTATGTGTTGATGTTATATGCACGAGTAGAACACAAGTGAGTTGTGGGCGATATAAGTCATACTGCTTACCAGCATGTCATACTTTGGTTCGGCGGTATTGTTGGACGAAGCGGCCCGGACCGACATTACGCGTACGCTTACGCGAGACCGGTTCTTCCGACGTGCTTTGCACAAAGGTGGCTAGCGGGTGACAGTTTCTCCAACTTTAGTTGAACCGAGTGTGGCTACGCCCGGTCCTTGCGAAGGTTAAAACAGCGCCAACTTGACAAACTATTGTTGTGGTTTTGATGCGTAGGTAAGACTGGTTCTTGCTTAAGCCCGTAGCAGCCACGTAAAACTTGCAACAACAAAGTAGAGGACGTCTAACTTGTTTTTGCAGGGCATGTTGTGATGTGATATGGTCAAGACATGATGCTAAATTTTATTGTATGAGATGATCATGTTTTGTAACCAAGTTATCGGCAACTGGCAGGAGCCATATGGTTGTCGCTTTATTGTATGCAATGCAATTGCGCTGTAATGCTTTACTTTATCACTAAGCGGTAGCGATAGTCGTGGAAGCATAAGATTGGTGAGACGACAACGATGCTACGATGGTGATCAAGGTGTCGCGCCGGTGACGATGGTGATCATGACGGTGTTTCGAAGATGGAGATCACAAGCACAGGATGATGGTGGCCATATCATATCACTTATATTGATTGCATGTGATGTTTATCTTTTATGCATCTTATCTTGCTTTGTTTGACGATAGCATTTTAAGATGATCTCTCACTAATTATCAAGAAGTGTTCTCCCTGAGTATGCACCGTTGCGAAAGTTCTTCGTGCTGAGACACCACGTGATGATCGGGTGTGATAGGCTCTACGTTCAAATACAATGGGTGCAAAACAGTTGCACACGCGGAATACTCAGGTTATACTTGACAAGCCAAGCATATACAGATATGGCCTCGGAACACGGAGACCGAAAGGTCGAGCGTGAATCATATAGTAGATATGATCAACATAGTGATGTTCACCAATGAAACTACTCCATCTCACGTGATGATCGGACATGGTTTAGTTGATTTGGATCACGTAATCACTTAGAGGATTAGAGGGATGTCTATCTAAGTGGGAGTTCTTAAGTAATATGATTAATTGAACTTAAATTTATCATTAACTTAGTCCTGGTAGTATTTTGCAAATCATGTTGTAGATCAATAGCTCGCGTTGTTGCTTCCCTGTGTTTATTTTGATATGTTCCTAGAGAAAATTGTGTTAGAAAGATGTTAGTAGCAATGATGCGGATTGGATCCGTGATCTGAGGTTTATCCTCATTGCTGCACAGAAGAATTATGTCCTTGATGCACCGCTAGGTGACATACCTATTGCGGGAGCAGATGCAGACGTTATGAACGTTTGGCTAGCTCAATATGATGACTACTTAATAGTTTAGTGCACCATGCTTAACGGCTTAGAATCGGGACTTCAAAAGACGTTTTGAACGTCATGGACCATATGAGATGTTCCAGGAGTTGAAGTTAATATTTCAAGCATATACCCGAGTTGAGAGATATGAAGTCTCCAACAAGTTCTATAGCCAAAAGATGGAGGAGAATCGCTCAACTAGTGAGCATGTGCTCAGATTGTCTGGGTACTACAATCGCTTGAATCAAGTGGGAGTTAATCTTCCAGATAAAATAGTGATTGACAGAATTCTCTAGTCACCATCACCAAGTTAGTAGAACTTCATGATGAACTATAGTATGCAAGGGATGACGAAAACGACTCCCGAGCTTTTCATGATGATGAAATCGATGAAGGTAGAAATCAAGAAAGAGCATCAAGTGTTGATGGTAGACAAGACCACTAGTTTCAATAAAAGGGCAAAGGGAAGAAGGGGAACTTCAAGAAGAACGGCAAGCAAGTTGCTGCTCAAGTGAAGAAGCCCAAGTCTGGTCCTAAGCCTGAGACTAAGTGCTTCTATTGCAAAGGGACTGGTCACTGGAAGCGGAACTGCCCCAAGTATTTGGTGGATAAGAAGGATGGCATAGTGAACAAAGGTATATTTGATATACAGATTATTAATGTGTATTTTACTAGTGTTCGTAGCAACCCCTTGGTATTTGATACTGGTTCAGTTGCTAAGAGTAGTAACTCGAAATGGGAGTTGCAGAATGAACAGAAACTAGTTAAGGGTGAAGTAACGATGTGTGTTGGAAGTAGTTCCAAGATTGATATGATCATCATCGCACACTCCCTATACTTTCGGGATTAGTGTTGAACCTAAATAAGGGTTATTTGGTGTTTGCGTTGAGCATGAATATGATTTGATCATGTTTATTGCAATACGGTTATTCATTTAAGTTAGAGAATAATTGTTGTTCTGTTTACATGAATAAAACCTTATATGGTTACACACCCAATGAAAATGGTTCATTGGATCTCGATCGTAGTGATACACATATTCATAATATTGAAGACAAAAGATGCAAAGTTAATAATGATAGTGCAACTTATTTGTGGCAATGCCATTTAGGTCATATTGGTGTAAAGCGCATGAAGAAACTCCATGCTGATGGGATTTTGGAATCACTTGATTATGAATCACTTGATGCTTGCGAACCATGCCTTATGGGCAAGATGACTAAGACTCCGTTCTCCGGAACAATGGAGCGAGCAACTGACTTATTGGAAATAATACATACTGATGTATGTGATCCGATGAGTGTTGAGGCTCGCGGCGGGTATCGTTATTTTCTGACCTTCACAGATGATTTGAGCAGATATGGGTATATCTACTTGATGAAACACAAGTCTGAAACATTTGAAAAGTTCAAAGAATTTCAGAGTGAAGTGGAGAATCATCGTAACAAAAATAAAAAGTTTCTACGATATGATCGCAGAAGTAAAATATTTGAATTACGAGTTTGGCCTTCAGTTAAAAACAATGTGAAATAGTTTCACTACTCATGCCACCTGGAACACCACAGCATAATGGTGTGTCCGAACGTCATAACTGTACTTTATTAGATATGGTGCGAACTATGATGTCTCTTACCAATCTACCACTATCGTTTTGGGATTATGCATTAGAGACAGCTGCATTCACGTTAAATAGGGCACCATCTAAATCCGTTGAGACGACACCGTATGAACTATGGTTTGACAAGAAACCTAAGCTGTCGTTTCTTAAAGTTTGAGGTTGCAATGCTTATGTGAAAAAGTTTCAACCTGATAAGCTCAAACCCAAATCGGAGAAGTGTGTCTTCATAGGATACCCAAAAGAAAAATGTTGGGTACACCTTCTATCACAGATCCGAAGGCAAGATGTTCGTTGCTGAGAATGGATCCTTTCTAGAGAAGGAGTTTCTCTCGAAAGAAGTGAATGGGAGGAAAGTAGAACTTGATAAGGTAATTGTACCTTCTCCCTTATTGGAAAGTAGTTCATCACAGAAATCTGTTCCTGTGACTACTACACCAATTAGTGAGGAAGCTAATGATAATGATCATGTAACTTTAGATCAAGTTACTACCGAATCTCGTAGGTTAACCAGAGTGAGATCCGCACCAGAGTGGTACGGTAATCTTGTTCCGGAAGTCATGTTACTAGACCATGACGAACTTGCAAACTATGAGGAAGCGATGATGAGCCCAGATTCCGCGAAATGGTTTGAGGCCATGAAATCTGAGATATGATCCATGTATGAGAAAAAAGTATGGACTTTGATGGATTTGCCCGATGATCGGCAAGCCATAGAAAATAAATGGATCTTCAAGAGGAAGACGGACGCTGATAGTAGTGTTACTATCTACAAAGCTAGAATTGTCGCAAAAAGGTTTTCGACAAGTTCAAGATGTTGACTACGATGAGAGTTTCTCACTCGTATCTATGCTTAAGTCTATCCGAATCATGTTAGCAATTGCCGCATTTTATGAAATCTGGCAAATGGATAAACAAAGCTGCGTTCCTTAATGAATTTCTTAAGGAAGAGTTGTATATGATGCAACCATAAGGTTTTGTCAATCCTAAAAATGTTAACAAAATATGCAATCTCCAGCGATCCATCTGTGGACTGCTGCAAGCATCTCGGAGTTGGAATATGCGCTTTGATGAGATGATCAAAGTATATAGTTTTATACAGACTTGTGGTGAAGCCTGTATTTACAAGAAAGTGAGTGGGAGCACTACAACATTTCTGACAAGTATATGTGAATGACATATTATTGATCAGAAATAATGTAGAATTATTCTGCAAAGCATAAAGGAGTATTTGAAAGAAGTTTTTCAAAGAAAGACCTCGGCGAAGCTGCTTACATATTAAGCATCAAGATCTATAGAGATAGATCAAGACGCTTGATAAGTTTTTTCAATGAGTACATACCTTGACAATATTTTGAAGTAGTTGAAAATGGAACAGTCAAAGAAAAGAGTTCTTGGCTGTGTTACAAGGTGTGAAATTGAGTAAGACTCAAAGCCCAACCACGACAGAAGATAGAAAGAGAATGAAAGTCATTCCCTATGCCTCAGCCATAGGTTCTATAAAGTATGCCATGCTGTGTACCAGATCTATTGTATACCCTACACTGTGTTAAGAAAGGGAGTACAATAGTGATCTAGGAGTAGATCACTGGACAGCGGTCAAAATTATCTTTAGTGGAATAAGGATGTGTTTCTCGATTATGGAGGTGACAAAAGGTTCGTCGTAAAAGGGTTACGTCAATACAAGTTTTGGCACTGATCCGGATGACTCTTAGTCTCAATCTGGATGCATATTGAAAGTGGGAGTAATTAGCTAGAGTAGCTCCGTGCAGAGCATTGTTGACATAGAAATTTGCAAAATACATACGGATCTGAATATGGCAGACCTGTTGACTAAACTTCTCTCACAGGCAAAACATGATCACACCGTAGTACTCTTTGGGTGTTAATCACATAGCGATGTGAACTAGATTATTGACTCTAGTAAACCCTTTGAGTGTTGGTCACATAATGATGTGAACTATTGGTGTTAAATCACATGGCAATGTGAACTAGATTATTGACTATAGTGCAAGTGGGAGACTGAAGGAAATATGCCCTAGAGGCAATAATAAAGTTATTATTTATTTCCTTATTTCATGATAAATGTTTATTATTCATGCGAGAATTGTATTAACCGGAAACATAATACATGTGTGAATAACCGGAAACATAATACATGTGTGAATACATAGACAAACAGAGTGTCACTAGTATGCCTCTACTTGAGTAGCTCGTTTATCAAAGATGGTTATGTTTCCTAACCATAGACAAAGAGTTGTTATTTGATTAACGGGATCACATCATTAGGAGAATGATGTGATTGACTTGACCCATTCGGTTAGCTTAGCACTCGATCGTTTAGTATGTTGCTATTGCTTTCTTCATGACTTATACATGTTCCTATGACTATGAGATTATGCAACTCCCGTTTACCGGAGGAACACTTTGTGTGCTACCAAACGTCACACCGTAACTGGGTGATTACAAAGGAGCTCTACAGGTGTCTCCAAAGGTACATGTTGGGTTGGTGTATTTCGAGATTAGGATTTGTCACTCCGATTGTCGGAGAGGTATCTCTGGGCCCTCTCGGTAATGCACATCACATAAGCCTTGCAAGCATTGCAACTAATGAGTTAGTTGCGAGATGATGTATTACAGAACGAGTAAAGAGACTTGCCGGTAACGAGATTGAACTAGGTATTGAGATACCGACGATCGAATCTCGGGCAAGTAACATACCGATGACAAAGGGAACAACGTATGTTGTTATGCGGTCTGACCGATAAAGATCTTGGTAGAATATGTAGGAGCCAATATGAGCATCCAGGTTCCGCTATTGGTTATTGACCGGAGATGTGTCTCGGTCATGTCTACATTGTTCTCGAACCCATAGGGTCCGCACGCTTAAGGTTTCGATGAGAGTTATATTATGAGTTTGTGAGTTTTGATGTATCGAAGGAGTTCGGAGTCCCGATGAGATCGGGGACATGACGAGGAGTCTCGAAATGGTCGAGACGTAAAGATCGATATATTGGACGACTATATTCGGACATCGGAAAGGTTCCGAGTGGTTCGGGTATTTTTCGGAGTACCGGGGAGTTACGGGAATACGGGAGAAGAAGTATATGGGCCTTATTGGGCTTTAGGGGAGAGGGAGAGGCAGGCCGCGCCCCCCCAAGGCCTAGTCCGAATTGGACTAGGGGGAGGGGCTGCGCCCCCTCCTTCCTTCTCTTCCCTCTTCCCCTTCCTTGTCTCCTACTCCTACTACATGGAAGGACTCCTAGTTGGACTAGGAAAGGGGGAATCCTACTCCCGGTGGGAGTAGGACTCCCCTAGGGCGCGCCATAGAGAGGGCCGTCCCTCCCCTCCTCCACTCCTTTATATACGGGGGCAGGGGGCACCCCATAGACACACAAGTTGATCCACGTGATCATATTCTTAGCCGTGTGCGATGCCCCCTTCCACCATAATCCTCGATAATATTGTAACGGTGCTTAGGCGAAGCCCTGCGACGGTAGTACTGTTGGAAATATGCCCTAGAGGCAATAATAAAAGCATTATTATTATATTTCTTTGTTCATGATAATTGTCTTTATTCATGCTATAACTGTATTATCCGGAAATCGTAAATACACATGTGAATACATAGACCATAATATGTCCCTAGTAAGCCTCTAGTTGACTAGCTCGTTGATCAACAGATAGTCATGGTTTCCTGGCTATGGACATTGGATGTCATTGATAACAGGATCACATCATTAGGAGAATGATGTGATGGACAAGACCTAATCCTAAGCATAGCACAAGATCGTGTAGTTCGTTTGCTAGAGCTTTTCCAATGTCAAGTATCTTTTCCTTTGACCATGAGATCGTGTAACTCCCGGATACCGTAAGAGTGCTTTGGGTGTATCAAACGTCACAACGTAACTGGGTGACTATAAAGGTGCACTACGGGTATCTCCGAAAGTGTCTGTTGGGTTGACATGGATCGAGACTGGGATTTGTCACTCCATATAACGGAGAGGTATCACTGGGCCCACTCGGTAATGCATCATCATTATGAGCTCAAGGTGACCAAGTGGTTGATCACGGGATCATGCATTACGGTACGAGTAAAGTGACTTGCCGGTAACGAGATTGAACAAGGTACTGGGATACCGACGATCGAGTCTCGGGCAAGTAACATACCGATTGACAAAGGGAATTGTATACAGGGTTGATTAATCCTCGACATCGTGGTTCATCCGATGAGATCATCGTGGAGCATGTGGGAGCCATCATGGGTATCCAGATCCCGCTGTTGGTTATTGACCGGAGAGTCGTCTCGGTCATGTCTGGTTGTCTCCCGAACCCGTAGGGTCTACACACTTAAGGTTCCGTGACGCTAGGGTTATGAAGATATGTGTATGCAGTAACCCGAATGTTGTTCGGAGTCCCGGATGAGATCCCGGACGTCACGAGGAGTTCCGGAATGGTCCGGAGGTAAAGAATTATATATAGGAAGTGCTGTTTCGGCCATCGGGACAAGTTTCGGGGTTATCGGTATTGTACTGGGACCACCGGAGGGGTCCCGGGGGCCCACCGGGTGGGGCCACCTGACCCGGGGGGCCACATGGGCTGTAGGGGGTGCACCTTGGCCTATATGGGCCAAGGGCACCAGCCCCTATAGGCCCATGCGCCTAGGGTTTCCATATGGGAGGAGTCCCACTAGTGGAAGGCACCCCTGAGTGCCTTGGGGGGAGGGAAACCTCCCCTGGCCGCCGCACCTAGGAGATTAGATCTCCTAGGGTGCGCACCACCTCCCTTGGCCCTCCTATATATAGTTGAGGAGAGGGAGGACTTCATACCTCAGCCTTTGGTGCTTCCCTCTCTCCCCGTTACGTCTCTCTCTCGTAGTATAGGCGAAGCCCTGCTACTGTGACGCCCTGCATCCACCACCACACCGTCGTGCTGCTGGATCTTCATCAATCTCTCCTTCCCCCTTGCTGGATCAAGAAAGGAGGAGACGTCATCCGTTCCGTACGTATGTTGAACGCGGAGGCACCATCCGTTCGGTGCTTGATCATCGGTGATTTGAATCACGTCGTGTTCGACTACATCATCCCCGTTCTTTGAACGCTTCCGCTCGCGATCTACAAGTTACGTAGATGCATCCGATCACTCGTTGCTAGATGAACTCCTAGATGGATCTTGGTGAAACCGTAGGAAAATTTTTAAGTTCTGCAACGTTCCCCAACAGTGGCATCATGAGCTAGGTCTATGCGTAGTTCTCTTGCACGAGTAGAACACAAAGTAGTTGTGGGCGTTGATTTTGTTCAATATGCTTGCCGTTACTAGTCTTATCTTGATTCGGCGGCATCGTGGGATGAAGCGGCCCGGACCGACCTTACACGTACTCTTACATGAGACAGGTTCCACCGACTGACATGCACTAGTTGCATAAGGTGGCTAGCAGGTGTCTGTCTCTCCTATTTTAGTCGGATCGGATTCGATGAAAAGGGTCCTTATGAAGGGTAAATAGCAATTGGCATATCACGTTGTGGTCTTTGCGTAGGTAAGAAAACGTTCTTGCTAGAAACCCATAGCAGCCACGTAAAACATGCAAACAACAATTAGAGGACGTCTAACTTGTTTTTGCAGGGTATGCTATGTGATGTGATATGGCCAAAAGGATGTGATGAATGATATATGTGATGTATGAGATTGATCATGTTCTTGTAATAGGAATCACGACCTACATGTCGATGAGTATGACGATCTACAAGGATGATCATGTAGCCCCAAGATGGAGATCAAAGGAGCTATGTGATATTGGCCATATCATGTCACTATTATTATTTGATTACATGTGATGTTTATCATGTTTTGCATCTTGTTTACTTAGAACGACGGTAGTGAATAAGATGATCCCTTACAACAATTTCAAGAAGTGTTCTCCCCTAATTGTGCACCGTTGCTACAGTTCATCGTTTCGAAGCATCACGTGTTATCGGGTGTGATAGATCCTTACGTTCATATACAACGGGTGTAAGCAAGATTTACACATGCAAAAACACTTAGGGTTAACTTGACGAGCCTAGCATGTACAGACATGGCCTCGGAACACAGAGACCGAAAGGTCGAACACGAGTCGTATGGAAGATATGATCAACATGAAGATGTTCACCGACGATGACTAGTCCGTCTCACGTGTTAATCGGACACGGCTTAGTCGACTTGGATCGTGTAACACTTAGATGACTAGAGGGATGTCTAATATGAGTGGGAGTTCATTAATAATTTGATTAGATGAACTTAATTATCATGAACTTAGTCTAAAATCTTTACAATATGTCCTGTAGATCAAATGGCCAACGTTGTATTCAATTTCAACGCGTTCCTAGAGAAAACCAAGATGAAAGACGATGGCAGCAACTATACGGACTGGGTTAGGAACCTGAGGATCATCCTCATAGCTGCCAAGAAAGATTATGTCCTACAAGCACCGCTAGGTGATCCACCCGTCCCACAGAACCAAGACGCTATGAACGCTTGGCAGACACGTACTGATGACTACTCCCTCGTTCAGTGCGGCATGCTTTACAGCTTAGAGCCGGGGCTCCAAAAGCGTTTTGAGAGACATGGAGCATATGAGATGTTCGAAGAGCTAAAAATGGTTTTTCAAGCTCATGCCCGGATCGAGAGATATGAAGTCTCCGATAAGTTCTTCAGCTGTAAGATGGAGGAAAATAGTTCTGTCAGTGAGCACATACTCACTATGTCTAGGTTACATAACTGCTTGACTCAGCTGGGAGTTAATCTCCCGGATGACGCGGTCATTGACAGAATCCTCCAGTCGCTTCCACCAAGCTACAAGAGCTTTGTGACGAACTTCAATATGCAGGGGATGGTAAAGACCATTCCTGAAGTATTTGCTATGCTGAAATCAGCAGAGGTAGAAGTCAAGAAGGAACATCAAGTGTTGATGATGAATAAAACCACTAAGTTCAAGAAGGGCAAGGGTAAAAAGAACTTCAAGAAGGACGGCAAGGAAGTTGCTGCGCCCGGCAAGCAAGCTGTCGAGAAGAAGTCAAAGAGTGGACCCAAGCCTGAGACAGAGTGCTTTTATTGCAAAGGGAAGGGTCACTGGAAGCGGAACTGCCCCAAATACTTAGCGGACAAGAAGGCCGGCAACACCAAAGGTATATTTGATATACATGTAATTGATGTGTACCTTACCAGTACTCGTAGTAACTCCTGGGTATTTGATACCGGTGCCGTTGCTCATATTTGTAACTCACCACAGGAGCTGCGGAATAAACGGAAACTGGAGAAGGACGAGGTGACGATGCGCGTCGGGAATGGTTCCAAGGTCGATGTGATCGCCGTCAGCACGCTACCTCTACATTTACCTACGGGATTAGTTATAAACCTCAATAATTGTTATTTAGTACCATGTTTGAGCATGAACATTGTATCAGGATCTCATTTAATACGAGATGGCTACTCATTTAAATCCGAGAATAATGGTTGTTCTATTTATATGAGAGATATGTTTTATGGTCATGCTCCGATAGTTAATGGTGTATTCTTAATGAATCTCGAGCGTATTACTACACATGTTCATAGTGTGAGTACCAAAAGATGTAAGGTTGATAATGATAGTCCCACATACTTGTGGCACTGCCGCCTTGGTCACATAGGTGTCAAACGCATGAAGAAGCTCCATGCAGATGGACTTTTAGAGTCTCTTGATTATGAATCATTTGACACGTGCGAACCATGCCTCATGGGAAAAATGACCAAGACTCCATTCTCAGGAACAATGGAGCGAGCAACCAACTTATTGGAAGTCATACATACTGATGTGTGCGGTCCAATGAGTGTTGAGGCTCGCGGTGGCTATCGTTATGTTCTCACCCTCACTGATGACTTGAGTAGATATGGGTATGTCTACTTAATGAAACACAAGTCTGAAACCTTTGAAAAGTTCAAGGAATTTCAGAGTGAGGTTGGGAATCAACGTGACAGGAAAATCAATTTTCTACGATCAGATCGTGGAGGAGAATACTTGAGTCACGAATTTGGCACACACTTAAGAAAATGTGGAATAGTTTCACAACTCACGCCGCCTGGAACACCTCAGCGTAACGGTGTGTCCGAACGTCGTAATCGCACTCTATTAGATATGGTGCGATCTATGATGTCTCTTGCCGATTTACCGCTATCCTTTTGGGGGTATGCTTTAGAGACTGCCGCATTCACTTTAAATAGGGCTCCGTCGAAATCCGTTGAGACGACACCGTATGAATTATGGTTTGGGAAGAAACCTAAGCTGTCGTTTCTAAAAGTTTGGGGATGCGATGCTTATGTCAAGAAACTTCAACCTGAAAAGCTCGAACCCAAGTCGGAAAAATGCGTCTTCATAGGATACCCTACAGAAACTTATGGGTATACCTTCTACCTCAGATCCGAAGGCAAGATCTTTGTTGCCAGGAATGGATCCTTTCTAGAGAAAGAGTTTCTCTCGAAAGAAGTAAGTGGGAGGAAAGTAGAACTTGATGAAGTATTGCCTCTTGAACCGGTAAATGGCGCAACTCAAGAAAATGTTCCTGAGGTGCCTGCACCGACTAGAGAGGAAGTTATTCATGATGATCAAGATACTTCTAATCAAGCTCCTACTGAAATTCAAAGGTCCACAAGGACACGTTCCGCACCAGAGTGGTACGGCAACCCTGTCTTGGAAATCATGTTGTTAGACAATGGTGAACCTTCGAACTATGAAGAAGCGATGGCGGGACCGGATTCCAACAAATGTCTAGAAGCCATGAAATCCGAGATAGGATCCATGTATGAAAACGAAGTATGGACTTTGACTGACTTGCCCGTTGAACGGTGAGCCATAGAAAATAAATGGATCTTTAAGAAGAAGACAGACGCGGATGGTAATGTGACCATCTATAAAGCTTGGCTTGTCGCTAAGGGTTATCGACAAGTTCAAGGGGTTGACTATGATGAGACTTTCTCACCGGTAGCGAAGCTAAAGTCCGTCCGAATCATGTTAGAAATTGCCACATTCTATGATTATGAAATATGGCAAATGGACGTCAAAACGGCATTCCTTAATTGTTTCCTTAAGGAAGAATTGTATATGATGCAGCTGGAAGGTTTTGTCGATCCTAAGAATGCTAACAAGGTGTGCAAGCTCCAACGCTCGATTTATGGGCTGGTGCAAGCATCTCGGAGTTGGAACATTCGCTTTGATGAGATGATCAAAGCGTTTGGGTTTACGCAGACTTATGGAGAAGCCTGTGTTTACAAGAAAGTGAGTGGGAGCTCTGTAGCATTTCTCATATTATGTGTAGATGACATACTTTTGATGGGAAATGATATAGAACTCTTGGACGACATCAAGGCCTACTTGAATAAGAGTTTTTCAATGAAGGACCTTGGAGAAGCTGCTTATATATTAGGCATCAAGATCTATAGAGATAGATCAAGACGCCTCATAGGTCTTTCACAAAGCACATACCTTGATAAGATTTTGAAGAAGTTCAAAATGGATCAGTCCAAGAAAGGGTTCTTGCCTGTTTTGCAAGGTGTGAGATTGAGCTCGGCTCAATGCCCGACCACGGCAGAAGATATAGAAGAGATGAGTGTCATCCCCTATGCCTCAGCAATAGGTTCTATTATGTATGCCATGCTGTGTACCAGACCTGATGTAAACCTTGCCGTAAGTTTGGTAGGAAGGTACCAAAGTAATCCCGGCAAGGAACACTGGACAGCGGTCAAGAATATCCTGAAGTACCTGAAAAGGACTAAGGAAATGTTTCTCGTTTATGGAGGTGACGAAGAGCTCGTCGTAAAGGGTTACGTCGACGCTAGCTTTGACACAGATCTGGATGACTCTAAGTCACAAACCGGATACGTGTATATGTTGAATGGTGGAGCAGTGAGCTGGTGCAGTTGCAAACAGAGCGTCGTGGCGGGATCTACATGTGAAGCGGAGTACATGGCAGCCTCGGAGGCAGCACATGAAGCTATATGGGTGAAGGAGTTCATCACCGACCTAGGAGTCATACCCAATGCGTCGGGGCCAATCAAACTCTTTTGTGACAAAACTGGAGCTATTGCACTTGCCAAGGAGCCCAGGTTTCACAAGAAGACAAGGCACATCAAGCGTCGCTTCAACTCCATTCGTGAAAATGTTCAAGATGGAGACATAGAGATTTGTAAAGTACATACGGACCTGAATATAGCAGATCCGTTGACTAAACCTCTCCCTAGGGCAAAACATGATCAACACCAGAATTCCATGGGTGTTCGATTCATCACAATGTAACTAGATTATTGACTCTAGTGCAAGTGGGAGACTGTTGGAAATATGCCCTAGAGGCAATAATAAAAGCATTATTATTATATTTCTTTGTTCATGATAATTGTCTTTATTCATGCTATAACTGTATTATCCGGAAATCGTAAATACATGTGTGAATACATAGACCATAATATGTCCCTAGTAAGCCTCTAGTTGACTAGCTCGTTGATCAACAGATAGTCATGGTTTCCTGGCTATGGACATTGGATGTCATTGATAACGGGATCACATCATTAGGAGAATGATGTGATGGACAAGACCTAATCCTAAGCATAGCACAAGATCGTGTAGTTCGTTTGCTAGAGCTTTTCCAATGTCAAGTATCTTTTCCTTTGACCATGAGATCGTGTAACTCCCGGATACCGTAAGAGTGCTTTGGGTGTATCAAACGTCACAACGTAACTGGGTGACTATAAAGGTGCACTACGGGTATCTCCGAAAGTGTCTGTTGGGTTGACATGGATCGAGACTGGGATTTGTCACTCCATATAACGGAGAGGTATCACTGGGCCCACTCGGTAATGCATCATCATTATGAGCTCAAGGTGACCAAGTGGTTGATCACGGGATCATGCATTATGGTACGAGTAAAGTGACTTGCCCGTAACGAGATTGAACAAGGTATTGGGATACCGACGATCGAGTCTCGGGCAAGTAACATACCGATTGACAAAGGGAATTGTATACGGGGTTGATTAATCCTCGACATCGTGGTTCATCCGATGAGATCATCGTGGAGCATGTGGGAGCCATCATGGGTATCCAGATCCCGCTGTTGGTTATTGACCGGAGAGTCGTCTCGCTCATGTCTGCTTGTCTCCCGAACCCGTAGGGTCTACACACTTAAGGTTCAGTGACGCTAGGGTTATGAAGATATGTGTATGCAGTAACCCGAATGTTGTTCGGAGTCCCGGATGAGATCCCGGACATCACGAGGAGTTCCGGAATGGTCCGGAGGTAAAGAATTATATATAGGAAGTGCTGTTTCGGCCATCGGGACAAGTTTCGGGGTTATCGGTATTGTACTGGGACCACCGGAGGGGTCCCGGGGGCCCACCGGGTGGGGCCACCTGACCCGGGGGGCCACATGGGCTGTAGGGGGTGCGCCTTGGCCTATATGGGCCAAGGGCACCAGCCCCTATAGGCCCATGCGCCTAGGGTTTCCATATGGGAGGAGTCCCACTAGTGGAAGGCACCCCTGAGTGCCTTGGGGGGGAGGGAAACCTCCCCTGGCCGCCGCACCTAGGAGATTAGATCTCCTAGGCTGCGCACCACCCCCCTTGGCCCTCCTATATATAGTTGAGGAGAGGGAGGACTCCTTACCTCAGCCTTTGGTGCTTCCCTCTCTCCCCGTTACGTCTCTCTCTCGTAGTATAGGCGAAGCCCTGCTACTGTGACGCCCTGCATCCACCACCACACCGTCGTGCTGCTGGATCTTCATCAATCTCTCCTTCCCCCTTGCTGGATCAAGAAAGGAGGAGACGTCATCCGTTCCGTACGTGTGTTGAACGCGGAGGCACCGTCCGTTCGGTGCTTGATCATCGGTGATTTGAAACACGTCGTGTTCGACTACATCATCCCCGTTCTTTGAACGCTTCCGCTCGTGATCTACAAGGTACGTAGATGCATCCGATCACTCGTTGCTAGATGAACTCCTAGATGGATCTTGGTGAAACCGTAGGAAAATTTTTATTTTCTGCAACGTTCCCCCACAAGTACATCAAGATCGTCACCACGCCGTCGTGCTGACGGAACTCTTCCCTGACGCTTTGCTGGATCGGAGTCCGGGGATCGTCATCGAGCTGAACGTGTGCTAAAACTCGGAGGTGCCGTAGTTTCGGTGCTTGATCGGTCGGGCCGTGAAGACGTACGACTACATCAACCGCGTTGTGCTAACGCTTCCGCTGTCGGTCTACACGGGTACGTAGATCACACTCTCCCCTCTCGTTGCTATGCATCACCATGATCTTGCGTGTGCGTAGGAAATTTTTGAAATTACTACGTTCCCCAACAACTTCCTTGTTGCGGCCGCGGACCCAGCTGTCAGCCTCTCCACGTACAGTCCATGCCCGATGGAAGCCGTTCCTTGACCACGTTGACCACGCCGCACTGAGAGCACCAGGGCGGTGGACGATGGTGAGGCCTAGGAAGGGGACGACGCGTAACCGGGGAAGATGCGGTAGTGGATGCCCACGCGTAGAGGAGTACGAGGGTTCACTGTTTCGCTGCGGTGTGAGGCTGCCGTCGCCGCAGAATAACAGGGGGTGTGGGTGAGTAGAGGGATGGCCTGGCCACCGTTGGGAGTAATAGGGGGCGGTGAGGCCTCCGCCGCATCGCAGCCGGCCACAGGAGGCAGGAGCACGAGGCACGACCGACGCTGGTTTGGGCGGCTGGAGCAAGAATACCAGAGGTTGAAGAAGCACTACGGCCGTTGGATGGACATCGTACTGTCACTGGAGCTAGAATCGTGCATATTGACTAAGTTGACAAAGCTGTCCGTCCTCGTCAACTTAGTAGGCCCACAAGTTAGCCTGCCATTATACTGGGTCCCAGCTAACAGGGGGAGTATTCATTTTTTTGTGCGTATAAGAAGGCACTTCCTTGCGTGCGAAGATATAGCTGGTGGGTCCGAGCTGTCAGCGGCGGTAACATTTTTTTCGCGAAATACAGAGGCCCTTTCGGTGGGTCCCTGATGTCAGGTGGAGGAATCATTATTTTGCGCGTAATAAGGAGGCATTTCCTTGCGTGCAGCCGTGGACCCAGCTGTCGGCCTCTCCACGTAAAGTCCACTTCAGATGCATGTCGGTCATTGACCACGTTGACCAGGCCGCACCGAGAGCACCAGGGCGGTGGACGACGGCGAGGCCTAGGAAGAGAACGACACGGAGGCAGGGAAGACTCGGCAGTTGTTTCCCACACGGAGGGGAGTACGACTGTATGAGGGTTTACTGGTTCGTCTGCTGTCGCCGGAGAATAACAGCAGGTGTGGGTGAGTAGAGGGATGGCTAGGCCAGCGATGGGAGTACGGTGGGGCGGTGAGGCCTGCGCAGCAGAAGAGCCGACCACGGGGAGGAGGGAGCAGGCAGTCCCGCTGGTGCCTGTTTGAGCGGCTGGAGCAGGAAGAGCAGAGATTGAAGAAGCACGACGGCCGTTGGATGGCCATCCAACAATCACTGCTTGTGCGTCAACCTTTTTTTAGGAAAGCCTCAAATCTATGGAAAACATCATACATCCCATCTGCCATTATTTCTAATAATTTACAGCCCACTTGCTAATTATTAAGGTTTTTTTGGAGCCCATATTCTTTTTGTTAGCATTACAGCCCATATTGTGGCCACGGTTAAAAAATTATACGAAATTTTGCATATTTCGGTGCGGTCCAAACTGTTTTTAATCCCGAAATTTAAACTCACATTCAAACTGATTTTAAAAATAAATGTATATCAATATAAAATCCAACAAATTCTCCACGCATAAAAATTAATGTAATTTCAAATCTCGGAATGAAAAAAAGATATTTGAAACTAATTTCTGGTTTGATGTGTTTTAAAAATGTACATCCCATTTCTCATTACTGATGGGCCATTTTCTTGGCCAGCCAAATGAAAGCTCTCCTCGTCTTGAAAGATTTGCAGCCCAACAGGCCTGACAAAGCGACCTACTTGGCAAATCACAAAAAAAACTGGGCTATGGCCATGGACCCAGCTGTCAGCCTCTCCACGTACAGTACTCTTCCGATGGAATGTCGTTGACCACGTTGACCATGCCACGCCGAGAGCACCAAGGCAGTGGATGACGGCGAGACCTAGGAAGGGGACGACTCGGAGCCGGGGTAGACGCGGCAGTGGATGCCCATGCGGAGAGGAGTACGAGGGTTTACTGGTTCGGCTGCGGTGTGAGGCTGCCGTCGCCGCAGGGCCTGGCTAGCAGTGGGAGTAGTAGGGGGCGATGAGGCCTCATCGGCAGCACAGCCGGCCACTAGAGGCAGGAGCAGGCGGTCTCCCCGGCGTTGGTTTGGGCGGCTGGTGCAAGAAGAACATCGATTGAAGAAGCAACATGACCGTTCGATTCAAATCCAACAGTTACAGCTGCTAGAATTGTTTGTTGACTAAGTTGACAAGCCCTGCGTACGCGTCAACTTAGTAGGCCCACAGGTCAGCCTCCCAACCGGTGCGCCCCAGATGTCAGTGGGAGGAATAATTTTTTCACGTAATAAGGAGGCAGTTGATTGCGTGCGGCCAAGCCAGCGGAGGGAGTATGGTGGGCCGGGGAAGCCTGCGCGGCATCACAGCGGGCCACAAGAGGAGGGAGCAGGCAGTCCCGCCGGCGCTAGTTTAGGCGGCTGGAGCAGGAAGATCAGAGATTGAAGAAGCACGTTGGCCGTTGGATGGACATCCAACAGTAACTGCTGCTAGAATCGTGTGTTCACTGACAAAGCCTTGCGTAAATAAGCCAGCCACGAAATCTGTGGCATGTACAACCCATTTGCTATTATTTTTATATTTTTTTACTCATTTTCTAATTCATATGGAATTTATTGCAGCCCGTTTTCCATTTTTAGAATTGCTGGCCATTTTCTGGTCAGTACGAGGGTCAAAAAATTAACTAAATATGTGGAAAATTTTGAAAATTCGCAAATTTTTGCTGGGGAACGAAATATTCTTAATCCAAAAATTAATAGCCATACTAAAGCAAATTTAAAAATAAATTAGTACTATGTCATGTTAAATCCAATGAAATACGTATAAGATATCAGTGAAGAACAAAAAACAAAAAAAGAAACTTATATCCCATTTGCTATAATTTTTTTGGAATTTTCAACCCCTTTTGATATTACCTTTAACAGACATTGACCATACTCT
This sequence comes from Triticum urartu, assembly GCF_056163025.1. NCBI lineage: Eukaryota > Viridiplantae > Streptophyta > Magnoliopsida > Poales > Poaceae > Triticum > Triticum urartu. The sequence goes on along the minus strand of NC_141877.1, from coordinate 37,483,535 downwards.
TAAGCCAGGCCAGAATGCATCCCTCCTCGTCTTGAAAGATTTGCAGCCCAGTAATTCGGAGAAAAAAATAGGCCTAGCTTGGGTATTCTTCAAAAAGAAATATTGGGCTACCTATTTTCCCAAAGAACTGGTGCATGAGCATTTAGCTTTATTTATTTATTTACTTATTTATGTTTAGTGGACCATGAACATGTACCTGGGCCGGATTCATGTGAGAGCCTCCCTTCCAGTTAATTATGGGCTTCTCTATTGGGCCCTCATTAGTGAGCTGCATGTTATCAACAAGTGGAAAATGTGTTCCGAGTTTCAAAAAAAATGTGTTCCGTACGATAAATAGTATGCGCTACGTACGGCACGGGGCACTAAAGGATCGAACCATGCAACGACTTCCAAAACATTGTGTTTGTCGTTCTAACAACACATTTATTCCACCAACAGACGAAATATACTACTGATTGTACATTGAAAACAGCAGCAGCAACCAAGGCTGGGGGTGCAACAGAAGCAGTAAGCAGGCCAGAAGAGTGAAGACGCAGCTCTCTCTTCCAAACCAAACATCAGCCATCATTACAAAAGGGCTACCAAAAAGAACAAGTGTATGCATCAAACTAAATAAAGATCCTACCACACCAAGTGTACGCATCTAACTAACTAGCTTAGTTAGACGTTACTATTTTTTCAAAATGGAGGCAAAAGAATTGCCTCGTCGATTAATTAAGAAGAAGAGAATTGCTTGGTTAATCTATGGAAAACCGGGCTAAAATCGAAGACGTTACTATTTATTAAGCTGAAGTAGAGTCGTAGATGGAGAGGAGTTGGAAACTTCACTGGTTCAGGTGCGCGGCAGCACAGCCGCGGTGCCGCCCACAGGAGACAGGAGCAAGAACAGAGGTTGAAGAAGGAGCACGGCTGTTGGATTAACATCCAACGGTCCAGCTGCTAGAATCATTTGTTGATTAAGTTGACAAAGCCGTGCGTACACGTCCGCTTAGTAGGCCCACAAGTCAGTCACCAAATCTGACGGGTCCTAGCTGTCAACGGGATGAATAATTTTTTCGCAAAACAAGGAGGCACTTCCTTCCGTGCGAAGATACAGCCGGTGGGTCCCAGCTGTCAGGTGGAGGAAACATTTTTTTCTAGCTTAATAAGGAGGAACTTTCCTTGTGCGCGACCATGGACCTCGTGGGTCCCAACCGTCAGGCTCTCCACGTAAAGTCCTCTTCCGATGACTCTCGTTTGTTGACCACAGCACACCGAACGTAGCGATGCGGTGGACGACGACGAGGCCTCGGACGGGAACTACTCAGAGATGGGAAAACGCAGCAGTGGAGTCGCAGATTGAGAGGAGGAGAAGGGTTATAACTGGTTCTGTTGCGGCGTGGGGCTGTAGTCTGCGGAGAATAACAGGAGGTGTCGAGGGGTGGAGGGATAGCCTGGCCGGCGGTGGGGTAGCGCTTCGCAGCGATGCGTGCTAAGCAGAGCCGCTAGCCGCCGGAGGCCCGACCAGGCGGTCCCAACGACGCTAGAGGAAGAAGACAAGAGATTGAAGGTGCATGCCGGCCATTGGATATAAATCCAATGGCTATGGATGATACAATCATTTGTTTACCAAGTTGACAACGCCCTGCGTAGGCTTCGACCTATTGGCCCACATGTCAGCCTGAAAAAATGTGGCATATATTTAACCCATGTTTTCTAGAATGTACAGTCCATTTGCTGGGTTGGGTCAACAAATAATTTCGCGTCAATCAGGCCCATTTATATTTTCTAAGAAATCCCAGCCCATTTGCACTTCCTTGAAATACACGTATTAGGTGGGTTCGTTATATATACTCCCTCCGTCCGAAAATACTTGTCATCAAAATGGATAAAGGGGATGTATCTAGATGTATTTTAGTTTTAGATACATCCCTTTTTGTCCATTTTGATGACCAGTATTTTTGGACGGAGGGAGTATAATGTTATGTTAGAAGGAGCAATTAATATCAAAGAATAAACCGGAGAGGCACATTATATATATATATATAATTAAGAAATTAGCGAGTTATTTCTCAAAATGAAAATGAGCGTGTTATTATTAAATTGGTCCTTAAAATCTTCGCAAGCTTTTCTATGCAATCACCAGGATTTTCCTTGCGTGTGAGTCAAAAACAACCAGGATTTTCCTTGCCAACTTCCGTTAAACATTTAGTTTTATAAGTTGGGATGTTTTTATAATGTATATATAAGTCTCTATAAAATATACGATAATAGTAATAATATAAATATATATAATGTGGTTAGAAGGGAAAACATAAATTGGATACAACATTACTTTTATAAGAGACCTGCGTTTTATACCCCACAGTAGGCATACTAACAAGTTCACACACAAATAGAATAGAAAAGGTAAACATTCATATCAAACTCAGGTTCATAGGACATGTTCATATCCATAGCCAACATTCACAATCAACAACTCAAAAGATTCATATATACACAAGCTCAGCATATCTATGCATCCAAATGATTGATCGATCACACGACAATATTCATACATAATTTACAAAAAGATTCAGATATACACATGTTCAGTATGTTTATGCATCCAAATGATTGAGATCACAGCCAATATGATCCATGGATGAACTTTATTTACCTAGGGTACAGACTGGTAAATGGTGTTCAATCGGAGGTACTTCTTGCTAAAATTAGTTCTTGTACGAGTAAACTTTCGAGTACATAAGAGGCAGCACAGACAATCTGAACTTTGCTTGTAGGTTTATCCTCAAATAGTGGCCTCGTGCCGAGGGAGGTTTGAGCAACTTGGCCACTACTTTCATCCAACCAGTTTACTGGGTCATCTTGGTCATGTATCTCGGCAAAATTCTACATTGAAGATGAGAAAGGAGGCGGTTGAGAAAATGAACCACCCAAATTTTTTGTGCAGTTCAACTGAAATGGAGCACCCTTGGCATGCAGACTGATTAAGTGCCAGATGAATATACGCGTCAACCAACTTGTCTGGAATCTTTAGACTCCATGCCATATAGTTTGCTACCATATGTGCCGATAACCAAAAGGCACAAATTGGGACCAAAGACTGGACTGCGTCTTCTGGGCTATGCACCAAGCAATATTTTTGGCGTTCACTCTCCTAACACTTGGAGTTTGACAATTGGTTGACGCCGGTTGATACTCGAATGAATATAGGCACTTCTTGTCAACATCGATGCTTGCCTGAGTGAACTTTGGAGTACATAGCAGCAGCATAAGTACCTGTCCATCTGATCATTTTGAGCAGTTCTACTGAAATCACCCGATGTAATGATTTGCCTGCGAGTTCAGGCTCCAAATTACTCCTTTATGAAATAGGTAAACAGTAGCACAATACCAAATTACCAATACATATGACAGGCACAATAATCAGGATAAAGACCAATACCAACCTGTGTGAGGTAGCATATCAATTACTATTTCCTTTGACTGGAAGCCGAGATAAGCCAAGCAACTGACAGCAAAGGAAGAAAGCATGCAGAGTTTAGCGACTGGCAGGAAAGGATGGGAGCTGTCGAGGCAATGAAGCACCCAAAGTATTTGTGCAGTTCCACCAAAATCGAGCATCCCTGTTGGCACACATATTGAGAGAGTGAGATTACTGTAATAGTGGGACTAGTTTATGAAACATACACTAACAAATAGAAGCACCCTCACTATCTTAATGGGTAAAGTTAGCAACATAGTAGTCTTGCTTAAAGAGAGGTATTAGTTTATTTAATCACTGCCAATTAGCTCAAATCAACACTCAAAGCATTGCCATTTATCATAGGTTGCAAAACTTTAACGTGCAAAGATAAAGGAGTTTCTCATGTAAGTAGCACGATACAAATAGAGATGACAGCAAACTGATATGGATGAAGGCCTTAGGCCCGTACCAACCTGAGAAAAAAAGCTTATTCATGTAGTCCCATAAGAGATGATAAAGCACTCACTGGAATCACACAATAGTATATATTTTTGTGCACTTCAAATGTATGGTTGAAATCACTCTTGTTTACCAATGCTGAGATTATATCGAAAGATTATCAAGAACTTCCAGCAGAGTTAAAGCACTGGCTGGGATACAGTTCATTGTATTGTCTTGTGTAGTTCCATTTAATGTATGATTGGCACAACATGATCCCCGTTTGCACAAGTAGGAACAAGGTGAAACCTTCATTAGCTTAGTGAGAAAGGATAGGAAGACATTAGCATATTACTCAACCAGTAGCATCAAATTCATGATGGACAATATGCAAAACATTGCCTCATTGAACCAATGGCAATAAATTGACATGCAAAACAATAGCAATATTATGTCATGACACTAATACTATTCCCTCCCTGCTCCACCACATGATTTACCTCCATAGACAAACATACACACGTACATGATTCAGCATAGGGTCCTACTAAAGATTTGTTTAACTCCAATAGGAAAATTAGGCAGTAATAAATTAGTGGTACTTAAGTACTCCTAATTAATTAAGTGCGACAGCAGAAGTGGAAGGGATCCCTGGAGGATCGTCTCACATGTAAGGTAGTAGTCGCCGGAGCCCTTGAATGGCCTCGACTGAGGCCTCTGGCTTCAGCAAGATCGCCTTGGCACTGTTTATTCTTCTTCTTCTTCCTCCTCTTCATGCTTTGTTTCTCTTTCTCCTCACCAGTTGGTGAAACCAAGTACATGATTGGCCTTCTAATTCAGAATTGGTTTTGTCAGTGAGGGAGTACAAGTGTACTAGTAAAAAAACAACATTATTTTCTCATGGTAGTCGGAAAATAGAGATGAACACATGCATTAAATATCATTCTTACCTAAAGGAAGGTTATGGCGCCAATATAGATGATGAGGATTTGAACACAGATCTCCCTTTGTGCAGTTCCACCAAAATGAACCAAATGTTCCATTCTGACATTCCAGTTAAATAGCACAAAGGCACTTCTTTTAAGAAGAGTTTTGTGCAGTGCACCAAAATGTCACAACAGCAACCAGGTGAATTGGATATCCTTGTTTGCACAAAAAGGCACAGAGGAAACAGTCAGAGTCTCAAACAATTACAGGCAAAAACATTTGGCTAAACTTGTCATGGCTTATAATAGTGGGTGCAACAGCAGTCCAGCACCATGTACGTAAACATGGGCATAAAGTGGTGATTCATAGTTTGTTGCCCCGAGAAACAAACATCCAAGAAACATATCTGGGTTGGTCCCATTTTTTGTTCACTCTAGCCACCTACTCCTATCCGTGGATAGCAAAACTAGTCCTGGTCACACCACTGTGTACAGCGTTACCCCTATATTTCCCTTTTCGACCAAGAGACCGGTTGGATGACCAGTCTGTACTACTTTCACCCCATTTGCTTTCTGTTTGTACCAAGTCCGATGTACATACTAAATTCCCCCACCCCCACTTTATTTCTTGTTTGAACCAAGTACTCCCTCCGTCCGGAATTACTTGTCATCAAAATGGATGTGTCTAGAACTAAAATACATCTAGATACATCCATTTCAATGACAAGTATTTTCGGACGGAGGGAGTACAAGATTCGACTCCATGAAGTAGCTTTACCTCTAACAATAGAAGAAAACAAAATATGTGACGTTGGACCATCCGATCGAGAGGGGCTGAGAGGTAGAAAATGATGCACATGCAGCGGTGTAGCGAGCTGGGGAAGTAGAGCTAAGGCGGTTTCGAACGAAGATATACTTGAAGGTCGTCGGGATGTGGATAGGTGGGCGGCGGGAGGCCGGATCCGCCCACAGGCAACAACGAAGGGATCGGAGGACCTCCCGCGCTGGCGCTCGGACAGAGATAACAGTGCGGCTGGCAGTGGGTCTCCTCCCTCGCTGTCGACGACGGCCTAAATGCTGCCCCTCCTCCCCTTCACCGGCGGAGGGGGATACGTCCGGATCTGTAACCAGCGGTGAGGATAGAAAGCTAGTGTTTTTTGAAGGGAGAAAGACAGTGTTACTACCCCTATCATGTTTAAATCTGGAGAGGATGAGAGTGTGTGAATAGAGCAACCCTAGCAAGCAAGCGCGGAGGCTCCGGCCTATATATACATAGTGAGAAACCCTAGCAAGCAACCCTAAGAAGCAAGCAACCCCTATCTTCGTCAACTCATACAAGACCGAGAAATTTGATTACTACAACGCCCTCTCCCTCGCGGACTGAGCTCCGGTGCCTTAACTGCACCTGCCTTTGGCTGCATGACAGGAGGGCCAACCACCTGTTGGGCCCACCTGTCATAGATGCAAAGGCGGGAGCAATAAGTTGAAGCTTTCGCTATCCCTCCCACACGAGGTGGACGGACATGCAGCAATGGATTCGATACTGTAGAAGTAGGAGTAACATCATTATTGTTCGTCTTCTCGAAGAGGCGAAGAGCCAAGCGCAACCCGAACGTGGCAGTTGCGAACGCTCGCATGGTGCGGTTCCTTGGAGTACTAGCCAGGCTCTTGCATGAGACAAAATTGCTATTGTTTAACAATTAAACTCCATTATCCATTGGTTGATACTCATTCTGCATAGGTCCACGCGCTTAGCACCGTTTCCTCCTGGGGTCACCAATGTTTATTTGCTAATTAATAGCATTGCATGCAATGAACTAGCCATTGCAAGTCATTAAAAGCATGCACACCTCTCATCTCTTATTGGTTGATATGTCAAGAAACAAGAAACAAGGTAGAAGTTAATGCACCACACCTAAGTGTTTTGGGACTATTTGGTTTTTGTAAGATGACTTACACACCTAGACGGAGGGAGTAGTATAGCCCTGTAAACCGGAAAGGAGTATTTGCCTTTCTAGATATTTCAACAAGTGACTAGACTACACCGTGTGCAGTACTCCCTCCCTTCTGGTTTATAGGGCTCAAATCTCAAATCTCGTGAACCAAGGCATTTTGCGATTGGAGGAATGTATCTCATACTTTACAAAACTACCCTAATTAAACTCATGCATTAATTACGTAGTTCTCTCGTTTTCCTCTCCACCTTGGTCGCGGTGCACAATATTGAGCACTCCTATATGACTAGGCGCTCTATCTACATGCGGGACATTTCAAAGCATCCGGGCCCGCGTGCCATCCACCAAGTCATAGCGAGGTGATACATTTGAGACTCACCTGTAACCCCGGTGTGGCCGTCATGACCCATCATATCACAAAACCCACACCTTTACCAGTAGTGGTAAGGTGGCCTCCAAGTTGGACTGGACGAAGCAACCATCATTTCACTGGAACGCTCGTTCAAGCCCTTTCTTCCCTTTATTGAAGAAAACCTCACTCCAGGCTACTCACTTCTGCCATTTTTCTTCTGTACCGACAAAGGAAAGGTGGGAGAATCAGTTATGCTGCTATATTTTCATTCCAAGAATCTTCTTTTTGCGAAGCACCGACCGATTCTCACATCCTATTCTTTTCCCGTTTTCATTGGGATTGTGGTTTCCTTTCGATTGCTTTTTGTTTGTCAGTTCATTGATGCATGGATCTTGGAGCACTAGGCAAAGAGTTGCCGGCGGACAATCCACTGGAGACAGCGATCTCCAGGAAGCGAGCACCGACCAACGAGTTGACCATGTTGGTGGGCCAACCCATGGAGACGAAGAACTCCAAGAAACAAGCATTGGCCAAAGAGTTGAGGACGTTGGCGGACGAACTCCTCAAAGGAAGTTGGAAGAACAGCAAGGGCCCCACCGTGCCTACCCCAGGAACTCTGATTGCCACCTATGTGAGGCTCAAGACCGAGTTTGAGGAGATAGTCACCGTTGAGAAGCAGTATTCCCCTGGCAAGGTGATGGCCCCCATCGAGGACGAGGAGATGGCCCCCATAGGGTTGAGATTCCCCGGTGAGCTGCACAAGGTAAAAAATAATGGCTTATTACCATAGTTGTGGTTTTTGATTATTTGCAATGTGCTTGCTAATATGTTAGGGTTGTGCAGGTGCCGGTGGACGTCCTTGATGATTCCAATGTCGTGGCCCGTCCTGTTGGGATCGCCCCGGAGATCAATTCTGATGGCGCTGTCCATCCTGTGGACATCGCCCCAGAGATCGATTCCGATGTCGCGGTCAGTCCTGCGGACATCGCCCCAGAAATCGATTCCCATGCCGCTGTCCGTGCTGTGGTCATTGCCTGAGAGATCGATGACAAGAAATAGTTGATCACGCTAATCCTTCAGGGTAGTTTGCATTGCCATGTGTTTAATTACCAGAACGATGCGTGTTATCAAACCATCTTAGGGCTAGTGCACTGTCTTGTGTGGGCGGATCTTGCTACTTTTGTTTGATAGTGAATCATGCGATGAAGCATGCGAACCCTCTCCGAGTTATGGAAACAGATGTATCCTCACCAGCTTTTGATGTAATATATGGCATGATTAGATGTAAGTTTGAACTGTTTATCATATCAACAGGGCTTGTTTGATGATTCTTGGTGTTAGTAGGCTAGCTACTTTGCGAGCTATAGTACTTGCAAAACACTCACCGAAGAGAAACGTTGGGGATGATGAGCTCGTGGTACGCTTATACTTATCCCTCGTCGATCGACCAATAGCCCTAGCTCCTTAAATTGTAGGCTTAGCGATCGATGACCTAGGCGGGCTAGTTTGGCCTAGTGGGTTTCAGTGATATGACGTGCAACACAAAATCATAGCAGTGCAGAGATGTACTCCCTCCTTTCCAAAATAGATGACCTAGGCGGGCTAGTTTGGCCTAGTGGGTTTCAGTGATATGACGTGGTACAGTGCCGTCCAGTCTTCGCATGTGGTAGCAGTATTGCAGGTACAGTAAGTTTTCTTGAAGAAGCGGAATTCAACGAAGTCATGATGGTTCCTTCGTCCGAACAACTTATAGTGGGAAAGGTTGGGCCTGCGATACGACCGGGGTAGACCAGGATAAATTTGTGCATGGAAGGTGGACCAGGATGGTCGATGTCCCACATGTCGGCGAATGAAAGTATTCTTTTCGATATAGAGGACGAGCAACGAGTATTCATTGTTTATTTTTGATGAAAGCTATTGTCTCCACAGTTACGACGGAGGGTGTGAAACACGGCAGCCCAGTGAACTTGGCATGTGCACCACTCCCTCCTTCCTCATGTAATGCCCAGGTTACAACTTTTTCTCACTTTCTCTCTATCTATTTCCTCTCAAATGTTTTTACCTTTCTTTTTTTAAGACACAATTGTTTTTTATGCCTTTTTTAGAATTATTTTTTTATACCTAGGAGCACGTGTAGAGACGGGCTCTTGCAGAGCCCACTCCTTGACTTTGTCAATGCCTCTCTCGCCTCCACATAAGGAGTACTACTTGCTATGCATGCATGCGGCGGGCAGCTGGCGTATTGAGGGGCTAGGGCGGTGAGAGCGGGCTCCGGAAGCGGTCCGGACTCTAGCATAATTTTGGTTTTTACAGTATTTCTTTCTCCATTTACAGGTAGGCCCGCGTAGATAGATAAAGAACACGAGCTGATGAGGCGCATGCGGACTGTTTGAATGGTCAACCAGACAAATACAGAGCTATACGCTGAGCCAGTGACCGTATAATCACCATATCTCGTATACAATGATCAAAGTGAGCTATCAAGACAAGTTTGATGACCGCCAATGCATTTTACTTGGTAATAAATGACCAGGATTGAAGGGGAATCCAAATTTGCTTCGTCTTCTGTCCTTGAGCTCTTGACAAACCAATGCACTATACGGTTGTCCAGCCACTCCACCCCAGAGCTCTCACCAAGCGTCGTTCATGCCACCGCGCCGCACACTAACCGGTAAGGCAGCGATGGCATCCCACTGCGCCGAGTTCCTCGCCACCCATGACCGCACACAAAATGGTAGGGAAGCGATGGCATCCTGCTGTGTCGAGTTCATCGCCACTCGCGACCTCACAACTATGTGGGAGGAATTTGAAGATGCCATGGCCGAATGGGTGGTAGAGCAAGAGGCGGCAAAGCCGCACAGAGGGAGCGGAAAAGTCAGAAAGCACTCAAGAAAAGAGAGGCCCGCCGCCGCAAGAAAGAAAAGGACGCACGCGCTGCTGCAGAGAGGTCGGCGGAGATCCAAGCATGGTGGGGTGTCGCCGACAAAGCCGGGAAGGAGAACGACGGCGTCTGGCTAGCATGTGAGAAGTAGTAGTACTAGTAGTTAGTGTGTGTGTGTGTGTGTGTCTGAGTATGAGCATGTACCAGTACTACTAGTTACTACTGTAGTTTTTAGAGCAAATTACCAGTACATTAGCCTAGACTAAATGGAAAAATTCATATCCTAAGCATCAAATGGCATCTCTTTCTCTATAGGAATTGAGATGCATGTCATCTCACTTCCTATGATTTTCATATTCCTATCCTATGAACGAAAGGAGGCCTCTGTTGGAGTAACTACTGTAGCTAGCAGTACTGCTGGTACATTAGTTTTCTTCAAGAAGCAGAATTCAACGAAGTCATGATGGTTCCTTCGTCCAAGCAACTTCAAAGTGGGAAGTGGGCCTGTGATTTGACGGCTCATTAGTCATTGTTACTGCGGTGCGACGATCTGGGTGACTCCCTTGGAGTTCTGCGTGCATGGCAAGTGGACCAGGATGGTCGACGTCCCACATGTTGGCGAACGGAAGTATTCTTTCCGATATCGAGGAGCAAGGAAACCGTGTGGTATAGTATCACTGCTGATTGGTTCGCAAAAAAATAGTATCACTGCCGATTTATGATTATTTTTTATTTCTGATGAATGCTAGCATTTCAACTCTTACGATAAAGGATGCCAAACACGGCACGTGCTGGATGTACCACATGCCAGCGAAAGGAGTGGGACAAGAACAGCGTGGTAGAGCCCATCGTAAAAAAATAGCGTGGTAGAGCGTCTCCACTTCTTCCACTTCTGGGTCGGAGACCACACATAGTAGTACTTAGTGGTATGAACGATACAAAGTGCGACCTGGAGATAAAGACACGTCTAGTTGGAAGATCTCGGGGCATACACGTAAACAAATATAAAAGTTAATATGTGCCTCCAACTAATATAGTAGTAGTAGAGTACTTAGGCACGTACTCCATAACATCACCGTGCATTGCACGCACAACATTTAGTGGTAGTACGTAGTAAGAGACAAATGCCGCCCAAGAGTTCCCTTCTCGACCTACTTTTGGGTGTTTGGTAGAGTGTATGGAGGGTGCATGAGTCCACACTAGTTTAGCACAAATACACTAGAAGCATGCATGAAGAGAGCATGCATGAAGAGGGGTGTTGAGTTGAGCATGCATGAAGAGGGAACAACTATGCTGAGACGAGAACGCAACCAAACACACCCTATATGACACGCATGTTCATACCATTTGTGCCTTTCTACTTCACTTACTGCGCTACATTACTCAGGTTCGTACGTCCACTCCTAGGTACATGTTCATCTCGTAGTTCCAGTCCCACGTGTTCTTCATATAGATGGAACGATCCTTGCATAACACGTGCACCTTGATGCTAGATGTCTCGCGTGTTGGGAAAAGGATGAACAAAGCTCACGTAAAAAATAGAGTGGAAGAACATAGATTCCGGACGACTGAGAAGGAGCAAGGAACCTCGTGGTGGAGCGTTTGCACTCATAATATTTAATATTATTCAGCGATATAAAATTAACCAATCATCTCCACAGTGGACTGGAAGAGTACGAAACACGGCAGCCCAGTGTAGTATCATACTAGTACATGGCTAACCCACGCTATCACCATATTTCTTGGCTTCCGTGTGACACCTATCTCTAGTAATCCAGCAGCCTGTATCGCTTCTCCCTCCTTGTCTCTATCAAAGTGCGGCGTGCTGGTGTTTCTGCCGTCTATTGAGGTCGGTTAACTATCACATGTTAGCGACATGCCAAGAGCATTCTAAAAAAATTCCTTTCACATTCCATTTTCAAAAATAAAAAAAATCCTTTCACGTACGAATTTGCCTGTATGCTTTGAGCAACTTGCATGTCCTATACTGCTCCTGTTTGATACTCTAACTTAGCTAGAGGTTAGACTAACTCATGACTAACCCTGAACTAACTGTAGCCAAAGAGGTGTTTGGGTGACAGGGTTAGATTGACAATAAATGCACTTCATGGAGAGAGAAAACTGATTTTTTCAGTGGTCCCAATGAGAACTATCTCCAGTTAGCACCTCTTGGGTGCGATAGTTTTTTTGTGGGTTCGGTGCAACTTGCTCCAATTTAAACCCTCATGCTTGGATAGTTTAGGGCTATTTGAGCCCCAACTAGCTCAAACTAACTCTAACCCATGGATCCAAACAAGGCCTATGGTCAGTCTCGACGCGAAGCAGTCGCGTGCACCGGGAAGCGGCGCTCTCTCGGCCGTCGCGCCACTTCAAAGCCGGCGCTAGTGAGAGGTCGCCTCCACTCTAGCCGGGCATTAAGGGCATCTACAATGCAGGCGCTAACGCCAGGCGCCAGGGTCAGGATCTCGGCCGTTTCCTCATAATCCCGTCCAAATCCTGAAATTTGGTTAGCATCGATGCCATAAGAGTCGTCCAGCGCTAAACGAGCTACCCGTTCTATTTTTTATGCGTAGCGCCCATATGCTGGCTCTCACCGTTGCATGCCTGGACTCCAAGCTGAGGCGCTAGGAGAAAAACCTTTTTTATTCCTAATCAAGCGCCTGATTAGGCGCCTTGCTATGGAGATGCCCTAATGCGGCATTGACGCTCCAGGGCGACGCTGACCGTTTCACGCGGGAAGCGCGCGCTGGCAAGGGAGTATAGGTTTTGAACCGTTTCAGGTGTAGTACTGGAAGTTTGCAAAACTACTCAATTATTGCACTCAGTTTCCTAAGAAAATGTGGTAAAAAATGTTACTCCACAACCCGCTTCCCTTCTCCTTCCTCTTCCACCGCCCGTGCACGTCCGTGGGAAGCGACCGGCCAACCCTTATATAGGAGTGCTAGCACAAAAAGATGCATGCATGACCACTAAAATTTCCATATTAAAGCGCCGCTCCGGCGGGAGTATGGCGTATGTTGTTACCTTCGGCCGGCCCATGGCTACCGGGCGACGGCGACCAGAGAAGAGGCAGTGGGAGGGGAATGAATGCAGCTACTGTTTGGGTTCGCCTTCCGGCTTAAATAAATGCCCAGCATCACGTGTACCCGCGGGTGCACAAATTGTAACATACGTGTCTGCTTAAGTGGGCTTCACGTAACTGGTGTGTGTGAGAGAGAGATTCTGAGAGACACAGTGCGTGTGTGCGACTCTACTCTTCGGACATGTACTCAACCTTTTGCATCGGGATATAAGTATAATGGTATTTACTTTAGCTAGTGATTTACGTGGCCATGTTAACGTGGTTGTGTCAAAAAAATGTCACTTCCTGCTCGTGATTTGCGTTATATAATTACAAGCAACATTCTCATGCATTGCACGGAACATCAATATGCATTTTTTTACAGAACACCTGTTGTGATTGACCCATGTAGGAGTAATCCCATGTGTAAAAACTAATGATATCTCAAGAATTTTATCGGAAAACTGGTATCTCGAGAATGTCATCGAAAAAATGAAAGATGAGAGATAATGCGACGAGGAGTGGAGCGTGGTGGTGACTGGTGGTCGGAATGGGCGGAGGCATGGGGATGGACGGCGCCGGCAGGCGGCAGCGGCCACCATGCATGCTAGATTGTTCCAGAGACTTATTGCTTTTTAATTGCTGAGCAATGAGGTTGCGGGAGATAATGATGTGGAGAGAGGTGCCGGTATCTTTTGTAAAATTATCATAGTTTGCTTTCTATCCTCAGATATAGATCATACGATCTGTATTACAAGATGGCAGGCACACCATCACCACCGACTCGTTTTTTATAAGGGTACAGATGATAAGTTTGCTGACTACTGAAGTAAAGTGGAATTTGTCCATGTTATGAAAGTAAATAAAGGTGATTGTTTATCATACAGGTAAGGTTGGATGAAGGGTGGTAGGAACAAATGCTCCGCCTAGAGCTTGTGTGTGTGAGATGGAGACTTAGTGTGTGTGTGTGTGGGGTGTGTGTGTGTGTGAGAGAGAGAGGAGAGAGAGAGATGGAGTCTTAGTTTGTGTGTGTGTGAGAGAGAGGGAGAGAGATGGAGTCTTAGTGTGTGTGTGGGGGGGCGTGCGTGCTTGCGTGTGTGTGTGTTTGTGTGTGTGTGAGAGAGAGAGAGATGGAGTCTTAGTGTGTGTGTGTGTGTGTGTGTTGGGGTGTGTGTGTGTGTGTCGCGGGGTCCTCTGTGGCGGATGTAATTTAAGTGTGCATGGCTTTCATCATAGAGAGGTGATGTGTATGGCAGAGGCCACCAACGATGCGGTGCGAGAGAGAAAATGCCCGTAGAGAGGGAAGAGAAGGTGTGTGCGCGTGAGAGGAGTCGACTTTGAGAGAACGTGTTTGTTCGAGACACCGAGGAAGACTACTATATATCGATGGTGCATGTAGGCAGGAATTAAACTAATGGATGGTCTTATTGGTTTCGGGGATATAGGGGAAGAATGAGAGGCGGGGGGATAGCTAGAGGGAGATTGTTAAGTGTGAGTGTGTGTTTTACCCATCCAGGCGGAAGTTATGTGCACAAAAGAGGAGAACGATTCGATGTGGCGTTAGGATTGAGGGTAATTAACTACATATGGAGACATAGAGACCTTGAATGTGCATGTGTGAGAGGTATACATGTATACGTGGGATGTGTGTGTGTGCGCGCGCGCATGATCGAGATAAAAGAAAGAAGACATAAGTCATAAGATCAACGACATGGGAGAGATGGATCGGTATGACAATATGCATGCATGTGAGAATGCATGGAAGAAGTCCCGACAATTGAGCATGTGTTTTTGTCTTTAAGAGATAGTGGCGTGGGCTAGAGCATGCATCTATGGCTAGCAGAGGGAGTGAGGCGCAACGATTGTGCAAAAGAGACCAACCTATAAATGCATATGTATGGAGAGACATATATAGTGTGGGTGATAAGAAGCAAGACTCCGTGCGAGAAAGAAATGTTGACGGAGAAACTACAGATAGATATAGAGATGGAGATGCTAGCTAGAGGGACATCCGCTAGTTTGGGTGTTGGAGATGACCGTCGGGTGGTTCAAAGGGTGAAGTTATATATGTGTGTGAGAGGGCACTTGACTGCATGTAGAGAGAAACATATGTAGTGTGCGTGATAGGAATCAAGAGTGAGGGCGAGAAAGAAGGTTGATGGAGAAACAGATAAATAGAAAGATAAAGATGCTAGATAGTGTGCGCTAGAGATAGGAGTCGAGTGGATCAGAAGGCTGGGTTATGTGTGTGGGTGTGAGAGAGATAGAGAGAGGGTGCGTGTGAGTCACATACAAACAGATATCGGAGAGAAATGAGATCCAGAGAGACGGAGTTTTCTGTCTGCGAGAGAGAACAATATTTCACAACGAGAGTGATAGCTAGAGAGACATACGAGGGAACGCGAGATATCTCTAGGGAGAGAGGGTGTGTGTGAGCGACATACAAGAGAACAATGGAGAAATATGAGACATTGGGAGACAGAGTCTGTGTTTGTGTGTGAGGAAGAGATATTGAAGAGGAAGAGTCGTAGGTTCTCATATCTAAGGAGCGAAAGACATCTCTGTATGAGGGGTGTGCGAGTGGCACACATGGGAATAGTAGAGAGAAATGAGACCCCGGGAGACAAAGTTTTGTGTTTGTGTGAGATCAAGAGATTCCACATGGAGAATCATAGTTAGAGACACATAGCAGGGAGCGAGATATCCTTAGAGAGAGATAGAGTGATGAAGGTCGAGGGAGAGAGTACCGTCAATGTGTTACGAAGATAAAAGATCATTGTCAACATACAGGTAGCACGAGAGATACCTGAGAGACGATGAACACGTGTAGGTCCAGAGAGATAGTCCTATATAAGCATGAGTGATAGCTATATGAGACGAATATCTGGATTAAAGGGGATTCAAATATTTAAACTGGAGATCATGACACCGATAATATCATAACACAAATTGGTGTATCAAACATGCATATTCATTTGAATTTGGGCACACGTGTAATGTTATATAGTTTATCAATATTGGTGATCCATAGATTCTTCAATTACAAACAATGCATGGTTTATATGCAATTAATGTCTAAACGGGATTACACTGTATGTTGCGTGTGTGAAACACATTATACATGTTTGAGAAGTAAAAAAACCGCATGAAACACACATTAATTGGAGACAGTTAGCAAGGAATGCATACATTGGATTTCAACATAAAGTGGTTTCAAATATTTGAAAATCCAAATTGATGGATACAACCTTATGAATCTGAGATCATGCCATTTGTAAACCATATTTATGTATAAATGGTGTTGTGCTTTTGAAAGTATATATAAAAATGATGTATATAGAATGTAATTCCAATTGAAAATGGATCCCGCCCGAAAAAAAATAGAATACAAATGGGATTCTAATTGAGTTGGCACGGTAAACGTGCACTCTGCAAAATTTGAACGAAGCGGGGAAAGTCGCAGTAACCGCCCGAAACCAAAATCTACGAGATGGAAATCACTACTGCCTATCCCTGCCACGCAAAACCTATATGTTGGATTTCTATAGGTTTCGATAGGGGTAGGTTTGTAATTTCACCCAAACGTGACGTAACCGCCTCTCACCCGGATTCATACATGGTGGGCACCAAAACACAGTGTGTCCTCGGCCGAAATCGACTCCCTCCCCGATTCATATTCATACACGGTGGGCGCCAAAAACAAACTCTCGTCGGCAAATATTCGGTGTATGCGAGATTACCGTCCTATCCCCAACCGACTAGTGTTGCTGTGATGTAGTAGAAATTTGAAACGGGGGCTAAGTTTGTAAATTTCCTCGCATTTGAGACAAGCGCGCCCTGAATACATGGTTCCCCCTTCCTCTCTACCTCCCTTTTCCCCATTCATACTCCATGGGCGCCAAAACACCCTCTCCACCCCACCCTCCTCCGTCCGCCGCCGTCCGCCACCCCATCCACCGCCATCCTCCTCCACCACGCCGGAGCTGATACCCCGACGCCGCCGTCCATTACAAGAGATCGACCTCTCTCATCCACGGCTTCGGACCGGGATCCTTGCATCCCGTCCTCTCGCTTCATCCCCTCCATCGTCCACCTTGCCGGCGCCGCTCCTACGACCGTCTCATCCACCGCGCTCCGTCGCCACCATATACCCTCCTAGATCTGCTTCCACGCCGCCGACAGCCATCGCTACCGCAGCACCGTCAAATTCTCAGCAGATGCGTACACGGCGCCGCACCAGAGGCGGTACTCTTTCGTATCTGCTCAACTTATTTATCGCAGCAAGAAAATAGATCGCCACTGCTTTACTCTGATTTCTTGTCTTGGTTGTGAAGTTGCCTGTGTCCAGTTTGCACCTTCAGATCCGCCATGGCACGCTCAACACCATACTCTCAATGCTTATGGTTTTCCCCTTTTATATTCCACACTAGTTAAATCACAGTAGACTAAATTTCAAAATTGGGTCAGTCGATTTTTCAGAGCTCGCCGGAGTTTGCCGGTGCGATCGAAGGGGCTCGGGTGGGGACGGTGGTTGTAGGGGGCGGTGGTGGGGCCTCGTCGAACGAAGAAAACTCGACGTGGGTGGGGGCGGGCGTGGCGGAGGAACACAGGCGGTGGGACCGGTGGTTCGGCCGGCGGCCCATGCGGTGTTCTATATGGGAAGCACAGTATGTTCCTTGTCAGGAAGGGGAGCAGGGACATCTGCAGTCAACAGCTGATAGAGCTGGCCTGTACGTGATCGATAGGCTTTCAATTACTAATGGCAATACAACACCGTAATTTCCAGCCAGTTCCACTTTCCCTATTTATATATCCTGGTTATGGTGTACCCCTGTTATCTACACTATGGGGCTGTTTGGTTTGTGAGTAACTTTGCCAAAGATTGCCACACCTAAGGTAGGCAAGTTTGACCAACTTAGGTGAGTGTTTGGTTCAAGCCACATCTTAGGCAAGCCACACTTGGACCCCAATGGCATACACACAAAGTGTGGCAAAATTCCCTTAGGATTGCCAACTTGTGGCTCTCATTTTGATGAACTAACCTTAGTCAAGTTTGGCAAAAATGTGTGGCAAAGTGTGGCAATGCTAGTCCTAAAACCAAACAGCCCCTATGATCTGCCTAGTTGTTGTGTGCTCTTGTTATTATGGTTTGGCAATAAACTCTATATACAGTATATTATGAACCCATCATCTGCCAGCTATCCTTATTTCTGGAGCCTATTTTTTGAGTACTTGTGCCAGATTATATAAATGCACACACCATATTACAGCACACATGAGCTCTCTCATCAAAATCCAGTGATAGCACACAAGTGTTTACAGGGGCGCCCCTATATTAGAATATCATCTGCATTACAAAGATAATCTCACAACTATTTTTGTTTTCATGGTTCTCAGATATTATACGCAATTACAGTGAATATCAGAATCCGCGCATCAGAAGAATATTGTGGAACACTGCAATGACTTACAAAATTGGCAGCAAGGCATTGAGTGCCATTCTGGAAGCAATGAAACTCGTACGCTCCCCACCTATTGATTCTTGTTCAGAATATCATCCTAATGACTATTCTAACCTCGAGGAGTCAAAGGCAGATGGCCTATCCTGTTCACCCATCAAGGTGCCTTTTCTAATTTGGCAAGGTTTTATTGATTGCATGTATCTTGCATATGTTGTCTTGCATTTCTTATACTTTGTTGCACCGCCATCTGCTTAGTTTACTCATCATATATGTTGAGATGCCATGCCCATCCATTATCAATACATATTCCATCTGTCATAATACCATGTTTTTCCACTCAAATGTTGTTCTTGTGCATCAGACATCAAAAGGTATATGACCGACTCCAGCAGACTGTACCCATACTTCACTGGCCACACCACTAGCCCCACCACACAGGACCTGCACTCCAGCAAAAGGTATACGGATTTCATTTGCCATAGCACCAGCTGTACCACAGAAAAATCCCACTCCAGCAAAAAGTACAGCAAGTCCACCGGCCGAAGACCTATCCCAACTGTAGAGACGGCCAATTCCTGCAGATTGGAACCCCATTCCATTTATTCCCAGTTTAAAAGACAATGCTTTCAATGTTGTTAGGGACTACGTGCATATATTCCCATCATGGGAAGATTATTGTGAAGACAAACACCATTTTCACATCTTCCTGTCGAACTTACGTGTGAGTGCTATTATTCATGGTTATTATTTTCATGTTTTCTGCTGATTGAACACATCAATGATTTACATTACATTGTTGTAACTAGGCGAGGGTCAATCTGGATAGTCATGATGAGTAAAGCTTGCTTGTGCTTTTCAAGGAAGCATTGTAGCAGTATCGGTGTTACCTGAGGAAATCACACTTTGATGGCAAGTCTATAAATGAATTTTTGGTAAAGTCTCCTGTGCTAAATTTAGAAGACATTGAATGGAAAAACCTTGTTATGCACTGGTCTCATTCCCAGGATGAGGTACTGCCTATAAAATCACATGACAATTTGAACTTCTACTTTTCCGCATGTGCCTTATGGATCTTTTTTGCAGGAAATCTGCTCGAAGAAGAATTCTGGTTTGACAAGAACGGGATATCGCAAATACGCTGCCCGCTGCTTTGCTCTTGTTAGTACCTGTTGTCCTGTATCACTGTACTTGCATACATACCTGGTTCATTATGTGACAGCAGTATGCATGATAGCTTGCTTATCAATTGTTCGCTCCAAATTATCTGATATGTATGAATGGTTACATTAGTGTAGAATATATCCAATGCCAATGTTTTTTTAGCTCTGCATTGTTCTTGTAAGTACATGCTGTCCTTTATCAGTGTACTTATAATGACAGGTAGTTGTTCATGTACCATCACTCTACAGCTTATTTTCCTTTACCCTCCATTTTCTACACATCAGATCTATATTTACTCTTACCATAAGGTTGGTACTGAAGAAGTTTAGCTGTGCATTGCTCTTGGTTGTACCTTTTGCCTGTATCGCTGCACTTACATTTATATCTACTTGGTTATGTAGCATCACTCTTCATCTTATCTTAAATATTCTCCATTTTTTCATATATTATCACATCTATATTTACTCTTAACAAAATGTAGAATAAAGGCAATGCTTTTGAAGAAGACTCGGTGATAAACTTCTTGAATTGCCCCCCATCAGCATGGACAAGGCCTTTATAGAGCCTGTCTTCTCCAATAATGTAAGTTTGTCCACCTCAAGCCTTCAAACTTTGTTGTATATATTTGGTTAGGCATGACTGCAACAGCTGTTTATTTTTGGTGTTTGCATCAAATTGCTTGTTTAAAGTTTATTATATGTAGTTCATTAACAAAAGTTTGTCCTTTCTCAATTTAAGTTTTCAGTTGTACAACCAAGTTCCTTCTTCATACCATGTAAATTAAACTATAGAGAGCAAGTGATCTTCTTTTGCACTGCATGTATGCTTCTGTTCTTCATTTGTAATCCAGTGGTGTGGTGAACCTACCCACTACAGCACAATGTCATATTCTACAATGTCTTAACTATGAACAATGTCATATCATTCTACTATTATTTAAACCGTCTCTTTATTTGCCAATCTGAAATGGTATAAATTGACAGCACACTAACTATTGATACTTATGAGTTCTTGATCTGTAATCCAGTGGTGTCGTGAAGCTGCCAACTCTTTCACAATGTCATTTCCTGCCATGTCTTGACCTGAACAAAACCATATTGTGTTAATGCAAATTTAAACTGTGTCACTTTATTCGTCAGTAACAAATGTGATGAATTGTCAGCACTGATACTTTTATGTGCAAAACCTGTCATCTATCTGCTTGCTTATCTTTGAGAGTGAGGAAGATATAAGTGTTGAACAAGCGCAGTCTCATCATCTTTCTCAGCTGCTTGCGCTGCATCTCCCCAGCAGGGCTAACCTTTCTTGAACTCTATTGAAGTGCTGTCGGTTTTGTATATTATTTTGTCGGCGTGTTTATTTGCACTGGTGGCGATCTTTGATGCCCAGTGTATGTAATCTGCTGTCTGCTTGTGCTTTATTATCATAGTGGCGAACTTTAATGCCCAATGGATGTACTATGCCATAATTTCTTTATTGTATAGTATAGGTTTTTTCTTATTCACGATGCTGCAGTTATTTTACTGTATATATATATATCCTGTCTTCGCAGTAAACCGGCCAAACCGTAAAATTATGGTACATAATCGGGCCGTTATGCAATCACGATGTAGGTTGGGCCTGAAACGTGCCGATCAGCTCATGGGCCGGCAGCAGCCCGAAATGAACCCCGGCCCATGATTGTGTGAATCAAATCACGGGCTTTTAACAGGACGAAAAATTGTCTCGGTCCTTGTTTGGCCCAATTAGATATCGGCTGCGAGCAGGCCGGATGCAAACCGGGCCGTAGTTAGGCCCAACTATATGACGGGCTTTTAACAGGCTGAAATTAATATAGGGACGAAATGTTAAACGGGCCCTTAACAGGCCAAAACTAATATCAGGCCGAATTACTAAGTGGGCCTTTAGCAAGTGGGCCCAAAAGCATAGTGTCCAGTTGACGGGCCGAATCTGATATGGGCAATAATTAGGCCCAAAACCTCTTAAAGGGCCGGACCTGATCTAGGCCGTAATTTGGCCCAGAACGTGGTAGGCTTTTAACGGACCGGATCTCATATGGGCCACTATTAGGCCCGGAGCGTGGCAGGCCATTAATAGACCGGATCAAATATAGGCCGACATTTGGCCCAAAACATGGCATCCAGTTAACGGGCCGGTCTACTAGGGTCCTCAAAATCTTCTGGGCCTACAGCTGGGCCGGCCCATTAATGTCGGTGAAATCTTGTGGGCCTTTAGCTAGGCCGGCCCATTATGATCCGCAAGAATTTTGTGGGCCTTTACCTGGGCCGGCCTATTATGGCGCACAAAAATCTTGTGGGCCTTTACCTGGGCTGGCCCATTATGGCCCACGAAATCTTGTGGGCCTTTAGCTGGGCCAGCACATTATGGTCCGCAAAATCTCGTGGGCCTTTAGCTGGGCCGACACATTATTGTCCGCAAAATCTGGTGAGCCTTTAGTTGGGCCGGCCCATTTAAACTTGTTGGGCCGTGCCACGTGTTGACGTATCATAGGCGCCTTCTGTCCAGTGAGTGGATGACATCTGTCTCGACGATGAGCCGACACGTGTTTCCTCTAGCCAATGATGATTTTACACGTGGAAAATCCCCATTGGTCGGGGCTACTAACGGGTTATCGGATCCAAAACCCGACCCGATAGCTTAACGGCGTTCCGTTACGGTGGATGCCACGTGTCGGTCACCCTTGACGAAAGCACTTTTGTGACGCGCGATTTATCATCATGGAAGTGGACACTTCCGTGATGATAATTTTGGTAATGTCATGGAACACTTCTACGACAGCACAGGTATGACTATCTTGATTCTGTCATAAATTTGTCACGGATGTACATGCATGACAAAAAAAGCGACCTACTGTGACAAACACGTATCATCACGGAAGTGTATTTTTTGTAGTGTTGGCCTCATCCGATAACCTATTGCAATGCACGTACAATTATGTATCCGAAAAATATTTGTTTGCCTCGTCGCAGCACCCACTCAGAGAAGCGACTCGAAAGCCATCCATAAATTTAGTAAGTTTATCACATGCATACCATTTTATTACATACAATAGGTCATCAACCCACAACGACAATGAGGATACATTATAAATACTAAAGTTTTCACCGCACAACAAATAACAAGCAATGAAATGAACTTCAACTCAACCAATCCTCGTCGTTGGAAACGCTTGCTTTGAAACACAAGTGATTCTCTGGGAAGGGCCAGCTACTGTCAATCTCGAGACCAACACAGGACTGATCATCCAGGCTGAAGCGGCCTACTATATCACGACTAGGGTAGGGAACCACTGCAATGTCTGAGGTATAGATACAGTTGCTTCTCATAAATGGTAGTAACGTTGTGTCAATAGTAGTTGGATCACCTTTCACCATCATTGCATAGTTTTGTCCAAGGAAGAGCGAGTTTTCTCCAAGACTATCTATACTGTACCAGGAAGAAGGTGTTGGTGCTAGCACACTAGTATCCATCCCGAATACCCTGCAACGGATGTTGGAATAGGTCTGGAGAGTGCGACCATGGGAGACAACACCGGCTTCCTTAGTCACACCAGCGGTGCCCTGTATATAGACAAGAAGAGGTGATCCATCGGAATAAGTTGCCAGGCGCCACTGAGTATATGGGTCCTCATGCTTGTGATCATCACCATCGTCATCTCCCCCTTGGTTATAAAACTTTTCAAGTATAGGTGATGGAATGTTCACAGGACCTTGGAAACAGAAGAAGAAGGTTAATTAGTAAAGGTAAACTTGCTAACCCGCATGCATGTGGATGAAACAATTCTAATTATGGTGGAAGACAAACGTACCGAAACTACGAGGATCCCATGCAAAAACAGTGCCACAAGTGGTGGCAGGAAACACAAGACCCTCGCATTGAATTGCATCACATTACACATCCGTGTATAGAAACTAATTTTTGAGCAATATCCATCCAGTCGAACCACAAAGGACGGCAACAAGGTTGTCGAAGATAGCAACAACTCCATAGTTCCTGTAATGCCAAGATCGGTTGGGAACTCGACAAATTGCTATTTTCCGTAGAAGATAGTCACCATGATCATATTTGAACGTGCATAGAATATCGGTGTGCTCAACCTCTGGGCAGTCTGAGATTTTTGGAAGTGGAACCTGGTGATGAGTGTACACATTCACAAGTTCCCATTCGCAGTTGTACCCAATATAAACAACCCAATCTCCATTTGCGACTGCCCAAGCCTTGCCCTCAAGCGATGGCATCTTAACATCATACGTATCAATATCAAGCAGCATCAACTTGGACAAGGCGAGGCTTCCCTCATCCCCGCGCCAGTCAGCAGGCTCATGACGAAGAAGATAGGGGAGATCAAACCGCTCCTGGACCCTTGGGTTCCTTGTAATGATGTTATTAGTTGAGTTGGGAATGGTCTTGAACGAACCTGCCATGCTAGACGAGGTGATGATGTCGCACCGATCAATGAGTTCCTCCACCACATCATCTTTCAGATCGGGGCAAGAATAACGGGGTCGTTTCCGGCCTGCTCCCTCCATGGAGAAGACGATCGAACAATGGCAGAAGGAAGGGTGAAGGAAAATGGAAGAGGGAGGAAGAGCATGCGACAACAGTTCCAAATCGAGAGGGAAAGGCGAAGAGTCGGTGGACGATTGCCAGTTTGCCACGGTACAAGAAGAGGCGCCCCGGCCTACACGTCCGTTCAGAAATTGTACAAAAGGACTCGCTATCGTCTCACTGGCATGTTGGAACGGGACCACATGTCAACGAAACATGGTGTGTAATTTCTCGTGCAAAATGCGATCTCGCCACGTTGGCCCGAGGTGCCGCATTAGTTATTGACCTTTATTTTTTTAACGTACAATCTGAGTGGATAGCTCCTGTGGTCATCACACGTGAGCGGATATATAGGTGGGCTAGGTGGGCAGGCGGCAACAATCTAAGTGCTAAAAGAGTTGATCCAATGCTTGGTTTTGTTTGGATTTTCCAACTATGACCATTGGATAGAGTGAATCAATGGCTTACGTTCAAAGTTATTCTCATACTATAGAATGGTATAGGAACATGGAGAGATTTGGTTGATTTTATATCGTTGAATAATATAAAATATTATGAGTGCAGACGCTCCACCGCGAGGTTTGTTGCTCCTTCTCGGTCGTCAGGAATGTATGTGCTTCCACTCTTTCGTTTAAGACATGAGCTTTGTTCATCCTTTTGCCAACACGCGGGACATCTATATGCCTCCATTTTAAAAATCATACTATATGCATCCATGACACGCGGGACATCTAGCATCAAGGTGGTGTGTCATGCAAGAAAATGGAGATATGCAGTGCGTAAGTGAGTCGTGCACTTCGATGGCACCTACTACGCAATATGTTTTCTCCTCAATGGCACGTGAATAGTGCATGTACTCAATGACAGAGCACGGGATGGTAGACATGGACATGGTCGACCCTTTTTGTCGGGGATATACCCCGCGGCGTAAACCGACCGGAAGTATAACCCGACCGGACTAGGTGTTTCATTGGTAAATCGCCAAAGGATTGGCGGTTTACGTGATTGGCGGTTTACGTGTCTGGCGATTTACATATCAGGCGGTTCACTGGTATGACGATTCACGAGCCTGAAGATTCATTGGTGACCCGGCTGGACTTGGCGGTTTACTTGAGATCCGGTTTACACTTGGCGATTCACTGGCGACCTGCCCTGACCTGGCGGTTTACAAGCAACCCACCGGAACATTATGACACACTTGTGACCCGGCAGACGGGTCAGATAAATGACAAGGCCCAAGGCCCAGAAGGCCGGTTTACGTTAGTGGTGGGCTGGTTTAAGAGGAAAGGCATGAGGAACATTTATCTTACAAAGAGTTAAGACCTGGACTTGTATCCGGTTTGTATTAGAGATAGACTAGTCCTAATCCTAATAGGACTCTACATGTAACCCGCCCCTCCACATATATAAGGAGGGGCAGGGCTCCCCAAAAGGGACAAGATTCACAAGTTCCACAAGTTGGACAAGTTAGGTTTAGATAATAGCTCTCGAGATAGAGCACTCTTGTAACCGTGATCATCGTCATCAATATCAATGAAGCAGGATGTAGGCTTTTACCTCCACCGTGAGGGGCCAAACCTGGGTAAAACATCGCGTCTCTCGTCCCGCTCAACCCCTCTCAAGCTACCACATAGATGTGTTGGCCTCGCGACTAAGTCCTGACACTAAGGACATCTGCCGTGTCAATTCCATGACAGTTGGCGCCCACCGTGGGGCCTGCGCACGATGGTGTTGAGTTCTTGGAGGGATTTTATCTAGGGTTCGAAGAGTTTGCTTTTGGCCGGATGAAGAAGAGCCGGTTTGAGGCAATCATACGGGATAACCAGGTAATGGATAACCTTGGACAAGAGCTGATTAGGTTCAGAGCTGGTAGTACGAGGTTTTGAGTTGATGAGATTAAGGGCGGCGTCGAGTGCAGTCACCACCCTGAAAATCAGTAAAGACAGAAGGGAGCAAGATCCGTCTAAACCGCCTGGTTGCAAGTTTCGCCGAGATAAAACAAGATTTTTCAGCTACCGCTAAGCAGAAGCAGTAATACCGAGCTGTATTGGAGTTGGATTCGGTCCCACGCCCATATTGAGTATTCAAGCTGGACGATGCATACCAGATTGATAAAAAAGGGCGGGCGCTTTGTCGCAAGCAATTGGTATAAACCGATTGATTTGACAGCGATCAGGAGGCTTCGATCTGGATAATACTAGCAATTATATCAGCAATGACCAAGTGGCTGGGTATGGACATCGACAGCTAAAAGTAATGAGCGGCGGCAATGAATCTGCTATTATTGCTATCGCCTACGACAAAAAATAAACTACAACAGCGGACGCCCAAGGCACCCAGACAAAAACATGTTCGAGGCATGTGCCTGTTAGCCCCGTTTGATGGTGCACGCACGTGCAGAGGCAATCTGCAGAAGTCAAAGGCCGAAAGAAAAGGAGAATAAGGAAACGCCGCTCTCCTATTACTAGTACATCTCACGGGAGGTCTAGTACTAGTACTATTCATAGCACAGGGCCCAAAGTCTCACAAGGATGTGATATCAAAGGATCGTCAGCCACATACCTCCAAATAAATGTCAAAACTGATGAGGACATATGACAGCCTTTGCGGAAAAAAAGAAGAGGTGTAGCTACGACCTGAAGCCGTCCTCTGCTCCAAGTCGCCGAAGTCACGGGCTAGCTGCGTTTCCGCTGACCTCACCACGGCGTTTCACCGCTACGCCTGCCGGCTTGCCTGCCTCTTCTGCCGCGCTTCACTCCCAAATTTATTGATGGATATTACATATGGATCATCGGCCATACGAACAAATCAGGTGCTATTTTTCTAAACTTTTACTGGTATAATTAAGTATCATCCAAAGCTTTTTCCACGGTATGCTATGCTATACACAGGTCAACTGGCTCATGGCCAAGGTATGATCCGGTCCTCATGCGCCGGTGTCGGAGACGACGTATACATCTACACCGCTCGTGCCGGGTGTTTAAAGACCTGGAAAATAACCCGGAGGGTTTCTGCTTGAACCGTCAGGATCATATTGAGTCGCCGACCAGCCTAAACCGCCTCTGTCGCGATGAACAGATCTTCTGTTATCCGAACAAAAAACATCAGGTGATATCCATCTAAATCTAGTTTCTTGGTATATATTGTTTTTATCAATGGAACAATTACTTTGGACTGGATATTTTGATATGCAGGACAATTATTCATTATAAACATGATTTATACCATGGGTACGGAGTACGCGCTGGCAACGTCCTGCCCGGTGTTCGTCCGTGCCACATCACACGGTGAATGGACGCGTGCAAGACGCCGCCCTTACGGCCCGGTTTACATCAGCTTGCCGGGACCACGCCTGCGTTTGTCTCGCCCGTCCGAACCGGTTTACAACACCGCGGCTGACTCTTTTGTCCGTACTGGCATATAACCCCGCGATGGATATCAACTGGACTGACATATCAGGTGAAATCCATCCAATATATTTTTATATTATATATTGCTTTCTTTGAAAGACCAATTACTCTAGCTTGCAAAGTTATCTAAATGCAGGACCCTAAACCGCCATATTGGTGCAAATTTTAAAGGCCATCAGAAAATTTCTGGCTAAAAATGAAGATTCTGGTTTAAAATCCGATTCAAGGGAAAGATGTCTCCCACAAAGCTTTGAAGCTCTCAATATCCGGTTTAACATCCGGTTCAAGAAGGATTTATCTCTTGCAAAAAGTTAAAAGGTGCCAAAGAGGACCTGCTGCCATGATGTGCGGTTCAGACATGGGTATCATGCCTTATTGGCTTATCATATTATTGATCACTTGGGGACTTGTGGTCACGTCTGAACCATAGTCACGCCACTTGATCGGCCTAGTGCCACAACATCACTTGGGGTCTTGGTCATGTCTGAACCAATGCAACACCTTTTGATAGGCGAAAGCCGCCAGATCACTTGGGGACTTGGTCATGTCTGAACCAGTCACGCCTCTTGATCGGCCTAAGGCCACAGAATCACTTGGGGGCTTTGGTCGAACCCAAACCATCGCTACGCCTCTTGATCGGCATCATGCCACTGCATCATTTGGGGACCTGGCTGACTTGAACCATAGCTACGCCTATTGGGGGCTTGGTCGTGTCCGACCATGGTAATGCCATTTGATGACCTCAATTGCTTCTTTTTTGCCAATTGTTTTATCATTGCCTTTGAAATTTTGTTTCATTTAGACATATATTTCTTTTGTTGCATTTTGAAAACCGACAAATTCTTAAAACCGTTTCGACTGTCAATTACAAATTGACGGAACATGGTCAAATCTTAATCCGGAGACTATCTGCCCGGTTTGGTTTTAAGTTACCATCCTATTATGGAGTAAACCGGTGTTTATCAACCCGGCTCGGCTTTCAACTACAAGTTGTCAGTACACAATCAAATTATAACCCGGAGACTATCAGCCCGGTCTGGTTTGACTACGAGTCGCCAGTATTATATATGGTTAAACCGGTGTCTATCACAACCCGGCACAGTTTTATCATAAACCGGCACAATATGGAAGGAGTTGTCAGTACTCAACATTTGGGTTATCACCCTTACTACAAAAAGTTGGTAAAACCAACAATGTGATTCAATGTCACAGGTATGATATATTTCATATTTGATTATTATTAAGTGTAGCCTTGGTTATAAACCCGGGTTATATGTTGGGCGTTATGATCCGTCCGGCGGTAACCTGCCAGGACACTTTAAACTTGTTGTATGCAGAAACAGGTTGAATAAAGCATAATTACAAATCAGCGGTGTTTATTGAACCGGCCTGGCTTTGGACTATAAGTCGCCAGTATATATTTGGATTGCGCCATTGGAATTGTGCGCTTATAAATCATTGGGTATATTATTCAAATAGCCAACATGGCTAGATTTTTATTATGGTTATCAATAACCAATATTACGATTGAGGTTTTCAAAGTCGCTTCAGTGCAATGGATATTATTTTATCAATGGATATAATTTATTCTACAATGGAAGGAATAGTTCCGAGTCGCTGCAGGCTTACGACCCGGCACTTGGGGGCTACATTATTCAAATTGAGATTACATGCAAGTCTCATGTCGCTGCAAGCATGCACCATGACACTTGGGGGCTAATGCAAGGTCACTTTTACTTGTCTTATTGAAGACCCGACTCGTCATATTATAATGAGCTGGCCCTTGGGGGCTAGCAATTATTCCTGTCAACAATTCAAGCAATTACAAGTTCCAGGTTGCTGCAAGCATGACAACCCGGTACTTGGAGGCTACATATATGGAGTATTCAGTTTATACGATTGAGATGAACAAACCGGATTTCTTTAAGGTTGAAACACTTATTGGAGCAAGTCTTAAGTTATCACTATGTTCTCCTCTTAAGACTTGGGGGCTACAGGTATTATGCATATAAAGGAGGAACATCTTCATTTTATCAGTTTTGAGCAAATCAGGAAGATCAATTACATGACCCGGTGTCGACAACAATTATGACCCGGTGCCATCAATATTTATAAACCGGCCATTTTGGTAATATTAAACCGGCAAGTTTTACATCTTCAAACTGGCTGAATATCAGATAAGTATTTCAAGACCTATATTTCTTAAACCGGCACTTTGGGAGCTGAGTCAAAGGGGTTATTCTTCACAATATTTCTCTATGACAAACCAATGTCGGCAAATTGATTATGAAGCTGGTCTGTTGACCCGGATTTCCCGGAAGGTGGAAATAACAAGGACTTAAGGGTGATCAGGTACCGGTTTACAAGAATTCTTAACCCGGAGCATAACCTGTCAAATTTGTTCTTGTGTTTATTTTGCAGCATAAGTTTACCATGGATAAATCCAAGCTAAACTTGGGGGCTAATGTCGGGGATATACCCCGCGGCATAAACCGACCGGAAGTATAACCTGACCGGACTAGGCGTTTCATTGGTAAACCGCTAGAGGATTGGCGGTTTACATGATTGGCGGTTTACGTGTCTGGCAATTTACATGTCAGGAGGTTCACTAGTATGACGATTCACGAGCCTAAAGATTCATTGGTGACCCGGCTGGACTTGGCAGTTTACATGAGACCCGGTTTACAGTTGGCGATTCACTGGCGACTTGCCCTGACCTGGCGGTTTACAAGCAACCTGCCGGAACATTATGACACACTTGTGACCCGGCGGACGGGTCAGATAAATGACAAGGCCCAAGGCCCAGAAGGCCGGTTTACGTTAGTGGTGGGCCGGTTTAAGAGGAAAGGCATGAGGAACATTTATCTTACAAAGAGTTAAGACCTGGAGTTGTATCCGGTTTGTATTAGAGATAGACTAGTCCTAATCCTAATAGAACTCTACATGTAACCCGCCCCTCCAACATATATAAGGAGGGGCAGGGCTCCCCAAAAGGGACAAGATTCACAAGTTCCACAAGTAGGACAAGTTAGGTTTAGACAATAGCTCTTGAGATAGAGCACTCTTGTAACCGTGATCATCATCATCAATATCAATGAAGCAGGATGTAGGATTTTACCTCCACCATGAGGGGCCAAACCTGGGTAAAACATCGCGTCTCTCGTCCCGATCAACCCCTCTCAAGCTACCACATAGATGTGTTGGCCTCGCGACTAAGTCCTGACACTAAGGACATCTGCCGTGACAATTCCACGACACTTTTTGAAGAGACTACTAATAAATAACTTTGATGTGTCCCGTCAACTCGTAGAATGACGAGAAGCTTGCTTACTACGCCTTCTCCCTCGCCAACACATGCGCGGTGGCTTGCAGCACGAGGAGAAACTTTTGCTTACAAGCGATGGACGTGCAGCTGTTCATTTGGTGTTAGATTGCCAGAAGTACTAATGTAGTACCATCATTATTGTTCGACTTCCGCAAGAGGAGAAGAGCCAAGCGCAAGGTCACCTACTAACCGAGTACAGTACTACTATAGCCAAAGCTGGTCCACCTTTTTAGAGCATGGTTAATTAATATAGGCGGCTCTTGCAGTGTGTAACACCCCGAATGTAACTTTCCCTATTTGTACTCCACTCTTGCCGTTTCCGGCGTTAAGTTATATTTATTTCCTCGGGTTCGGGTTTTGTCTCCGTGTGTTGTTGTCGTTGTCATGCATCTCATATCATGTCATCATGTGCTTTGCATTTGCATACGTGTTCGTCTCATGCGTTCGAGCATTTTCCCCGTTGTCCGTTTTGCATTCCGGCGCTTCGTTCTCCTCCGGTGGTCTTTTCTAGCTTTCTTTCGTGTGTGGGGATTAAACATTTCCGGATTGGACCGAGACTTGCCAAGCGGCCTTGGTTTACTACCGGTAGACCGCCTGTCAAGTTTCGTATCATTTGGACTTCGTTTGATACTCCAACGGTTAACCGAGGGACCGAAAAGGCCTCGTGTGTGTTGCATCCCAACACCCCTCCAATTTGGCCCAAAACTCACCAAACTCTGCTGCATCATCTAGAGCGTTCGATCACGATCGCGTGGCCGAAAACCGCACCTCATTTGGACTCTCCTAGCTCCCTCTATGGCTATAAATAGATCCCCTCCGTTTTCGGATCATTCTACCCTAAATCTAGCCCCCCTCGTCTCTCTGCGCGCCGGACATCACCGCCGCCACGAATCGCGCGCCGCCACGTGGCCGCACCGCGCCCACATCGCCGCCTCTGTCCCGCCGGCCCGCTCGGCCCGGCTGGGGCCCCCGAAGCCCATCGGCTCGCCCCCGCCGCCCGTCGTGCCCGCGCCTCCCGCGCCCGACCCCGCCGCCTGCGCGTCGCCTCCGCCGCCCGCCGTCACCGCGCCGCGCCGCCGCGGACCACGTCGCCGGCCGCCGCGCCGCGCCTCCCCCGAGTCGCCGTTGACCGGATCCGGCGAGATCCGGCCCGGTAGGACCTCGGGCCCCTCCTCCTTCAACACCGGCCGGTCCTCTCCGGTGAGCTCCGAGGATTCCGGTGAACTTCGTAATCCGTGCCCGGATCCCAGATCTGTGAATAGTGAAACCCTAGGTCGTTTTTTTCCTCTAAGTCCCAGATATTTTCAGTCCATGTGCACATGTTCGTAGCTCCGTAACTTTGCATCCGTAGCTCCGATTCATGCATATAGCATATCAAAATGTTCATCTCAGAGAGTACATCATTTCGTTCCATTGCATCATTTTCATTTGAGCTAATCTTGATGCCCGAAATGCTGTTAGAAGAGGGCTACTTGAGTTAATTGTCAGATCTGCTACTCCGTTTAGCTCTTTTGTCATTTTTGCCATGATTAATGTGTGCATGCTATGCCCGCGAGTTCTACATGTGTTTTGTTAAGGGTTTTGTAATATCTCCAGAGGTGCAACCCATGTATTTTTAGGATGTGTGTGTTGACTAGTGCAAGCTTGCAAAGTGGTGCACTTGCTAAGTCTGTTTTCAGGGACTTAGTGATTTCACCAAGTCCTGGAGCTATTTATCTTATGATGCCATATGTTCATGTTGTTTCCTAGTGATCCGTGCCTCTTTTGAGGATGATCAGTAAGGGAGTTTTGTTAATCTTGTAGTGCTCTATCCATCCATGTCGTTGTTTGCAATTATGGAGCACCCTAGCTTGAGGCAATCGAGCTCTACTTTTGCTACTTTGTGAATCTGGGCAGATTGTCAACTTGTTTGCAATTTTGCCGGTGATGTTGTAGTTGATCCGTGCATGCTATGCTATTTTTCTTGCCATGTCTAGCTTGAATTTTGTGCCTTCTTGATGGAGGTATGCTTGTCTTGCCATGACTTGCACCGTAGTGAGTGCATCGAGCTCGTAAACATGCCTACTTGAGTTATATTTCAGCTTGTGTCAGTTTTCACTAAGTCTGAAACTGATTATGTTTTTGCTATGTTCACATGCTTGCAATTGTATTTTCTGATCCCTTTTGGCTCAAGGTCACTAAGGGACTTTTGTTAAGCTCTTTGAGTAGCTCCATGACATGCTTTACTTTGCCATGTTCAGGTCCTGTAGCATGTAGGTTTGTTGCTCCGAAGAGGGCTACCTGATCTGAAATTCCAGGTGAGTGTTAATTTCACTAAGTCTGAGATCTGTTCGTCATATGCATTTTTGCCATGCTTGTTTGAACCTGTTAATGGATGAATTGGCCGTAGCTCAGTGCTAGACTTTTGTTACGCATCTTGTGTGCATCCCTGCCATGTATTTTTTTGTCATGTTTGAGTGCTGTAGCATGTTCATTTCTTTGCATTTAGATGCCTACTTGATGTAAATCGCAGACCGGTGTCATTTTTGAATCGCTTGCCATTTCCAAACCGTAACTCCGATTCCGGCGTTCTTTATATCGTTTTCAAGCGATTTCATCTCATCTTTCCAGTGGCACACTTGGATTTCCAAGTTGAGGCCAGGTTCATGCATTTCCTGTCATATCTTGCATTTTGCATCCCGCATCGCATCCCGCATAGCATATCATCTTTGCATTGTGTTGTTTGAGTTTGCACGTGGTTGATTGTGTCCTTGTTGCTTGTTTGTCTTGTTTGGGTAGATCTGGGAGACGAGTTCGCTAACGAGGAGCCCGTTGGGTTTGCTTTCGAGGATCCAGTCAACTCTGACAACTGTGCAGGCAAGATGATCATACCCTCGAAATCACTACTATCTTTGCTATGCTAGTTTGCTCGCTCTTTTGCTATGCCATTGCTATGATTCCTACCATTTGCTTGCAAGCCTCCCAAATTTCCATGTCAAACCTCTAACCCACCATTGTCCTAGCAAACCGTTGATTGGCTATGTTACCGCTTTGCTCAGCCCCTCTTATAGCGTTGCTAGTTGCAGGTGAAGTTTGTAGGCCGTTCCTTGTTGGAACATCTTTATTTACTTGTTGGGATATCATTATATTGCTATGTTATCTTAATGCATCTATATACTTGGTAAAGGGTGGAAGGCTCGGCCTCTCGCCTAGTGTTTTGTTCCCCTCTTGCCGCCCTAGTTTCCGTCTTATCAATGTTATGTTCCCGGATTTTGCGTTCCTTACACGGTTGGGTTATAATGGGAACCCCTTGATAGTTCGCCTTGATTAAAGCTTTTCCAGCAATGCCCAACCTTGGTCTTACCATTTTCCACCTAGCCTCTTTTTCCCTCGGGTTTCCGGAGCCCGCGGGTCATCTTATTTTAAACCCCCCGGGCCAGTGCTCCTCTGAGTGTTGGTCCAAACTAAAGTCCTGTGCAGCGCCCCCTCGGGGGAACTCGAGGTTTGGTTTTAGTTGTATGGAGCGCTCATCTGAGTGTGCCCTGAGAAAGAGATATGTGCAGCTCCTATCGGGATTTGTCGGCACATTCGGGCGGTGTTGCTGGTCTTGTTTTAACCTGTCAAAGTGTCTTGAATTACCGAGATACCGAGTCTGATCGGAATGTCTTGGGAGGAGGTCTATTCCTTCGTTGACCATGAGAGCTTGTCATGGGCTAAGTTGGGACTCCCCTGCAGGGATTTGAACTTTCGAAAGCCATGCCCGCGGTTATGGGCAGATGGGAATTTGTTAATGTCCGGTTGTAGATAACTTGAACCTTAATATAACTAAAATGAATCAACTGAGTGTGTTACCGTGATGGCCTCTTCTCGGCGGAGTCCGGGAAGTGGACATAGTGTTGGAGTAATGTTTGCGCAGGTTGCTCTCTAGTTTCTTGCTCGTGCTTTGCCTTCTCTTCTCGCTCTCGTTTGCGAATAAGTTAGCCACCATACTTGCTAGTCGCTTGCTGCAGCTCCACCTATATTTACCTTGCCTTACCTATAAGCTTAAATAGTCTTGATCACGAGGGTGCAAGATTGCTGAGTCCCTGTGGCTCACAGATTACTATTACACCAGATGCAGGGCCTAATGATTCCGCTCCAGGAGACGCGTACGAGCTCAAGTGGGAGTTCGACGAAGACTCTCAACGTTACTATGTCTCCTTTCCCAATGATCAGTAGTGGTGCCCAGTTGGGGGTGAACGGGACCGTTGTCGCATGTTGGGTTCTCTTTTATTTTGGCGCCGTAGTCAGGCCATGAGTGTTTGGATGATGTAATGTTATTTATGTACTTGTTTGACATGGCGAGTGTAAGCCAACTATGTTATCTCCCCTTTATTATTTATATTACATGGGATGTTGTGAAGATTGCCTAACTTGCGACATATGCCTTCAATGCGATTATGTCTCTAAGTCGTGCCTCGACACGTGGGAGCTATAGTCGTATCGAGGGTGTTACAAGTTGGTAATCAGAGCCTTCCCCGACCTTAGGAGCCCCATTGCTTGATCGTTTTTAGCGGCCGAGTTGTGTCTAGAAAAATGTTTTGAGTCTTTTAGGAATTATATATCGGAGAGTTTAGGAATTCTTTTTACTTCCCAGTCTCCTCATCGCTCTGGTAAGGCATCCTAACGTAGAGTTTTGACTCTTCTCTTCTCAAATTTCACTAAAAAAAATTCTAGGATCACGCGGGTATCTTGGAATCGTTCCGATGGTTTTATGATGAGAACATTGTCTTGGTGCCTCCTGTCAGGGGTTTAGTGGAAGTGTCCCGGGGAGTTGAGCTCTGAGGTGTTCTCATCATAATTTTATCGTTGCAGTTCTGGAATACCTGAGTTTAGTACGCCGACATCGAAAATCTCTTTTATGCAGTTTGTTGGTGAGATAACCTCGACGCCACCCAGTACTGGGGCGGGAGTTCGGGAGTATCGCCATAACTTGTATAATGGATGCTTTCAAAGGTTGAGGTAGATGGTTTTCGAAGGTTTCTTGGTTATGTGTTGAAGGATGGATACAGCTGGATGTAGGATTTGCTAGTTTGGGTGAGATATTATGCTTCCCCTGTATCCCCAACACCTGATTGCATAACTGGAAAGGTTCGGGAGTTTCATAGGTGGGAATTCTAGTAGCTCTAGTTCTTCTTCCACGGATATTGGTTTGAGATTGGGATTTCTTACCGATTATTCGTTCTTGATCCGTACCTTGTTGATTTATTTCTCTACCTTAATTCTACGTGGCTTCTCAATTTATTGATATGTGACCATTTCAAGAGGAATGCATTCGTTCGTTTTGTTCGGATGTGAAGACTATATGTTGCAATTTTCATTCCGTTGGATTCAGCTTCAATATTTGTCTATCAATGTGCTAATGGTGGTCAACCTCTTCAAGATGGCTCCTCCAACGCGCACGACTCCGAATCCTGATCCGCCACCACCTCCACCTCCTCCAGAGGCATGGCAAGCTGTGATGGCCGCAACCAATGCAAACACACAGCTGACATGCAAATTCTTCAAGAGCGCAATCAAGGCAGTCAAGGGAATCAAGGCAGCAATCAGAGTCACTTTGCTACACTCAACCAGTTCCTTGCTAATGGGCCAAAGACTTTCAGCAATTGTGTTGAGGCAACCGATGCTGACGATTGGCTTGTGGATCTGTGTAAGCATTTCGAGTGCAGTAACGTCAGGCCTGAGGACTTTGTTAAGTTCGCTTCCTTCCAACTCAAATTTCAAGCTGCAGAATGGTTCCAGCAGTACAAGGACTCCAGAGGTGGACGTGTTATCACTTGGGATGATTTCCG
Source organism: Triticum urartu (assembly GCF_056163025.1). Classification (NCBI taxonomy): domain Eukaryota; kingdom Viridiplantae; phylum Streptophyta; class Magnoliopsida; order Poales; family Poaceae; genus Triticum; species Triticum urartu. The sequence continues at coordinate 37,446,740 of NC_141877.1, read as the reverse complement.
TCGAGATTTCCGAGCTCATCATATTCCCCGGAGCGTGGTTGAAAGCAAGCGTGAGGAATTCCGCAATCTGAAGCAAGGCTCTTTGTCTGTCTATGACTACAACAAGTTGTTCCAAAAGCTCGCCCGCTTTGCCAAGAAGGACGTCCCTGATGAGAAGAGCATGATATACCAGTTCAGGGGTGGTCTCAGAGAAGATATCCAGCTCGCTCTTGTTCTCTTTGAGCCCTTGAGGTACGATGAGTTCTACAACATGGCACTGAAGCAAGAGGCTGCTCAGTTGAGGTGTGATGCTTCCAAGAAGCGAGTCGGAGATGTTACTCCTTCTTCCTCTACTCAAGTGGCCAAGCAGCAGAAGTATTGGCTTCCTCCTCCTCCGTTCCGTCAGCCGTATCAGCAGAAGAGTAAAGGTGGCAGTGGTTCTTCCCACCCACCCAACCCTGGCTTTTAGAACAAGATTTCGTCTCAAGCTCCAAGATCGAGTGCTCCGTATCACCGTCCGCTTTTAGAGGTCACGTGCAACAAGTGCCAACAGAAGGGTCACTATGCCAACAAGTGTTTCAACCAGAGGCGTCTTCCTCCTCCTACTCCTGTGAGATCGGCAAGTACAGCTGTGGTCAAGCATAACCCCAAGTTCGCCAAGGTCAATATGGTGAATGTAGCTCAGGCAGAGGACTCACCAGATGTCATCATGGGTAACCTTCCTGTTAATGATATTCCTGCAAAAGTTCTTTTTGACACGGGTGCATCGCATTGCTTCATTTCCAAACCTTTTGCATCAAAGTATGAGTGTGATTATCAGTATCTGCAAAGTTCCTTGCAAATTGTGTCACCGGGCAAGCAGATGACAGCTAACACCTGCGTCCCGGAGGTTACTATCACATTGGGTGACTACAAGTTCCTTTCTTCCCCAATTGTTCTGGGTAACTCGGATATTGATCTTATTCTCGGAATGGATTGGCTTTCTAAGCACAAGGCACATCTTGATTGTGCTGCCAGGCAGATTCCATTGACTCATTCATCTGAGGATGTTATTGTCTTTGCCGCTTGGGATAATACAATCCATCTATTTTTTTCTCAATGAGAAGGGTGAATTGGATGCCATCTCTCAAATTCCAGTCGTTTTTGAATATCAAGACGTCTTCCCAGAAGAGCTTCCAGGAATGCCTCCGCACCGGCCAGTTGAATTCGTTATTGATCTTGAGCCTGGTATGGAACCTGTGTGCAAACGTCCTTACAAGCTCGAACCTGAAGAGTTGAAGGAGCTGAAGAAGCAACTCGATATTCAAGAGAAAATGGGTCTCATCCGGCCTAGTTCTTCTCCGTGGGGTTGTGGTGTTCTTTTTGTGAAGAAGAAGGATGGAACGGACCGACTTTGTGTTGATTACCGTCCAGTGAACAAGAAGACCATCAAGAAAAAAATACCCACTTCCCAACATCAATGAGCTGTTCGAACAACTCAAAGGTGCCCAAGTATTCTCCAAGCTTAATCTCCGTATGGGTTATCACCAGATTCGCATTCGTGAAGAAGATATTCCCAAGGCAGCATTCAGAACAAGCTTTGGTTCATATGAATACACTGTCATGTCTTTTGGCCTCGCCAATGCTCCTCCAACGTTCTCTTGCATGATGAACTTCATCTTCAACGCCTACACCAATGACTTTGTTTTGGTCTATCCCGACGACATTCTGGTTTTCTCAAAGAACAAGGAAGATCATGCCAAGCACTTGCGTTTGGTTCTTGATAAGCTCAGAGAACACAAGTTCTACGCCAAGTTCTCCAAGTGTGAATTTTGGCTTGATGAGGTTCTTTATCTTGGTCATATCATCTCTCCCAAGGGCATTGCCGTGAATCCTGAGAAGGTGTCTGCAATTGTGAATTGGGAACCTCCTCAGAACGTGAAGCAACTCCGCAGTTTTCTCGGTCTCGCAAGCTACTGCCGAAGATTCGTTGAAAACTTTTCTAAGATCGCGAAGCCTCTCTCTAATCTTCTCTAGAAGCACGTCAAGTACGTTTGGTCTCCGGAGTGTGACATTGCTTTCAACACTTTGAAAGAGAAATTGATCACCGCTCCAGTTCTGACTCCGCCTGATGAATCCAAGCCGTACGAGGTCTTTTGTGATGCCTCTCTCCAAGGTCTTGGCGCAGTATTGATGCAAGAGAAGAAAGTTGTTGCTTATACATCTCGCCAGTTGAAGCCTAATGAGAAGAACTGCCCCACTCATGATCTCGAGTTGGCGGCAGTTGTGCATGCTCTTTTGACTTGGAGACATCTTCTATTGGGAAGAAAAGTGGACATTTTCACTGATCACAAAAGTCTCAAGTACATCTTCACTCAGCCTAATCTCAACCTCAGGCAAACTCGATGGGTCGAAATGATTCAAGAGTATAATCCTATTATCGAGTATACTCCAGGCAAGGCCAATGTGATTGCTGACGCTTTGAGCAGGAAAGCGTACTGCAACAGTCTGATTCTTAAGCCTTATCAACCCGAGCTTTGTGAAGCTTTCCGCAAACTTAATGTGCAAGTTGTTCCTCAAGGTTTCCTCGCCAACCTTCAAGTCTCTCCTACCTTAGAAGACCAGATTCGCCAAGCGAAGCTTCTTGATGCTATGGTGAAAAAGGTGAAGATTGGGATTGCCAAGAGTCAGTCCAAGTACAAGTGCTACCGCCTTGATGACAAGGACACTCTCTTCTTCGAGGATCGTATTGTTGTACCCAAAGGTGACCTTCGTAAAGTGATCATGAACGAGGCTCACAATTCTCTCCTCTCCATCCACCCTGGGAGCACGAAGATGTATCAGGACCTTAAGCAAGCTTATTGGTGGACTCGAATGAAGCGCGAGATCGCTCAATTCGTGAATGAATGTGATGTCTGCAGAAGAGTGAAGGCAGAACACCAAAGGCCAGCAGGTCTCCTCCAACCTCTTGCCATTCCAGAATGGAAGTTTGACCACATTGAAATGGACTTCGTGACTGGGTTTCCAAAGTCCAAGCGTGGCAATGATGCTATATTCGTTGTCATCGACAAACTCACCAAAGTGGCTCACTTTCTGCCTATCAAAGAGTCGATCACTGCAGCTCAATTGGCGGAACTCTATACCTCTCGTATTGTCTCTCTGCACGGTATTCCACAAGTGATCTCTTCAGACCATGGCAGCATCTTTACCTCGAAGTTTTGGGATTCTTTTCAGAAGGCCATGGGCACTAACAACCGCTTCAGCACAGCTTTCCATCCTCAAACAAGCGGTCAAGTAGAGCGTGTCAACCAGATTCTTGAAGATATGCTCAGGGCTTGTGTGATCTCCTTCGGCATGAAGTGGGAGGATTGTCTTCCTTATGCTGAATTCTCCTACAACAACAGTTTTCAAGCAAGTTCGGGCAAGGCCCATTTGAAATTCTGTATGGCAGGAAGTGTCGTACCCCTCTCAACTAGTCTGAAACTGGTGAACGTCAGCCTTTGGGTAATGACTTAATCACAGAAGCATAAGAAATGTGCAAAGTCATTCGTGATAACTTCAAAGCAGCCCAATCCCGCCAGAAAAGCTACTATGATAGTAATGACCGTGATTTGTCTTTCAAGATCGGAGATCATGTTTACCTCCGTGTCTCTCCTATGAAAGGTCCTCGTCGCTTCGGTATCAAAGGGAAGCTTGCCCCTAGATACGTGGGACCTTTCAAGATTGTCAGCAAGAGAGGCGACCTCGCCTATCAACTCGAGCTTCCTTCAAACTTTGCAAATGTTCATAACGTGTTCCATGTCTCTCAGCTTCGAAAGTGCTTCAAGACTCCTGACCGCATCGTCAACTTCGAGGACATTGAGCTCCAAGAAGATCTCTCTTATCGTGAGCACCCAGTTGCTATTCTTGAAGAGATTGAACGCAAGACTCGCAACAAGTCAATCAAATTTCTCAAAGTCAAGTGGTCACACCATTCCGACCGTGAAGCTACCTGGGAACGCGAGGATCACCTCCGTTCTGAGTACCCGGCGTTCTTTCAGTCCTAGATCTCGGGACGAGATCCTTTCGTAGTGATGGAGTGTTGTAACACGCCGGATGTAACTTTCCCTATTTGTACTCCAACTCTTGCCGTTTCCGGCGTTAAGTTATATTTATTTCCTCGGGTTCGGGTTTTGTCTCCGTGTGTTGTTGCCGTCGTCATGCATCTCATATCATGTCATCATGTGCTTTGCATTTGCATACGTGTTCGTCTCATGCGTTCGAGCATTTTCCCCGTTGTCTGTTTTGCATTCCGGCGCTTCGTTCTCCTCCGGTGGTCTTTTCTAGCTTTCTTTCGTGTGTGGGGATTAAACATTTCCGGATTGGATCGAGACTTGCCAAGCGGCCTTGGTTTACTACTGGTAGACCGCCTGTCAAGTTTCGTATCATTTAGACTTCGTTTGATACTCCAACGGTTAACCGAGGGACCGAAAAGGCCTCGTGTGTGTTGCAGCCCAACACCCCTCCAATTTGGCCCAAAACCCACCAAACTCTGCTCCATCATCTAGAGCATTCGATCACGATCGCGTGGCCGAAAACCGCACCTCATTTCGACTCTCCTAGCTCCCTCTATGGCTATAAATAGATCCCCTCCGTTTTGGGATCATTCTACCCTAAATCTAGCCCCCCTCGTCTCTCCGCGCGCCGGACGTGTCCGGACGCGCCGGACATCACCGCCGCCGCGAATCGCGTGCCGCCAAGTGGCCGCACCGCGCCAACATCGCCGCCTCTGTCCCGCCGGCCCGCTCGGCCCGGCTGGGGCCCCCGAAGCCCATCGGCTCGCCCCCTCCGCCCATCGTGCCCGCGCCTCCCGCGACCGACCCCGCCGCCTGCACCTCCCTTCCGCCGCCCGCCGTCACCGCGCCGCGCCGCCACGGACCACGTCGCCGGCCGCCGCGCCGCGCCTCCCGACCCGGCTCCGCCGCCTCCTCCGGCGTCGCCGCGCCTCCCCCGAGTCGCCGGTGACCGGATCCGGCGAGATCCGGCCCGATAGGACCTCGGGCCCCTCCTCCTTCAACTCCGGCCGGTCCTCTCCGGCGAGCTCCGAGGATTCCGGCGAACTTCGTAATCCGTGCCCGGATCCCAGAGCTGTGAACAGTGAAACCCTAGGTCGTTTTTTTCTCCAAGTCCCAGATATTTTCAGTCCATGTGCACATGTTCGTATCTCCGTAACTTTGCATCCGTAGCTCCGATTCAGGCATACAGCATATCAAAATGTTCATCTCAGAGAGTACATCATTTCGTTCCATTGCATCATTTTCATTTGAGCTCATCTTGATGCCCGAAATGCTGTTAGAAGAGGGATACTTGAGTTAATTGTCAGATCTGCTACTCCGTTTAGCTCTTTTGTCATTTTTGCCATGATTAATGTGTGCATGCTATGCCCGCGAGTTCTACATGTGTTTTGTTAAGGGTTTTGTCATATCTCCAGAGGTGCAACCCATGTATTTTTAGGATGTGTGTGGTGACTAGTGCAAGCTTGCAAAGTGGTGCACTTGCTAAGTCTGTTTTCAGGGACTTAGTGATTTCACTAAGTCCTGGAGCTGTTTATCTTATGATGCCATATGTTCATGTTGTTTCCTAGTGATCCGTGCCTCTTTTGAGGATGATCATTAAGGGAGTTTTGTTAATCTTTTAGTGATCTATCCATCCATGTCTTTTTTTGCAATTATGGAGCACCCTAGCTTGAGTCAATCGAGCTCTACTTTTGCTACTTTGTGAATCTGGGCAGATTGTCAACTTGTTTGCAATTTTGCCGGTGATGTTGTAGTTGATCCGTGCATGCTATGCTATTGTTCTTGCCATGTATAGCTTGCATTTTGTGCCTTCTTGATGGAGTTATGCTTGTCTTTCCATGACTTGCACCGTAGTGAGTGCATCGAGCTCGTAAACATGCCTACTTGAATTATATTTCAGCTTGTGTCAGTTTTCACTAAGTCTGAAACTGATTATGTTTTTGCTATGTTCACATGCTTGCAATTGTATTTTCTGATCCCTTTTGGCTCAAGGTCACTAAGGGACTTTTGTTAAGCTCTTTGAGTAGCTCCATGACATGCTTTACTTTGCCATGTTCAGGTCTTGTAGCATGTAGTTTTGTTGCTCCGAAGAGGGCTACCTGATCTGAAATTCCAGGCGAGTGTTAATTTCACTAAGTCTGAGATCTGTTCGTCATATGCATTTTTGCCATGCTTGTTTGAACCTGTTAATGGATGAATTGGCCGTAGCTCAGTGCTAGACTTTTGTTAAGCATCTTGTGTGCATCCCTGTCATGTATTTTGTTGTCATGTTTGAGTGCTGTAGCATGTTCATTTCTTTGCATTTAGATGCCTACTTGTTGTAAATCGCAGACCGGTGTCATTTTTGAGTCGCTTGCCATTTCCAAACCGTAACTCCGATTCCAGCGTTCTTTATATCGTTTTCAAGCGATTTCATCTCATATTTCCAGTGGCACACTTGGATTTCCAAGTTGAGGCCAGGTTCATGCAGTTCCTGTCATATCTTGCATTTTGCATCCCGCATAGCATATCATTTTTGCATTGCGTTGTTTGAGTTTGCACGTGGTTGATTGTGTCCTTGTTGCTTGTTTGTCTTGTTTGGGTAGAGCTGGTGGACGAGTTCGCTAACGAGGAGCCCATTGAGTTTGCTTTTGAGGATCCAGTCAACTCTGACAACTGTGCAGGCAAGATGATCATACCCTCGAAATCACTACTATCTTTGCTATGCTAGTTTGCTCGCTCTTTTGCTATGCCATTGCTACGATGCCTACCATTTGCTTGCAAGCCTCCCAAATTGCCATGTCAAACCTCTAACCCACCATTGTCCTAGCAAACCGTTGATTGGCTATGTTACCGCTTTGCTCAGCCCCTCTTATAGCGTTGCTAGTTGCAGGTGAAGTTTGTAGGCCGTTCCTTGTTGGAACATCTTTATTTACTTGTTGGGATATCATTATATTGCTATGTTATCTTAATGCATCTATATACTTGGTAAAGGGTGGAAGGCTCGGCCTCTCGCCACGTGTTTTGTTCCCCTCTTGCCGCCCTAGTTTCCGTCTTATCGGTGTTATGTTCCCGGATTTTGCGTTCCTTACACGGTTGGGTTATAATGGGAACCCCTTGATAGTTCGCCTTGATTAAAGCTTTTCCAGCAATGCCCAACCTTGGTCTTACCATTTGCCACCTAGCCTCTTTTTCCCTCGGGTTTCCGGAGCCCGTGGGTCATCTTATTTTAAACCCCCCGGGCCAGTGCTCCTCTGAGTGTTGGTCCAAACTAGAGTCCTGTGCAGCGCCCCCTCGGGGAAACTCGAGGTTTGGTTTTAGTTGTATGGAGCGCTCATTTGAGTGTGCCCTGAGAAAGAGATATGTGCAGCTCCTATCGGGATTTGTCGGCACATTCGGGCGGTGTTGCTGGTCTTGTTTTAACCTGTCAAAGTGTCTTGAATTACCGAGATACCGAGTCTGATCGGAACGTCTTGGGAGGAGGTCTATACCTTCGTTGACCGTGAGAGCTTGTCATGGGCTAAGTTGGGACTCCCCTGCAGGGATTTGAACTTACGAAAGTCGTGCCCGCGGTTATGGGCAGATGGGAATTTGTTAATGTCCGGTTGTAGATAACTTGAACCTTAATATAACTCAAATGAATCAACTGAGTGTGTTACCGTGATGGCCTCTTCTCGGCGGAGTCCGGGAAGTGGACACGGTGTTGGAGTAATGTTTGCGCAGGTTGCTCTCTAGTTTCTCGCTCGTGCTTTGCCTTCTCTTCTCGCTCTCTTTTGCGAATAAGTTAGCCACCATACTTGCTAGTCGCTTGCTGCAGCTCCACCTATATTTACCTTGCCTTACCTATAAGCTTAAATAGTCTTGATCGTGAGGGTGCGAGATTGCTGAGTCCCTGTGGCTCACAGATTACTATTACACCAGATGCAGGGCCTGATGATTCCGCTCAAGGAGACGCGTACGAGCTCAAGTGGGAGTTCGACGAAGACTCTCAACGTTACTATGTCTCCTTTCCCGATGATCAGTAGTGGTGCCCAGTTGGGGGTGAACGGGACCGTTGTCGCATGTTGGGTTCTCTTTTATTTTGGCGCCGTAGTCGGGCCATGAGTGTTTGGATGATGTAATGTTATTTATGTACTTGTTTGACGTGGCGAGTGTAAGCCAACTATGTTATCGCCCCTTTATTATTTATATTACATGGGATGTTGTGAAGATTGCCTAACTTGCGACATATGCCTTCAATGCGATTATGTCTCTAAGTCATGCCTCGACACGTGGGAGCTATAGTCGCATCGAGGGTGTTACACAGCGGCACATCATTTAGACCAAGTACTCTCTTCGTAGGAACAAAGGAAGTGAAACAAAATTTGGAGTGGATGCTAGATTTCCAATTAAAACATGATTACATAGGAAAAAATCCTATAGCATTCTATCCTATGAATCAAACGACCAATGTAGGAAAATTATGAGGGGGGGGGGTCTCTCCAACAGTGTTCCTTGGCTCGCACCTAGCATCACGGTGGTTGAACTTGGAGTCATTCATCTGGTACATGTGGTATCTCAGATATGGACACAAGGTGACGCGACCTCTCACTTCGTCCGCCATTTGAAGCGGCGCGCCGGTGGAGGGCTAGCATACTCCAATATTAGGTTGGCTCTATATGATGTGGCAACTTCATATACTAACCGGATGCTTTACTACGGTACTCACACTCCAAGAAGTGACTCGAAAACCATTCATAAATTGAGTCTATGACATGCATTTGCAAATGTACCATTCATTACATACAACAAGTCATCAACACACAATGACAACAAGGATACATGTTGGATTATAGATTATTTCCAACAAAACATTCTAGTAAATACTGAAGTTTTCATCACACACCAAATAACAAGCAATGAAATGAACTTCAACTCAACCAATCCTCAGCGTTGTAAACGCTTGCTTTGAACCATAGGTACTCTGGGAAGGGCTAACTATTGTCAATATCGAGAGCAACGCATGACTGATCATCCAGGCTGAAGCGGCATATATCAGGACCATGGTAGGGAACCACCGCAATGTCCGAGGTATAGATACAGTTGCTTCTCATAAATGGTAGTAACGTTGTGTCAACAGCAGCTGGATCGCTTTTCACCATCATTGGATAGTTTTGTCCAAGGAAGAGCGAGTTTTCTCCAAGACTATCAATACTGTACCAGGGAGAAGTGTTGGCGCTAGCACACTAGTATCCATCCCGAATACCCTGCAACAGGTGTTGGAATAGGCCCGGAGAGGACGACCATGGGAGACAACACGTGCTCCCTCAGTGGTAACAATCTCATTGCACTGTATATAGACAAGAAGAGGTGATCCATCAGAATTAGTTACTAGGCGCCACTAAGTATATAAGTTCTGCTCATCCTCATGCTCATGATCATCACCATCGTCATCTCCCCCTTGTTTATAAAAAATTTCTAGTATAGGTGGTGGAATGTTCCCAGGACCTTGGAAACACAAGAAGAAGGTTAATTAGTAAAGGGAAACTTGCTAACCCGCATGCATGTGGATCAAACAATTATAATTACGGTGGAAGACAAACGTACCGAAACTACGAGGATCCCATGCAAACACAAGATCCTCGTATTCAATTGCATCACGGTACTCATCCGTGTACAGAAATTAATTTTGAGCAATATCCAAGGACGAACCGTGGAATCAGTAACGACGGCAACAAGCTTGTCGAAGATAGCGACAACTTCACAGTTCTAGTAATTCCAAGAGCGGATGGGAACTCGAAAAGTTGCTATCTTCCATAAACGACAGCGACCATGATCGTATTAGAACGTTCGTAGATCATCTGTGTGCTCAACCTCAGGGCACTTTGAGATTTTTGGAAGTGGAATCCGCTGGCGATGTACACATTCACAAGTTCCCACTCGCAATTGTACCCAATATAAACAACCCAATATCCATTTGCGCCGGCCCAGGCCTTACCCTTAAGCGATGGCATCTTGACATCACACATATCGTTATCAAGCGGCATCACTCGCACAAGGCGAGGCCTCGCCCATGCGAACATGCTTATAGCGAAGAAGATAAGGGAGATCAAACCGCTCCTGGACCCTTGGGTTCCTTGTAGTGATGTTATTAGTTGAGTCGAGAATGGTCTTGAACGAACCTGCCATGCTAGTCGAGGTGATGACGTCGCACCGATCAATGAGTTCCTCCACCACATCATCTTTCAGATCGGGGCAAGAATAACGGGGTCATTTTTGGCTTTTCCCTCCATGCGGAAGATGATCGAACAATGGCAGAAGGAAGGGTGAAGGAAAATGGAGGAGGGAGGAAGAGCGTGTGACAATAGTTCCAAATCGAGAGGGGAAGGCGAAGAGGCGGTGGACAGTTGCCATGGTACACGAAGAGGCTCCCCGACCTACATAGACGTCCGTTCGGAAATTGTACAAAAGGACTCACCGTCGTCTCACTGACATGTTGGAACAGGACCACATGTCAACGAAACATGGTGTGTCATTTCTCGTGCAAAATGCAATCTGGCCGCATTGGCCCGAAGTGCCGCATTATTTCTTGACTTTGTTTTTTTAATGGCGTGCCATTCAGTTTTGAAGCAGGTCTAACTGGTACTGTATGCAAAGAAAATATAAACTACTCTACCACTACTCCACCTCTAGTACTAGTAGTATAAAAAAGATATATAGGCTGGAGCTTCAGTGCTTTCTTGCTAAGGGCTGCCCACTTGCTTCTCACACTATCACCCTCTCTCCAGATCTAAAAAAGATGGCCTCTCTCTCCCTCCTCACCAGTGGTCATAGATCCGCCGGGGAAGAAAAGGACATGCAACGTTGATGCACTCCTCATCGGCGAGCGAAGTCACGCACTGACGACAAGGTTGTCCTCTCAGACCTAGCCCCCGCGCGGGATGGCCTCCGTCCCCAAGCTCACTGCCGTAGTGTGTGCGGAGGATGATGACCACAAGCGAAGCCACTTCCCGCCGACCCTCAGGTATGCTACCTCTTTTTGAACCATACCCTTGTTCTATTGCCCCATCTGCCATGTCGCTGCATGTGGATCTTTTTCCACTCCACCATCTTCCCGATTTGCTATCCTCTGCTCTGCTGGTCACCCAGACGAAAACCTTAATTTGCACTATTAAAGGAAACCCTACTTCATGTAGACTAATCCATGTCTGGGTTGAATAAGGAAAGGAAGGGAGACTGTAATGTCCAAGAGAGTATGCATCAAACCCGCATCTTGGTTGAAAAGGGGAAAATCAGTAGCTAAGGAACGAGTCTCGTGTCTCTTGGTTGAAGTAGGGTAGAAAGGCATGACAACGCAATAGAGAATGACCAGGTCGATCGGTTTGTTGTTCTCACATAGGAAAAAGGTGGCTAAAGAGAAAAAATGGGACGTAATCCACATATGCTACCTGGATATTTGTTGCTCTGGGCAACCATACCTCCCTCACCACTCTCTGCGTCCGTGGAGGTACATCGTACTGGTGCGCCCACTTTCTGAATGGGCCTCCCATGCTCTTATTGCCACTTTTTTGTTGTTAGTATAACGCCAGCAGTCAAGTCAAGCAATGCTATTGCTAAAGTGATGCCACATTTAACTAATGTCGCACTCAGTCTAATGCCACTGATCAATTTAAGCAATGCCATTTAATGTCACTAGTTTATTTTAGGGTTAGTTGTTGACTGTGGATGTATTAAAGATTTTCATCTAAGGCATTCTAATGCTGTTGCACAGCTAGTATACCAACAATGAATCTTGTTACTACCTTCAGATTTTTGCACTGTTAATGCTTATAGATTACATACCTCAGTTTCATGAGATAAGTCAATTTTTTTTCTACAGTGTCAAGAGGAAAGGTCGAGAGTGGGCACCTCCTCCTCCACCTTTTCTCTTGATTCATTCGATCAAGTTTTTATGTTTGACATATTATCAAGATTGGGATAGCAATTTTTAGGTCCCATTGAGTTTGAAATGATATTTACCTTGAAGGTACATGGTTTGCAAATTTTTTATACTGTCATTAGTTAATAATGCTAGTTACCTTCAGACTTTTGTATTTGGTTTAATGCCCATGCACAGCTAGTATACCAATGCTGAAACTTGTTACCTTTACATTTTGTATTGTTAATTCTTATAGAAATCTTCTAGTGCTAGAGTTTATTGAAATTTGTTCAGTAAAACCATTGTACTGTACCCTGTAATAAAATAACTACTCTATTGTTGCACTAGACACTGGATTAGTGTATATTTGTACTATTCGAATGGTGTTGCATTAGCGTATGGACATAAATAAAGTGTGGCAAGCTTTCCTAGGTATGTGCTCAAGAAAACTACTACCTGTTTTTCTAAATACTAGACGTTTGGGTACTTTAAACTGAACTGCTAAAACATCTTATATTAAGGAACAGAGGGTGTAAAGTTCACTCAAATTATCCCGGTAAAGCTAGTCACACCTTTGTTAAAATTAATGTTCATTACGTTATCGGAGGAGGTCTGTATGTTTGTCTCTAATGCCTGTCGACTACATACCTGGCATCATGATTTAATGTTAAGTATTTTCCTTTTGTACAGTGTCACTGAATTGTCAAGGCGGTGATGGCATTTTATTTTAGTTGAACTGCACAAATATGCTTAAAAGAAGAGGAAAGGTCAGGAATCGATCATTCTTTCATAAAGAACTATATATGCCTTCCTGACATCAGCCGTTGTTGCCTTATTTATTCCTTCAAACAGGTGGTTAGAAACAGTCTTGCTATCTTTTCCCATAAAGAAATTGGAATGCTTATATCTATGAGTCTATGCTTCAACTAGTGCCACCTTTATAGTAATCACACTTTCAATATATATGCAAACAGGGATGCTCGATTTTAGTGGAACTGCATAAAAAGTCCAAATGGTTCAACATTAGGAGCATGTTTTCTTCCAAACCTTTATATCCAATTGGTGGCACTATGAGCTGTTCATTACGAAGGTACATGGTTTGCTAATATCTTGCTACTCTTTTTGTATTGTCATTAGATAGTAATACTAGTGGTTTGCATGTGAATTTATTGACATGGTGGACCTACATTGGAGGTGCAGGACAGGATTCAATGATTTGATGCTCAATTTTGGTTGTATCAATTTCACCTCTTCCATCACTTCGAACATGGATATCCTTGGTCTGATGAAGAATAGGCGCTATATTTCTGCTCTGAACCAGCAAATCAATTCAGTATGAAATTGACCCGGGCAAAACATGATTGTATCTAATTGTCCAGTGCAAAACATGACAGATGCTAAGTCGAAGAGATGTGTTTAAACTGAAAATACAAGGTGGGGTATATGTTTACTAGCTGCTTGATATTTGTGCAGACAGAGATGTCTGCCCGTTGCTATTTGGCAAACAAACAAAGTGACCGCAATTTTGGTTGAACTGCACAAGAGAATAGTATAGTCACTGCATGCAATGCCATTTGAAAATAGACACAGAAAGATTGGATAGTCACTTAGTGGACTGTAGAAAAGTAGTACTATACTATTTATTGGCCAACACTAGGTGCTTCATTGCTTTGGTCTGATTATACAATGGGCATCATTTTGCCTAAGTTAAAGTTTATATTCCGAAAATAGTCTCGCTGTGTGATCGAGAGAAGACCAAGTCATATTGCAGTGGATGTTCCTCCATCATGTGTGGTTCATTCTCATGGTTCCAGCTGTTGGTGAAACCACTTACGTTTGCAAGAGGAATTGTAGACTTCACAAAAAAATTTGTCTTTCAGTTTGTACTGAATGTTGGCCAAGAGAAGCATCCATGTTAGTAGGAAGAACAGATGTTTTTTCTAGATCTTTGCTTTTGGAGCTGTTTGTATATGATCTGTGAATCATTGAGATGCATTAACACGTTGATGTTATGTATGGGAATCGTACTAGTTGGTTTTCAATTTGGGCTACTAATGTGAACATATTACAATGCGAGGCATGTGAGTCTCGTGTGAACATTTCAAACGGATCGGCTCTTATTGTTGTGCACAGCATGATCCATATTTCTGTGTTCTCAGTATTTACAAGTTACTAACAATTCCTTATTTTTGTTCGCTCAATGTTTACAAGTTATTGATCGATCACTAGCTAGCCTACTAATGCGCTCCTGGCAGTTTTAGTTGCGACGCAAGATCCGAAGTGGCAGTTTTTTGAATAAAAATGCCTACCTCTGAAGAAACTGACAAGCTGCTCTGAAGAAAATGCCATGCGAATCTGAAGAAATTACTAGCAAAAACGTTCGCAAATACCTTATCTCCCAGTGAACGTTCATCAGCTAATGCGATCCTACACGTACACCATCCGACCTACTCGATCCTACATGTACACTATCTGACCTACTCGATCCTACACGGATAAATAGCAGATCACGCACGTACTACCTCCTTTCCGGTTTGCAGGGCTCAATTCAAAAATCGACCTACTCGATCCTACACGAATAAATAGCGGATCACGCACATACTACCTCCTTTCCGGTTTCCAGGGCTTAATTCAAAAATCTCACCAACCAAGGTAGCTGATGACTGGTGGAATCATTTTTGACAAGGAGGGAGTATCTCATCTGGATGATTTCGAGTGCACTCGTTTGACCGTCATGCCGGCGTGTGACCCAGCACGGACGGGATGCACCACTGACGGGACGGGATGGCACAGTCATAATTTCAGTTTTTCTAGTTTCCACGGCAAGCTGGCGCGCTAAGCCATGTCTGCTTATGCATTGAATTCCGATGACCACGATGGCCGTCGTGTTTCCCGCGACATGCTGGTTCGCCTACCTTCAGCCTATAATTACTGTTTCTCGGGCTTCTCCGGTGGCACCATCACCCAACTCGCCCTATCCTCATAAGCCCCCGCCGGCCCGACGTTCCTCGCCACTTATCCTCACTCTCGCCACATCCGCCATGCCCCCGCCCGTCTGCGAGAGGCGACGCCGGAGGTGGTCACGGCTGGAACTAGTGTTCAGTTTTCCACCGGAAGGCAGACGGAGGGAGGAGGCATTGTATCGGTCTTTACATGGCAATGCGGAGTATGAGGAGTTGTTGGAGTGCGACCACCTTACGGAGGAGCAGTGTATCGCCGATTTGCACCGCCAGCGGGACATGGAGAAGCAGCGCACCGACGCTCTAAGTCGCAAGCAGATCGCCCGCAACTGGGCCGACTACGTGGAGGCGTACGGGCACGCACGCGTTCGCGATGCTGAATTTGACTACAAGCTCGTCAAGTGGGTTTCTCGCTTAGAAGCAGAAGCTTTGGTGGACCACGCCGGCATGGAAAGGGCCAACGCGCGCGAGCAACGCGCCCTATCGCACCTCTGGCAAGTCCGAGGCGAGGAGGAGGACGCCGGTGCCGGGGTTTAGCGTGTATCGCAGATGGCGGCCGGCATTGTCTAGTTAGCTAAGAGTACGTTAGTACTTGTACACTACTAGAGTATTAGTGGGAGTAGAGAGTTAACTTGGCTATGATGGTTGTCAACGAGGAAGTTCAGTACTATATATCTGGATCAGACCTGTTACTTTGCTCTGAATGTTGAACTCTTCGTTTGAACGTATGGAATGGGCTGTTATTTTTTTAAATGGGTTGTATTTGTCCGCCATGGGTTTAGAGGCTGACTTGTGGGCCTACCAAGTTGACGCGTACACAATCAGGTGATGATTGTACGTGGAGAGGATGACAGCAGGGACCCACCAAGGTCATGGCAATACGCAAGCAAGTACCTCCTTCTTTCAAGCCAATAAAAAATGGCTCCTCCTAATGGATTTCTGACATCTGGGTCCCATGCCATTGTCAACGTAGTCAATAAACGAGAGAATTACACAACGAGCGGCTGACACCAGCTACCCAGCAGCTCGCCTAGTTATTTTTGTTTTGGGTTAATATGATAAATGTCACTCCAAATCTGGTGATTCCGAGAAATGCCACTGCAATTTCCAAACTTTGAAAAATGCCATTTCATGCCATTTCCCTTGGCATTTTCGATGTCTGTAGTGGCGTTTTTTAAAGTTTGCAAATTGCAGTGGCGTTTTTCAAAGTTTGCAAAAACTGCAGTGGCATTTTTCAAAGTTTGAAAATTGCAGTGGCATTTTTATGAATCGCCATAATTGGAGTGGCATTTATCTAATTTGTTTTTGAGACAGAAGCAGGGTGTCAACTGGGCTGTGCGGGGCACTCTGGCCTGTCTAGACAGCCTTTTCCTTTATGTTTACCACAGACCAGCGTAGTAGTTTTTTTGTTCTTTCTGAAAATGGCTAGCCCAGTTTTTTTGTGATTTGTCAAGTAAGTCACTTTGTTAGACCTGTTGGGCTACAAACTTTCAAGACGAGGAAATCTTCATTCGGTTGGCCGAGAAAATGGCCTATCAGTAATGACAAATGGGTTGTACATTTTTAAAACACATCAAACCGGCAATTAGTTTCAAATTTATTTTTTTCATTTCGCGATTTTAAATTGCATTGATTTTTATGCGTGGACAATTTGTTGGATTTTATATTTATATACATTTATTTTTAAAATCAATTTGAATGTGACTCAAAATTTCGGGATTAAAAACCGTTCGGGCCGCACCGAAATATGCAAAATTTCGTATAATTTCTAAACCGTGGCCATCATATGGGCTGTAATGCTAACAAAAAGAATATGAGCTCCAAAAAAACCTTAAGAATTAGCAAATGTGTTATAAATTATTAGAAATAATGGCAGATGAGCTGTATGCTGTTTCCCATAGATTTGATGCTTTCCTTAAAAAAAAGGTTGACGCACAAGCAGTGACTGTTGGATGTCCATCCAACGGCCATCGTGCTTCTTCAATCTCTGCTCTTCCTGCTCTAGCTGCTCAAACAAGCGCCGGCGGGACTGCCTGCTCCCTCCTCCTGCAGTCGGCTGCACAGCCGTGCAGGCCTCACCGCCCCACCTTACTCCCATCGCTGGCCTAGCCATCCCTCTACTCACCCACACCTGTTGTTGTTCTCCGGCGACGGTAGCCAAACCAGTCAACCCTCGTACTCCCCACCGTGTGGGCAGCCACTTCCGTGTCTTCCCCGGCTCCGTGTCCTTCCCTTCGTAGGCCCCGTCGTCGTCCACCGCCCTGCTGCTCTTAGTGCGGCATGGTCAATGTGGTCAACGAACGACATCCATCGGAAGTGGAATGTACGTGGAGAGGCTGACAACTGAGTCCATGGACGCACACAAGGAAATGCCTCTTTATTACGCGCAAAATAATGATTCCTCCACTTGACATCTGGGACCCATCGGAAGGGCCTCTGTATTTTGCGAAAAATACGTTCCCCCTGCTGACAGCTCGGCCCCACCAGCTATATCTTCGCATGCAAGGAAGTGCCTCCTTATTGCGCACAAAAAATGAATACTCCCCTTGCTAGTTGGGACCCAGCATCGTGGGAGGCTGACTTGTGGGCCTACTAAGTTGACGGGGACGGAGGAATTTGTCAACTTAGTCAATATGAACGATTCTAGCTCCAGTGACCATACGATGTCCATCCAACGGCCGTAGTGCTTCTTCAACCTCTAGTCTTCTTGCTCCAGCCGCCCAGAGCAGCGCCTATCGTGCCGCTTGCTCCTGCCTCCCGTGGTCGGCTATGCTGCCGCGGAGGCCTCACAGCCCCCTACTACTCCCACCACTGGCCAGGCCCTGCGGCGACGGTAGCCTCACACCGCAGCCGAACCAGTGAACCTTCGTACGCCTCTCCACGTGGGCTTCCACTGCCGCGTCTTTTCCGGCTCCGCGTCATCCCCTTCCTAGGCCTCGCCGTCGTCCACCGCCCTGGTGCTCTCGGCGCGACATGGTCAACATGGTCAAGGAACGATTCCATCAGAAGAGTATTGTACGTGGAGAGGCTAACAGCTGGGCCCACGGCTGCGGCAAGAAGTGCCTCCTTATTACACGCAAAATAATGATGCCTCCACCTGACAGCAGGGACCCACTGGACGGGCCACCGTATTTCATGAAAAAAACTTTTTCCCCTGACTGCTAGGACCCACCAGCTACATCTTCGCACGCAAGGAAGTGCCTGACAGTCGGGACCCACCTGGTCGAAGCATACCATTGTCATTCTGGTCGCGAACGTGTACGTACGTACGATCGGTCTATCTGCAGGCTGCAGCGATGAACCGTGGCCGTGCAAGGAAGGGCGCATGTCGTAGTAGAGGCGCGCATGTGTCGTAGTAGAGGCTCGCACATAGCATGTACACGTACGTACAGCGGCCAGGGTGCAAGAAAGAAAATACGGCCACGTACGTACATACGGGCGGGGTCTCGAACGCCTACTCACGCATACGTACAGCCAGGGCTCGTGTACATGGCTGGGTCGGAACGGAGAAACTGCGTCGTCGTCGTGTTCATCGGGAGCCAACCGTCTTGGATGGAACAGGCGATGGAAACGAGGCCTGGCGTACCGCAGAATGGAGGAAAAAGCCTTGTGTTTGACCGACCACGGTGGAAATGGGATCCTGTTCATCGGGAGGGGTCTGACGTACTGCAAAACGGAGGAAATGGACCTCCTACGGTGGAAACGGGGTCCTGTTAATCGGGATGGGTGTGGCATACCGCAAAATGGAGGAAACGGACTTGTGTTGGAGTGCTAAGGTCGAAATGCGGGTCCAGTTGATCGGGAGGGGTGTGGCGTACCGCAAAACGGGACTCCATGGGATACTGTTCATCTCCACCGTCGACCTCCTCCAGCCTCCATGGGCTACTATTCATCCATCGTCGACCTCCTCCAGCCTCCACCTGCGACTGTTCATCCATGGGCTCCTGTTCATCTAGCCTCCACCACGCGCTCCTCCACTGGCTACTGTTCAACCAGCCCTCTCCACGGGGTCCTGTTCAACCACCCCTCCATGGGCTACTGTTCATCCAGCCCTCCACCGGCTACTGTTCAACCAGCCCTCCATGGGGTCTTGTTCATCCAGCCCTCCACGGGGTCCTGTTCATCCAGCCATCCACGGGGTCCTGTTCATCCACCGGCTCGATCGATCGGGGTACTGTTCATCTAGCGGCAATGGCCTCTACTACCACAGGGTCCTGTTCATCCAACCCCCCACCGGGAACTGTTCATCCAAACCCCCTCAACCACGCTCACTGTTCATCCAGAGGCAGCATCGATTGGCTTCAGTTAGCAGCAGTAGTGAAGGAATCACACTCGGGTTCAGTTAACAGCAAGGGATCGATCGATCGCTTGGGTTCAGTAACGCGTAGCCTGCAGTTTAATCGCTCGGGTTCAATTAGAGCCCAACGCCTCGCTCGGGTTCAGTTAGATCCCAATGCCTGCGCACACACGCACGTACGTATGAGAGAAACGCGCATCGCTCCGCCCCCGACCACCCACCGTAACCGGGAACTCCCCGATATTTTCCTCGCCCTTGCTTCTACCATGGTTTTTTCCGTCATGGACGTCCCAAAGAATGTCATGCAGCTGCGCCTCCGGCCCGCCCAGGACGAAAAGCCCATTTTCTGTCATGATTTTTATCATTGAAGTAGGACCCCACCACATCTATGATGATACTGGGTTTTGTCACAATTATTGTCATAGAAGTGTCATAAGTATGACAGAATAATTTTTCGTTCGGCCCAAAGTGTCACAGATGTGTGTTTTTTTTTGTAGTGAGTGTTGGCGATATTATTTACCTGGCTGCCAGGGTGAAATTCTTGCTCCCTAAATCATGCGCTAACATTTGAGACAAGACTCCTAACTCATGGGTTCTAGCTGTCGATATAAAAAATCGCAGAGTGCAAAGTGTGGTCAAGTCTGGTCCTCTACCCGAAGGATCCTTGGTGGGCTATTGTGGCACCCCGGCTCAGAGCAACCAGTTTACCATGCATTGCCAGCCCAGAGACCATGTCTTCTGGCAATACACAACGCGGGGACTGTGGGCGAACGGGGACGAGCACAGGGGCACTGGGGTGACGACGAGCACAGTACGCAGCACACTGTTTCGTTGGCCGGACCGTGCCCGTGCTTGCTGCGGGGAGCTTCAGCATCGGCGAGTGCCAGGGGAGAGTTAATGGGGCTAAGATGAAGATGGTGGCGAGGTTTGGCATGCTTAGGCAGGCGAGAAAGCGAGTACGCGATCAACAGAGGCTCGGGCGCGTCGCAGAGCGCGTTGGCCGCATGCCAGCACGCCTGGACGAACGCGGTCACCACGTGAACTCTGACCTCATGCTGACCTAAGCCCAAAATTCATGTCTGGCATGTTGTTCGTGGTATTTTTGAATGTTACCACGCTTTGGTTTGGATCCAGACGCAGTAGAAAAGATTTCACAAGCCTAGTAAGTTTCTGATCACTAACTTTGAGAGGTTACTGAGATTAAACAGCTGGGAGTTGGGAGCTGAGCTTTGGAGGGTAGCAATCACCTACTAAGGTGATGATGCACAAGAAAATCAGCCCCAAAGGAGCAGGTAAACTGGTAGTTGCTGTAGAAACTACCATTTCTTTCTAGAATAGAAAATATTTTCTGTAGCAAAAATATTCCAAAAAGTTATGCAATATTTTTGCTCAGGAAGGTTCCCTAGGGTTCCAAGAATATTTGTGAATTTTCTCAGATTTTTGTGGGCAAGAAAAATTGGGTTTGCTTTGGAGCACATTGATCTAGCTAGGGTTCGAGAGAGGGAAATGGATATTTTTCATTAAGGAAAAATATTCCAAATATTATTTTGAGATGAACCAGAGGGGGAATGATAGTTAGAGAGGGAAATGGGACACTTGGGTGAAAGCCAAGGGGTACCCAAGTGTTTAAGTCCATATGAAAGGATTCAAAAACTCCAAATTCAAAATCAATCCAACTGAAAATCAGGCAAATAAAGGAGGGCAAAAACCAGGCTATCACAAACCTCCCCCACTTAGAATGAATCTCGTCCTCGAGATTCAGTTGCTTGGGAAAACCATTATGGATAATGTGTCTTGAGAAACTCTTCTTGTTCCCACATGGATTCTGACTCTGTGTGATGCTCCCACTGAACCTTGTAGAACTTTCTTACTTTGCTGCGTGTGACCCTTTCCATCTGATACAAAATTTTAACCGGCCTCTCTTCATATGTTAAGTCCTTTGCCAACTCTACCTCAGTCATAGCAATCTTTTTCTCAGGCGGCGATATGCATCGCCTCAACTGTGCAACGTGAAACACGTTGTGCACGTCCGACAATTCAGGGGGTAGTTCCAGCTGATATGCAACAATACCCACTCGTGACATAACTGGAAATGGACCAATAAATCAAGCTGCTAGTTTTCCATGAGTCTGAAATCTCTTGACTCCTTTCATAGGGGTGACTCGGAGGTATACCTGTTCTCCGGGTTCAAAACTAATCTATCGGTGCTTTGCATCATAATAACTCTTCTGTCGAGATTTGGCCAATTGCAATATGTCTCTGATTTCCCTAACTTGTTTCTCAGCTTCCATCATGATATCCATCCCAAAAATACGGCTATCTCCGGTTTGAGACCAATTTAAAGGAGTGTGGCACTTACGGCCATACAAAGCCTCATATGGTGACATCTTTAGACTGGTCTGGAAGCTGTTGTTATAAGAGAACTCGGCATACGACAGACAACCATCCCATTTAGATCCTTGGGCCAAAGCACAGGCTCGCAGCATATCTTTGAGTTTGGTTCACCCACTCTGTCTGTCCATCGGTCTGAGGATGATAAGCGGTACTGTATTTCAGTGTTGTCCCCAAGGCATGATGGAGACGTGACCAAAACGCGGAGGTAAAAGGTGAACCTCGGTCAGAAGTGATGGTTCAGGGTAGTCCATGCATACTGACTATCCTGGATACATACAGTTGTGCAAGTTGATCTGCTCGATATGTGGTTCTGATCGGGATAAAGTGAGCAACCTTGGTTAAGGTGTCCACTATGACCCAGATTGCATCATTGCCTCATGGAGTCTTGGGCAGTCCTATGATGAAATCCATGCAGACATCATCCAATTTCCATTGTGAGACTGGCAGTGATTGGAGAAGTCCGGCTGGCTTCTAATGGTCTGCCTTTACCTTGTTGCATATGTCGCAACAGGCTACAAAATAAGCAATGTATTTCTTCATCCCATCCCACCAAAATACTTGTCGCAGATCTTCATACATTTTCATACCTCCAGGGTGAATAGAATACGAAGATTCATGTGCTTCCGACAGGATCTTCTGCTTTATATCCGCCTGATTTGGTACACAAATTCTTCCACGGAATCGGAGAGTACCGAATTGATCCTTTGAGAAATTTGAAGTCTGTCCTGCTACCACATTCTTGGCATGTTTCTATAGAACGGTGTCATCTGGCTGTGCCTTGCGGATCTCTTCTTCAAGGGTGGGAGCGACTTCCAAAATATTAGCAAGGTCGGCATCAATTATGACCAGGTTGAACTGAGCAATCTCCTCTTGAAGTTCCGGAGGCAAGGATTCCAATATGACATTCAGGATGACAGGCTTTCGACTGAGTGTATCGGCAACCACGTTGGCTTTACCCGGGTGGTAATTTATTCCAAGATCATAGTCCTTGACTAACTCAAGCCACCTTCGTTGACGGAGATTTAAATCTAGCTGAGTAAATATATACTTGAGACTTTTGTGATCGGTAAAAATTTGGCACCTCTTCCCGATGAGATAGTGTCTCCAAATTTTTAGAGCATGAACCACCGCTGCTAATTCCAGATCATGAGTGGGATAATTTCCCTCATGGGGTCGTAGCTGTTGCGATGCATAGGCTACTACCTTGCCGTCTTGCATAAGTACGCATCCAAGTCCTTGTCTGGAGGAGTCGCAGTACACATAAAAACTGCGGTAGATATCTGGAAGAGTTAACACCGGTGCGGTCATTAGCCGTATCTTTAGCTCATTAAAAAATTTATCACAGTCCTCAGTCCATTCAAACTTCTTATCCTTTTTGAGAAGCTCCGTCATGGGTTTAGCAATCTTGGAAAACCCTTCAATGAAATGACGGTAATACCCTGCTAATCCAAGAAAACTCCGGATCTGTGATACGATTGTGGGTGGCAACCAATCGAGCACATCCTTTACTTTTCTTGGGTCCACGGCTATACCTTCGGCGGATAGCACATGTCCAAGAAATCCAACCTGCTTGAGCCAAAACTCGCATTTACTAAATTTAGCGTATAGCTGATGGTCGCGGAGTCATTGTAACACTGCTCGGAGGTGTTCTTTGTGATCTTCTTCACTCCTTGAGTAAATAAGTATGTCATCGATGAAGACTACCATGAACTTATCGAGGAAGTCCATGAATACTTTGTTCATCATATGCATGAAGAAAGCAGGGGCGTTGGTGAGACCAAAGGACATAACTGTATATTCATAAAGACTGTACCGAGTGGTAAAGGCGGTCTTAGGAATATCTTCCTTTTTAATCTTGAGCTGATGATATCCATTCCGTAAATCAACCTTGGAGAATACTTTGGCCCCACTGAGTTGATCAAACAAGTCATCAATCCTTGGCAGCGGATATTTATTTTTGATGGTGACATCGTTCAGCTGACGGTGATCCACACACATGCGGAGGCTGCCATCCTTTTTGCCCACAAAGATAGCAGGTGATCCCCATGGTGAAGAGCTGGGACAGATATATCCTTTCTGGAGCATTTCATCAAGCTGTTTCTTTAGCTCCACTAATTCTGATGAGGGCATCCGGTAATACTTCTTGTATAACAGTGTGGTTCCGGGCACAAGATCTATTGCGAACTCAAGCTCTCGATCTGGTGGCATGCCTGGCGGCTCTTCTGGAAATACATCACGAAACTCACTAACCACATGAATTAATTCCAATTTAGCCACAGCGGTGAAGGCCATTTCTTTCTTGGGTATGCTTCTGCGAGCATAGAATTTGGTAGTCTGACCCTCCTGACTGGTCAAAGTGACCTCTCGGGTCACACAATTTATGCATACTTGGTATTGAGTCAGCCAATTCATACCCAAGATAACATCCAGTTTAGCAGACTCAATAATTATCAAAGAAGTTGAAAAGCAGACGTCGTTGATATTGATTTGGCAGACCAGATTGCTCTTGATTAAGGATCTCGGGGTTTGTACCAGCATATTCTTGCCCACAGGCGAACAAGGAAATGTGTTTTGGGCAACAAAACTCCGAGAGATAAAAGAGTGGGAAGCCCTAGAGTCAAATAAAATTACTGCAGGTATGTTGTTAATAGGAAACATACCAATGACGACTTCAGGGTTTTCTTGGGCTTCATCTGCGGAGAGGTGATGAACTTGCCCAGTGATGTGGTGCTGGTCCAGGCATGATTCCATAAAGTTGACTTGTGGCCTGAATAGAGCATTCGCCTTGCTGTTCTTGGGACACTGTCGGGCATAATGTCCGGTTTGCCCACAACTGAAGCAAGCATTGATGCGCTGGCGCTCCTTGTGCACTGGGTTGGGCACGACATTCTTGACTAGGGTGGTGGTGTTGTTAACATTCTGTTGCCAATTGGGCTTGTATTCCACCTGAGTATGCTGCCAGGTACGAGCCTTTTGCATAGGTGTGACGGCCGGATAATTAAGCTACAGTAATCCCCTGCTATTGATGGCACGTCACCTCGGTTGCTGTTGCTAATCGCGCATTACTTCAAAACAATTAAAATTCTAATTTGAATTATTGGCAAACAAAAAAAGTTTTCAAACAATAAAACTAATATGTTCACACTATTCTATAAATTCCCCTAATCATTGCCATGATGGTACCAACTTCATTTGGCTCACAGGTAAATCCCTAGGAAATTAATAAGTGGTCCAACAGCAAATAAATTAGCCATTTCAAAATAAATGGGTGTTTATGTATTTACAAACCACTTGAAATCGTGTGTGCTAGCTCAAAACATTGCCTATTATTTATGTGACAAGTTTTGTGTTCAACAAAACTTATTTGGATTAAATTAAAATACAAAACGGTGGAGAAAATACAAAACAGAAAATTAGAAGAAGGAACAGGGGCTAAGTGCACACTGTACACTACAGGCCCAGTGCTATAGTGCACAGCCCAGCCCACCACAGGCCTTTCCTCTTTCTCCTGTACAGAGGAGAAGGCAGAGGCCATGGCGTGGCGGCCATCCCACGGCGCCACGGCCGGATGACCGACACCTGCTCCTCTCGTGTGCCCTAGAGAAGATAAGGAGGACACCCATGACCCCCTGCCGAACCCTAGCCACTTCCCCTCTTCTACATCGTCCCCCACGCTCGATCCCGATCTCGACCGTCTGCATCCATGGCCGCGTCGCGTCGATCCGGCAGCTACCGGCCTCCCCTCGTCGCGCGAAGATGACTGGGAGCTCCGTCGTGGTCGGCTCCATCACCACGCCGAAGGGCTCGAGCTAGAATGGCCCGTAGCCTCGACATCGTCCTCATCTTCGCCCACGGTCGCCGCATCGCGCCATCGTTTGCCACCCCAACGGACCACCCCGGCTTCCTTGACCATGTGCACGAGCCTCCTCGTGAGCTTCTCTGTCGATTCACCTACTTTCCCCCCCTCGATCCGTGCCCCTACGTGTCAAACACCGCCATGGCCGGAGCTCTGCTTCCATGTACGCGTACGTGCTGTTCTTGGTTGTTGCTCCCTGCTCCTGTAGCCTGCTGCTCCATGCATTGTTGTGCTGCTGCTGTTGCGCTACACTGTCGCTGCTGCCGCCGCTTTCCTGGCGCCCTACTGCACGTGTGCCGGCCGCAGCCTCGCCGCGCCCGCCTGCGCCGCTGCCCGTCGCCTCCCTAAAACCCCGGCCGCTCGAACTACTGGCCGTAGCCGCTGTGTGCTTGTGCGTGTATGCACAGCCACCATGAGGCCGGCTGGGTTCTGTCCACTAAGGCCGGCCCCGTTCTAATTTGCTAGTAGTAATTAGGTTTGTTAGGTGTTAATTAGCCTAATGGCACAATGACAGTGGGCCCCCATCTAAATAACCTTTTAATTTAACTATAGTCAATGACATGTGGGATCCACAACACTGTTCACGTTTGACTCCAGTCAACACTTTGACTATTGACTGCTAAGTCAGCTCCCAGGTGTCCCACTGTCAGCCTCTCAGCCTATGTGGCTGGGTACAATAGTGGGTACACATAGAAAAATCCCCTTTTTATTTCGAATTAATAATAAATTCCAAATATTGTTTTAAACTTTGTAAATTCATATAAAAGAATTCGTAGCTCGGATGAAAAAACTTTGTACATGAAAGTTATTCAGAACGACGAGACGAATTCGGATACGCAGCCCATTCGTCCGCCACGCGTCCCTAGCATAGTGAACCTGCAACATTTCACCTCCGGTTCATCTGTCCGAAAACGCGGAACCCCGGGGATACTTTCCCGGATGTTTCCCCCCTTGGCCGGTATCACCTATCCCTGCGTTAGATCACCTCTAGCACCACGTTTGTCATGTTACGATTTGATTGCTCTATTATTTATTGTGTTCCCCCTCCGTTACTTCTTTCCGGTAGACTACGAGACCGACGCCGCTGATGCCCCAGTCGACTACGGTGTTGACGGCCCCTCCTTCTTGTCTGAGCAACCAGGCAAGCCCCCCCCCCCCTTGATCACCAGATATCGCCTACTCTCTTCTATACTGCTTGCATTAGAGTAGTGTAGCATGATACTGCTTTCCGTTATTCCTATCCTGATGCATAGCCTGTCCTTGTTACTACTGTTGTTACCTTTACCTGCAATCCTACATGCCTAGTATAGGATGCTAGTGTTCCATCAGTGGCCCTACACTCTTGTCCGTCTGCCATGCTATACTACTGGGCCGTGATCACTTCGGGAGGTGATCACGGGCATATGCTATATACTTTACACTGTTACATTACCTGTGGTACTGTTCGGAGATGGGGGCTGAAGGGGCAGGTGGTTCCAGCCAGGTAGTGGTGGGCCTGGGTTTCCGACGGCCCCCGACTGCTACCTTGTGGCGGAGCGACAGGGCAGGTTGAGACCACCTAGGAGAGAGGTGACCTGGCCCTGGTCGGCGTTCGCGGACACTTAACACGCTTAACGAGATCTGGGTATTTGATCTGAGTCTGGCCATTTGGTCTATACGCACTAACCATCTACGCGGGAGTAGTTATGGGTATCCCGGCGTCGTGGTATCAGCCGAAGCCTTCGTGACGTCAGCGACTGAGCGGCGCGCGCCGGGTTGGAACGTAAGCCTGCTCTTGTATTAAGGGGGCTAGTTCTTCTCCCGGCCGCGTTCTCAACGTGCAGGTGTGCTAAGGGCGATGGGCCCAGACCCCTGGGCGCTTAGGTTTAGACCGGCGTGCTGACCTCTCTGTTGGTCTAGGTGGGGCTGCGACGTGTTGATCTTCCGAGGCCGGGCATGACCCAGGAAAGTGTGTCCGGCCAAATGGGATCAAGCGTGTTGGGGAATGTGGTGCACCCCTGCAGGGAAGTTAATCTATTCGAATAGCCGTGATCTTCGGTAACAGGATGACTTGGAGTTGTACCTTGACCTTATGACAACTAGAACCGGATACTTAATAAAACACACCCTTCCAAGTGCCAGATACAACCGGTGATCGCTCTCTCACAGGGAGACGAGGGGAGGATCATCGGTTAGGATTATGCTATACGATGCTACTTGGAGGACTTCAGTCTACTCTCTTCTACATGTTGCAAGACGGAGGCTGCCAGAAGCGTAGTCTTCGAAAGGATTAGTTATCCCCCTCTTATTCTGGCATTCTGCAGTTCAGTCCACATATGATACCCTTATTCCATTTGATACCCATGCATATGTAGTGTAGCTCCTTGCTTGCGAGTACTTTGGATGAGTACTCACGGTTGCTTTCTCCCTCTTTTCCCCCTATCCCTTCTACCTGGTTGTTGCAACCAGATGTTGGAGCCCAGGATCCAGACACCACCTTCGAGGACGACTCCTACTACACCGGAGGTGTCTACTACTACGTGCTGCCCGCTGACGACGACCAGGAGTAGTTAGGAGGATCCCAGGCAGGAGGCATGCGCCTCTTTCGATTTGAATCCCAGTTTGTGCTAGCCTTCTTAAGGCAAACTTGTTTAACTTATGTCTGTACTCAGATATTGTTGCTTCCACCGACTCGTCTATGATCGAGCTCTTGTATTCGAGCCCTCGAGGCCCCTGGCTTGTAATATGATGCTTGTATGACTTATTTTATTTGTAGAGTTGTGTTGTGATATATTCCCGTGAGTCCCTGATCTTGATCGTACACATTTGCGTGTATGATTAGTGTACGATTAAATCGGGGGCGTCACAAGTTGGTATCAGAGCCGACTGCCTGTAGGAATCCCCCTTCCATACTCCTTGGCCGAAGTCGAGTCTAGACCTTGCAAAACTTTTACTAACATGCTTGTGCGGCCCATGGGCCCACGTCGCCATTGGGTGGTATTAGGATCTTTTACTTCTCGATCTTTACTCTGGGATTCTGAACTCTCTTCTATTCGGGTTAAACGATTTTTACTAAAATCTAACTTTAGGTTCTCGAAAATACTTTCTCCCGGAGAGCCCCTTCAGTCCAGATGATCGCTAGCTGCACTAGAAGATTTCGAAGATACTCTCCGATATTCTCTCGAGACCTTGTGTCTGTTGCTTTTGCAATTCCCTTCCACCGAAATATCCCTATGGATAAATACTTACACCTGTCGTTCTTACTTTTATTCCCAGTTGATCTTGTTATTACAAGATAACCCAAAATTCTCTATAATGTTTCGAGTATACTTTATGCCCACTGCCTTGCAGTTCCTTGCCACCTGAATACCCCTACGGATAATTCTCTCACTTATCAAGTATCCGCTCATCCCCCAGTTGTTCATGTGTTTCACAATGGTCATCGAAATACTATTCGATCCTCCAAAATCCTTAGTAGCTTATTGCTCTGCAATACTTGTCTGCTTGCATGATGGATGCTTTCCATATGTCTGGCAATATTCGTTAGTATCCTTAGACACCGTCATTTTGATACCTTTGATTCAACATGAGTGCGAATGCACGCAATCATCAGTTGATCCTTCTAAATTATCTTTCCGGCTCAGACATCATTTTAAACATGAGCTGGTTCTCAACAAATCCAATTGCCGTCGATTGTACCCCTAAGGCTATTCAACTTATCCATCCCTAATCAGAACATTGCTCCTGATCCCTTGATTTGAAAATCATAATTCCTTTGTTATTTAAACGTTGAATTATTCAGATGTTCTGTAAAACGATGCATTTGCATTCTTTCTTCCTCTGATTGGGTATCGATACTCACATCAGCTCCATTGTGGATCACCATATCCATTGTTGGATTATTATCCGACCATGTCCTTCATAATTAATCACCTTGTGAGTTCTTTCTCCGATACATAATGCCTTTGGTAATTTGTATCCTCTCCTTTTGCTAACCATGCTCTGCTTTCGAGCTGGTAATATTTACTCTCAAAGCTTGTGGTATATGTTTCCACGATACCCTAACGGGTTGAACCTATGCCTTCCTTAATTTGTGTGACCTCGAAAGTTATGCGGGTTATACCCTGCTGACGCTTCGTCAGATAACTTTTCAACACTACAACTTCGAAAAGGGGAGGTAAATGTAAGGTTATGCATTGAAGAAGTGGGAGTCGACCTTGAACTTTGTGTTCATGCCCATGGACACGATGTAGATCTTATTATTAAAGCTTCTCTTAAATTAATTACTCCCTTGGTATAAGTTCATATTATATCTGGGATCTGGCCTTTTGCAATCGTGGTTTTGACCATGTTCTCCTTTAGGTACCGTTTCTCGTGCAAGTTTAAGCACTTGTCTTCTGCAGAGCAATACCCCAGTCCAACCTCTACTTTGATCTGTCGTCGAGTATTACCCCCTGGTATCTCGAGGATACCACGGGATACATAACTTCTTATGAGTTCTTGATCAACTAATATTCTTGTCAATTCCATTTTTCCAACGGGTTCTCAGTTGTTAGAACCCCTCAAGGACACCGACAACTGAATTGAGTCCGCACTACGATTCAACAACTCTTGGTAACCTTCATTACTTACGAGTCTGAACTCGATCACGTCATTCCGAGCCTACTCGACTATATCATTATCGTGCCAAATTTTAACTGTGCTACCTGGTCCTTCTTTCCAGAGCACAATTTCGACGATGGGCTAAGCTTACGTCGATCTTCCTTGTCTTATCGTTTCACCTCAAACAACAAACTTGATTTCAAGTTTGTGACGTACCCATGGTTCCAATAACCTTTCGCTTCATCATTCGTTTGACTTGATGTCATCGCCGACCGATTACATCTCCATGAAACCTCTCGACAGAAATTGTCATGATCATCATCAACATTTCGAGCTCCTCAAGGATATCAATTGAATTCCTGATGAGAAATACCATCCTTGCCCTCGATGATTTGTGTTATCATCGACCCCTCGATTGCCTTCCGTTCAACACAAACTTGTTCGTGTTTTGTGTTATACCTTGAGATCCTTGCTATCTAGCATTTGTTCTCCTTTACCTTGGAGTATTACCATCTTTTATGTTAAGAATGTTGTGATAATTTCATCACCTCTTAAGAATTCTTGGTATCGTGATACTTCTCACCATCACCATTCTTTCTTGGTCCTCGTGTTGATTCCAACCGGGGTACCAACAAGTGACGGTGTTGTTTGGATTCTGCACTTCTAGTAACCCTATTGCTTTGAAGTTAATGGTCGGCCGTTCGTTCTTAGACTATTGATTATTGAATCACCATTCTGACATTGGTCGTGCAACCCAACCCATATTTTGGGCGCACCTATCAACCAATTTTTAATTGTGTATGTTTTCCGTGAGCATACTTCCTTATATCATTTGATCTGACAAATGTTATCTCCTTGTTCACTTAATTGTGGAAATCCATCTTTTGTTAATCTCGATGAATTGTCGCTGATTCCATCAGCCACCTCCTCATTCTATCCTTGATTTAATAATGAACTCATGATTCGGAACTTTCTTCCACAGTTCAATTCCCGAGAATCTTACAATGTCGTCTCGTCAATTTGTCTTGCACCTTTCCTTCTCAGGCATCTTGAGTCTGAGGTTTCCTAACACCAATCAGATCTAAATCTCGGTCAGATATGATGGTTGGAACATATTTCCAAGAGTTATAACATTGGTCTTTATATGATCTGGTAAGGTGATGTCATGCCTAGCACACCTGGACGGAGGACCTATTGTTATAGTTTCCTTTTTAACAAGGTTAACCATTTTTCTATGAGGAAATTGAATGCCTTGTTTAATAAGTTTATCCTGATGGACCTTTCGTGTATCCGAAGTCCGACCTTTGCTTGATGACCATGTCAATGCTATCTCGAAGCATGTCTGTGGTACTCCGATTTTCAATAAAAATATTTGAAGCACAATGCTAAATTTCGTTATCAATTATCCAAACACCGTTGTATGGGTAATGTCATGAAGTTCCTCCTCCTTTACCTAAAGGGTTTTCTGCGTTATATCCCGTCATGGATATCATGATCTGCTTGTCCTTGGGAATGATATATCCCTGAAACATGTGTTTAAACACAGTTACATTTCCATTGTTCTGTTTAATCTGATAGACACTTTTACCTTTCCATTGGTTTGTTTAAACCCTTTCTAGGATTTATATGATCTAAGCAGTAATAAGTCACTGCTTTTGTAAGCACCTTGATGTACCAATCTGTCAGTAAGAACCTTTTACTATTGTTGATGACATTCCGGTAACCGCCGATGGACGAGAACTTTGCCTAATGGTCTGCCTCGTTCAACGAGTAGGAAAATGGTTCTCTTCGTCCCTCGCCCTTGGTATCGACATTGTTGCCAACATAACTGATACTACCCTCTGACATGTCTTGCTATCATGACCGTGCCAGATATCAATGCTTCCTACTTTTAATCCACATGGTGGGCCCATAACCCACAGTTCCACAGGATCGAAACCTGACTCTCCTATACACCCCTGGTTTCCAAAGTTAATTCCTCGCACTTAGCCTCATATGTGATTCACGAGCCACCTTCCGAGAGATCATCAATTCTGGTACCAGACACAATACTTATTCCCATTGCTTTGAACCCCCTTTCACGCCCTGTTTCAGGCATCGAAGGATTGCCTGCCCGCTCAATACTTCCCATGATACCTCCTTACTTTGCTCTCGATATTTTCGTAAGTTTCAATTCAAGAGTTACCTCCGCCACCTCCCTCGATGTTATCGACCAGATAGTCGACCTTGCAGAGGTCTGTTCTCCCGGAATGGCCACTCTTTATTCTTTATTAAGTACGATGGAGTTCCTGAAGAACGGACGCCAACTTCATCATGATGACCTAAAGTAGAGAAATGAAGACATCAATATATTGGACTGGCCTCTTCGAGAAGAGCAAGCCAGGATGAGAAGACCTGCTAGATTCGTTACCAAACCTCCCCCCTTTCACTACCTCTTAAATCTCGGGACGAGATTTCTTGTAGTGGAGGAGAATTGTGACGGCCGGATAATTAAGCTACAGTAATCCCCTGCTATTGATGGCACGTCACCTCGGTTGCTGTTGCTAATCGCGCATTACTTCAAAACAATTAAAATTCTAATTTGAATTATTGGCAAACAAAAAAAGTTTTCAAACAATAAAACTAATATGTTCACACTATTCTATAAATTCCCCTAATCATTGCCATGATGGTACCAACTTCATTTGGCTCACAGGTAAATCCCTAGGAAATTAATAAGTGGTCCAACAGCAAATAAATTAGCCACTCAAAATAAATGGGTGTTTATGTATTTACAAACCACTTGAAATCGTGTGTGCTAGCTCAAAACATTGCCTATTATTTATGTGACAAGTTTTGTGTTCAACAAAACTTATTTGGATTAAATTAAAATACAAAACGGTGGAGAAAATACAAAACAGAAAATTAGAAGAAGGAATAGGGGCTAAGTGCACACTGTACACTACAGGCCCAGTGCTATAGTGCACAGCCCAGCCCACCACAGGCCTTTCCTCTTTCTCTTGTACAGAGGAGAAGGCAGAGGCCATGGCGTGGCGGCCATCCCACGGCGCCACGGCCGGATGACCGACACCTGCTCCTCTCGTGTGCCCTAGAGAGGATAAGGAGGACACCCATGACCCCCTGCCGAACCCTAGCCACTTCCCCTCTTCTACATCGTCCCCCACGCTCGATCCCGATCTCGACCGTCTGCATCCATGGCCGCGCCGCGTCGATCCGGCAGCTACCGGCCTCCCCTCGTCGCGCGAAGATGACTGGGAGATCTGTCGTGGTCGGCTCCATCACCACGCCGAAGGGCTCGAGCTAGAATGGCCCGTAGCCTCGACATCGTCCTCATCTTCGCCCACGGTCGCCGCATCGCGCCATCGTTTGCCACCCCAACGGACCACCCCGGCTTCCTTGACCATGTCCACGAGCCTCCCCGTGAGCTTCTCTGTCGATTCTCCTACTTTCCCCCCC
Source organism: Triticum urartu (assembly GCF_056163025.1). NCBI lineage: Eukaryota > Viridiplantae > Streptophyta > Magnoliopsida > Poales > Poaceae > Triticum > Triticum urartu. The sequence continues at coordinate 37,413,307 of NC_141877.1, read as the reverse complement.
TCGATCCGTGCCCCTACGTGTCAAACACCGCCATGGCCGGAGCTCTGCTTCCATGTACGCGTACGTGCTGTTCTTGGCTGTTGCTCCCTGCTCCTGTAGCCTGCTGCTCCATGCATTGTTGTGCTGCTGCTGTTGCGCTACACTGTCGCTGCTGCCGCCGCTTGCCTGGCGCCCTACTGCACGTGTGTCGGCCGCAGCCTCGCCGCGCCCGCCTGCGCCGCTGCCTGTCGCCTCCCTAAAACCCCGGCCGCTCGAGCTACTGGCCGTAGCCGCTGTGTGCTTGTGCGTGTATGCACAGCCACCATGAGGCCGGCTGGGTTCTGTCCACTAAGGCCGGCCCTGTTCTAATTTGCCAGTAGTAATTAGGTTTGTTAGGTGTTAATTAGCCTAATGGCACAATGACAGTGGGCCCCCATCTAAATAACCTTTTAATTTAACTATAGTCAATGACATGTGGGATCCACAACACTGTTCACGTTTGACTCCAGTCAACACTTTGACTATTGACTGCTAAGTCAGCTCCCAGGTGTCCCACTGTCAGCCTCTCAGCCTATGTGGCTGGGTACAATAGTGGGTACACATAGAAAAATCCCCTTTTTATTTCGAATTAATAATAAATTCCAAATATTGTTTTAAACTTTGTAAATTCATATAAAAGAATTCGTAGCTCGGATGAAAAAACTTTGTACATGAAAGTTACTCAGAACGACGAGACGAATTCGGATACGCAGCCCGTTCGTCCGCCACGCGTCCCTAGCATAGTGAACCTACAACATTTCACCTCCGGTTCATCTGTCCAAAAACGTGGAACCCCGGGGATACTTTTCCGGATGTTTCCCCCCTTCGCCGGTATCACCTATCCCTGCGTTAGATCACCTCTAGCACCACGTTTGTCATGTTATGATTTGATTGCTCTGTTATTTATTGTGTTCCCCCTCCGTTACTTCTTTCCGGTAGACTACGAGACCGACGCCGCTGATGCCCCCGTCGACTACGGTGTTGACGGCCCCTCCTTCTTGTCTGAGCAACCAGGCAAGCCCCCCCCCCCCGCTTGATCACCAGATATCGCCTACTCTCTTCTATACTGCTTGCATTAGAGTAGTGTAGCATGATCTGCTTTCCGTTATTCCTATCCTGATGCATAGCCTGTCCTTGTTACTACTGTTGTTACCTTTACCTGCAATCCTACATGCCTAGTATAGGATGCTAGTGTTCCATCAGTGGCCCTACACTCTTGTCCGTCTGCCATGCTATACTACTGGGCCGTGATCACTTCGGGAGGTGATCATGGGCATATGCTATATACTTTACACTGTTACATTACCTGTGGTACTGTTCGGAGATGGGGGCTGAAGGGGCAGGTGGTTCCACCCAGGTAGTGGTGGGCCTGGGTTTCCGACGGCCCCCGACTGTTACCTTGTGGCGGAGCGACAGGGCAGGTTGAGACCACCTAGGAGAGAGGTGACCTGGCCCTGGTCGGCGTTCGCGGACACTTAACACGCTTAACGAGATCTGGGTATTTGATCTGAGTCTGGCCATTTGGTCTATACGCACTAACCATCTACGCGGGAGTAGTTATGGGTATCCCGGCGTCGTGGTATCAGCCGAAGCCTTCGTGACGTCAGCGACTGAGCGGCGCGCGCCGGGTTGGAACGTAAGCCTGCTCTTGTATTAAGGGGGCTAGTTCTTCTCCCGGCCGCGTTCGCAACGTGCAGGTGTGCTAAGGGCGATGGGCCCAGACCCCTGGGCGCTTAGGTTTAGACTGGCGTGCTGACCTCTCTGTTGGTCTAGGTGGGGCTGCGACGTGTTGATCTTCCGAGGCCGGGCATGACCCAGGAAAGTGTGTCCGGCCAAATGGGATCAAGCGTGTTGGGGAATGTGGTGCACCCCTGCAGGGAAGTTAATCTATTCGAATAGCCGTGATCTTCGGTAACAGGACGACTTGGAGTTGTACCTTGACCTTATGACAACTAGAACCGGATACTTAATAAAACACACCCTTCCAAGTGCCAGATACAACCGGTGATCGCTCTCTCACAGGGCGACGAGGGGAGGATCATCGGTTAGGATTATGCTATACGATGCTACTTGGAGGACTTCAGTCTACTCTCTTCTACATGTTGCAAGACGGAGGCTGCCAGAAGCGTAGTCTTCGAAAGGATTAGTTATCCCCCTCTTATTCTGGCATTCTGCAGTTCAGTCCACATATGATACCCTTATTCCATTTGATACCCATGCATATGTAGTGTAGCTCCTTGCTTGCGAGTACTTTGGATGAGTACTCACGGTTGCTTTCTCCCTCTTTTCCCCCTATCCCTTCTACCTGGTTGTCGCAACCAGATGTTGGAGCCCAGGAGCCAGACGCCACCTTCGACGACGACTCCTACTACACCGGAGGTGCCTACTACTACGTGCTGCCCGCTGACGACGACCAGGAGTAGTTAGGAGGATCCCAGGCAGGAGGCCTGCGCCTCTTTCGATCTGTATCCCAGTTTGTGCTAGCCTTCTTAAGGCAAACTTGTTTAACTTATGTCTGTACTCAGATATTGTTGCTTCCGCTGACTCGTCTATGATCGAGCTCTTGTATTCGAGCCCTCGAGGCCCCTGGCTTGTAATATGATGCTTGTATGACTTATTTTATTTGTAGAGTTGTGTTGTGATATCTTCCCGTGAGTCCCTGATCTTGATCGTACACGTTTGCGTGTATGATTAGTGTACGATTAAATCGGGGGCGTCACAACAGGTTGCCCATCCTTCTTTGGCTCAAACTTGCACCTGTGATCGTTATTGACAGGCATGTTGTCTGACATGAGCTTGTGCTCCCTTTCCGCAATGAAAGCTTTGTTCACCAGAGTTTGAAAATCTGGGAAATCAAACATGCTGAGAGTAAACCGGAGTTGTGGGTTTAATCCACCAAGAAATCTGTCAATCGTTCTTTCTTCAGTGGCCACGTCATGAATGGAGTAACGTGACAAATGATTGAATTTTTGCAAATATTCACCCATAGACTGATTTCCTTGGATGAGCGTGAGAAATTCTTGCTGCTTAGTCTTCATAATTCCAGTAGGGATATGATATTTCCGGAACTGATTCGTGAACTTCAACCAGGTGATTTCCTCATCAGCAGGCCACATGGCGTTTTGCTACCTCTTGAGCACTTGTGTTGGTTTTCCCTTGAAGAGGAAAGGGTGATGCAGCAAAGCAGCGTAAGTATTTTCCTCAGTTTTTGAGAACCAAGGTATCAATCCAGTAGGAGGCCACGCACGAGTCCCTCGCACCTACACAAACAAATAAATCCTCGCAACCAACGCGATAAGGGGTTGTCAATCCCTACACGGTCACTTACGAGAGTGAGATCTGATAGATATGATAAGATAATATTTTGGGTATTTTTATGATAAAGATGCAAAGTAAAATAAATGGCAAAGGAAATAACTTAGTATTGCAAGATTAATATGATGGAAGATAGACCCAGGGGCCATAGGTTTCACTAGTGGCTTCTCTTAAGAGCATAAGTATTCACGGTGGGTAAACAAATTACTGTTGAGCAATTGACAGAATTGAGCATAGTTATGAGAATATCTAGGTATGATCATGTATATAGGCATCACGTCCGAGACAAGTAGACCGACTCCTCCCTGCATCTACTACTATTACTCCACACATCGACTGCTATCCAGCATGCATCTAGAGTATTAAGTTCATAAGAACAGAATAACGCTTTAAGCAAGATGAAATGATGTAGAGGGATAAAATCATGCAATATGAAATAAACCCCATCTTGTTATCCTCGATGGCAAGAATACAATACGTGACTTGCTGCCCCTACTGTCACTGGGAAAGGACACCGCAAGATTGAACCAAAAGCTAAGAACTTCTCCCATTGCAAGAAAGATCAATCTAATAGGCCAAACCAAACTGATAATTTGAAGAGACTTGCAAAGATAACCAATCATACATAAAAGAATTCAGAGAAGATTCAAATATTGTTCATAGATAAACTTGATCATAAACCCACAATTCATCGGTCTCAACAAACACACCGCCAAAGAAGATTACATCGAATAGATCTCCACAAGAGAGGGAGAGAACTTTGTATTGACATGCAAAAAGAGGGAAGAAGCCATCTAGCTAATAACTATGGACCCATAGGTCTGAGGTAAACTACTCACACTTCATCGGAGAGGCTATGGTGTTGATGTAGAAGCCCTCCGTGATCGATGCCCCCTCCGGCGGAGCTCCGGAAAAGGCCCCAAGATGGGATCTCGTGGATACAGAATGTTACAGCGGTGGAATTAGGGTCTTGGCTCCGTTTGATATTCTTTTTCTACGAAACCCTAAAATAGGCAAAAAAAACAGCAATTCTGGGTTGGGCCTCCGGTTAATAGGTTAGTCCCAAAAATAATATATAAGTGTATAATAAATCCCAATAATGTCCAAAACAGAATATAATATAGCATGGAACAATCAAAAATTATAGATACATTGGAGACATATCAAGCATCCCCAAGCTTAATTCCTACTCGTCCTCAAGTAGGTAAATCATAAAAACAGAATTTTTGATGTGGAATGCTACTTGGCATAATTTCAATGTAATTCTTCTTAATTGTGGTATGAATATTCAGATTAGAAAGATTCAAGACAAAAGTTCAATATTGACATAGAAATAATAATACTTCAAGTATACTAACTAAGCAATTATGTCTCTTCAAAATAACATGGCCAAAGAAAGTTATCCCTACAAAATCATATAGTCTGGCTATGCTCTATCTTCACCACACAAAGTATTTAAATCATGCACAACCCCGATAACAAGCCAAGCAATTGTTTCATACTTTTGGTGTCCTCAAACTTTTTCAATCTTCATGCAATACATGAGAGTGAGCCATGGACATAGCACTTTAGGTGGAATGGAATGGTGATTGTGGAGGAGACAAAAAAAGGGGAAGATAGTCTCACATCAACTAGGCGTATCAACAGGCTATGGAGATGCCCATCAATAGATATCAATGTGAGTGAGTAGGGATTACCATGCAACGGATGCACTAGAGCTATAAGTATATGAAAGCTCAACAAAAGGAACTAAGTGGATGTGCATCCAACTCGCTTGCTCACGAAGACCTATGGCATTTTGAGGAAGCCCATCATTGGAATATACAAGCCAAGTTCTATAATGAAAAATTCCCACTAGTATATGAAAGTGGTAACATAGGAGACTCTCTATTATGAAGATCATGGTGCTACTTTGAAGCACAAGTGTGGTAAAAGGATAGTAGCATTGTCCCTTCTCTCTTTTTCTCTCATTTTTTTAGTTGGGCCTTTTCTTTTTTTATGGCCTCTTTTTTTTGGGCTTGTTTGGCCTCTCTTTTTTTAGTCCGGAGTCTCATCCCGACTTGTGGGGGAATCATAGTCTCCATCATCCTTTCCTCACTTGGGACAATGCTCTAAAAATGATGATCATCACACTTTTATTTACTCACAACTCAACAATTTCAACTCAATACTTAGAACAAAATATGACTCTATGTGAATGTCTCCGGTGGTGTACCGGGTTATGCAATGAAACAAGAGTGACATGTATGAAAGAATTATGAACGGTGGCTTTGCCACAAATACAATGTCAACTACATGATCATGCAAAGCAATATGACAATGATGGAGCGTGTCATAGTAAACGGAACGGTGGAAAGTTGCATGGCAATATATCTCGGAATGGCTATGGAAATGCCATGATAGGTAAGTATGGTGGCTGTTTTGAGGAAGGTATATGGTGGGTGTATGATACCGGCGAAAGGTGCGCGGTATTAGAGAGGCTAGCAATGGTGGAAGGAAGTAAAGTGTGTATGATCCATGGACTCAACCTTAGTCATAAAGAACTCAAATATTTATTGCAAAAATCTACAAGTTATCAAATCAAAGTATTACGTGCATGCTCCTAGGAGGGTAGATTGGTAGGAAAAGACCATCGCTCGTCCCCGACCGCCACTCATAAGGAAGACAATCAATAAATAAATCATGCTCTGACTTCATCACATAACGGTTCACCATACGTGCATGCTACGGGAATCACAAACTTTAACACAAGTATTTCTCAAATTCACAACTACTCGACTAGCATGACTCTAATATTACCATGTCCATATCTCAAAACAATTATCAAGTATCAAACTTCTCATAGTATTCAACACACTCATAAGAAAATTTAATTATTAATCTTGAATGCCTAACATAATTAAAGCAAATTACCGTGCTGTTTTGTAGGACTCTCAAAATAATCTAAGTGAAACATGAGAGAACAATAGTTTCTATAAAACAAATCCACCGACGTGCTCTAAAAGATATAAGTGAAGCACTAGAGCAAGAACTATATAACTCAAAAGATATAAGTGAAGCACATAGAGTATTCTAACAATTTCTGAATCATGTGTGTCTCTCTCAAAAGGTGTGTACAGAAAGGATGATTGTGGAAAACTAACAAATAAAGACTCAAATAATACAAGACTCTCCAAGGAAAACACATATCATCTGGTAAATAAAAATATAGCTCCAAGTAAAGTTACCGATAGAAGTAGACGAAAGAGGGGATGCCTTCCGGGGCATCCCCAATCTTTGGCTTTTAGGTGTCCTTAGATTATCTTGGGGTGCCATGGGACACTACTAGAATCAGCTACTTTGCCATCTGCTAGCTCTTTGCCCTCTGCTAGCAGACGACAAAGAAGCTCTTTGCCATCAGATACCCAAAAGCAGACGGCAAAGAACTGGCTGATGACAAAGACCTTCTTTGCCATCAGCCAGTTCTTTGCCGTCCGCTAGCAGACGGCAAAGATTCTTTGCCGTCGGCTTGCAGACGGCAAAGAGGGAGGGGGCCCCACTGACAAGCTGCTTAAAAAAACTTAACGGCCCCCCCTCTTTGTCGTCTGCTAGCAGACGGCAAAGAGCAAATAAGCGGACGGCAAAGATTTAACATATCTAACGTTAACGACCGCGCCCCACCCCGCCCCTCTCTCTGTGTTTCTCTCCCTGCTCTTCACACACGCGCCGCCGCCCCCACCACTCGCCGCCGCCCCGTCGCCCCACCACCCCGCCGCCCCACCCGCCCCCCGCCCCGTCGCCACTGCCGCCCGGCGCCGTCGCCCCACCACCCGGCGCCCCACCGGTCCCCCGCCCCGTCGCCCCCGCTGCCCTGCCGTCTTGGCGCCGCCGCGCCCCGGCCCCCCCGCGCCCCACCGCCCCGGTCGGGCCCGGCCCCGTCGCCACTGCCGCCCGGCGCCGCCGCCCCGGGCCCCCCCCCCTCCACCGGCCACCTCCTCCACCGGCCCTGCCCCAGGTGAGCTCTCCTCCTCTTTTTTTCCTTTTTTCTGTTTTTTAGTTTTAGGTTTATGTTTAGTTTAGATTTAGTTTTAGTTTTAGTTTTAGGTTTAGTTTTAGGTTTAGGTTTAGTTTTAGTTTAGTTTTTTCCTTTTTTCTGTTTTTTAGTGTTAGGTTTATGATTAGTTTAGATTTAGTTTTAGTTTTAGTTTTAGATTTAGGTTTAGGTTTAGTTTAGTTTTAGTAAAGAAGAAGAAGAAAAAAAAAGAGGAGAGGAGGAGAAGAATAAGAGGAAAAAGGAAAGGAAGAAGAAGAGGAGGAGGAGAAGCAAAAAGAAGAAGAGGAAGAAGAAGAAGAAGAAGAAGAAAGAGGAGAGGAGGAGAAGAAGAAGAGGAAAAAGGAAAGGAGGAAGAAGAAGAAGAAGAAGAAGAAGAAGAAGAAGAAGAAGAAGAAGAAGAAGAAGAAGAAGAAGAAGGAAAAAGGGAAGAAAAGGAAGAAAAGGAAGAAGAGGAAGAAGAAGAAAAGGAAAAAAGAGGAAAAAACCCCGACCCGACCCGGCACCCCGACACGACACCCCGACCCCGAGACCCCGACCCCGACACCCCGACCCCGACACCCCGACCCCGAGCCTGACCCGACACCCCGACCCCGACACCGACACGGCACCCCGACCCCGACCCGGCACCCCGACCCCGAGACCCCGACCCCGACCCCGACACCCCGACCCCGAGCCTAACCCGACACCCCGACACCGAGCCTGACCCGACACCCTGACCCCGACAACTGACCCCCTGACCCCGACACCCCGACCCGAAACAGCACCCCGACCCCGACACGGCACCCCGACACCGACACGACACCCCGAACCCCCGACCCCGAAACAGCACCCCGACCCCGACACGGCACCCTGACACCGACACGACACCCCGACCCCCGACACCTCCCGAAAAGGTGTTCTTTGGCCTTCCAGAGGCCGACGGGGTCATATGTTTATGAATTATTAGTTAGGTCATATATTTTTCGATTTTGTTATGAAAAACATCATATATAATTGTGTTGATCGGGTAGTTTTAAATGTGCAGTTGTTTCATCGCTGCGAGGTTTGGTGTTCGACGACCTCGCCGTGCGTTTGACGAGCTCTACCCCTTCGTTCGTGGGTGAGCACAAATGACATGTCCTCCTCCCCCATTAATTATTTGATCTATTCCGATGAAACTTGATAGCTAGCTATATATGTGTCTTGAATCATCAGTATGCGTAACCAATATGTGTCTCCCATTCGAAAGCGTCATAGTTATAAATATGCATGCATTTGCATATTTATAACCTTGATTCTTTTGAATTCTCCAACGCTATCCATGGACAGCCCGATTATGTGTAGATTGGGTTCGCTTTCCCATATGCTTTGCTCTGGATCCGACGCATAAATTTTGTCAGTGCCTTCCCTGTTATTCTCCGGGTACACATCCTCTCTGTTTATTGCAGATACGTGTATGAGGACAACAGTGGGAAGGTGCTGCTGAAATTTTGCGTCGGATCCGGAGCATAGCATGGGAAAATGAACCCAATCTACACATACACGGGTGGGATTAGGACCTATCATTACCTATTAGAGTGTAGATTGCATGGACGTAATAAAATTGACAAAGTAGATCAACTGATGAATATATACATGGTGAATTACATATATAATTGTTGTGTGTCCAGTAGCTCTGAAAGTCAAGATGAGTGATCGTGCATGGATGTATACCGGTCACACTGGTCAGAACAAATGGAGCGCTGAATGGTTCACAAAAACCAAGGGGTTTGTGCAAGCCGCATTTGCAAATGGCCAGAAGAAAACCTGGTGCCCCTGTTTCCGGTGCGGCAATTGGGAAAAGAGGACAGAGGCTGAAATGGGAAAACACCTATAGAAGAGTGGTTTTACGCCCGATTATACGGTGTGGACATTTCATGGTGAGTCTGCCCAACATGACCGAGTTGAGGTGGATCGTCGTCGCACCGACGAGCATGGTACCGGGATGGAAAACATGGTGCAAGACTATGATGATGCTCGGGATTTGGATGAGGAGATGGAGGAATCTGCAAAGGCCTTCAATGAAATATTGGAGTCTTCAAAACGTCCGCTCCACGAGCACACTAAGCTTTGTCAGTTGGATGCTATCTCACAAGTAATGGCTCTGAAGGCTCAGTTCAACTTGGGCAGAGAATGCTATGACGCAATTATGACAGTATTTGGACGCTTTCTACCCAAAGGCCATGTAATGCCTGCAAACCTGTACCAGTCGGACAAAATCCTCCGTGCACTGAAGATGCCCTATGAGAAGATACATGCCTGTGAGAAAGGATGTGCCTTATTTAGGCTTGACTATGTGGACTTGAACTATTGTCCCATTTGCAAGTGTTCCAGGTATATTGTGGTAGACAACGGTATGGGTGAGAAGACACAGACCAAAATCCCCGTTAGTGTTCTTCGGTATATGCCAATCATACCAAGACTTCAACGTATTTTCATGGTCGAAGAGACGGCCAGACAGATGACATGGCACAAAACAGGCAAAAGAACCGAACTAGATGCAGATGGGAATCTGATGATGGTACACACATCGGATGGTGTTGCATGGAAAAAGTTTGATGAATTACATGCTGACAAAGCGGCAGATCCGAGGCATCCTCGAGTCGGCATCAGCATGGATGGGTTCAGTGTGTTTGGTATGACGGCAGCCCAATACAGTTGTTGGCCCGTATTTGTCTTTCCACTCAATCTCCCCCCCCCCCAGACAGATTATGCAAAGAAAGAACATTTTCCTGACGTTGATAATTCCAGGGCCCAACTATCCAGGGAAAAATATGAATGTGTACATGCAGCCGCTTAAGGAAGAATTGCAAGAAGCCTGGGATAGTGGGTTCAAGACATACGACGCCTATAGCAAACGGAACATCATAATGCGTGTCTGGTACATATACTCGACGCATGACTTGCCGGCGTATGCACTATTCGTTGGCTGGTGTGTGCATGGAAGGTTCCCGTGCCCCACATGTAAGGGAGCTCTTGAGTTTCGTTGGCTTCAGGTCGGTCGCAAGTTTTCTTGCTTCGACATGCATAGACAGTTCCTGGATCCTCGCCATAAGTTCAGGAAAGACAAGAAGAACTTCATCAGAGGTAGAGTTGTCAAAAACTCTGCACCACCTGCATTGACAGGCCAACAGACCCTGGATCAGTTAAACGCTCTCGAGCCAGATCCACAACGTCCAGGGTACTTCAAGGGGTATAACACTAAGCATGCGTGGACTCACAAAACATGCTTATGGGATCTGCCTTACTTGAAAGACCTCCTTTGCCCACACAACATCGACGTGAGTTTAATTTGAATGGACATTACCTACTAGTCTTAACATTTGAGTGTCATAATGCATAAAGACATTGGAAATGATCTTTGGTGCAGCTTAACTCCAGAAACGCATCGCACAATCCTTCTCCAGCTACCGGCGCGAGCCAGCCCGCTCCTACACCTCCCTGATCACGGTAAGTTTCTCCAGTATTTTGCTTAACAAATGCATAAAGACCTAGACTTAGCTTTATTTCCTCCAATATGCTTACCATAATGACCTAGAGTTAGCTTCTTTTCCTCCAAAATGACTTAATAAGCTTATTGACCTCATAAACCATCCATTTTACCTAAGTTAGCTCTAAAACAATATGTACTTAGCTTACTTATGTCAAAAATTGCATAATTAGCTTAGTTAGCTCATAAATGATCCATTTTACCTAAGTTAGCTCTAAAATGACTCATTTTACCTTAGTTAGCTTACAAGTGATCCAATTTATCCATGTTAGCTCTAAAATGACCCATTTTATGTAGATTAGCTCCTAAATGATCCATTTTACCTACGTTAGCTTTAAAATGACCCATTTCACCTAGGTTAGCTCCAAAATGACCCATTTCACCTAGGTTAGCTCCAAAATGACCCATTTCACCTAAGTTAGCTCAAAAACGATCCATTCCACCTTAGTTAGCTCAAAAACATGGCATTTCACCTTAGTTAGCTCATAAATGACCCATTTCAACTAAGTTAGCTCCAAAATGATCAATTTCACCTAGGTTAGCTCATAAACGACCCATTTCACCTAAGATAGCTCATAAACGATCCATTTCACCTAGGTTAGCTAATAAACGATCCATTTCACCTAAGTTAGCTCATAAACGATCCATTTCAACTAATTTAGCTCATAAATGATCCAGTTCACCTAAGTTAGCTAATAAATGGCATATACTTCTTCTTCTAGTCTTCTTCTTCTTCTATTCTTTTTCTTCTAGTCTAGTTCTTCTTCTAGTCTTCTTTTTCTAACTTTCTTATTTGTCATTTTGCAGGTTTCATTCACTTCATGGAAGCCAGCTTCCTATGATGGATTGCTTGTTTTTTCCTTTGATGCACTTCTTGTATTCTGCTCGCTTGCTATGATGAAACTAGATTGCTATGATGAAACTTTGCATATTGTAATATGTATGGATCAATGGAACTATGTGCAACCTACTATGTATGTATGGATGGATATATATGTGCTGGATATTTATTATGTTGGATATATATGTGCTGGATATTTATGTGATGGATATATATGTGTTGTGATATATTTGCTGTGATAATTGTTGGATATAAGAAAAACAGAATAAAAAAGAGGCAGTGCAGGCTCTTTGCCGTCCGCGGCTGACGGCAAAGACGCCTTTGCCGTCGGTGGCAGACGGCAAAGGGGGCACATGGCGCCCACCTGTGCTTCCTGAGGGATGGGCCATTTGGCAAATTTGCCTACTGTGGTGGACGGCAAAGCTAAGTTGATGGCAAAGACTTTGCCTTTGCCGTCCGCCGTGGCAGACGGCAAAACACAGCGGGCGCTGACGCATTGCTGACGTCAACTGGCGGACGGCAAAGAGGCGCTCGAATTTGTCGTCCGCTGGCGGACGGCAAAGGCCGCCGTTAGCCGCCTAATGGACTAACGCTGGCGGACGTCCAGTTTTTTGCCGTCCCTCCTCTTTTCCGTCTGCCGCTGTAGGCAAAGGGCTCTTTGCCGTCCGCCATAAGAAGCAGACGGCAAAGTACCTGTTTGCCGACCCTGTCTTTGCCGTCACTGTTTGCCGTCCACCGCTGACGGCAAAGCTCTTTGCCTTCCGCCGTCCGTGCCTTTGCCGTCCGCCATGGCAGACAGCAAAATACAGGATTCCTGTAGTGGGAATCCCCAATCTTAGTCTCTTTCCACTCCTTGTTCCTTAATCCATCAAATCTTTCACCCAAAACTTGAAAACATCACAACACAAAACTTAAAGTAGAAAATCTCGTGAGCTCCGTTAGCGAAAGAAAACAAAACACCACTTCAAGGTACTGTAATTAACTCATTCTTTATTTATATTGGTGTTAAACCTACTGTATTCCAACTTCTCTATGGTTTATAAACTATTTTACTAGCCATAGATTCATCAAAATAAGCAAACAACACACAAGAATAGAATCTGTCAAAAACAGAACAGTCTGTAGTAATCTGTAGCTAACGCAAGATCTGGAACCCCAAAAATTCTAAAATAAATTTCTGGACGTGAGGAATTTATCTATTAATCATATTCAAAAAGAATTAACTAAATATATATTTCCAAATAAAAATGGCAGCAGTTCTCGTGAGCGCTAAAGTTTCTGTTTTTTACAGCAAGATTAATAAGACTTTCCCCAAGTCTTCCCAAAGGGTTCTACTTGGCACAAACACTAATTAAACACAAAAAACACAAGCAAAACAGAGGCTAGATAAATTATTTATTACTAAACAGGAGCAAAAAGTAAGGAACAAAAATAAAATTGGGTTGCCTCCCAACAAGCGCTATCGTTTAACGCCCCTAGCTAGGCATAAAAAGCAAAGATAGATCTAGGTATTGCCATCTTTGGTAGGCAATCCATAAGTGGCTCTCATAATAGATTCATAAGGTAATTTAATTTTATTTCTAGGAAATTGATCCATGCCTTTCGGAGGGAGTCCTGGATTAGGGGGTCTCCGGACAGCCGGACTATCTCCATTGGCGGACTGTTAGACTATGAAGATACAAGATTGAAGACTTCGTATCGTGTCCGGGTGGGACTCTACTTGGCGTGGAAGGCAAGCTAGGCAATGCAGATATGGATATATCCTCCTTTGTAACCGACCTTGTGTAACCCTAACCCTCTCCGGTGTCTATATAAATCGAAGGGTTTTAGTCCGTAGGACAACAACCATAACATACAATCATACCATAGGCTAGCTTCTAGGGTTTAGCCTCTCTGGTCTCGTGGTAGATCTACTCTTGTACTACCCATATCATCAATATTAATCAAGCAGGACGTAGGGTTTTACCTCCATCAAGAGGGCCCGAACTTGGGTAAAACATCATGTCCCCTGCCTCCTGTTACCATCCGGCCTAGACGCACAGTTCGGGACCCCCTACCCGAGATCCACCGGTTTTGACACCGACATTGGTGCTTTCATTGAGAGTTCCTCTGTGTCGTCGCCGTTAGGCTTGATGGCTCCTACTATCATCGATAACAATGCGGTCCAGGGTGAGACTTTTCTCCCCAGACAGATCTTCGTATTCGGCGGCTTTGCACTGCGGGCTAATTCGCTTGGCCATCTGGAGCAGATTCAAAGCTATGCCCCTGGCCATCAGGTCAGATTTGGAAGTTTGAACTACACGGCCGACATCCATGGAGACTTGATCTTTGACGGATTCGAGCCACAGCCGGGCACGCCGCACTGTCGCGATGGGTATGACCTAGCTCTGCCACCGAACAGTACCCCAGAGGCTGCGCCCGCATCAGCTCCGACCCTTAGTTCGGAGCCAACTGCGCCAGTCGAGGACGTGTGGTTAGACGCCACCTCAGGGGCTGCAGTCTCAACGGCGATCAAGCCGAACACCAGCCTAAATCTCTGCGCAGCCCATGACTCCAAGGTGCCAGACCCTTTTCCGGACTCTGAACCATCCGCGCCCCTCCAATCGAATCCGATTGGGCGCCGGTCATGGAATTCACCGCCGCGGATATCTTTCAGCACTCGCCCTTCAGAGACATTCTGAATTCACTAAGGTCTCTCTCTTTGTTAGGAGAGCCCTAGCCAGATTATGGCCAACAGGATTGGGATGCGGACGACAAAGAAATTCGACGCCCACCCACCACCCACTTCGTAGCCACTGTTGATGATTTAACCGACATGCTCGACTTCGACTCCGAAGACATCGACGGTATGGACGATGATGTCAGAGACGAACATGAACCAGCACCTATAGGGCACTGGAAAGCCACCTTGCCATATGACATATACATGGTGGATACACCCAAAGAAGGCAATGGCGACGGGATAGCGGAGGATGACCCCTCCAAGAAGCAACCCAAACGCCGACGTCACCAGCGCCGCTCTAAGTCCTACCAAAGCAAAAGTGGTGATACCGGCACAGGAGATAATAACACTCTGGATATTGCCGAAGAAAACAACAAACCCCTCCAGCAAGATTTAGAGCAGGAGGATGGAGGAGCCAGCTCTCCTGAGAGAGCGGCAGACGGAGAGGAGGAGGATGACAATTACATCCCCCCCTCCGAAGACGAGGAAAGCCTCGGTGACGATGAATTCGCCGTCCCAGAGGATCCCGTCGAATAAGAGCGCTTCAAGCGCCGGCTTATGGCCACGGCAAATAGCCTGAAGAAAAAGCAGCAGCAGCTTCAAGCTGATCAAGATCTGCTAGCTGACAAATGGACTGAAGTCCTCGCGGTCGAGGAATATAAACTCGAGCGCCCCTTCAAAAGTTACCCAAGGCGCAAGTTACTACCCCAACTGGAGGAAGAAGCGTATGATACGGCTGATCGGCCACCTCGTGGCCGCGATAGAGAGGCATCCCAGCCAAAAGCTCAGCCTCCACCCCAACGCCTTCAAATAAAAAAGCATGGGGAGATACGCCAGCCTGTGAGACATATTGGAGGACAAGGCAAAGCATTCAAGATCGATCTACGGATCACGAGGGCGCACAACTCTGTGAGACGACAAACGTCACGCCGGATACAGTAAAAGCAAATCCGGCCGGGCCGAACACAGCAGGCAAGACCCATTCGAGTTGCGTCGCGACATAGCCCAATACAGAGGCGGCGCACACCCCTTATGATTCATAGACGAAGTAATGGAACATCAATTCCCAGAAGGTTTCAAACCTGTAAATATTGAATCATACGATGGCAAACAGATCCCGCAGTATGGATTGAGGACTTCCTCCTCCACATCCACATGGCCCGCGACGATGACTTACACGCCATCAAATACCTCCCACTAAAGCTCAAAGGACCAGCGCGGCATTGGCTTAACACCTTGCCAGCGGACTCCATTAGCTGTTGGGAAGATCTGGAAGCCGCATTCCTCGACAACTTTCAGGGCACTTATGTGCGACCACCAGACACCGATGATTTGACCCACATAATTCAGCAGCCAGAAGAGTCGGCCAGGCAATTCTGGACTTGGTTCCTTACAAAGAAAAATCAAATCGTCGACTGTCCGGATGCGGAGGCCTTAGCGGCTTTCAAGCACAACATCCGAGACGAGTGGCTAGCCCGGCACCTTGGTCAGGAAAAGCCGAAATATATGGCAGCTCTCACGACCCGCTTTTGTGCGAGAGAAGACAGCTGGCTGGCTCGCAGTAATAACATATCAAAGAACCATGGTACCTCAGATACCAAGGACGGCAATAGCAGGTCACGTCGCAACAAGCATAAGCGCCGCATTAGCAGCGAAAATACTAAGGACACGGCAGTCAATGCCAGATTCAAAGGCTCTAAACCCGGTCAGCGGAAAAAGCCATTCAAACAAAGTATGCCGGGTCCGTCCATCTTGGACCATATACTCGATCGCTCGTGTCAAATACACGGCACCCCAGACAAGCCAGCCAATCACACCAACAAGGATTGTTGGGTGTTCAAGCAGGCTGGCAAGTTAATTTCCGAAAATAAGGACATGGGGCCGCATAGCGATGACGAGGAGGAACCCCGGCAGCCGCACACTGGAGGACAGAAGAGGTTTCCCCCACAAGGGCGGACAGTGAACATGATATACGCAATCCACGTCCCCAAGAGGGAGCGGAAGCGTGCGCTCAGGGACGTATATGCGTTGGAGCCAGTCGCCCCAAAGTTCAACCCTTGGTCCTCCTGTTCGATCACCTTCGATCGCAGGGACCACCCCACTAGTATTTGTCATGGCGGATTCGCCGCACTGGTCCTAGACCCCATCATCGATGGATTTCACCACACTCGAGTCCTTATGGACATCGGCAACAGCCTAAACCTGCTTTATCAGGACACAGTGCGCAAGATGGGTATAGACCCCTCAAGGATCAAACCCACAAAAACGACCTTTAAGGGCGTCATTCCAGGTGTAGAGGCCCATTGCACACGCTCAATTACACTGGAAGTGGTCTTTGGATCCCCGGATAACTTCCGAAGTGAAGAGCTAATCTTCGATATAATCCCGTTCCGCGGTGGTTATCACGCGCTGCTCGGGCGAACCGCATTTTCTAGATTCAATGCGGTACCGCATTATGCATACCTCAAGCTCAAGATGCCAGGACCTCACGGAGTTATTACAGTCAATGGAAACACAGAGCGATCTCTCCGAACAGAGGAGCACACCGCAGCCCTCGCAGCAGAAACGCAAAGCAACCTCTCAAGGCAATCAACCAGTTCGGCGCTTCACAGCCCGGACACCTTCAAGCGTGCTGGAGGCAATCGGCAAATAGACCGCCTGGTGTGATCTGAGCTCGCGTAGCAATACGACGGCCACCCCAATCCCAGCCCAGCGGCGAAACTCGTGCCATGCGTACATAATTACGCATTAAAAATACCATGGGCACAGGTGGGGAGGGGGCACAACTGCGGCACGCCCCAAGACACGGCCTAAACCGCACTAGGGGCTTCCCGTTTGGTTATTTTTCTTTTTTTCAGGACCTTAATCTCTGGAAACACTGTCTGGCAGCACTATTGTCGAACACATGATGCAGCAACCAAGGAGGCAGACAGCTACGTTATATCACGGAATCCCCAGGTTGATTACAGTAAATGAGTGAAATATTCAATTTAATATAATTCCTCAGCTTGCCCTTGGAAGGGACATAGTCCTACTCTTTGCTTATCTCACTATCTGTATCACTCTGCTTTAACGCAATTTTTTAATAAATAATGCATGACATTACGACTATTATTGCATTCTTGTTATATATATATATATATATATATATGTGTGTGTGTGTGTGTGTGTGTTCATTAACGACACCTTGCAACCGTACACTATGGTACGGCCAATACATCAGGGGCTTACGTACCCCACAATGCGGTGTGAAAAGTCCGAACACTTTCACAAGTGCGGCACCCTGAACTTATAGCATTATATGCATCAGCTCCGAATCATGTCTTTGGTCAAATGTTGGGTTTGCCCGGCTCCTATGTTTTGGTACCTTACGTTCCGCTCTATCGGCTAAGGTAGCGCTAGGAGAACTACTGCGATTGTGCCCCGGTTCTGCCGGGCTTAGCACCTCAGTAGACAAAGCTAAAACTGACTGTCATGATAAGGCGAGAGACTGGTCGCTGTTCGGCGAGGTTTTTTGAGTCCCTAAAGACTTATGCCGCTTAGGGCGAGGGGCCAGCCCTGTCCGGGTTACAGGCGTGTATCGCGCCCCGTATTCGGCCTTCCGAATACCAGGGGCTTCGCCGAAATTTAAAATTATAGAATTCTATGGCTAAGTGAGAGTGATAAAGCATTATTAGTCTGGTTGCCTTATTCGTTGTGCTGAGCACCTCCCTCGAAGGACCCAAATATGGGAACAAGAGTGCTCAGGTTTATCCCGAACACCCCAGCACTCGTGGCATGGTGGCAGAAGCCGAGGAGTAGCCATCTCTCAGATTGGATAAACAGCCAAACAGAAGGTAATATTTTAAATTCAAACAAGCGTTGCATAGCGCATATGAAACAAGTTTTCATAAATACGGGATAAACGAGCAAGTTTACTCAAATATTACATCTTTCGAACACTCGTCCGCGATGAGACGGGCGCCCGGCAGAACACCCTCGTAGTACATCTCGGGGTGGCGGTGCTCCTTGCCCTCTGGTGGCCCCTCCTTGATCAGCTTCACGGCGTCTAGCTTGACCCACTGCAATTTCACACGGGCGAAAGCCCGGCGTGCACCTTCAATACAGACAGATCGCTTGACGACCTCCAGCCGCGGGCAGGCATCCACAAGCCACCTCACCAGGCCGAAGAAGCTGTTCGGAAGGACGTCGCCAGGCCATAGCCGGATAATAAAGCTCTTCATGGCCTGATCGGCCGCCTTATGTAGCTTGACCATCTGCTTCAGCTGGTCGCTCATTGGCACCGGATGTTCGGCCTCAGCATACTGAGACTAGAACAGCTTCTCCGTCGAGCTTCCATCCTCGGTCTGGTAAAATTGTGCGGCATCGGACACACTGCGGGGCAAATCTATGAATGCTCCTGAAGAGCTCCGGATCCGGGTAAGTAATCGGTAATTTACTTTTACATGCTTGCTTTGCATATAGAAAGCCTTACCCGCCGCTATCTTCTTTATCGCGTCGATCTCTTGGAGGGCCTTGGCACTCTTTGCGCTCTCAAGGGCCGCGACAAGCTCAGACTCTCGCGTCTTCGAGTCAAGCTCCAACTCCTCGTGCTTCGTCACGAGAGCCTGGAGCTCTTGCTGCACCTCGCCCAACCGAGCCTCGTGCTTCTCTCGCTCGGTGCGCTCCTTGGCCGCTTTATCTTCGGCCTTGGCGAGTGCTTGCTTCAGGGTCGCCACCTCGGTCGTGGCCCCTGGCAAACATACGATGGTCCTGTCATTTTGCAATCGCGTCCTCTTTTAAATATATACATAAGACAGGGTATTACTAACCCTTGTTTTCCTCGAGCTGCCTCTTGGCAAGGCCGAGCTCTTTCCTGGACCCCTCGAGGCCCTGCTTCAGTACGGCGACCTCCGCAGTCAGTGCGGCGAACGCCAGCAGCGAAGCCTGCATACGCATATTGACATACTTATATTAGACTCCTGCGATATTATTTGATTCTCTGTTCGGCTTTTCTTTGTGAACACCGAACAAAGCATCAGGGGCTACTGTCTATGCGGTAATATTTCTACTACATTTTAAAACACTTACCTTGAAGCCTGTTAGAAGGCTGGTACAGGCTTCAGTCAATCCGCTCTTGGCGGACTGAACCTTCTGGATCACCGCACTCAGGATTGCACGGTGCTCCTCGTCAATGGAAGCGCTGCGAAGCGCTTCCAGCAGATTGTCTGGCGCCTCTGGATGGACAGAGGTCACCGGCACAGGTGTCTTGCCCCTCTTAGAAGGAGGCCGCCTGCCTGAGCCTGGAACCGCTGGAGGTTCCGGCGCGGTGTTCGGCTGAGAGCCGAACTCTGAGCTCTCAGGGGCCCCATCCCCTCGGCTCCCGGAGTCCGGAAGGTCGCCTTGGGGCGCCTCCGGGACTGTCTCCCTTCGATCCGGTGCCTCTTGAGACAACACCTCGGCGTCGTCGGCAGGATGAGGGGAGGTGGCAGTCGGGACTGGATCACTGTCCATGTCCGACGAGCCCAGGGAGCAGTCCGATGATACGTCGATATTGGCCCGTGGCGGCCTGCATAATTATGTTCGATGTTAGGGAAAGCAGTGCGACAAAGGAATCCTATGAGTTACTCTGGTATCCGAATACTTACGATCTCCCCTGGGGCTTGGCCCTGGGCAACCACTCGTCTTCGCCTTCGTCGGCGGTGGTGGAACTGTCCGGAAGAAGAGTCCTTCCCTTCTTGGACCCTTCGGCCTCCCCAGTTCGGGCGGCCTTCCTTTTCTTGTCTCCCCCGCCTGGAGGGGGAGCATCTTCTTCTTCCTCCTCGTCTTCGGGGGAGGAGTGTGCCGCAGAGTTATCGGACAACGAGTCCGATAACACCTGGCGTCGGGAACTCTTTCGGGTTCCCTTGGCCTTCTTGGTCTTCTCCGGCACATTGTAAGGAGCCGGAGTCAGCATCTCCGTCAGGAGAGCGCCCGCAGTATCTTTGGGCAAAGGGGCCGGACAGTCGACTGCCCCGACATCTCCACCCAGTCCTGTCAAAGGCGTGGAGATTAGACCCTGCACATAATTAATCTAGGGAAAACAAGTGTCCTATGGGACGTATTGAACTCACCGAACGTGCTAGGCGCTTTGCGCTTAGTCCGCGGTCCTCGGCGAGAGAAGGGGGGACCTCGGCGCCCTTGAACAGCACCTTCCAGACGTCCTTGTGCGTCATATCGAAGAGCTCGCTCAGAGTCTGGTGCTGGGCCGGGTCGAATTCCCATAAGGTAGAATCTCGTTGTTGACACGGGAGGATCCGGCGGATGAGCATAACTTGGATTATGTTGACAAGCTTGAGCTTCTTGCTCGCCATACTCCGGATACATTTCTAGAGTCCATCCAGCTCCACCGACGAACCCCATGACAAGCCCTTCTCTTTCCAGGAAGTGAGCCGTGTAGGGAATCCGGATCGAAACTCGGGGGCTGCCGCCCATTTGGCGTCGCGCGGCTCGGTGATGTAGAACCACGCCGACTTCCATCCCTTTATTTTCTCCACGAAGGAGCCTTCGAGCCATATGACGTCGGGCATCTTGCCCACCATGGCTCTGCCGCATTCTGCTTGTTGGCCTCGTACTACCTTCGGCTTGATATTGAAGGTCTTTAATTACAGGCCGAAGTGGGGCCGGATGCGAAGGAAAGCCTCACACACGAAGATGAACGCCGAAATGTTGAGGATGAAGTTCAGGGCCAGATCATGAAAGTCCAGGCCATAGTAAAACATGAGACCGCGGACGAATGGATGGAGGGGAAACCCTAGTCCGCGGAGGAAGTGGTGGAGGAAAACTACCCTCTCGTGAGGTTCCGGGGTAGGGACGATCTGCCCCGCAGCGGGGAGCCGATGCGCAATGTCCGTGGCTAGGTATCCGGCTCCACGCAGCTTCTTGATGTATGCCTCCGTGACGGAGGAGACCATACACCTGCCTCCCGCTCCGGACATGGTTGGAGAAGGTTGAGGTGGGAGGTCGGACTTGGGCGTTAGAGCTCGAGTGTGTGAAAGCGGATGGGCAAGGGAGGAAGAAGGCGTGGTTAGAAAGGTGAATCCTTATCCCTTTATATGGGCGGACGAAGCTAAGCATCCCCACTTGCCTGGTAAAACTCGCTTATCCCCCAAGCACCGCAATTGATGGCGCAGTTGGGTTACCCACGCCCGTATTGATGAGAATCCCGTAATAAGGGGACACGATCTCTGCTTTTACAAGACGTGTCGAAGAACTGCCTCGCGTTATGTGCGGGGCTGGTTGAAAGAGATGGTTCGAATAATCACCGGGCCATGACATAACGTCATGCTGCCAAAAAAAGCCAGCAAATTAGATCTGCGAAAATATTATTCTCTCTACGGTGGAATGTGGAACTTATTTTGCAAGGTCGGACACTATCCTCGTGTTCAAATTCTTCTGTGATGTATTCGGGGAGGGAACCTGTTGGGGAACGTTGCAGAAAACAAAAAATTTCCTACTCGTTTCACCAAGATCATCTAGGAGTTCAACTAGCAATGAGCTATCGGATGCATCTACATACCTTTGTAGATCGCGCACGAAAGCGTTCAAAAGAACGGTGATGGTGTAGTCGTACTCGACGTGATCCAAATCACCAATGACCAGCGCCGAACGGACGGCACCTCCGCGTTCAACACACGTACGGGACGGGAGATGTCTCCTCCTTCTTGATCCAGCAAGGGAGAAGGAGAGGTTGATGAAGATCCAGCAGCACGACGGCGTGGTGGTGGATGCAGGGCGTCACAGTAGCAGGGCTTCGCCTATACTACGAAAAGGAGACGTAACGGGGAGAGAGGGAGGCGCCAGGGGCTGGTGTATGAAATCCCTCCTCTCCCCCACTATATATAGGAGGGCCAAGGGGGGGTGGTGCGCAGCCTAGGAGATCTGATCTCCTAGGTGCGGCGGCCAGGGGGAGGATTCCCTCCCCCCCAAGGCACCTTAGAGGTGCCTTCCACCACTTGGACTCCTCCCCCATGGAAACCCTAGGCGCATGGGCCTAGTGGGGCTGGTGCCCTTGCCCCATGCAGGCCAAGGCGCACCCCCTACAGCCCATGTGGCCCCCCGGGACAGGTGGCCCCACCTGGTGGGCCCCCGGGACCCCTCCGGTGGTCCCGGTACAATACCGATAACCCCGAAACTTGTCCCGATGGCCGAAATAGCATTTCCTATATATAATTCTTTACCTCCGGACCATTCCGGAACTCCTCGTGACGTCCGGGATCTCATCCGGGACTCCGAACAACATTCGGGTTTCTGCATATACATATCTTCACAACCCTAGCGTCACCGAACCTTAAGTGTGTAGACCCTACGGGTTCGGGAGACAAGCAGACATGACCGAGACGACTCTCCGGTCAATAACCAACAGCGGGATCTGGATACCCATGTTGGCTCCCACATGCTCCACGATGATTTCATTGGATGAACCATGATGTCGAGGATTCAATCAACCCCGTATACAATTCCCTTTGTCAATCGATATGTTACTTGCCCGAGATTCGATCGTCGGTATCCCAATACCTTGTTCAATCTCGTTACCGGCAAGTCACTTTACTCGTACCGTAATGCATGATCCCGTGACCAGACACTTGGTCACTTTGAGCTCATTATGATGATGCATTACCGAGTGGGCCCAGTGATACCTCTCCGTCATACGGAGTGACAAATCCCAGTCTTGATCCATGTCAACCCAACAGACACTTTCGGAGATACCCGTAGTATACCTTTATAGTCACCCAGTTACGTTGTGACGTTTGATATACCCAAAGCACTCCTACGGTATCCGGGAGTTACACGATCTCATGGTCTAAGGAAAAGATACTTTGACATTGGAAAACTCTAGCAAACAAACTATACGATCTTGTGCTATGTTTAGGATTGGGTCTTGTCCATCACATCATTCTCCTAATGATGTGATCTCGTTATCAATGACATCCAATGTCCATAGTCAGGAAACCATGACTATCTGTTGATCAACGAGCTAGTTAACTAGAGGCTTACTAGGGACATGTTGGTGTCTGTTATTCACACATGTATTACGATTTCCGGATAACACAATTATAGCATGAATAAAGACAATTATCATGAACAAGGAAATATAATAATAATGCTTTTATTATTGCCTCTAGGGCATATTTCCAACAGTCTCCCACTTGCACTAGAGTCAATAATCTAGTTACATTGTGATGAATCGAACACCCATGGAATTCTGGTGTTGATCATGTTTTGCCCTAGGGAGAGGTTTAGTCAACGGATCTGCTACATTCAGGTCCGTATGTACTTTACAAATCTCTATGTCTCCATTTTGAACATTTTCATGAATGGAGTTGAAGCGACGCTTGATGTGCCTTGTCTTCTTGTGAAACCTGGGCTCCTTGGCAAGTGCAATAGCTCCAGTGTTGTCACAAAAGAGTTTGATTGGCCCCGACGCATTGGGTATGACTCCTAGGTCGGTGATGAACTCCTTCACCCATATTGCTTCATGTGCTGCCTCCGAGGCTGCCATGTACTCCGCTTCACATGTAGATCCCGCCACGACGCTCTGCTTGCAGCTGCACCAGCTCACTGCTCCACCATTCAACATATACACGTATCCGGTTTGTGACTTAGAGTCATCCAGATCTGTGTCGAAGCTAGCGTCGACGTAACCCTTTACGACGAGCTCTTCGTCACCTCCATAAACGAGAAACATTTCCTTAGTCCTTTTCAGGTACTTCAGGATATTCTTGACCGCTGTCCAGTGTTCCTTGCCGGGATTACTTTGGTACCTTCCTACCAAACTTACGGCAAGGTTTACATCAGGTCTGGTACACAGCATGGCATACATAATAGAACCTATGGCTAAGGCATAGGGGATGACACTCATCTCTTCTATTTCTTCTGCCGTGGTCGGACATTGAGTTGAGCTCAATTTCACACCTTGTAACACAGGTAAGAACCCCTTCTTAGAATGATCCATATTGAACTTCTTCAATATCTTATCAAGGTATGTGCTTTGTGAAAGACCTATGAGGCATCTTGATCTATCTCTATAGATTTTGATGCCTAATATATAAGCAGCTTCTCCAAGGTCCTTCATTGAAAAACTCTTATTCAAGTAGGCCTTGATGCTGTCCAAGAGTTCTATATCATTTCCCATCAACAGTATGTCATCTACATATAATATGAGAAATGCTACAGAGTTCCCACTCACTTTCTTGTAAACGCAGGCTTCTCCATAAGTCTGCGTAAACCCAGACGCTTTGATCATCTCATCAAAGCGAATGTTCCAACTCCGAGATGCTTGCACCAGCCCATAAATCGAGCGTTGGAGCTTGCACACCTTGTCAGCATTCTTAGGATCGACAAAACCTTCCGGCTGCATCATATACAATTCTTCCTTAAGGAAACCATTAAGGAATGCCGTTTTGACGTCCATTTGCCAAATTTCATAATCATAAAATGCGGCAATTGCTAACATGATTCGGACGGACTTTAGCTTTGCTACCGGTGAGAAAGTCTCATCGTAGTCAACCCCTTGAACTTGTCGATAACCCTTAGCGACAAGTCGAGCTTTATAGATGGTCACATTACCATCCGCGTCTGTCTTCTTCTTAAAGATCCATTTATTTTCTATGGCTCGCCGTTCAACGGGCAAGTCAGTCAAAGTCCATACTTCGTTTTCATACATGGATCCTATCTCGGATTTCATGGCTTCTAGCCATTTGTCGGAATCCGGGCCCGCCATCGCTTCTTCATAGTTCGAAGGTTCACCGTTGTCTAACAACATGATTTCCAAGACAGGGTTGCCGTACCACTCTGGTGCGGAACGTGTCCTTGTGGACCTTCGAATTTCAGTAGGAGCTTGATCAGAAGTATCTTGATCATTATCATTAACTTCCTATCTAGTCGGTGCAGGCACCTCAGGAACATTTTCTTGAGTTGTGCCATTTTCCGGTTCAAGAGGTAATACTTCATCAAGTTCTACTTTCCTCCCACTTACTTCTTTCGGGAGAAACTCTTTCTCTAGAAAGGACCCATTCTTGGCAACAAAGATCTTGCCTTCAGATCTGAGGTAGAAGGTGTACCCAATAGTTTCTTTTGGGTATCCTATGAAGACGCATTTTTTCGACTTGGGTTCGAGCTTCTCAGGTTGAAGTTTCTTCACATAAGCATCGCATCCCCAAACTTTTAGAAACGACAGCTTAGGTTTCTTCCCAAACCATAATTCATACGGTGTCGTCTCAATGGATTTCGACGGAGCCCTATTTAAAGCGAATGCGGCAGTCTCTAAAGCATAGCCCCAAAAAGATAGCGGTAAATCGGTAAGAGACATCATAGATCGCACCATATCTAATAGAGTGCGATTACGACGTTCGGACACACCGTTACGCTGAGGTGTTCCAAGCGGCGTGAGTTGTGAAACTATTCCACATTTTCTTAAGTGTGTACCAAATTCGTGACTCAAGTATTCTCCTCCACGATCTGATCGTAGAAACTTGATTTTCCTGTCACGTTGATTCTCAACCTCACTCTAAAATTCCTTGAACTTTTCAAAGGTTTCAGACTTGTGTTTCATTAAGTAGACATACCCATATCTACTTAAGTCATCAGTGAGTGTGAGAACATAACGATAGCCACCGCGAGCCTCAACACTCATTGGACCGCACACATCAGTATGTATGATTTCCAATAAGTTGGTTGCTCGCTCCATTGTTCCTGAGAACGGAGTCTTGGTCATTTTACCCATGAGGCATGGTTCGCATGTGTCAAATGATTCATAATCAAGAGACTCTAAAAGTCCATCTGCATGGAGCTTCTTCATGCGTTTGACACCTATGTGACCAAGGCGGCAGTGCCACAAGTATGTGGTACTATCATTATCAACTTTACTCCTTTTGGTACTCACATTATGAACATGTGTAACATTACGTTCGAGATTCATAAAGAATAAACCATTCACCATCGGAGCATGACCATAAAACATATCTCTCATATAAATAGAACAACCATTATTCTCAGATTTAAATGAGTAGCCATCTCGAATTAAACGAGATCCCGACACAATGTTCATGCTCAAAGCTGGCACTAAATAACAGTTATTGAGGTTTAAAACTAATCCCGTAGGTAAATGTAGAGGCAGCGTGCCGACGGCGATCACATCGACCTTGGAACCATTCCCGACGCGCATCGTCACCTCGTCCTTCGCCAGTCTCCGTTTATTCCGCAGCTCCTGCTGTGAGTTACAAATATGAGCAACGGCACCGGTATCAAATACCCAGGAGTCACTACGAGTACTGGTAAGGTACACATCAATTACATGTATATCAAATATACCTTTGGTGTTGCCGGCCTTCTTGTCCGCTAAGTACTTGGGGCAGTTCCGTTTCCAGTGACCCTTCCCTTTGCAATAAAAGCACTCCGTCTCAGGCTTGGGTCCATTTTTTGGCTTCTTCCCGGCAGCTTGCTTGCCGGGCGCGGCAACCTCCTTGCCGTCCTTCTTGAAGTTCTTTTTACCCTTGCCTTTCTTGAACTTAGTGGTTTTATTGACCATCAACACTTGATGTTCTTTCTTGACTTCTACCTCCGCTGATTTCAGCATCGAGAACAACTCAGGAATGGTCTTTTGCATCCCCTGCATGTTGAAGTTCATCACAAAGCTCTTGTAGCTTGGTGGAAGCGACTGGAGGATTCTGTCAATGACCGCATCATCCGGGAGATTAACTCCCAGCTGAGACAAGCGGTTATGTAACCCAGACATAGTGAGTATGTGCTCACTGACAGAACTATTTTCCTCCATCTTACAGCTGAAGAACTTATCAGAGACTTCATATCTCTCGATCCGGGCATGAGCTTGAAAAACCATTTTCAGCTCTTCGAACATCTCATATGCTCCATGTCTCTCAAAACGCTTTTGGAGCCCCGGCTCTAAGCTGTAAAGCATGCCGCACTGAACGAGGGAGTAGTCGTCAACACGTGTCTGCCAAGCGTTCATAACGTCTTGGTTCTGTGGGACGGGTGGATCACCTAACGGTGCTTGTAGGACATAATCTTTCTTGGCAGCTATGAGGATGATCCTCAGGTTCCGGACCCAGTCCGTATAGTTGCTGCCATCGTCTTTCAGCTTGGTTTTCTCTAGGAACGCGTTGAAGTTGAGGACTACGTGGGCCATTTGATCTACAAGACATAGTGTAAAATATATTTAGACTAAGTTCATGATAATTAAGTTCATCTAATCAAATTATTAATGAACTCCCACTTAGATTAGACATCCCTCTAGTCATCTAAGTATTACATGATCCGAGTTAACTAGACCGTGTCCGATCATCACGTGAGACGGACTAGTCAACGTCGGTGAACATCTTCATGTTGATCGTATCTTCTATACGACTCATGCTCGACCTTTCGGTCTTCTGTGTTCCGAGGCCATGTCTGTACATGGTAGGCTCGTCAAGTTAACCCTAAGTGTTTTGCATGTGTTTCGAGGCCATGTCTGTACATGCTAGGCTCGTCAACACCCGTTGTATGTGAACGTAAGGATCCATCACACCCAATCATCACGGCGTGCTTAGAAACGACGAACTTTAGCAACGGTGCACAGTTAGGGGAGAACACTTCTTGAAATTGTTATGAGGGATCATCTTATTTACTACCGTCATTCTAAGTAAACAAGATGCAAAAACATGATAAACATCACATGCAATCAAATAATAGACGTGACATGATATGGCCAATATCACATAGCTCCTTTGATCTCCATCTTGGGGCTCCATGATCATCTTGTCACCGGCTTGACACCATGATCTCCATCATCATGATCTCCATCATCGTGTCTCCATGAAGTTGCTCGCCAACTATTACTTCTACTACTATGGCTAACATGTTTAGCAATAAAGTAAAGTAATTTACATGGCGTTTCTCAATGACACGCAGGTCATATAAAAGAATAAAGACAACTCCTATGGCTCCTGCCGGTTGTCATACTCATCGACATGCAAGTCGTGAATCCTATTACAATAGCATGAACATCTCATACATCACATATAGATCATTCATCATTCATCACAACTTTGGCCATATCATATCACAAACCACTTGCTGCAAAAACAAGTTAGACGTCCTCTAATTGTTGTTGCAAGTTTTACGTGGCTGAATTAGGGTTCTAGCAAGAACGTCTTCTTACCTACGTTAAAGCCACAACGTGATTTGTCAACTTCTATTTACCCTTCATAAGGACCCTGTTCATCGAATCTGCTCCAACTAAAGTGGGAGAGACAGACACCCGCCAGCCACCTTATGCAACTAGTGCATGTTAGTCGGTGGAACCGGTCTCACGTAAGCGTATGTGTAAGGTTGGTCCGGGCCGCTTCATCCCACAATACCGCTGAAGCAAGAAAAGACTAGTAACGGCAAGAAAGTTGACAAATCTACGCCCACAACAAATTGTGTTCTACTCACGCAAGAAGAACTACGCATAGACCTAGCTCATGATGCCACTGTTGGGGAACGTTGAAGAAAACAAAAAATTTCCTACTCGTTTCACGAAGATCATCTAGGAGTTCAACTAGCAACGAGCTATCGGATGCATCTACGTACCTTTGTAGATCGCGCACGGAAGCGTTCAAAAGAACGGTGATGATGTAGTCGTACTCGACGTGATCCAAATCACCGATGACCAGCGCCGAACGGACGGCACCTCCGCGTTCAACACACGTACGGGACGGGAGACGTCTCCTCCTTCTTGATCCAGCAAGGGAGAAGGAGAGGTTGATGAAGATCCAGCAGCACGACGGCGTGGTGGTGGATGCAGGGCGTCACAGTAGCAGGGCTTCGCCTATACTACGAAAAGGAGACGTAACGGGGAGAGAGGGAGGCGCCAGGGGCTAGTGTATGAAATCCCTCCTCTCCCCCACTATATATAGGAGGGCCAAGGGGGGGGTGCGCAGCCTAGGAGATCTGATCTCCTAGGTGCGGCGGCCAGGGGGAGGATTCCCTCCCCCCCAAGGCACCTTAGAGGTGCCTTCCACCACTTGGACTCCTCCCCCATGGAAACCCTAGGCGCATGGGCCTAGTGGGGCTGGTGCCCTTGGCCCATGCAGGCCAAGGCGCACCCCCTACAGCCCATGTGGCCCCCCGGGACAGGTGGCCCCACCCGGTAGGCCCCCGGGACCCCTCCGGTGGTCCCGCTACAATACCGATAACCCCGAAACTTGTCCCGATGGCCGAAACAGCATTTCCTATATATAATTCTTTACCTCCGGACCATTCCGGAACTCCTCGTGACGTCCGGGATCTCATCCGGGACTCCGAACAACATTCGGGTTTCTGCATATACATATCTTCACAACCCTAGCGTCACCGAACCTTAAGTGTGTAGACCCTACGGGTTCGGGAGACAAGCAGACATGACCGAGACGACTCTCCGGTCAATAACCAACAGCGGGATCTGGATACCCATGTTGGCTCCCACATGCTCCACGATGATTTCATCGGATGAACCACGATGTCGAGGATTCAATCAACCCCGTATACAATTCCCTTTGTCAATCGATATGTTACTTGCCCGAGATTCGATCGTCGGTATCCCAATACCTTGTTCAATCTCGTTACCGGCAAGTCACTTTACTCGTACCGTAATGCATGATCCCGTGACCAGACACTTGGTCACTTTGAGCTCATTATGATGATGCATTACCGAGTGGTCCCAGTGATACCTCTCTGTCATACGGAGTGACAAATCCCAGTCTTGATCCATGTCAACCCAACAGACACTTTCGGAGATACCCGTAGTATACCTTTATAGTCACCCAGTTACGTTGTGACGTTTGATATACCCAAAGCACTCCTACGGTATCCGGGAGTTACACGATCTCATGGTCTAAGGAAAAGATACTTTGACATTGGAAAACTCTAGCAAAGGAACTATACAATCTTGTGCTATGTTTAGGATTGGGTCTTGTCCATCACATCATTCTCCTAATGATGTGATCTCGTTATCAATGACATCCAATGTCCATAGTCAGGAAACCATGACTATCTGTTGATCAACGAGCTAGTTAACTAGAGGCTTACTAGGGACATGTTGGTGTCTGTTATTCACACATGTATTACGATTTCCGGATAACACAATTATAGCATGAATAAAGACAATTATCATGAACAAGGAAATATAATAATAATGCTTTTATTATTGCCTCTAGGGCATATTTCCAACAGAACCCGCCTTGCAATTCCGAAGGCAATACTGTGCATCAGACTCATTGTCATTGAAGCCTGGTTCAGGGGCTACTGAGGGAGTCCTGGATTAGGGGGTCTCCAGACAGCCGGACTATCTCCATTGGCCGAACTGTTAGACTATGAAGATACAAGATTGAAGACTTCGTCTTGTGTCCGGGTGGGACTCTACTTGGCGTGGAAGGCAAGCTAGGCAATACGGATATGGATATCTCCTCCTTTGTAACCAACCTTGTGTAACCCTAACCCTCTCCGGTGTCTATATAAACCGAAGGGTTTTAGTCCGTAGGACAACAACAATAACATACAATCATACCGTAGGCTAGCTTCTAGGGTTTAGCCTATCTGATCT
Source organism: Triticum urartu (assembly GCF_056163025.1). Classification (NCBI taxonomy): domain Eukaryota; kingdom Viridiplantae; phylum Streptophyta; class Magnoliopsida; order Poales; family Poaceae; genus Triticum; species Triticum urartu. The sequence continues at coordinate 37,382,291 of NC_141877.1, read as the reverse complement.
CGTGGTAGATCTACTCTTGTACTACCCATATCATCAATATTAATCAAGCAGGACGTAGGGTTTTACCTCCATCAAGAGGGCCCGAACCTAGGTAAAACATCGTGTCCCCTGCCTCCTGTTTCCATCCGGCCTAGACGCAAAGTTCGGGACCCCCTACCCGAGATCCGTCGGTTTTGACACCGACACTTTCGTTAACGGAAATTCAAATCTAATATTTCCTTCCTTCATATCAATAATTGCACCGATCGTTCTAAGGAACGGTCTACCAAGAATAATAGGACATGAAGGATTGCAATCGATATCAAGAACAATAAAATCTACGGGCACATAGTTCCTATTTGCAACAATAATAACATCATTAATTCTTCCCATAGGTTTCTTAATGGTGGAATCCGCAAGGTGCAAGTTTAAAGGGCAATCATCAAAATCACGGAAACCTAGCAAATCACACAAAGTCTTTGGAATCGTCGAAACACTAGCACCCAAATCACACAAAGCATAGCATTCATGATGTTTAATTTTAATTTTAATAGTAGGTCGCCACTCATCATAAAGTTTTCTAGGCATAGAAACTTCCAACTCAAGTTTTTCTTCATACGATTGCATCAAAGCATCAACGATATGTTTAGTAAAAGCTTTATTTTGACTATAAGCATGAGGAGAATTTAGCACGGATTGCCACAAAGAAATACAATCTATCAAAGAGCAATTATCATAATTAAATTCCTTGAAATCCAAAATAGTGGGTTCATTAATATTTAAAGTTTTGACTTCTTCAATCCCACTTTTAACAATTTTAGCATCAAGATCTAAAGACTCCGAATTTTTGGAATGCCGTCTAGGTAAAGGTGGATCATATTCAGTCCCGTCATTATCAAGATTCATATTTCAAAACAAAGATTTAATAGGGGACACATCAATAACTTTTAGATCTTCATCTTTATTATCATGGAAACTAGAAGAACACGCTTTTATAAAGCAATCTTTCTTAGCACGCATCCTAGCGGTTCATTCTTTGCACTCATCAATGGAAATTCTCATGGCTTTGAGAGACTCATTGATATCATGCTTAGGTGGAATAGATCTAAGTTTCAAAGAATCAATATCAAGAGAAATTCTATCAACGTTCCTAGCCAACTCATCAATCTTAAGCAATTTTCTTCAATCAAAGCATTGAAATTCTTTTGCGAAGTAATAAATTCTTTAATATTAGATTCAAAATCAGAGGGCATCTTATTATAATTTCCATAAGAATTGTTGTAGGAATTACCATAATTATTAGAGGAATTACTAGGATACGGCCTAGGGTTAAAGTTTCCTCTATACGCGTTGTTACCAAAATTATTCCTACCAACAAAATTCACGTCCATAGATTCATTATTATTCTCAATCAAAGTAGACAAAGGCATATCATTAGGATCAGAAGAAACACTTTTATTAGCAAATAATTTCATAATTTCATCCATCTTTCCACTCAAAACATTAATTTCTTCTATCGCATGCACTTTCTTATTAGTAGATCTTTCGGTGTGCCATTGAGAATAATTAAACATAACATTATCTAGGAGTTTAGTAGCTTCTCCTAAAGTGATTTCCATAAAAGTGCCTCCCATGGCCGAATCTAAAAGATTTCTAGAAGCAAAATTCAATCCGGCATAAAAAATTTGTATAATCATCCACAAATTCAAACCATGCGTAGGGAAATTACGTATCATTAATTTCATCCTCTCCCAAGATTGTGCAACATGTTCATGATCAAGTTGCTTAAAATTCATAATATCGTTTCTAAGAGAGATGATCTTAGCGGGAGGAAAATACTTAGAGATAAAAGCATCTTTGCACTTATTCCACGAATCAATACTATTTTTAGGCAAAGACAAAAACCAAGCTTTAGCATGACCTCTAAGCAAAAAAGGAAATAGCTTCAATTTAACAATATCATTGTCCACATCTTTCTTCTTTTGCATATCACACAAATCAACGAAGCTATTTAGATGGGTAGCGGCATCTTCACTAGGAAGACCGGAAAACAGATCTTTCATGACAAGATTCGGCAAAGCGGCATTAATTTCACAAGATTCAGCATCGATAAGACGAGCAATTGGAGTGCTAAGGAAATCATTGTTGTTGGTATTGGTAAAGTCACACAATTTAGTGTTATCTTGGCCATCATGACAAGCAAACAATCCAACACACAAGCAAACAAGAAATGGGCAAAAGAGGCAAATAGAGAAAGAGAGGGAGGATGGAGATAGATAGGGCGAATAAAACGGCAAGGGTGAAGTGGGGGAGAGGAAAACGAGAGGCAAATGGCAAATATAATGCGGGAGATAAGGGTTTGTGATGGGTACTTGGTATGTTGAATTTTGCGCGAACTCCCCGGCAACGGCGCCAGAAATCCTTCTTGGTACCTCTTGAGCACTTGTGTTGGTTTTCCCTTGAAGAGGAAAGGGTGATGCAGCAAAGTAGCTTAAGTATTTCCCTCAGTTTTTGAGAACCAAGGTATCAATCCAGTGGGAGGCCGCGCACGAGTCCCTCGCGCCTACACAAACAAATAAATCCTCGCAACTAATGTGATAAGGGATTGTTAATCCCTACACGGTCACTTACGAGAGTGAGATCTGATAGATATGATAAGATAATATTTTTTGGTATTTTTATGATAAAGATGCGAAGTAAAATAAATGGCAAAGGAAAACTAAGTATTGGAAGATTAATATGATGGAAGATAGACCCGGGGGCCATAGGTTTCACTAGTGGCTTCTCTCAAGAGCATAAGTATTCACGGTGGGTAAACAAATTACTGGTGAGCAATTGACAGAATTGAGCATAGTTATGAGAATATCTAGGTATGATCATGTATATAGGCATCATGTTCGAGATAAGTAGACCGACTCCTGCCTGCATCTACTACTATTACTCCACACATCAACCACTATCCAGCATGCATCTACAGTATTAAGTTCATAAGAACAGAGTAACGCTTTAAGCAAGATGACATGATGTAGAGGGATAAACTCATGCAATATGAAATAAACCCCATCTTGTTATCCTCGATGGCAACAATACAGTACGTGCCTTGCTTCCCCTACTGTTGAGCAATTGACAGAATTGAGAATAGTTATGAGAATATCTAGGTATGATCATGTATATAGGCATCAAGTCCGAGACAAGTAGACCGACTCCTGCCTGCATCTACTACTATTACTCCACTCATCGACCGCTATCCAGCATGCATCTAGAGTATTAAGTTAATGAAAAAAAAGTAACGCCTTAAGCAAGATGACATGATGTAGAGGGATAAACTCATGCAATATGACGAAAACCCCATCTTGTTATCCTCGATGGCAACAATACAATACGTGCCTTGCTGACCCTACTGTCACTGGGAAAGGACACCGCAAGATTGAACCCAAAGCTAAGCACTTCTGCCATTGCAAGAAAGATCAATCTAGTAGGCCAAACCAAACCGATAATTGGAAGAGACTTGCAAAGATAACCAATCATACATAAAAGAATTCAGAGAAGATTCAAATATTGTTCATAGATAGACTTGATCATAAACGCACAATTCATCGGTCTCAACAAACACACCGCAAAAAGAAGATTACATCGAATAGATCTCCACAAGAGAGGGGGAGAACATTGTATTGAGATCCAAAACGAGAGAAGAAGCCATCTAGCTAATAACTACGGACCCGTAGGTCTGAGGTGAACTACTCACACTTTATCAGAGGGGTTATGGTGATGATGTAGAAGCCCTCCGTGATCGATGCCCCCTCCGGCGAAGCTCCGGAACAGGCTCCAAGATGGGATCTCGTGGATACAGAAAGTTGCGGCGGTGGAATTAGGGTTTTGGCTTCGTATCTGATCGTTTGGGGGTACGTAGGTATATATAGGAGGAAGGAGTACGTCGGTGGAGCAACAGGGGGCCCACGAGGGTGGAGGGCGTGCCTCGGGGGGTAGGCGCGCCGCCCTACCTCGTGGCCTCTTCTTTTGTTTCTTGACGTAGGGTCCAAGTCTCCTGGGTCTTGTTCGTTGAGAAAATCACGTTCCCGAAGGTTTCATTCCGTTTGGACTCCGTTTGATATTCCTTTTCTTTGAAACCCTAAAATAGGCAAAAACAGCAATTCTGGGTTGGGCCTCCGGTTAGTAGGTTAGTCCCAAAAATAATATAAAAGTGGATAATAAAGCCCAATAATGTCCAAAACAGTAGATAATATAGCATGGAGCAATCAAAAATTATAGATACGTTGGAGACGTATCAAGCATCCCCAAGCTTAATTCTTGCTCGTCCTTGAGTAAGTAAATGATAAAAACACAATTTTTGATGCGGAGTGCTACTTGGCATAATTTTAATGTAATTCTTCTTAATTGTTGTATGAATATTCAGATCTGAAAGATTCCAGACAAAAGTTCATATTGACATAAAAATAATAATACTTCGAGCATACTAACTAAGCAATTATGTCTTCTCAAAATAACATGGCCAAAGAAAGTTCATCCCTACAAAATCATATAGTTTAGTCATGCTCCATTTTCATCACACAAGAATGCTCTCATCATGCACAACCCCGATGACAAGCCAAGCAATTGTGTCATACCTTAGTAATCTCAAACCTATAAACTTTCACGCAATATATGAGCGCGAGCCATGGACATAGCACTATGGGTGGAATAGAATATGATGATGGGGGTTATGTGGAGAAGACAAAAAGGGAGAAAGTCTTCACATCAACGAGGCTAATCAATGGGCTATGGAGATGCCCACCAATTGATGTTAATGCAAGGAGTAGGGATTGCCATGCAACGGATGCAGTAGAGCTATAAATGTAAGAAAGCTCAACAAAATAAACTAAGTGGGTGTGCATCCAACTTGCTTGCTCACAAAGACCTAGGGCACTTGAGGAGGCCCATTGTTGGAATATACAAGCCAAGTTCTATAATGAAAATTTTCCGCTAGTATATGAAAGTGACAAAACAAAAGACTCTATATCATGAAGATCATGGTGCTACTTTGAAGCACAAGTGTGGAAAAGGATAGTTACATTGTCCTTTCTCTCTTTTTCTCTCATCATTTTTTTTATTTTGGCCTTTCTCTTTTTTTATATGGCCTTTCTCTTTTTTTTGTTTTTTTAATTTCCTCACTTGGGACAATGCTCTAAAAATGATGATCATCACACTTCTATTTATTTACAACTCAATGATTACAACTCGATGCTAGAACAAAAGAAGACTCTATATGAATGCCTCCGGCGGTGTACCGGGATATGTAATGAACCAAGAGTGACATGTATGAAAGAATTATGAACGATGGCTTTGACACAAATACTATGTCAACTTCATGATCATGCTAAGCAATATGACAATGAAGAATGTGTCATGATAAACGGAATGGTGGAAAGTCTGGCATTATATCTCGAAATGGCTATGGAAATGCCATAATAGGTAGGTATGGTGGCTGTTTTGAGGAAGATATAAAGAGGTTTATGTGTGAAAGAGCGTATCATATCACGGGGTTTGGATGCACTAGCGAAGTTTGCACCAACTCTCAATGTGAGAAAGGGCAATGCACGGTACCGAAGAGGCTAGCAATGATGGAAGGGTGAGAGTGCATATAATCCAAGGGCTCAACATTAGTCATAAAGAACTCACATACTTATTGCAAAAATCTACAAGTCATCAAAAACCTCGGCACTACGCGCATGCTCCTAGGGAGATAGATTGGTAGGAAAAGACCATCGCTCGTCCCCGACCGCCACTCATAAGGAAGACAATCAAAAAACACCTCATGTTTCAAATTTGTTACATAACGTTTACCATACGTGCATGCTACGGGACTTGCAAACTTCAACACAAGAACTTCTCAAATTCACAACTACTCAACTAGCACGACTTTGATATTATTACCTACATATCTCAAAACGATCATCAAGCATCAAAGGTCTCTTAGTATTCAAAACACTCCTAGGAAAAAATTTACTAATCTTGAATACCTAGCATATGAGGATTATTTAAGCAAATTACCATGCTATTTAAGACTCTAAAAATAATCTAAGTGAAGCATGAGAGATCAATAGTTTCTATAAAACAAATCCACCACCATGCTCTAAAAGATATAAGTGAAGTACTAGAGCAAAACTATATAACTCAAAAGATATAAGCGAAGCACATAGAGTATTCTAACAAATTCCAAATCATGCATGGCTCTCTCAAAAGTTGTGTACAGCAAGGATGATTGTGGTAAACTAACAAACAAAGATTCAAATAATACAAGACGCTCCAAGAAAAACACATATCATGTGGCGAATAAAAATATAGCTCCAAGTAAAGTTACCGATAGAAGTAGACGAAAAGAGGGGATGCCTTCCGGGGCAACCCCAAGCTTTGGCTTTTAGGTGTCCTTATATTATCTTCGGGGTGCCATGGTCATCCCCAAGCTTAGGCTCTTGCCACTCCTTGTTCCATAATCCATCAAATCTTTACCCAAAACTTGAAAACTTCACAACACAAAACTTAAAGTAGAAAATCTCGTGAGCTCCGTTAGCGAAAGAAAACAAAAGACCACTTCAATGTACTGTAATGAACTCATTATTTATTTATATTGGTATTAAACCTACTGTATTACACCTTCTCTATGGTTTATAAACTCTTTTACTAGCCATAGATTCATCAAAATAAGCAAACAACACACGAAAAACAGAATCTGTCAAAAACAGAACAGTCTGTAGTAATCTATAACTAACGCAAACTTCTGGAACCCCAAAAATTCTAAAATAAGTTTCTGGATGTGAGGAATTTATCTATTAATCATCTTCAAAAATAATTAACTAAATATCACTCTCCGATAAAAAATGGCAGCAATTCTCTTGAGCGCTAAAGTTTCTGTTTTTTACAGCAAGATTAATAAGACTTTCCCCAAGTCTTCCCAACGGTTCTACTTGGCACAAACACTAATTAAACACAAAAACACAACCTAAGCAGAGGATAAATAAATTATTTATTCCTAAACAGGAGAAAAAAGCAAGGAATAAAAATAAAATTGGGTTGCCTCCCAACAAGCGCTATCGTTTAACGCCCCTAGCTAGGCATAACAAGCAAGGATAGATCTAGGTATTGCCATCTTTTGTAGGCAATCCATAAGTGGATCTCATAATAGATTCATAAGGTAATTTAATTTTCTTTCTAAGAAAGTGTTCCATGCCTTTCCTTAACGGAAATTGGAATCTAATATTTCCTTCCTTCATATCAATAATTGCACCAATCGTTCTAAGGAAAGGTCTACCAAGAATAATAGGACATGAAGGATTGCAATCTATGTCAAGAACAATAAAATATACGGGCACATAATTCCTATTTGCAACAATAAGAACATCATTAATCCTTCCCATAGGTTTCTTAATAGTGGAATCCGCGAGGTGCAAGTTTAGAGAGCAATCATCAAAATCACGGAAACCTAACAAATCACACAAAGTCTTTGGAATCGTGGAAACACTAGCACCCAAATCACACAAAGCATATCATTCATGATCTTTAATTTAATTTTAATTGTAGGTTCCCACTCATCATAAAGTTTTCTAGGGATAGCAACTTCCAGCTCAAGTTTTTCTTCATAAGATTGCATCAAAGCATCAACGATATGCTTAGTAAAAGCTTTATTTTGACTATAAGCATGAGGAGAATTTAGCACGGATTGCAACAAGGAAATACAATCTATCAAAGAAAATTATCATAATTAAATTCCTTGGAATCCAAAATAGTGGGTTTAGCAACATCTAGGGTTTCAATTTCTTTGATCCCACTTTCATCAATTTTAGCATCAAGATCTAAAAATTCTGAATTCTTCGAATGTCTTCTAGGTAAAGGTGGATGATATTAAGTCCCATCATTAATAAGATTCATATTGCAAAACAAAGATTTAATAGGGGACACATCAATAACTTTTAGATCTTCATCTTTATTTTCATAGGAACTAGAGGAACACGCTATTATAAAGGCATCTTTTTTAGCACGCATCCTAGCGGTTCTTTCTTTGCACTCATCAATGGAAATTCTCATGGCTTTGAGAGACTCATTAATATCATGCTTAGGTGGAATAGATCTAAGTTTCAAAGAATCAACATCAAGAGCAATTCAATCAACGTTCCTAGCCAACTCATCAATCTTAAGCAATTTTTCTTCAATCAAAGCATTAAAATTCTTTTGCGAAGTAATAAATTCTTTAATATTAGATTCAAAATCAGAGGGCATCTTATTATAATTTCCATAAGAATTCTTGTAGGAATTACCATAATTATTAGAGGGATTACTAGGATAAGGCCTAGGATTAAAATTTCCTCTATACGCGTTGTTACCAAAATTGTTCCTACCAACAAAATTCGCATCCATAGATTCATTAGTATTCTCAATCAAAGTAGACAAGGGCATATCATTAGGATCAGAAGAAACACTTTTACTAGCAAATAATTTCATAAGTTCATCCATCTTTCCACTCAAAAAATTAATTTCTTCTATCGCATGCACCTTTTTATTAGTGGATCTTTCAGTATGCCATTGACAATAATTAACCATAATATTATCTAGGAGTTTAGTAGCTTATACTAAAGTAATTTCCATAAAAGTGCCTGCCGTGGCCGAATCTAAAAGATTTCTAGAAGCAAAATTCAATCCGGCATAAAAAAATTGTATAATAATCCACAAATTCAAACCATGAGTAGGGCAATTACGTATCATTAATTTTATCCTCTCCCAAGCTTGTGCAACATGTTCATGATCAAGTTGCTTAAAATTAATACTATAGTTTCTAAGGGAGATGGTCTTAGCGGGAGGAAAATACTTAGAGATAAAAGCATCTTTGCACTTATTCCTTGAATCGATACTATTTTTAGGCAAAGACGAAAACCAAGCTTTAGCACGATCTCTAAGTGAAAAAGGAAATAGCTTCAATTTAACAATATCATTATCCACATCTTTCTTCTTTGGCATATCACACGAATCAACGAAGCTATTTAGATGGGTAACGGCATCTTTACTAGGAAGGCCGGAAAACGGATCTTTCATGACAAGATTCAGTGAAGTAGTAATAATTTCACAAGATTCAGCATCGGTAAGAGGAGCAATCAGAGTGCTAATAAAATTATTGTTGTTGGTATTGGTAAAGTCACACAATTTAGTGTTATCTTGAGCCATCGTGACAAGCAAACAAACTAACACACAACCAAACAAAAAGCAAGCGGGCAAAAAGAAGCAAATAGAGAAAGAGAGGGAGGATAGAGAGAGAGCGAATAAAACGGCAAGTGTGAAGTGGGGGAGAGGAAAACAAGAGGCAAATGGCAAATAATGTAATGTGGGAGATAGGGATTATGATGGGTACTTAGTATATTGACTTTTGCGTAGACTCCCCGGCAACAGCGCCAGAAATCCTTCTTGCTACCTCTTGAGCAGTGCGTTAGTTTTCCCCGAAGAGGAAGGGATGATGCAGCAAAGTAGCGTAAGTATTTCCCTCAGTTTTGAGAACAAAGGTATCAATCCAGTAGGAGGCTATGCACCAGTCCCTCGTACCTGCACAAAACAAATAAATCCTCGCAACCAACGCGATAAGGGGTTGTCAATCCCTACACAGCCACTTACGAGAGTGAGATCTGATAGATATGATAAGATAATATTTTTGGTATTTTTATGATAAAGATGCAAAGTAAAATAAATGGCAAAGGAAAAAGCTAAGGAAATAACTAAGTATTGTAAGATTAATATGATGAAGATAGACCCGGGGGGCATAGGTTTCACTAGTGGCTTCTCTCAAGAGCATAAGTATTCTATGGTGGGTGAACGAATTACTGTTGAGCAATTGACAGAACTAAGCATAGTTATGAGAATATCTAGGTATGATCATGTATATAGGCATCACGTCCGAGACAAGTAGACCGACTCCTGCCTGCATCTACTACTATTACTCTACTCATCGACCGCTATCTAGCATGCATCTAGAGTATTAAGTTAATGAAAACAGAGTAACGCCTTAAGCAAGATGACATGATGTAGAGGGATAAACTCATGCAATATGATGAAAACCCCATCTTGTTATCCTTGATGGCAACAATACAATACATGCCTTGCTGCCCCTACTATCACTGGGAAAGGACACCGCAAGATTGAGCCCAAAGCTAAGCACTTCTCCCATTGCAAGAAAGATCAATCTAGTAGGCCAAACCAAACTGATAATTTGAAGAGACTTGCAAAGATAACCAATCATACATAAAAGAATTCAGAGAAGATTCAAATATTGTTCATAGATAGACTTGATCATAAACCCACAATTCATCGGTCTCAACAAACACACCGCAAAAAGAAGATTACATCGAATAGATCTCAACAAGAGAGGGGGAGAACATTGTATTGAGATCCAAAAAGAGAGAAGAAGCCATCTAGCTAATAACTATGGACCTGTAGGTCTGAGGTGAACTACTCACACTTCATCGGAGGGGCTATGGTGATGATGTAGAAGCCCTCTGTGATCGATGCCCCCTCCGGCGGAGCTCCGGAACAGGCCCCAAGATGGGATCTCGTGGATACAAAAAGTTGCGGTGGTGGAATTAGGGTTTTGGCTCCGTATTTGATCGTTTGGGGGTACGTAGGTATATATAGGAGGAAGGAGTACGTCGGTGGAGCAACAGGGGGGGCACGAGGGTGGAGGGCGCGCCTCGGGGGGTAGGTGCGCCCCCCTACCTCGTGGCCTCTTCTTTTGTTTCTTGACGTAGGGTCCAAGTCTCCCGGGTCTTGTTCGTTGAGAAAATCACGTTCCCGAAGGTTTCATTCCATTTGGACTCCGTTTGTTATTCCTTTTCTTCGAAACCCTAAAATAGGCAAAAAACAGCAATTCTGGGCTAGGCCTCCGGTTAGTAGGTTAGTCCCAAAAATAATATAAAAGTGGATAATAAATCCCAATAATGTCCAAAACAGTAGATAATGTAGCATGGAGCAATCAAAAATTATAGATACGTTGGAGACGTATCAGGCACCACCACTCGTACTGCTTTGCACGCGTACTGAGTGGCTGACTAGCGGGCCCCGCTAGTCAGATGAGGGGGAGAGGGGAAACGAGACAGGGACGGCGCGGCTTCGCCGAAGCTAACACCGGCGACGAGGGCTCCTTGGCCAAAATGAGAGGGAGGGATCGAGAGAGGAGACTGAGGGCACCTGCCCGTACCCGTAGAGTAGCTAGGGGTGGTCGGACGGCGTCGGAATCTTCCTCTCTAGCGGAGACAGGAAGCAGAGCTCGCCAGAGACGAAGACGACGGCGAGTAGAGGCGACTCCAGGAGCTCCAACCGGGCGGAACGGCACCACCGCAGAGTGGCGGAGGCCCTGGAAGGGTTGCCCTGGCCTGGGATGGACCGGAGCTGCGAAGGCGACCCGAGGGGATCGCCGCCAAGCTCGATCTCGGGGACGGCGGCCCGCGGCCTGCCCGGCCGGGCTACGGCTTTCTACTAGGTTGTGGAGTGTGTGGAAGTGGTGGATGATGCTCGAGGAGGCTGGGAAGGGCTCTATTTATAGCCGAGCGTCCAGGGAGGTTCAGGCTCCGCCGGTGGACACCTGGACATGGCGCCCGACGACGAGCGGCATCAGTGAGAGAGGGAGAAGGAGACGGAGCTCACGCAGGGACTATGGGCGAACGGGGACGAGCACAGGGGCACTGGGGTGGCAACGAGCACAGTGTGCACCGCACTGTTTCGTTGGCCGGACTGTGCCCGTGCTTGCTGCGGCGAGCTCTGGCGTCCGCGAGTGCCAGGGGAGAGTTAATGGGGCTAAGACGAAGATGGTGGTGAGCTTTGGCACGCTTAGGCAGGTGGGGAAGTGAGCACGCGATCAATAGAGTCTTGGGCGCATCGTAGAGTGCGTCGGCCGCATGCCAGCACGCCTGGACGAACGCGGTCACCGCTGAACTCTGACCTCATGCCGACCTAAGCCCAAACTTCATGTCTGGCATGTTGTTCATGGTAGTTTTGAATGTTACCATGCTTTGGTTTGGATCCAGACGCAGTAGAAAAGATTTCACAAGCCTAGTAAGTTTCTGATCAGTAACTTTGAGAGGTTACTGAGGTCAAACGGCTGGGAGTTTGGAGCTGAGCTTTGGAGGGTAGCAATCACCTACTAAGGTGATGATGCACAAGAAAAATCAGCCCCAAAGGAGCAAGTAAAATGGTAGTTGTTGTAGAAACTACCATTTCTGTCCAAAACAGAAAATATTTTCTGTAGCAAAAAATTTCCAAAAAGTTATGCAATATTTTTGCTCAGGAAGGTGCCCTAGGGTTCCAAGAATATTTGTGAATTTTCTCAGATTTTTGTGGGCAAGAAAAATTGGGTTTGCTTTGGAGCACATTGATCTAGCTAGGGTTTGAGAGAGGGAAATGAATATTTTTCATTAAGGAAAAATATTCCAAATATTATTTTGAGATTAACCAGAGGGGGAATGATGGTTAGAGAGGGAAATGGGACACTTGGGTGAAAGCCAAGGGGTACCCAAGTGTTTAACTCCATATGAAAGGATTCAAAAACTCCAAATTCAAAATCAATCCAACTGAAAATCAGGCAAATAAAGGAGGGCAAAAACCAGGCCGTCACAGCTGTGCTGGAGACGATGAGGAGTCCGTCACATGCAGCGTGAATATGGACCAGACGCTCAACTTCCTTAGGCGTGAGGACTTGATGAACTGTATCTAGTGCCGTATCACCCTAGGTTATAACTGTCTCATGATGAATATCATCCAACAAGTCACCGATCCAATGCCTACAAATTTATCCTATATTGTTCTTGCTAAGTTACTACTGCCATCATTGCCGTTACACTTGCTACAAAACTACTACTATCACAGTTACCATTGCTACTGCTACTACTATCAAAACTATCATATTACTGTGTTACTGATCACTTTGTTGCAGATAATTAATCTCCAGGTGTGGTTCAATTGACAACTCAACTGCTAATACCTTCAAATATTCTTTGGCTCCCCTTGAGTCGAATCTATAAATTTGGGTTGAATATTCTACCCCCGAAAACTGTTGCGATCCCCTATACTTGTGGGTTATCACCCCTCTCCCCTTGGTATCGTCCTTGTCCCTAGCCCTCTCATCCGCGCACACTTGAGAGCCCGGCACTGCGGCTGTCGCTTGCCCGCGTGACCAACGACACCGAATCACCGAGTTTTCATGTCTAGGAACATCCCTGAGTTGTGCTTCGTTTCCAAGCCAATCCACACGTCCTCGGAAGCTCCACATCGATGTAGCCGTGGTTGTCTTCTTCCTATGCATCCACCGGTCGCCGGTCCCTATTTGTCTCACTCCGGCCATCCCCGAGGCCGCTGACCAGCTGCTCTGCCTCCCTTTGAGCCGCTCTTTCTTCCCCCCTGACCCCTCACTCCCGCGCATCCCCATAGCTAGTGCCGCTGCCATGGCTGTGAGCTCACCATTGCCATGCCCAGTCGCCTCGCTGCTAGAGCCTGTCTAGGTCAAAACCGAGCACGGCATCTTGATACGTCTCCAATGTATCTATAATTTTTTTATTGTTCCATGCTATATTATATTCTGTTTTGGACATTATTGGGCTTTATTATACACTTTTATATTATTTTTGGGACTAACCTATTAACCGGAGGCCCAACCCAGAATTCTTGTTTTTCCCTATTTTAGGGTTTCGCAGAAAAAGAATATCAAACGGAGTCCAAACGGAATGAAACCTTCCGGAACGTGATTTTCGGAATGAACATGATCCAGAGGACTTGGACCCTACGTCAAGACATCAACCAGGAGGCCACGAGGTAGGGGGTGTGCCTACCCCCCCCCCCTCCCAGGCGCGCCCTCCACCCTCGTGGGCACCCTATTGCTCCACTGACGTACTCCTTCCTCCTATATATACCTACGTACCCCCGAACTACCAGATACGGAGCAAAAACCCTTATTACACCGCCGTGACTTTCTGTATCCACGAGATCCCATCTTGGGGCCTTTTCCGGAGCTCCGCCAGAGGGGGTATCGATCACGGAGGGCTTCTACATCAACACCATAGCCTCTCCGATGAAGTGTGAGTAGTTTACCTCAGACCTACGGGTCCATAGTTATTAGCTAGATGGCTTCTTCTCTCTTTTTGGATCTCAATACAAAGTTCTCCCCCTCTCTTGTGGAGATCTATTCGATGTAATCTTCTTTTGCGGTGTGTTTGTTGAGACCGATGAATTGTGAGTTTATGATCAAGTTTATCTATGAACAATATTTGAATTTTCTCTGAATTCTTTTATGTATGATTGGTTATCTTTGCAAGTCTCTTCGAATTATCAGTTTGGTTTGGCCTACTAGATTGATCTTTCTTGCAATGGGAGAAGTGCTTAGCTTTGGGTTCAATCTTGCGGTATCCTTTCCCAGTGACAGTAGGGGAAGCAAGGCACGTATTGTATTGTTTCCATCAAGGATAACAAGATGGGTTTATTTCATATTGCATGAGTTTATCCCTCTACATCATGTCATCTTGCTTAAAGCGTTACTCTGTCCTTATGAACTTAATACTCTAGATGCATGATGGATAGCGGTCGATGTGTGGAGTAATAGTAGTAGATGCAGGCAAGAGTTGGTCTACTTGTCTCGGACGTGATGCCTATATACATGATCATACCTAGATATTCTCATAACTATGCTCAATTCTGTCAATTGCTCACCAGTAATTTGTTTACCCACCGTGAATACTTATGCTCTTGAGAGAAGCCACTAGTGAAACCTATGGCCCCCGGGTCTATCTTCCATCATATTAATCTTCCAATACTTAGTTATTTCCTTTGCCATTTATTTTACTTTGCATCTTTATCATAAAAATACCAAAAAATATTATCTTATCCACTGTTCAAGAATTCATCCGATTAATCAGCTAACGGGCCAATTAATCGCTACTCGTAGGGTGACCGACTCGAATAACACCAATTCATCGTGTTAACTTGTCTGACCGATTAATTGGCCGGTTAGACCGATTAATCGGTTGTTAGGCCTATTAATCGCTACTGACCCATTAACTTTTGGGCAAACAAAGCCCAAAGTTTTTCCCTGTAACCCCTCACATCCCCCTCTCGCTCCTCAATTGCTATGGTCAACCAAACAGTAGCATATTTTGGTATATTACATAGTTGAGAGCATGAGAGTATGGTATAATACATAAATAACTAGATATATGTTGGCAATTCCTATTTAATCTCCAGATTAATGGTTGAACGATTAATCCAGTTATTAGGCCAATTCATCGATTAATCACTACTCCCAAGCCGACTGAGCAGCTACCAGTTACAAATTTCCTAAACAATGATCTTATCATATCTATCAGATCTCACTCTCGTAAGTGACCGTGTAGGGATTGACAACCCCTTATCGCGTTGGTTGCCAGGATTTATTTGTTTGTGTAGGTTCGAAGGACTCGTGTGTGGCCTCCTACTGGATTGATACCTTGGTTCTCAAAAACTGAGGGAAATACTTACGCTACTTTGCTGCATCACCCTTTCCTCTTCAAGGGAAAACCAACGCAAGTGCTCAAGAGGTAGCAAGAAGGATTTCTGGCGCCGTTGCCGGGGAGGTCTATGCAAAAGTCAACACACCAAGTACCCACCACAAACCCTTATCTCATGCATTACATTATTTGCCATTTGCCTCTCGTTTTCCTCTCCCCCACTTCAACCTTGCCGTTTTATTCGCCCTCTCTCTCTCCATCCTCCCTCTCTTTCTCTATTTGTTTTTGCCCGTTTCTTGTTTGCTTGTGTGTTGGATTGCTTGCTTGTCACGATGGCTCAAGATAACACTAAATTGTGTGACTTTACCAATACCAACAACAATGATTTCCTTAGCACTCTGATTGCACCTCTTACCGATGCTGAATCTTGTGAAATTGATGCTACTTTGCTGAATCTTGTCATGAAAGATCCGTTTTCCGGCCTTCCTAGTGAAGATGCCGCTACCCATCTAAATAGCTTCATTGATTTGTGTGATATGCAAAATAAGAAAGATGTGGACAATGATATTGTTAAATTGAAGCTATTTCCTTTTTCACTTAAAGATCGTGCTAAAGCTTCGTTTTCATCTTTGCCTAAAAATAGTATTGATTCATGGAATAAGTGCAAAGATGCTTTTATCTCTAAGTATTTTTCTCCCGCTAAGATCATCTCTCTTAGAAACGATATTATGAATTTTAAGCAACTTGAACATGAACATGTTGAACAAGCTTGGGAGAGGATGAAATTAATGATACGTAATTGCCCTGCGCATGGTTTGAATTTGTGGATGATTATACAAAAAATTTATGCCGGATTGAATTTTGCTTCTAGAAATCTTTTAGATTTAACATTCAAGAAAAAATCTTTTAGATTCGGCCGCAGGAGGCACTTTTATGGAAATCACTTTAGGAGAAGCTACTAAACTCCTAGATAATATTATGATTAATTATTCTCAATGGCACATCGAAAGATCTACTAATAAGAAAGTGCATGCGATAGAAGAAATTAATGTTTTGAGTGGAAAGATGGATGAAATTATGAAATTATTTGCTAATAAAAGTGTTTCTTCTGATCCGAATGATATGCCTTTGTCTACTTTGATTGAGAATAATAATGAATCTATGGATGTGAATTTTGTTGGTAGGAATAATTTTGGTAACAACGCGTATAGAGGAAACTTTAACCCTAGGTCGTATCCTAGTAATTCCTCTAATAATTATGGTAATTCCTACAACAATTCTTATGGAAATTATAATAATATGCCCTCTTATTTTGAATATAATATTAAAGAATTTATTACTTCGCAAAAGAATTTCAATGCTTTAATTGAAGAAAATTGCTTAAGATTGATGAGTTGGCTAGGAACGTTGATAGAATTTCTCTTGATATCGATTCTTTGAAACTTAGATCTATTCCACCTAAGCATGATATCAATGAGTCTCTCAAATCCATGAGAATTTCCATTGATGAGTGCAAAGAAAGAACCGCTAGGATGCGTGCTAAGAAAGATTGCTTTATAAAAGCGTGTTCTTCTAGTTTCCATGATAATAAAGATGAAGATCTAAAAGTTATTGATGTGTCCCCTATTAAATCTTTGTTTTGAAATATGAATCTTGACAATGATGGGACTGAATATGATCCACCTTTACTTAGACGGCGTTCCAAAAATTCAGAGTCTTTAGATCTTGATGCTAAAATTGTTAAAAGTGGGATTGAAGAAGTCAAAACTTTAAATATTAATGAACCCACTATTTTGGATTCCAAGGAATTTAATTATGATAATTTTCTTTGATAGATTGTATTTCCTTGTTGCAATCCGTGCTAAATTCTTCTCATGCTTATAGTCAAAATAAAGCTTTTACTAAGCATATCGTTGATGCTTTGATGCAATCTTATGAAGAAAAACATGAGTTGGAAGTTGCTATCCCTAGAAAACTTTATGATGAGTGGGAACCTACAATTAAAATTAAATTAAAGATCATGAATGATATGCTTTGTGTGATTTGGGTGCTAGTGTTTCCACGATTCCAAAGACTTTGTGTGATTTGTTAGGTTTCCGTGATTTTGATGATTGCTCTCTAAACTTGCACCTCGCGGATTCCACTATTAAGAAACCTATGGGAAGGATTAATGATGTTCTTATTGTTGCAAATAGGAATTATGTGCCCGTATATTTTATTGTTCTTGACATAGATTGCAATCCTTCATGTCCTATTATTCTTGGTAGACCTTTTTTTAGAACGATCGGTGCAATTATTGATATGAAGGAAGGAAATATTAGATTCCAATTTTCGTTAAGGAAAGGCATGGAACACTTTCCTAGAAATAAAATTAAATTACCTTATGAATATATTATGACAGCCACTTATGGATTGCCTACCAAAGATGGTAATACCTAGATCTATCCTTGCTTTTTATGCCTAGCTAGGGGCGCTAAACGATAGCGCTTGTTGGGAGGCAACCCAATTTTATTTTTATTCCTTGATTTTTGCTCCTGTTTAATAATAAATAATTTATCTAGCCTTTGTTTTGGTTGTGTTTTTTGTGTTTAATTAGTGTTTGTGCCAAGTAGAACCGTTGGGAAGACTTGGGGGAATTCTTTTTAATCTTGCTGTAAAAAACAGAAACTTTAGCGCTCACGAGAACTGCTGCCATTTTTATTTGGAAAGTGCTATTTAGCTCATTATTTTTTCATATGATTAATAGATAAATTCCTCACGTCCAGCAATTTATTTTAGAATTTTTAGGGTTTCAGATCTTGCGTTAGCGACAGATTACTACGGACTGTTCTGTTTTTGACAGATTCTGTTTTTCGTGTGTTGTTTGCTTATTTTGATAAATCTATGGCTAGTAAAATAGTTTATAAACCATAGAGAAGTTGGAATACAGTAGGTTTAACACCAATATAAATAAAGAATGAGTTCATTACAGTACCTTGAAGTGGTGTTTTGTTTTCTTTCGCTAACGGAGCTCACGAGATTTTCTACTTTAAGTTTTGTGTTGTGAAGTTTTCAAGTTTTGGGTGAAAGATTTGATGGATTATGGAACAAGGAGTGGCAAGAGTCTAAGCTTGGGGATGTACATTGCACCCCAAGATAATCTAAGGACACCTAAAAGCCAAAGCTTCGGGATGCCCCGGAAGGCGGGCCTCCTTCTAGGGCTCCTTTGTGCCGCTTGCAACGGGCAATATAATATCACAAAAGCCACTCACCTAGCCCCACCCCCCCCCCACCCCGGCCGCCTCTGTACACCCTTTTCCTTACATGTGTGTGTACGATTAGTGTGATTTCTTGCGTTTTTCCTTGGTCGGACGCCTTGATGCAACTGCCATAGGCCAAGGTAAGTGTGCTTGCTATAGTTTTATTTCTGAAACTTCCATTGAAAAATATAAGTTCTATGTTTTCAAATGTTAAACATTAGCTTAGAAAATCTGTGTGTTATAAAAAATATTGGTCCATAAAAAATTATTTATTTATTTTAAAAATTCATGTATTTAAAAATTTTGTTCATATTTTTTTTAAATGTTCATGGAACTATAAAAGTGTTTATATTTTTTCAAATCATTTAATTGAAAAAGTGTTCATGTTTTTTCACATTATTAGACAATGGTAAAAAGTTTCCATTGTTGCTAAAAAATCTTCATCTGTTTTCCAAAAGTCTACGCACATTTTTTAGAGAAGTGCTCGTGCATTTTAAAAATGTTCATATGATTTTATAAAATTTAAAATTTTGTACATATTATTTTTATAAATTTCATATATTATTATAAAGTCTTAACATATTTCAATAATTGTTCATTTATTTTTCAAAGTGTTCATTCATTTTTAAAATGTTCATGTGATTTTTAAAAATTATTCACGCCTTTGAACAAATGTTCATGTAGTTTCTAGAAAAGTGTTCACCCATTTTTATAATGCTCATGTAGTTTTATAAAAGGTGGTCACGCATTTAAAAAGTATTTGTGTATATTTGTCAAGAGAAGGTTAATATTTATTTAAACAAGAAAAAATAGATAAAATTAAATGGAAAATTTGAAATGAAATAAAGGCGCTGAGCAATCTTCCATTTTCCATTTGAGCTCCGGTACATAAAATTGAACGTACATACACGTATGCTTCTTCTTTTTATGAGAAATGCATACACGTATGCTTGGGATGCAACACAAGATGCTAAAGAAACTCCGGCCGAATTTTGAGAAAGACTAGTTAATTGCATGTGCGTTGCACGAGGGCATACACATTCAGTTGCTTCAACATCAAGACATATTTAGTAGGCATAATCAAAATCAGGTAATCTACATTCTATTTGCGGATCGAAATGTTAGGAACCAAATAGCGAAAATAACACAAAACAATACTAACATATAACATACAAGAGAGTTAGTACAATCATCAGTAAGCATGTTGGAGTTGACATAATAATAATATTAGCACCCTTGAGTAATTTTTCACTGGGTTGGGATCCCAGCCATGAGGGCATTTTGCATTTTAAAATCTTAGGCCATTGGGTTTTGCATCTGTTTCCTTTGAATGGCACTTAGCTAACCCTTGAAAGTAGTTGCTGCAAGAAGTACCTTGGCTATTGACACACATATCAAACATATTACAAGATTACATGCATTGTTAGCCGAGATGGTTCAAAATAAAGATAGCCTGATGATCTAACAAAGTAAGCAGATTGAAGCGGGACCACATCTCACGGGATTGTAATGTAGTGCACATTCAAAGTTCTCCACCGGCAGCATATTCCATGACAAAGGAAAGGTGCGGCGGGGTTAAACAAACATATTCTTCATCCTAATTACTTAATAGTGCAGCTGCGCTATCTCGCTGTGTCGGGCGTACCCTCACGTTGGCCGTCTGCTTTGAATTGACGGCTACATGTAAGGGGCAATGGTCCACACATGTGATGTGCAATTATTTTTGGCATAGTATAGTGGTGGATGGTCCATAAAGATTAGTTGCATGCATGTGCTGACATCATCCCACTTTATTCTATCTCAGTTTTTTTTGAAAAGCTATAACTTGTGAACTGAGCGTCAAAATTAAGATCTCTTTTCACCATTAGGTTTCTCGCGACGAGATCTTCAAAGCTAGATCACATATGGACTTGTTTTAATGAATTTTTTAGAAGCAACTTTGGTTTCATATGAGGCAACTTCTGTGCTAAACAGAAGCAACTTCCTTGCGTCGCGTGTACTACTGGATTTATCTAGCAAGTATATTGTTGATAGCATAAAAACCATGCCAAACAAATTTTCATCATATATAGGCAACTAAGCATCAACAGTAGGCAACTTTGGCATTACATAGAGGCAACTTCAGCACTAAAGAAAGCAACTCATGTTATGAAGGTGCATACAACATATATTATGCATACACAAACCTATTATCGCATATCCATGTTTTGTAAAAAAGGTGGTAAAACATTCTCCTAGTTTTCTTCGAAGTTGCCTACAACGTAAATGATGATTAAATTAGGATTAGTGCTAAAAAAGGTAGACAACTTCCCTCCATTAAAAGAATCCAGTAGTCAATGATGTGCAACTAGTCAACAACGGTGAACAACTTCAAAACAGAGGTCGATCATATCACATCACTTTTCATAAGCAACTTTTCTTCTACGAGAGACAACTCAAGTTATTAAAATAGGCAACTTAACTACATTCCGTATTCTAGATAATTCTGTTTAACATTCTCCTAACTTACTCACTACTACTTCTAGGTTGCATACCATTGAAACTTGTATGTCGTTGTTTCTAAATTCCCTCTAATACTATGAAGTTGTCTATCGTTGATGCTCAGTTGGCTGTCATTAATAGTTAGTTGCCTATGATGGGTGCTATAAGGTTACTAGATATTGCTAACGAGTTGCCTACTCTTGACAACCCACAAGTATAGGGGATCGCAACAGTTTTTGATAAGTAAGAGTGTCGAACCCAACGAGAAGCTAAAGGCAGAACAAATATTCCCTCAAGTTCTATCGACCACCGATACAACTCTACGCACGCTTGACGTTCGTTTTACCTAGAACAAGTATGAAACTAGAAGTACTTTGTAGGTGTTGTTGGATAGGTTTACAAGGTTATAAAGAGCATGTAAATAAAAAGTAGGGGCTGTTTAGATAAAGACACAACTAAGTTAGTTTTAGTAGAGAGCTTGTTGTTACGAGAAAGTTATTTGTCCCTAGGCAATCGATAACTGGACCGGTAATCATTATTGCAATTTTATATGAGGGAGAGGCATAAACTAACATACTTTCTCTACTTGGATCATATGCACTTATGATTGGAACTCTAGCAAGCATCCGCAACTACTAAAGATCATTAAGGTAAAACCCAACCATAGCATTAAAGCATCAAGTCCTCTTTATCCCATACGCAACAACCCCCTTACTCGGGTTTGTGTTTCAGTCACTCACGCAACCCACTATAAGCGAATCATGAACGTATTGCAACACCCTACAGCAAGGATCCCTCACGCTTGCGCAACACGGAGAGCACCATAGGACAGCACCAATAATAAAACATGCAACTCAAACCAATCATGATCATCAAATAACCCATAGGACAAAACAGATCTACTCAAATATCATAGGATAGCCATACATCATTGGAAAATAATATATAGCATTGAGCACCATGTTTAAGTAGAGATTACAGCGGGTAAGAGAGAGGTTACACCGCTGCATAGAGGGGGAAGAGTTGGTGATGATGGCGGTGAAATTGTTGGTGAAGATTGTGGTGATGATGATGGCCCCCGGTGGCACTCCGGTGCCACCGGAAGCGAGGGAGAGAGAGAGCCCATCCTTCTTCTTCTTCCTTGACCTCCTCCCTAGATGGGAGAAGGGTTTCCCCTCTGGTCCATGGCCTCCATGGCACGGGAGGGGCGAGAGCCCCTCCGAGATTAGATCTATCTCTCTGTCTCTCTCTGTTTCTGCGTTCTCAGATTCTTCCCTTTCACCGTTTCTTATATTTCCGGAGATCTGTAACTCCGATTGGGCTGAAATTTTGACACGATCTCTATCCGGATATTAGCTTTCTTGCGGCGAAAGAAGGGCACCAACTGCCTTACGGGTGGCCCACGAGGGTCAGGGGCGCGCCCAGGGGGCAGGCGCGCCCCCCTACCTCATGGCCACCTCGGGCACCGTCTCGCGTGGATTTTTCTTCCCAAAAATCATAAATATTCCAAAAAAATCTCCATCAGTTTTTATCCTGTTTGGACTCCGTTTGATATGGATATTCCGTGAAACAAAAAACATGCAACAAACAGGAACTGGCACTGGGCACTGGATCAATATGTTAGTCCCAGAAATAGTATAAAAAGTTGCCAAAAGTATATGAAAGTTGTAGAATATTGGCATGGAACAATCAAAAATTATAGATGCGACGGAGACGTATCAGCATCCCCAAGCTTAATTCCTGCTCGTCCTCTAGTAGGTCAATGATAGAAAAGATAATTTTTGATGTGGAATGCTACCTAGCATAATCTTGATCACATATCTAATCATGGCATGAATATTAAGATACGAGTGATTCAAAGCAATAGTCTATCATTTGACATAAAAACAATAATACTTCAAGCCCACTAATAAAGCAATCATGTCTTTTCAAAATAACAAGGCCAAAGAAAGTTATCCCTACAAAATCATATAGTCTTGCTATGCTCCATCTTCACCACACAAAATACTCACATCATGCACAACCCCGATGACAAGCCAGGCAATTGTTTCATACTTTTGACGTTCTCAAACCTTTTCAACTTTCATGCAATACATGAGCGTGAGCCATGGACATAACACTATAGGTGGAATCAACGGGCTATGGAGATGCCCATCAATAGATATCAATGTGAGTGAGTAGGGATTGCCATGCAACGGATGCACTAGGTAGCATTGGTTGTGGAGAAGACAAAACTGAAACTAAGTGGGTGTGCATCCAACCTGCTTGCTCATGAAGACCTAGGGCATTTGAGGAAGCCCATCGTTGGAATATACAAGCCAAGTTCTATAATGAAAATTCCCACTAGTATATGAAAGTGATAACTCAAGAGACTCTCTATATGAAGAACGTGGTGCTACTTTGAAGCACAAGTGTGGAAAAGGATAGTAGCACTGCCCCTTCTCTCTTTTTCTCTCATATTTTTTTATGTTTTTTTGGAGCGCTTCTTTGGCCTCTTTTTTTATTTGGGCTTCTTTGGCCTCTTTTATTTATTTTAAAGTCCGGAGTCTCATCCTGACTTGTGGGGGAATTATAGTCTCCATCATCCTTTCCTCACTGGGGCAATGCTCTAATAATGATGATCATCACAATTTTATTTACTTACAACTCAATATTACAACTCGATATCTAGAACAAGGATATGACTCTATATGAATGCCTCCGGCGGTGTACCGGGATGTGCAATGATTTAGCGTAGCAATGACATCAAAAAACAGACAAGCCATGAAAGAATCATGCTAGCTATCTTACGATCATGCAAAGCAATATGACAATGGATGCTCAAGTCATGTATATGATGACGATGAAAGTTGCATGGCAATATATCTCGGAATGGCTATGGAAATGCCATGATAGGTAG
Organism: Triticum urartu; assembly: GCF_056163025.1. Taxonomy (NCBI): domain Eukaryota; kingdom Viridiplantae; phylum Streptophyta; class Magnoliopsida; order Poales; family Poaceae; genus Triticum; species Triticum urartu. Next base: position 37,358,196 of record NC_141877.1, on the reverse strand, counting down.
GTATGGTGGCTGTTTTGAGGAAGGTATATGGTGCGTTTATGGTACCGGCGGAAGTTGCGCGGTACTAGAGAGGCTAGCAATGGTGGAAGGGTGAGAGTGCGTATAATCGATGAACTCAACATTAGTCATAAAGAACTCACATACTTATTGCAAAAATCTATTAGTCATCGAAACAAAGTACTACACGCATGCTCCTAGGGGGATAGATTGGTAGGAAAAGACCATCGCTCATCCCCGACCGCCACTCATAAGGAAGACAATCAATAAATACCTCATGCTCCAACTTCGTTACATAAGGGTTCACCATACGTGCATGCTACGGGAATCACAAACCTCAACACAAGTATTTCTACAATTCACAACCACCCACTAGCATGACTCTAATATCACCATCTTTATATCGCAAAACTATTGGAAGGAATCAAACATATCATATTCAGTGATCTACAAGTTTTATGTAGGATTTTATGACTAACCATGTGAATGACCAGTTCTTGTCATCTCTCTAAATAGATATAAGTGAAGCAAGAGAGTTTAATTCTTTCTACAAAAGATATTCCCATGCTCTAACAAACATAAGTGAAGCAAAAGAACATTCTACAAATGGCGGTTTTCTATGTAAAGAGAAATAGGCAATCCAAACTTCAAATGATATAAGTGAAGCACATGAAGCATTCTATAAAGCCATACTCAAAAGATATAAGTGAAGTGCAAAGAGCATTCTATAAATCAATCAAGGACTATCTCATACCAGCATGGTGCATAAAAGAAAAATTAAAACTAAATGCAAAATACGCTCCAAGATTTCACATATCGCATGAACGAAACGAATCCGAAAACATACCGATACTTGTTGAAGAAAGAGGGGACGCCTTTCGGGGCATCCCCAAGCTTAGACACTTGAGTCTCCTTGAATATTTACTTGGGGTTCCTCGGGCATCCCCAAGCTTGAGCTCTTGCCTCTCTTCCTTCTTCTCACATCGAGACCTTCTCGATCATCGAACACTTCATCCACACAAAACTTCAACAGAAAACTCGGTAAGATCCGTTAGTATAATAAAGCAAATCACTACTCTAAGTACTATTACAAACCAATTCATATTTTGTTTTTGCATTGTTTCTACTGTAATATAAATTTTTCATGGCTTAATCCACTAATATAAATTGATAGTTTCATCCAAACAAGCAAACTATGCATCAAAAACAGAATCTGTCTAAAACAGAACAGTCTGTAATAATCTGAACATTCACCATACTTATGATACTTGAAAAATTCTACAAAAATTAGGAAAAATAAACAATTTGTATAGGAAGACAGTGCAAAAATAATCAAAACCATTTGACGTTCCAGCTAAAAATTTAAAATCGCGCACTACAGCCAAAGTTTCTGTCCTGCACCGTACAAACCATCAAGCAAATGTAAACATCCTAAAGGCAAACCTTGGCACATTATTTTTATAATACAATGGAATTGTACAAGGGGATAATTATTTTTTTTTGAAAACTTTCTGTAATCAAGATTCACAAAGTTGCCGTGAGCATGAACAAAGTTCAAGGAGCTCTCCCACTTCAACAATGCTTGTCTTTCTCACTTTCACTTTCCTTTTTGAAAAAGTTTTGGGTTCCCCTCTTTATTTTTGTTGTTTTTAAACTATATGAAAGCAATCAACAGAAATAAATGACTCTCTAAAACTTCTGGGTTGTCTCCCAGGCAGCGCTTTCTTTAAAGTCATTAAGCTAGACATATAGTGCTCAAGTAATGAATCCACCCGGATCCCAAGGTATATCAAAGCCAATTTTAATTAACAATGATTTAGCATTTAGTAGTGAGCACAAAGTAACATATATCATGTAACAACGAAGTCTAACTCTCTTCCTATGCATCGGCATGTCATAAAAGAACAATTCATGCACACATAGTAAAGGCCAATGCATAGTATAAACAGTTTCTTGCAATTTTATCATATTGGAAGCATAGAGAGGTGGAGATATAGTTCCTCTCTCATAATAATTACAAGTAGGAGTAGTAAGCACACGCATATTATATTTATCAAAATCATCATGTGCAACGGTAAAAGGCAACCCATCAATATAATCCTTAATAAGAGCAAACTTCTCCGATATAGTGTAGTTGGAAGAATTCAAAAGATAATAGGACTATCATGCATGGGTGCAATAGCAACAATTTCATGTTTAACATAAGGAACTATAGCAAGTTCATCTCCATAAGCATAATTCATATTGGCATCTTGGCCATAAGCATCATCAAAAAGGGATATTTCAAAAGAATCCAAGGGATCATAACAGTCATCATAGCAATCATCCTTCGGTAAGCACGAAGGGGAATTAAACAATGTATGAGTTGAAGAGTTACTCTCATTAGAAGGTGGGCATGGGTGATCAATCCACTCTTCCTCCTTTTGTTCTTCGCTCTCTTCCTCATCTTTTTCATCCAATGAGCTCACAGTTTCATCAATTTCTTCTTCCATAGACTCCTGCAAAATATTAGTCTCTTCTTGGATAGCGGAGACTTTCTCAATAAGTGCATTAATTTCGGAATTGTATTCATAATTCTCATAGCAATATTTGAGGATAGCTAAATTTTCAGATCTATAAACAGCATCATCAAAATCTTTAAACTCTTTACACATAGATTCAATTTCATAAGCACCCATAAAAGCAACAAATTCTTCTATTTGTTCCACATCATAGTAATCATATATACCATTAGCATAAGAAGCTAAGGTTTTATTATCATTGAATTTGCATGAAAAGGGAAGGTGTGGATCCTTCATCCTAGAGCAACAAGTATAATCATAACTCACGCATAATTGCCAAGCATACCACTTCAATATATGAATTTGATCCCATAATAGTTTCCCTTTTTGTGTCAAGCGATAATCCCGAAAGTATTCACGTTGATCCAACGTTACTCCCATTACATAATTAAATGGGGTTTTCTCAGGATTATTAAAGTAGTACATAATATCTTTCACATAACCAGCATCGAGGGTTTTAGGAGGTTCCCCATCTCCATGAGCAGAAAGTACACCTAATTTTTTTGGTATTTCGTGTTCCATATCCATAACTAAAGATAGAGAACAACTAAGAATATCAAATAAAAATTACTTAGTGATAAAGCAAACAAGCACACACGAGAATATTCCACCCACGCTATTGCTCCCCGGCAACGGCGCCAGAAAAAGGTCTTGATAACCCACAAGTATAGGGGATCGCAACAGTTTTCGATAAGTAAGAGTGTCAAACCCAATGAGGAGCTAAAGGCAGAACAAATATTCCCTCAAGTTCTATTGACCACCGATACAACTCTATGCACGCTTGACGTTCGCTTTACCTAGAACAAGTATGAAACTAGAAGTACTTTGTAGGTGTTGTTGGATAGGTTTGCAAGGTAATAAAGAGCATGTAAATAAAAAGTAGGGGTTGCTTAGATAAAGACACAACTAAGTTAGTTTTAGTAGAGAGCTTGTTGTTACGAGAAAGTTATTTGTCCCTAGGCAACCGATAACTAGACCGGTAATCATTATTGCAATTTTATATGAGGGAGAGGCATAAGCTAACATACTTTCTCTACTTGGATCATATGCACTTATGATTGGAACTCTAGCAAGCATCCGCAACTACTAAAGATCATTAAGGTAAAACCCAACCATAGCATTAAAGCATCAAGTCCTCTTTATCCCATACGCAACAACCCTCTTACTCGGGTTTGTGTTTCAGTCACTCACGCAACCCACTATAAGCGAATCATGAACGTATTGCAACACCCTACAGCGAGGATCCCTCACGCTTGCGCGACACGGAGAGCACCATAGGACAGCACCAATAATAAAACATGCAACTCAAACCAATCACGATCATCAAATAACCCATAGGACAAAACAGATCTACTCAAACATCATAGGATAGCCATACATCATTGGGAAATAATATATAGCGTTGAGCACCATGTTTAAGTAGAGATTACAGCGGGTAAGAGAGAGGTTACACCGCTGCATAGAGGGGGGAAGAGTTGGTGATGATGGCGGTGAAGTTGTTGGTGAAGATTGCGGTGATGATGATGGCCCCCGGTGGCACTCCGGTGCCACCGGAAGCGAGGGAGAGAGAGCCCCCCTCCTTCTTCTTCTTCCTTGACCTCCTCCCTAGATGGGAGAAGGGTTTCCCCTCTGGTCCATGGCCTCCATGGCACGGGAGGGGCGAGAGCCCCTCCGAGATTGGATATGTCTCTCTGTCTCTCTCTGTTTCTGCGTTCTCAGATTCTTCCCTTTCACTGTTTCTTATATTCCCGGAGATCCGTAACTCCGATTGGGCTAAAATTTTGACACGATCTCTATCCGGATATTAGCTTTCTTGTGGCGAAAGAAGGGCACCAACTGCCTTACGGGTGGCCCACGAGGGTCAGGGGCGCGCCTAGGGGGGGCAGGCGCGCCCCCCTACCTCGTGGCCACCTCAGGCACCGTATCGCGTGGATTTTTCTTCCCAAAAATCATAAATATTCCAAAAAAATCTCCGTCGGTTTTTATCCCGTTTGGACTCCGTTTGATATGGATATTCTGCGAAACAAAAAACATGCAACAAACAGGAACTGGCACTAGGCACTGGATCAATATGTTAGTCTCAAAAATAGTATAAAAAGTTGCGAAAAGTATATAAAAGTTGTAGAATATTGGCATGGAACAATCAAAAATTATAGATACGACGGAGACGTATCACCTACCAATGATGCCCAACATCATCTCATCGCTAATCAGTTGCCTACAGTATTACGAACAGTTGTCCATTGTTGCTCGAGTAGTCTATAATTTGAATCATAGTGTTATGGTACGCAACTTAGAGGTGAATATAGTTAACTTAATAGTCATGGTAGCCCACTATATAAGGACTTTCCATTGGTAGGGAGTTATATTAGGAACACTAAGAAGTTACCTTATTATAGTACTAAAGTTGCCTTTGTAGCATCCAAAGTTGCTCTAAAAAAGTTTCATGGAAACATAAACATATGAGATCTAGTTTTGAAGAATTCGTCACGAGAAACCCAATGGTGAAAACGGATCTAAAAACTGACACTCAAATCAAAAGTTACAGCTTTTTAAAATTTTGAAAGCCCAAATAAATGCACATGAATCTTGTCTGAGAAATCATGGTGTTGAGGATGCACATAGATGTGGGGACCGGGTGCTTTTTCCTATTGTTTATGTCTTGGATGTTTGATCGAACCATATTTGCTTTATATGGAAAGTCTGCCCAGACAGTCTATCGAGCGCACGAGCGCTGTCTATCCACGTCCATTCTTGATTGTACATAAAATAAGACCATATTATAGTAACTCCATTCAGTTTTACCTAATGGATACAAATATGCTAAATTAAAGATCGAACGGAGAGATTTAGGATAAACATCAATGCTTCTAAAATCACTATAACCAATCTTGGTGAGGTGACCCTCGAATTAATGTGGGGTCAATACTACCTAGCCCAACGGTACTAATAATTGGCACCTTCGGTCATGATGCACAAAAAGTAAAAATCTAATGGACATTCATTTCCAAAAAAATAGAATGCCATTTCCGTGTTTTGGAGAGGACACACAAGCAGGTCCAAGTTTTTACTTCAGAACCTTCAAATTTCAATAATCCAACGTGATTGACAACAAACAAACTTATCAAATGACTGCCGAATCAGGATGTCGGTAATTTTATCGCCTGGGAATCATATGTTGTGAGGGTGCCGCTGCGACCAGTGATAACTAATATGCAAGCACACAAAAAAACCTCAAAACCATATGCAGCAACAAAAACATGCAGTAATAGCCATCAAGCTATTCGATCAACAAGGACTCCACTAGTAGAAAAAGGGCCATTTGTCCCGGTTCGTAGGGCCCATTTGTCCTGGTTGGGGAACCGGGACTAAAGGGTCGATACTAAAGCCCTATACCTTTAGTCCCAGTTCTTACACCAACCGGGACAGATAGGCCTCCATGTGGCCGCTGCGGCGAGCCCGGGCAGGAGGGCCTTTGGTCCCGGTTGGTAGCACCAATCGGGACCAAAAGGCATCCACGCATCAGCAGCTGGCAGGAGCTAAGGTTTTTGTTTTTTTAAAAGAGGGTGGTTTTGGGGGGGTTAATTTAGGGTGTTAGCTAGCTAATAGAGAGAAGTGTTATCTCTTATCTCCGTGCTTGGTTTACCAACACTACTGCTATGCCTAAACATGGCTTAGATTGAAGTGAAGGCAACATGTGTGGTGCATGTCGAAAATAATACTAATATTCCAACTTGATCAAGTTTGAATTAGTACTACTTTCGACATGCACCACATGTTGCCTTCACTTCAATCCAATCCATGTTCATTTCACCCACTGATACATAAAAACTCTTCATGCTCGCATCATGCATCACCATAATAACAAGTCCTACTAGTCATCATCATACAACTTCTACTCGTTATTAATAACAAGTCATACGATCATCATCCTCATAGTCATCGAATCAGCCCAACTTAATTGTTCTTACCACATGATCATCAGTATTTGGTAGGACCTAAATACCCTCTTTAAGGTAAAATAGCATAAAACAACATAGGCCCTGACTCTCCATTATGGAGAATGGAGATCATCCTGTCTCCAATTCTTGCGCTTCGCTTTCTTTTGCTTCCAAGAACCTTCTTACGACTGTCCATACATTTTTTCCATTTTGTGATTTTCATGTCTCCACTTCTTTTAGAAATCTGATATGGACAGGTGAGATTCGTAGGATGACCTGGCCGTATGTTCAAAACATCAAGGCGACCATTCTGATACATCAGATGAGTCACATAATCATTCAGGATTTTCTGTTGAAAAACATAGTAATAACTTCGTAGTTAGAAATGTAGTTAATGTTTTAAAAGAATTTATGCACAAGATGCACGGATGTCGTAGTAGTAAAAAAATCTTACCATGGCATCTCCATGGATGTTACCATAGTTCAACACGTGCACTAGTGGCACGTATTGACCATTATGTGGAGGAGTTTTATAATAGATATTGTAATTCTCAAGATCAGTACAAAATGCGACCAAATGATTTTTCTCCTGGTAAGTTAACTCAGAGTCATCGGTGTAGTAGGTTATGTCTACCATGTTCCGCACATAGTTTGAACAATGAAGATAAGATGTCAATGGAAATAAGCTTTCAACTATATATTTTGAAATGAACAATATAAAGTAGTTAATAACTATGTTTGAGAAACTCACATAGCGATAGAATTGGAAGTGTATCAATAAGGACCCAAATGTCCATATTGTCTTGGTCGATGTCAGGATCACCAATATCCATGGTGACAAGCATACCCTCATAAAAACCATACATCTTGCAAAGTGCTTCCCAATTTTTGCAACCAAAATGGGTTACACTCTCAGAATTATACATCTTTACTTCAAAATCCACATCATGATGGGTCCTTAGGTGAATTTTCTTTGTTTCGAAATTTTCATGGTCTTTAAAATCCATCCTCTCCAAGACATAGCGTCTTGCATGGCATGAGATAAGCTACTCGAATTGTAAAAGATGAAAATTACACGTTGAAATAGTTGAAGTCATGCTTAATTATGAAAAAACACTTTTCGTCGTTGCATACCATTTCAACATCAAAGGTCTCCTGGAGCTTAATGTTGAAGCGCCGATCTTCGTCCAGGTGAGGCCTGTCGCACAGAGCTTGGTCGTCGTTGCACCAGTTGCACTCCCCCGGGAGACTTTCGTCGTCCGATGACGACATTTCCTTCGTTCATAATTCAAAGATTATTTGTACAATTCAATATATGTACTATAAAAATTAAAATAGATCATTATTATTCATCACGGGTCGACTACCAGTCTGCCGAGTCTATATGGTGGAGACTCTCTCTCACTGATTCCTCTTTGACATTTGCGACCGTCGGTGATGGTCGTTACTCCTTCTTTCCCTAGTGCATAACAAAGGTCTAGCACCCAGAGAAAAAGGAGAAACGACCCCCACGACAATAGTCGGGCTTCTTCATCCTCTCTTATAGTGGAGCCTCGACAGACTTAAAGTCAACCTGAAATATCGTTTAATTATCTATCTAAAAAAGGACATATCGAGCGTTTAATTTTAGCATTCAAAGTAGGAGTAGTTTTCCAATTTGAGCATTCAATACGCAAAACCAAATCGTAAAATAAATCAGTATTCAAATTAGCATGCATTTAATAAGCAAAACTACATCATCTCTTGCGTCCGTACATCGTCGAATATTATCACTAATACACCTCGAATAGTATCATACATATAGCATCGCTACTACAGCTAGAACTGTAGCGCCCGACAGGTATCGGCGCGGGTGGTGGACACCCAAAAAGAAGGAACCATCACAGGATCATAGCTGCAGTGAGATCCTTGAAGAACCTGCCAGGTATTGTTGAACCTTCCCTCCAACGCAACCATGTAGCAACAGACGTGCTCGTCCTCCTCGCTGACACGGTGACGTACCACCTCCGCGGTGTCCGAAAACTTCGGCACCGTCACTGGCCCACGCGACCGCCACCAAACCCTGTTCGGGTCAACGACGGGCTGGCTCCTCACCAAGCTACACCTCTCGGAAGATAGCAACTCCCAATACCAGCCCGGCGGAGCCCAGTCCCGGACATGGCAATCTGATCAAGAAGGCCTCCTCCGCCGAGTCGACGATGAGGATGCGGGATAGGCATCATCGACGTCGATGCGGGAATAATTGTTTTAACTAAAAAAAATAAACTAGTTCTATTAATTTTCTTACTAAAAATAAACTACTTCTATAGTAAAATAAAGTAGTTTTATTAAATCAACTAGTTCAACTAAGCACTTACAATAAATAAAATAAAGTACTACTTACTAAAAATAAACTAGTTTAACTAGTTTTATTATTTTTCTAACTAATTCTATTAAACACTTACTAAAAACATCTAATTCAACTGATCTAAAATGCACACTAACCTAACATCTAATGCACTAACCTAATTTGTGACTATACATAATAATATGCACAAATTACTAGTATATATACATGGGAAAAAATACATATATATATATATATATAATAAAAAAAGAGAGTCGGGGCGGCGGCTCATAGCGGGGACGGCCGGCGAGGGCGACGGCGGGGGCGGCTAGGGCGTCGGCGGGGGCGGTGAGGGCGACGGAGTGGGCGGCGACGACAACACGGGCGACGACGACGGCGTGCGGGGGCGCGTGGGGGCAGGGGCACGGGCGACGGTGACGGAGTGGGCAGCGACGGCGTGGGCGGCGGACGGCGTCGGCGTGGGCTCCAGGGCAGGGCAACGGCGTCCGACAGCCTGGCGGCGTCGAGGAGGCGCGCGTGTCGTCGGGGGCAAACTGCAAGATGAAAACCAAAATTTTCACAAGTGTTCCTTATATACATGAAGCTTTAGTCACGGTTCTTGCCACGAACCGGGACGAATGTACTCCTTTGGTCCCGGTTCGTAATATCAACCGGGACTAAAGGCCTCTTTTCAGCAGCCTAAAAGGCGGGAAACTGAGACCTTTGGTCCCGGTTGGTGGCACCAACCGGGACTAAAAAGGCGCATTGGTCCCGGTTGGTGCCACGAGCCGGTACCAATGCCCCCCCCCCCCCCCCGTCGTCCCTGTTGGTTCTACCAACCGAGAGCGAAGTCCTTGTCCTGCCCGCGCCCAAATGTTTAGTCCCACCTCGCTAGTTGAGAGGAGCTCGGAGTGGTTTATAAGCCCCACTGCGGCTGCCCTCTCGAGCTCCTCTCAAATATAGGCTTACTGGGTCTAAAAACACACTGTGCTGTCTGTGTGCCTACTGGGCCTTCTGCGGGCCTAAATCCTGGCCCATGGTTGGGTTTCTAGTCTTATTCAGGCCGTGGTGGCCCAGTAGGTGGCATTTTTGTTATTTTTTTCCTGTTTTTTTGTTTTTTTGCTTTATTTATTTTATTTTGTTTCTACTTACTGTTGCTATTTTTATTTATTTTATTTTATTTTGTTTTGTTTTCCAGTTTTTTTGTTTTATTTATTTTATTAAATTTGATTAAATTTTTTCTAGTATTTTTGTTTGGTTTTCTCATTATTTATTTTCATTTTTTTTGCTTTATTTTTTTAATTTTTTTTTCTTTTAGGTCAGAAAAATTATAAACTTTCTGTTAGTGTCATTAGTTTTCAAATTTGAATAGTTTAAATTTGAATTCTTTGAAATTTGTGTGAATCACTAGTTTGTGATTAACTTTACTATAAAAATAGTTTTATATAATTTTAGTTTCAATAATACTACAAATGATTCTTTTTAGGTGCATAAATTTTATCTAATTTAAGTTGCATAAATTTTATTTTTTATTGATTCTTTTTAGTTGATTCCTTTTCCTATTAGAGTTTTATTAAAGCATTTTAATTGATTCTTTTTACTATTGTAGAATACTATAGTTTTGTTTGGGTAAAAAAATATTATTGGTCCCGGTTCTAGACACCAACCGGAACTAAAGGTGGTGGGCCAGGAGTAAGGTCCATTGGTCCCGGTTCCAGACACAAACCAGGACCAATGGCCCCCGATACCCGGCCCGTGCCCTGGCCTCATGAATCAGGACCTATGCCCTCATTGGTCTCGGTTCATAGGTGAACCGAGATTAATGGACTTTCCCTGCCTGCTCCAAAGCCCTGTTTCTACTCCACTATGAATCATCAACGAGACCAAACTCCAAAACTAAGCACACACATGAATGGAGTTGAAACCCACGACATATACCTTGTAGCCCCGCTTGACATACTTCACGGCGCCGATCTCCTTGGCAAGCTTGTCCCTGAATAGCGTCACGTGTCCACGCCCGCCTGCCATGACGCGCACGTCGTCGCCGGCATCTACTCGTCCCACACTCCTGGTTGGGAGCTGGGGGATAATCGATCAGGGACAAAAGAGCCGGTTGGCTGCATGCAGCCATCAATCTTCTCTCCAACTCGTTTCTTCTCTCCTCTCGTAATAGAAATCCATCATCTATCAACCAGTCACCTGAAAATTAATAATTTGAAAGCATGAAGCATGGTGAATCTATACAACTTCACTATCCTCAAATCTATTCTTGGCAATATGCGAGTAAACGGGTAATTCATGGCGATTGGTAGGAGGGCAATGAAATCAAAGAGAGGGTTCAGGTGGAGAGATTGGTGAAAATCTGTAGGTAGAGAGAGAGCTCCGGCGGCGACTCGCCACCGTGTATGCTCCTTGGCCCTGTGCTGTGCTGCCGCTGTAATTAGGCTGCTCTTCTTGCCACGAATCAAGGAAAGGCTGGTCGGTTTCCTTCGTTAGCTTTAAAAAGAGGGATGCGCTGGTGTTGCTAATTACTTCCTTCGTTTCATAATATAAGGACGTCTTATATTAAATGAGACGGAGGGAGTAACATACATGGATCATCACCCGTAAAAAAAAAACTAAGACAAATCAGTCGGGTGAGGGTGAGAGAAGCAATAATGTTAAACATACAAAGAGTTACACGTAATTACACGCTGACTAGGATTTTTTTCATCTATTAACCAATCATAAACTTGCTCCCTCCCCCTGATTTTCAGGGGGTGGGGGCGTCTCGTCATCTATTGACCAATTAAATTAACCTTTTTTATAAAAGCTTGTAACTTGTTTGTACGTTTAGCATTACTCGTGAGAGAAGTAGGACGATCCTAAGACAGAAGAGGAGATGTTATGTTTCTTTTAGGTAGCAGAGATAGAGATAGAAACAGAAACAGTGGATACAGCCGAGCGAAGGCTCGACGAACAGCAACATGTGTCCCTAGGCTGCAGCACTACACAACAACACACTATGTACAATTCATCGCGTAGCGACTCCACACGCACCACACATCTGATGGCGAAGAAGCCGGCCGGAGCTCATCGATCAGCTCATGCGAGGTCGTTCTGCGGCGTCCACGGCACGGGCACCACGCTCGCGCTGCCACCGGCGCCGCCCATCTCCTCGTCCTCCACGTCCGTCGCCACCGGCGGCCTCGCCTTGGGGTCGAACCTCTTGCTGGCCGGGTTCGTCGCCGGGTCGTACCTCTTGATCACCAGCACGGACGCCGATGTCTTGAACTCCGACGACGCCAGGTAGCTCCCCACGGGGCCCAGCTCCTCGGGCCTCTCCACCAGCGGCTCCGTCGGCGGCATCCTCCCCACCACGAACATGTTGGACTTGGACAGCGAGTTGATCGCCTGGAGCACCTCCTCCTTGGCCGACGCCTCTACGTCCTCGTACATCGCCGACCCGTCCTTCACGGCCTCGACCTTGCCCTTGAACGCCTCCATGGCCGCCTCGTCGGCTGCGTCGCCGGACGATGGGCGGCTGGGCCGGAAGCGTGTCACAGTCACAGCGACGCCAGGGTGCTCCGACATGCGCGTCGCGTACGCCAGCGCCTCACGGTCGTCCGCCCCGCCGAAGAAGAGCATGGCCACAGAGAACTCCACGTTCTTGGCGGCGACCTGGGAGTGGCCGCCGAGCCCGCGGTCGACGAGGATGGCGACGGAGCATGGCGCGCCCCGGAGCACGCGCTTGTTGACGGCGTGGTACTGGGAGCCGAGCGAGTGGAAGGAGCCGTCGTGCTGGAGCAGCTTGTGGTACGGCATGATGACGACGGCCGCCCGCTTCTCAGCGGCGCTGTCGATGACGTCCCGGTGGATGGTCTCGAGGTCCGAGATGGCCGTCATGGGCTTCACCCTCACGGCACTCAGCTGCTGGAACGCCTCGAAGGCCACCACCATCTGCTCCGTCTTGTCCCCGCTGTTGAAGAAGGGCATGGCGTTGCGGCGCGTGCGGTGCACCATGGAGATGGCCGACGACCGCTCCGAGAGCTCCACCAGGTGCATGGCGTACATGGCGAGGCGGTGCCGCCCCGTGCCCCGGGTCGACTCCACGAGGTTGAGCAGCGTCGGGATGTTGCGGTTGCTGTGGAAGCAGGCGAGCACGCGCAGCTCGCTGTCCGCGTCCGCCGGTGCGCCGCCCTCCACGGTGCGGCGCTTGTACGGCGCCGACGGCCGCGCGGGCTTGTAGATGGCCATGACGATCGGCGTCGTGATGAAGGTGGTGAATAGGGCCATGAGCACCATGATGGCGAAGGACTCGTCGTTGAGCACCTTGCGGTCCCTGCCGATGTTGAGGACGATGAGCTCCACGAGCCCCTTGGTGTTCATCAGGAACCCCAGCGCGACCGCCTCCCTGACGGGGATCTTGACGATCAGTGACGCGAGCACAGTGCCACCGATCTTGCCGAGGCAGGCGTTGAGGATGACGAGCACTAATAGGCCCCACGACTTGGCTCCCCGGATAGTGGCCACGTCCGTCTTGAGGCCACTGGAGACGAAGTAGAGCGGGAGGAAGAGCCCCGAGATGAGGTCCTCAACCTTCTCGATGAGCACGCCGGCAAACGGCCCGTCCTTGGGGACGACGATGCCGACCATGAACGCCCCGAACAGCGCGTGGATGCCGATGACATCGGTGACGAAGCCGGCAGCGAGGACGATGGCGAGGGTGGCACAAATGTACACCTCCTTGACCGGCTCACCCTCGGGAGACCGGTGCGCCATCCACGCCAACAACGGCCGGAGGAGAACGCAAACGGCGATGACAAAGCCGGTAGCTGTGAGGAGCACCCAGAGCGAGATGATCGGCGAGCCGTCTCCAGAGAGTGCAACAGCGAGGGCCAACAGGATCCAGGCGGCGACGTCATTGACCGCCGCTGCGGACATGGCCATGCGGCCGATGTCGGTGGTGAGAAGCTTCAGCTCGGCCAGGATGCGAGCGAGCACCGGGAAGGCGGTGATGGAGAGCGCGACACCCATGAAGACGAGGAACGGTGCCTGTGGAGCGCCCTTGACGATGGTGGCGCGGAAGGCGAACGACGTGCCGATGCCGAGCGCGAACGGGACGGAGATGCCAGCGAGCGCGATGGCGAGGGCCTTCTTGCCGGTGCGGCGGATGGCGGCGATGTCGAGCTCGAGGCCGACGAGGAACAGGAAGAAGAGCAAGCCGAGGTTGGCCAGCGTGTCCAGCACCGGCAGGCTCTTGGCCGGGAAGACGGCGTGCAAGAACTTGCTGCTCCGGCCCAACGCCGACGGGCCCAGCAGGACTCCACCCTGCATCAACCATGCACGCATGCCATTTCAGTAAGCAGGCCCAAAACAAACATTCCATCCATTTTAATTTTTTGCATGCATGTATATTCTTTGTTTTTGCAGGGGACATGCATGTATATTCAATTGTCAAACAATGGATAAATCAATTGTGCTAGCTCAAAAATTTTATATTCAATTGTCAATCAAAGGATATTCAATTGTGCCAGCTCAAAAAGAAAAATCAGAGTAATATGTATGCGTGTGTATGTTCAATTGTCAATCAAGGGATAATCAGTTTTATTTTTCATATTTGTGATTTGATGAGCAGAGTGATATGCAGTGACTGTGAAAACCGATGCCAAAACTGAAAAGGTTCACCATTTTGTCAAGCAGTTTGCTAGAAGGTCGCTTGGACATATTTGGGTGTTAGAGAGTTCTGGCAAGTCGGCCACTTAATTACTCCCTCCCGTCCCATATTATAAAAACGGCTTTCAAGCTACAAAATTACTAGTACGTGTCCATAGGAGGCTGCTACAAGTTACTACATGGCTTATGAATAAGTTTGCTGCTACTAGTTGGCACTTGGGGCAAGTATGCGCCCTATTATATCTTGCTTAAGCAAATGTCATGTGAGTCAATGACAGCTAGGTAGCCAACAAGCATATCTTTCTACCAACAATAATGCATTTAACAAATCACCTTGCTTGTTACACATTTCTCACTGCTGGTGTCTTTGACTACTACTCCCTCCATTCCAAAATAAGTGTCGTGGTTTTAGTTCAAAAATTTAAGCTTGAATTAAAACCACGACAGTTATTTTGGAACGGAGAGGGAGTAGTAGCTAAGCAAGGCAAGCAGTGTGCGGTCTACTACCCACTTATTGGATTCAGATAAAGAAATCGAAACGCATGATTCAGAGGTGCAGTAAAGATTGCAATTGCACTGGTAAGAAAGGAAAATTAACAATGGTGTGAAACTGTTCATAGCGGGTCATCCTATCCTGCGAACCCGATGTCAACTCTGAAAAAGCTAAAAGTGAGGTCATTTTGTCACCCTGTCAAACCGATGGCAAAACTGAAAACTGCCCATAGCCATAGGGGTCCTCCAATCTCTGTAAGTCCATGCCGTGTTAGAGATCGAAGAGGTAGTTGTCACTTTGTCAAGCATTTTTGCTAGAAGGTCGGTTGAACGATAACATATTCTAATCGAAGCAACCAAGAAAAAATTATTAATTAAGGTGTTTGAGAATCCCGGCAAAGGATACAAAATTTACTTTTGGGTGTCCATATGAAAGCTCTTACAAGTTACTACCATGATGAGGAGTAAGCTTGTAAGTAAATCTAGTTGGCATTTGGCAGTACTTTCTCTTGCTTAAGCAAGGTCCGGCTGCAAGTCAATGACAGCTAGCTAGGTAATACTAGCCAGCAGGCATATCTTTCTAGCAACAATAATGCACTTAAACAAATCACCTTGCTTGTTCCACATTTCTTACAGGCTTACAGCAGGTAGATGCCCTTAGTTTACTTTAGCACCGTGTCTTTGACTACTGGTAGTATTAGTTAAGCAAGGCAAGCAACAGAAGCAAGTTATAAGTTATAACCTGGCCGTGAACAATGGCCACAATCATGTCCATGTTCTTTCATTTGACCAATTCTAAGTGTACAACTAATAACCGGCGATGCTTTTATTTATTCCAAAAGAACTCATTCCAAAATAAGAGGGGCTATATATACGCATGTGTCTGAAGTCTCAACAGAACGTGCGGCGTGGGGAGGTCGTGCAGGTCAGCAAGTTGATTGCAGTGCTATATTCAAACGCAGAAACAGACACACGGGTCATTGACTTGCGGATCGCCAGGTACAATGAGATCTCTACACCTCAACGTCGTCACCAGCAAAGCACATTTCAACGCCGACCGCGTGCACCAGCAGGCCACTTTCCGTCGAAACTTGTGCGCTGTTTGCTGCTGACAGCAACAAAGAGGATGGGCTGTTTTTGCTAGCGCATACGTACATGGTGAGAATCACAGTTCATATTTCATAACTGCAACCAAGCACATCTTGACAACTAGGGCAGACATAACAATCAAAGATTCTTGGATCATGGCAGGCAATAATCCAAAATTCTCAGCTATGACCATTTATAAAGCCATGTCTGGCCGTAGCAATGCTCATGAGGTCTTTCAGAAAGTTTGGAAAACATCTTGTAGGCTCAGGCACAAAATTTTCTTTTGGCTTTTGCTCCATGACAGACTGAGCACCAGGAATATGATTCAGCGCAGAAGTATGCATCTAGATGATTACAACTGTGCCCTTTGTGCAGACTCTACTGTTGAAACCAGCACTCATCTTTTTTGGGATTGCCAATTTGCTAGCTACTGCTGGTATGGAATTACTCCTGCTAAACACAGAGGCACATCAACCTATGATGAAGTTCTTTTCACTCTCAGAGAGCTGCCCAAAGATATTGCAATGGAATTGGTGATTATGGGCTGTTGGAGCATCTGGATGATCAGAAATGATAAAATCTTCAATAAGGTGCCAATAAGTTATGGGTCCTGGCAACATTATCTTCGAGAAGGCATGAAAATGACTAGGCTGAGAGCAAAGACGAAGAAAGCTGAGCTGATTACCAGTTGGGTCGAGCATAATCTCTAATTTCCTCATGATAGTTATGTTTCCTAAAACTGGTGTTGGTTGATGTCCTGCTGTTGGCTATTTAGCTATTTAGCCTTTTGTAAATATACTTTACTTTATTTAATATATAAAATACCGTAGAACGATTGTTCTATGGTTTCGGCTCAAAAAAAAAAACATGCTGATGATATCTTCCTCGGGTGTCCTCCAGACGTGGCGCGGATCATGGAGTGGTGGTGCCCCAGGAGATGGTCTCACGTCCCGTCTACGGATTCAGGAATCAATATAATACGTACCATGTAACCTCCTTTCTTCTTGCTAAGCTAGCGAATAACTCTAATCTCTAGACAGCTGTGCACAAATTTGCACCGTAAATTATTGTCTGTCGGCAAGCGATCAGGAAGGGCGGCATGCCCCGGGGGAGTTGGGATCGGGCCACGTGAGCAGCATGGCACTGCCCCTAGGTTTTCTTCGTTTCAATTCGGCGAAACTCAAATGCATGCTCCCACTACATCGGATTAATTAATTAATTAACCTTCATGGCTAATTTTAGACAGCACTGAACTGAATCGGTCTTACAGCACATGGTCTCTATCTGCCCATGTACTCTTAACTCCGGCGACGATGCCAAAAATGGTACTCCCTCCGTCTGAAAATACTTGTCATCAAAATGGACAAAGAGAGATATATCTAGAACTAAAATACATTTAGATATATATTTTTTTATTCATTTTGATGACAAGTATTTCTAAACGGAGGGAGTAATTAAAAAGTGTATACATACCGAATCAGCATCGGCTGGCTGGCTACACTACATGCATACATACCGAATCAGCATCGGCTGGCTGGCTACACTACATGCATACATACCAAATCAGCATGGGTTCTGTTTCATTTCCTTCTTTGCTGTTTTTTTTCCTTTTACGGAAAAACTTGTCCCAAGTTTGTTTTTCAAATAGATGTATCTAGAACCAAACTTGTTTTCGGATGGAGGGACTAGTTGATGGAACTCAATCTAATTAATTCCCCACCAATTAATCTGAGCACCATTTTCCATTTTAATTAAACTTTCTTCATAATGAAACACAGCTAGAGCTGCTAGATGCTGTCTCAAGTGACGGGTTTCTTCTGTCCATCGAACCCCGAATATGCCTACTTTTATTCTGACCTTCTTAACCTAGAGTTAGTAGCAATCCATTTTGTTTCCATGATGAAACCCAGAGCTGCTAGATGCTGTCTCGGGTGCCTATAACGAATTTCCCGAATATACTTATAGAGTTGGTAGCTAGCAAAAAAAATTAGATATATGGCACCAAATCCCTGATTAAGTAGCTCGGAGCCACGTGCCCCCACAAAATCCAACAGTGAGGCCAGTCTGACTGTCTCCATCGCGTGCTAGAAACAAGGAAAGGGGATCGAGCCGAGCGACGCCATGAGAGCGACGGAAACGCTGACTCAAAGGAAGGACTCGCCTGTCCCGTCGTCTCTTCCGCCTTCCTCCGGCCATCCTCCTACCCCCGATTTTTCTAATCAACGAGTCAAACTCGACTACCAGTAGAACGTGTGACGCGCGTCCCCCTCGCGCTTCCACGCCGCGGCCGGAGAAAATTCGGCAGCGGACGCGGAACGGAACGGACTACGGACCGGCTGCTTGGATTCTTCTGGGAGGACCCGTGCGTGCGGTGCCGTCGTCGTCGTCCCCGGCAAAAGCGCGGACGGGGCCGGGCATGCACGCACGCGCGTGCGTGGACGACGCGGAACGAACTAGCCGGCGAATTAAAACCCTAGCTAGCTATCTACCACGCCCGGCGAGCTGTTAACCGCTACCAACGTCCAATCGAACCGGCCGGCGAGGCGGCGAGCGAAATCAATTGCGTGCACGCAGGTAATAATTAGATCAACGGAGACGGCGGAATGAGAAGGAGGGGAGTAGAGAGGACGTGCTTACGATGATCTCGGCGATGACGCGCGGCTGGCGGAGCGGGCGGAGGAGGTAGGCGAGGCCCCGGGTGACGACGACGACGAGGCAGATCTGCAGGATGGCCAGCGGCAGCGCGTAGTCCAGCGGGTTGTCGCCCTGGAACGCGCCGTGCGACGTCGCCTGCATCGGCGCCGCGCACACCCCCGCCGCCGCATGACCCGCCATGGATGCCAACCACCTCCCTCCTCTCCACTCTCTCCGCGCCGCCTCGCTCGACCAACCCGGGCGCGGGGGTTTAAATGTGCCGCTCGATCGACCTCTGCGGGTTCTCCCAACGGCACCGATCTCTATGCGGACGGTTTGATTCGGTTTGGGCTGGGTTGCAACCGCAGCCGCTATATATAGATGCCCGACGGGGGCCGCCACGTGAGCCACCCCGCCTCGCCATCGATCCAAGGGGTGTGTAGGCGACGCTACCCACGGCGCATGAGGAATCGGCCCACCCCTTCGCGTTTCTGACCCCATCCATCTCCAAAACAAAAGAAAAAAACCTCTTGTCAGAGCATCTACATCCTCAACATGCAAATCCGGAGTCACTGCGTCCACAGACACCGACCAGGCACTTCTCAAATCCTATCATCTACATCCATGTATCTCATATCCGGTACCCTATATTCATATCAAAGCATGCAACATAGAACGTAAATCATCAAACAAACATAGAACCAGACACAAAAATGCACATTCCAATCACCAACGGACGTTCAAAAGATCGCCAAAATTCACATAATTCACATAAACATCGGACAAGCTTTAATATATTACTAAAAATTTGAATAAAAGACGGAGACGACGGAGCTTCAACACTTCCTCGTCGGCCCTTTGCCCTTCCTGTCACCGACGCAGCTATAGGCGTCGGCGACTGGTGAAGGATCGTCCGAGTCGTCGGACGAGGAGCCATGGCGGTCGTCGTCGAACGAGGAGGTGTCGGAGAGGACGATGATGCCTTTCAACCGCGGGACGGACCTATCCTGCTACCGCTTGAGCTTCGCAAGCCGAGCCGCCACCGCGGCCTCGCGCTCGGACTGCTCAATTGCAATCCGGAGCGCCTTGGTGTTCTTCCAGCGGAGCCGCCGTGCGTCCGTCTCCGCCGTCGTAAGCGAACGGTGGTAGACCCAATCGAGAAGCCACGCATCCTCGTCGGGCTCCACCTGCATCCCGCGGCGGCGGGGCGCGGACTGCTCCGCCTCCTTCCTCTACCTTTCCCGCTACCTCTCGCGGCGAGCGGCGCGCGCCTCTGATTCCGGCGTGCGTGCCGGGGCGGGCACAAGCACCCACCGTTGCCCACGTGAGGGAGCAGTAGCCGGAGCGGGCAGCGGTCGGTGTAGTGGAGGCACGGATTGCGCGGGCATGTCGGAGCTACGCACGGGCCGGGAAGGGGCCAGCGTCGGTGTCCGCGCGGTGTCGGCGGGGGAGCTGCGTCTGCGGCGACGCTGCAATCCGGAGCTGCTCCCGGTCTCCATCTTGGAGCGCTTGAAGGCGACGCGGAGGGCCAGCTCAAAGTCGGGATCCAACTCGGAGTCGGAGCGGCTGTCGGAGCTTGACAATGTGTCGGATTCGATCAAAATCGATGGGAGAGGAGAAGACGGAATGAGAGAGGAGAGGAGGAAGCAAGAGAGCAGAGTGTGAGTGAGCTAGGGTTTGGGCGATGAGCCCGATGGGTTTTTTGTTGGACATACATGGGGTTGGTGATGGGCCGGGCTTGTCAGATGGACACGTCTGGGCGTGCCTGGGCCGCCTCATATTCGTCCCATATTTTGGCTACATATGAAGGGCGCTGATCAGCCTGGAGTTTGAGGACGGTTCGAGGTGCCCGGCTTGGTCGATTTTTTGTGACCGTAGACAAATTTAAGGCGCCCAGCTGTAGATGATCTTACCCATCATTCAAAAAGTTGTAGTCACCCATGTATACGGGCTGTTTGGTTCCTAGCCACACCTTGCCACACTTTGCCATACCTCACCTTAGGCAAGTTTAACCATATTAGGTAGGTGTTTGGTTCTAGCCACATCTAAGTTAAAAAGTGAACCCCACATGTCATAGACACAAAAAGTATGACAAGATTTCCTTAGGCAAGCCAGAGTATGGCTAACAGGGGCTGTTTGGATTGTGACTATGGTTGCCATATATTGCCACATTATTTTTGTCACATTTGCCTAACTTGATTTGCTTAAATTATTAGCCACACTTTGGATTGCCTAAAGGAATCTTGCCATACTTTTTGTGTCTATAACATGTGGGGTTCACTGTTCATAAAAAAAATTCTTGCCTTAGATATGGTTAGAACCAAACACACATCTAACTTCGTCAAACTTACCTAAGAGCATCTTCAACAGCCGCGCTAAACAAGCGTCGTGCCGCAAATTTCCTCTTTTTAGCGCGCGCAATTGGTAGAGGGTCTCCAGCGGGCGCGGCATATAGTGTTGGGCGCGCGGTCTGGATCGCCATCGCGCGCTGTGTATTTGGCGCGTCCGCTTCCGCGCGCGGCACACATGAGCGCTTGCGCCGCACTCTCTCCACCGCGCCACCTTCACCCCGCACGCACCGGCGGCGGCGAATTGATCCGATGGACGCACGCGCCGGCACCCCCGTCATCCCTTCCTACAGCCGCGAACCCTCCGCCGCCGCCGCCGGCGCAAACCCTAGCACGGGGAGCGTTGGCCTCGCCTCCGCCGGAGCTCCTCTGAGCATCGGCCTTGACGCGGATGACCTCGGCGGCGGGTGGCGTCGCACCGGCGAGTCGCGCGCGCTGCATTTTAGCGCGGCTGTTGGAGTCAGCGCTGCCCGCCGCGTCAAACCAGGCGATGGCCGCGCAACAAAGTTGTCTTTAGCGCGCGGCGTGTTGGGTGGCTGTTGGAGATGCTCTAAGGTGAGGTGTGGCAAAGTGTGGCAAAATATGGCTAGAAAACAAACAGCCTCACAAATTGAGCAACTCAAGTAAGGCAAGTGTGGTAAGTATGACCAAAAATCATGTGGCAATATATGGCAAAGGTAGTCACAATTTAAATGGCCCCAATTGTGCCAACAGGTGAACAGAAGAGAATCATGAACAGGATCTCTGCCTGGTCGAGATTATTTTAGGCCAATAATGCATCCATCACGGCAGAGAGTTGACATTCTTCCCTTCGCGTAAACTTGTTGACATCACTGATGATATATTAGTACCACGGGGTTCAGCTGTTGCACTGTGGTTGGAGGGAAAACATGATATGCATGCATGCCTGGAAAAGTCATCCGTTCCGTGGCCGACTGATGTAATGGCAGTACCACAGTTGGACTCCGAGGAATCAAGGGCGTACAAAAGAAAAATAGATGAGGATATACATGCATGAAGAAGTCTTTGGTTCATCCATTGCCGACTGATGTAATACTAGCACAAGAATCACGGGCACAAAAGAATTGATGTCTCACTACCTGCTCCCTTATTTCATTCCTGTGTGCTGGATAAGATAGAGTCGTATACCCTAGTCAGCGGTTCTTGGGATATTTTGTGTGTGTGCGCGGTTCTTTGGATTTTAAACGGGCCGAACCGTTGGTTTTCAACCCTCACAAGAAAACCGCACAAACTCTATTCATTCAACCCACACAAATATAATGGATTTCATTGCATTTTCCAAATTTGACCAAGAGTACTGCCCCCAAACCATAGAAGCTTGTCTCGGGCCTGCCGCCATGGTAGTTTTGTCATTTGCATTTATATACGGTCCTTTTTGCCATTTTACTAGCACGGGTGGTCCTTTACAGAAAAAAAAACTCCCTTGGGCCGGGTTTCTAATGTTAAAACATATGCACATGATGCAAGGATGGGTGCTTGAGTTTAGATATTAGGTTTGTATGCATAATATTTAAAATAGTTTGAAAACTATGTACATGTGCATTACATTTAAACATGTGAACTTGCGCAAATTCATGAAAACATCTGATCAAATCTGCCCTGCATAGAAAATGATCTTTTTTTTTAAATGCTAGTTTTTTTAGAACTTTTGGAGATTGATCTTGTAAAAATGTTTAAGTTTGGTTGGATGACTAGAGGGACGGTCCTACTCGTAGCCCACTAGAGAACATACCTGGTGTTTGAAGTCTTTAGTAGACGAAAACAAACATTTTTTTCTCAAAAAAGAAAAAGGAAAATAGAAAACAAACATTCAACCACAAAATTCTAGCAAAGCTTATGAGAAAAACGCACATATATACATCCATCAGTTGTGCTTGTTTGTTTACTTGTCTGAGTAGTACTAGATCTGACTTTGAACTTGTAAGTTGAAACCAGAAGACAACGAAATAATTGATGGGGAATTGGCTATTCTAACAGCAAGCGGGAGCAATAAGTGCACTGATATATTGGGCAGGGAGAGGGACTCCACACATTATCTACCTACAACCTATCTTCGTAGTGATTTGGTATACAAAAAGCTAAATTATCTGCGTGTAGAAGTGCAAGATTGTACGCATGTTTGCATCATACATGACGATTCCCCAACCGATAGTCGCCTAGACGTTCTTATATGAGAATGTAAAAACTAGTATATTATTATATTTTGCATGAAAAATTGGATGTCTTTATATGCCTTTTTTTTATTGTCCACAATTTGCAAGAACTTCTACAATCTTTCCAAAAAAGTCAATAAACCTCTAATCTTTTAGAAAGAAGAGTGATAATCATGTACTCCCTGCGTTTCAAAATACTTCTCGTGGTTTTAGTTCAATTTTTTTTGAACTCTTGTGGTTTTAGTTCAAAAAATGTGAACTAAAACCACGACAAGTATTTCGGAACGGGGGAGTATAAGAAAAAAAATATTTGAATGTGAAAAACAACGAGGAAAAAAAACAAATTGCAAAAGTTGTTCAAGTATGGCAATTAAATTGGTCACACATTTCTCCATTTGCACAATTGTGAGGAACTAAACATGGAAAACATATACACTCGCAATACTTGAAGCACTAAACTAGCTAGTAATACTATGTATTTGTAGGTATGCTTTGTGCAACGTACTACTAGGTGATACTGTATACTACTAGCTCATACCTGCAGCTTTATTCAGAAAGAAACGGCAGCACTTCTCTGTACATGTTGGTGTAGGTGCCTTCGGTCTCAGACACGTACCGGCTCCGTACGGCGATCGATCGACGATCGAGATGCTCTCGATCCATCGGCTCTCAGGCAAGTTCGCTCGGCGACGGCGACCATGGCACGGGCACCACCGTGGCGCCGGCGCCGCCCATCTCCTCGTCATCCACGTCGGTCGCGACCGGCGGCCTCGCCTTGGGGTCGAACCTCATGCTCTTGGGGTTCGTCGCCGGGTCGTACCTCTTGACGACCAGCACCGACGCCGACGTCTTGAACTCCGCCGACGCGAGGTAGCTCCCCACTGGGCCCAGCTCGTCGGCGTTCTCCACCAGAGGGGCCGTCGGCGGTATCCGCCCCACCACGAACACGTTGCACTTGGACAGCGAGGCGATGGTCTCCAGCACCTCCTCCTTGGTGCGCGCCTCCCGCTCCTCGAACCGCACGGACCCGTCCTCCACCGCGGCGGCGACCCTGGCCTTGAACGCCTCCACCGCCGCTTCGTCGGCGACGTCCTCGCCGTCCTCGGGAAAAGCACGGTTGGGCTGGAAACGTGACATGGTGACGGCGACGCCGGGGTGCTCCGCCATGCGCGTCGCGTAGGCCAGCGCCTCCCGGTCGTCCGGCCCGCCGAAGAAGAGCACGGAGACCGTGAAGGCCACGTTCTGGGCGGCAACCTGGGAGTGACCGCCGAGGCCGCGGTCGACGAGGATGGCGACGGAGCACGGCGCCTCCCGGAGCACGCGCTTGTTGACGGCGTGGTAGGCGGAGCCGAGCGAGTGGAAGGAGCCGTCGGCCTGGAGCGTCTTGTGGTACGGCACGATGACCACAGCGGCGCGCTTGGAGGCGGCGCTGTCGATGATGTCCCGGTGGATGGTGTCCAGGACCGAGATGGCCGTCATGGGCCGCACCCTCACGGTGCTCAACTGCTGGAACGCCTCGAACGCCACCTCCGTCGTCGTCTCCGACGACGACCTGTTGTTGCTGAAGAAGGGCAAGGCGTTGCGGCGCGTTCGGTGCACCATGGAGATGGCCGACGACCGCTCGGAGAGCTCGACGAGGTGCATGGCGTATACGACGAGGCGGCGGCGAGTGCCCCGCGAGAGCTCGACGAGGTTGAGCAGCGTAGGGATGTTGCGGTAGCCGTGGAAGCAGGCGAGCACACGAAGCTCGCCGTCCACGTCGTCCCCACCGACGGTGCGGCGCTTGTACGGGAGCGACGCCGACGGGCGCGCCGGCTTGTAGACGGCCATGACGATCGGCGTGGTGATGAAAGTTGTAAACAAGGCCATGAGCACCATGATGGCGAAGGCCTCGTCGTTGAGCACCTTGCGGTCCCTGCCGATGTTGAGCACCACGAGCTCGACGAGCCCCTTGGTGTTCATGAGGAAACCGATTGTGATGGCCTCCCGGAATGGGATCTTGACGAGGAGGCACGTGCCGACGGCGCCGCCGATCTTGCCGACGCAGGCGTTGAGGATGACGAGCACGAGGAGGCCCCACGACTTGGCTCCCCGGATGGTGGCCACGTTGGTCTTGAGCCCACTGGAGACAAAGTAAAGCGGGAGGAAGAGGCCGGAGATGAGCTCCTCTACCTTCTCGAGGAGCACTCCGGCGAACGGCCCGTCCTTGGGGACGACGATGCCGACCATGAACGCGCCGAACAGAGCGTGGATGCCGATGACGTCGGTGACGAAGCCGGCGGCGAGAACGAGGGCGAGCGTGGCGACGATGTACACCTCCTTGACGGGCTCGCCTTCGGGGGACCGCCGCGCCATCCACGCGAGCAGCGGGCGGAGGAGCACGAACACGGCGGCGACGAAGCCGACGGCGGTGAGGAGCACCCAGAGCGAGATGATGGGTGAGCCGGTCCCCGAAAGCGCGATGGCGAGCGCGAGCAGGATCCAGGCCGTGACGTCGTCGACCGCGGCGGCCGACATGGCCATGCGTCCGAGGTCGGTGGTGAGGAGCTTGAGCTCGGTGAGGATGCGCGCGAGCACCGGGAAGGCGGTGATGGAGAGCGCGACGCCCATGAAGACCAGGAAGGGCGCCTTGGGCGAGTCCTGGAGGCCGGGGAGGGTGGCGCGGAAGGCGAAGGAGGTGCCGATGCCGATGGCGAAAGGGACGGCGATGCCGGAGAGGGAGATGGCCAGCGCCTTCTTGCCGGTGCGGCGGATGGCGTTGAGGTCGAGCTCGAGGCCGACGAGGAAGAGGAAGAAGAGGAGCCCCAGGTTGGCCAGCGTGTCCAGCACCACCATGCTGCGCGCCGGGAAGACGGCGTCCAGGAACGTGGTGCTCCGGCCAAGCGCCGACGGGCCGAGCAGGATCCCGCCCTGCACACGTCATCCGAACGCATTCATTGTCAGTCCACAAGTCAAACCATCCTTGGTCAATGGAACAACGTGTCGCCATGAAAAGAGGGTCAGAGATTCAATTGCTTGACAAAAACAACTACAGTAAAACCTAAAATTGTATACACAAATATTCAACTTGATTACGGTGAGATTCTAGTAAGAAAATTCATTTTCACTTTTCCACCCCATACATATGATCCAAGAGATCTCAATCGATCAAGAAATAATTGTACCAAGTACATTCAAAATCTTCTTATCACTTTTGTATTTGCACAAATCCCAACCTTTTCTTTTGAGATGAAATTACAAATCTCAACATTAGAATGCGTAGGGACAACTATTGTAAGTTGTCCAAGAGTTTGGAGCCTTGGTCGATTTTTGCCCGAAAGCTTCTTCTTCCTTCCACCCGTCCTTCGATACCAACCGGATCTCCGCTGACGGCTGAACTATCATTCCTTACCATCCGTGACCGGCAGTGCTGCCACGCACACCTCATCCCCCCAAGCCGCCTCCTGCGTCAGTCCATCCTTCGGCGCCCACCCTCTAACCACCCACCCTCTTATGCGGTGGCGACGACCCTGCACCGCACCCGCACCCATCAACCTTCTGTCCCGCCTTCTTTTTCTATCCAAGCACCCGCACCCACACCAAAACACCATTTTCAAACGTCGTAAGAATGACAAACACGCGCAAAAAAAAGATATGAGCAAGATATCTTTCCTAGGATCAGTCATGCATGATGCACGTCCTTAGACAAACTCGCATGCATTTGCCATTTCCCCGAACTAATTTTTTGAAAAGGAAAAGATCAACATATACAAAATATTCCCTCTACGAACTAATATAAGAGCATTTAGATCACTAAAATAGTAATTTAAACGCTCTTTGTATTAGTTTACGGAGAGAATATGAAAAAATTTCAGAAATATGTGACGCATACGGACTCATGGAGGCGATGCACGAGGCCTTTGGGGTTTGCATGCTAGGATAAATCACGTACGATAATCTCGGCGATGACCCGGGGCTGGCGGAGCGGGCGGAGGAGGTAGGCGAGGCCTCTGGTGACGACGATGACGAGGCAGATCTGCAGGATGATGAGCGGCAGCGCGTAGTCCAGGGGGTTCTCCCCCTGGAACGCGCCGTGCGACGCCACCTTCGCCCCACCGCCGGCCATCTTCTCGCCGCCGGTGAAGGTGTACCCCCCGCTGCTTAGCTGAACTCTCCAGTTGCTTTCCCGAGCCGTACCCGTGCCCGTACCGTACGATGTGCGTCCTGGCCTACGCGAACGCGTTTATATAGGCGGCCAGGCATCTCTCTGACTCTGATCGAGTCCTGTGGCACACAAAAGAAAATGCTAGTAGTAAGTACGTGCACATGCGGTAATGTCGACCTAGCGCCGCTTCCGAGGCGAAGACTTGCCTTTTTTTTGGGTGCAACATGGCGAGGACTTTCTGTAATATATTTCGGCTGCCTAGCTTACTGACACATAGTAAATCTTTTTCTTCTTCTCTTTTCACAGCTAGCTCTGTGTTGTAAATTGTGTTGCTCAAATTCGAACAACGCCTAAATCAAAGTGAGCCTGGGAGCAATTCTGGCAGAGTCACCATCCACCATATGAAATAACGCGCTTCATAATTATATGGAGATTTGTCGAGGCGATGCGGAAACTCAGAATCATCGTAATTGAGTCACCAAAAATTTCTTGCATCATTGAGCTATAGTTCAGAAGCTTAATCCGCCATAACGCACACAAGAACATACTTGAAGCTTCAAACTTGATTTCATATATTTTTTTAAATATATTAAGCATAAGGTGGATCAACCAAATATTTCATTGGATGCACCACATGATGCTTACCACAATTTTGAATGACGCTTCATGGTGATCCCGCTCGTCCTCCGAGAGCGGCAGCAGCGCACGCGGGGGGGGGGGGGGGGGGGGGGGGTGGAGGTTGCCGCAGGCAATTGGCATGCGAGAGGAGATGGGCTGCGCTTGGGACTCCAAAGGAAGGAGAAACTTCCCCTCCCGCACAAGCGTCTTGCGAATGGAGCACCCTCCAATCCAGAGCCCCACAACCTCCAAATATGGAGGCTGTAGGCTAGACTCAGAGCGGCCTCCATAAATTATGGTGATCCAAGTTCATATGGCGACTCTGCTAGAGCGGCCTTTTCAGCCAAAATCATGATATCGATGATTATTATGCTGATCGGGGCCATATGCCCTCTCTGCTAAAGTTGCTCTTTACACTTTGGGGTGGACAAAATAATGGCTAATTGTTTGGTTGGATCCATTAATTGTATGAATCTTGCGGAAATCAATTCCATAGACCGATCTATATTTCAAAAGTACGTATCAACCCTGTCCATTTTTTCATAAAATATGAAATTTCATAATATATTTTTGCATGTTTTCTGTTGCTAAGTTGCATGTAATCCGAATTTATGACAATCGGTTTTGGGGAGAAGAAGGGAAGGTGTGAGCGGAGCTCTGAGGCCAAGATGAAGGTGATGCGGCTGACCACGACGTCCTCAAGAAGGCCAAATCTAGAATTAGTGTTGGCAAGGATGAGGGTTCTCAAGTACGGGTAGGGGGGCTTCGCAACCGTTGGGTGGAGAAGGAAAAGACCATACCTAACACCCGTTCGATGTTAATCCAACTGTTTGACCAAATCAACTTATTACAAAATAGGTTTTCGTCGGCTTAAGTAAGGACAATACCTATTTTTATTTCTCAAACAAGTAGAAATATTTCCATTAGTTTGATAATATTTTATTTTCCGGGGTGTAAACCGAAATAGAAATGCCCACAAGCTGATGTCCCATCTTGTCCTAACATTGAGATTCCTCTCTCAGGTTCGTTTGAATGAAAAAAGAGAGATTCCTCTCAAGTTGGAATATCTTAGTTGGATCTAACAGTACGATGTAGTCAGATTTCGCAAATGTAATTAAACAAGATCGTGCATCCATGCATGCATGTGGACGTTTTTCTGCGGGGGAAAGCAGCTCGCGCAGACAGACAGCTAGCCTAGCAGTTTGTCTCCTTCTGCCGATAAATAAACGGGATAGTGGCTGCTTGATTGGGTTAGGTTAGTGCAGGAACCTCACAGGGAAGGAACAGTTCGATCGATGGACCAACTCTCGTCGTATCAATGGCTCCGTCCTATTTGACCATCCTATTCAATCAAGTGAATAATCTTCAACGGGAATCAGAAAAATACAGGCTGGAGAGCATTTAAGAGAAACCGGCGAATCTTATATTCTATGTCTAGATACCTCCAGATAAATCTAAAACAACCTTTTTAGAATAGAGATAATACTATGCATTTGTTCCTAAATATAAGGTCTTTTAGTTCAAATGAAACTACGAAAACATCTATATTTAAGAACAGATAGTATTTTGTGTTCGAGCAATCTATTTTTGAGAAAACTTCAGTCAAGCAATATAGGCCAGTAGTATTTTCTCTTTTCCATATCTCAATGGTCATAGTTAGTAATTTTGAGAGTATGGTCTATTGATCGTGGTTTGATCACATGACTAACGGCATCTCCAACGCGAACCCTCAAATCGCTCATATATGTTCTTTGCGGGAGTCCAGACATTTTTTGCCATCCGATTCTAACCCTCAAATGTCCGTTGATGCATCTGAACCCGAGGGCTTTGCAGGAGTCAGAACATCTACCTGACCAATCAAAAGCCACTAGGTATGGCGAAAGTCCGCTGCTATATTTTCTGTTTGGCGAAAGGTGATAGGCGTTTGACGAATGGCTATTAGCATTTGGCAGAAGCTACTAACTAGCATTGCATTTGGCGGAAGCTACTAATGATAGCTAGCATGCATGATATTTGGCGGAAGCTACTAATGCAATGCTAATGATATGCACCTTTTTTGCAGAAGCTACTAATGATATAATGATACACATTTTTTTCCGATGGAAGCTACTAATGAAATGCTTGCATATCACAGTTTTTCCCTTCAAGTGCTTAGTATGTGACTGTTGCTATTTGGCGAAAGGTATGAGAAAGGCTGTTGCTATTATTACCGCCGCTATTTTTGAAGTTAATAGAGGCCGACTTTTTTATTCAATATTTTGGATTGCTTACCACATGTGTCATGTGGTAATAGAGGCGAACATTTGATGTATAGGGTTGGATGGCCGACTCCCATATCACGTTCGCGGATGCGTCTGGGCACGGCTCACAGACCGATAGTGTGTTTGTTTGAGGGGATAGCGTCGGAGATGCCCTAATACAGTACGCGTGGCACAGCCCACTGCCGTCCAAGCCTCCCCCGACCCGCACACATCAAGTTTTGAACTCGGTCCTGATGTCAACTCCGCGGCCTCGCCATTTCACGCTCGTTCATGGCTCACACTCGCCGTGGAGTCCACGGCTAAGCCGCGGCCTCCCCGTCCACGAAATTCTTGGTGTACCTGAATGTTTAGGAAAATGGCAGGACTACTTAAGATGTTGTCATTATAATAGTTGTGAGATTTTACTACCGTAGCATTCGGGGCCTAGCATGTGGACGTTTCCCTATTTGAGGAAAGGATGGGAGACATGTTCAATTCAGCAGACACGCTTGTGCACAGCTGGACAAGATTATTAGGTTAGCCAATATATATACGCAATAATGCAGCTCAAGAGTTGGCGTCGCCGATTAATCCATGGTCTAGTTGCACACTTACATTCCATGGACGGCCGAGGGTAAAAACGGGATGTCACGGGCTCCACCCAAGTTTAAAAGAAAAGAGGTTCATCTCAAGTTTGAATATATTGCCTT
The DNA here is from genome assembly GCF_056163025.1 of Triticum urartu. Lineage (NCBI taxonomy): Eukaryota > Viridiplantae > Streptophyta > Magnoliopsida > Poales > Poaceae > Triticum > Triticum urartu. Next base: position 37,327,267 of record NC_141877.1, on the reverse strand, counting down.
GGATGTGAAATGAGATGCATGTACAAAGAGATTTTCTAAACGGGGCAAGGGTATGTTTGGACGATGGCCAAAGTTCACCCCACCAATGTTTTGGCCATAGTGAAAAAAATTGGTCTTTGTTTTAATAGTTGCTAGTTTTATCAACATTTCGATGGCTCTTTGGGTCTATTTGATCCATGCCTTCTGGTCCTAGTTCATATTACACGCCCGCATGCGGGCAGAATTGGGGCAGCCAATTCCCTCGCCAATAATTTGGCGTGCCTTGATCTGGCGGGGCTGGCACAAGTGTAAACCAAGCAGCCCCTTTGTTCCCCCTAGTTCATTTTTATAGTCATTGTTAATGAAATCAAGAGTGACAAAAGGCTAATACAAAATTTGGACTGGCAAATATTTGGTGGGGAAAACTTAGGCAAGGACAAAACATACCCTATATCACGGTATATATCTTTTACAAATTCAGCTGCATCGAGGGGCATTTCTGTGCGGACCGCAAGAAGCATGTCGAGAGGTGCTTTCCCCGTGTAGTGCATTTGGAATGGTTGCTTCTATGAAGGCAAGCTGAAATTTTAGCCGTTTGTTTAGGGTTATGCTTCTCCTTCTAGAGGCATATAGAAGCACCAAATAAAGCACAAGCCTAATGGAACATGATCCTAGATTTGCGTATGTAAGCAGGATTGTGCATCCATGTGGATAGGCGTTTTTCTAGGAGGAAAATGCAGCTGGTGCCGACTGCTAAGCTAGTTAGCTGGTGTTAATTAAGTTCTTCTCGACTGATCTAGATTCTAGAAACAGTTTTGAACGGCGGCCACTTGGATTGCATAATTTGCTGGAGAAGAGCCCAATTGGCTCACTCCCGTGTCACACCGCTCCCTCCTATTTGACCTTTATACACTAGTAGAAAAACGACTTTAGAACCGATTCGTAAGGACCTTTAGTACCGGTTTTGGAATCGACACTAAAGAGTGGGGACTAAAGGTCCCCCCTTTAGTCCCGGTTCAACACGAACCGGGACCAAAGGCCCACCACGTGGCACGCCGTGGTATTGGGGACCTTTAGTATCGGTTTTTTCTGAGTTTTTTTTAAGCAAAAACAGCCCGTCTACTGGGCTGGCACGGCCTGCATACGACTAGAAACCCAACCTCTAGTTGGGCAGGATGCAGGCCCGTATGGCCCAGTAGGCCCCACAGGGCAAAAGACTTGCAATAGGCCCACGAAGGCATGCTTAGAGAGGAGCTCGACACGGTAGCCGCAGTGGGGCTTATAAACCGGTGCGAGCTTCTCTCAACTAGCGAGGTGGGACTAAACATTGTGCACTGCGGATGGCAGCGCACCACCTTTAATACCGGTTGGTGGCTCCAACCGATACTAAAGGGGGAGGGGGGGGGTCTTTAGTGCCGGTTGGAGCCACCAACCTGTACTAAAGGCCACCACATTTAGTATCGTTTGGTGGCTCCAACTGGCACTAAAGGGGGGGGTCTTTAGTACCGGTTGGAGTCACCAACCCATACTAAAGGCCGCCACATCTTTAGTACCGGTTCGTGGCACGTACCGGTACTAAAGGTTCGTCACGAACCGGTACTAATAAGCGCCGTCCGCCTAGCCGTTGGAACCGGCACTATTGGTCACATTAGTGCCGGCTCAAATACAAACCGGAAATGAGCTAAACATTTGACCATTTTTCTACTAGTGATATATCAAATTAATTACGTGAAATAATGCCCGCTAGACATTAGAAAATAATGGGTTGCACGCATATTATTCGAGGAACGACTGAGGTTATTTCCATTAGAAAAAATGGCCCTTGTTTTGATGGTTGCCAATTTTACCGACATTTCACTTGCTCTTTGGTTCTGTTTGAATGCTTGCCGGGAGTTGCCTTTACAAAAATTTGGCAAGTTCCTAATCCATGCCAAAATTTGGATCCTAGTTCATGTTACGCGCCCGCGTGCTGCCGGGGCTGCCGATTCCCTCGCCAATAATTTGGCGCGACCTGATTTGGCAGGGCTGGCACAAGCGTAACCCAAGCAGTCCCTTTGTTCACCCTAGTTCACTTCTATAGTCAATGTTATAGCCAAATCACAGGTAACAAAAGGCTGAAACAAAACTTGGACTAGCCAAATATTTGGTGGGGCAAACTTAGGCAAGAACCAAATATATCCTATATCACAATTTATATATCTTTTTAGTAATTCAGATGCATCGAGGGGCATTTCTATGGGTAGGTGGTAAGAAGCTGTGGGGAGCGCAAGAAGTGCGTCGAGAGGTGCTTTCCCTGTGCAGTGCATTTGGAATGGTTGCTTCTATTCTATGTAGGCAAGCTGCAAATTTTAGCTGTTTGTTTAGGGTTGTGCTTCTCCTTCTAGGGGCATATAGAAGCACCAAATAAAGCGCAAGCCCAATGAAACATGATCTTAGATTTGCGTATGTAAGCAGGATTATGCATCCATGTGGACAGGCGTTTTTCTAGGAGGGAAATGCAGCTGGTGCTGACTGCTAAGCTAGTTAGCTGGTGTTAATTAAGTTCTTCTCGATTGATCTAGAAACAGTTTGGAATGGCAGCCACTTGGATTGCATAATTTGCCGGAGAAGAGCCCGATTGGCTCACTACCGTATCACACCGCTCCCTCCTTTTTGGCCTTTATATATCAAATTAATTAAAATAATGCCCGGTAGACATTATAAAATATTGGGTTGCACACATATTATACGAGGAACGACTGAGGTTATATCCATTAGAAAAAAAAAAGATCTTTGTTTTGATGGTTGCCAATTTTATCGACATTTCAATGGCGCTTTGGGTCTGTTTGAATGCTAGCCGGGAATTGCCTTTACAAAAACCTGGCAAGTTTCTAATCCATGCCAAAATTTGGATCCTAGTTCATGTTACGCGCCCGTGTGCTGCCAGGGCTGCCGATTCCCTCGCCAATAATTTGGCGCGACCTGATTTGGTGGGGCTAGCACAAGCGTAAACCAAGCAGTCCCTTTGTTTCACCCTAATTCGTTTTTATTGTCAATGTTATAGCCAAAATCACAGGTAACAAAAGGCGGAAACAAAATTTGGACTAGCCAAATATTTGGTGGGGCAAACTTAGGCAAGAACCAAATATTACCCTATATCACAATTTATATATTTTTCAGTAATTCAGATGCATCGAGGGGCATTTCTGTGGGAGGTGGTAAGAAGCTGTGGGGAGCGCAAGAAGCGCGTAGAGAGGTGCTTTCCCCGTGCAGTGCATTTGGAATGGTTGCTTCTATTCTATGTAGGCAAGCTGCAAATTTTAGCTGTTTGTTTAGGGTTATGCTTCTCCTTCTAGGGAAGGGGCATATAGTGCTGAAATCTGAGATGGACTCTAGGCCCATATTGCAATTTCTGAAAAATCTCTAAGGGCCCATGTGGGTTATATGGCACTAGGTGTGGTGGGAAGTTTAGTCCCACCCCAAAAGTGGAAGGAGAGTTGGAGTGATTTATAAGGGTTTCTCTTCTACATGCTATTGGAGCTTGAGAAGAGAAGAGGCCCTCGCGCACTCCTCCTCCGCCGCCCGCCTCGCCACGCCACGCCACGCCTCGCCTCGCCTCGCCTCGCCTCGTCACGACGCGCCTTCATCATCACCATGTCCACCGACGCCGACCGTGTCGCCGCCGAGAAAGCTGAAGCCGACAAGAAGGCCGCCGAGGACGCCGCTGCTGCCACCAAAGCCGTGGCCTACTGGAGGGTATAACTCGTTTATCCCGCTCCTGATTATTTTCGTATTAGCAGTATGTGTAGATTTGTCTACTGTTTACTTAGTACGTGCATGTTTAGATCAGAGTCAGTACGTCATCAACTTAGCCAATGCCATGCTAGTGATTTACTTATGGATTAATTTAATCGATAAATTGCCTATTTACTCAACAATCCAAAAACCTATTATGTGTAGGAATTTCTCGGCAAGTGGCTTTGCTGCTGCACTGAAACCGGATAAGTTTACCGGTACATACTTCAAGCGTTGGCAGACTAAGACCACGTTATGGCTCACGGCTATGAACGTGTTCTGGGTCACCGGTGTCTCCACGGGAACGATTGCTCCTGAACAGGAGAAGGCGTTCAAGGAGGCTACCGTTGTGTTTCTCGGAGCAGTTCTTAGCGTGATCGGAGATAAACTGGTCGACGCATATTTACATGTGCATGTCGCCAAGGACTTGTGGGAGGCGCTCGAATCTAAATTCGGGGCCGCCGATGCAGGGAGCGAGATGTATATTATAGAGCAGTTCCACGATTACAAGATGGTTGAAAACCGTCCTGTATTGGAGCAGGCTCATGAGATAATATGCATTGTTAAGGAACTTGAGCTTCTCAAGTGCGAGTTACCGGGCAAGTTTGTCGCGGGCTGCATAATCGCTAAGCTCCCTAATTCCTGGAGGAACTTTGCCACCACTCTGAAACATCAGAGGCGTGAATTCTCTGTGGAGGATGTCATTGGCCATCTGAGTGTTGAGCAGAATTCGAGGGCAAAAGACATGCACGGAAAAGGGGCCGAAGGGACTTCTGTTGCCAACATGGTGAACCAGAAGAACTTCAACTCCCACAAGCCCAAGGGAAAGAATGGTGTCCAACACAATACCGACTTTAAGAACAAGGGTAAGAAGACCTTGAAGAAGAACAAGAAGGACGAGGGCTGCTTTACTTGTGGTTCGGTTGAACATTGGGCCAACAAGTGCCCAAACAAGTACAAGAAGTCAGGACAGGACTCCAAGTCTGTCAACATGATTGTGGGCAACAATGAGAATGGTGCATCTGGGTACGGTAATTTATTTACTGTTTTTTCAGTGTTTCAACCCAACGATTGGTGGGTGGACACAGGTGCAGGTGTTCATGTGTGTGCTGACATTTCATTGTTCACTTCTTACCAGGTCACAGGTCACGGGTCCGTATTGATGGGGAATGGCGCGAGTGCTTCTGTTCATGGTGTTGGCATGGTCGATCTGAAGTTTACTTCGGAAAGGATCGTGCAGCTGAAGAATGTGCAGCATGTCCCCGCCATCAAGAAGAACCTCGTTAGTGGCTCCCTTCTATGTAGAGAAGGGTTTAAGTTGGTTTTTGAGTCTAATAAATTAGTTGTTACAAAATATGGACTCTTTGTTGGAAAAGGTTATGAGAGCGGAGGGATGTTCCGTCTTTCCCTCGCAGATTTTTGTAATAAAGTCGTGAACCATATTCATTCGAATGTTAATGAATCTGAAGTTTGGCACTCACGTCTTTGTCACATTAGTTTTGGTGTTATGATGCGGCTAGCCAAGTTGGATTTAATCCTGAGTTTCACTTTAGCCAAAGGTTCTAAGTGCCTTTCATGTGTGCAAGCTAAGCAACCTCGCAAGCCTCATAAGGCCGCGGAGGAGAGACACCTGGCACCATTAGAACTCATACATTCTGATCTTTGCGAGATGAATGGTGTGTTGACTAAAGGTGGAAAGAGATACTTCATGACATTGATAGATGATTCCACTAGATATTGCTATGTGTATCTGTTAAATACTAAAGATGAGGCTCTACACTACATTAAAATCTATATGGCAGAAGTTGAAAATCAACTTGAAAAGAAAATTGAACGAGTCCGGTCAGATCGTGGTGGAGAGTACTTCTCGAGTGAGTTTGATTCCTTCTGTGCGGAACACGGCATTATTCATGAGAGGACGCCTCCCTATTCACCCCAGTCAAACGGGGTTGCCGAGCGGAAAAACCGTACTCTAACTGATTTGGTTAACGCCATGTTAGATACATCGGGTTTATCCAAGGCATGGTGGGGGGAGGCTATATTGATGGCATGTCATGTCTTGAATAAAGTTCCGACAAAGGATAGTGAGATCACTCCCTATGAGAAATGGGCAAAGAGAAGGACGACACTCTCGTACTTGCGCACTTGGGGTTGTTTGGCGAATGTCAACGTGCCGATCCCCAAAAAGCGTAAGCTTGGACATAAGACCATGGACTGCATTAATTTGGGCTACGCTAAGAACATCGTTGGCTATAGATTTCTAGTAGTGAAATCTGAGGTACCTGACCAGAAGATCGGTACAATTATGGAGTCTAAGGATGCTACATTCTTTGAGGATATTTTTCCTATGAGAGATATGCAAAGCACTTCTAGACAGGAATCTGAGGAGACTCCTGAACCTGCCATCCCTATGGAATATTATGAACAAAAACATGATGAAAAACCTGAGGAGGATGACGAGGAAACCCTTGGTAGGGACAAGAGACAAAGGACTGCAAAGACCTTTGGTGATGATTTCTTCGTGTACCTCGTGGATGATACTCCCACTTCTATTTCAGAAGCGTATGCCTCTCCAGAAGCTGACTACTGGAAGGATGCGGTCCGTAGCGAGATGGATTCCATCATGGCTAACGGGACATGGGAGATCACTGACCGTCCCTATGGTTGCAAACCATTGGGATGTAAGTGGGTGTTCAAAAAGAAGCTTAGGCCCGATGGTACGATTGAAAAGTACAAGGCTAGGCTTGTGGCCAAGGGCTATGACCAACAAGAAGAGGAAGATTTCTTTGATACTTATTCACCTGTGGCCAGACTGACCACCATTCGAGTATTACTCTCGTTGGCGGCCTCACACGGTCTTCTCGTCCATCAGATGGATGTTAAGACGGCTTTTCTAAATGGAGAGCTAAAGGACGAAATCTACATGCAACAGCCTGATGGCTTTGTGATAGATGGTCAGGAAAGAAAGGTGTGTAGGTTGATAAAATCTTTATATGGCCTGAAACAAGCACCTAAGCAATGGCATGATAAGTTTAATACAACTCTGACATCTGTTGGTTTCGTTGTTAATGAGGCTGACAAATGTGTATACTATCGCCATGGTGGGGGCGAAGGAGTTATACTGTGCTTGTATGTTGATGACATACTGATATTCGGAACAAACCTCAAAGTCATTGAGGAGGTCAAATCGTTTCTATCTCAGAACTTTGAGATGAAAGACCTTGGTGTGGCTGATGTTATCTTGAACATCAAGCTACTGAGAGATAATGAGGGTGGGATCACACTTCTGCAATCCCATTACATTGAGAAGGTGTTGAGTCGTTTTGGATATTCGGACTGCACACCATCTCAAACACCATATGATCCTAGCGTATTGATTCGAAAGTCCAAAGGCATGGCTAAAGATCAATTGAGATACTCTCAAATCATTGGTTCATTGATGTACCTAGCGAGCGCAACGAGGCCTGACATCGCGTTTGCTGTGAGAAAACTGAGCCGGTTTGTTTGCAAACCGGGTGATGTACATTGGCATGCTGTTGAGAGAGTTATGCGGTATCTGAAAGGTACTATGAACTATGGACTTCACTAGACCGGATACCCGTCGGTACTTGAAGGGTATAGAGATGCGAATTGGATCTCTGATGCTGATGAGATGAAGGCCACAACTGGGTATATGTTTACTCTTGGAGGTGGCGCTGTTTCCTGGAAGTCTTGCAAGCAAACGGTCTTAACGAGATCGACAATGGAAGCAGAATTAACGACATTAGACACATCTGGTGTTGAAGCGAGATGGCTTCGAGATCTTTTAATGGACTTGCCATTGGTTGATAAACCGGTTCCGGCTATCCTTATGAACTGTGACAATCAGACTGTCATCACCAAGGTGAAGAGTTCAAAGGACAACATGAAGTCCACCAAACACATAAGAATGAGATTAAAAGCTGTCAGAAAATTAAGAAACTCCGGAGTGATAGCGTTGGACTATGTCCATACGGCTAAGAATCTTGCAGATCCCTTTACAAAAGGGCTATCACGTGTTGTGATAGATAATGCATCAAGGGAGATGGGTATGAGGCCCACATGAGTTGCCATGGTGGTAACCCAACCTATGTGATCGGAGATCCCGTGAACTAGGACCTGAGAAAACAAGCCAGTCATGAACTGAGGAGAGTAACAATACTAACCCACTCCGTTGGAGATGCAATACTCTCGATACTGTATGGTAGGATGACTATGGTCTCAATGTGTTCCAAAGTTTATAAAAGCAAGATGCTATCCTACAGAGCGATCTTTGGAGGAACACACCTATATGAGCCCGACTGCTGGTCACAGTCTATGAGATTGGGGTGATCTCTAGTAAGCTCATGAATAGGCCAGGAGTGTGACTTATATGCTCCACCCGAGGGGTCAGCCTTCGGCAGCCTAGTACTAGTAAGACATGTAGTGAAACTTCTTTACGCCAAACTGACAATTCAAGGCATAGTCCATTGTTCAGTTGTGAAGGAGTGTAGCCACTTGTTCTAGGTGAAGTTCAACCTTAACAGGTCTTTACTGAAACACTGGTATATCGAAGCAGCAATTGGAACAGAGGACACAATGGGCCCTCGAGATCTGGTGGGGGATTGCTGAAATCTGAGATGGGCTCTAGGCCCATATTGCAATTTCTGAAAAATCTCTAAGGGCCCATGTGGGTTATATGGCACTAGGTGTGGTGGGAAGTTTAGTCCCACCCCGAAAGTGGAAGGAGAGTTGGAGTGGTTTATAAGGGTTTCTCTTCTACATGCTATTGGAGCTTGAGAAGAGAAGAGGCCCTCATGCACTCCTCCTCCGCCGCCCGCCTCGCCACGCCACACCTCGTCACGACGCGCCGCGGGTTGCGGGATTGAGCCGAGCCGAGCTCACACCTACGCGCTTATTTTTGCCAATCACTGACGGAGAGTTTTCTGACAGCTGGGCCACGATCTGAGACGTCGGATCGTGGGCTGTCACGGACTCGGACGTGGGTCGAGCCCACGTCTCTCCACGCGGTTGCGCCTATAAGTATGTGGTGTCTCCTAACCCTAGCCACCACGAACAGATCACATCTGCTCACGTGCACGCCCACCGTCGTTCCTTTGCTGCTGCTGCCGCCGGTGACTCCATCCCGTCCGCCGCGTACACGGTCGACGGGAGAGCAGGTCTCCGAAACCACGCCCTTCTGGTTCCTGTACGGGGTGAGGGGCGAATAGGTTTTTGGGCAGCGATTACGCGACTGCTCGCTTCCGATCGTCTACATCCTCTACGTCCGCGTCGCCTTCATCATCACCATGTCCACCGACGCCGACCGTGCCGCCGCCAAGAAAGCTGAAGCCGACAAGAAGGCCGCCGAGGACGCCGCTGCTGCCACCAAAGCCGCGGCCTCTGCGTGGCCTACTGGAGGGTATAACTCGTTTATCCCGCTCCTGATTATTTTCATATTAGCAGTACTAGCAATATGTGTAGATTTGTCTACTGTTTACTTAGTACGTGCATGTTTAGATTAGAGTCAGTACGTCATCAACTTAGTCAATGCCATGCTAGTGATTTACTCATGGATTAATTTAATCGAGAAATTGCCTATTTACTCAACAATCCAAAAACCTATTATGTGTAGGAATTTCTCGGCAAGTGGCTTTGCCGCTGCACTGAAACCGGATAAGTTTACCGGTACATACTTCAAGCGTTGGCAGACTAAGACCACGTTATGGCTCACGGCTATGAACGTGTTCTGGGTCACCGGTGTCTCCACGGGAACGATTGCTCCTGAGCAGGAGAAGGCGTTCAAGGAGGCTACCGTTGTGTTTCTCGGAGCAGTTCTTAGCGTGATCGGAGATAAAATGGTCGACGCATATTTACATGTGCATGTCGCCAAGGACTTGTGGGAGGCGCTCGAATCTAAATTCGGGGCCGCCGATGCAGGGAGCGAGATGTATATTATAGAGCAGTTCCACGATTACAAGATGGTTGAAAACCGTCCTGTATTGGAGCAGGCTCATGAGATAATATGCATTGTTAAGGAACTTGAGCTTCTCAAGTGCGAGTTACCGGGCATGTTTGTCGCGGGCTGCATAACCGCTAAGCTCTCTAATTCCTGGAGGAACTTTGCCACCACTCTGAAACATTAGAGGCGTGAATTCTCTGTGGAGGATGTCATTGGCCATCTGAGTGTTGAGCAGAATTCGAGGGTAAAAGACTCACACGGAAAAGGGGCCGAAGGGACTTCTGTTGCCAACATGGTGAACCAGAAGAACTTCAACTCCCACAAGCCCAAGGGAAAGAACGGTGTCCAACACAATACCGACTTTAAGAAGAAGGGTAAGACGACCTTGAAGAGGAACAAGAAGGACGAGGGCTGCTTTACTTGTGGTTCGGTTGAACATTGGGCCAACAAGTGCCCAAACAAGTACAAGAAGTCAGGCAGGACTCCAAGTCTGTCAACATGATTGTGGGCAACAATGAGAATGGTGCATCTGGGTACGGTAATTTATTTACTATTTTTTCAGTGTTTTAACCCAACGATTGGTGGGTGGACACAGGTGCAGGTGTTCATGTGTGTGCTGACATTTCATTGTTCACTTCTTACCAGGTCACAGGTCACGGGTCCGTATTGATGGGGAATGGCGCGAGTGCTTCTGTTCATGGTGTTGGCACGGTCGATCTGAAGTTTACTTCGGAAAGGATCGTGCAGCTGAAGAACGTGCAGCATGTCCCCGCCATCAAGAAGAACCTCGTTAGTGGCTCCCTTCTATGTAGAGAAGGGTTTAAGTTGGTTTTCGAGTCTAATAAATTAGTTGTTACAAAATATGGACTCTTTGTTGGAAAAGGTTATGAGAGCGGAGGGATGTTCCGCCTTTCCCTCGCAGATTTTTGTAATAAAGTCGTGAACCATATTCATTCGAATGTTAATGAATCTAAAGTTTGGCATTCACGTCTTTGTCACATTAGTTTTGGTGTTATGACGCGGCTAGCCAAGTTGGATTTAATCCCGAGTTTCACTTTAGCCAAAGGTTCTAAGTGCCTTTCATGTGTGCAAGCTAAGCAACCTCGCAAGCCTCATAAGGCCGCGGAGGAGAGACACCTGGCACCATTAGAACTCATACATTCTGATCTTTGCGAGATGAATGGTGTGTTGACTAAAGGTGGAAAGAGATACTTCATGACATTTATAGATGATTCCACTAGATATTGCTATGTGTATCTGTTAAATACTAAAGATGAGGCTCTGCACTACTTTAAAATCTATAAGGCAGAAGTTGAAAATCAACTTGAAAAGAAAATTAAACGAGTCCGGTCAGATCGTGGTGGAGAGTACTTCTCGAGTGAGTTTGATTCCTTCTGTGCGGAACACGGCATTATTCATGAGAGGACGCCTCCCTATTCACCCCAGTCAAACGGGGTTGCCGAGCGGAAAAACCGTACTCTAACTGATTTGGTTAACGCCATGTTAGATACATCGGGTTTATCCAAGGCATGGTGGGGGGAGGCTATATTGACGGCATGTCATGTCCTGAATAAAGTTCCGACAAAGGATAGTGAGATCACTCCCTATGAGAAATGGGCAAAGAGAAGGACGACACTCTCGTACTTGCGCACTTGGGGCTGTTTGGCGAAAGTCAACGTGTCGATCCCCAAAAAGCGTAAGCTTGGACATAAGACCGTGGACTGCATTAATTTGGGCTACGCTAAGAACAGCGTTGGCTATAAATTTCTAGTAGTGAAATCTGAGGTACCTGACCAGAAGATCGGTACAATTATGGAGTCTAAGGATGCTACATTCTTTGAGGATATTTTTCCTATGAGAGATATGCAAAGCACTTCTAGACAGGAATCTGAGGAGACTCCTGAACCTGCCATCCCTATGGAATATTATGAACAAACACATGATGAAAATCCTGAGGAGGATGACGAGGAAACCCTTGGTAGGGGCAAGAGACAAAGGACTGCAAAGACCTTTGGTGATGATTTCTTCGTGTACCTCGTGGATGATACTCCCACTTCTATTTCAGAAGCGTATGCCTCTCCAGAAGCTGACTACTGGAAGGATGCGGTCCGTAGCGAGATGGATTCCATCATGGCTAACGGGACATGGGAGATCACTGACCGTCCCTATGGTTGCAAACCACTGGGATGTAACTGGGTGTTCAAAAAGAAGCTTAGGCCCGATGGTACGATTGAAAAGTATAAGGCTAGGCTTGTGGCCAAGGGCTATGACCAGCAAGAAGAGGAAGATTTCTTTGATACTTATTCACATGTGGCTAGACTGACCACCATTCGAGTATTACTCTCGTTGGCGGCCTCACACGGTCTTCTCGTCCATCAGATGGATGTTAAGACGGCTTTTCTAAATGGAGAGCTAAAGGAGGAAATCTACATGCAACAGCCTGATGGCTTTGTGATAGATGGTCAGGAAAGAAAGGTGTGTAGGTTGATAAAATCTTTATATGGCCTGAAACAAGCACCTAAGCAATGGCATGATAAGTTTAATACAACTCTGACATCTGTTGGTTTCGTTGTTAATGAGGCTGACAAATGTGTATACTATCGCCATGGTGGGGGCGAAGGAGTTATACTGTGCTTGTATGTTGATGACATACTGATATTCGGAACAAACCTCAAAGTCATTGAGGAGGTCAAATCGTTTCTATCTCAGAACTTTGAGATGAAAGACCTTGGTGTGGCTGATGTTATCTTGAACATCAAGCTACTGAGAGATAATGAGGGTGGGATCACACTTCTGCAATCCCATTACATTGAGAAGGTGTTGAGTCGTTTTGGATATTCGGACTGCACACCATCTCAAACACCATATGATCCTAGCGTATTGATTCGAAAGTCCAAAGGCATGGCTAAAGATCAATTGAGATACTCTCAAATCATTGGTTCATTGATGTACCTAGCGAGCGCAACGAGGCCTGACATCGCGTTTGCTGTGAGCAAACTGAGGCGGTTTGTTTCCAAACCGGGTGATGTACATTGGCATGCTGTTGAGAGAGTTATGCGCTATCTGAAAGGTACTATGAACTATGGACTTCACTATACCGGATACCCGTCGGTACTTGAAGGGTATAGTGATGCGAATTGGATCTCTGATGCTGATGAGTTGAAGGCCACAGCTGGGTATATGTTTACTCTTGGAGGTGGCGCTGTTTCCTGGAAGTCTTGCAAGCAAACGATCTTAACGAGATCGACAATGGAAGCAGAATTAACGGCATTAGACACATCTGGTGTTGAAGCGAGATGGCTTCGAGATCTTTTGATGGACTTGCCATTGGTTGATAAACCGGTTCCGGCTATCCTTATGAACTGTGACAATCAGACTGTCATCACCAAGGTGAAGAGTTCAAAGGACAACATGAAGTCCACCAAACACATAAGAATGAGATTAAAAGCTGTCAGAAAATTAAGAAACTCCGGAGTGATAGCGTTGGACTATGTCCATATGGCTAAGAATCTGGCAGATCCCTTTACAAAAGGGCTATCACGTGTTGTGATAGATAATGCATCGAGGGAGATGGGTATGAGACCCACATGAGTTGCCATGGTGGTAACCCAACCTATGTGATCGGAGATCCCGTGAACTAGGACCTGAGAAAACAAGCCAGTGGTGAACTGAGGAGAGTAACTATACCAACCCACTCCGTTGGAGATGCAATACTCTCGATACTGTATGGTAGGATGACCACGGTCTCAATGTGTTCCAAAGCTTATAAAAGCAAGATGCTATCCTACAGAGCGATCTTTGGAGGAACACACCTATATGAGCCCGACTGCTGGTCACAGTCTATGAGATTGGGGTGATCTCTAGTAGGCTCATGAATAGGCCAGGAGTGTGACTTATATGCTCCACCCGAGGGGTCAGCCTTCGGCAGCCTAGTACTAGTAAGACATGTAGTGAAACTTCTTTACGCCAAACTGACAATTCAAGGCATAGTCCATTGTTCAGTTGTGAAGGAGTGTAGCCACTTGTTCTAGGTGAAGTTCAACCTTCACAGGTCTTTACTGAAACACTGGTATATCGAAACAGCAATTGGAACAGAGGACACAATGGGCCCTCGAGATCTGGTGGGGGATTGCTGAAATCTGAGATGGGCTCTAGGCCCATATTGCAATTTCTGAAAAATCTCTAAGGGCCCATGTGGGTTATATGGCACTAGGTGTGGTGGGAAGTTTAGTCCCACCCCGAAAGTGGAAGGAGAGTTGGAGTGGTTTATAAGGGTTTCTCTTCTACATGCTATTGGAGCTTGAGAAGAGAAGAGGCCCTCGCGCACTCCTCCTCCGCCGCCCGCCTCGCCACGCCACGCCTCGTCACGACGCGTCGCGGGTTGCGGGATTGAGCCGAGCCGAGCTGACACCTACGCGCTTATTTTTGCCAGTCACTAACGGAGAGTTTTCTGACAGCTGGGCCACGATCTGAGACGTCGGATCATGGGCTGTCACGGACTCGGACTTAGGTCGAACCCACGTCTCTCGACGCGGCTGCGCCTATAAGTATGCGGTGTCTCCTAACCCTAGCCGCCACGAACAGATCACATCTGCTCACGCGCACGCCCACCGTCGTTCCTTTGCTGCTGCTGCCGCCGGTGACTCCATCCCGTCCGCCGCGTACACGGTCGACGGGAGAGCAGGTCTTCGAAACCATGCCCTTCTGGTTCCTGTACGGGGTGAGGGGCGAATAGGTTTTTGGGCAGCGATTACGCGACTGCTCGCTTCCGATCGTCTACTTCCTCTACGTCCGCGTCGCCTTCATCATCACCATGTCCACCGACGCCGACCGTGCCGCCGCCGAGAAAGCTGAAGCCGACAAGAAGGCCGCCGAGGACGCCGCTGCTGCCACCAAAGCCGCGGCCTCTGCGTGGCCTACTGGAGGGTATAACTCGTTTATCCCGCTCCTGATTATTTTCATATTAGCAGTACTAGCAGTATGTGTAGAATTGTCTACTGTTTACTTAGTACGTGCATGTTTAGATCAGAGTCAGTACGTCATCAACTTAGTCAATGCCATGCTAGTGATTTACTCATGGATTAATTTAATCGAGAAATTTCCTATTTACTCAACAATCCAAAAACCTATTATGTGTAGGAATTTCTCGGCAAGTGGCTTTGCCGCTGCACTGAAACCGAATAAGTTTACCGGTACATACTTCAAGCGTTGGCAGACTAAGACCACGTTATGGCTCACGGCTATTAACGTGTTCTGGGTCACCGGTGTCTCCACGGGAACGATTGCTCCTGAACAGGAGAAGGCTTTCAAGGAGGCTACCTTTGTGTTTCTCGGAGCAGTTCTTAGCGTGATCGGAGATAAACTGGTCGCCGCATATTTACATGTGCATGTCGCCAAGGACTTGTGGGAGGCGCTCGAATCTAAATTCGGGGCCGCCGATGCAGGGAGCGAGATGTATATTATAGAGCAGTTCCACGATTACAAGATGGTTGAAAACCGTCCTGTATTGGAGCAGGCTCATGAGATAATATGCATTGTTAAGGAACTTGAGCTTCTCAAGTGCGAGTTACCGGGCAAGTTTGTCGCGGGCTGCATAATCGCTAAGCTCCCTAATTCCTGGAGGAACTTTGCCACCACTCTGAAACATCAGAGGCGTGAATTCTCTGTGGAGGATGTCATTGGCCATCTGAGTGTTGAGCAGAATCCGAGGGCGAAAGACTCGCACGGAAAAGGGGCCGAAGGGACTTCTGTTGCCAACATGGTGAACCAGAAGAACTTCAACTCCCACAAGCCCAAGGGAAAGAACGGTGTCCAACACAATACCGACTTTAAGAAGAAGGGTAAGAAGACCTTCAAGAAGAACAAGAAGGACGAGGGCTGCTTTACTTGTGGTTCGGTTGAACATTAGGCCAACAAGTGCCCAAACAAGTACAAGAAGTCAGGACAGGACTCCAAGTCTGTCAACATGATTGTGGGCAACAATGAGAATGGTGCATCTGGGTACGGTAATTTATTTACTGTTTTTTCAGTGTTTCAACCCAACGATTGGTGGGTGGACACAGGTGCAGGTGTTCATGTGTGTGCTGACATTTCATTGTTCACTTCTTACCAGGTCACAGGTCACGGGTCCGTATTGATGGGGAATGGCGCGAGTGCTTCTGTTCATGGTGTTGGCACGGTCGATCTGAAGTTTACTTCGGAAAGGATCGTGCAGCTGAAGAACGTGCAGCATGTCCCCGCCATCAAGAAGAACCTCGTTAGTGGCTCCCTTCTATGTAGAGAAGGGTTTAAGTTGGTTTTCGAGTCTAATAAATTAGTTGTTACAAAATATGGACTCTTTGTTGGAAAAGGTTATGAGAGCGGAGGGATGTTCCGCCTTTCCCTCGCAGATTTTTGTAATAAAGTCGTGAACCATATTCATTCGAATGTTAATGAATCTAAAGTTTGGCATTCACGTCTTTGTCACATTAGTTTTGGTGTTATGACGCGGCTAGCCAAGTTGGATTTAATCCCGAGTTTCACTTTAGCCAAAGGTTCTAAGTGCCTTTCATGTGTGCAAGCTAAGCAACCTCGCAAGCCTCATAAGGCCGCGGAGGAGAGACACCTGGCACCATTAGAACTCATACATTCTGATCTTTGCGAGATGAATGGTGTGTTGACTAAAGGTGGAAAGAGATACTTCATGACATTTATAGATGATTCCACTAGATATTGCTATGTGTATCTGTTAAATACTAAAGATGAGGCTCTGCACTACTTTAAAATCTATAAGGCAGAAGTTGAAAATCAACTTGAAAAGAAAATTAAACGAGTCCGGTCAGATCGTGGTGGAGAGTACTTCTCGAGTGAGTTTGATTCCTTCTGTGCGGAACACGGCATTATTCATGAGAGGACGCCTCCCTATTCACCCCAGTCAAACGGGGTTGCCGAGCGGAAAAACCGTACTCTAACTGATTTGGTTAACGCCATGTTAGATACATCGGGTTTATCCAAGGCATGGTGGGGGGAGGCTATATTGACGGCATGTCATGTCCTGAATAAAGTTCCGACAAAGGATAGTGAGATCACTCCCTATGAGAAATGGGCAAAGAGAAGGACGACACTCTCGTACTTGCGCACTTGGGGCTGTTTGGCGAAAGTCAACGTGTCGATCCCCAAAAAGCGTAAGCTTGGACATAAGACCGTGGACTGCATTAATTTGGGCTACGCTAAGAACAGCGTTGGCTATAAATTTCTAGTAGTGAAATCTGAGGTACCTGACCAGAAGATCGGTACAATTATGGAGTCTAAGGATGCTACATTCTTTGAGGATATTTTTCCTATGAGAGATATGCAAAGCACTTCTAGACAGGAATTGAGACTACTGAACCTGCCATCCCTATGGAATATTATGAACAAACACATGATGAAAATCCTGAGGAGGATGATGAGGAAACCCTTGGTAGGGGCAAGAGACAAAGGACTGCAAAGACCTTTGGTGATGATTTCTTCGTGTACCTCGTGGATGATACTCCCACTTCTATTTCAAAAGCGTATGCCTCTCCAGAAGCTGACTACTGGAAGGATGCGGTCCGTAGCGAGATGGATTCCATCATGGCTAACGGGACATGGGAGATCACTGACCGTCCCTATGGTTGCAAACCAGTGGGATGTAAGTGGGTGTTCAAAAAGAAGCTTAGGCCCGATGGTACGATTGAAAAGTACAAGGCTAGGCTTGTGGCCAAGGGCTATGACCAGCAAGAAGAGGAAGATTTCTTTGATACTTATTCACCTGTGGCTAGACTGACCACCATTCGAGTATTACTCTCGTTGGCGGCCTCACATGGTCTTCTCGTCCATCAGATGGATGTTAAGACGGCTTTTCTAAATGGAGAGCTAAAGGAGGAAATCTACATGCAACAGCCTGATGGCTTTGTGATAGATGTTCAGGAAAGAAAGGTGTGTAGGTTGATAAAATCTTTATATGGCCTGAAACAAGCACCTAAGCAATGGCATGATAAGTTTAATACAACTCTGACATCTGTTGGTTTCGTTGTTAATGAGGCTGACAAATGTGTATACTATCGCCATGGTGGGGGCGAAGGAGTTATACTGTGCTTGTATGTTGATGACATACTGATATTCGGAACAAACCTCAAAGTCATTGAGGAGGTCAAATCGTTTCTATCTCAGAACTTTGAGATGAAAGACCTTGGTGTGGCTGATGTTATCTTGAACATCAAGCTACTGAGAGATAATGAGGGTGGGATCACACTTCTGCAATCCCATTACATTGAGAAGGTGTTGAGTCGTTTTGGATATTCGGACTGCACACCATCTCAAACACCATATGATCCTAGCGTATTGATTCGAAAGTCCAAAGGCATGGCTAAAGATCAATTGAGATACTCTCAAATCATTGGTTCATTGATGTACCTAGCGAGCGCAACGAGGCCTGACATCGCGTTTGCTGTGAGCAAACTGAGGCGGTTTGTTTCCAAACCGGGTGATGTACATTGGCATGCTGTTGAGAGAGTTATGCGCTATCTGAAAGGTACTATGAACTATGGACTTCACTATACCGGATACCCGTCGGTACTTGAAGGGTATAGTGATGCGAATTGGATCTCTGATGCTGATGAGTTGAAGGCCACAGCTGGGTATATGTTTACTCTTGGAGGTGGCGCTGTTTCCTGGAAGTCTTGCAAGCAAACGATCTTAACGAGATCGACAATGGAAGCAGAATTAACGGCATTAGACACATCTGGTGTTGAAGCGAGATGGCTTCGAGATCTTTTGATGGACTTGCCATTGGTTGATAAACCGGTTCCGGCTATCCTTATGAACTGTGACAATCAGACTGTCATCACCAAGGTGAAGAGTTCAAAGGACAACATGAAGTCCACCAAACACATAAGAATGAGATTAAAAGCTGTCAGAAAATTAAGAAACTCCGGAGTGATAGCGTTGGACTATGTCCATACGGCTAAGAATCTGGCAGATCCCTTTACAAAAGGGCTATCACGTGTTGTGATAGATAATGCATCGAGGGAGATGGGTATGAGACCCACATGAGTTGCCATGGTGGTAACCCAACCTATGTGATCGGAGATCCCGTGAACTAGGACCTGAGAAAACAAGCCAGTGGTGAACTGAGGAGAGTAACTATACTAACCCACTCCGTTGGAGATGCAATACTCTCGATACTGTATGGTAGGATGACTACGGTCTCAATGTGTTCCAAAGCTTATAAAAGCAAGATGCTATCCTACAGAGCGATCTTTGGAGGAACACACCTATATGAGCCCGACTGCTGGTCACAGTCTATGAGATTGGGGTGATCTCTAGTAAGCTCATGAATAGGCCAGGAGTGTGACTTATATGCTCCACCCGAGGGGTCAGCCTTCGGCAGCCTAGTACTAGTAAGACATGTAGTGAAACTTCTTTACGCCAAACTGACAATTCAAGGCATAGTCCATTGTTCAGTTGCGAAGGAGTGTAGCCACTTGTTCTAGGTGAAGTTCAACCTTAACAGGTCTTTACTGAAACACTGGTAGATCGAAACAGCAATTGGAACAGAGGACACAATGGGCCCTCGAGATCTGGTGGGGGATTGCTGAAATCTGAGATGGGCTCTAGGCCCATATTGCAATTTCTGAAAAATCTCTAAGGGCCCATGTGGGTTATATGGCACTAGGTGTGGTGGGAAGTTTAGTCCCACCCCGAAAGTGGAAGGAGAGTTGGAGTGGTTTATAAGGGTTTCTCTTCTACATGCTATTGGAGCTTGAGAAGAGAAGAGGCCCTCGCGCACTCCTCCTCCGCCGCCCGCCTCCCCACGCCACGCCTCATCACGACGCGTCGCGGGTTGCGGGATTGAGCCGAGCCGAGCTCACACCTACGCGCTTATTTTTGCCAGTCACTAACGGAGAGTTTTCTGACAGCTGGGCCACGATCTGAGACGTCGGATCATGGGCTGTCACGGACTCAGACGTGGGTCGAGCCCACGTCTCTCGACGCGGCTGCGCCTATAAGTATGCGGTGTCTCCTAACCCTAGCCGCCACGAACAGATCACATCTGCTCACGCGCACGCCCACCGTCATTCCCTTGCTGCTGCTGCCGCCGGTGACTCCATCCCGTCCGCCGCGTACACGGTCGACGGGAGAGCAGGTCTCCGAAACCACGCCCTTCTGGTTCCTGTACGGGGTGAGGGGCGAATAGGTTTTTGGGCAGCGATTACGCGACTGCTCGCTTCCGATCGTCTACTTCCTCTACGTCCGCGTCGCCTTCATCATCACCATGTCCACCGACGCCGACCGTGCCGCCGCCAAGAAAGCTGAAGCCGACAAGAAGGCCGCCGAGGACGCCGCTGCTGCCACCAAAGCCGCGGCCTCTGCGTGGCCTACTGGAGGGTATAACTCGTTTATCCCGCTCCTGATTATTTTCATATTAGCAGTACTAGCAGTATGTGTAGATTTGTCTACTGTTTACTTAGTACGTGCATGTTTAGATCAGAGTCAGTACGTCATCAACTTAGTCAATGCCATGCTAGTGATTTACTCATGGATTAATTTAATCGAGAAATTTCCTATTTACTCAACAATCCAAAAACCTATTATGTGAAGGAATTTCTCGGTAAGTGGCTTTGCCGCTGCACTGAAACCGGATAAGTTTACCGGTACATACTTCAAGCGTTGGCAGACTAAGACCACGTTATGGCTCACGGCTATGAACGTGTTCTGGGTCACCGGTGTCTCCACGGGAACGATTGCTCCTGAACAGGAGAAGGAGTTCAAGGAGGCTACCGTTGTGTTTCTCGGAGCAGTTCTTAGCGTGATCGGAGATAAACTGGTCGACGCATATTTACATGTGCATGTCGCCAAGGACTTGTGGGAGGCGCTCGAATCTAAATTCGGGGCCGCCGATGCAGGGAGCGAGATGTATATTATAGAGCAGTTCCACGATTACAAGATGGTTGAAAACCGTCCTGTATTGGAGTAGGCTCATGAGATAATATGCATTGTTAAGGAACTTGAGCTTCTCAAGTGCGAGTTACCGGGCAAGTTTGTCGCGGGCTGCATAATCGCTAAGCTCCCTAATTCCTGGAGGAACTTTTCCACCACTCTGAAACATCAGAGGCGTGAATTCTCTATGGAGGATGTCATTGGCCATCTGATTGTTGAGCAGAATCCGAGGGCAAAAGACTCGCACGGAAAAGGGGCCGAAGGGACTTCTGTTGCCAACATGGTGAACCAGAAGAACTTCAACTCCCACAAGCCCAAGGGAAAGAACGGTGTCCAACACAATACCGACTTTAAGAAGAAGGGTAAGAAGACCTTCAAGAAGAACAAGAAGGACGAGGGCTGCTTTACTTGTGGTTCGGTTGAACATTGGGCCAACAAGTTCCCAAACAAGTACAAGAAGTCAGGACAGGACTCCAAGTCTGTCAACATGATTGTGGGCAACAATGAGAATGGTGCATCTGGGTACGGTAATTTATTTACTGTTTTTTTAGTGTTTCAACCCAACGATTGGTGGGTGGACACAGGTACAGGTGTTCATGTGTGTGCTGACATTTCATTGTTCACTTCTTACCAGGTCACAGGTCACGGGTCCGTATTGATGGGGAATGGCGCGAGTGCTTCTGTTCATGGTGTTGGCACGGTCGATCTGAAGTTTACTTCGGAAAGGATCGTGCAGCTGAAGAACATGCAGCATGTCCCTGCCATCAAGAAGAACCTCGTTAGTGGCTCCCTTCTATGTAGAGAAGGGTTTAAGTTGGTTTTCGAGTCTAATAAATTAGTTGTTACAAAATATGGACTCTTTGTTGGAAAAGGTTATGAGAGCGGAGGGATGTTCCGCCTTTCCCTCGCAGATTTTTGTAATAAAGTCGTGAACCATATTCATTCGAATGTTAATGAATCTGAAGTTTGGCATTCACGTCTTTGTCACATTAGTTTTGGTGTTATGACGCGGCTAGCCAAGTTGGATTTAATCCCGAGTTTCACTTTAGCCAAAGGTTCTAAGTGCCTTTCATGTGTGCAAGCTAAGCAACCTCGCAAGCCTCATAAGGCCGCGGAGGAGAGACACCTGGCACCATTAGAACTCATACATTCTGATCTTTGCGAGATGAATGGTGTGTTGACTAAAGGTGGAAAGAGATACTTCATGACATTGATAGATGATTCCACTAGATATTGCTATGTGTATCTGTTAAATACTAAAGATGAGGCTCTACACTACTTTAAAATCTATAAGGCAGAAGTTGAAAATCAACTTGAAAAGAAAATTAAACGAGTCCGGTCAGATCGTGGTGGAGAGTACTTCTCGAGTGAGTTTGATTCCTTCTGTGCGGAACACGGCATTATTCATGAGAGGACGCCTCCCTATTCACCCCAGTCAAACGGGGTTGCCGAGCGGAAAAACCGTACTCTAACTGATTTGGTTAACGCCATTTAGATACATCGGGTTTATCCAAGGCATGGTGGGGGGAGGCTATATTGACGGCATGTCATGTCCTGAATAAAGTTCCGACAAAGGATAGTGAGATCACTCCCTATGAGAAATGGGAAAAGAGAAGGACGACACTCTCGTACTTGCGCACTTGGGGCTGTTTGGCGAAAGTCAACGTGCCGATCCCCAAAAAGCGTAAGCTTGGACATAAGACCGTGGACTGCATTAATTTGGGCTACGCTAAGAATAGCGTTGGCTATAGATTTCTAGTAGTGAAATCTGAGGTACCTGACCAGAAGATCGGTACAATTATGGAGTCTAAGGATGCTACATTCTTTGAGGATATTTTTCCTATGAGAGATATGCAAAGCACTTCTAGACAGGAATTGAGACTACTGAACCTGCCATCCCTATGGAATATTATGAACAAACACATGATGAAAATCCTGAGGAGGATGATGAGGAAACCCTTGGTAGGGGCAAGAGACAAAGGACTGCAAAGACCTTTGGTGATGATTTCTTCGTGTACCTCGTGGATGATACTCCCACTTCTATTTCAAAAGCGTATGCCTCTCCAGAAGCTGACTACTGGAAGGATGCGGTCCGTAGCGAGATGGATTCCATCATGGCTAACGGGACATGGGAGATCACTGACCGTCCCTATGGTTGCAAACCACTGGGATGTAAGTGGGTGTTCAAAAAGAAGCTTAGGCCCGATGGTACGATTGAAAAGTACAAGGCTAGGCTTGTGGCCAAGGGCTATGACCAGCAAGAAGAGGAAGATTTCTTTGATACTTATTCACCTGTGGCTAGACTGACCACCATTCGAGTATTACTCTCGTTGGCGGCCTCACATGGTCTTCTCGTCCATCAGATGGATATTAAGACGGCTTTTCTAAATGGAGAGCTAAAGGAGGAAATCTACATGCAACAGCCTGATGGCTTTGTGATAGATGTTCAGGAAAGAAAGGTGTGTAGGTTGATAAAATCTTTATATGGCCTGAA
This sequence comes from Triticum urartu, assembly GCF_056163025.1. Lineage (NCBI taxonomy): Eukaryota > Viridiplantae > Streptophyta > Magnoliopsida > Poales > Poaceae > Triticum > Triticum urartu. The sequence goes on along the minus strand of NC_141877.1, from coordinate 37,304,120 downwards.
ACAAGCACCTAAGCAATGGCATGATAAGTTTAATACAACTCTGACATCTGTTGGTTTCGTTGTTAATGAGGCTGACAAATGTGTATACTATCGCCATGGTGGGGGCGAAGGAGTTATACTGTGCTTGTATGTTGATGACATACTGATATTCGGAACAAACCTCAAAGTCATTGAGGAGGTCAAATCGTTTCTATCTCAGAACTTTGAGATGAAAGACCTTGGTGTGGCTGATGTTATCTTGAACATCAAGCTACTGAGAGATAATGAGGGTGGGATCACACTTCTGCAATCCCATTACATTGAGAAGGTGTTGAGTCGTTTTGGATATTCGGACTGCACACCATCTCAAACACCATATGATCCTAGCGTATTGATTCGAAAGTCCAAAGGCATGGCTAAAGATCAATTGAGATACTCTCAAATCATTGGTTCATTGATGTACCTAGCGAGCGCAACGAGGCCTGACATCGCGTTTGCTGTGAGCAAACTGAGCCGGTTTGTTTCCAAACCGGGTGATGTACATTGGCATGCTGTTGAGAGAGTTATGCGGTATCTGAAAGGTACTATGAACTATGGACTTCACTATACCGGATACCCGTCGGTACTTGAAGGGTATAGTGATGCGAATTGGATCTCTGATGCTGATGAGATGAAGGCCACAACTGGGTATATGTTTACTCTTGGAGGTGGCGCTGTTTCCTGGAAGTCTTGCAAGCAAACGATCTTAACGAGATCGACAATGGAAGCAGAATTAACGGCATTAGACACATCTGGTGTTGAAGCGAGATGGCTTCGAGATCTTTTGATGGACTTGCCATTGGTTGATAAACCGGTTCCGGCTATCCTTATGAATTGTGACAATCAGATTGTCATCACCAAGGTGAAGAGTTCAAAGGACAACATGAAGTCCACCAAACACATAAGAATGAGATTAAAAGCTGTCAGAAAATTAAGAAGCTCCGGAGTGATAGCGTTGGACTATGTCCATACGGCTAAGAATCTGGCAGATCCCTTTACAAAAGGGCTATCACGTGTTGTGATAGATAATGCATCGAGGGAGATGGGTATGAGACCCACATGAGTTGCCATGGTGGTAACCCAACCTATGTGATCGGAGATCCCGTGAACTAGGACCTAAGAAAACAAGCCAGTGGTGAACTGAGGAGAGTAACTATACTAACCCACTCCGTTGGAGATGCAATACTCTCGATACTGTATGGTAGGATGACTACGGTCTCAATGTGTTCCAAAGCTTATAAAAGCAAGATGCTATCCTACAGAGCGATCTTTGGAGGAACACACCTATATGAGCCCGACTGCTGGTCACAGTCTATGAGATTGGGGTGATCTCTATTAAGCTCATGAATAGGCCAGGAGTGTGACTTATATGCTCCACCCGAGGGGTCAGCCTTCGGCAGCCTAGTACTAGTAAGACATGTAGTGAAACTTCTTTACGCCAAACTGACAATTCAAGGCATAGTCCATTGTTCAGTTGTGAAGGAGTGTAGCCACTTGTTCTAGGTGAAGTTCAACCTTAACAGGTCTTTACTGAAACACTGGTATATCGAAACAGCAATTGGAACAGAGGACACAATGGGCCCTCGAGATCTGGTGGGGGATTGCTGAAATCTGAGATGGGCTCTAGGCCCATATTGCAATTTCTGAAAAATCTCTAAGGGCCCATGTGGGTTATATGGCACTAGGTGTGGTGGGAAGTTTAGTCCCACCCCGAAAGTGGAAGGAGAGTTGGAGTGGTTTATAAGGGTTTCTCTTCTACATGCTATTGGAGCTTGAGAAGAGAAGAGGCCCTCGCGCACTCCTCCTCCGCCGCCCGCCTCGCCACGCCACGCCTCGTCACGACGCGCCGCGGATTGCGGGATTGAGCCGAGCCAAGCTGACACCTACGCGCTTATTTTTGCCAGTCACTAACGGAGAGTTTTCTGACAGCTGGGCCACGATCTGAGACGTCGGATCGTGGGCTGTCACGGACTCGGACGTGGGTCGAGCCCACGTCTCTCCACGCGGCTGCGCCTATAAGTATGCGGTGTCTCCTAACCCTAGCCGCCACGAACAGATCACATCTGCTCACGCGCACGCCCACCGTCGTTCCTTTGCTGCTGCTGCCGCCGGTGACTCCATCCCGTCCGCCGCGTACACGGTCGACGGGAGAGCAGGTCTCCGAAACCACGCCCTTCTGGTTCCTGTACGGGGTGAGGGGCGAATAGGTTTTTGGGCAGCGATTACGCGACTGCTCGCTTCCGATCGTCTACTTCCTCTACGTCCGCGTCGCCTTCATCATCACCATGTCCACCGACGCCGACCGTGCCGCCGCCGAGAAAGCTGAAGCCGACAAGAAGGCCGCCGAGGATGCCGCTGCTGCCACCAAAGCCGCGGCCTCTGCGTGGCCTACTGGAGGGTATAACTCGTTTATCCCGCTCCTGATTATTTTCATATTAGCAGTACTAGCAGTATGTGTAGATTTGTCTACTGTTTACTTAGTACGTGCATGTTTAGATCAGAGTCAGTACGTCATCAACTTAGTCAATGCCATGCTAGTGATTTACTCATGTATTAATTTAATCAAAAAATTGCCTATTTACTCAACATATAGAAGCACCAAATAAAGCGCAAGCCCAATGAAACATGATCTTAGATTTGCACATGTAAGCAAAGATCGTGCATCCATGTGCACAGGCGTTTTTCTAGGAGGGAAATGCAGCTGGCGCCGACTGCTAAGCTAGTTAGCTGCTGTTAATTACTAAGTTGTTGGCGATCGAGCTAGGAACAGTTTTGAATGGCGGCCACTTGGATTTGCATAATTTGCAGGAGAAGAGCCCGATTGGCTCACTCTCGTATCACACCGCACCGTATCATTACATTACATTACGTGAATAATGCCTGCTATGCACACATATTATACGAGCAACGAATGGGATTATTTCCATTCCTGTCAAATTCCGCTGGATGTGCGTGTAGCAAGTTATTTGACCTTGCAATTGTTTGACCGTGCATGTGGACGCGTCCCTATTTGTGGAAAGTCACGACGACGGCTTCAGTTCAGCGGACACGCCATGCACAGCTGCACAAGAAGATCAGTATACGCTAATATATAAGGCAATAATGCAGCAGCCCAAGGATTGACGTACGCTGCCGTGCCAGCCCTGATCTAGTTGCACGCGGTCTGACCTTGTGTGAGAGAGAAAAGAGAGCCGGCTTATCATCCATCCATCCTTATCGTCGTGTGGATCGGATAGAAGTGTACGTGGATGTATACGACCGCGATCGATATGTGACGCTGCCGATCGCTCCCTGTCCCTTCTTTCTGTTGTTGCTAGCCGGGTCGTACGTACATGCGTACGTACGGTGGGGGGTTGGACTTTTGGATATGGCCGACATACGTGTCCGTCTGACTTGTTGCCTCGTACAGTACGTAACTATCCCAAGCAAAAACAACTGCTGTCCGTGGGTGTCGTCTGTAACCAGGACAGCTATTCGTCTGACTCAACCAAGTCTACGTTCTCATCACCCACTTGCAGAGATCGGCGAAACACATGAAATGGTGCTCGCACACAAGCCACCGGCTCCCTTCCATTCGCTGGCCGTCGCCGTCCACCGATTAGTTGTCGCTGCAGCTGTTGCTTAACTGATGGAAGGAGGGGTTGTACTTTACTAATACTGCTACGTTGATTATATGTACTGGCACAAGTGCTAGTTAGATAATGCAACTATAATTTGGTTGGAGGAACACGCGGCATGATCGATCGATGTGATGTGTGGAAAATGAGGGGCATTGGATTAAATCATCCCGGACCAAGACCAACACACACCAAACTCTAACAGATGTGAGGTGATACATTACGTGTTACACCAGACGCCTTACGCCTCTAGGCTCTAGCTAGCTTGTTCAACGGCCTGTGCCGGCACATAATGAACGACTAGCACTTGCACATTGTACTTTACTAGCATCATACTTCATTGTGCTTAGTATGAAGATGAGTTTAATTGATGGCATTTTAATTTGTTGGTTCCAAGGAACATGCATGCATGCATGAGTACTAGAAATGCAAAAAAGAAAAAAAAATTGTGGGGGACCGTTGCATGCATGAAAAATGAAGCCGGGTCGTTGGATAATGCAATCACCGCAAAGTCGACTAAGAGCATGGTTAATTGTATAGCCAATTGCTTGCTATAAGCCATTGACATGTCATCTATAGTCTATGTTATAGCTAATATGTACAATAGTTGACTAAAAGAGTGTATTACTTTTTTTTATCATATGACCCACCTTTCACTCTCACAAAATGCCTAGGAGCACGTGTTAGAGCTGGCTCTTCACCAAGAGCATGCTTACCTTCTCTCTCTTCTTTTTTTTTCTCCAACTAAACAAAAATATACTAGTTTATTTCTTATAGCCAGCTGACTCAGCTCTATTGTATTTGCTCTAACACCAACCTCTGACGCGAGGTGACGCATTAAACCAGACACCCCATACAACTCTCGTTCAACCCTATACACAGAATAAACAAGCAGCACTGTACATCATTACATAGAATGAACAAGCATGCACGAGAGGTACTTCGTATATACATTTTTGGGTAATTTTTTTGATCCATTCATAATTTGTCGTGCTGGTACAGAACACAAAATGTATTACAAATTACAAGTAGGTCCGTGGACCACCTAGCGAGGACTAGAAGCACTGGAGCGAGCCAAAAGGTACGTCGTCGCCATCACCCCTCTACCTCGCTGTAGCCGGTCAAACATTCTTGTAGTAGACAATCTCGAAGTCGTCATGCTAATGTTCCACAGAATCAACACACCAGAACAACAACCGTCCTTGATAAAGAAAATCGTAGATTGGAAGTTTTATGTAACCGGCTAGAGGTCAGTTGACCGAAAACGAAAATTAGGTCAATCGACTGGTCACAAATTCGTTTCAATCGATCTGCTTCCTGCAGATAATACCGTGCGTACAATAATGCTAGTACTTTAGAGCCAAGCCGTGGAAATGAGCAACCTGTGAGCGTGGCCCATCTAACGAGAGTGTTAGCGAAGCCGCAACCCATCTCTCATCAAAATATCCATTTTGCAATGCAACTAGCTAAAAACTACTCTGACCAACATAGAGCTCAAATTCCACTCTAGTACATCTGACCCAGTGTAGACGGTAGCTTGGTGAAAGCTTATGCATGTATGTTTCTGAAAAGGGTGAAAACGTCATCAATAAATGCAGAGGATAAGGAAAACTGATAACAAGCACAAACCACAAATAATTATTTTTTGGTATGTCGAGTACCAAACCGAGATATCAAAAATTATCTAGAACTCTACTACGTACTCTAAATATTCGATAACGTCCTCACCTTTTTGTACCCCAACTGCCAAACCAAGATTTATAAATGAGCTAGGTCCACCAGATGATGTGATTTTTACTGGAGTATAACCAAATGCCAAGATAGTTAAGCAGAACATCTCAGAATATCTTGACCAGCCAACCAAGATAAAACAAATAATAGAAGAACATTTCAGAAAGAAAATAATAATAATGATTTTTTGCTAACAATTTACATAGAAATTGCGGTTTAATATAACATGCAAGAATAAGCATATAATAGTGGAATTTTCATATAAAATAGGAAGTTTCATACAATGGACTTAATTAGTGATTTTGGTATTAACCTAAAAGAAGAAAGAAAATAAAACAAGCGGGAAAAAAATCAAATTAATAAAGTTTTCGAGAAAGAATTAATTAGTGGTATTGGTATTACCATTTAAGAATGAAGAAAAATCTACAACAACAATGGCAAAATTTACACATAAATTATGTTTTTTCATAATACACAGAAATAAGCATATAGCCGTGGAATTTTTGCAAAAAGAAGTTTTCCTTAGAAAAAATGAATTAGTGGCATAAATTGCACCTTTTGTATTATGCAAAGAATAAACATATAATAGTGCAATTTTCACACCCAATTATAATTTGCATACATATTGTATAATACTTGCACACAACAATGAAGTTTTTCATAATAAAGTAGTTTCCACATATAATCTAAAACAAATTATAATAGTGAAGTTTTCTAAGAAAAATGAATTAGTGGCATTGGTATTACATTTAAGAAGGCAGAAAATGAAACAAAGATCTAAACCAAACAATTCCAAAATTTGCACAAAGTTTACACAAAAATTGCATTTTTTCTAATATGCAAGAATAAGCATATAATAAAGAAATTTTAGAAAAAGGAAGTTCCGAAAAAAGGAATGAATTAGTGGCTTTGATATTACCAATAAATAATAAAGTTTTATAAGGAAAAATGAATTAGTAGCATTGGTATTACCCTTTATGAAGAAAGAAAAAAAACTTGCACACTACTTTCACTTTTTTAATATGCAAAGATTAAGCATACAATAGTGTGATTTTGGTACATATTTTATAGCAGTTGTGTGCATACACTTAGACTTACCCAACATCCCATAAATAGCAACAAAAGGATAAAATCAACTAATAAGAAAGAGAAAGAAAAGTAATGCAAAAAAACAGATAAAAACAGAAAACAGAAAAATACAATGGGAGAAAGGGGAAGGTTGGGTCACACTAATGATTTGACCCGTTAAGGAAATGACTTATCCAAACATGTGATCAGTCGATTTAACACGACCCAAACACGCCTGAGAACAAACCAGAAAAAATAGCACGGATGGCTAAGCAAGATCAGTGCCACACAAAATTGACTGACCCAAAATAAAATTCCAGACGACTTACATGCAGCTAAATATAGTTTTATTCTTCAAGGAGGGACACAAGTATCGGTTTGGCTATTTATCATGTACCTGAATTTTCTTTTAGCATCAGTCAATGCTTTCTTTTCTACAATCACAACGCATTAGTGCTACATAGAGCACACAGCGTGCATGCATGCTCGCGCGCTCACATAGTCATGCATAGGGATGATGTAGCTGTATACAGTGCATGTATACAGTGCACACGTAGTTGGTCATGCACTCCCTGGACGCCGACACTTGGGAGTATTAATTGATAATTACTTAGGCAGAATAATTAAGAGATTTTATATTAATTGATATAATTAGTAAAATTTAAATAAACTTGTTTTCATGTCACTCATCCCTATTCCTTTCATTTATTTTTTTCAGCGGTTTTCCTATTTGACAGTCCACTGAAAAAATTATGTAGTAGTTTTTCTGTTTTATGTGTGTTTGCTTCTGTTTCTTCTTTCTTTCTTTCTTCTTGATCAGTTTTCCCTTTTTTTTCTTTATGTGTATATTTGGATGTTGGGTGTATGCAAGTGTATACATACAGCTACTATACAGATACTAGAGTGCACATTTTTTACTACTATAGGATCATTCTTGCATATTATAAGAAGTGTAATTTATGTGCAAATTGTGTGCAAGTTTCCGTTTTAATTGTTTTTTTATTTTCTTTCTTCTTTAAGGGAAATACCAATGCCACTACTTCATTCTTTTTTAGTAAACACTATTTTTTATTTTGTGTGTGTAACTATACATGGAAGTACTATACAATATGTGTGTAGATTATTCTAGAGTGCAAAAAAGTCAACTGTTATATGCTTATTCCTTGCATGCTTCGAAAAGTGTAAATTTTGTGCAAGTTTTTTTTTCAGCTTTTTGTCATATTCTTTCTTCTTTAAGGGTAATTCCAATGCCAACAATTCATTCTTTCTTAGAAAACTTTATTTTCTAAACTTGTTTCAGTTTCAATTTTAGTTTTAGTATAGGGGGGGGGGGGGGACCCAGTTGGGTGTTTGGATGTTTGGATGTGGATCAGATGCTAGAGAGTGGTTTGACTGAATGCCAAAAAACTAGGGGCTTGTCAAATAGTCACCCCCTTTGTTTAGTTTTCTTCTCTCTCTCTCTCTCTCTGTGTGTGTGAGAGAGAGAGAGAGAGAGATCCAAAAAAATTCTAGAACTCTACTACATACTCTAAAACAAAAATGTAAAAAATAATTAAAAAGTTGCACATAGTTCATAAAAATTACAAATTTAATAATATCCAAGAATAAGCATATGATAGGGGAATTTTCGAAAAAATGGAGTTTGCTAAAAATGAATGAATAGTGGCACTGTTATTACCATCCGGTAAACTAGAAAAATGAAACAAAACTAAAACAAAATCAAAGTAATTATTTTCATAAGGAAGAATGAATTAGCGGAATTGGTATTACCCTTAAAAATTAAATAAAATAAGATAAAAACAAAAATAAAATAAAATAATGAATTTTCTTAAGAAAAATGAATTAGTGGCGTTGGTATTATCCTTTATAAACAAATAATACTAAAAGAATGTAACACAAACAATGAAATTTTTTGCACACTATACACAAAAATTGTGCTTTTTTAAAAATATGCAAGAATAATAATATAATAGTGTAATTAGTGGCATTCGTATTACCCTTAAAGAAGAAATAAAATAAAATAAAATAAAAATGAAGTTTACTAAGAAAGGATAATTGGTGGCATTCGTATAACCCTTTAAGGAAATTTAAAAAAAATGTAAAACAAAAATGAGAAAATTTGCACACAATATATATGAAAAACGCACTTTATTAAAATATATAAGAATATAGTGATTTTTTTACAGAACATAAGTTCACTATGAAAGTATGAATTAGCAGCATTCACATAACCTTTAAAGAAAATAAAAATGAAATGAAAAAATGAAAAATAAAATAGTAAAGTTTTATAACAAAAAAGGAATTAGTAGCGTTGGTATCACCCTTTAATAAGAAAGAAAGAAACTGAACACAATTTTGCACTGAAATTACACTTTATTAAAATGCAAAGATTCACTATATAATAGTGCAATTTTGATACATATTGTATAGTATTTGTGTGCGTACATTTACACTTACCCAACATCCCAAATATAGCTATGAAAGAAAAAAAAACAAAACCCAACTACTAGAAAAAGAATAAAGGATTGCAAAAAACAGATAAAAAGAGAAAACAAGAAGAAGAAAAAACAAGGGAGAGAGGGGAAAGGCTGGGTCGCACCTTGTAATGGGCTTTGGACCGGTAAGGAATTGACTGACCTAAATATGTGGTCAGTCGGTTTAACAAGCTTAAACACAACTGACAAAACACCAGAAATAGATAACACGAATCGCAAAGCAAGATCAACGGCACACAAGATCGATTGACCCAAAATAAAATTTCAGGCGACTATTTTTTTTGCCGGGAAATTTCAGGCGACTTACATGCAGCTAAATTGAAGTCTTCTTCATCAAGGAGGGACACAAGTGTTTTTTTTAAATGAAGGCAAAAGTTTTGCCTCATCAATTAATTAAGAAGAAGAGACACAAGGGTACATGTAATTGCACGTTAATTACTTGAGTTCTGTGTGCATATTTCACACATAACCGGCCGGGTGGCTTCTATTATACGTACTCCAAATCCATTATGTCATTCCTTACTCAATCTCGATCTCTCTCTTTCTCTTCTCCTTTCTTTGAGATTATCATCCTGGTTCGTTACGTGTAACTGTACGGCAAGTGATGCAATGACGAGTAATCCTATTGGCACGCGAAGCTCACACTAAGTCAGCGCAGTGTTTTTTTTTCCTCCGAATGTTCTGATCTTTCCAGGCAATGCTTGCATGCATGTCAAGGAGGCATGCATCTTGTCTCGCATGCTAGAGATAGGGGGGGGGGGGGGAATTCTAGACTCAGCGTGTCCTTTCTGAGGCCCTTCCAGCGTAAATCTCAAAGCACTCTCACAAGAACCACTTCTCTGGCAAGGTGCCGGAGGAAGCCAAGAAGGGAGATTCAACCAAGACTTATGACAAGGTGGAGGCCCTCAAAGTGTTTAGGCGTTCCAAGGGCCCATGCTTCACCCATGGCGAGCCTTCGAACAAGGCACACAAGTGCCCAACCCAAAGTGCCCGACCCAAGTTTCTCTCCATGTCATTGAAGAATTACTTGATTTTGCCACTCCCATGTAATGGATGATGCACCGGAAGTCATGCTCCCGGGTTCTTCCAAAACAACACCCAAATGCAAGCGCACCCTGATTTGTGGGCAAGCACCATGTACGTACAAATAGCCAAATACTGATGTACTCAGGTAGTGTGGCCTCTTTCATCAACACTTATGATGGTGCCATGTACCAGGGGTACATCGGCAGGCCAGGAGTCGACCCACCAGACCACGCGGTGGCCTTAGCCCACTACCGGGATGACAGCCTCACCAGGAGACACGGCCTACTTGGCGCGCAAGGAAGGTCCCCGGGGATCTTGCAGGACCCGATCCGGCTGTAACAGACTTGAGAATCATGTAAGCCCTAGCCTTGTCCCTTTATATAAGGCAAGGCTAGGGTTACACCATAGATCATCTAAGCTCACATGTCTATGTGATCAGTGGCGAAGCTACACAAGGTTGATTGGAGGGGCCAAAGAGAAAATACAGTTTCTAGGATGAACAAAAACTCTATTTTTCCCGATATAAAACTCCCTATACTAATTTTCTTCACTAACTTTGTTCAAGCTGAGAGGGCCAGGGCCCCCGCAGTCATACACGTAGCTCCGCCAGCGTATGTGATCTTTAATTGGCAATCTCTCCATTGTACACGAGTCTTCATTGTGCCAAAGAAGTTTTAGTTACTAGTTTAAGGCATTTCAATTTGGTTCCGAGGAACATGCATGCATACGCATGCCATTCATGGAAAACGAGGGACATTGGATAGTGCATCACGGCAAGTCGACCAAACCTCGAACCTGTACACAGAATGATCCCAAGGATGTAAACACAAGTGGGTGAGTCGTGAAGGTGGCACGTACTTAAATGGTTTTTATAATTTATAAGAGAACAATGCGTGCACATTTAAGAGTTCGGCCGGGTGGATTTCTCTTACACGTACGTACGTACGTACGTACTCCATGTCAACATTTCCTCCATCTCAATCTGCATTTCCTTTCTCTGAGACTGTCGCCGCGGTTCGTCATTGTACACGCGATCTGTACGGCAAGTGACGCAATGACAGCTGTCATTACCTCTGGCCTAATCCAACTGTCAGCCACTCCGCACAGTTTTTTTTCCTTCCTCCGAGCGTGTCCTGACCTTTTCAGGCAATGCATGTCAAGCATGCGTCTTGTCTCAGCATGACATGTCTTAGAACATCTCTAGCAGACCCCGTCTAAGTGGTCAAACCCTTATAATTTTTGCGTTTTACAGTTTTGATCGAAAAAAGTGTCCAGAACAAAAACCATAAAAGTGATCCAACCCGTAATTTTTTTAAGGGCCACTGAAAATGCACACCCGAAACCCTTATATTTGGAGGTTGGAAGGCCGAACCTAAGGGGCCCTGTATACCAGTCAAACCTCATCCGAGCAAACACGCCGCCGCGGAGTTTGTCAGAATCCACCCTAAACTCGCCGGAATTCATCACCGCACACTGGAAAAGACCGCTAGACAATGCAATCGATCACCGCTAGTTCGAATTGGACGAGGTCGACATCGCTGTGGCCTCCCATGACCTCAGCCTGGCCGCCGGAATCCTCCCGAGGCGGCATGCAAAGGGGCATGGCTCGGCCGGTGCTAGAGCAAGGCGCGGACGTTGGAGGCGACGGTGGCCGGCGAGGCTGGGCGCGGCTGGCGTGGTGACGGGGCGCGGCCGACGGGCGATGGGGTGCGGCCAACGGGGTTGGGCGCGGCCGGCGTGGCCGGCTGGAGGAAGGGCGGCGGCGGACGGTTTGAAGAAGGAGTTCCTTATCCCAGTTTTACAATTTGTTTTACAGTATCTATTCGGCCGTAGCTAAAATGAACCCTTAAAATGCATTTTTTCCGACCCGTATCCTAGTATTACAGTTTGCGATTTTAAAAGGTCTGCTAGGGATGCTCTTGTTGTCGGAGTAAATGACCACGGGTAGCCTAGCCGGCTCCCCCTGACCCTTCTGAAAAAATTACGAGCCGATCCGGCCCTCAAGAATCCAAGACGTGGGGCCGCCTTCCCCTTACCGGCTGTCTCCCAGGCCGACTATCGGAAGGCGGCACGGCTTTAGCCCTCATGAAGAAAGCCGCGGGAGGGCCGGCTCCAAGAAGCCGGCCGCAAGAAGCCGACTCCCACAAAGCGGTCAAGATCGTACCCTCGAAGTCTGCATCCACATAACGGCGATGTGACGGGGCGTGGCTACAGTAAAGCCTGCCACCCCCGAATCCCGGAGCACGCCTGGCACAGTGCGCCGTACGGGGTGGCCATGACCCGTCCGGCGCGGCAATGTTGCCATGTTGACCCTGATGCCACCCACGACGGGCTGCCAGCGCGGCCCACGGGCGGTGGGCCCCTTCAGGCAGAGAGACACCCGAAGGCGGCCAGGCCTCCCCCAGTCGGCCCAAGACAGGGCCGGCTCCCCACAGCCAGCTTGCTTCCTCCCTCGAAGGAGACGCCCCATTAAGGGGACAAGACGAGGCGTGGCTACAGCGATCGCCCGTCGGGCGGCGGCACTGTAGCCACGCTTACCTCGGCGAAGCCCTCGTCACCAGGTTTGAGGCAACAGTGACCAGCCACCGACAAGGCCCTTGACAGTGGGGCCTGCCTGTCGACCAAGGAGCCGGCAGCCGGCGGGACCCAGTAGCCGGCGGGCCCCAGCAGCCGGCGCAGAAGCCGGCGAGCGTAGACACAGACGGCTAGGGCCCACTCCCATCCGGATTACCATTGTACCCCCGGGGGTGGGCCTATATAAACCCCCCGGGGCACCCATGCAAAGGGTTGATCTGAGCTAGTTTTAGACACCACATAGAGAGGAGAGGAGAGCTAGCCGTGCCCTTCTTCTTCTTCTTCTTCTTCTTCTTCTTCTTCTTCTTCTTCTTCTTCTTCTTCTTCTTCTTCTCGCCAAACAGCTCAAGTAGCATCTTGTAGCTACTCGCTCATCTAGTGATCATGCGGAGACCCCGCAGAGCAGCAGTAGGGGTGTTATCTCCTCGGAGAGCCCTGAAACTGGGTAAGATTCGCCGGCGTGCATGTCTTCGCCTCATCCCGCTTCCAGGCACCGGCGACGTCTTACTGGCTCCCACAATGATAAGCCACCCGTTGGCATATGTCGCACCTACCACCTGACATTTGGCGCCCACCGTGGGGCCAGGTGCACCGTCGTCCGGAGACCTGTTCTGGACGGGAACCCTCTTCCTCCCCGGCGAGCGTAGCCAGCCCGGCACGCCCGATGGCGCTTGCCACGACGCGCTGCAAGGCGTCGCCAACGTCTGCGTAGCGAGCGGCCTCGTCGATCTCCTTGACGAGACCCTCATCTCCGACGAGCCCGCCTCTGACGCGGGCACCGACCACCTCGTCAACCTCCTTGGCCAGCTCCACGTCTCCGGCGAGCTTGCTGTGGACTTGGAGTCTGTTGGCTCCACCGATCCGATGCCTGTCGACTCCGACACGGCCTCGCTCGACGCTTTCCCTACCGACGTCGCGATCTACAACGACCCGCTTCCCCGGGCCGATGGCTGCGACGGTGCCACCACCGAGGTGATGGTCATCGGCCACGGCGGCGCTTCTGGCGAGAACGCCCTCGACGCCCCGCATGCAGCGGTCCGCGACTTGTCCATCCCCCTCCCGGCCGATGCCGACGCCGAAGCACTGGAGGCTCGCCGCCTCGCCCTCCTCGCGGAGGGCCGGAAGTTGGCTTCCATGAGACGCCTCACCGAGGCCCACCAGCACGAAGCCGACCGCGCCGCCTTTGGCACGCCGCCCCCAGGCGGGCCAAGCCGAGCCGGCGTTGTCAGACAGCGCGGCGCTGCCCTTGCCGACACGCTAGGAGTCGACCGCCCAGTCTACGCCACTCCACTCAAGAACCTGCGCGCCGCCCAGGCGGCTGTAGACGAGCTAGACGGACTGGGGGCCGAAGAACTCCCCCACATGACCAGACGCATCCAACAACTCAGCGGCACGAAGCCGACGCCCGCGCGGAAAGCCCTCCCCCGCGCCCTGCTCACGGCGCGACGTCCCGGATGCCGACTGCGGGTAAAACCCGTGCGCGACACGAGAAGGAGCCGGCTGCCAGCCGAAGCCGAACCCGGACCTCCATCGAGCGAGACGTAGAAGGCCGTCCCCGGGCCGTGGAGCGGCGGGGCAACCCGCCTCCGCCTCCGCCTCACGGGGAGAGATATCCCACCCCACCGCCTGTCGCGCATCCGACTCTCAGCGGCCGACTAGGTCTCCGTGAAGGAGTCGGCGAGAATGATGCCCGCCATCGGATCGACCGCCTAGCGCGATCCCTGGCGCTAGAAGAAGAAGATGATGTCGGCCCGCCTTGCTTCGGCCCCCGCATCCGCGACGAGCCTTTCCCCAAAGGATTCTCGCTCCCAAGAGACACGCCCAAGTACAACGGCTCCGTGAAGCCGGAAGATTGGTTGATCGACTACTCCACAGCGGTTCGCATAGCAAACGGCAACAGGCGCGTTGCCGTGAAGTACGTGCCCCTCATGCTACAAGGCACGGCGCGGACCTGGCTCAATAGCCTCAGGCCCTACAGCATCAACAGTTGGCTAGACTTCACAGAGGCCTTCGTCCGCAACTTCACCAGCACCTACAAGCGGGCCCCCAAGCCTAGACAGCTCTCCTTGTGCGTACAAGGCCCCGCCGAATCCACTCGCGACTACCTCACGCGTTGGGCCAAGCTCCGCAACTCTTGCGAAGGGGTGCACGAGGTGCAAGCCATAGAATACTTCACCGCCGGATGCCGAGAAGGCACCCTCCTTAAGCACAAGCTCCTCTGCGACGAGCCGACTACCCTCGACGAGCTTCTGGTCATAGCGGACAAGTACGCCACCGCCGACTCCTCAATGAAGACTGAACTCCGGGTAGACGCGTCCGGGAAGGTAATCAACCCGGCGCCCAAGACGCCGGCTGGGGACTCCGGTCGACGCCCGTACCAGAACGACCACAAGCGCAAGGGCCCCGTGCCGCTCTCCACCAGTCGGCAGGTGGCCACAGTCGAGGACAAGCAGCCCGAAGGGCGACCCGCACCCAAGAAGCAGAAGGGCGGCAGGCCGGCTTGGCAGCCGGCCTTCTCCTACGAGCAAACTCTCGACGCCCCGTGCAAGTTCCACAGCGGCGCGAAGCCGTCCAACCACACAACCCGGAAGTGCCACTGGCTCACCCGAATCTCCAAAGGCGAAGGGCTCGCGCCGCCTCCGCCTGCTGGTCCGCCGCCTCCGGCTCCGCAGCTGTCGACCGCTCGGCCAGCAGTCGGAGCTGTGCACGATGAGTTCCCCGACGAGCATGCCGCCTATGTCGTCTTTACAAGCCAGCCCGAAGGCCGGCGTAACAAATGCCGAGAGCACCAGGAAGTCAACGTGGTCGCTACCAACCCCGCCGAGCACATGCACTGGTCAGAAAAGCCTATCAGCTGGAGCCGGGCCGACCACCCAGAGGTGATGCCATCTCCCGGCTCTTAGTTGGTTTTGGATGCCACCCTTGCAACGGACAGACGCGCCGCCCGTTTCTCCCGCGTGCTGATAGACGGCGGGAGCAGCATCAACATCCTGTACCGTGACACCCTGGAGAAGCTGAACGTCAAGACGAAGCAACTCATGCCTACTCGGACTGTGTTCCATGGCATTGTACCTGGCCTGTCCTGCGCCCCCATTGGCAAGATCAAGATTGATGTTCTCTTTGGGGACAAGGATCATTTCCGCCGAGAAGCGATCTGGTTTGAAGTGGTGGACCTGGAGAGCCCCTACCATGCATTGCTTGCCCGTCCTGCCTTGGCCAGGTTCATGGCTGTTCCCCACTATGCCTACCTCAAGATGAAGATGCCGAGCGCCAAGGGCATCATCACCATAGCCGGCGATTATAAGAAATCTTCCGAGTGCGCTGCAGCCAGCAGCCGGCTGGCCGAGTCCCTTGTGATTGCCGAAGAAAAGAAGATGTTGGACCGAGTCGTGGCCATGGCCGGCAAACACCCGGCCCTGCCCCCCGACCCCAAGGAGTGTGATGCCCAAGGATCTTTCCAGCCGGCCAAGGAGACGAAGAAGATACCTCTTGACCCCGAGCACCCAGAAAGGTTTGCCGTCATCGGGGCAAACCTAAATAGCAAATAGGAAGGCGAGCTCGCCGACTTCCTCCGTGAGAATCAGGATATCTTTGCATGGTCCCCTAAGGACATGCCGGGTGTTCCGAAGGAATTCGCCGAGCACAAGCTACACGTCCGAGAAGGCGCAAAACCAGTCAAACAACCTCTCCGCCGACTGTCGGAGGAGAAAAGAAGGATTGTGGGAGAGGAGATAGCCCGGCTTCTGGCAGCCGGCTTCATTATGGAGGTTTTCTTTCCAGAGTGGCTCGCCAACCCGATCCTCGTGCTAAAGAAGAACAACAAGTGGCGCATGTGCATAGACTACACGAGCCTCAACAAGGCCTGCCCCAAAGATCCCTTTGCCTTGCCAAGAATTGATCAAGTGATAGACTCCACGGCCGGATGCGAGCTGTTGAGTTTCTTGGATGCTTACTCAGGATACCACCGGATAAAGCTAGATCTGGCTGACCGCCTGAAGACCGCCTTCATCACGCCATTCGGAGCTTTCTGCTACCTGACTATGACATTCGGCTTAAGAAATGCCGGTGCCACTTTTCAGCGTTGCATGCAGAAGTGCCTCCTCAAGCAGCTCGGCAGAAATGCCCATGTCTACGTAGACGACATTGTGGTGAAGACGGAGAAGCGCGACACCTTGCTGGAGGACCTCAAGGAAACATTTGAGAACCTGCGCCGGTTCCAGATCAAGCTCAACCCCGAGAAATGCGTGTTCGGAGTGCCAGCCGGCCAGCTCCTAGGCTTCCTGGTCTCCGAACGCGGCATCGAATGCAACCCAGTAAAGATCAAGGCCATTGAGAGAATGGCGATACCCACCAAACTTCGAGACGTCCAGAAGTTCACCGGGTGCTTGGCCTCCCTGAACCGCTTCATCAGCCGGCTCGGAGAGAAAGCTCTCCCCCTCTACCGCCTCATGAAGAAGACAACTCACTTCGAGTGGAACGACCAAGCCGACCAAGCTTTTCACGAGCTGAAGAAGATGCTGGCCACGCCGCCTGTCCTGGCGGCACCGACTGAGAAAGAGCCCATGCTCCTCTACATTGTTGCAACCAGCCGGGTGGTCAGCACCGTCATCGTAGTCCAGCGCCCAGAAGATGGCCGAGCCCAGCCGGTCTAGAGGCCGGTGTACTATTTGAGCGAGGTGCTGTCTACCTCGAAGCAGAACTACCCGCACTACCAGAAGATGTGCTATGGCGTGTACTTCACCGCCAAGAAGCTGAAGCCCTACTTCCAAGAGCACCCCATCACGGTCGAATGCACCGCCCCACTTGCCGAGATCATAGGCAGTCGGGATGCATCCGGCCGGGTGGCGAAATGGGCCATCAAGCTGCCCCCCTACACGATCTTCTACCAGCCTCGCACCGCTATCAAGTCCCAAGCATTGGCCGACTTCCTCGTTGACTGGGCCGAGACCCAGTACCTACCGCCAGCTCCCGACTCCACTCATTGGCGCATGCACTTCGACGGGTCCAAGATGCGCACCGGCTTGGGAGTCGGCGTCATCCTCACCTCTCCCAAAGGCGACAAGCTCAGATACACGCTGCAAATTCACTTTGCCGCCTCCAACAACATGGCCGAGTACGAGGCGCTCATACACGGGCTCTGGCTTGCCAAAGAGCTCGGCATACGCCGGATCCTATGTTACGGCGACTCGGACTTGGTAGTCCAGCAATCATCCGGCGAATGGGACGCCAAGGACGCAAATATGGCAAGCTACCGCTTCCTTGTTCAGCAGATCAGCAGGTACTTTGAAGGATGCGAGTTCCTCCATGTACCGCGAGCCGACAACGAGCCAGCTGATACCCTGGCTCGAATAGGCTCCACTCAGCAGGCAATACCAACCGGTGTCTCTCTGCAACGCCTCCTCAAGCCGTCTATCAAGCCGTCTCCAGAGTCCGATTCCATCTTCGTGCCGCCTGACCCCGACGCGGCCGGTCCGGCTTGAAGAACCAAGAAGGTGACCCGGGGACTTCGATAGTCGGCCCGGGGACGTTAGCAGGCGGCTCAGGGACTTCCATAGTTACGCCCGACCCAGGGACTGCCACACCCGGCTCGGGGACTGCGGTAGTCGGCCCGGGGACTGCACCAACACAACAAGCGGCGGCCGACTCCAGCATTTCACCACCCAGCCCGCCCGCCCTGGTCGCAGTAACCGTGTTGGCAATAGAAGAAGTCGCAGCTCCATCACGGGCTCAGTCCATCCTCAACTTCCTAATAAACCAAGATTTGCCGGCTGACGAAATAGAGGCAAGACAAGTCCAACACCGAGCCGGAGCATACACAATCATCAACAGAGAGCTCATCAGGCGCAGTGTCACTGCAGTCTTCCAGTGATGCGTCGAGCAAGAGAAGGGCATTGCAATCCTCAGAGACATCCACCAAGGAGAATGCGGCCACCATGCGGCCTCAAGATCACTCGTCGCCAAAGCTTTCCGCCATGGGTTCTTTTGGTCGACTGCTTTGGATGACGCCACGGAGTTAGTTAAACATTGCAAAGGGTGCCAAGTCTTCAGCTCCAAGCAACACATGCCGGCTTCGGCACTCAAGACCATTCCCCTCACTTGGCCCTTTGCCGTTTGGGGAATGGACATGGTGGGCCCATTCAAGACGGCGCGCGGCGGCATGACACATCTGCTTGTCACTGTGGACAAATTCACCAAATGGATTGAGGCAAAGCCGATCAAGAAGCTGAATGGGCCGATTGCCGTGACATTCATCGCAGATATAACAACTCGCTACGGCGTGCCACACAGCATCATCACCGACAACGGCACGAATTTCGCCAAGGAAGCATTGGCACGTTTCTGCGCGACGCGGGGCATCCGGTTGGACTTAGCGTCCGTTGCCCACCCGCAGTCAAGCGGCCAAGTCGAGCGAGCCAACGGCCTCATCCTTTCCGGCATCAAGCCCCGACTGGTCGTACCACTGGAACGTTCGGCTGGCTGTCGGCTCGATGAGCTGCCGGCCGTCCTCTGGAGTCTGCGCACTACCCTAAACAAGTCAACCGGCTTCACTCCTTTCTTCCTCATGTATGGTGCCGAGGCGGTCATCCCAACTGACATCGAGTTCGACTCGCCTCGGGTAACCATGTACACAGAGGCGGAGGCCAAGGAAGCACGAGAAGACGGCGTCGACCTGCTGGAAGAAGGCCGGCTGTTAGCCCTCAGCCAGTCCGCCATCTACCAGCAGGGCTTGCGCCGCTACCACAGCCGGAAGGTCAGACCAAGATCTTTCCAAGAAGGCGACCTCGTGCTCCGGTTGATCCAACGAACAGCCGGCCAGCACAAGCTCTCGGCCCCTTGGGAAGGCCCCTTTGTCATCAGCAGAGCGCTGGGAATGACTCCTACTACCTGATCGACGCACAGAAGCCGAAGGTACGAAAGAGAGACGACTCCGGCAAGGAGTTGGAACGACCATGGAACGCCAACCTCCTCCGAAGATTTTACAGTTGAAATGCAGTATGTATCACGCTAACTTTTGTACTAAGTACGAGACAATAGGCCCCCCGAGGAGAGCTCGGGGACTGCCATCTTTTATCTATAAATGAAGAGTATCATGCTTATGATCATGTCATTACATTCACTTTTTTCGTCCGGCACCGGGTTCGACTAGTCGGCCCGGGGACTGGCCGCCTTGAGTTATATTAGAAGTCCTACCCGCGGTCAGACAAGTAGTGTGCCGGCACCCAAGCCTTCTCTTGCCAAAAGTCGCAGTTCGAAGAACCAGCTGTCCGGCTGGCAAGAGTTAAAGGCAGGAAAGGACGCCCACACGAAAAACGGCTAGGGACTAACGGACTAATATAACAAAAGCCGGTTTTTCTCCCACCACCGACTGACTACCAGAGTAGCCGGCCGGCCGGCTTCCATTCACCTCGCTTCAATCTAAGAAAGCTCGAGTACTTGCCTTCCCCAAAAAAAATATAGCCAAGTTCTTCCCTAGCCACGGGCTGCAGAGCAGCTGCCGGTTGGGAAGGCAGCAGCCAGGGGAAGGCGGCAAAGGAAACAGCCTAAAGATAAAAAGCATACGCGAATGGAAGCCAAACACACACACGATCATATTTACACAAAAGGCCTTCGAAAGGCCAGCATTCAACATAGTTTGAATACACCCCCAGTGGGTGGAACTGCGCAAATTTAATAAAAATTGTTCAAAGAGTAACAAGTAGGAAAAGCAAGGACGGCAGATTAAGCCAAGGGAGCGACTAGCGAGTCGGGCAGGTCGGAAGAGATGGCAGTGCTGGCTGGAGGAGTGGCCGGCTGGCGAACCTCGGCATGATCACCACCTCCCGCAGAGGGCGTGCTAGCACGCGCCTCGTTGCTGGAGGCATGGTCAGGCTGGGGCTGGCTGGCCGCTTCACCAGCCGGCTCGACGTCTTCGCCTTCCTCTCCTTCGTCGTCTTCACCTTCATCGCTGGAAGCGATCTCCTCCGCCGAGTCCTCACCCGCTGCCGGGTCCAGCCCGAACCATTCCTCCGGCTGGGCAACACCGTCGTCATTTATCTCAGGAGCAAAGACGCTGATGTCAGTGCACTCGGTGATCGTCGAGGCACGCTGAGCGATAGCCGGCCGCACCTCCTCCATCTCCTCGTCAGCCTCCAGCCGCCAGGTGCGCAGCTGGTCCAGGTTCAGCCCGGGATACCAGGCTCGGACGAACTCCAGCGCCCGCCCAGCTCCAAGCCGGGCCGCCGATGCCTTCCAGGCCTCGAAGCGGCCAACCGCAACCTCCAGCCAGTCGGCAGTCCGACTCGGGGTGCGGGGAATCGCTTCGCCTGGCCAGAGGGCGGCTAACACCTGCGCCCCGGCGCGCTGGAGGCGGCGGAGCATGAGGTGAGCCGGCTGCAGCCGGGCTTGGACCGCCAAGAGTTGCTCCTCAAGCGTCCGGCTTGCGTCCGGCGTGATTTCAGCCCCCGCCTGCCGGCGCGCCTCGCGGTGGGCCTCGATGGTCTGGGTGGCAAAGACGGAGTAGCCGGGGAAGTAGTCTGCACAAGGAACAAAAGGCAGCACAAGTCAGAACACAAATCAGGGGGCAAGGGGCAAGCAAGGAGTGAGGAAGGCGGCTTACCATCGATCAGATCCTCAACCCGGCCGAAGCCCTCGCTCAGCGCTTGTTTTGCCTCAGCCCAGCCCGCCGCTTCGGTCTCGAACTCAGCTTTGAGGGCGTCCTCGCTGTCCTGCGCCTTCTTCAGGGCCGCCTTGTAGCTCTCCTCCTGGTCGGCCAACTTCTTGGCCAGGCGGTCACGCTCCAGGACCAAGGCGTTGTACTCGGCTTCCTTGGCGCGAAGGGTGGCATGGGCCCCGCTGAGCTGCCCCCTCAAGTCGGCATTGGCTCCTGCAAGCATGAAGACAAAGGAAAAATCAATAAGGAAGAAGTCGTCAGGGAAGATCCGACCCGACTGATCAGCAGTCGGCCCGAATCCCGGGGACTACACCCAGTGGGTGCGCTGACGCGCCCCCACAGGAGATGAACGAGACAAAGCACGCACTCCGGCTGTTGGTCAGGTCCTCGGTTTTCTGGCCCAGCTCCTGAGCCTGGGAGTTGAAGGCAGCAGCACGGAGGTTATGGTATTCCTGGAAGATCAGACAGGATGCGAGGATAAGATAGCTGTCAGGACCTAGTAAGTTCCAAGCCGCCTGCTCAGCAGCCGACTCGGAACTCGGGGACTACACCCAGTGGGTGCGCTGACGCGCCCCATGGAAGAAATCAAAAAAGCAAAACAACCAAGACCAGAAGGCTCACCCGGATGACGGCCCACGTCGTGAGGAACTCTTGGGTATATCGCTGCAGTGAAGCGGCCTAGGCTTGAAGCCGGTTCCGGACCTCCTGGGCCGCCGTGTTCAGCTCGGCCGTCCCCCCGCTGGGCGTCCACTCGGACGTGCTGGCGCTGGCGGCCTCCAGGGCCTCCGCCGTCTGGCTGGCGCCCGCAGCTCTGTGCAGCTCCGGCGCGGAGGTAGCTCCCCCTGCGCGCCGGCGAAATGCCGGCTGCACCTCGAGGCCGGCCCCTGCCTCCGGCTCGCCCCCGGCCGGCTGCTCTGGCGCCGCGGCTGGTTGGCCGCTTTGGCCCGCTCCAGTCGGCGCCGTCTGCGGCGCCTCCTCCACAAAGACCACGTGGTCCTCCCTCCTCTCCATCATCGGCGGGTCTTGGTCGACCTCCTCCGATGGGGGCACGGGGATGTCGGGGGCCACGACGCGGAGGGGAACGACGAGCTGCGGAGGCTGGTTGTGCGAGGCCTCCGCCTCCGTCTCCGCGGCTGCCGCCTCCGCCCGGGCCTTGGCCGCCGCGTCGGCCTGCTCCTTCGCCGCCTGGGCGGTCCTTCGCTCCGCCGCCTCCCGCTCCTCCCGTGCGTTCCGCTCCGTGGCCTCCATGAG
Source organism: Triticum urartu (assembly GCF_056163025.1). Lineage (NCBI taxonomy): Eukaryota > Viridiplantae > Streptophyta > Magnoliopsida > Poales > Poaceae > Triticum > Triticum urartu. The sequence goes on along the minus strand of NC_141877.1, from coordinate 37,281,690 downwards.
GTCGGCGCGGGGATCCACGCGGCGGGAGCCTGAGGACCCTCCAGTCGGCCCGACTACGGAGCTGCCAGGACCTCGCTCGAGGGAAAGCGGTGCCCTGCCCGGCGAGCAAAGAGAGGTTTAGAAGAACCTCAATCAAACAGGACAACAAAAAATACAAGACGTTTAACGCTTACGCCGAGATCGCCTGCGGCTGTTTCACCGCCTTGCAGAAGCGGGCCGCCTTCGCGGCCGCCTCATCCCGCTTGGTCGCCGCCGTGGAACCCTTGGATTTCTTTGGCCGGCTGCCGAAGTAGGTCAACGCGGCCCGGCGTTTCTGCGCACCGCCACGGGCAGACGGACCCGCGCCTTGATGATCAAGCACCGGCTGGCGGTGCGGAACGACTTCGACCTCGTCATCGTCCGCCCAGTCCTCGAGGCCGGCCCCGAGCCCCGCGCCGCCTGCCTCGTCGCCTTTCCCCACGACGGCATCTTCCATGGCGGCCGCTCCCAGGTCTGGATCATGAACGTCGTCCACCGTGCGGTCAAGGAGGAGCTGGCGCTCTACCCCTGCGGCCCCGGCCGTCGGTGAAAGAAGAGGGTTCTGCTAAGGACAAACCAATTGATCAGTAGTCGGCCATCACGAGGCCAGCTACAAAAAGGAAGAAAAGAAGAAAAACTTACGGCAGGCGGAGGGTTGGCGCGAGAATACGACCCCTTGCCGTATCGCCAATCCTCGGCGAGCTTGCAATTGGAGATGTAGTTCACCATGTAAGACACCTCGGCATGAGGCATCTCCCTGGTGCTCAGCCGGCACGGGTCGAAGCGGACGCTCATCTGGCAAATCATGTGAGGCCGGCCTTGGAGCGGAAGTACTCGGCGCTCCACGAAGGCGGCCACCAGGTCGGCTCCGGTCAGGCCCTCCGACTGGATCATCACCCGGAGCCGGGAGACGGCTGCGTTCCCGGCCTGAGACAACGACCTGGCCCGGTAGCTCCACGAGGGTTGCCTCCCAGCCGGCGGGCCGGCTACGTAAGCCGGCAGGTTGACGAAGTCGCCTTGCTGGGCGATGTTCTTCACGTAAAAATAGGACTTCTGCCAAAGCTTCACCGACTGGATCAGCGGGAGGGGCGGGAACGGATTGTTCTCGCCCGTCCGCCTCATGGCAATGAAGGCTCCGCAGGGGGCGGGCACGCCCGTGACAATGGTGCCGAGCTTGCTCTGGAAGAATTCTCCCCAGAGCTCGAGAGTGGGGAGAACCCCAAGAAAGCCCTCGCACAGGGTGACGAAAGCCGACAGCAGCATCACCACGTTGGGCGTGAGGTGAAGCGGCTGGAGGTGGTAAAATTCAAGAAAAGCGCGAAGGAATCCGCTCGCCGGGAGGCCGAAGCCGCGCAGGCAGTGCGAGCGGAAGATTACCCGCACGTAGTTCTCGCCCGGCAGACGCCTCGTCCGGTGGAGGAACTCAACGTGGTCCTCGTGGACGTTGGAGCCATCCCACGAGCTCGACAATGCCATGGGAGCGACGCGGCGAGGAACAAGGCGATGCGACAGCGGAGACGCGCACGACCCCGCTACAGCGGGACCAAAGGAACCGAGAGGTCCGACGGCGGAGCGGCGCGGCAATGGGTCGCTGTGGTGGCGAAGGGAAGAAGAAGGAAGGTGAGAAGGGGCGGAGCGAGGGAGAGCGCGCGAGCCTCTGCCGCTCCCTCTCCTCCCCCTACTTATAGACCCGCGCAGCGGAGCCGGGGAGGCGTGGTGTGGGGGGACGTGGGATCAACTACGCCCACTCCCCCACGTCCCGCGATTATTGCGCCCTGATGGCGTAATAAAACCGCCGCGGGAAGGCGAGCAGTCCGTTGTGGGCCGCAGAAGATCCGCGCTCGGGCCCAGGCCTAGGAGTGGCGGGCCCGGGCCTGCGGCGGCGTCCCATCGTGCGCGTGCATTGGCAGGTTTTCCTTGCCACATGGCCCGCGGGATGGCGCGCGGTCAGCTCGCAGGCCGATCCACGTTCCCGCCTACAAGAAACGGAGCTTTCCGAAGACGGCGCGCATAAGCAAAGCCGGCTCCTCAGGATAGGAAGCTGACCAAGCTTCTCGCCCCTTTGTCAGCCTCGAAGCTCGATCAGCTTCGGGGACTACTGTCGGAGTAAATGACCACGGGTAGCCTAGCCGGCTCCCCCTGGCCCTTCTGAAAAAATTACGAGCCGATCCGGCCCTCAAGAATCCAAGACGTGGGGCCGCCTTCCCCTTGCCGGCTGTCTCCCAGGCCGACTATCGGAAGGCGGCACGGCTTTAGCCCTCATGAAGAAAGCCGCGGGAGGGCCGGCTCCAAGAAGCCGGCCGCAAGAAGCCGACTCCCACAAAGCGGTCAAGATCATACCCTCGAAGTCTGCATCCACATAACGGCGATGTGACGGGGCGTGGCTACAGTAAAGCGTGCCACCCCCGAATCCCGGAGCACGCCTGGCACAGTGCGCCGTACGGGGTGGCCATGACCCATTCGGCGCAGCACTGTTTGTTGGAAATATGCCCTAGAGGCAATAATAAAAGGATTATTATTATATTTCCTTGTTCATGATAATTGTCTTTTATTCATGCTATAATTGTGTTATCCAGAAATCGTAATACATGTGTGAATACACAGACACCAACATGTCCCTAGTAAGCCTCTAGTTGACTAGCTCGTTGATCAACAGATAGTCATGGTTTCCTGACTATGGACATGGGGATGTCATTGATAACGGGATCACATCATTAGGAGAATGATGTGATGGACAAGACCCAATCCTAAACATAGCACAAGATCGTATAGTTCGTTTGCTAGAGTTTTTCCAATGTCAAGTATCTTTTCCTTAGACCATGAGATCGTGTAACTCCCGGATACCGTAGGAGTGCTCTGGATATACCAAACGTCACAACGTAACTAGGTGACTATAAAGGTATACTACGGGTATCTCCGAAAGTGTCTGTTGGGTTGACACGGATCAAGACTGGGATTTGTCACTCCGTATGACGGAGAGGTATCTCTGGGCCCACTCGGTAATGCATCATCATAATGAGCTCAAAGTGACCAAGTGTCTAGTCACGGGATCATGCATTACGGTACGAGTAAAGTGACTTGCCGGTAATGAGATTGAACGAGGTATTGGGATACCGACGATCGAATCTCGGGCAAGTAACGTACCGATTGACAAAGGGAATTGTATACGGGGTTGCTTGAATCCTCGACATCGTGGTTCATCCGATGAGATCATCGAGGAGCATGTGGGAGCCAACATGGGTATCCAGATCCCGCTGTTGGTTATTGACCAGAGAGCCGTCTCGGTCATGTCTACATGTCTCCCGAACCCGTAGGGTCTACACACTTAATGTTCGGTGACGCTAGGGTTGTAGAGATATGAATATGTGGTAACCCGAAAGTTGTTCGGAGTCCCGGATGAGATCCTGGACGTCACGAGGAGTTCCGGAATGGTCCGAAGGTGAAGAATTATATATAGGAAGTGCAGTTTCGGCCACCGGAAGAGTTTCGGGGTCACAGGTATTGTACCGGGACCACCGGAAGGGTCCCGGGGGTCCACCGGGTGGGGCCACCCATCCCGGAGGGCCCCATGGGCCAAAGTGGGGAGGGGAACCAGCCCATAGTGGGCTGGTGCGCCCCCCTAGGCCCACCCCATGCGCCTAGGGTTGGAACCCTAGGGATGGGGGGCGCCCCACCTTGCCTTGGGGGCTACTCCACCCTTGGCCGCCTCCCCCCCTAGGAGATCCCATCTCCTAGGGCCGGCGCCCCCCCTAGGGGAGCCTATATAAAGGGGGGGAGGGAGGGGGCAGCCATACCTTGAGTCTTGGCGCCTCCCTCTCCCCTGCTACACCTCTCTCTCGCAGTATACGGCGAAGCCCTGCTGCTGTGACGCCCTGCATCCACCACCACGCCGTCGTGCTGCTGGATCTTCATCAACCTCTCCTCCCCCCTTGCTGGATCAAGAAGGAGGAGACGTCACGCTGACCGTACGTGTGTTGAACACGGAGGTGCCGTCCGTTCGGCGCTAGGATCTCCGGTGATTTGGATCACGTCGAGTACGTCTTCCTCATCCCCGTTCTTTGAACGCTTCCGCGCGTGATCTACAAAGGTATGTAGATGCAATCCAATCACTCGTTGCTAGATGAACTCATAGATGGATCTTGGTGAAACCATAGGAAAAATTTTGTTTTCTGCAACGTTCCCCTACACTGTTGCCACGTTGACCCTGATGCCACCCACGACGGGCTGTCAGTGCGGCCCATGGGCGGTGGGCCCCTTCAGGCAGAGAGACACCCGAAGGCGGTCAGGCCTCCCCCAGTCGGCCCAAGACGGGGCCGGCTCCCCATAGCCGACTTGCTTCCTCCCTAGAAGAAGACGCCCCATTAAGGGGACAAACGAGGCGTGGCTACAGCGATCGCCCGCCGGGCGGCGGCACTGTAGCCACGCTTACCTCGACGAAGCCCTCGTCACCAGGTTTGAGGCAACAGTGACCAGCCACCGACAAGGCCCTTGACAGTGGGGCCTGCCTGTCGACCAAGGAGCCGGCAGCCAGCAGGACCCACTAGCCGGCGGGCCCTAGCAGCCGGCGCAGAAGCCGGCGAGCGTAGACACAGACGGCTAGGGCCCACGCCCAGCCGGATTACCATTGTACCCCCGGGGGGTGGGCCTATATAAACCCCCCGGGGCACCCATGCAAAGGGTTGATCTGAGCTAGTTTTAGACACCACATAGAGAGGAGAGGAGAGCTAGCCGTGCCCTTCTTCTTCTTCTCGCCAAACAGCTCAAGGAGTATCTTGTAGCCACTCGCTCATCTAGTGATCATGCGGAGACCCCGCAGAGCAGCAGTAGGGGTGTTATCTCCTCGGAGAGCCCTGAAACTGGGTAAGATTCGCCGGCGTGCATGTCTTCGCCTCATCCCGCTTCCAGGCACCGGCGACGTCTTATTGGCTCCCACAATGATAAGCCACCCGTTGGCATATGTCGCACCTACCACCCGACACTTGTAGATAGATGGTCCGTTTGTTTTTTCTTTTTTCCCGAATCAGATGGTCCGTGAAATGAAATTGAGAGATATTCCTCCCTCCGTATCAAAATATAAACTGTTTTTTGACACAGTGTCAAAAAAACAAGCTGCAATCCTTATTGTGAAGTGCGCGAGTTTCTACTAGCATAAAGGTGTGACGTACTTGGATTGCTTGCTCGTGCAAATGACCAGTGGATTACCACAAAGAAACTATACATTTGTTTTCCCGCAAAAAAAAACTATACATTTGTTTATCATGTGCTCATGTGTATTGTTATCAAGGTACGTGCAAATAAATGTGTCGAGTATAACAATTAATGTCGCCGCATACATATGGCTTTTTTTGCGAGGTAATAGAGTTTTGTTCCATTAATATAGAGTTTTTTTGCCCTCGTGTTCCTGGGGCACCTTTTTTTTCATGATTCAAGGCAGGAACGCAATGGATTTCATCAATATAGGAAAAAACGAAAACAAAATACAGAGTGTCTGGTCTATAAGAAAAACTAGGCCAAAAGTCAATTGAAAGGGAAAAAATAACACCAAAAGTTGACCAAAATAGTGACACCAGCCAAAGAGATAGAGTGTGACTCCTTCGAAAACGCCTTCCAAAAGGAAAACAATGCATGAGGGCACCATTCTCGCCAGCATTGATCACATCGACCACAAAGCTTTTGTCCAGACCCCGCATGACCGCTCCACCAGCCTTTGGTAATGGTCCGGCCAAGCCAACAACCACCACCATTGCTCCCACTCTGAGCAGACACGACCCGATGATGAGCTGCAAACTAATTGTCTCTTACACAAGATAACTCTCAGAAACATCGGACGTCAAAACTAGCGGCTACGAGGACCAATCCATGAACACATCGAAACAAGGTTATCTAATAATACCTCCATCTCAAATTAGTTTATCCGTATCTAGACAAATCTAAGACAACTAATTCGGGATGGAGGGAGTAATAAAAGAGCAGTTTAGTTGAGTCTCGGTTCATTACTTAGTCCTGGTACTACTGGATTTCTACGTTTGGTTGTTTATCTCCTTTGCTGGTTGATCACTAATGCTGCATCTTGTCTCCGCCAACAGCTCCGGCAACCAACAGAGCGAACCATGAATCCATGATTACGACCTGCCGTTCAGGTTAAATTTAACTAGTGCCGAATTAATTATCTTGATTTGATCGAGTTGCTAGTTGACAGCGATCGGGCCGACAAGTCAACTAACGTAGGCATCACCGAAAGTCAGAACAGAGCAATCACAACATCACATCGATCTTGCTCTGACTTGTGCAGTACTGTTTGTTGTTCCCATTTCTGCAGTCTCCAGCTTATATAGACACCTGATTCACGTGGGTTTGCTTCCGATCCTACTTTTTTTAGCTCGAGTTTTCAGATTGTTGCAGACGTAAGACCGTGCTTGTGCCATGTTTGAAATGGAGGTTGATCTGAAGGACTTATCTGCTCATGGGCAATTTGTTCAGGAGGTGAAGGACTTACTAAAATCCTTTCAGTATTATAGGATAGTCTCGGTGCAATGGTCGGTTAATAAAGTCGCACACTCTTAGCTTAGCTAGAGAGGGTTGCAGTAATAAATTATGTAGAGCTTGGTTTCAGGTAGCTCCGACATGTGTTAGCTCGGAGGTTACCACGGAGGGTGCCCGATTCTTGAAAAAAACTGCAACAAGTTACACTCAAGAAAAGGAAAAGAAAAGAAATGGAGGTTGATTGTCACAATTCGGCTTTTGCAAAAATACTCAGCTTTTGCTTACTTTACTGTCTTTCCTTTTGCGATAACGTACTTTATTGCTTCGTAAACTAAACTCTTTATGTTGTGTGTCTATTTCAACGATGACAATAAACTGTAACATAAGTTCAGCACATATAATTTGACGACCACAACCTAGGTTTGGGACATATATCTCCAAATTAAAATTCGTCTAGCCCTGGCCCGTCATGGGATCCCTGGCCCTTGAAACAATGAAACACCAAGAGTCATGTCTACAGAAATATTTTTAGAATAATTATTTTGGTTAAGGTTTTTTAAAGCTTTGCTCTAGGCCTACTAGGGTATTTGTTTCTTAAAATTAAATTCTTTCAATCAATTGTCTTGTCCTTAGCCAAGTGTTGTATCGGGTCCTGGGTAAAAATTTGCTGAGCAAGATTTCTTACTATTATCCTCTTCATGTTCTTAGGTACACCAAAATCTTGTTGGATGCTTTGACATATGCTACTTCTCGCCTCGGTTGCATCTTATCTTCTCAACTAGTCTGCCGTTCACAAATATAAAATGTTTTGTATATTTACACATAAACTGAAATGAGTGGACAAACACACTAAAACGTGTCTTATATACATCCGATTCACAAAAAAAATAGAACATCTTATATTTGTGAACGGAGGAAGTACTTACTAACCAAGACCATCTCTTTGCAGAAGCACGGGAACATATCCGTTGCACAATTGCATGTGGTGCAATTGGTGCACCTGCCTTCTATATTCTAGTATTAAGATTGCATTTTCTGTTCCTTGCCTTTTTAAGTTATGCCAGTTGCGCATTTTAAAAAGTTTAGTCACAAAAATATATGTGAAATCTAGTGATAGGACGAGAATTCACGTTCTTTAGTGGTGGATGTGAATTCTTTTCTTAGTGGAACAACAAGTTCTTTATTGATCACAAACGTTTACCGGAATACAAAGATGAACTAGGGGAGTAGAAAACCAAACATGATGGACAACCTCAAGGGACGTAGACATTTTCCGCAATACGGTGCATTTCCCCATTTGCTTCTCAATGCTCGTGTCCGAAGATGGACACCAAGAAATCCTTTGTGTCATTTTCTATGTCCTTTAGAATCATGCAACAGGGACCATAATTGTTGCCTTGATTGATTTCAGAGACTACCCGAAGACAGCCGGACGCCACCTGAACATGGTTGGTCATAAGATCTTTTGCAAGCATGAGAGACTCCCTACAAGCAAGCGCTTCCAACATAGCCCGATCAGTCACTCCTTCCTATACAAGTGCAGACGCACCCAAGAATACACCTTGCTCACTTCGGCAGATTGCACCCACAACCCCTTTCATCTCTAGTATGGCCACGACCCCATCACAACTGATCTTCGTCAGACCCTCCAAGGGTTGGATCCAGGAAGCTGGTCCTATCAGTTAAAAAAATGTTGACAAATAAAAAACATGAAATTTTAAAAAAATGTGTGGAATATTTAGAGAATGTTTGCATATTTGAAGTTCATTGAAGATTTTTTTTTAAATGTAGCTCACTTAAGAAAAAGATAAATGTTTTACAAAAGGAATTTTAAAATTGTTCCCAAGTTCAAAAAAATGCATGATTTTAATAAAATGTGAATAAGAAAAATCGGAGAAATCTAAGAGGAAAACCGGAGCCAAATGAAGAATAAAAAAAAAGGGAAAAGGAGATCTCTACTGGACCAGTCCATGGAGGAGCGCTGTATACATTTCGCCATCATTTTGGTGCACACAACTCTCAACCGACTTTCATGCCCTTGGCCTTTTCGGTTTTCCTTTTTTTATCCGTTTCCTTCAAAAAGACCAACAACTTGAATTTTTGACATATTAGGAACATAGTATTGAAATATTTTAAAATGTCTAGGAACTAAAAAATGTCACAATTTCCAAAGGAGGTCGGCAAATTGTAAAAGCATTCACCAATTTCAGAATCCTTAAGAATAAGATACTGTATTTTATCCTTACCATCTGGATCTTTATGCTTGAATAAAAAAATGTTCACAGATTTAGAAAGTATATGTGTTTTCTATAAAAAAATAAATCATGGTTTTTGGAAAATCATCGTGGATTTTAATAATGTCCGTAAAATTTTAGAAGGTAAAAGAAAGAAAAATGAAAAGATAAATAAAAGTGATGGAAACGGTAGAAACAGGCCGAAGTAAACAGGAAGAAAAAATTGCTGGTGGGAACAGACGTAAATCACCCAAAGCAGGCCCACGAAGGGCAGTGACCTCGAACTGCAGCGCATCTTGGTTCTTCCTAACGTCCACATGCACTTACCCTTGTAACTCTCACCCATACTTTTGGCTTCCACCGATTACCCCTTGTAGTAGCTCTTACATTTACATATTCATTATCCTAGGCAGCACCTCGTCCTCGTTTGCTCGTCAACAAACAGTTCGGAAGCTCTTGCTCGATTTGATTTAGAGTAGTAAAGCTACATTTTCTTCCATTTGTCTTACTAACGAGTTGAACTTTTGTTTTGTCCATCACCGGCCAGACATGCCTGACAGCAATGGCCTGACAATCCTGGACGACCTGCCATACGTGGTCATCTTTGGAGAGATACTGGTGCGGTTGCCGTCGAAGGATGTCTTCCGCTGCCGCGCCGTCCACAAGTCATGGCGCTGTGGCACCTCCAGCCCCAACTTCCTGACCGGCCACCACCACCGGCAGCCCAAGCTCCCGATCATCTACTTCTGGACCGGCGACTGTGACTCGGCCTCTCACCTCCGTCGCATGTCGTCTGCCCCAATGCAGGTATCGATATCGCCAACCGGAAGCTCGTGGATGTCCTCCCGCCTGAGGAAGCTGAGCGCCTGGTCGTGCTTCACTGCGCAGCTGACGGACTCCTCATCGTCTCCAGCACAGCCCACCAAGGATCCTTCTGTGTCTACAACCCTGCCACCCACTCAGACACAACAGCTGGCACACTATTCTACTGAAATCAGAATCGCCGGCTTCTACCGGCACCAGCTAGCGGAGAGTACCGGGTACTATACTGGAACCATTTAGATGTTTACTGCATCCTCGCCTTGGGATCTGATAAGCCCCCAAGGCGCATCGGGTACCCGTTAGTGTTCTCGTTTTCATTCCGGGAAGCGTTTCCGAAGGACCTGCTGGCCATCTCCCTTGCGCCGGTTCTCCACCGCGAAAACCTTCACTAGTACGACAGCGGCATAGTGGTGTTCTGCACAGCAACAGAAACGTTTCGACGGATGCGCGGCCCTGCCCTAGAGAGTCATACTCCTATGGCGTGCTTGCTGGAGATGGAGGGCTTGCTCGCCATGTGCAGCAATGCAGAGGGCCTCGTCATAAACATCTAGGTGATGCAAGGATATGAGGCAGAGATCTGGGACTCTAAGGCTGGTCACAATGGGCAAGAACATAGTCTAGTAACTTACACACTTCCCTAGACTATGTTACTACCTACACAGTGGGTAGGAACATCTATATAGTGTCATGCAACAATGTATTTATTAGGTTATAGACTCATTGGTTCTTGGAGTATGTGATGTTCCGGTAACTTAGCTAGTTACCACAAGCACCTCTCTCTTCATTAAATATGTGACACATAAGCAAAGTTGTATTGGAGTGTGTGATGTTACTCCTAAGTTCCTCCCCATTGTGACCAGCCTAAGTACCTGATCAACTTGATGATAGCGGTGCCGAGGTGGCCACTCCGTTCGATGCGTAGATTATTTAAGGTGGCTGTGGTGAATGAGCGTGAGCTACTGTCCAGTTTCCTGATGATGTGGACCTCAAGCTTTTCGACATTGATGGTATGCTCATCGGAAATACACAAAGTGAAGCGGCGGAAGACTTTATGCTTACTCCTTATTTTCTTCAAGAGAACATTACTCCGCTTCCCTTCTTTGAGACGCAAGACCATGGTGACAATGAGGAGTCCCCGTTAAGTATTTATGCCATATGCTGTAGAGCTATTCTGCTTTTAGTCTCAGGATGTGGCTTGAATGTCTTACTTGTTGTGTGTTATTTGTTGATATTTGGCCAAATATGGTTTTCCTTGGATGATATGTGATCATGTGAGTTTCAGAGGAATCAAATTGCTTATTTGTTGTTGGTTGATTAAAGACTGTAATATTCTAGTCAGTACCTACTCAAAGCAATTTAAACATCTGAGAAGAAGGCATATGTGATGGACTGCTAGCTGGTACATTCAGTAATTACCAGCTGGACTGTTAACTGGTACACTTGGTTATGCTGCAAGTGCAATAGGTTGCGTCCACACATGGCAATCCTTTGGGTAGAGGACCAGAATTGACCACACTTTGCACTCTGCGGTTTTTGATATCGACAGCTCGAACCCATGAGTTTGGAGTCCTGTCATTGATGCTCCATGGATGTAGCGCCGCTGCCGCCGCGGCCCGTCGTCAACGCTCGCTGCACAAATTGCGCGGTCGACAACCACAAGTAAAAAAACAACATTGAATGGATGTAGCAAAATACATCGTCTATAGTAGCAAAAAACATCGACAGTTGCAGCAAAACAAAAAATGTCGCCGTCATCGCGGGGCACAGCTCTGCTCCCATGGATTAGGCGAGAAAAGTCACCGGTAGTAGCAAAACAACGATACGGTTGCAGCAAAAAGTTTTGCCTCGTTGCCGGTCGTAGCTTTTCCCCTTGCCGGTTGAAACTTTCCACACATATGATTGAAACATTCTCTATCACGGTTGCAACTTTTCTGATTGCACAGTGTCTCGTTGTAGTTTTCTCTCTTAATGGTTGGAGCTTTTCTCAATTACGATCGAAGCTTTTCTATCAATGGTTGCAGTTATTTCTCTTTTTAAGCAATGCTTGGTTAAGACTTTCTCTAAGGGAGGGGACAACAAAGAGATAAGGTGGGGCCAGCAAGTGCTCCTGCCATACGATTTCCTACGATCAACGTCCCGCAGTCCCGCGTACAAACATTTTCCTTATTCTAAGCAGTCCCGGAAAGGAAAGTGTTCATAGTCTAGACAGTGCCTTGGACGTATTAAAAGCTGAAACATTATTGGGACAGGATGGTATGCCTTCGACAGGTTAAGGTGGAATATATTTTGACAAATTGGTGTTTTACTCTTCTGAACGAGCAAGCAAGACTTCTGCTATTACAAAATTACTATACAAAGAAAAGGAAAATAAGGTTCTAAGTTTCCAGCAGTTCATCCATGGATATGTGCCTATTTGTATTTTATACCACATCCAGTGTTGAATAGGCGCAAATAACATAGTGACAAACATAAAAGGCAATCAGATATAACTCAACTGTGTAGTCATTCACGAGCATAGTACAGCTGAAAAAGCAATCAAGTTAACATGGGTTATTTGGTGTGTGTTTTCCTGGTATTTAGTGCGATAATAATGAACACTTGGAAAATAAAATAAACAAATTCAGTCGTGTCGAGAAAACAATTCCAGATAGTGATCCAACCATAGCTTGCTTGATCTTATCATTCATTGGCTATAGAACAACAACAAGCATGGATTATCAAGGAAACAACAATATTTCTATTATAATGGTCCCACCTGGAAATTTAGGATTGCAAGTTTATGAATGGAAATAATAAGTACATACTTTCCAAAATTGGGGACACCAGCTCCACAAGCACAAACAGCTGTTAATTACAGAAGGAAGCCTTAGATGAGTTAAACCTACACTGAGGACTAAATGAAGCAAAGTAGGATCTGGTTTAGACGAAACAGAAGAAACGGTGCAGCTATTATACTTTGAGACCTTAAAATCGGGTGAGTCAAATGAAATGATAAAACTATCAAGAATCCAGTTAATAACAAACAAGACACAGTCCCATGAGTCTGAATCCAGTTAATGTGATATTGATTGGGGACTAGCTACTATGAAGGTTCAGTCATTCTGTGTCCTATTAACTTAAGCAGCTCATGACCTAGTAGGTTAGTAGTGGAAGGTTCTGTCTGTTTGTGACCTTTAACAGTGACATACTATAGAATTTCAGCAAGTGACCTATCAGGCTACCGTTACAATTGCTGATCAGGTAAAAATAAACACCCCTCTCAAAGTTTGAACAAGTTTCAGAGCTTAACACCTGACTGTTCAGTTGAGTATAATACAGATATCAATTGAGGTTCACATCACACAATGAAGAATGGACAAACATGACACTAACAGTACACTAACCTGATTAATACAGTTGCTGTCGTGTGAATTTATTCAGATGCAATCCTTCCTGGTCACATGCTTCCACATGATCAAGCCACATCTGCATACTGGTGTAAATATGACCCTGTGAGTACCAGCTTCAACATTAAATCTCAAATTGTGTAAGAAAGCATGGTTAAATCACAGAAAATCGCATGAATGTTTCAACAAGACATAGTGCTGCCAGTCTGAGGTGCTTCGATTCACTATATTGGAAGCTTGTTGATCTCCCTCTATGCCTGAATTGCAAATCAGGAGGGATGGAGGGGTCGGCAGAGGCCAGATGCGGTGAGGTTGGTGGAGCAGGGTGTGCGTCGGGCCGACGTTCCATGTAATCTCGGCTGCGGCGGCGCACATGAACGGTGTGTGTGCCGAAGAAGTGCGCAACCCTCGGGCCGGCGGCTGTCGTCCGGGCCAGGCGGAGGAGGAGGGCGACGCTGCAGCCGACTGAGAGGGGATTTTTGAGGTGGGCCGTGGGAGCCCAGGAAGGAAATCCATGGCGGCCTAGTACAGTACGAAAGAAGAAGGAAGGGGGTGATGGATTAGTCCCACCTCGCGGAGCGGAGCGGGCGGGCGAAGGCGCGGGGCGTACAAATAGGGGGGCAGGGGCTAGCGGTGAAGGTTGCCTTAAACTAATGAGTAAGGAAAACAAAGCGGTGCGGTGAGAGCCGCTCGCGGTGCGGGTTCAAAACCCGCACGGCAATTTTTGCAGGGGGAAGAGGCTGGCGCCGGCACGGACACTGCTTACTTTGCAGGACTTGCCTGTGCGGGCCTCCCCACCCACCAAATCATATAAATCTAAACGTTTTTATTATTATTATTATTATTTCTGTTTGTTTGTTTGGGCCGCGTAGCATTACGTTGGGACAGACTAAGTTGGGTCACTAATGTGTACGCTGTTGTATCCATATCCTCTTCTTCTTCTTTTTTTTTGAGAGAGCACCTTATCCTCTTCTGGAGCGTCGCGAGCCATCCAAATCCATCCCTATCTTCGCGTTCCCTTCTCGCGCCTCTCTCCCTCTCGTTCTCCTATGGCCATGGAAGCGCCACACACCTGCTCCCAGCACACAGAAAGCGACCGCTGACGCAGCTAGCTGGGCCGCCGGCGCCAATGCTGCAGATGGGTGTGCCCGTGCCCCCCTCGCCGGAGTCGCGCGGCGGTACTACAACGGGGAGCCAACGGTGTTCCGTGTTTGCTTCAGGCGAGCGGCGCGTGCTCCAACCAGGGGGCTCGCCGGTTGCAATGGAGCAACGATGGAGGCCCTCGAAGCTGCGACGGAGCATCACCGGTGTCTGGCGGTGCTACAACTGAGCATCGTCGGAGCCCGTTGCTGCTGCAACTCCGGCGATGTTGCCTTCAAGCTGTTGGAAGGCCGTCGGTGTTGCAATGGAGCAATGACGGGTTGCTGGAAGCATAACCGACGCTGCAATGGAGCTCCGCCGGGCGCCGCCGATGCTTCGTTGGAACTTCGTCGGCGCTGCAATGGAGCTTCGCCGGGCGCCGTCGATGCTGCGTTGGAGCTTCGCCGGCGCTGCAATGGACTTCGCCGGACGCGGTCGGTACTGCGTTGAGCTGCATTGAAGCTTTGCCGGGTGTCATCAGCGCTGCATTGAAACTGTAGCATGCTCGCTGCTGCCCTGCCTTGGTGCAATCTGACGGCCACCATCGGGCTGATCGGACGGTTAGTTAGGCGGATGATTTCTTTGGGAAATCATTCGGACGATTTGTAGCAGCCGCCATCACGTAAACTTTTTAAAAATGTTGAAAGGTTGTAAAAATATACTTATGTAATGAAAAAAACATACGTTGCATTTATAAAATGTTTCATAACATATTTAAAAATGTTTATACAATGTAATAAAATGTCATATAGTTTTGAAAATGTTTTCTAACATCCAAACATATTTAATATGTATTTGAATAAAGCCTTAAAAACTTGTATTTGGAAAACTATTAGTCATATATGTAAAATGTCAAACTGGTATAAAATTGTTTTTAGATGTATACCTACAACGGATAGTGTGTATTAAATTAATGGACATCAAAACTTACATTTTAAAAAATGTTAACTATGTATTTGTAAAATGTTAGACGTGTATTTGAAAAAAAAAATGCTAAACATGTAATATTGTTTCCAAGGAATATTAATCATGCTAAAAATGTTTCTGATGTATACAAATATATTAATCATGTGTTTTGAAAAATGCCAATCATGTAATATTACATGTTAAGCTACATCTTAAGGGAAGTCACTCTAAGAAAAACCTTTTAAAATAAATCCATGCATATTGTTTTGGGTAGACATGAAGAGTTGACCAGATAAAATGTTGTTTGTTATTTAATATCAACATCTGTTCATTAAACTTTTCACCTTATTTGATCTGGTGGTTAAACCACACGCACGGGGCAGCGACCATGAGGTCGAACCGTGCCGTATGTTTCTTCGTTAAACTTTTCGCCTTATTTGATCTGGTGGCTATCATTACACTGCACCTTAAAGCAGGTCGTGGGTTTTAACTTTGCCATCATCCATTTTTCATTTTATTTGAGCGGCTTGTTACACAATAAATAAATAAAATGCAAGGTGTTTGTGAAAAAAAATACAGTGCGCAGCAGCCCCTTATTAACATTTTTTATCTGGGGGCTTCTACGCAAATAAAAAAATGCAAGGGTCTTTTCTGCAAGAAAATCCAATGTGCTCTCAGCAACCAACCGCTAGCAGCCAGTCACTTCCCGCCACATTTGACCGGATACCGTAGGATGTGACCGTATTTGCACGCACGTGCAGGTTTGATGATCAGAAACACGTATTTTGCAAGTTTATATATCAAACTGACCGTCGCGTGCATTGGTTTCCTCTGTATTTTGACCAGAAATTTACTAACTGGTTTATTGATTCCCTTTGTATTTTGACCAAAGATTTTACTATCAAAATATTAACGCATGTCACCAAAAATTATATTGTTGGAATCATTCCATTAAAAAAATGTATATCTCATTGTCTATATAAAAGAACTTTATTGTAAAAAAGAACTTAACCATTGATTGCACATTACCAGCCGTATCACTATGTCTGTTCATGCTCTTACTGCAAATTAAACTGCAGCAGCAGACACCCACGGTGAAGAAAAGAAATGGTGGTTGGATCAAACCACCAAGAGGTCAGGTGAAGTTGAATGTCAATGCTGCTTTTGATGTAGACCTTCTTGCGGGCGCTTCCGCTGCTGTAATTCGTTACGCCGATGGGATTTTCATTGCAGCCTGAAATTGAAAGATTGATCTCCGCATGGACGTCTTATCTGCGGAAGGTACAGCTCTGAAACTCGGTCTACAGTTGGCACAGTCCATCGGCTGAAACAGGATTGTATTGCAACCAATTCAAACAACTCAGATTTCATGAGCATCATGCAAGAAGGTGGAAGATCAGCGGGCATTCCTGCAGCCATCTTTGACGACTGCTATAATTTAGTTTGTGTAGCTGTTTTCCAGCATTGTTTTAGATAATGTAATGTTGTTGCTCATATGCTTCGGAATGGCTTGATGAACCAACCCGTGAGATTATCCCACTAGTGATTGATGATGTAACTCGTGTCAAAGTTTTAAAAGATTGGGTGGTTAATATAAAAATAAATCAATCAATGGTGAACTCTTTATCTCATACTCCCTCCATTCCATAATGTAATGCGTTTTTTTGGCACTAGTCTAGTGTCAAAAAACATCTTAGATTATGGGACAGAGGGAGTATAAAAGAAAATGATATTTACATTCCTACCTCTAATTGGCGCCCACTTATCTGTTTTTTATCTAAGTTTGCAAGCGCCCTCAATTTCAAAACTTGAATTAAATGTGCTCACACCTATTAATACGGATGCTTTTGTAACACTTTCTGTTTACATGGTACTTATGAATTATAATTTTTTAATATCAATTACAAGGATAAATTATTACCCTTTATAGATTAAGGGACAACAAGAATTTCATTTTAGGCCGGCCGCTCGCTAGACTTGTCAAAAAATAAAGTGAGCTAGTGGGCCGGCCCAAAGAAGGAACAGGTAGGTTTCCATCCCGCGATAGAATTCCGTCCCAAATCCCCCAAACCTCCATCGCTGGGTCTCCGGCGAGCTCTCCGGTGAGGCGAATGCCAAACCTCCATCGCTGGGTCTTCTAAAAGGATTTCCTCTATCAAAATAAAGAAGAAAAACAAACCGCTCCCCCATCCAAATCGATCGATCCATCTCAACCTAGGTTTCCGGCGAGGCGATGGCCAGCCTCTGTGCCAAGGCCAGCGCCGGCCATCTCCGCGTCTACGGCCCGGCGTTGTTTCACGAAGGCGCCCTGTCCATGGAGGAGAGGGAGCAGGACACATCACTCCTCCTCCTCAAGATCGGGCACCACCGCGACGAAGCCGTCAAGCTGCTCGCCTCACACCCCGATCTGCTACGCTTCCTCGAGGCGGCGACCTGCGTCGGCCTGCTCGATCCGGTCTCCAACATAGTCGTCAGCGCCCTGCTTGCCGCCGCCGCAGATCCCGTCGGCGTCGACGGGCCCAAGCTCATGGACATGGAGCGGCGCTCCCTCGATGGCCTCGTCGCCTTCCTCACCTGCTTCTTCCCTTACCTCACCGACTGGGAGGCCGTCAGGTACCTTCTCCTCGCCGAAGCCGACCCCCTCGTCGCCGCGCGCATCGTCGTCGAGGACCGCCGCACCAAGTGCTTCCGCCCAGGCTCCGCGGCCACCAACGGCGCCCTCAGGCTCGCTCTCAAGTGCGCAACGATGGCCGCCAAGCATCCGTGTCCCTCCGAGCTCGCGGGCGTTTGGCTGTCCTTGTGCTCCTCCCTCGACACCCTCAAGAAGGCCGTCTCTTTGCTCTCGGCGGTGAGCACGCCGCCAAGGTGACCCACCAGTATTCCTGGTCACTAAGGCGAGTGCTCCTATATACGATCCATGGTTTCTACCTGCAGGCGCTCGCCAGGATGCCGGGCGGCGAGCTGCGGTCTCGTTACCACCGGAGCATGCTCAAGGCTGGCCATTGCTACGGCCCTTTCGATCCTGTCACCAACATCATCGTCAACACCATCTGGTACGAAGTCACATTCCCACCACTGAGTCAACTGGACGAGCTCGACATCCTCGGCACCTTGAACCTGATGCGGATTGAAGCACGATCCTTGTATGGACTTGTCTCTTTCCTCTGCACCCATGACATAGATCTCAATGCCAATCAGGCCATAAGGTTCCTGCTCGACACGGATCTCAACTTGGCCGCGACAAAGCTGTGCAGCGGTGTTCAGGAAGAACAAGAAGCCTTCAGGGATGCTGCAATTGCGGCATGGCACCCCAGACCCGATGCCCAAGCAGGATTCCTCTGTTCATGCTGGAAGCCTCAAGTCCTGTCGCTGCTGACAGATAATGGGGGCCAACAACAGCTCTCCTCTCAGTGTGTCCAGCAGCTTGCCATGCTCTTGTCATCTGCTTTCAATTCCACTGGCATGTCAGCCCAGCAGAAGCAGCCAGTTGCCGTTTACGAACGGGCGTTCAATCTCAGCATGTCAGAGGGACGCAAACAGCGAAGGGATCATAAAAGAATCTCCAGAAAGGTCAAGGCTGCACTAAGCAGATATGAGATGCAGAATTCGGTGAGTTATTTATCCCTCAGAAGATACCTCTATATATATTTGTTTGTTTGTGTCCAAAATTACATCAAGAAAAAGCCACTCGACCAAAACAGCTGATGGACCTCCTTTGATTAGTTAATTTATCCTACAGCCCACAGAAACCTCTACATCTTTTAATAGCAATTCCATCAGTTTAAAGGCCTAGTTGATCAAAACATGTGTTGGAACTTGCTGCTACCAACCTCCATGGACGCTTATTAGCTTGACTGAATGTGCTGCTTCTTGTGATAAGCTCGAAATGTTCATTTATGTATTCCTTTTGATTATCCCGCTGAACTGTGGCCACACACGGCACCGTGTAAACAGAGTTTGGCTAAGGCCAAGAAGTTTATTTATTTATTTCAGTGCATGATTTGGAAGTTCCCCTTAATTATATTCGAATGCCACACCTGCTGATTTTCTCGTTTTCTGCCGTCTTGCAGGGGCACGCCTGTTATCAGCTTCATGTCATCTGCGGTGTGAACATATCCGTATCTGGCCGTGACTGGAAGCGAAAAACTCGTTTTGATGATGACTACTACCATCACATACATGCCAACTTTCTGGTGATGCGGGATGTTGGCTCTGTAGGTTCAGTTCCAGTACTCTTCTTTGCTGAACTTAGCAATGACGATGATGGCGACAAGGATAGCCAGCTTTTATGTTGCCCCGTGGATTTTCCAACACCAGGGGCTGGTATGCTCCCGCTCTTATGTTTAAGATAAGATTTTCTTTGTCATCAGATAGATAGATATGGATCTTCATTAACTGTTCTGATGCTCATATCACACACACAATCAACTCACCAGAATCTTACTTCTGAAGTCAAGATAGGAAGTATTCCCTATGTAACTTAATGTAAGACGTTTTTTAAAAACATCTTGTATTAAGTTAGAGAGGGAGTATATGCTTATATATTGTGTAGATTAAATACTGATGTTGTCTGTTTTGTTAAAAAAAAATTAAGTGCGTGTAAATCTCTGCTACGATTACTAATTGTGGTCTGCATACGTGTGTCAGAGCCAGTGCGCTGCCTTTTCTGCGAGCTAGAAGGGATCAGGATTGTGCACCCGGCTAGTGGGGAGGGATTCCATGGGCACGAGGTGGAGTTTGGGAAGATGGTCCGCGGAGAAGATCTATATGACAACGGCTACTACCGGGAGGTGTACAACAACGACCGCATTCTAAGTAATAGCGATTATATTACGAACTGGATCCACGATGGACTCGAGGAGGACTACATGTACCTAGGTAGCAATGACTTCACCATCAAGGAAGACGACGGTCATGAGTCGGATGATTATGGAGACGAGTAGTGGTGCTGGTGATCAAGGAGTCTTGTGTATTGCTGATGCCTGTGGCCGTAGTTTTTCTGCTCCTTTAAACGTTGTGGTCCTTTTGTCTCTAGTTCTCTCTAGTGCATTGAACTCTACTGTTGTGGTTGCAGGTGATACCAGGTTTTCACGTAGCGAGTGCTTTGATAGTTTGATGGCGATCACTCACAGCGGGTTCCCCTCAGCTCTCTGCCTCTCTTTTCCATTCCCAGTTTGCTGATCTTGTAAGAACTAAATATCTCGGTTGAGCGATTAATGGAAAGGGGTTAGCCCAGTTGGAAAAGAGGAAAACTGTTTGTTTCTTTGGAATCTGTTGGCATCCGTATGTAGTCCATATTGAAATCTCTAGAAAGACTTGTATTTAGAATCGGAGGGAGTATTAAGTTACAGAGGGATTATGTAGGTTAAATACTGATGTTGTTTGTTTTGTTAAAAAAAGGTGTGTGTGTGTGTGTAAATCTCTGCTATGTTTAATAGAGGAAAGAGAATTAGTACAAGTGAGGATACAACACATGACACGAACGCAGAAGGGCGTGAACATGGTGCCCGGCGCAGAAAGACATGGGATGCTTGACCGAAATAAGGTAATAATAACACAGCTAAACCCCCCATGCGAGGCGGGAGATTGCTCACGAGAAATGTGGAAACTAATTGGAGCACCCCTTTGCCGAATAAGGTGAGAATTTTTGCTTGAAGAGTAGCCTGGGACAGCGCTTGTCCTGATTGTTGTGGCTACAAGACTGAAACTAGATTTCGTGCTACAGTAGACTGTACTAAAGCCAAAGCTTTAAGAAACGAAATGAGAAAATCCCAGAGCTTGTTTCCGCAGGGCTGCTTTCTAGTATTCTGGACCGGATTGGCTCTTGCTGCTTCTTTCAAGAATTTTTGAGGGTTCTCATGATTTCCTGGACAGTATTCTGGATTTTTTTTTGTGTGAAACATTGACAAATGTTTTTGTAGCTTGCAAAATTTGATCATGAAATGACATTCGTGGGAAATGTGGGGAAAAAATTGATGCTCCAAAATGCGTTTGAAAATAACATTTTGGAGCATTGATTTTTTTTTTCACGATTTCCACGGATGACATATGGTGATGAAATTTTGCAAGCTAACAAATATTTTGTCAATGTTTCACGCCAAAAAAAAATCAATCTTCTTTGAATTTTGTCAGCTACTCCCTCCGTCTAAGATTAGCAAGGAGTGTTTGAGGCAAGAGGAAAAATAAAGAAATTGTAAAAAGAGGCTGAAGTAGATGTTAGATTTTCTATGAAATGTAGTACAAAAGATTTCATAGGAAAAATTCCTATAAAATCCAATGCTATGAATCAAAGCACCAACGTAAGAAAAAATTCTGAGGATTTCAATCTTCCAAAAATTCTATAGAATTCCTTTAAACCAAAGGAGCCCTAGATGTCCAGACAAGACGTTCCAGACATGATAGATGCAAATCATGCACATTCTATCCTGCACTAATACCTACAGTAGCACACACAACAATGTTACTTTTTTTTGATATGCACTGTAAATAGAAAGGCAGTTTTTGGTTCCAAAAACTACTTGTTAGGTCGGACAGACTTGCTAATCCTATATAAATTATAAACGAATAAATGAACTATAGCTGCTGCTACTTAACCGAGGATCATAAGTGCAGGCAAGCGAATACTACACCCAACACAGCAAAATGAATTACTCTATTCACCATCACTTGATTCTTCGTCACATATTACTCCAGGTCGTCAACCTCCTCCTCGCTTTCATCTTCCTCGATGTTGAAGTCATTGCTACCGAGGTACATGCAATCCTCGTCGAGTCCGTCGTGCACCCACTTGGCAACATATTCACTGTGCTTTAAGATTTGATGGTTGGTGTAGGGCTCGATGTCGCCCTCGGGATAGTAGTCATTATTGTACAGGTTTTCTCCGCGGACCATCTTCTCGAACTCCGCCTCGTGCCCATGGAATCTCTCCAGGGCCGGGTGCACAATCCTGATTCCTTGATGCTCGCAGAAAAGGCAGCGGACTAGTCCTGCTGTAAAAAGATGCACAAGATGAAGCACACAGTAATGAGATTAAATTATGATGAATCTGCATGCACTTAATTTTTCCAAGAATTTTTAGCAGGAATTTTGCTCTAGCTTGGAAAGTTATGCTGATGAATTGACTCTGCTTATACGTGTGCAAAAGCCTACTTTTCAGTTGCTCAGGCTAAACAGGCAGTATACTTGTGGTCCTTTAGAATGTTTGTAACAATATGATCATACAAATTAGGAAATCTACTTAACTAATTCAACGATTACAGCCAGATTCGATTGTGGTATGTAAACTATCAACTTCCTAGTGAATGTAACCATCTACATATCATCTACAATAGACATGGATGGCAGCGCATGACATGAGCAAGAACTATTTATGAAGAACCATATCCATATGATGAAAAAAAGGAACCTTAAACAGAGGAGAAGGAACGTGTGTATATACCAGCGCCTGGTGGTGGCAAATCCATGGGGCAACACAGAAGCTGGCTATCCTGGTCGTCGTCGTGGTTGCTAAGCTCGGCAAAGAAGAGTACAGGAGCTGAAACTATGCCGGCCACATTTCGAGTCGCCAGAAAGTTGGCATGGGTGTGATGGTAGTAGTCATCATTAGGATCAAGTCCTGGCTTCAAGCCCGAGCCTTCGCAGTTGTCAGGACCTGACACACATTCATTCACACCACACACCACATGAAGCCGATAAGAGTGTCCCTGTAAGATTGCAAGAGGCAAGTGAATCAGCAAGTGAGTGTAAAGTAGAACTAAGGGAAGATCAATATCCCCTCTTTTCAGACCACTACGGTCTCATGGCACATCCTAATCAAACTTGATCTCATAGCACTACTTGTTTGAACATTATTCTAGAGCTCCAGATGATAATGCTTGTCCTTCGGGTAGGAATTAACTCAATCATCAGGATCTTACCCAATAAAGTGGAGGATCGGTGCGAAACTAAAAAGTGGGTCTTTATAGCTATTAAAAAGCAATTACGGGGAAGACCTGTTTTTATCCCTAGCTGTCTTTATTGTTCAATCAGAAGTAGGGCACCAACAATTTTTATTTCGAAATACTTATCTTTGTCGATGCAACAGTAACTGAAAAACTTACCAAATTGTATTGCAAAAGAGCCCAGTTGTTCCAAAATATTTGAAATATCAATGGGTCATACGCAGTTTCATTTGGAATAAAAATCTCCGAGTATCTTTTACTATACGTACAACTCTTTATCAGAATTATTTTTACCCATAATGAGAGCGGTCACAGTAGAAGAAGAATGGAAGCTCTTCATCAGAATTATTTTTACCCATAATGAGAGCGGTCACAGTAGAAGAAGAAAGGAAGCTCTTTATCAGAGTTATGTTTACCCATAATGAGTGCAGTCACAGTAGAAGAAGAATGGAAGCTCTTTATCAGAATTCTTTTTACCCATAATGAGTGCAGTCACAGTAGAAGAAGAACACAAGCTCTTACTATCAGCCGATGAGCAATGGGGCAGTGTGGTGCATGAGTAGTAACTAGTAAATGAAAAACCAAAAGATTGCTGTGCATGACTAGTAGTGTGGTGCACGACTGAGAGGGATGCGTATGCAGCAGTGCAGATTCCCAGGAAGAAGTAAATGATATATTCTTTATTGCCTTGACAATTCCCAGCTAATGTAATGATTAACACTATGAAGTAGAGTATAAGACTAACAGCCTCTAAAAAATGAAAGTAAAACTAATAGTAGTATATGGTACTTCAGGAAAAAACTGGGGCCCCAAAATTTTGGGGACCTGCCAGACAGGGGCCCGTCAATTATGCAGTGAAGCAAACTTCTTGGGCTTGTCCAAAATTTGTTTACATGTGGCAACGATTCAGTAGGATTATAAACGAAAAAGATATATGAACTTTCACAAGATGAACTGCAGGGCTTTCAGTCAGTCTGATAATGAATCAAGGGAAGTCGTGTAGGTTTTTGGTTGATATAATTTGGTTAAAAATAAATATAGAGGTATCCGAGGGATAAACTAACTCACTGAATTCTGCTTCTCATATCTCATTAGTGCAGCCTTGACCTTTGCGGAGATCCTTCTATGAGCCCTTCGCTGTTTACGTCCCTCAGACATGGTAAAATGGAACTGCCGTTCAGAAATGGGAGCTGGCCTCTGCTGATGGGTTGGGACACCAACAATGGAATGGTATTCAGAGCACAATAGCGTGTGTATCTGGTGGACACATTGAGAGGAGAGCTGATACTGGCCTCCATCTTGTAGCAGTGACAGGACACGAGGCGCTACCAACATCGCCTTTAATGAACTGAGGAATCCTGCTTGGGCGTCGGGTCTGGGGTGCCATGCCGCAATGGCAGCAGCCCGGTAGGCTTCTTGTTCTTCCTTGACACTGCTGCAGTGCTTTGTTGCGGACAAATTGAGTGCCGTGTCGAGCAGGAACCTTATGGCCTGATCGGCGTTGAGATCTTGGTAACAGGTGCAGAGGAAGGAGACAAGTCCGTAGAAGGATCGTGCTTCAATCCGCATTAGGCACAATGTGCCGACAATGTCGAGCTCGTCTTGCTGACTCAGTGGTGGGAAGTTGGCTTGGTACCAGATGGTGTTGACGATGATGTTCAAGACGGGGTCAAACGGGCCGTAGCAATGTCCGGCATCGAGCAGGCTGCGGTGGTAACCAACCGGCAATCTGGCGAGAGCCTGCAGGTAGAATCCATGGATCGTATCGAGGAGCACTCGCGTCAGTGACCACGAATGCCGGTAGGTCAGCTTGGCGGCGTGCTTGCGGCAACGGGCAGCGAGTTTCCATGGCCTGACGAGGCTGCCATCAGGAGGAGGATGTGGGGAATGTGCCGTCTCCTTGACCAATGTGTGGAAGCTTTGGAGGATGTCGCGGGGGAAATCGGGCTGCACATCCGAGAGCAGGGGGACAACAGTGTGGAGGGAGGAGCTCAGCGACAGCCACACGTCGGCGAGCTGCGAGGGATACGGGTGCTTGGCGGCCACCATGGCGCAGTTGAGGGCCAGCTTGAGGGCGCCGCAGGCGGCGGCGGAGCCTTCGCGGAAGCACCTGACGCCGCGGTACTCGATGACGATGCGCGCGGCAACGATGGGGTCGGCTTCGGCGAGGAGAAGGTACCGGACGGCCTCCCAATCGGCGAGGTAAGGGAAGAAGCAGATGAGGAAGGCGACGAGGCCGTCCAGGGAGCGCCGCTCCATGTCCCTGAGCTCGGGCCCGTCCACCGCCGTCGGGCCTCCCGTGTCGACTGGAGCTTCTGCGGCGGCGAGGAGGGTGCTGGCGATTATGTTGGAGACCGGGTCGAGCAGTCCGACAGAGACGCCCAAGCAGACGTCGGAGCGCCACCGGACGGTGAGCCGCCTGAGGGCTTCCTCGTAGTGGTGCCGGATCTTGAGGAGGAGGAGTGACGCTTCTTGCTCTCTCTCCTTCATCAGCGGGGCGCCGTAGTCATGCAGCGCCGGACCGTAGACGCGGAGACGGCCGGTGCTGGCCTTGGCGTTGAGGCTGGCCATCGCCTCGCCGGCGGCGACCTAGGTGGAGATCGATTTGGGGAAATCTCTTTGGAAGGAAGGGTGGTTTGCTTGCTCAGTGTAGTGCCGTCCGGGCCCTGGGCCTAATTCATCAAAGCCCATCTCCCCTGCTTGAAGAGGAAAGCATACCCCACAAATCTCTCCTGATTTTTGTCAAAAAAGAAAAAAAAATCCCTCGTGATGGACTCAAAAAAAAATTCCCTCCTGATGGATCAAATCCCGTATAAACTCGAAAACCAGTTAAATCACCCTCTTTTCAAAAAAAAAAACTTAAATTACCCTCTGAACGATTCGAGTAGTGCTACCCGCCCCATGTCATTGCCGATTGACGGTGATCGAGTCGAGCTTGTCGAAGAAGAGGACACACAACACCGGTTGGTGCGCCTTGTAGAATAGGTCATAGACGTTCGACTCGCTCACCGAACCACATGGTCAACAACTCTAGGCCCTTGACGTTGACGATGATGAAGATGGCCTTGCACTCCCTCGCAAGGCCAAAATCACTATTTTGACCCTTTTTAGCAAGTTAAGCATGATTTGACCCTTGTCCTAATCTGTTTTGAGATCTGACCATTTTCCTACCGCCGGACCCGCTAGCAGTAGGGTATAACTACCTCTCACTAGGGGCTCCGGCGGTAGGGCACTTATCCACGTCAGCACCCATCGATGGGTCGTCAACTCTACGTCAACCCTACCGCCCGAGCCCCCGACGATAAGCTGTTATACCCTACCGCCAACAAGTCCGACGGTAGGGTTCGAATAGGTAAAAGTCGCGCACGCGGGGAGGGGAGGGGGGCTAGTGGGACCCACCCTACCAAGCCAACCCCCTTTCTTCCTCCTACCGCCCGAGAGAACAGAGGAGTGATGGTCTGTCCTCCTCTTCACCCTCCCTCGATCTCCTCTGTTTCTTCACCATTCTTGCGGATCAAGATGCCTCCACGACGAGAGAAGTAAGCTCTTTCGATCCCTCGAATTAGTTTTAGTAAAAAAGAAATTGGTTTTCATGCATTTTTAGGCACACGATGAACCCTAGTTCATCTAGTAGTTTGAACATGCCTACAATAGCATCACAAGTTGCAGCACACAACAGAGTTGATGGTTGATGCTTGTAACACCCCGGTGTAATGATGCTACAGTAACCCCTGGGGTTAAGTTAATTATTTTGCTAAACAAGTGCTTGATCATCTTTGTCTCCTCTCTCTTTCAAATTCCAGTTGAATTCAAATTCAAATTTTTGTGAAATTCAAAATGCTCAAACATGAAAACTAAAATGTTCATCATGTGGAAAGTATTCTTCTGGTAATATTGGTGGTGAACCAACATTTTTGCAAAATGTGTAGGTGGCCTAAAATAGCAAAAACAGAAAAGCTAAAAAATAAAAGAAAAGAAAAAGGGAAAGCAAATAAAAAAAGGAAAGGGCCAGAGCCCCTGGCCTCAGTGGGCCTCGGCCCACTCGAGCCGGCCTAGTGGCCCACTCCCCCCGGTCAACTTTCTCTTCCCCCTGTTCCCCTGACCCGAGCCGGGCGCCCGTCCCCGCCAGACCACCTCGCCGGCTCCGTCGCTACAGCGCGCGCCGCGGAGGGGATAAGGCCGCCACGAGCGCGCCTTCCCACCCCCACTTGCATCTCTCCTCCCTCAGATCCAGCTCTCTCCTCTCCCTCTCCTTCGTTCTGGAGAGGAGACCGATGCGGTCGCCGCCGTTCTCCGTCGTCCTCGCGGCCACCAAGACCCGTTCGCCTCACCGACCTGTCCAACCGCTCCGCCTCCCTCGGCTACGCCTCCCCGACGACCCGCAAGACGCCGGGCGCCTCCGAACGCTCCCCCGGCCTCGTCTTCCACTTCGGATCATAGGAGCTCGCCGGCGTCGATCCACTGCACTCCAGCTCCTAAACCTCCAAGGGCCACCGTGTGTGCCGCCCGGTGAGCCCCGCTTCTTCTCCCCTCGCTCCCCTAGCCTCTTGCGCTACCGTAGCCACCGTGCCGCCATGGCCGAGCTCGGCTCCGCCAAGCAGCTGGCCGCCGTTGTTGCCATGCTCGCCTGAGCACGGGAACGTGCTCAGTGCAGCCCGCCGAGGCCGCCCGTGCCGCCTGCCCACCTCGTCGACCCCCGTAGCGCGATCCCGACGAGGTCCCAAACCCCACCGCCGCCTCCACTCATCGCCGACGTAGTTCCGGCCAGTCGCGAGCCCAACCGACCACACCACGCGACACGGCGTTGAGCCCTCGTTCGAACGCAAGCAAAACCGCATGAAACGGTGCCCCGTAGCGATTTTCCGAACGTCTCCGGCGAGCTCGCCACCGCGGGAGGCCACCAGAGCAACTCCGACGCTGGCCATTGATACGTCTCCAACGTATCTATAATTTTTGATTGCTCCATGCTATATTATCTACTGTTTTGGACTATATTGTGCTTTATTTTCCACTTTTATTTTATTTTTGGGACTAACCTATTAACCGGAGGCCCAGCCCAGAATTGCTGTTTTTTGCCTCTTTCAGTGTTTCGGATAAATAGAATATCAAACGGAGTCCAAATGGAATAAAATCTTTGGGAACGTGATTTTCTCATCGAACATGATCCAGGAGACTTGGACCCTGCTCCAAGGAACAAAAGAGGCGGTCACGAGGGTGGGGGGCGCGCCCCCCTGCCTCATGGGTCCCTCGTTGCTCCTTCGGCGTACTTCTTCCTCCTATATATACACACGTACCCCCAAACGATTAGAACAGGAGCCAAAAACCTAATTCCACCGCCGCAACTTTCTGTATCCAAGAGATCCCATCTTGGGGCCTGTTCCGGAGCTCCGCCGGAAGAGGGCCGTCATCACGGAGGGCTTCTACATCATCATAGCCTCTCTGATGAAATGTGAGTAGTTTACCTCAGACCTTCGGGTCCATAGTTAGTAGCTAGATGGCTTCTTCTCTCTCTTTGAATCTCAATACAAAGTTCTCCCCCTCTCTTGTGGAGATCTATTCGATGTAATCTTCTTTTTGCGGTGTGTTTGTTGAGACCGATGAATTGTGGGTTTATGATCAAGGCCATCTATGAATAATATTTGAATCTTCTCTGAATTCTTTTATGTATGATTGGTTATCTTTACAAGTCTCTTCGAATTATCCATTTGGTTTGGCCAACTAGATTGGTAGTTCTTGCCATGGGAGAAGTGCTTAGCTTTGGGTTCGATCTTGCGGTGTCCTTACCCAGTGACAGAAGGGGCAGCAAGGCACGTATTGTATCGTTGCCATCGAGGATAACAAGATGGGGTTTATTTCATATTGCATGAATTTATCTCTCTACATCATGTCATCTTGCTTAAGGCATTACTCTGTTTTTAACTTAATACTCTAGATGCATGCTGGATAGCGGTCGATGAGTGGAGTAATAGTAGTAGATGCATAATCGTTTCGATCTACTTGTCACGGACGTGATGCCTATATACATGATCATGCCTAGATATTCTCATAACTATGCTCAATTCTGTCAATTGCTCAACAGTAATTTGTTCACCCACCATAGAATACTTATGCTCTTGAGAGAAGCCACTAGTGAAACCTATGGCCCCCGGGTCTATTCTCATCATATCAATCTCCATCACTTTAATCTTGCTTTGCTTTTTTACTTTGCTTTTACCTTTTACTTTGCGTCTTTATACCAAAAATACCAAAAATATTATATCTATCAGATCTCACTCTCGTAAGTGACCGTGAAGGGATTGGCAACCCCTAATCGCGTTGGTTGCGAGCAGCTATCGCTTTGTGCAGGTACGAGGGACTTGAGCGTGGCCTCCTACTGGATTGATACCTTGGTTCTCAAAAACTGAGGGAAATACTTACGCTACTCTGCTGCATCATCCCTTCCTCTTCAGGGAAAACCAACGCAAGCTCAAGACGTAGCAAGAAGGATTTCTGGCGCCGTTGCCGAGGAGTCTATGCAAAAAGTCAACATACCAAGTACCCATCACAATCCCTATCTCTCGCATTACTTTATTTGCCATTTGCCTCTCGTTTTCCTCTCCCCCAATTCACCCTTGCCGTTTTATTTGCACTCTCTCTCTATCCTCCCTCTCTATTTGCCTTTTTCCCTCGCCATGTCAGAACCAAGAAGCGTTGGGGGTTCTCCCCCAAGTTCTAGTGCTTTAGACAATCCTGCTATCTTATCTAAACTCATGAATCGGAATACTATAGAACAACTTGCCGGAGTTATCAATGAAAACCTTAGTAATTTTGATGAAGATGGTTCTGGAATTTTTCATTATTTACTTGATGAATCTTTGAAAGATGCTTGGGATAGGCTGTTAAAGATCTAGGCTAGCTATGTACCTCAATATCAAATTGAGGTTTACTTAAAAAGCTTTTATGTTGGGCTACCCGCTTCGATTAAACAAGTTTTAGATTCTATTTTCGAGGGGGGTTTTCTTGAAGGGGACCCCATAGATACCTATGAGAGAATGAAAACTATATTTGGGCATCCCATTAATGAGAAAACTGAAATCACATCTCTCTCGCTTTCTTACCAAAACGAATCTATTAAAGAGATAAAAGCTAGACTAGATACTAATTTCCGCAACATTCTTAATCTTTCTTCTACCACTAATGGACATGTACTCTGTCAAAATAGAAAGATTAATTCCATAGATAACAAGTTTGCTCTCTTTCTCTCTAAAACCAAAGACGGCAATAACTAGATCTATCCTCGCTTTTATGTCTAGCTAGGGGCGTTAAACGATAGCGCTTGTTGGGAGGCAACCCAATTTTATTTTTATTCCTTGCTTTTTGCTCCTTCTTAGTAATAAATAAATTATTTAGCCTATGTTTTGGTTGTATTTTTTGTGTTTAATTAGTGTTTGTGCCAAGTAGAACCGTTGGGAAGACTTGGGGAAAGTCTTGTTGAACTTGCTGTAAAAAACAGAAACTTTAGCGCTCACGAGAACTGCTTTCATTTTTATTTGAAGAGTGCTATTTAGTTAATTCTTTTGGCAGATGATTAATAGATAAATTACTCACGTCCAGAAATTTATTTTAGAATTTTTGGGGTTCCAGAGCTCGCGCTAACTACAGATTACTACAGACTATTCTGTTTTTGATAGATTCTGTTTTTCGTGTGTTGTTTGCTTATTTTGATGAATCTATGGCTAGTAAAATAGTTTATAACCCATAGAGAAGTTGGAATACAGTAGTTTTAACACCAATATAAATAAAGAATTAGTTTATTACAGTACCTTGAAGTGGTCTTTTGTTTTCTTTCGCTAACGGAGCTCACGAGTTTTCTATTTTGAGTTTTGTGTTGTGAAGTTTTCAAGTTTTGGGTGAATTCTTTTGATGGATCATGGAACAAGGAGTGGCAAGAGCCTAATCTTGGGGATGCCCATGGCACCCCCAAGATAATCCAAGGACACCAAAAAGTCAAAGCTTGGGGATGCCCCGGAAGGCATCCCCTCTTTCGTCCACTTCCATCGGTAATTTACTTGGAGCTATATTTTTATTCACCAACATGATATGTGTTTTGCTTGGAGCATCTTGTATTATTTGTGTCTTTGTGTCTTAGTATGCCACAATAATCCTTGCTGTACACACCTTTTGAGAGAGCCATACATGAATTAAAATTTGATAGAATGCTCTATGTGCTTCACTTATATCTTTTTGAGCTAAGTAGTTTTGCTCTATGTGCTTCACTTATATCTTTTGAGCTAGATAATTTTGCTCTATGTGCTTCACTTAGATCTTTTAGAGCACGGTGGTGGATTTGTTTTAAAGAAACTATTGATCTCTCATGCTTCACTTAAATTATTTTCAGAGTCTTAATAGCATGGTAATTTGCTTAATAATAATATGCTTGGTATTCAAGATTTGTGAAACTTTCTTTTGAGTGTGTTGAATACTAAGAAAAGATTGAAGCATGATAATTGTTTTGAGATATGGAGGTGATAATATTAAAGTCATGCTAGTTGAGTAGTTGTGAATTTAAAGAATACTTGTGTTAAAGTTTGTGATTCCCGTAGCATGCACGTATGGTGAACCGTTATGTAATGAAGTCGGAGCATGATTTATTTATTGATTGTCTTCCTTATGAGTGGCGGTCGGGGACGAGCGATGGTATTTTCCTACCAATCTATCCCCCTAGGAGCATGCGCGTAATACTTTGCTTTGATAACTTCTAGATTTTTGCAATAAGTATATGAGTTCTTTATGACTAATGTTGAGTCCATGGATTATACGCACTCTCACCCTTCCACCTTTGCTAGCCTCTCTAATACCGCGCACCTTTTGCCGGTATCATACACCTACCATATACCTTCCTCAAAACATCTACCATATCTACCTATTATGGCATTTTCATAGCCATTCCGAGATATATTTCCATGCAACTTTCCACCATCTAGTTCATCATGACACATTCCATCATTGTCATATTGCATATCCCGGTACACCGCCGGAGGCATTCACATAGAGTCATATTTTGTTCTAAGTATTGAGTTGTAAGAAAAATAAAGTGTGATGATCATCATTATT
This sequence comes from Triticum urartu, assembly GCF_056163025.1. Classification (NCBI taxonomy): domain Eukaryota; kingdom Viridiplantae; phylum Streptophyta; class Magnoliopsida; order Poales; family Poaceae; genus Triticum; species Triticum urartu. Next base: position 37,249,668 of record NC_141877.1, on the reverse strand, counting down.
AGAGCATTGTCCCAGTGAGGAAAGAATGATGGAGACTATGATTCCCCCATAAGTCGGGATGAGACTCCAGACGAAAAATAAAAAAATAAAAAAGAGAGGCCAAAGAAGCCCAAATAAAAAAAGGGGAGGCCATAAAAAAAGAGACAAGGCCCAAATAAAATAAAATAAAATGAGAGAAAAAGAGAGAAGGGACAATGTTACTATCCTTTTACCACACTTGTGCTTCAAAGTAGCACCATGATCTTCATAGTAGAGAGTCTCTCATATTATCACTTTCATATACTAGTGGGAATTTTTCATTATAGAACTTGGCTTGTACATTCTAATGATGGGCTTCCTCAAATTGCCCTAGGTCTTCATGAGCAAGCAAGTTGGATGCACACCCACTTAGTTTCTTTTTGAGCTTTCATATACTTATAGCTCTAGTGCATCCGTTGCATGGCAATCCCTACTCACTCACATTGATATCTATTGATGGGCATCCCCATAGCCCGTTGATACGCCTAACTAATGTGAGACTATCTTCTCCTTTTTGTCTTCTCCACAACCACCATTCTATTCCACCTATAATGCTATATCCATGGCTCACGCTCATGTATTGCGTGAAGATTGAAAAAGTTTTGAAAAAGTTAGAGTATGAAACAATTGCTTGGCTTGTCATCGGGGTTGTGCATGATTTAAATACTTTGTGTGGTGAAGATGGAGCATAGCCAGACTATATGATTTTGTAGGGATAACTTTCTTTGGCCATGTTATTTTGACAAGACATAATTGCTTTGTTAGTATACTTGAAGTATTATTTTTTTTATGTCAATATAAACTTTTGTCTTGAATCTTTCTAATCTGAATATTCATACCACAATTAAGAAGATTTGCATTGAAATTATGCCAAGTAGCACTCCGCATCAAAAATTCTCTTTTTATCATTTACCTACTCGAGGACGAGCAGGAATTAAGCTTGGGGATGCCTGATACGTCTCCAACGTATCTATAATTTTTGATTGCTCCATGCTATATTATCTACTGTTTTGGACTATATTGGGATTTATTTCCCACTTTTATATTATTTTTGGGACTAACCTATTAACCGGAGGCCCAGCCCAGAATTGCTGTTTTTTGCCTATTTCAGTGTTTCGGATAAACAGAATATCAAACGGAGTCCAAACGGAATAAAATCTTCGGGAATGTGATTTTCTCACCGAACATGATCTAGGAGACTTGGACCCTGCTCCAAGGAACAAAAGAGGCGGTCACGAGGGTGGGGGGGCGTGCCCCCCCTAGGGTGCGCCCCCTGCCTCGTGGGCCCCTCGTTGCTCCTCTGGCGTACTTCTTCCTCCTATATATACACACGTACCCCCAAACGATTAGAACAGGAGCCAAAAACCTAATTCCACCGCCGCAACTTTCTATATCCACGAGATCCCATCTTGGGGCCTGTTCCGGAGCTCCGCCGGAAGAGGGCCGTCATCACGGAGGGCTTCTACATCATCATAGCCTCTCCGATGAAGTGTGAGTAGTTTACCTCAGACCTTCGGGTCCATAGTTAGTAGCTAGATGGCTTCTTCTCTCTCTTTGAATCTCAATACAAAGTTCTCCCCGTCTCTTGTGGAGATCTATTCGATGTAATCTTCTTTTTGCGGTGTGTTTGTTGAGACTGATGAATTGTGGGTTTATGATCAAGTCTATCTATGAATAATATTTGAATCTTCTCTGAATTCTTTTATGTATGATTGGTTATCTTTGCAAGTCTCTTCGAATTATCCGTTTGGTTTGGCCAACTAGATTGGTAGTTCTTGCCATGGGAGAAGTGCTTAGCTTTGGGTTCGATCTTGCGGTGTTCTTACCCAGTGATAGAAGGGGCAGCAAGGCACGTATTGTATCATTGCCATCGAGGATAACAAGATGGGGTTTATTTCATATTGCATGAATTTATCTCTCTACATCATGTCATCTTGCTTAAGGCATTACTCTGTTTTTAACTTAATACTCTAGATGCATGCTGGATAGCGGTCAATGAGTGGAGTAATAGTAGTAGATACAGAATCGTTTTGATCTACTTGTCACGGACGTGATGCCTATATACATGATCATGCCTAGATATTCTCATAACTATGCTCAATTCTGTCAATTGCTCAACAGTAATTTGTTCACCCACCGTAGAATACTTATGCTCTTGAGAGAAGCCACTAGTGAAACCTATGGCCCCCGGGTCTATTCTCATCATATCAATCTCCATCACTTTAATCTTGCTTTGCTTTTTTACTTTGCTTTTACTTTTTACTTTGCATCTTTATACCAAAAATACCAAAAATATTATATCTATCAGATCTCACTCTCGTAAGTAACCGTGAAGGGATTGACAACCCCTAATCGCGTTGGTTGCGAGTAGCTATCGCTTTGTGCAGGTACGAGGGACTTGAGCGTGGCCTCCTACTAGATTGATACCTTGGTTCTCAAAAACTGAAGGAAATACTTACGCTACTCTGCTGCATCATCCCTTCCTCTTCGGGGAAAACCAACGCAAGCTCAAGACGTAGCAGCCATCTGCATGGCTCGATGGGCCCCGCCCTTGGGTCGCTAACTAGTGGGCCCTGGGGTCCCCGTTGACTGGGTTGACCCAGTCAACGTGCTGACTGGGCAACCCCAACCACTGACATGTGGGCCCCCCTTTGTTATATTAGTCTAATAACATTTTATAAATAAAAACGATTAGTTAACCTAAAACACTCACTGACGCCCGGGGCCCACTCCCCTAATTGACCCTGTTAGTTTAGTTAATCCACTGTTAAGCTAGCAGAGGCTGACATGTGGGTCCTTTTGGGGAACGTAGCAGAATTTTTAAATTTTATACGCATCACCAAGATCAATCTATGGAGTCATCTAGCAACGAGGGAGAGGGGAGTGCATCTACATACCCTTGTAGATCGCAAGCGGAAGCGTTCAAGATAACGGGGTTGATGGAGTCGTACTCGTCGTGATCCAAATCACCGATGACCTAACGGCACCTCCGCGTCCAACACACGTATGGTTGGGAAGACGTCTCCTCCTTCTTGATCCAGCAAGGGGAAGGAGAGGTTGATGGAGATCCAGCAGCACGACAGTTTGGTGGTGGAAGCAACGGTGATCTCGGCAGGGCTTCGCCAAGCTCCAACGAGAGAGAGAGAGAGAGGTGTTACGAGGGGAGAGGGAGGGGCCAAGGACATGGGTGCGGCGGTCCTCCCTCCCCCCCACTATGTATAGGGCCACTAGGGGGGGCGCCGGCGCTAGGAGATGGGATCTCCAATGGGGGGCGACGGCCAAGGGGGACTTGCCGCCAAGCCAAGTGGGGCACCCCCACCCCTAGGGTTTCCAACCCTAGGCACAGGGGGAGGCCCATGGGGGGTGCACCAGCCCACCAGGGGCTGGTTCCCCTCCCACTTCAGCCCATGGGGCCCTCCAGGATAGGTGGCCCCACCCGGTGGACCCCCGGGACCCTTCTGGTGGTCCCGGTACAATACCGATTACCCCCGAAACTTTCCCGATGGCCGAAACTGGACTTCATATATATAAATCTTCACCTCTGGACCATTCCGGAACCCCTCGTTGCGTCTGGGATCTCATCCAGGACTCCGAACAACTTTTGGGTTACCGCATACTAATATCTCTACAACCCTAGCGTCACCGAACCTTAAGTGTGTAGACCCTACGGGTTCAGGAGACACGCAGACATGACCGAGACGACTATCCGGTCAATAACCAACAGCGGGATCTGGATACCCATGTTGGCTCCCACATGTTCCATGATGATCTCATTGGATGAACCACGATGTCGAGGATTCAATCAATCCCGTATTCAATTCCCTTTGTCAATCGGTACGTTACTTGCCCGAGATTCGATCGCCGGTATCCCAATACCTCGTTCAATCTTGTTACCAGCAAGTCACTTTACTCGTACCGTAATGCATGATCCTGTGACCAAACACTTGGTCACATTGAGCTCATTATGATGATGCATTACCGAGTGGGCCCAGAGATACCTCTCCGTCATACGGAGTGACAAATCCCAGTCTCGATCTGTATCAACCCAACAGATACTTTCGGGGATACCTGTAGTATACCTTTATAGTCACCCAGTTACGTTGTGACGTTTGGTACACCCAAAGCACTCCTACGGCATCCGGGAGTTACACGATCTCATGGTCTAAGGAAATGATACATGACATTGGAAAAGCTCTAGCAAACGAACTACACGATCTTGTGCTATGCTTAGGATTGGGTCTTGTCCATCACATCATTCTCCTAATGATGTGATCCCTTTATCAATGACATCCAATGTCCATAGTCAGGAAACCATGGCTATCTATTGATCAACAAGCTAGTTAACTAGAGGCTCACTAGGGACATGTTGTGGTCTATGTATTCACACATGTATTATGATTTCCGGATAACACAATTATAGCATGAATAATAGACAATTATCATGAACAAGGAAATATAATAATAATCACTTTATTATTGCCTCTAGGGCATATTTACAACAGTCTCCCACTTGCACTAGAGTCAATAATCTAGTTACATTGTGATGAATCGAACACCCATGGAGTTCTGGTGTTGATCATGTTTTGCTCGCGGAAGAGGTTTAGTCAACGGATCTGCGACATTCAGATCCGTATGCACTTTGCAAATATCTATGTCTCCATCTTGAACATTTTCACGAATGGAGTTGAATCGACGCTTGATGTGCCTGGTCTTCTTGTGAAACCTGGGCTCCTTGGCAAGGGCAATAGCTCCAGTGTTGTCACAGAAGAGAGTGATCAGCCCGACGCATTGGGTATGACTCCTAGGTTGGTGATGAAATCCTTCATCCAGATTGCTTCATGCGCTGCCTCCGAGGCTGCCATGTACTCCGCTTCACATGTATATCCCGCCACGACGCTTTGCTTGCAACTGCACCAGCTTACTGCCCCACCATTCAAAATATACACGTATCTGGTTTGTGACTTAGAGTCATCCGGATCTGTGTCGAAGCTAGTGTCGACGTAACCCTTTACGACGAGCTCCTCGTCACCTCCATATACGAGAAACATATCCTTAGTCCTTTTCAGGTACTTCTGGATGTTCTTGACCGCTGTCCAGTGTTCCATGCCGGGATTACTTTGGTACCTTCCTACCAAACTTACGGCAAGGTTTACATCAGGTCTGGTACACAGCATGGCATACATGATAGACCCTATGGCTGAGGCATAGGGGACGACACTCATCTTTTCTCTATCTTCTGCCGTGGTCGGACATTGAGCTGAGCTCAATTTCACACCTTGCAACACAGGCAAGACCCCTTCTTGGACTGATCCATATTGAACTTCTTCAATATCTTATCAAGGTATGTGCTTTGTGAAAGACCTATGAGGCGTCTCGGTCTCTCTCTATAGATCTTGATGCCTAATATGTAAGCAGCTTCTCCAAGGTCCTTCATTGAAAAACACTTATTCAAGTAGGCCTTAATACTGTCCAAAAGTTCTATATCATTTCCCATCAAAAGTATGTCATCCACATATAATATGAGAAATGCTACAGAGCTCCCACTCACTTTCTTGTAAACGCAGGCTTCTCCATAAGTCTGCATAAACCCAAACGCTTTGATCATTTCATTAAAGCGGATGTTCCAACTCCGAGATGCTTGCACCAGCCCATAGATGGAGCGTTGGAGCTTGCATACCTTGTTAGCATTCTTAGGATCGACAAAACCTTCCGGCTGCATCATATACAATTCTTCCTTAAGAAAGCCGTTAAGGAATGCCGTTTTGACGTCCATTTGCCATATCTCATAATCATAGTATGCGGCAATTTCTAACATGATTCGGACGGACTTTAGTTTCGCTACGGGTGAGAAGGTCTCATCGTAGTCAACCCCTTGAACTTGTCGATAACCTTTAGCCACAAGTCGAGCCTTATAGATGGTAACATTATCATCCGCATCCATCTTCTTCTTAAAGATCCATTTATTCTCTATCGCTCGCCGATCATCGGGCAAGTCTGTCAAAGTCCATACTTTGTTTTCATACATGGATCCTATCTCGGATTGCATGGTTTCAAGCCATTTGTTGGAATCTGGGCCCGCCATTGCTTCTTCATAGTTCGGAGGTTCACCGTTGTCTAACAACATGATTTCCAGGACAGGGTTGCCATACCATTCTGGTGTGGAACGTGTCCTTGTGGACCTTCGAAGTTCAGTAGCAACTTGATCCGAAGTACCTTGATCATCATCATTAACTTCCTCTCTAGTCGGTGCAGGCACCACAGGAACATCTTCCTGAGCTGCGCTACTTTCCGGTTCAAGAGGTAGTACTTCATCGAGTTCTACTTTCCTCCCACTTACTTCTCTCGAGAGAAACTCTTTCTCCAGAAAGGACCCGTTCTTGGCAACAAAGATCTTGCCTTCGGATCTGAGGTAGAAGGTATACCCAATGGTTTCCTTAGGGTATCCTATGAAGACGCATTTTTCCGACTTGGGTTCGAGCTTTTCAGGTTGAAGTTTCTTGACATATGCATCGCATCCCCAAACTTTTAGAAATGACAGCTTAGGTTTCTTCCCAAACCATAATTCATGCGGTGTCGTCTCAACGGATTTAGACGGTGCCCTATTTAAAGTGAATGTAGCTGTCTCTAGAGCGTATCCCCAAAATGATAGCGGTAAATCAGTGAGTGACATCATAGATCGCACCATATCCAATAGAGTGCGATTACGACGTTCGGACACACCATTACGCTGAGGTGTTCCAGGCGGCATGAGTTGTGAAACGATTCCACATTTCCTTAAGTGCGTACCAAATTCGTGACTTCAATATTCCCCCCCACGATCTGATCGTAAGAATTTTATCTTTCGGTCACGTTGATTCTCTACCTCATTCTGAAATTCCTTGAACTTTTCAAAGGTCTCAGACTTGTGTTTCATCAAATAGACATACCCATATCTACTTAAGTCATCAGTGAGAGTGAGAACATAACGATAGCCACCGCGAGCCTCAACGCTCATTGGACCGCACACATCAGTATGTATAATTTCCAATAAGTTGGTTGCTCGCTCCATTGTTCCAGAGAACGGAGTCTTGGTCATTTTACCCATGAGGCATGGTTCGCACGTGTCAAATGATTCGAAATCAAGAGACTCCAAAAGTCCATTTGTATGAAGCTTCTTCATGCGTTTGACACCGATGTGACCAATGCGGCAGTGCCACAGATATGTGGGACTATCATTATCAATCTTACATCTTTTGGTATTCACACTATGAATATGTGTAACATCACGTTCGAGATTCATTAAGAATAAACCATTGACCAGCGAAGCATGACCATAAAACATATCTCTCATATAAATAGAACAACCATTATTCTCGGATTTAAATGAGTAGCCATCTCGTATTGAACGAGATCTAGATACAATGTTCATGCTCAAAGCTGGCACTAAATAAAAATTATTGAGGTTTAAAACTAATCCCGTAGGTAAATGTAGAGGTAGCGTGCCGACGACGATCACATCGACCTTGGAACCATTCCCGACGCGCATCGTCACCTCGTCCTTCGCCAGTCTCCGCTTATTCCGCAGCTCCTGTTTTGAGTTACAAATGTGAGCAACCGCACCGGTATCAAATACCCAGGAGCTACTACGAGTACTGGTAAGGTACACATCAATTACATGTATATCACATATACCTTTAGTGTTGCCGGCCTTCTTGTCCTCTAAGTATTTGGGGCAGTTCCGCTTCCAGTGTCCCTTTCCCTTGCAATAAAAGCACTTAGTATCAGGTTTGGGTCCATTCTTTGACTTCTTCTCGGCAACTGGTTTACCGGGTGTGACAACTCCCTTGCCGTCCTTCTTGAAGTTCTTCTTACCCTTGCCTTTCTTGAAACTAGTGGTTTTATTGACCGTCAACACTTGATGTTCCTTTTTGATTTCCACCTCCGCTGATTTTAGCATTGAAAATACTTCAGGAATAGTTTTCACCATCCCCTGCATATTGTAGTTCATCACAAAGCTCTTGTAGCTAGGTGGGAGCGACTGAAGGATTCTGTCAATGACCGCCTCGTCCGGGAGGTTAATGTCCAGCTGGGACAAGCGATTGTGCAACCCAGACATTTTGAGTATGTGCTCACTGACAGAACTATTTTCCTCCATCTTACAACTGTAGAACTTGTCGGAGACTTCATATCTCTCGACCCGGGCATGAGCTTGGAAAACCATTTTCAGCTCTTCGAACATCTCATATGCTCCGTGTCGCTCAAAACGCTTTTGGAGCCCCGGTTCTAAGCTGTAAAGCATGCTGCACTGAACGAGGGAGTAATCATCAGCATGTGACTGCCAAGCGTTCATAACGTCTTGGTTCTCTGGGATGGGTGCATCACCTAGCGGTGCTTCTAGGACATATGCTTTCCTGGCAGCTATGAGGATGATCCTCAGGTTCCGGACCCAGTCCGTATAGTTGCTGCCATCATCTTTCAGCTTGGTTTTCTCTAGGAACGCGTTGAAGTTGAGGTTGACATGAGCGTTTGCCATTTGATCTACAAGACATTTTGCAAAGGTTTTTAGACTAAGTTCATGATAATTAAGTTCATCTAATCAAATTATTTAATGAACTCCCACTCAGACAGACATCCCTCTAGTCATCTAAGTGATACATGATCCGAGTCAACTAGGCCGTGTCCGATCATCACGTGAGACGGACTAGTCATCATCGGTGAACATCCCCATGTTGATTGTATCTTCCATACGACTCATGTTCGACCTTTCGGTCTCTTGTGTTCCGAGGCCATGTCTTTACATGCTAGGCTCGTCAAATCAACCTAAGTGTTTTGCATGTGTAAATCTGGCTTACACCCGTTGTATGTGAACGTTAGAATCTATCACACCCGATCATCACGTGGTGCTTCGAGACAATGAACTTTTGCAACGGTGCACAGTTAGGGGGAACACTTTCTTGAAATTATTGTGAGGGATCATCTTATTTACTACCATCGTTCTAAGCAAATAAGAAGCAAAAAAACATGATAAACATCACATGCAATCAAATAGTGACATGATATGGCCAATATCATTTGCTCCTTTTGATCTCCATCTTCGGGGCACCATGATCATCATCGTCACCAGCTTGACACCATGATCTCCATCATCATGATCTCCATCATCGTGTCTTCATGAAGTTGTTTCGTCATCTATTACTTCTACTACTATGGCTAACGGTTTAGCAATAAAGTAAAGTAATTACATGACATTTATGTTGACACGCAGGTCATAAATAAATTAAGACAACTCCTATGGCTCCTGCCGGTTGTCATACTCATCGACATGCAAGTCGTGATTCCTATTACAAGAACATGATCAATCTCATACATCACATATATCATTCATCACATCCTTTTGGCCATATCACATCACATGGCACATGCTTCAAAAACAAGTTAGATGTCCTCTAATTGTTGTTGCAAGTTTTTTTATGTGGCTGCTATAGGTTTCTAGCAAGAACGTTTCTTACCTACGCCAAAACCACAACGTGATATGCCAATTTCTATTTACCCTTCATAAGGACCCTTTTCATCGAATCCGATCCGAGTAAAGTGGGAGAGATAGACACCCACTAGCCACCTTATGCAACTAGTGCATGTCAATCGGTGGAACCAGTCTCACGTAAGCGTACGTGTAAGGTCGGTCCGGGCCGCTTGATCCCACGATGCCGCCGAATTAAGATAAGACTAGTAACGCCAAGTAAATTGACAAAATCAATGCCCACAACAACTTGTGTTCTACTCGTGCATAGAAACTACGCATAGACCTAGCTCATGATGCCACTTTTGGGGAACGTAGAAGAATTTTAAAATTTTCTACACATCACCAAGATCAATCTATGGAGTCATCTAGCAACGAGGGAGAGGGGAGTGCATCTACATACCCTTGTAGATCGCGAGCGGAAGCGTTCAAGATAACGGGGTTGATGGAGTCGTACTCGTCGTGATCCAAATCACCGATGACCTAGCGCCGAACGGACGGCACCTCCGCGTTCAACACACGTATGGTTGGGAAGACGTCTTCTCCTTCTTGATCCAGCAAGGGGAAGGAGAGGTTGATGGAGATCCAGCAGCACGACGGCGTGGTGGTGGAAGCAGCGGTGATCTCGGCAGGGCTTCACCAAGCTCCAACGAGAGAGAGAGAGGTGTTACGAGGGGAGAGGGAGGGGCCAGGGACTTGGGTGCGGCTGCCCTCCATCCCCCCACTATATATGGGGCCCCTAGGGGGGGGCGCCGGCCCTAGGAGATGGGATCTCCAAGGGGGGGCGACGGCCAAGGGGGACTTGCCCCCCAAGCCAAGTGGGGCGCCCCCCACCCCTAGGGTTTCCAACCCTAGGCACAGGGGGAGGCCCATGGGGGGCGCACCAGCCCACCAGGGGCTGGTTCCCCTCCCACTTCAGCCCATGGGATAGGTGGCCCCACCCGGTGGACCCCCGAGACCCTTCCGGTGGTCCCGGTACAATACCGATTACCCCCGAAACTTTCCCGATGGGCGAAACTGGACTTCCTATATATAAATCCTCACCTCCGGACCATTCTAGAACTCCTCGTGACGTTCGAGATCTCATCCGGGACTCCGAACAACTTTTGGGTTACCGCATACTAATATCTCTACAACCCTAGCGTCACCGAACCTTAAGTGTGTAGACCCTACGGGTTCGGGAGACACGCAAACATGACCGAGACGACTCTCCGGTCAATAATCAACAGCGGGATCTGGATACCTATGTTGGCTCCCACATGTTCCACGATGATCTCATCGGATGAACCATGATGTCGAGGATTCAATCAATCCCGTATTCAATTTCCTTTGTCAATCGGTACGTTACTTGCCCGAGATTCGATTGTCGGTATCCCAATACCTTGTTCAATCTCGTTACCGGCAAGTCACTTTACTTGTACCGCAATGCATGATCCCCTGACCAAACACTTGGTCACATTGAGCTCATTATGATGATGCATTACCGAGTGGGCCTAGAGATACCTCTCCGTCATATGGAGTGACAAATCCCAGTCTCGATCTGTATCAACCTAATAGATACTTTTGGGGATACCTGTAGTATACCTTTATAGTCACCCAGTTACATTGTGACGTTTGGTACACCCAAAGCACTCCTACGACATCCAGGAGTTACACGATCTCATGGTCTAAGGAAATGATACTTGACGTTGGAAAAGCTCTAGCAAACGAACTACACGATCTTGTGCTATGCTTAGGATTGGGTCTTGTCCATGACATCATTCTCCTAATGATGTGATCCCGTTATTAATGACATCCAATGTCCATAGTCAGGAAACCATGACTATCTATTGATCAATGAGCTAGTTAACTAGAGGCTCACTAGGGACATGTTGTGGTCTATGTATTCACACATGTATTATGATTTCCGGATAACACAATTATAGCATGAATAATAGACAATTATCATGAACAAGGAAATATAATAATAATCACTTTATTATTGCCTCTAGGGCATATTTCCAACAGGTCCCAGTGGCCCCATTGGTCAGCTTTGACCAGTCAACCGGCCTGTTGACTGCTGACATCACACCTATGTCATACTGATGTCATAATTCCTTTTCTGTTAATTTAAATAATTCCAAAAAAGGCTTTAAACTTTAGAAATTCATAGTAATTAAACCGTAGCTTGGATGAAAATGTTTTCTACATGAAAGTTGCTCTGAACGACGAGACAAATCCAAATACGCAGTCCGTTCATCTGTCACATGCCCCTAGCATGCTGAACATGGAAACGTCCCCTCTCTTTCATCTGTCCGGAATCCGCCTAACGCCGGGAATTCATCCTCGGATGTTTATCCCCTCTGTCTTCAACGTGTAGTACTACGTTAGGGCAACCCTAGCTCTGCCCGTCGTCATGTTGTGCCTTGTGATGCATTGTTTGCTCTGTATTTACTGTTTCTTCCCCCTCTTCTCTCCGGTAGACCCCGAGACCGATGATGCCGCTGTGATCGACTACGTCACCGACGACCCCTCCTTCTTGTCTGAGCAACCAGGCAAGCAAACTCCCCTTAAGCATTCCGATATCGCCTATTTCTTTCCCTTTCATGCTTGCATTAGAACTGCTACTGCTTTCTGTATGATCCTACTTTGATGCATAGCCTGTTGTTGTTACCTGCTTTTATACCTTACCCGCTTATCCTAAACTGCTTAGTATAGGTTGGTAAGAGATCCATCAGGGACCCCACCTTGTCCCAGTTGCCCCGCTTTATGTTCGATGACTCGATCATCGTGATCGATGTCCAGGCCCCGACACCGCACATCATCCCCCCTAGTTGTACAACTCTGCAGAGTTACCATCGAGTGCCGAGGGTGGAACCTCTTACATCACTCCTGATGAGACCTCTGTAGTGTAGCTATCTAGTCGTTGTCATCGAGGGTGATTTGCTCCTTAACCACTTCCGATACGGCTCTATCGTGCAACCCCTCAAGCGTGAACCTCGAGGGTGGATCCTCTTACGTTCACCTTGATGATAACATCGAGTGGAATTCACCGGGGGTGATTCCTCGGGTTTTCCCCTTGGTGTTAGACACACAATTACTATGGTTACTATGACTTTGCACTGAGCCATGTTACTAAAGACGGGTCGGCCCTGAGGGGTACCCGCGCGAGCTTAATAGCGAGTGATGTGGAGTCGGGTTGACCTGGAAGGTGCCCGCGAGATACTTACGAGGCGTGGCCGGGCATTCTTAGCCCTTGCCGCAAGTACTCGAGACGGGGCGACGGGGTCACATCGATCGTGAGTCTCTGCTCATTACCGCGTGCTCCTAATCCACTACGATTTGGATATTTGATCCGAGGGGCCTCTAGCCTGATAGCACTAACCATCACATGGGCAATGTATGGGCGTTCTGCGCCGTATACATCAGCCGAAGCTTAATAGACATCAGCGACTGAGCGGCGTGCTCCGAGTTGGACTGCGTAAGCTCCTGCCTTGTTGAAGGAGGTACCTAGGTCTGCTCACCGGCCGCCCACGCAATGTGCATGAGTTCCCGGGGCGATGGCCCATGACCCCTGGGGGCATAGGTTTAGTCCGGCGAGCTGGCCTCTCTGTTAAGCCTAGGTCGGGTTGCGGCGTATTGTTTGGCCGAGGCCGGGCATGACCCAGGAAAGTGTGTCCGGCCGGAGTTAATCGAGCGTGGTGGGTAAGTTGGTGCACCCCTGCAGGGAAGAAAACATCTATCGATAGCCTGTCCTACGGTAACGGACACTTGGAGTTGTATCCCGATCGATACAACCAGAACTGGATACTTGAGATGAAAAATGGTTATGAGAAATGATTATGATGAATGGATAGCATGGCTCTGGGATTGCTTTCTCGCAGGGAGTCGAGAAAGGATCTCTGGCCGAGGTTGATAACTCTACTACTCTACATTATGTTAGTCTGTACTCTTCTATATGCTGCAATATGCTTGAAGATGCTTGAAGATGCTAGTCTTCGATAGGCTAGGCTTTCCCCTTCTTTCTGGCATTCTGCAGTTTAGTCCAAAGATACAACCCTTTTCCTTTGATACAGATGCATACTTAGTTTAGATCTGATGTAAGTCTTGCGAGTACTTTGGATGAGTACTCATGGCTGCTTTGCTACCTCTTTTCCGCATACCCGATTGTTGCGACTAGATGACGGATCCCAGGAGCCAGACAACGCCACTGATGACTACTGCTACCCCGAGGGTGCCTACTACTACGTGACAGCTGCTGACGACTTGGAGTAGTTAGGAGGCTCCCAGGCAGGAGGCCTTGCCTTTTCGACCGAAGATGCTTTTGTGCTAGCCTTCTTAAGGCAAAACTTGTTTAACTTATGTCTGTACTCAGATATTGTTGCTTCCACTGACTCTTGTGTATTCGAGCTTATGTATTCAAGCCCTCGAGGCCCCTGGCTTGTAATATAAAGCTTGTATTATTTTAATTTGTGTCTAGAGTTGTGTTGTGATATCTCCCTGTGAGTCCTTGATCTTGATCATACGCATTTGCGTGTATGATTAGTGTATGGTTGAATCGAGGGCGTCACAAGTTGGTATTAGAGTCGACTGCCTGTAGGTAGCCCCCTTTCCAACTCCTTGGCCGAAGTCGAGTCTAGTCACAACGAAAACTTTTACTAACATGGATGTGTGTCTTACGGGCCCACGTCGCCATATGGGTGGTATTAGGATCTTTTATTCCTCGTCTATACTCTGGGACTCTGATCTCTCTTCTATTCGGGTTAAAATGGTTTTACTAACTCTAACATTAACTAGGATCCCATGACCACATTCACCCCAAAGCTGGATAAGCCATAGTTTTTCCTTAGAATAGTATTTTGGATAGTACACGCACTGTCGTGATGACAACGAAGTGGTATCCATCGTACCTCGTTCATTATGCATGTTTCATCATGAATGATCCTTGTTTTTAAAAATGCTCAATGCTGAACTACCCCCTCTTACTTGTTAGCAGGATGGTTAGACCCGCTGGTCGTGGCCGTGGTGCCAACGATCCACCACCGCCCTAATTCTTTGCTGGAATGATGCAATAGTTTGAGCTGAATCGTCAATTCATGGAAGGAATGATGGCTCAGTTTTCTCGTTCGAACATGAATCAACAGCCAACCCCAGGAACTCTGCAGGACTTCATGCGTCTCAACCCAACTATTTACCGCAGCTCAACTCAACCCCTTGATGTTGATGACTGGCTCCGCGACATCACATATGAAATGGAGTCTGCTAGTGTGGCCCCTGCTAGCTATGTCACCTTTGCATCTTTCTTTCTGAAGGGTCCCACTGCTCAATGGTGGGACAGCCACAGGCGTATCCCTATCTGCTGGAATGGTCATCATTTGGCCGGATTTCCAAGCTGCCTTCCGTGCCCGCTTCATTCCTCAGGGAATCATGGACAGGAAGAAGCGAGATTTCCGCAACCTCACCCAAGGCAACAATACTGTTGATGCTTATCAGCGGGAATTTCTGGACTTGTCTTGTTATCCTGAAGAAGATATTGCAACTGATGCTCGTAGGCAAGAAAAGTTCTGTGACGGACTTCACCCTGATATTAAGTTAGCACTGCTTGCTCATGACTTTTCCGACTTCGCCACCTTGGTGAACAAGGCTATTCAGGTTGAGACTGGTCTTCAAGAACACCAGGGATCCCTTAGGCGCAGCTGTGACGCTGGCTCATCTTCGGGCCCGTCAGCGCAGAAGCGTCGGATATGGATTCCCCACAACATGTATCGTCCAACTGCACCTGCACCAAGACAGTCCTATGCCGCACCTCGTCTGCCTCCTCCACCGCAGAGGCAGCCCCTTCGGGCTGTACCACCCCAAGCTTCTGCTCACAATCCCAATGATGGTCTGTGCTTCAAGTGTGGCCTTCTGGGCCATCGTTCCAGGAACTGCCCTCAGAATCAGAACCAGCTGGCTTTGCCTTCAACTGGCCGTAACAACCAGCCCCACAACAACAATGCCAGACCTTATGGTCGTGGTCAGGCTAATCATGTTGATCTGAATGAAGCTCAAGACCAGCCTGCTACTGTGATGGGTACTCTCCTTTTTAATTCAGTACCAGCATCTGTTTTATTTGATTCAGGAGCATCACATTCATTCATGTCAGAAAATTTTGCATATGCACGCGACATTCGAAGCGAGCCCATGAACACTCCGATAGTGGTACGTGTTGGGGAACGTTGTAGAAAACAAAAATTTTCCTACGGTTTCACCAAGATCCATCTATGAGTTCATCTAGCAATGAGTGATCGGATTGCATCTACATACCTTTGTAGATCACGCGCGGAAGCGTTCAAGGACGGGGATGAGGAAGTCGTACTCGACGTGATCCAAATCACCGGAGATCCTAGCGCCGAACGGACGGCACCTCCGTGTTCAACACACGTACGGTCAGCGTGACGTCTCCTCCTTCTTAATCCAGCAAGGGGGAGGAGAGGTTGATGAAGATCCAGCAGCACGACGGCGTGGTGGTGGATGCAGGGCGTCACCGCAGCAGGGCTTCGCCGTAGTACTGCGAGAGGGAGAGGTGAAGCAGGGGAGAGGGAGGCGCCAAGACTCAAGGTGTGGCTGCCCCCTCCCTCCCCCCTTTATATAGGCTCCCCTGGGGGGGGCGCCGGCCCTAGGAGATGGGATCTCCTAGGGGGGCGGCGGCCAAGGGTGGAGTAGCCACCAAGGCAAGGTGGGGCGCCCCCCACCCCTAGGGTTTCAACCCTAGGCGCATGGGGTGGGCCTAGGGGGGCACACCAGCCCACTATGGGCTGGTTCCCCTCCCCACTTTGGCCCATGGGGCCTTCCGGGATGGGTGGCCCCACCCGGTGGACCCCCGGGACCCTTCCGGTGGTCCCGGTACAATACCGGTGACCCCGAAACTCTCCCGATGGCCGAAACTGCACTTCCTATATATAATTCTTTACCTCCGGACCATTCCGGAACTCCTCGTGACGTCCAGGATCTCATCCGGGACTCCAAAAAACTTTCGGGTTACTGCATATTCATATCTCTACAACCCTAGCGTCATCGAACCTTAAGTGTGTAGACCCTACGGGTTCGGGAGACATGTAGACATGACCGAGACGGCTCTCCGGTCAATAAACAACAGCGGGATATGGATACCCATGTTGGCTCCCACATGCTCCTCGATGATCTCATCGGATGAACCACGATTTCGAGGATTCAAGCAACCCCGTATACAATTCCCTTTGTCAATCGGTATGTTACTTGCCCGAGATTCGATCGTCGGTATCCCAATACCTCGTTCAATCTCGTTACCGGCAAGTCACTTTACTCGTACCATAATGCATGATCCCGTGACCAGACACTTGGTCACCTTGAGCTCATTGTGATGATGCATTACCGAGTGGGCCCAGAGATACCTCTCCGTCATACGGAGTGACAAATCCCAGTCTCGATTCGTGCCAACCCAACAGACACTTTCGGAGATACCTGTAATGTAACTTTATAGTCACCCAGTTACGTTGTGATGTTTGGCACACCCAAGGCACTCCTATGGTATCCGGGAGTTGCACAATCTCATGGTCTAAGGAAATGATACTTGACATTCAGAAAAGCTACAGCAAACGAACTACACGATATTTGTGCTATGCTTAGGTTTGGGTCTTGTCCATCACATCATTCTCCTAATGATGTGATCCCGTTATCAATGACATCCCCATGTCCATAGCCAGGAAACCATGACTATCTGTTGATCAACGAGCTAGTCAACTAGAGGCTCACTAGGGACACATTATGGTCTATGTATTCACACATGTATTACGATTTCCGGACAATACAATTATAGCATGAATAATAGACAATTATCATGAACAAGGAAATATAATAATCATTTTATTATTTCCTCTAGGGCATATTTCCAATAGTCTCCCACTTGCACTAGAGTCAATCATCTAGTTACATTGTGATGAATCGAACACCCATGGAATTCTGGTGTTGATCATGTTTTGCTCTAGGGAGAGGTTTAGTCAACGGATCTGCTACATTCAGGTCCATATGTACTTTACAAATCTCTATGTCTCCATTTTGAACACTTTCACGAATGGAGTTGAAGCGATGCTTGATATGCCTGGTCTTCCTGTGAAACCCGGGCTCCTTGGCAAGGGAAATAGCTCCAGTGTTGTCACAGAAGAGAGTCATCGGGCCCGACGCATTGGGTATGACTCCTAGGTCGGTAATGAACTCCTTCACCCAGACTGCTTCGTGTGCTGCCTCCGAGGCTGCCATGTACTCCGCTTCACATGTAGATCCCGCCACAACGCTTTGCTTGCAACTGCACCAGCTTACTGCCCCACCATTCAAAATATACACGTATTCGGTTTGTGACTTAGAGTCATCCAGATCTGTGTCGAAGCTAGCATCGACGTAACCCTTTACGACAAGCTCTTCGTCACCTCCATAAACGAGAAACATTTCCTTAGTCCTTTTCAGGTACTTCAGGATATTTTTGACCGCTGTCCAGTGTTCCATGCCAGGATTACTTTGGTACCTTCCTACCAAACTCACGGCAAGGTTTACATCAGGTCTGGTACACAGCATAGCATACATGATAGACCCTATGGCCGAGGCATAGGGGACGACACTCATCTTTTCTCTATCTTCTGCCGTGGTCGGGCATTGAGCCAAGCTCAATCTCGTACCTTGCAATATAGGCAAGAACCCCTTCTTTGACTGATCCATTTTGAACTTCTTCAATATCTTGTCAAGGTACGTACTCTGTGAAAGACCAATGAGGCGTCTCGATCTATCTCTATAGATCTTGATGCCTAATATATAAGCAGCTTCTCCAAGGTCCTTCATTGAAAAACACTTGTTCAAATAGGCCTTTATGCTTTCCAAGAATTCTATATCATTTCCCATCAACAGTATGTCATCCACATACAATATGAGAAATGCTACAGAGCTCCCACTCACTTTCTTGTAAATGCAGGCTTCTCCATAAGTCTGCATAAACCCAAATGCTTTGATCATCTCATCAAAGCGAATGTTCCAATTCCGAGATGCTTGCACCAGCCCATAAATCGAGCGTTGGAGCTTGCACACCTTGTCAGCATTCTTAGGATCGACAAAACCTTCCGGTTGCATCATATGCAATTCTTCCTTAAGGAAACCATTAAGGAATGCCGTTTTGACGTCCATTTGCCATATTTCATAATCATAGAATGCGGCAATTGCTAACATGATTCGGACGGACTTCAGCTTCGCTATGGGTGAGAAAATCTCATCGTAGTCAACCCCTTGAACTTGTCGATAACCCTTAGCGACAAGCCGTGCTTTATAGATGGTCACATTACCATCCGCGTCTGTCTTCTTCTTAAAGATCCATTTATTTTCTATGGCTCGCCGATCAACGGGCAAGTCAGTCAAAGTCCATACTTCGTTTTCATACATGGATCCTATCTCGGATTTCATGGCTTCCAGCCATTTGTCGGAATCCGGGCCCGCCATCGCTTCTTCATAGTTCGAAGGTTCACCGTTGTCTAACAACATGATTTCCAAGACAGGTTTGCCATACCACTCTGGTGCGGAACGTGTCCTTATGGACCTTCGAAGTTCAGTAGGATCTTGATCAGAAGTATCTTGATCATCATCATTAACTTCCTCTCTAATTGGTGTAGGCACCACAGGAACATTTTCCTGAGTTGCGCCACTTTCCGGTTCAAGAGGCAATACTTCATCAAGTTCTACTTTCCTCCCACTTACTTCTTTCGAGAGAAACTCCTTCTCTAGAAAGGATCCATACTTGGCAACAAAGATCTTGCCTTCGGATCTGAGGTAGAAGGTATACCCAATAGTTTCTTTAGGGTATCCTATGAAGACGCATTTTTCCGACTTGGGTTCGAGCTTTTCAGGTTGAAGTTTCTTGACATAAGCATCGCATCCCCAAACTTTTAGAAACGACAGCTTAGGCTTCTTCCCAAACCATAATTCATACGGTGTCATCTCAACGGATTTCGACGGAGCCCTATTTAAAGTGAATGCGGCAGTCTCTAAAGCATAGCCCCAAAATGATAGCGGTAAATCGGTAAGAGACATCATAGATCGCACCATATCCAATAGAGTGCGATTACGACGTTCGGACACACCATTACGCTGAGGTGTTCCAGGCGGCGTGAGTTGTGAAACTATTCCACATTTTCTTAAGTGTGTACCAAATTCGTGACTCAAGTATTCTCCTCCATGATCTGATCGCAAAAACTTGATTTTTCTGTCACGTTGATTCTCAACCTCACTCTGAAATTCCTTGAACTTTTCAAAGGTTTCAGACTTGTGTTTCATTAAGTAGATATACCCATATCTACTCAAGTCATCAGTGAGGGTGAGAACATAACGATAGCCACCGCGAGCCTCAACACTCATTGGACCGCACACATCAGTATGTATGATTTCCAATAGGTTGGTTGCTCGCTCCATTGTTCCTGAGAACGGAGTCTTGGTCATCTTACCCATGAGGCATGGTTCGCACGTGTCAAATGATTCGTAATCAAGAGACTCTAAAAGTCCATCTGCATGGAGCTTCTTCATGCGTTTGACACCTATGTGACCAAGGCGGTAGTGCCACAAGTATGTGGGACTATCATTATCAACCTTACATCTTTTGGTACTCACACTATGAATATGTGTAGCATTACGCTCGAGATTCATTAAGAATAAACCATTCACCATAGGAGCATGACCATAAAACATATCTCTCATATAAATAGAACAACCATTATTCTCGGATTTAAATGAGTAGCCATCTCGAATTAAACGAGATCCTGATACAATGTTCATGCTCAAAGCTGGTACTAAATAACAATTATTGAGGTTTAAAACTAATCCCGTGGGTAAATGTAGAGGCAGCGTGCCGACGGCGATCACATCGACCTTGGAACCATTCCCAACGCGCATCGTCACCTCATCCTTCGCCAGTCTCCGCTTATTCCGCAGCTCCTGCTTTGAGTTACAAATGTGAGCAACCGCACCGGTATCAAATACCCAGGAGCTACTACGAGTACTGGTAAGGTACACATCAATTACATGTATATCACATATACCTTTCGTTTTGCCGGCCTTCTTGTCCGCTAAGTATTTGGGGCAGTTCCGCTTCCAGTGACCACTTCCCTTGCAATAAAAACACTCAGTCTCAGGCTTGGGTCCATTCTTTGGCTTCTTCCCGGAAGCTTTCTTACCGGGCGCGGCAACTCCCTTGCCGTCCTTCTTGAAGTTCTTCTTACCCTTGCCTTTCTTGAACTTAGTGGTTTTATTCACCATCAACACTTGATGGTCCTTTTTGACTTCTACCTCTGCTGATTTCAGCATTGCAAATACTTCAGGAATGGTCTTTTCCATCCCCTGCATATTGAAGTTCATCACAAAGCTCTTGTAGCTTGGTGGAAGCGACTAGAGGATTCTGTCAATGACCGCGTCATCCGGGAGATTAACTCCCAGCTGAGTCAAGCGGTTATGTAACCCAGACAATGTGAGTATGTGCTCACTGACAAAACTATTTTCCTCCATCTTACAACTGAAGAATTTGTCGGAGACTTCATATCTCTCGACCCGGGCATGAGCTTGGAAACCATTTTCAGCTCTTCGAACATCTCATATGCTCCATGTCGCTCAAAACTCTTTTGGAGCCCCGGTTCGAAGCTGTAAAGCATGCCGCACTGAACGAGGGAGTAATCATCTGCACGTGTCTGCCAAGCGTTCATAACGTCTTGGTTCTGTGGGACGGGTGCGTCACCTAGCAGTGCTTCTAGGACATAATCTTTCTTGGCAGCTATGAGGATGATCCTCAGGTTCCGGACCCAGTCCGTATAGTTGCTGCCATCGTCTTTCAGCTTGGTTTTCTCTAGGAATGCGTTGAAGTTGAGGACAACGTTGGCCATTTGATCTACAAGACATATTGTAAAGATTTTAGACTAAGTTCATGATAATTAAGTTCATCTAATCAAATTATCCAATGAACTCCCACTTAGATAGGCATCCCTCCAGTCATCTAAGTATAACATGACCCGAGTTGACTAGGCCGTGTCCGATCATCACGTGAGACGGATTAGTCAACATCGGTGAACATCTTCATGTTGATCGTATCTTCTATACGACTCATGCTCGACCTTTCGGTCTTCTGTGTTCTGAGGCCATGTCTGTACATGCTAGGCTCGTCAAGTCAACCTAAGTGTATTGCGTGTGTAAATCTGTCTTACACCTGTTGTATGTGAACGTTGGAATCTATCACACCCGATCATCACATGGTGCTTCAAAACAACGAACTGTCGCAATGGTGCACAGTTAGGGGGAACACTTTCTTGAAATTATTATGAGGGATCATCTTATTTACTACCGCCGTTCTTAGTAAACAAGATGCAAAAACATGATAAACATCACATGCAATCAAATAATAATAGTGACATGATATGGCCAATATCACATAGCTCCTTTGATCTCCATCTTGGGGCTCCATGATCATCTTGTCACCGGCATGACACCATGATCTCCATCATCATGATCTCCATCATCGTGTCTCCATGAAGTTGCTCGCCAACTATTACTTCTACTACCATGGCTAACGCGTTTAGCAATAAAGTAAAGTAATTTACATGGCGTTTCTCAATGACACGCAGGTCATGCAAAAAATAAAGACAACTCCTATGGCTCCTGCCGGTTGTCATACTCATCGACATGCAAGTCGTGATTCCTATTACAAGAACATGATCTCATACATCACATATATATCATTCATCATTCATCACAACTTTGGCCATATCACATCACAAATCACTTGCTGCAAAAACAAGTTAGACGTCCTCTAATTGTTGTTGCAAGTTTTACGTGGCTGCAAAAAGGTTCTAGCAAGAACGTTTTCTTACCTACGTAATAGCCACAACGTGATTTGTCAACTTCTATTTACCCTTCATAAGGACCCTTTTCATCGAATCCGCTCCAACTAAAGTGGGAGAGACAGACACCCGCTAGCCACCTTATGCAACTAGTGCATGTCAGTCGGTGGAACCAGTCTCACGTAAGCGTATGTGTAAGGTCGGTCCGGGCCGCTTCATCCCACAATACCGCTGAAGCAAGATAAGACTAGTAGTGGCAAGAAAGTTGACAACATCTACGCCCACAACAAATTGTGTTCTACTCGTGCAAGGAGAACTACGCATAGACCTAGCTCATGATGCCACTGTTGGGGAACGTTGCAGAAAACAAAAATTTTCCTACAGTTTCACCAAGATCCATCTATGAGTTCATCTAGCAACGAGTGATCGGATTGCATCTACATACCTTTGTAGATCACGCGCGGAAGCGTTCAAGGACGGGGATGAGGAAGTCGTACTCGACGTGATCCAAATCACCGGAGATCCTAGCACCGAACGGACGGCACCTCCGTGTTCAACACACGTACGGTCAGCGTGACATCTCCTCCTTCTTGATCCAGCAAGGGGGGAGGAGAGGTTGATGAAGATCCAGTAGCACGACGACGTGGTGGTGGATGTAGGGCGTCACCGCAGCAGGGCTTCGCCGTAGTACTGCGAGAGGGAGAGGTGAAGCAGGGGAGAGGGAGGCGCCAAGACTCAAGGTGTGGCTGCCCCCTCCCTCCCCCCTTTATATAGGCTCCCCTAGGGGGGGGGGGCGCCAGGCCTAGGAGATGGGATCTCCTAGGGGGGCGGCGGCCAAGGGTGGAGTAGCCACCAAGGCAAGGTGGGGCGCCCCCCCACCCCTAGGGTTTCAACCCTAGGCGCATGGGGTGGGCCTAGGGGGGCGCACCAGCCCACTATGGGCTGGTTCCCCTCCCCACTTTGGCCCATGGGGCCCTCCGGGATGGGTGGCCCCACTCGGTGGACCCCCGGGACCCTTCCGGTGGTCCCGGTACAATACCGGTGACCCCGAAACTCTCCCGATGGCCGAAACTGCACTTCCTATATATAATTCTTTACCTCCGGACCATTCTGGAACTCCTCGTGACGTCCAGGATCTCATCCGGTACTCCGAACAACTTTTGGGTTACTGCATATTCATATCTCTACAACCCTAGCATCACCGAACCTTAAGTGTGTAGACCCTACGGGTTCGGGAGACATGTAGACATGACCGAGACGGCTCTCCGGTCAATAACCAACAGCGGGATCTGGATACCCATGTTGGCTCCCACATGCTCCTCGATGATCTCATCGGATGAACCACGATGTCGAGGATTCAAGCAACCCCGTATACAATTCCCTTTGTCAATCGGTATGTTACTTGCCCGAGATTCGATCGTCGGTATCCCAATACCTCGTTCAATCTCGTTACCGGCAAGTCACTTTACTCGTACCATAATGCATGATCCCGTGACCAGACACTTGGTCACCTTGAGCTCATTGTGATGATGCATTACCGAGTGGGCCCAGAGATACCTCTCCGTCATACGGAGTGACAAATCCCAGTCTCGATTCGTGCCAACCCAACAGACACATTTGGAGATACCTGTAATGTACCTTTATAGTCACCCATTTACGTTGTGACGTTTGGCACACCCAAGGCACTCCTACGGTATACGGGAGTTGCACAATCTCATGGTCTAAGGAAATGATACTTGACATCCAGAAAAGCTACAACAAACGAACTACACGATCTTTGTGCTATGCTTAGGTTTGGGTCTTGTCCATCACATCATTCTCCTAATGATGTGATCCCGTTATCAATGACATCCCCATGTCCATAGCCAGGAAACCATGACTATCTGTTGATCAACGAGCTAGTCAACTAGAGGCTCACTAGGGACACATTATGGTCTATGTATTCACACATGTATTACGATTTCCGGACAATACAATTATAGCATGAATAATAGACAATTATCATGAACAAGGAAATATAATAATCATTTTATTATTGCCTCTAGGGCATATTTCCAACAGTACGCACCCCTGCGGGTCAGTGTCGAACTACCATGATTGGTCGCGACGTCCCCGTTGAAATTGAAGGGTTGGAATTTCATGTTTCTCCCATTATTCTGGAGTCTTCCAACATTAACCTCATTCTGGGAATGGAATGGTTGAAAGCACATAGTGCCTCTATCGTTTGTGCCACCAAAGTCGTTCATCTCCTACATCCTTCCGATGAGATAGTAAGCTACCATGCTCAGATTGTTTAAAACTCCGAAGCACGACTTTATGCGTTGAACGCAGCACCTCTTGAGGGAATTGAAAAGATCCCAGTTGTTCGTGACTTCCTAGACGTCTTTCCAGAAGAACTTCCAGGAATACCTCCTACTCGGGCTGTCGAGTTCGTCATTGACTTGAAACCAGGCAACGTCCCTATTGCCAAACCACCCTACAAGATGCCGCCTCACGAACTCCTTGGACTTAAGGAGGAAATCGACAAATCTCTTCGCAGTGGTTTCATTCGTCCAAGTTCCTCAGCTTGGGGAGCACCTTCTCTATTTGTGAAGAAGAAGGATGGAACGAATCGTTTGGTACAAGACTATCGTCCTATCAACCAAGCTACAATTCAGAACAAATATCCGCTTCCTCGGATCAATGATCTGTATGATCAACTTGCTGGTTCATCAATATTCTCTAAACTCGACTTGAGGTTGGGTTACCACCAGATCCGTGTTCGTGAAGAGGATATTCCAAAGACCGCATTCGTCACTCGTTATGGTTCTTACGAGTACACCGTCATGTCTTTTGGCTTGACCAGTGCTCCAGCCACATTCTCTCGTCTGATGAACTACATATTCATGGATTACCTCGACAAGTTTGTCATAGTCTATCTGCATGATATCCTGGTATATTCGAAGAACAAAGAAGAACATGCTGAACATCTCCGACTTGTTCTAGAGAAGCTTCGAGAACATCAACTTATGCCAAGTATTCCAAGTGCGAATTTTGGTTACCCGAAGTCACCTACCTTGGTCATGTCATCTCCAAGGATGGTATTGCCGTCAACCCAGAGCGAGTTCAGGCTATTCTTGACTGGACCCCTTCGAAGACTGTCAAGCAAGTCAGAAGCTTTCTCGGACTAGCCAGCTATTGTCGCCGCTTTGTCGAGAACTTCTCCAAGATCGCCAAACCACTGACCAATATGATTCACAAAGGCGTTAAGTTTGATTGGATAGACAAATGTCAGGAAAGTTTCCAGGCACTCAAAGACAAGCTGACATCTGGCCCAGTGCTTGCTCCCCCTGATTCTCGCAAGGACTTTGTCATCTATTGCGACGCTTCACGTCAAGGATTAGGTCGTGTCCTAATGGAAGAGCGCAGAGTGATTGCTTATGCCTCTCGTCAAGTGCGTCCTCATGAAGAGAACTACCCAGTTCATGACCTTGAGCTTGCTGCGGTTATTATGCACTGAAGCTATAGCGACAGTACCTTCTTGATAATCGTTGCGAGATCTTCACTGATCATCAGAGTCTGAAGTATTTGTTTACTCAGCCAGATCTGAACCTCCGTTAGCAGCGATGGATGGAAGCTATTGCTGACTACAACTGCGGTATATCTTATACACCTGGCAAGGCTAATGTAATGGCCGATGCCCTGAGCCGTAAGTCTTATTGCAACAATCACATGGTCTTCAAAGCTCAACCCCGCCTTTATGAAGAGCTATGCAAGCTGAACCTTCAACTAGTTCCACAAGGTTCTCTGAATAACCTTGTCCTGGAACCAACTCTACTGAAAGCAATTAAGTCTGCTCAAGCCAAAGATGCTCACATGGATTTGATGAAAAAGGATCTTGCCTTAGAGAAATCCAGAGATTCTCACTTGGTGAAGATGGAACCTTATACTTTAGAGATCGCACTGTCGTACCCAGTTTCGAGCTTATGACAGAGAAGGTGATGAAAGAAGCGCATGATACCCCTCTCTCTATTCATCCAGGAAGTACCAAGATGTATCTAGACATCCGTCAGAAGTACTGGTGGTCTAATATGAAGCAAGACATTGCTCGATATATTGAAGAATGTGACGTTTGTCGTCGCGTCAAAGCAGAACGTCAGAAACCGGCTGGACTTCTGCAACCTCTCCCTATTCCTAAATGGAAATGGGATAGGATTCAGATGGACTTTGTCACTGGCCTTGCCAAGTCTCAAAAAGGTAACGATGCTATCTTTGTCGTCATCGACCAATTCTCAAAGGTCGCTCACTTTTTGCCAGTCAAGGAGACTATCACTGCTAGTCAATTAGCAAACTTGTATATCTCCCGAATTGTGTCACTCCATGGCATCCCGAAGGAGATCAGTTCAGACCGTGGCAGTATATTCACTTCGAAGTTCTGGGACATTTTCCAAGAGGCAATGGGGACTCATATTACCCGGAGCACTGCTTATCATCCCCAATCCGAAGGCCAAGTCGAGCGAGTCAATCAAATTCTTGAAGACATGCTTCGAGCTTGTGTTATTTCTTTCGGTAAGAAGTGGCAAGAATCTCTCCCTTATGCGGAGTTCTCTTATAACAACAGCTATCAAGCCAGCTTGAAGATGGCACACTTTGAAGTGCTTTATGGACGTAAGTGCCGAACCCCTCTGAATTGGTCAGAAACCGGGGAACGGACGCTCATTGGTCCAGACATTATTCAACAAGCTGAAGAGCAGGCTCGCATTGTCCGGGATAATCTGAAGGCGGCCCAGTCCCACCAGAAGAGCAACTATGACCGAAAACACTGGGGTTCAACTTATCAACTCGGTGAACAAGCTTATCTGCATGTCACTCCTTTGAGAGGCACTCATCGGTTCAGAGTCAAGGGCAAGCTAGCTCCGCGCTACATTGGTCCCTTCCGCATCCTCGCCCGTCGTGGACTGGTGGCTTATCATTTGGAGTTGCCACCTCAGTTCTCTCACGTCCATGATGTCTTCCACGTGTCGCAACTTCGTCGATGCTTCAAGGATCCAGAACGTGAAGTGGATACGGAATTGATTGAAGTTCAAGATGATCTCACATACAAAGAGCATCCGATCCGCATTCTTGATGAAGCTGAACGTTGAACCCGCCAGAAGGTTACCAAGTTCCTCAAGGTGCAATGGTCAAATCATACTAAAGATGAAGCCACTTAGGAGCACGAAGATAACCTCCGGGCTGAATACCCCGACCTGTTCCCTTCTACCTCTTAATTCTCAGGACGAGAATTTCTCTTAGAGGAGGAGAGTTGTAACACCCCGGTGTAATGATGCTACAGTAACCCCTGGGGTTAAGTTAATTATTTTTCTAAACAAGTGCTTGATCATCTTTGTCTCCTCTCTCTTTCAAATTCTAGTTGAATTCAAATTCAAATTTTGTGTGAAATTCAAAATACTCAAACATGAAAACTAAAATGTTCATCATGTGGAAAGTATTCTTCTGGTAATATTGGTGGTGAACCAACATTTTTGCAAAATGTGTAGGTGGCCTAAAATAGCTAAAACAGAAAAGCTAAAAAATAAAAGAAAAGAAAAAGTGAAAGCAAATAAAAAAAGGAAAGGGCCAGAGCCCCTGGCCTCCCAGTGGGCCTTGGCCCACTCGAGCCGGTCTAGTGGCCCACTCCCCCCGGTCAACTCTCTCTTCCCCCTGTTCCCCTGACCCGAGCCGGGCGCCCGTTCCCGCCGGACCACCTCGCCGGCTCTGTCGCTACAGCGCGCGCCGCGGAGGGGATAAGGCCGCCACGAGCGCGCCTCAGAACGCCTCCCCACCCCCACTTGCATCTCTCCTCCCCCAGATCCATCTCTCTCCTCTACCTCTCCTTCGTTCTGGAGAGGAGACCGACGCGGTCGCCGCCGTTCTCCGTCGTCCTCGCGGCCACCAAGACCCGTTCCCCTCGCCGACCTGTCCAACCGCTCCGCCTCCCTCGGCTACGCCTCCCCGACGAGCCGCAAGACGTCGGGCGCCTCCGAACGCTCCCCCGGCCTCATCTTCCACTTCGGATCACAGGAGCTCACCGGCGTCGATCCACTGCACTCCAGCTCCTAAACCTCCAAGGGCCACCGTGTGTGCCGCCCGGTGAGCCCCGCTTCTTCTTCCCTCGCTCCCGTAGCCTCTTGCGCTACCGTAGCCACCGTGCCGCCATGGCCGAGCTCGGCTCCGCCGAGCAGCTGGCCGCCGTCGTTGCCATGCTCGCCTGAGCACGAGAACGTGCTCAGTGCAGCCCGCCGAGGCCGCCCATGCCGCCAGCCCACCTCGTCGACCCCCGTAGCGCGATCCCGACGAGGTCCTGTACCCCACCGCCACTTCCACTCGTCGCCGACGTAGTTCCGGCCAGTCGCGAGCCCAACCGACCACACAACGCGACGCGACGTTGAGCCCTCGTTCGAACGCATGCAAAACCACGCAAAACGGTGCCTCGTAGCAATTTTCCGAATGTATCCGGCGAGCTCGCCGCCGCGGGAGGCCACCGGAGCAACTCCGGCGCCGGCCATCTGCGTGGCTCGGTGGGCCCCGCCCCTGGGTCGCTAACTAGTGGGCCCTGGGGTCCCCGTTGACTGGGTTGACCTAGTCAACATGCTGACTGGGCAACCCCAGCCACTGACATGTGGGCCCCCCTCTGTTATATTAGTATAATAATGTTTTATAAATAAAAATGATTAGTTAACCTAAAATACTCACTGATGCCCGGGGCCCACTCCCCTAATTGACCCTGTTAGTTTAATTAATCCATTGTTAAGCCAGCAGAGGCTGACATGTGGGTCCCAGTAGCCCCATTGGTCAGCTTTGACCAGTCAATCGGACTGTTGACTACTGACGTCACACCTATGTCATACTAATGTCATAATTCCTTTTCTGTTAATTTAAATAATTCCAGAAAAGGCTTTAAACTTTAGAAATTCATAGTAATTAAACCGTAGCTCGGATGAAAATGTTTTCTACATGAAAGTTGCTCAGAACGACGAGACGAATCCGAATACACGGTCCGTTCATCTGTCACATGCCCCTAGCATGCTGAACATGGAACCGTCCCCTCTCTTTCATCTGTCCGGAATCCACCTAACGCCGAGAATTCATCCTCGGATGTTTATCCCCTCCGTCTGCAACGTGTAGTACTACGTTAGGGAAACCCTAGCTCTCCCCGTCGTCATGTTGTGCCTTGTGATGCATTGTTTGCTCTGTATTTACTATTTCTTCCCCCTCTTCTCTCCGGTAGACCCCGAGACCGATGATGCCACTGTGATCGACTACATCACCGACGACCCCTCCTTCTTGTCTAAGGAACCAGGAAAGCAAACTTCCCTTAGCATTCCGATATCGCCTATTTCTTTCCCTCTCATGCTTGCATTAGAACTGCTACTGCTTTCTTTATGATCCTACTCTGATGCATAGCCTGTTGTTGTTACCTGCTTTTATACCTTACCTGCTTATCCTAAACTGCTTAGTATAGGTTGGTTAGAGATCCATCAGTGACCCCACCTTGTCCCAGTTGCCCCGCTTTATGTTCGATGACTCGATCATCGTGATCGACGTCCAGGCCCCGACACCGCACATCACCCCCTAGTTGTACAACTCTGCAAAGTTACCATCGAGTGTCGAGGGTGGAACCTCTTACATCACTCCTGATGAGACCTCTGTAGTGTAGCTATCCGGTCGTGGTCATCAAGGGTGATTTCCTCCTTAACCACTTCCGATACGGCTCTGTCGTGCAACCCCTCAAGCGTGAACCTCGAGGGTGGATCCTCTTACGTTCACCTTGATGATAACATCGAGTGGAATTCACCGGGGGTGATTCCTCGGGTTTTCCCCTTGGTGTTAGACACACAGTTACTATGGTTACTATGACTTTGCACTGAGCCATGTTACTAAAGACGGGTCGGCCCTGAGGGGTACCCGCGCGAGCTTAATAGCGAGTGATGTGGAGTCGGGTTGACCTGGAAGGTGCCCGCGAGATACTTACGAGGCATGGCCGGGCATTCTTAGCCCTTGCCGCAAGTACTCGAGACGGGACGATGGGGTCACATCGATCGTGAGTCTCTGCTCGTTACCGCGTGCTCCTAATCCACTATGATTTGGATATTTGATCTTAGGGGCCGCTGGCCTGATAGCACTAACCATCACGTGGGCAATGTATGGGCATTCTGCGTCGTATACATCAGCCGAAGCTTAATAGACGTCAGTGACTGAGCGGCATGCGCCGGGTTGGACTGCGTAAGCTCCTGCCTTGTTGAAGGAGGTAGCTAGGTCTGCTCACCGGCCGCCCACGCAACGTGCAGGAGTTTCCGGGGCGATGGCCCATGACCCCTGGGGGCATAGGTTTAGTCTGGCGTGTTGCCCTCTCTGTTAAGCCTAGGTCGGGTTGCGGCGTATTGTTTGGCCGAGGCCGGGCATGACCCAGAAAAGTGTGTCCGACCGGAGTTAATCGAGCGTGGTGGGTAAGTTGGTGCACCCTTGCAGGGAAGAAAACATCTATCGATAGCCTGTCCTACGGTAACGGACACTTGGAGTTGTATCCCGATCGATACAACTAGAACTGGATACTTGAGATGAGAAATGGTTATGAGACATGATAATGATGAATGGATAGTATGGCTCTGGGATTGCTTTCTCGCAGGGAGTCGAGAAAGGATCTCTGGCCGAGGTTGATAACTCTACTACTCTACATTATGTTGGTCTGTACACTTCTATATGTTGCAAGATGCTTGAAGATGCTAGTCTTCGATAGGCTAGCCTTTCCCTTTCTTTCTGGCATTCTGCAGTTTAGTCCACAGATACAGCCCTTTTCCTTTGATACAGATGCATACTTAGTTTAGATCTGATGTAAGTCTTGCGAATACTTTGGATGAGTACTCACGACTGCTTTGCTACCTCTTTTTCCCCATACCCGATTGTTGCGACCAGATGACGGATCCCTGGAGCCAGACGACACCACTGATGACTACTTCTACCCCGAGGGTGCCTACTACTACATGATGGCCGCTGACGACTTGGAGTAGTTAGGAGGCTCCCAGGCAGGAGGCCTTGCCTTTTCGATCAATGTTGCTTTTGTGCTAGCCTTCTTAAGGCAAAACTTGTTTAACTTATGTCTGTACTCAGATATTTTTGCTTCCGCTGACTCTTGTGTATTCGAGCCCTCGAGGCCGCTGACTTGTAATATAAAACTTGTATTATTTTCATTTGTGTCTAGAGTTGTGTTGTGATATCTCCCCGTGAGTCCTTAATCTTGATCGTACGCATTTGCGTGTATGATTAGTGTATGGTTGAATCGAGGGCGTCACAATGCTCTGCACTTGCACTTGCACTGTCAAATAGAAAGACAATGTTCATTCTACAAACCATTTTCCTTTTGGCACTTGCACTGTCTGAATACAACCCATATAGACACGCCAGGCCCGCCTCTTCTTCAGTGTCTTCACATCCTGACACCGCATGGCATAGTGTCCAAACTACATTGCCCTGATGGTCCCTGGCGACGCGGCCCACAATGCATTCTCTATTTGATTCCAGGAAGAAAATTTCCCATCTTCTTTGCCATGCACAAGAAAATCACACCTCAAGTGCTAGCCTCTCCACAAAATTATGAGAACAGGTCATTTTTGTCAGGTGAAATTCTTGAAAGAATCGGCAGTATCAGCTAATTTGTAATAATTACTAGTAAGATGCCCATGCATTGCACGGAACACTAAGATTGGGGTGGACGGCGCCGGCAGCGGCCATCACACCAGATTGTTCCATGGCCTTCTGGATGTGGTGGGGAAGAGATAAGGCTGATTGTGAGAGACAAGGAGTTGTTTGTAATATGGAAACAAGTGCGGACATCTTTTTGCAAAACTGCAGCAATTTGCTTTGTATGCGTCAGATCAAGATCTGACGGCTATTGGTGAAAGATGGCAGGCACACCATCATCACCAACTCAGATTTTTATAGAAGTAGAGATACCATTGCCTTGCTGACCCCAACCTCAGCTAATGACGCGAAAACTTGACTTTTTTTCTAGTGCGGCGAAACTTGAGAAACGTCACTGATAAAACATTCTTCTAAAAGAAAATCTATTTTTACAGTACACAAAAAGGTCACAATAGCAACGAAGTGAATGATGTCTCCCTATTTGAAAAAAAACTAAGTATACTCAGCTAAACACAATTAGAAGCAACACTAATTACTTTATTAACTAGTGTACCACCCACCTAACAACTCCAGGCAAAGAAATATAGCGCCATCTCTCCCGTGACTTATTCAGGAAGTAGGGGGCCAGGCAAAACTGAGCATGCCTTGTTGGTTTCTTCGATGTTCTTCATATGATGAAACCAACAATATGATCTTTTTGTGTAGTGCGACAAAAATAACTATATCTGTTTGAAAATGGTGTGTCTAGATCATATGAGATATAATAAGCTAAGAGGAAAAATCTTTACTAATAAATTGAAACAAGGTGAGAGGAGATCATGGGACTGATAAATGAAAACTAGATCATAGAGGCGCGCTTTGCCGCGCCCGTCCATCTTTAAAAAGGTAACGATATTAATATCTAAGAAATTTGGAGTTATAACGAAGCACTTGAAACAGAGGAAACATGAATGCACCCGCAACAAAAAACATGAATGATTCATTGTGAGAAAAAGAGGATTCATACCTCAAGGTAGGGTAGTATCGAATTGCCGCTGGTTTCCTATAATTACGCTTGAAAATTTGTGTTATTTCCATGTCAAGTCTCGTAGTTGTAAACGCAATATCAAAATTAGTGTGAACCATATAGAGATCCTCAAATTATTTCTTGAAAAATTAAATACTCCCTTCATTTCTAAATATAAGTCTTTTTAAAAATTTCAAATGGAATACAACATAAACATGTATGTAGACATATTTAGAGTATAGATTCACTCATTTTGCTTCGTATGTAGTCACTTATTGAAATTTCTAAAAAGGTTTATATTTAAAAACGGAGGGAGTAAATGTGAAGCACATGCAATACATGCAGGACAGTGGGAATATGATCGTGCTCAAATATATCAGTTGCATCATCAGAGCAGCAATTTAGCCCTTATCTACTCCTTGCTTGTATCATCTTGCCAACACTGCTTGTACGGAAAGGTGAGAAGGCCCTTGCGCCGTCGCTGGCCGTGGGGTCTCTCGAATGTGCTCGCTCGCTAGGGTAGGATGTTGTAACTAATCTTGTTATCGTAGAGTTGTGTTCATGTGCACAAGGCAAATTTTTTTTTGAAAAGGAGGATGTACCCCGGCCTCTGCATCTGAGCGATGCATGTTAATTATTTGTAAAGTCCTTATAAGGTAATACATCAGTAAGGCTGAAGCCACCATTTTGGCAACACATGTCGCTAAGCCACCATCTTGGTAACACCTGTCGCTACTCCTATCTCTGTGATGAAGGGGTGCCAAATGTCCGAGCCTACATCGCACCAATACATAACATCTAATGCCGGATGCCCCATCCAAGCCACAATACTTGGACTGGGTTACACACTGGTCCGGCGCACTTTCAGTGGGCACCACATGCGCACGCTGCAAGGGCCGTCACCTCCTTCAACAATCGATCCATCCTCAGATCAGATACTGACGCATCAACCTTGTCAGGCCTCTCTACCATCAGCGCCACCACGACGCCAGACAGCGCGTCCTCCTGCATGAGTCCATCGCCACCCATCGGACGCCGAGTCTCCACTACGCCACGTCGTCGAGATCTACCGCCATCAATATGTAGGATGAAGCACCGCTCCACCACCTACCGACGCCCAACCACCAAGCCCTCCACCTGTCCGTCTAGTCGATGAATGTTTCCAAAGTTGATGCCCCCACAGGGGTGACGATGAAGACACCGCCATCATCTGATCCAGGAGGCCCCTCAACGCCTCCAATGAGGGCTACGACGCCCACGGGCGCCTCCGTCAATGGTAGCCTCTTCTAGATCTGAGGTTTCCCCTGAAAACAATGGAGCGAGGGACGCCCCATCATCGCCTCCAACGAGGAAAACGACACCCACGGGCGCCGCCGACGATGGTGGCATCCTCACCCACTTCAGTAGCTAGGCCACCATCTCCTCCTCCAGTTGATCCGCCGCCGGGAAGCCACCCGCGAGGCAACACCCACCGACCAGATCCCTTTGAACCGACGATAAAGACAGCCAAAGGTAGAGAAGGTCATATCGCTGCGTGACCGGCGCCATGCCCACACACTCGTCGTCTCGAGGCGCTTGCTCAAGATCCACCATCACAGTCACGCCTTCAAGCCGCGACGAAGGAACGCCCCACATAGCTAATTAGGTTGTACTATTAGTTAGCTGCATGCATTATGTTCCGCGGAGTCGGAGCGGCCAAGTCGCATAGCAGATAGATATGGAGAAAGAAGTGGGCCTAGTAGTCGTGGCATGCGCAAAGTGAGCTCCTAGTTTGTTATCTGCAGATTTGCAAGTGACTTAAACATGTACTACGTGTGTAACTAGCTAAGTGGAAAAGTAATCGGATCTAAGCCGATGTGTAGTGGCTGGTGCATTGTGTGTGCATGCATGCAAGTAGTGGATGCGTGTGTGCATGTTAGTGGCTGCGTTTTAGCCGTGAGCGTCCGGCTATTTAAGCCATGTAATTGCATCTTGTGAAGGAGAAGGAGAACAAAGAGAAAGGGCACTATGTGCGTGTGCCAAAGTGTGTGTATCTTCGTCTCTCTTGAGCTTGTGTGAGTGAGTCTTCTTCTCCTCCTGGGCAAAGCCAACATAGGATTCAGATTGGTCAGATTGCGCTAATCTTTGGAGAGAGAGTGGGGAAGAAGAGGGGACCTGAATGGCTGAACATGGCGGGGAACTCGCGTCGACCACCTTATCACGGTCCTATCACGGTCCTGGAGACGCGCGTCGACCGCCCTATCACGGTCCTGGCGAAGTCGTCGTGGAGGTTCTCGTCTTGTCGTCTTTTTTTTAGAACAGCTCGTCTTGTCATCAGAGAAGCGAAGCCTCGGCGGGCCGCCAAGCAAAGAAGCGAGAATGAGCCTTCAAACCAGATTCTCCCACTGGAAAAGGCCCGCTCAACCACAGGCCACCTATACCGTTTCCGGAGCAGCGGCCCGGGCGGGGTTCGTTCATGCCTGAAAATGCCCCAGCGACGCTGTGGGACGACGACTGTGAGGGATCCGAGATGTAGAACAACATGATTGGACCGTGAAGAGCCCCAAATCGCTGTGAGACGAGCGCTCATATACACGCGCATACACTCATCCATATGAACACACACACGCACACTCTATCTCTATGAGCATTTTTAAAAGACTGAGCCGTCATATCATTTTGAGATTTACGAAGTCACCGTAGGCGCCTCCTCGTCAACGGGAACGTCTCCTCCCACTGAATACGCATTGCCACAAATCCTGAATAAATCCAGGAATAAATGCGAGCACCAGGATTTGAACCCTGGTGGGCTGGGGATACCACAGTCCCTCTAACCATCCAATCATAGGTTGATTCGCGCATCGTATGTGGCTCTATTTTACTGTTTCTCAATCAATCAATATAACATACATGCATGCATGCTAAAATTCTAACATGTTGATAGGAGCATTATAATTTATATAAAACTTAGCACAACAACATTTGAACATATAGCACAACAGCATAGCAATATGAACGTTCTTATAATCTAGAACTCTTAGCACAATGATATTTGAACATGCAGCACAATGACATAGGAATTGAAAATTCTTCCTTTTGTAACTCTTCGCACAGTGACATTATGACATAGCAATTGCAACATGCTTCTTGTTGTAATTATTAGCACAATGACATTATTGTTGAAAACACGCCCTAGAAGCAATAGTAAAGTATTGTTTTATTTCCATCTTCGTAATTAGTGGTTATATTTGTATGTTATAATTGCAATGATTTTTTAATTTGAGATTTGGAGAAAACTCAGTTGCATGTGTGGAAACATAAACGCCAAATAGATCCCTAGTCCCACCTCTAAAGACTAGGCCATGTATTGCACGATGGACATGTTTTCCTCATTATAGGACATTGTTAAAGTAACCAGGATGCCGGCAATAATGTGAGCACATTGTTGGTAGAACAATGATGTTGAACATACCCACTTACAATTAATTCATGTTCCCATTGTCACCATGTCATCAGTATTATCATACTAAGGCTTATGTGGCAGGGTTGCTGCATTGGTTGGTCCCGTATGTAAGTCCCTAACAAAACGCTAATGTGGCAAGTGTGCTTAGGTGGATAGGCTGCATGTTGAGAGAAATAGCTTAGTGGGGATGAACTATTTAGGTATTATAGATATGTTAACGTATACTCATGCCTTAGACAATGAGAATGTCATGGAGCTTTATACCGGACAGTTACTTTGGGTTTGCCAAATGTTACCCGTAAATGGATGCAAGTACATCAGAAAAGTATGTCAAGGGACTCGATAGTTTAATACTGGGATTTGCTGCTCAAACGATGGAGAGATACTCTCTGGGCCCGCTTAGTTTTACAATATTCATCATTGTCTGGACATAGTGATCACGGGGATACCGAAATACAAAAAGGATAAAAGAGAACAAAACCGATAACGGGGATAACTTGATATTGTGATCAAAGAGTAGCTTCACAAAGATATCGATAAAGTCTCACCTATTTTTCTTTATTGTATTGAACTCCATTGTTTAGGTTACCGGTGGTAGCAGGTGTTTGCTCCATAAGGAGCGCTTCGATGGCGATCACTCACAACGGTTTCATGTTAATGCCCCAACTCATTGCCTCTCTTTTCCAATCCCAACATGCTGCTCTTGTAAGAACTAAATATCTTAGTTGAATGATTAATGGAAGGGGTTATCTCATTTGGAAAAAAGAAAAAGTTTGTTCGTTTCTTTGGATCAGCATGTCGGTTGCCATCAAGGAGTTTGTGGGACGAACATCATCTTTGTCTGTACTTTGCAAGTGCGGAGCATCATTATTAACTCTTGTAGGTAGTTTATTCTTGATATAATGTGCGCAATGCATAGTTACTCGACAAAAAAATGTCCCCAAATTAGATTATTTCACTCGCATACTTTAGGCCCAAACATGGTAGTACACAGACATACACAAATTAGCATGCGTAGTGCATGCAGGGTTCAAGTACTAACACAACATGCTTCAGCTATAGATAATATAGTTGTTGGAAGATGCATAGAATTTTATTACCAGCAAATCATCTAGTCTGTCTTAAGCACAACTTGAGTTAGCTGAGGTCCTCGCCATTGTGGTCATCAGTTTGGTCGCCCTCGTCGTCGTCAGTCTGATCCTCCTTCTTGTCATCGTCTCTGTCAGCCTTCTTCTTCTCATTGTCAGCCTCCTCCTCCTGGTCATTGTCAATCTCATCCTCCTTTTCAGTCTCCTACTCGGCGCCTTTTGAAAAGGGGTTGTCTGTCTTGAAACTGGTCAGAATGCTACTAGTGTCTTCATCCTCCACATTATCCGTGATGTTCAGTGTCACAGTCCCTGCAAGTAGCACACAGTCACATGAACACATCAGTTTTAAGCTGAAGCAATTAGTGTAGGTGTGCTTTGAAAATCTTAATTTGATGAAACAACTTAAGTTCATACAAATATCATGACAAGTGCTAGAAGATATCAAGAGAACGGGCTTATATTATCACACACTTGTGCAATCTCTTCCCAACTCGTCTTTTCACTGATACCTAATATTTCCCGGGCTTCTTGCTCGGTCATGGCCTTGCTATGCTAGCCCTTTGAATACCAATCACTACTTCCTGGGCAGCTCGAGTTCTTTGTGCATTTATACGACAAATCAGGAATACCAATTTGATGGATTGTATGGCCTGCAGAGTGTGCGTGTGACTTGGACTAGTCCAGAGGAGGCACCAGAGCTACCACATGACCCATATATGCCGACAATTTAACCGTCGGCATATATAGACCACATGGCAGCGTCCGGTGTGTTGTGTACGACACTTGACTGACGCGCCATCAAATGTTTTTGCTGACAGGTATATATGCCAATGGCCACCTTCAGCATAGGTCATCTATGCCGACGGTTTTCCTAAGCCGGCGGGCAGGGGAGGTATGCCGACACTATTTATGCCGATGGTCACCATCGGCATAGCCTATGTTGACCGTTTTAACCGTCGACATATCCCGTGATTCCTGTAGTGTCATGACTATGTTGATGACCGGATCGAGTAGGCCGACGCAGGATGCCTTATCGAGGATGCACTTGTGGACACGTTTTATGGTGGAAAAAAATTGGGTAGTCTAAAATATGGACATATCTATACGCCATACAATCCATCAGATTATGAAGGTGATAGAAGGAAAAAAATCATTGGACATGCAGTCTTCCTAATAGGTGCAGCACGAGAAAATACAAAGTATTATGATTTTGTTAACTCTCATGAACATTTTTGTCAACGTAGCAACTCCCAAGGAGCACTCATAAAGTATGACATTGGGAGGTTATGTGCGTCAGTCCTTAAAGGAAATGTTATTTGCCTTCGCTGTGGTACTCATGGTAAGTCATCATATTAATCTTACATATGCTGCAAAGAGATGTTGTGTAATGTAATTTATTTCTGTAGGAGACGATGAGTGACGGTTGCAACCCAGGTTGGAACTGATTTGGAATTGAATGAACATAACAAGCTTTTAATGCCACCTTGAAGCCTGAGCTTTGCCAAGCAACCTGATATCAAGGAAGAAATGGTACACCACTTGATATTCAAAAGTTCATTAAAAATTTATGATAATTTGACTACGTTTTTGTTTTGGGTTCAGTGAACTAACTCTTTATTTCCTTCTTTTGTACTCTCCAAGATCAAGAAAATAGACATTCTAGTTATGGTGTGTGATGAAACAAGAATCGTCTTTGCATTGGTGCCCAGAGGTAGCACTAAGCGGTGAAAAAAGCCTGAGGTTGCCAAGTAGGCTGATATCACAAAACATTGCTTGACTTCAGATAGCACTGAGATTAAACTTTTCATA
The DNA here is from genome assembly GCF_056163025.1 of Triticum urartu. NCBI lineage: Eukaryota > Viridiplantae > Streptophyta > Magnoliopsida > Poales > Poaceae > Triticum > Triticum urartu. Next base: position 37,210,295 of record NC_141877.1, on the reverse strand, counting down.
GAATAACTAGTCTTCATTTTTCAGTTGTGTGTGTATGCAGTTTCTCTGCATTATGAAGATCAACAATTTTCCGATGTTGCATAATTTTATACTAAACTTTTAAATTTTTTAAAATTATTTTTATCATAGTTTATATACATATGTGTCATACTTAACCATATAATAAAATAATAAAATATTGAATATAGTGATTTTTATATGGTTGTAATGTAATTACTTGAATGCTAATTTTTAACCTATTTGTTGTAATAACAATTATGTTTGAATTATTTTTCATAAATACATAAGTTATATAGTGTATACATGTGTGTGTGAGTGTGCGTGTGTTCAATTATATTTTAAAAACATTAAATATCATGTTGGATATCTCTAAGACACAGATATAATTAATACCTCAGTAGTAGTTTTCTTGTGTATCTTTAGGTACAGGAAAGGCGCGCTTTGCTACACCCACTCCATTATAACTGACAAACAATGAAGTATTCATCAACAAATGCATGTTCATACAAACCTTTTTATGTCACCAAATGAATAATCATGAATGACAAATAAAGCAAGCAAAAGCAACTAAGTGGAGCAATCATGTACCTTAGGCACTACATATCCCTACCGTGTGATATAGGTACAATCAAGGTAGCAGGTCTATGTTCACTATAGAATTGCAACATCCATATATCATAATAATGTTCAGGACATGACATATTTGGTTGATAACTATGCACTTGGTTGGCTAGTTAACAATGCAAAAGGTATCTCTCAAACAAAAAAACATATGCTAAATTTGTAAACAACAATTTTCGACATTTCGAGTATTTGTACATTCATTTCACATTGTAGAAGAGATAAGCACAAAGAAGATCTCTGAATTGTGAAATAATCTTGAGGTGTAGCTAAACATTTTGGCTTGACATCATCTTTTGCAATGCAGGAATCAGGAAAGAACAACTGATGCTAAATCTTCAAAGGACAGTTATCAAATTTTAAGAGAAGGTCGTGTATCTGTACATATCCATCCCACACTATAGAAGAGATAGCATGTAAGTAGATTTTCCAACAACATACATGTAGTGCTACATGATACGTCTCCAACGTATCTATAATTTTTGATTGCTCCATGCTATATTATCTACTGTTTTAGACATTATTGGGCTTTATTATCCACTTTTATATTATTTTTGGGACTAACCTATTAACCGGAGGCCCAGCCCAGAATTGTTGTTTTTTGCCTGTTTTAGGGCTTCGAAGAAAAGGAATATCAAACGGAGTCCAAACGGAATGAAACCTTCGGAAACGTGATTTTCTCATCAGATAAGATCCAGGAGACTTGGACCCTCCGTCAAGAAAGCCACGAGGTGGTCACGAGGGTAGGGGGCGCCCCCCTAGGGCGCGTCCCCTGCCTCGTGGGCCCCTCGTAGCTCCACCGACGTACTTCTTCCTCCTATATATATCCACGTACCCCCAAACGATCGGGGACGGAGCCAAAAACCTAATTCCACCGCTGCAACTTTCTGTATCCACGAGATCCCATCTTGGGGCCTGTTCCGGAGCTCCGCCGGAGGGGGCATCGATCACGGAGGGCTTCTACATCATCATCCAAGCCCCTCCGATGAAGTGTGAGTAGTTTACTTCAGACCTACAGGTCCATAGCTAGTAGCTAGATGGCTTCTTCTCTCTTTTTGGATCTCAATACAATGTTCTCCCCCTCTCTTATGGAGATCTATTCGATGTAATCTTCTTTTTGCGGTGTGTTTGTTGAGTTTGATGAACTGTGGGTTTATGATCAAGTCTATCTATGAATAATATTTGAATCTTCTTTGAATTCTTTTATGTATGATTGGTTATCTTTGCAAGTCTCTTTGAATTATCAGTTTGGTTTGGCCTACTAGATTGGTTGTTCTTTCCATGGGAGAAGTGCTTAGCTTTGGGTTCAATCTTGCGGTGTCCTTTCCCAGTGAAGGGGCAGCAAGGCACGTATCGTATTGTTGCCATCGAGGATAACAAGATGGTTTTTTATCATATTGCATGAAACTATCCCTCTACATCATGTCATCTTGCTTAAGGCGTTACTCTGTTTTTAACTTAATACTCTAGATGCATGCTGGATAGCGGTCGATGAGTGGAGTAATAGTAGTAGATGCAGAATCGTTTCGGTCTACTTGTCTCGGACGTGATGCCTATATACATGATCATACCTAGATATTCTCATAACTATGCTCAATTCTATCAATTGCTCAACAGTAATTTGTTCACCCACCGTAGAATACTTTTGCTCTTGAGAGAAGCCACTAGTGAAACCTATGGCCCCCGGGTCTCTTTCTCATCATATCAATCTCCATCACTTTATTATTGCTTTGCTTTTAATTTATTTACTTTGCATCTCTATACCAAAAATACCAAAAATATCATTTATCATCTCTATCAGATCTCACTTTCGTAAGTGACCGTGAAGGGATTGACAACCCCTAAGCGCGTTGGTTGCATTGAGCTATTGTTTTTGTGTAGGTATGAGGGACTCGAGCGTAGCCTCCTACTGGATTGATACCTTGGTTCTCAAAAACTGAGGGAAATACTTACGCTACTTTGCTGCATCATCCCTTCCTCTTCGAGGAAATCCAACGCAGTGCTCAAGAGGTAGCAAGAAGAATTTCAGGCGCCGTTGCCGGGGAGTCTGCGCAAAAGTCAACATACCAAGTACCCATCACAATCCCTATCTCCCGCATTACATTATTTGCCATTTGCCTCTTGTTTTCCTCTCCCCCACTTCACCCTTGCCGCTTTATTCGCCCTCTCTCTCCTTCCTCCCTCTCTATTTGCCTCTTTTGCCTGTTTGCTCTTTGTTTGCTCGTGTGTTGGATTGTTTGTTTGTCGCGATGGCTCAAGATAATACTAAATTGTGTGACTTCACCAATACCAACAATAATGATTTCCTTAGCACTCCGATTGCTCCTCTTACCGATGCTAAATCTTGTGAAATTAATACTGCTTTGTTGAATCTTGTCATGAAAGATCCGTTCTCCGGCCTTCCTAGTGAAGATGCCGCTACTCATCTTAATAGCTTCGTTGATTTGTGTGACATGCAAAATAAAAAAGATGTCGATAATGATATTGTTAAATTGAAGCTATTCCCTTTTTCGCTTAGAGATCGTGCTAAAGCTTGGTTTTCGTCTTTGCCTAAAAATAGTATTGATTCATGGAACAAGTGCAAATATGCTTTTATCTCTAAGTATTTTCCTCCCGCTAAGATCATCTCTCTTAGAAACGATATTATGAATTTTAAACAAATTGATCATGAACATGTTGCACAAGCTTGGGAGAGAATGAAATTAATGATAGGTAATTGCCCTACTCATGGTTTGAATTTGTGGATGATTATACAAAATTTTTATGCCGGATTGAATTTTGCTTCTAGAAATCTTTTAGATTCGGCCGTGGGAGGCACTTTTATGGAAATCACTTTAGGAGAAGCTACTAAACTCCTAGATAATATTATGATTAATTATTCTCAATGGCATACTGAAAGATCTACTAAAAAGGTGCATGCGTTAGAAGAAATTAATGTTTTGAGTGGAAAGATGGATGAACTTATGAAATTATTTGCTAATAAAAGTGTTTCTTCTGATCCTAATGATGTGCCCTTGTCTACTTTGATTGAGAATAATAAGGAATCTATGGATGTGAATTTTGTTGGTAGGAACAATTTTGGTAACAACGCGTATAGAGGAAATTTCAATCCTAGGCCTTATCCTAGTAATCCCTCTAATAATTATGGTAATTCCTACAACAATTCTTATGGAAATTATAATAATATGCCCTCTGATTTTGAATTTAATATTAAAGAATTTATTTCTTTGCAAAAGAATTTTAATGCTATGATTGAAGAAAAATTGCTTAAGATTGATGATTTGGCTAGGAACGTTGATAGAATTGCTCTTGATGTTGATTCTTTGAAACTTAGATCTATTCCACCTAAGCATGATGTCAATGAGTCTCTCAAAGCCATGAGAATTTCCATTGACGAGTGCAAAGAAAGAACCGCTAGGATGCGTGCTAAGAAAGATGCCTTTATAAAAGTGTGTTCTTCTAGTTCCTATGAAAATAATGATGAAGATCTAAAAGTTATTGATGTGTCCCCTATTAAATCTTTGTTTTGCAATATGAATCTTGATAATGATGGGACTGAATATTACCCACCTTTACCTAGAAGGCGTTCTAAGAATTTGGAATTTGTTGATCTTGATGCTAAATTTGATAAAAGTGGGATTGAAGAAATTAAAACCCTAGATGTTGCTAAACCCACTATTATGGATTTCAAGGAATTTAACTATGAAAATTGCTCTTTGATTGATTGTATTTCCTTGTTGCAATCCGTGCTAAAATCTCCTCACGTTTATAGTCAAAATAAAGCGTTTACTAAACATATCGTTGATGCCTTGATGCAATCTTATGAAGAACAACTTGAATTGGAAGTTTCTATCCCTAGAAAACTTTATGATGAGTGGGAACCAACTATTAAAATTAAAATTAAAAATTATGAGTTTTATGCTTTGTGTGATTTGGGTGCTAGTGTCTCTACTATTCCCAAAACTTTGTGTGATTTACTAGATTTCCGTGATTTTGATGATTGCTCTCTAAACTTGCATCTTGCGGATTCCACTATTAAGAAACCTATGGGAAGAATTAATGATATTCTTATTGTTGCTAATAGGAATTATGTGCCCATAGATTTTATCGTTCTTGATATAGATTCCAATCCTTCTTGCCCTATTATTCTCGGTAGACCTTTCCTTAGAACGGCTGGTGCAATTATTGATATGAAGGAAGGGAATATTAGATTTTTCAATTTCCATTAAAAAAGGGCATGGAACACTTCCCTAGAAAGAAAATAAAATTACCATATGAATCTATCATGAGAGCCACTTATGGATTGCCTACCAAAGATGGCAATACCTAGATCTATTCTTGCTTGTTATGCCTAGCTAGGGGCGTTAAACGATAGCGCTTGTTGGGAGGCAACCCAATTTTATTTTTATTACTTGATTTTTGCTCCTGTTTAGTAATAAATAAATTATCTAGCCTCTGTTTTGGTTGTGTTTTTGTGTTTAATTAGTGTGTGTGCCAAGTAGAACCGTTGGGAAGACTTGGGGAAAGTCTTGTTGAACTTGCTGTAAAAAGCAGAAACTTTAGCGCTCACGAGAACTGCTGTAATTCTTATTTGGGAAGTGCTATTTAGTTAATTCTTTTTGAAGATGATTAATAGATAAATTCCTCATGTCCAGAAATTTATTTTAGAATTTTTGGGGTTCCAGATCTTGCGCTAGCTACAGATTACTACAGACTGTTCTGTTTTTGACAGATTCTGTTTTTCGTGTGTTGTTTGCTTATTTTGATGAATCTATGGCTAGTAAAAGAGTTTATAATCCATAGAGAAGTTGGAATACAGTAGGTTTAAAAACTATATAAATAAATAATGAGTTCATTACAGTACCTTGAAGTGGTCTTTTGTTTTCTTTCGCTAACGGAGCTCACGAGTTTTCTACTTTAAGTTTTGTGTTGTGAAGTTTTCAAGTTTTGGGTAAAGATTTGATGGATTATGGAACAAGGAGTGGCAAGAGCCTAATCTTGGGGATGCCCATGGCACCCCCAAGATAATCTAAGTACACCTAAAAGCCAAAGCTTGGGGATGCCCCGGAAGGCATCCCCTCTTTCGTCTACTTCTATCGGTAACTTTACTTGGAGCTATATTTATATTCACCACATGATATGTGTTTTTCTTGGAGCGTCTTTTATGATTTGAGTCTTTGCTTATTAGTTTACCACAATCATCCTTTCTATACACACCTTTTGAGAGAGCCATACATGATTTGGAATTTGATAGAATACTCTATGTACTTCACTTATATCTTTTGAGCTTTATAATTTTGCTCTAGTGCTTCACTTATATCTTTTAGAGCACGGTGGTGGATTTGTTTTATAGAAACTATTGATCTCTCATGCTTCACTTAGATTATTTTGAGAGTCTTAATAGCATGGTAATTTGCTTAAAATCCTAATATGCTTGGTATGCAAGATTAATAATAAAACTTTCATATGAGTGTGTTGAATACTAAGAAAAAATTGATGCTTGATAATTGTTTTGGGATATGAGGATGGTAATATTAGAGTCATGCTAGTTGAGTAGTTGTGAATTTGAGAAATGCTTGTGTTAAAGTTTGTGATTCTCGTAGCATGCACATATGGTGAACCGTTATGTGATGAAGTCGGAGCATGATTTATTTATTGATTGTATTCCTTATTAGTGGCGGTCGGGGACGAGCGATGGTCTTTTCCTACCAATCTATCCCCCTAGGAGCATGCGTGTAGTACTTTACGTTGATAACTTCTAGATTTTGGCAATAAGTATATCAGTTCTTTACGACTAATGTTGAGTCCATGGATTATACGCACTTTCCTTCCTTCCACCATTGCTAGCCTCTCTAATACCGCACACTTTTCGCCGGTATCATACACCCACCAAATACCTTCCTCAAAACAGCCACCATACCTACCTATCATGGCATTTCCATAGCCATTCCGAGATATATTGCCATGCAACTTTCCACCGTTCCTTTCATTATGACACGCTCCATCATTGTCATATTGCTATGCATGATCATGTAGTTGACATTGTATTTATGGCAAAGCCACCATTCATAATTCTTTCATACATGTCACTCATGAGTCATTGCACATCCCGGTACACCGCTGGAGGCATTCATATAGAGTCATATTTTGTTCTAAGAATCGAGTTGTAATTCATGAGTTGTAAGTAAATAAAAGTGTGATGATCATCATTATTAGAGCATTATCCCAGTGAGGAAAGGATGATGGAGACTATGATTCCCCCACAAGTCGGGATGAGACTCCGGACGAAAAATAAAATAAAAAAGAGGCCATAAAAAATAGAAAGGCCCAAATAAAAAAAATATGAGAGAAAAAGAGAGAAGGGACAATGTTACTATCCTTTTACCACACTTGTGCTTCAAAGTAGAACCATGATCTTCATGATAGAGAGTCTCTCATTATGTCACTTTCATATACTAGTGGGAATTTTTCATTATAGAAATTGGCTTGTATATTCCAATGATGGGATTCCTCAAAATGCCCTAGGTCTTCGTGAGCAATCGAGTTGGATGCACACCCACTTAGTTTCTTTTGAGCTTTCATATACTTATAGCTCTAGTGCATCCGTTGCATGGCAATCCCTACTCACTCACATTGATATCTATTGATGGACATCTCCATAGCCCGTTAGCACGCCTAGTTGATGTGAGACTATCTTCTCCCTTTTTGTCTTCTCCACAACCACCATTCTATTCCACCTATAGTGCTATATCCATGGCTCACGCTCATGTATTGCGTGAAGATTGAAAAAGTTTTAAAAATGTCAAAAGTATGAAACAATTGCTTGGCTTGTCATCGGGGTTGTGCATGATTTAAATACTTTGTGTGGTGAAGATAGAGCATAGCCAGACTATATGATTTTGTAGGGATAGCTTTCTTTGGCCATGATATTTTGAGAAGACATAATTGCTTTGTTAGTATGCTCGAGGTATTATTATTTTTATATCAATATGAACTTTTGTCTTGAATCTTTTGAAACTGAATATTCATACCACAATTAAGAAGATTTACATTGAAATTATGCCAAGTAGCACAACGCATCAAAAATTCTGTTTTTATAACTTACCTACTCGAGGACGAGCAGGAATTAAGCTTGGGGATGCTTGATACGTCTCCAACGTATCTATAATTTTTGATTGCTCCATGCTATATTATCTACTGATTTGGACATTATTGGGCTTTATTATCCACTTTTATATTATTTTTGGGACTAACCTATTAACCAGAGGCCCAGCCCAGAATTGCTGTTTTTTGCCTGTTTTAGGGTTTCGAAGAAAAGGAATATCAAACGGAGTCCAAACGGAATGAAACCTTCGGAAACGTGATTTTCTCATCAGATAAGATCCAGGAAACTTGGTCCCTCCGTCAAGAAAGCCACGAGGTGGTCACGAGGGTAGGGGCGCCCCCCTAGGGCGCGCCCCTGCCTCGTGGGCCCCTCGAAGCTCCACCGACGTACTTCTTCCTCCTATATATATCCACGTACCCCAAACTATGGGGGACGGAGCCAAAAACCTAATTCCACCGCCGTAACTTTCTGTATCCATGAGATCCCATCTTGGGGCCTGTTCCGGAGCTCCGCCGGAGGGGGCATCGATCACGGAGGGCTTCTACATCATCATCCAAGCCCCTCCGATGAAGTGTGAGTAGTTTACTTCAGACCTACAGGTCCATAGCTAGTAGCTAGATGGCTTCTTCTCTCTTTTTGGATCTCAATACAATGTTCTCCCCCTCTCTTGTGGAGATCTATTCGATGTAATCTTCTTTTTGCGGTGTGTTTGTTGAGTCCGATGAATTGTGGGTTTATGATCAAGTCTATCTATGAATAATATTTGAATCTTCTTTGAATTCTTTTATGTATGATTGGTTATCTTTGCAAGTCTCTTCGAATTATCAGTTTGGTTGGCCTACTAGATTGGTTGTTCTTGCCATGGGAGAAGTGCTTAGCTTTGGGTTCAATCTTGCGGTGTCCTTTCCCAATGACAGAAGGGGCAGCAAGGCACATATCGTATTGTTGCCATCGAGGATAACAAGATGTTTTTTTTATCATATTGCATGAAACTATCCCTCTACATCATGTCATCTTGCTTAAGGCGTTACTCTGTTTTTAACTTAATGCTCTAAATGCATGCTGGATAGCGGTCGATGAGTGGAGTAATAGTAGTAGATGCAGAATCGTTTCGGTCTACTTGTCTCGGACGTGATGCCTATATACATGATCATACCTAGATATTCTCATAACTATGCTCAATTTTGTCAATTGCTCAACAGTAATTTGTTCACCCACCATAGAATACTTATGCTCTTGAGAGAAGCCACTAGTGAAACCTATGGCCCCCGGGTCTCTTTCTCATCATATCAATCTCCATCACTTTATTATTGCTTTGCTTTTACTTTATTTACTTTGCATCTCTATACCAAAAATACCAAAAATATTATTTATCATCTCTATCAGATCTCACTTTCGTAAGTGACCGTGAAGGGATTGACAACCCCTAAGCGCGTTGGTTGCGTTGAGCTATTGTTTTTGTGTAGGTACGAGGGACTCGAGCGTAGCCTCCTACTAGATTGATACCTTGGTTCTCAAAAACTGAGGGAAATACTTACGCTACTTTGCTGCATCATCCCTTCCTCTTCGGGGAAATTCAACGCAGTGCTCAAGAGGTAGCACTACACTAAAGTGAAGAAAGTAGCTTTAGTTTTGAAAGCACAAGTGCTCCCTGGGTGATTTTGGTAATTAATGTTAACATATCTCTTGTTGGACTAATATCTTTATCTAGTATATTTCAGATAAGTTCAACAATGACGTGGCATAGACAAGAGGACGTGGAACCCCTTCAATATGCTAAGGACAAAGTTTGGCAATAGCTCAAGACTCTTCATTTCTATTTTAGTGATCCAAGATCACATTGAGTCCATAGGAAAAGCCAATACTATTAAAAGGGGATGAGGTGTTGCTTAATGGTCTATTTGCTCAAAATGCTTAGTGATTTGCTCCATAGCCCTCAACCACTTTCTCAATTCCAAATATTCCACAACCTAAAGTCAAACTCAGCCCCACCGATTTGATCTATCCGCCACCACCGAGTTCCTTTGACATAGCCACTGCCAGAAACCCTAATTAGTTCGGTCTCACCGATAGGGATCTCGGTCTCACCGATATGGGATTCCAAACTCTTTGTTTCCCTTTGCAAGGTTTCGGTCCCACCGAAATGAGCGATCGGTCCCACCGAGTTCGCAATGCAAACTCTCTGTTTCCCTTTCGTAACGTTTTGGTCTTACCGAAATGAGCGATCGGTCCCACCGAGTTTGCCTGACCAACTCTCTGTTTGCTCATTGCTGAAATCGGTCCCACCGAGTTCATGCAATCAGTCACACCGAGATGAGATTTTTCCCTAACCCTAGCACATCGGTCCCACCGAGTTGATCATGTCGGTCCCATCGAGAATCCTAAAGCTCGCATTTTGAACTGAGTCGGTCTCACCGAGTTCACCTATTCGGTCTGACCGAGTTGGGTCAAATGTGTGTAACGGTTAGATTTTGTGTGGAGGCTATATATACCCTCCACCCCCTTCTCTATTTGAGAGAGAGAGCCATCAGAACGTGCCTACACTTCCACTACCCATTTTCTGAGGGAGAACCACCTACTCATGTGTTGAGACCAAGACATTCCAATCAAACCATAAGAATCTTGATCTCTAGCCTTCCCCAAGTTGCTTTCCACTCAAATCATCTTTCCATCATAGCCAAATCTGTGTGAGAGAGAGTTGAGTGTTGGGGAGACTATCATTTGAAGCACAAGAGCAAGGAGTTCATCATCATCACACCATCTATTACCTTTTGGAGAGTGGCGTCTCCTAGATTGGTTAGGTGTCACTTGGGAGCCTCAGACAATATTGTGGAGTTAACCCAAGGAGTTTGTAAGGGCAAGGAGATCGCCTACTTTGTGAAGATTTACCCAAGTAAGGCAAGTCCGTCGTGGGCGATGGCCGTGGTGGGATAGACAAGGTTGCTTCTTCATGGACCCTTCGTGGGTGGAGCCCTCCGTGGACTGGCGCAACCATTACCCTTCGTGGGTTGAAGTCTCCATCAACGTGGATGTATGATAGCACCGCCTATCGGAACCACGCCAAAAATATCCGTGTCTCCAATTGCGTTTGCACACTCCAATCCCATCCCCTTACTTTATTGCAACTTGCATGCTTTACTTTCCGCTGCTCATATACTCTTGCCATGCTTGCTTGAAATGTATTGTAAATGCTTAAATTTGTGCTAAAACTCCACCTCAACTTGAAGAACTTAAAAACTGCTACTTTTGCTTGTTGAGGGTCTAATCAACCCCCTCTAGACACCTCTTCTCGATCCTTTCAATTGGTATCAGAGCATTGGTCTCCATTGCTTTGGTTTAATCACCATTGGAGGAAGATGGATGAGTCTACGATGGGGATTTTTAGACGTAGAATGTTGGGAAAAATGAGATGCTTGAGATTTTCAATGAATATCATTTGAACAAGTACATTACTAGCCCTTATGCGCCTCCTATTGATCCCTTGCATCCTACCCCCGACGAGTCTCTTGACATGACCCGCAATCTTAGAACTATTAATCTTATCATTAGAGGATTGTCTAGAAACTTGATTGTATGCTTGCCTACACTTGAATGTGCTTACACCATGTGGAGATATCTTGAGGAACGTTTTCCAAACTATTCCTTGAAAAATTTAGATGAGATTCTTCAAAAGTCCATAGCTTTTCATAAAATGAAACCTAGTGATCCTAAATTTGATGATTGTCTATTTGAGCTTCGTGACCTTATGTGTGCCAAAGGAGATGTTGGAGTCATTAGTAGCATCATCTCTCAAGTCATTAGAATTCATAAAGATGCACATTGTCATGGTCATACATCTAATGAATCACTCTCTCTAGGTAATGATCAATCACAAGACGAAGTTGAACATGGATATTATGATGATGATAGTGACTTTGATCTTGATGAGTCTATGAGACACTTTGGTCTTATGGCTAACCTTCGTGGTTACATGGTCAGAGGAAAGGAATGGGTTCTAGATAGTGGATGTAATGATCATATGACCGGAGATAAGGACATGTTTCATGAGCTTGCTGAAAACAACGGTCCCCGAAAGTATGTCACTTTTGGTGATAACTCAAAGGGTAAGGTGGTTGGCCTTGGTAAGGTGGCCATCTCACATGACAGCTCCATCCAAAATGTTATGCTCGTTGAATCTCTTGGCTATAATTTACATTTCGTATCTAGACTAGCCGATTTCGGTTTCAACGTCTTATTTACTGAAGTAGATTGCCAAGTGTTTTGAAGAGATAATCATAATATGGTATTTACCGGTATACGTAGAGGTGATCTATACATTGTTTATTTCACTAAAAAGGCTCAACCTCGAACTTGCTTAATTGCTAAATCTTCTAAAGGTTGGTTGTGGCATAGAAGGTTAGGCCACGTGGGCATGAGAAATCTTGATAAGCTTATTAAAGGTGATCATATCCTTGGTGTTAAAGATGTTATATTTGACAAGGATAGACTTTGCAGTGCTTGTCAAGCAGGAAAACAAGTTGGAGGAAGTCATCCCGTGAAAAACATTATGACCACGAGAAGACCGCTCGAGCTACTTCATATGGATCTTTTTGGTCCCAATGCCTACAAAAGTCTCAGTGGTAACTCATTCGGTTTAGTCATTGTTGATGACTTTTCAAGATTTACGTGGGTGTTCTTTCTTGATGATAAATCACAGGTCCAAAAGATCTTCAAGAACTTCGCTAGGAAGATGGATGAGTCTACGATGGGGATTTTTAGACGTAGAATGCTGGGAAAAATGAGATGCTTGAGATTTTCAAGGAATATCATTTGAACAAGTACATTACTAGCCCTTGTGCACCTCCTATTGATCCCTTGCATCCTACCCCCGATGAGTCTCTTGACATGATCTGCAATCTTAGAACTATTAATCTTATCATTAGAGGATTGTCTAGAAACTTGATTGTATGCTTGCCTACACTTGAATGTGCTTACACCATATGGAGATATCTTGAGGAACGTTTTCCAAACTATTCCTTGAAAAATTTAGATGAGATTCTTCAAAAGTCCATAGCTTTTCATAAAATGAAACCTAGTGATCCTAAATTTGATGATTGTCTATTTGAGCTTCGTGACCTTATGTGTGCCAAATGAGATGTTGGAGTCATTAGTAGCATCATCTATCAAGTCATTAGAATTCATAAATATGCACATTGTCATGGTCATACATCTAATGAATCACTCTCTCTAGGTAATGATCAATCACAAGACGAAGTTGAACATGGATATTATGATGATGATGATAGTGACTTTGATCTTGATGAGTCTATGAGACACTTTGGTCTTATGGCTAACCTTCGTGGTTAAATGGCCGGAGGAAAGGAATGGGTTCTTGATAGTGGATGTACTGATCATATGACCGGAGATAAGGACATGTTCCGTGTGCTTGCTGAAAACAACAGTCCCCGAAAGTATGTCACTTTTGGTGATAACTCAAAGGGTAAGGTGGCTGGCCTTGGTAAGGTGGCCATCTCACATGACAGCTCCATCCAAAATTTTATGCTTGTTATCTCTTGGCTATAATTAACATTCCGTATCTAGAATAGCCGATTTCGGTTTCAATGTCTTATTTACTGAAGTAGATTGCCAAGTGTTTTGAAGAGATAATCATAATATGGTATTTACCGGTATACGTAGAGGTGATCTATACATTATTGATTTCACTAAAAAGGCTCAACCTAGAACTTGCTTAATTGCTAAATCTTCTAAAGGTTGGTTGTGGCATAGAAGGTTAGGCCACGTGGGCATGAGAAATTTTGATAAGTTTATTAAAGGTGATCATATCCTTGGTGTTAAAGATGTTATATTTGACAAGGATAGACTTTGCAGTGCTTGTCAAGTAGGAAAACAAGTTGGAGGAACTCATCCTGTGAAAAAAATTATGACCACAAGAAGACCGCTCGAGCTACTTCATATGGATATTTTTGGTCCCAATGCCTACAAAAGTCTCAATGGTAACTCATTCGGTTTAGTCATTGTTGATGACTTTTCAAGATTTACGTGCATGTTCTTTCTTGATGATAAATCGCAGGTCCAAAAGATCTTCAAGAACTTTGCTAGGAAGGCCCAAAATCAATTTGAAGTGAAGATCAAGAAGGTTCGCAGCGATAATGGAACGGAGTTCAAGAACGCCAATGTGGATACCTTTCTTGACGAAGAAGGGATTTCACATGAGTTCTCGGCTACGTACACACCTCAAGAAAATGGAGTTGCTGAGAGGAAGAACCAGACACTCATTGAGATGGCGAGAATGATTCTTGATGAATATAATGCAAGATGCCAAAACACTTTTGGGCAGAAGCGGTTGAGACAGCTTGTCATGCAACAAATCGACTATATCTTCACAAGCTTCTCGGCAAGACGGCATACGAGCTTCTCACTGGTAACAAACCCCAAGTTGGATACTTTCAAGTATTTGGCTCAAAGTGCTACATTCTTGATAAGCATCATTGCTTGAAATTTACTCCTAAATCTCATGAAGGTTTCCTACTTGGTTATGGCTCAAACTCTCACACTTACCGTGTCTACAACAATTTCACCCGAAAGGTTGAAGAGACGATAGATGTGAAGTTTGATGAATCTAACGGCTCGCAATTAGAGTGATTGCCGATTGATGTAGGAGACAAAAACCATTCGGAAGACATTCAAGACTTGTCTATTGGCAAGATTCGCCCAACGGAAGTGAAGGAGAGTACCTCGTCCGTTCAAGTGAAAGCCTCAACTTCACACCAAGGTGAACCACATGTTGACACGGAGGCATCCATGAGTGGAACACGTCAAGACGAAGGCAACAAGGGAGTACAACAAGATGAACCTCATCGACCTCCTTCTCCACCTCCACAAGAGAACTTCAACGCCAACGACAATGAAGAAGGACAAGAGGAAGATCAAGATGATGAAGAGGATGTTCCACCACGACCCAAACAAAATCTCTCACGAGTTAGAGCAAGAGTCTCAAGAGATCATCCCGTCGAACAAATTTTTGATGACATTCAAATCGGGAGAATAACTCGCTCTAAAACTCATTTAGCTAACTTTTGTGAACATTACTCATTCATTTCTAGTATTGAACCTATGAAGGTTGAAGATGCTCTTGATGATCCGGATTGGGTGAACGCCATGCATGAAGAGCTGCACAATTTCGAGGGGAATCAAGTGTGGACATTGGTAGAAAAGCCGGACGACAACGAAAATGTCATTGGAACCAAATGGGTGTTTCGGAAGAAGCAAGATGAGGATGGATAAGTTGTACGCAACAAGGCCCGTCTCGTCACCCAAGGCTACACTCAGGTCGAAGGTATGGACTGTGGTGAGACATATGCCCCCGTTGCTAGACTTGAGTCCATAAGCATCTTACTTGCTCATGCCAATCATCATGATATCACTCTATACCAAATGGACATTAAAAGTGCTTTTCTAAATGGTGAAATTGAGGAGGAAGTTTATGTTAAACAGCCTCCCGGCTTTGTTAATCCCAAGAAACCTGATCATGTTTACAAACTTCACAAAGCTCTTTATGGTCTTAAACAAGCTCCTAGAGCATGGTATAAATGCTTGAGTAATTAAGTTTCTTATTGAAAAAGGCTTTGAGATTGGAAAATTTGATTCTACACTTTTTACTAAAATGGTTAATGGTGAATTATTTGTGTGCCAAATTTATGTGGATGATATCATATTTGGTTCAACTAACCCTCCTTTTAGTGAAAAGTTTGGAAGGCTTATGTCGGAGAAGTTTGAAATGTCTATGATGAGTGAACTCAAATTCTTTCTTGGTTTGCAAATCAAGCAAACTAAGGAGGGTACCCGTGTTTCCCAAACAAACTATACCAAGGACTTATTCAAGAAGTTCAACATGCAAGAAAGCAAAGGTATGAAAACACCCATGCCTACTAGTGGGCATCTTGACTTGACTAAGGATGGCAAACCGGTTGACCAAAAGGTTTACCGCTCTATGATTGGTTCATTGTTATATCTATGTGCCTCCCGTCTCAATATTATGCTAAGTGTGTGCATGTGTGCACGATATCAAGCGGACCCTAAAGAATGTCATCTTAAGGCCGTGAAAAGGATAGTGAGATACTTAATCCATACACCAAATTTGGCATTTGGTATCCTGATAGGTCTTCTTTTGATCTTGTTGGCTACTCCGATTCGGACTATGTCGGTGACAGGTTGATAGAAAGTCCACTTCGGGCACTTTTCAATTTCTTGGTATATCTCTTGTGTCTTGGTCCTCCAAGAAACAAAACTCGGTATCCTTATCCACCTCCGAAGCGGAATACATTGCCGCCGGTTCATGTTGTGCTCAATTACTTTGGATGACCCAGACTCTTAAGGATTATGGGATATATGTGAAACATGTTCCATTTCTTTGTGATAATGAAAGTGCTATTAAGATTGCTCAGAATCCCGTGCAACATTCTCGAACTAAGCATATGGAAGTTCGTCATCATTTCATTCGAGATCATGTTGCTAAAGGAGACATGAATCTTAAGCATGTTCATACCGATAAGCAATTGGCAGATATATTTACCAAAACGCTTGATGAGAAAGTTATTTTTCCGTTTGAGAGGTGAACTGAATATCATTGATGCCTCAAACTTGGAGTAGAAACTCCATTTGTATACATGCAAGGCATGAGCTTGTCTTTTTGAACTAATCCTTGATATTTCTCTTATGATGATGATCATATGTCTGGGATCTATACTTGTACCCTTGCATGTTATCTAACCGTCATAGGTACTTGGATGAGCCCAAATCTATGAGATTGCAAGTCACTCATATCTTGAGAAATCTCTACATCACCAAGTCTCTACAATATGGTGGTTGAAGACAAGGAAGCATGAATTCACTCAATATATCCTTTGACAATTTCTAAATATCAAATTTCATTTGGTATCAAGTTTCATGATTGTCATTTTGGATACACAAGTGCTCTTCCTTGCAAGACTAACCCATGTAGGAAGATGAACTCAAACTAGAAGTGGTGCTCCCAACTCTTGGTGAACTACATCAACCTTGAGCATCCAACACAAGTTCGACTACATGATCAAGATCAGCACCGCCACCCAAGGTATGTTATTCCATCTTAGAGAAGCTTTACCCCAAGTCATGGGTCAAAGCAGCTCAACAAGACGTGAATACATCAAAATGCTTGAACAAAAAATGGTAACCCCATTTTGAGTTTAAACAATGAGTATGACCTATGATCAAGTGTTATCACTTGAATCCTTAGTCAATATACTCTAACATAGGTGACTTTGTCGCTGACCCATTCTAGATGAAGTTCTCTAGTGTTTCTCTGTGTTCTTGCATATGTTTCTTGATTGTTCCCCTTTTCAAAAAAAACTTCATCTAGATTTCTTTTCTTTTGCTCTCCATTTTCCGCATCTAATTCATTGCAAATTCTTCAGTAAATTCCTTGCAAATCTTTGTGTGATCCTATTTGCCAAGTGAGCTGAGGTGACAAAATTTTTCCTCTGTATTGAACTTAGGCTCATTGATTTCTGCCTATCGGCTAGAACGAACTACAATAATACCTTGTAGATAGTTCATCAGTACAACTGACGAGGACAAACCCGGTCTGACCGATATGCATCATCTATGACACTACCAACTCGGTGTCACCGATGAAAATGGGTCGGTGTTACCGATTTCACTACTAAGAAGACTTTTTGCCATTACAAATGTCATTTCTTCTCCAGCTCCACTCGATGATTCTTATCCTCTACTTGTATCTTAAATTACATGCTTCTTTGTAATGTGACTCAAGGACCAAGCTTATTTGACTCTTGTTCCAGAAGATACCTTCTTGGAAATTGATGTCAAAGGGGGAGAGAGAGGACATCAAAGCTTATCACATGGGAGAGAAAGCACATCTTAGCTTCTCCAGATTCTTATTAACAATAGAGGAGAGAAGTCACATGTCTTTAAGAGGGGAAAGACATGTTAGTGTATGTTTGTATCATTTCCTGCTCTAGTTATGTTTGCTTTGTTCTAATTTTCTCTTACCCTACCTTCTCCTATTATCCAAATCAGATTCAGGGGGAGAAAGAGTTCATATCTAAGGGGAGAAAATCTTTGGAATTCTTTGCATATCTTTAATCCTTGGGGACATGTCTATATCCAAATAGAGTACTAAGTACTCACTAACTACATGCCATCCCAGTCTTGGTACTCTTGTGGTTTTTCTAAACTTGCTTTGACTAGTAGTGTCCTTGTGTTATCTAACCTCGTTTTCTCAAGTTCATCTCGACCAAAGCTAGCTCAAGACCACAAGGTAAGTATATGCATCACACTCATGTGCATTATGATCTCTTGCTGATGTACATATTGTTTGCAAGAAGGTCTCATGAACATGAAGGTACACTCCCTGTGTCTACATCATTTGCTCTAATGCATATAGCCAAGATACATGTAACTTATTACTTGCTCTGACATGCCTATGCATTCACATGTTCTCATATTCTATCCTTACATGATTGCACACATGTAGGGGGAGCCAATGCATGTTACATGTCTTTCCAAAGCTTTACCTGCTACTCCTCATATCTTTATCTAAAGCTTTGATGTATGTTGTCATCAATTACCAAAAAAGGGGAGATTGAAAGCACAAGTGCTCCCTGGGTGATTTTGGTAATTAATGTCAACATATCTCTTGTTGGACTAATATATTTATCTAGTATATTTTAGATAAGTTCAACAATGGCGTGGCATGGACAAGAGGATGTGGAACCCCTTCAAGATGCTAAGGACAAAGATTGGCAATAGCTCAATGATACGTGTCCAACGTATCTACCTTTTCCAAACTCTTGTTCCCTTGTTTTGGACTCTAACTTGCATGATTTGAATGGAACTAATCCGGACTGACGCTATTTTCAGCAGAATTTCCATAGTGTTATTTTTGTGCAGAATAAAAAGTTCTCAGAATGACCTGAAAATCAACACAGATAACTTTTGGAATATATAAAAAATATTGGCGAAAGAATCAGTAGAAAGGGGCCCACACCCTAGCCACAAGAGTGGGGGCGTGCCCTCCGACCTTGTGGGCCCACTAGACCTCCAACGACCTCAACTCCAACTCCATATATTCACTTTCGGGGAGAAAAAATCAGAGAGTAAGATTCATCGCATTTTACGATGTGGAGTGATACGTCCATTTTGCATCATGCTTTTATATCGATATTTATTGCATTATGGACTGTTATTTCACTTTATGTCACAATACTTATGGCTATTCTCTCTTATTTTACAAGGTTTACATAAGGAGGGAGAATGCCGGCAGCTGGAATTCTGGGCTGAAAAAGGAGCAAATATTAGAGACCTATTCTGCTCAACTCCAAAAGTCCTGAAACTCCACGGAACATCTTAAAATAAATAAAGAAAAATCATCGCCAAAGATGAAGGCCAGGGGGCCCACACCCTGCTCACGAGGATGGGGGGCATGCCCCCCTCCTAGGGCGCGCCCCCTACCTCGTGGGCCCCCTGGTGGGTCTCCGACGTCCATCTTCTCCTATATGAGGTCTTTCGATGAGAAAAAAATAGGGGGGAACCTTTCGGGACGAGACTCCGCTGCCACGAGGCGGAACCTTGGCGGAACCAATCTAGAGCTCCAGCAGAGCTGTTTTGCCGGGGATACTTCCCTCCGGGAGGGGGAAATCATCACCATCGTCATCACCAACGCTCCTCTCATCGGGAGAGGGCAATCTCCATCAACATCTTCACCAGCACCATCTCATCTCCAAACCCTAGTTCATCTCTTGTATCCAATTCTTGTCTCAAAGTCCGGGATTGGTGCTAGTAGGTTTCTAGTAGTGTTGATTACTCCTTGTAGTTGATGCTAATTGGTTTATTTGGTGGAAGATCATATGTTCAGATCCTATATGCATATTCTTACCCCTCTGATTATGAACATGAATATGCTTTGTGAGTAATTACGTTTGTTCCTGAGGACAAGGGAGAAGTCTTGCTATTAGTAGTCATGTGAATTTGGTATTCGTTTGATATTTTGATAAGATGTATGTTGTCTAGCCTCTAGTGGTGTTATGTGAACGTCGACTACATAACACTTCACCATTATTTGGGCCTAGAGGAAGGCATTGGGAAGTAATAAGTAGATGATGGGTTGCTAGAGTGACAGAAGCTTAAACCCTAGTTTATGCATTGCTTCGTAAGGGGCTGATTTGGATCCACATGTTTCATGCTATGGTTAGGTTTACCTTAATACTTTTGTTGTAGTTGCGGATGCTTGCAATAGAGGTTAATCATAAGTGGGATGCTTGTTCAAGTAAGAACAGCACCCAAGCACCGGTCCACCCACATATCAAATTATCAAAGTATCGAACGCGAATCATATGAATGTGATGAAAACTAGCTTGATGATATTCCCATGTGTCCTCGGGAGCGCTTTTCCTATTATAAGAGTTTGTTCCAGCTTGTCCTTTGCTACAAAAAGGATTGGGCCACCTTGCTGCACTTTATTTACTTTTTTTACTTGTTGCTCGTTACAATTTATCTTATCACAAAACTATATGTTACCACTTATTTCAGTACTTGCAGAGAATACCTTGCTGAAAACCACTTATCATTTCCTTCTGCTCCTCGTTGGGTTCGACACTCTTACTTATCGAAAGGACTATGATAGATCCCCTATACCTGTGGGTCATCAAGATTCTTTTCTGGCGCCGTTGCCGGGGAGTGTAGCGCCTTTGGTAGGTGGAATTTGGTAAGGAAAAATTTATATAGTGTGCTGAAATTTACTGTCACTTGCTACTATGGAAAGTAATTCTCTGAGGGGCTTGTTCGGAGTATCTTCACCCCGTCCAGTAGAGAAAAGAGTTGCTCCTCAACCTACTGAACCTATTGAAAATGAAACTCCTTTTGAATTTCCTTCGGGTATGATGGAAAAACTGCTAGCTAACCCTTTTACAGGAGATGGAACAAAGCATCCTGATGAGCACTTAATATATGTGGATGAAGTTTGTGGATTATTTAAGCTTGCAGGTATACCCGATGATGTTGCTAAGAAGAAGGTCTTCCCTTTATCTTTGAAGGGAGATGCATTGATATGGTATAGGCTATGTGATGATATGAGATCATGGAACTATAAAAGATTGAAATTGGAATTTCATCAAAAGTATTACCCTATGCATCTTGTTCATCGTGATCGCAATTATATATATAATTTCTGGCCTCGCGAAGGAGAAAGCATCGCTCAAGCTTGGGGGAGGCTTAAATCAATGTTATATTCATTCCCCAATCATGAGATCTCGAGAGAAATAATTATGCAAAGTTTTTATGCTTGGCTTTCTCATAATAATCAAACCATGCTCGATACTTCTTGTGCTGGCTCTTTTATGATGAAGACTATTGAATTCAGATGGAATTTATTGGATAGAATTAAACGCAACTCTGAAGATTGGGACCTTGGCGAAGGTAAAGAGTCAGGTATGACACCTAAGTTTGATTGTGTTAAATCTTTTATGGACACTGATATTTTCCGTAACTTTAGCACTAAATATGGACTTGACTGTGAGATAGTAGCTTCTTTCTGTGAATCTTTTGCTACTTATGTTGATCTCCCTAAGGAGAAGTGGTTTAAATATCATCCTCCCATAGAAGTAAAAGTAGCTGCACCTATTAAAGTTGAAGAAAAGACTGTCACTTATAATGATCCTATTGTTCCTACTTCTTATGTTGAGAAACCACCTTTCCCTGTTAGAATAAAGGATCATGCTAAAGCTTCAACTGTTGTTCATAAAAGCAATATTAGAACTTATACACCTCCTGAGCAAGTTAAAGTAGAACCTAATATTGCTATTGTTAAAGATCTTTTGTTCGATAATATTGATGGGCATGTTATTCAGTTCGAAGGTGAAACTGCTAGAATTGCTAAACCTTGTGCTAAAGATAAACATAGACCTGTGGTAGGCGTGCCTGTTATTTCTGTTAAAATAGGGGATCATTGTTATCATGGCTTATGTGATATGGGTGCTAGTGCTAGTGTTATACCGCATACTTTATACGAAGAAATTAAGAATGAAATTGCACCTGCTGAGTTAGAAGGTATTGATGTCACAATTAAACTTGCCAATAGAGATACTATTTCACCAATTGGAATTGTTAGAGATGTTGAAGTCTTGTGTGGGAAAACTAAATATCCTACTGATTTTCTTGTTCTTAGTTCTCCACAAGATAGCTTTTGTCCCATTATATTTGTTAGACCCTTCTTGAACACTGTTAATGCTAGGATAGATTGCGAAAAGAATGTTGTTACTATTGGCTTGGATGATATGGTTCATGAGTTTAATTTCTCTAAATTTAGTAAACAACATTGTGAGGAAGAATTACCTAGTAAGGATGAGATTATTGGTCTTGCTTCTATTGCCGTACCTCCTAGTGATCCTTTAGAACACTATTTTCTAGACCATGAAAATGATATGTTCATGAATGAAAGAAGGGAAATAGATGAAGTATTCTTTAAACAGGAACCTATTCTGCAACACAACTTGCCTGTTGAAATTTTAGGGGATCCTCCTCCACCCAAGGGTGATCCCGTGTTTGAGCTTAAACCGTTGCCTGATAATCTTAAATATGCTTATCTTGATGAAACGAAGATATATCCTGTTATTATTAGTGCTAACCTTTTAGACCATGAAGAAGAAAGATTATTGAAAACTCTAAAGAAGCATCGTGCTGCTATTGGATATACTCTTGATGATCTTAAGGGCATTAGTCCCACTCTATGTCAACATAAAATAAATTTGGAAGCAGATGCCAAACCAGTTCGTGATCCTCAACGACGTCTGAATCCTAAAATGAAATAAGTGGTAAGAAAAGAAATACTCAAGCTTCTGTAGGCAGGTATAATTTATCCCGTTGCTGATAGTCAGTGGGTAAGTCCTGTCCATTGTGTCCCTAAGAAGGGAGGTATTACTGTTGTTCCTAATGATAAAGATGAATTGATTCCACAAAGAATTATCACAGGTTATAGGATGGTAATTGATTTCCGCAAATTAAATAAAGCTACTAAGAAAGATCATTACCCCTTACCTTTTATTGATCAAATGCTAGAAAGATTATGCAAACATACACACTATTGCTTTCTAGATGGTTATTCTGGTTTCTCTCAAATACCTGTGTCGGCTAGAGATCAATCAAAGACTACTTTTACATGCCCTTTTGGTACTTTTACTTATAGACGTATGCCTTTTGGTTTATGTAATGCACCTGCTACCTTTCAAAGATGCATGATGGTTATATTCTCTGACTTTTTGTGAAAAGATTTGTGAGGTTTTAATGGATGATTTTTCCATCTATGGTTCCTCTTTTGATGATTGCTTGAGCAATCTTGATTGAGTTTTGCAGAGATGTGAAGAAACTAATCTTGTCTTGAATTGGGAAAAGTGCCACTTTATGGTTAATGAAGGTATTGTCTTGGGGCATAAAGTTTCTGAAAGAGGTATTGAAGTTGATAAAGCCAAGGTCGATGCTATTGAAAAGATGCCATGTCCCAAGGACATCAAAGGTATAAGAAGTTTCCTTGGTCACGCCAGATTTTACAGGAGGTTCATTAAGGACTTCTCAAAAATTTCTCGGCCTCTGACTAATTTATTGCAAAAAGATATACCATTTGTCTTTGATGATGATTGTGTAGAAGCATTTGAAATACTTAATAAAGCATTAGTCTCTGCACCTGTTGTTCAGCCACCTGATTGGAATTTACCCTCTGAACTTATGTGTGATGCTAGTGATTATGCTGTAGGTGATGTTCTAGGGCAAAGAGTTGATAAGAAATTAAATGTTATTCATTATGCTTGTAAGACTCTATACAATGCTCAAAGAAATTATGCTACTATTGAAAAAGAGCTTTTAGCTGTTGTATTTGCCTGTGATAAGTTCAGATCTTATATTGTTGATTCTAAAGTAACTATTCACACTGATCATGCTGCTATTAAATACCTTATGGAAAAGAAAGATGCTAAACCTAGACTTATTAGATGGGTTCTCTTGCTACAAGAATTTGATTTGCATATTGTTGATAGAAAGGGAGCTGAGACCCCCTTGCAGACAACTTGTCTAGGTTAGAGAATTTCTTGATGACCCACTACCTATTAATGATAGCTTTCCTGATGAACAATTAAATGTTATAAGTACTTCTCATAGTACTCCATGGTATGCTGATTATGCTAATTATATTGTTGCTAAGTTTATACCACCTAGCTTCACATACCAGCAAAAGAAAAAGTTTTTCTATGACTTGAGACATTACTTTTGGGATGACCCACATCTTTATAAAGAAGGAGTAGATGGTGTTATTAGACGCTGTGTACCCGAGCATGAACAGGAACAGATCCTACGCAAGTGTCATTCCGAGGCTTATGGAGGACACCACGCTGGAGATAGAACTGCACATAAGGTATTGCAATCTGGTTTTTATTGGCCTACTGTCTTCAAGGATGCCCGTAAGTTTGTCTTGTCTTGTGATGAATGTCAAAGAATTGGTAATATTAGTAGACGTCAAGAAATGCCTATGAATTATTCTCTTGTTATTGAACTGTTTGATGTTTGGGGCTTTGATTATATGGGACCTTTTCCTGCCTCTAATGGATACACACATATTTTAGTTATTGTTGATTACGTTACTAAGTGGGTAGAAGCTATTCCAACTAGTAGTGCTGATCATAACACTTCTATTAAAATGCTTAAGGAAGTTATTTTTCTGAGGTTTGGAGTCCCTAGATATTTAACGACTGATGGTGGTTCACACTTTATTCATGGTGCTTTCCGTAAAATGCTTGCTAAGTATGATGTTAATCATAGAATTGCATCTCTTTATCACCCACAGTCTAGTGGTCAAGTAGAGTTGAGCAATAGAGAGCTCAAATTAATTTTGCAAAAGACTGTTAATAGGTCTAGAAAGAATTGGTCTAAGAAACTTGATGATGCATTATGGGCTTATAGAACTGCATACAAAAATCCTATGGGTATGTCTTCGTATAAAATGGTTTATGGAAAAGCATGACACTTACCTCTCGAACTAGAACATAAGGCGTATTGGGCTATTAAAGAGCTCAACTATGATTTTAAACTTGCCGGTGAGAAGAGGTTATTTGATATTAGCTCACTTGATGAATGGAGAACCCAAGCTTATGAAAATGCCAAGTTGTTTAAAGAAAAAGTTAAAAGATGGCATGACAAAAAGATACAAAAGCGTGTGTTTAATGTAGGTGATTATGTATTGCTATACAACTCTTGTTTAAGATTTTTTGCAGGAAAACTTCTCTCTAAATGGAAAGGCCCCTACGTTATTGAGGAGGTCTATCGTTCTGGTGCCATAAAAATCAACAACTTCGAGGGCACAAATCCGAAGGTGGTAAACGGTCAAAGAATCAAACATTATATCTCAGGTAATCCCATAAATGTTGAAACCAATATTATTGAAACTGTAACCCCAGAGGAATACATAAGGGACACTTTTCGGAACATTTCAGACTCCGAAAAGGAATAGGTATGTGGTACGGTAAGTAAACTGACTCCAAAACAATTTTTAAGGCAATATCTCTCCATTTTGGAATATTTAGAAAAATAGAAAAATAAGTAGGAGTCCGGGAAGGAAACGAGGGCCCCACGAGGGTGGTGGGCGCGCCCTACCCCTCTAGGCGCGCCCCCTACCTCGTGAGCACCTCGTGTGCCTTCCGGACTCCGTTTTCTTGCACATTACGTATTTTGGTCGGTAAAAATTCATTATATATTCTCCCGAAGGTTTTGACTCCCATATCACGCAAATATCCTCTATTTTTGTTTTCGAGCTGTTGCTGCTGCAGATTAGAGCAAGATGTCTTCTCAAGAGTCAATCAGGGAGAGCCGGGTATCTAACCCGGCACCGGAACCAAGGGCAAACAGCGACGCTGACCACTTTGGGCCAGCAACGGAGGAAGAGATGGAGGCTGACTTGATGAGAGTAGATGCCATGGAGGATCAAGAAGTCACCTCTCGCCTCCGAGCTGGGTTCACGATGGGGGAACTACAGAGCTCAGCTATTCCAAACTCGGTTATCCCTTCTAATGTTAGATTTCTTTCTTATGAAAATATGAAGAGAAGTGTCACTTGTTCTCCCGCAGCTATGCAACACCCTTGGGTGCAAGGAGCTTTAACTGTCACAGGAAAGCTTTGTAAGGAAATAGTGGACCTCAAACAGCAAGTCAATAAGCTCAAGGAGGAGAACCGCATCCTGAGGGGAATCATCGCCAAGAATATTACACCGACAAAGGAGATATAATCACATGGGTATGGGCACTCCCCTTGGCAACTGCCAAGCTTGGGGGAGGTGCCCCTGTATCGTATCACCATCACAACTCCTATCTTTATCGTTTTCTTAGTTCGATCCTATTAGAAGTATCTTGATCTAGTAGAATAAAGTTTATGGCATGATCTAGTTTTGAGTTTTGCTTTATGATCTTTCTTTGTAATCGAGTCCGTGAGCTATATATAATAAAGATTAGTGTTGAGTCAAGGGCTTGATTATTTTGCCATGATTTTGGGTGAATAAAATAAAAGAAGAAAAGAATAAAAAGAAACAAAAAGTTCATATTAATCATATTGAGAGTAATGACTTCACATAGAATGAGTATGATGATTAAAAGTTGTTGGGAGTTGGCAGACATAACTTCGGTCATTGTTGCAATTAATAGGAAGTAATAAGGAAAGAGAGGTTTTCACATATAGATATATTATCATTGACATCTTTTATGATTGGGAGCACTCATTAAAATATGACATGCTAAAGAGTTGATGTTGGACAAGGAAGACAATGTAATGAGTTATGTCTTTCTTATATCTGAGATAAAATATGTTGTCATGGATCCTCTAACTTGTTGAGCTTGCCTTTCCCCCTCATGCTAGCCAAATTCTCAGCACCAAGTAGAAATACTACTTGTGCTTCCAAATACCCTTAAACCAGTTTCGCCATGAGAGTCCACCATATCTACCTATGGATTGAGTAAGATCCTTCAAGTAAGTTGTCATCGGTGCAAAGCAATAAAAATTGCTCTAAATATGTATGATTGATTGGTGTGGGAGAAATAAGCTTTATACGATCTTGTGATGTGGAAGTAATAAAAGCGACGGACTGCATAATAAAGGTTCATATCACAAGGGGCAATATAAAGTGACGTTCTTCCGCATTGAGATTTTGTGCATCCAACCATAAAAGCGCATGGCAACCTCTGCTTCCCTCTGCAAAGGGCCTATCTTTTATTATTATCTTCTACCTTATGCAAGAGTCATGGTGATCTTCACATTTTCTTTTTCATTTTATCCTTTGGCAAGCTCAGCATGTTGGAAAGAACATGATATATATATATATATATATATATATATATATATATCTAATTGGATGTAGGGGAGCATGAACCATTATTGTTGACATTACCCTTGATGTAAAAGGTTGTGGGGTAAAACTATAAGCCCCTATCTTTCTCTATGTCCGATTAAAACTTCATAACCACAAGTATTGCGTGAGTGTTAGCAATTATGAAGGACTAAATGATAGTTGAGTATTTGGAATTGCTTTTTAGCTCTGACATAGACTCTTTCCGATGTTATGATAAATTGCAATTGCTTCAATGACTGAGATTATAGTTTGTCGGAGCCCAATAAGGTTTATGATTTATACTTTTGCATTGTGAATAGATCATCACTTGAACATAAGTAAGCATATGACAAAATCTATATATGTTGTTGTTATGAGAATAATCATGATGCCTTCATGTCCGTATTTTATTAGTATCGACGCCTCTACCTCTAAACATGACGACATATTTATTGTTATCGGCTTTTCACTTGAGGACAAGCGAGGTTTAAGCTTGGGGGAGTTGATACGTCCATTTTGCATCATGCTTTTATATCGATATTTATTGCATTATGGACTGTTATTTCACTTTATGTCACAATACTTATGGCTATTCTCTCTTATTTTACAAGGTTTACATAAGGAGGGAGAATGCCGGCAGCTGGAATTCTGGGCTGGAAAAGGAGCAAATATTAGAGACCTATTCTGCGCAACTCCAAAAGTCCTGAAACTCCACGGAACATCTTAAAATAAATAAAGAAAAATCCTTGCCAAAGATGAAGGCCAGGGGGCCCACACCCTGCTCACGAGGGTGGGGGGTGCGCCCCCTACCTCGTGGGCGCCCTGGTGGGTCTCCGACGTCCATCTTCTCCTATATGAGGTCTTTTGATGAGAAAAAAATAGGGGGGGAACCTTTCGGGACGAGACTCCGCCGCCACGAGGCGGAACCTTGGCGGAACCAATCTAGAGCTCTGGCAGAGCTGTTCTGCCAGGGATAATTCCCTCCGGGAGGGGGAAATCATCACCATCGTCATCACCAATGCTCCTCTCATCGGGAGAGGGCAATCTCCATCAACATCTTCACCAACACCATCTCATCTCCAAACCCTAGTTCATCTCTTGTATCCAATTCTTGTCTCAAAGTCCGGGATTGGTGCTAGTAGGTTGCTAGTAGTGTTGATTACTCCTTGTAGTTGATGCTAATTGGTTTATTTGGTGGAAGATCATATGTTCAGGTCCTATATGGATATTATTACCCCTCTGATTATGAACATGAATATGCTTTGTGAGTAATTACGTTTGTTCCTAAGGACAAGGGAGAAGTCTTGCTATTAGTAGTCATGTGAATTTGGTATTCGTTTGATATTTTGATAAGATGTATGTTGTCTAGCCTCTAGTGGTGTTATGTGAACGTCGACTACATAACACTTCACCATTATTTGGGCCTAGAGGAAGGCATTGGGAAGTAATAAGTAGATGATGGGTTGCTAGAGTGACAGAAGCTTAAACCCTAGTTTATGCGTTGCTTCATAAGGGGCTGATTTGGATCCACATGTTTCATGCTATGGTTAGGTTTACCTTAATACTTTTGTTGTAGTTGCGGATGCTTGCAATAGAGGTTAATCATAAGTGGGATGCTTGTTCAAGTAAGAACAACACCCAAGCACCGGTCCACCCACATATCAAATTATCAAAGCATCGAACGCGAATGATATGAACGTGATGAAAACTAGCTTGACGATATTCCCATGTGTCCTCGGGAGCACTTTTCCTATTATAAGAGTTTGTTCCGGCTTGTCCTTTGCTACAAAAAGGATTGGGCCACCTTGCTGCACTTTGCTACAAAAAGGATTGGGCCACCTTGCTGCACTTTATTTACTTTTGTTACTTGTTGCTCGTTACAATTTATCTTATCACAAAACTATCTGTTACCACTTATTTCAGTACTTGCAGAGAATACCTTGCTGAAAATCGCTTATCATTTCCTTCTGCTCCTCGTTGGGTTCGACACTCTTACTTATCGAAAGGACTATGATAGATCCCCTATACTTGTGGGTCATCACGGAGCCGCCGCCAAGCCCTATTCTTCCTCAGGAGGGCAGATCTAGAGTCCGTTCGGGGCTCCAAAGAGGGGAATCCGTCACCATCGTCATCATCAACCATCCTCCATCACCAATTTCATGATGCTCACCGCCGTGCGTGAGTAATCTCATCGTAGGCTTGCTGGACGGTGATGTGTTGGATGAGATTTAATTGAGTTAGTTTTGTAAGGGTTTGATCCCTGGTATCCACTATGTTCTAAGATTGATGTTGCTATGATTTTGCTATGCTTAATGCTTTTCACTAGGGCCCGAGTGCCATGATTTCAGATCTGAACCTATTATGTTTTCATGAATATATTTGTGTTCTTGATCCGATATTGCAAGTTATAGTCACCTACTACGTGTTATGATCCGGCAACCCCGGAGTGACAATAGTCGGGACCACTCCCGGTGATGACCATAGTTTGAGGAGTTCATGTATTCACTAAGTGCTAATGCTTTGGTCCGGTACTCTGTTAAAAGGAGGCCTTAATATCCCTTAGTTTCCAATAGGACTCCACTGCCATGGGAGGGTAGGACAAAAGATGTCATGTAAGTTCTTTTCCATAAGAACGTATGACTATATTCGGAATACATGCCTACATTATATTGATGAACTAGAGCTAGTTCTGTGTCACCCTAGGTTATAACTGTTGCATGATGAATGCCATCCGACATACTTGTCCATCATTGATCCATTGCCTACGAGCTTTTCACATATTGATATCTGCTCAGTTACTTTTCTGTTGCCAGTGTCACGATTGCTACAAACTACTACTGTTACTTTTGCTACCATTACCGATACTTCCATACTACTTTGCTACTAAATACTTTGCTGCAGATATTAAGTCTTTCAGGTGTGGTTGAATTGACAACCCAGTTGCTAATACTTGAGAATATTCTTTGGCTCCCCTTGTGTCGAATCAATAAATTTTGGTTGAATACTCTACCCTCGAAAACTATTGTGATCCCCTATACTTGTGGGTTATCAAGACCTTTTTTGGCACTGTTGCCGGGGAGCATAGCTCTATTCTATGAGTCACTTGGGATTTATATCTGTTGATCACTATGAGGAATCTGAAAGATCAAGATTTTTCCCTCAACTACGAGGGGAGGTAAGGAACTGCCATCTAGCTCTGCACTTGATTCTCCTTCTGTTTTGAGTAAACTTGCGACACCTACACCTGCCATTGATTCTGATATGTCGCATGTTATTGATGATGCCACTTCTGCTATGCATAATGCTTATGATGATACTACTTCTCTGCTTGATAATACCATGCTACTAGGTGAATTTCTTGATGAACAACTTGCTAGGGTTAGAGATAATGAAATTATTGAAACTGATGATATTATTGAAGATTATGATTATGATTCTCCCCCTAGATATGAATTGCCTGTTGTTCCTGAGGGTTATTTATGGATGAAGAGACTGCTAGAGACTTCTTTGCTTGCAATGATAGAGAGGATCTTAAGAAATTGTTAGTTAAGCTGAAAGAGAAATCCTTTAATGCTAGAATGAAATATGATCCTGCTTTTGCTACTTCACCTATCTTTGTTATTGATAAGGATTATGAATTCTCTGCCGATCCTGAGTTAATTACTTTGGTTGAATCTGATCCTTTTCATGGTTATGAATCTAAAACTGTTGTGGCACATCTACCTAAATTGAATGATATAGCCACCCTATTTGCTCATGAGAAAAAAATTCGTTATTACTATATCCTTAAATTATTTCCTTTCTCACTAAAGGGTGATGCTAAGGTATGGTTTAATTCTCTTGCTCCTGGTTGTGTGCGCAGTCCCCAGGATATAATTTATCACTTCTCTGCAAAATATTTCGCCGCTCATAAAAAACAAGGTACTTTAAGGGAAATATATAATTTCGTGCAAATTGAAGAAGAGAGTCTCCCACAAGCTTGGGGGAGGATTCTCCGATTACTTAATGCTTTGCCTGATCATTCTCTCAAGAAAAATGAAATACTTGATATCTTTTATAATGGACTAACCGATGCTTCCAGAGATTACCTGGATAGTTGTGTCGGTTGTGTTCCAGGGAAAGAACTATTGATCAAGCTGAAATTCTATTGAATAATATGTTGACTAATGAAAATAATTGGACACTTCCTGAACCAACTCCGAAGAAGAGGGGTATTCTATTTCTCAGTCCTGAAGATATGCAAGAGGCGAAGAAATCTATGAAAGAAAAATGTATAAAAGTTGAAGATGTTAAAAATTTACCGCCTATTGAAGAAATACATGGTCTTGATAACCCGACACAGGTAGTAGAGGTAAACTCTCTCTGTAGATTTTATGAAGATGATATTCCTCATAATAAGTCTGCTAGACAATGCTTTGACGAGTTTGATACTTTTATTGTTAAACAAGAAAATTTCAATGCTTATGTTAGTAGACAGTTGAAACGTAATGCTTACATGCTTGATCACCTAAGTAATTATATGAATAGTACTGTTAATGATATTAAGCTTATTAGGAACATGCTTCCATGGTTACAACTCAAGTAGAACAAGTACTTAAGGCTCAAGATGATTTGCTAAATGAGTTGAATAGTAAGAATAAAGATAATGCTATTAGGGTTATGACAAGAGGTGGTAAAATGACCCAGGAACCTTTATATCCTGAGGGCCATCCTAAGAGAGTTGAGTAGGATTCTCAGAGAATTAATACTGATGCACCTAGTCCTTCAAATAAAAACAAAAATGATAGGACTTTGCATGGTAGTGAACCTGCTATAGATACACCTGAGAATCCCAATGATATTTATATTTCTGATGCCGAGACACAATCTGGTGATGAACATGAACCTAGTGATAATGTTAATAATGATGTTCATGTTGATGCTCAACCTAGTAATGATAATGATGTAGAGATTGAACCTGATGTTGATCTTGATAACCCACAATCAAAGAATCAACGTTATGATAAGAGAGACTTTGTTGCTAGAAAACATGGTAAGGAAAGAGAACCATGGGTTCAGAAAGCCATGTCCTTTCCTCCTAAGCCATCCAAGAAAAAGGATGATGAGGATTTTGAGCGCTTTGCTGAAATGATTAGACCTATCTTTTTGCGTATGCGTTTTATTGATATGCTTAAAATGCCTCCTTATGCTAAGTATATGAAAGATATTGTTACAAATAAAAGAAATATACCGGAAGCTGAAATCTCCACCATGCTTGCTAATTATACTTTTAAGGGTGGAATACCCAAGAAACTTGGAGACCTAGGAGTACCAACTATACCATGCTCCATCAGAAGAAACTATGTTAAAACTGCTTTATGTGATCTTGGAGCCGGTGTTAGTGTTATGCCTTTATCTTTGTATCATAGACTTGATTTGAATAAGTTGACACCTACTGAAATTTCTTTATAAATGGCTGATAAATCAACTGCTATACGAAAAAGGGTTTCCCCCCGCTTTATATTATAAAGCATCCAACACCGATACAACCGAGAGCCGATACAAACACACACCACCACTACACACACCACGCACCCAAGGCAAGAACACACACCCAGGGCAAGATACAAGGGTGTCGGGCACCGACACACCACTCCAACGAACTACAAAGCACACTAAAGATGAGCAAAGAGGCATCGCCTTGAGCCGACGGAGATCACCATGAGCAATCGCCAAGGAGAGGTGAGACGACCGACAACGGAGCAAGGACTCCAAAACGGTGCCTCCAACAAGGGTACGACCATAGCCGCCACCGTCCGATCACGCAGATCAGGTTTTCACCCGGAGTAACCCAAAGGGAAAGGAAGCACCGCGACGGAGCCTTCAGGGAAGAAATGACGTCCGAGGATGCCGCCACCGTCGGCCAGTACAAGGACTGGGCAAGTGATGTACCCGAGTGCACCAACCCTTCGGCATCCCCTGCTCCGCCAACCAACCACATCCATGCCGCCCGTGCGGCCATGTCTGCTCGCCCGCACCCGAGCTGCGCAATCTGCCCAAGATCCACGCATCTCCCACCGCCAGGGCTGCCGCCCAGCATCCAGACCGTCCCAGTACCCTCAAAGGAGACGGCTTTGGACGGAGCCAACTCCCACCATCGCCGCAACCTGCAAACTGTCGTGCCTTGGACATCGCATGGGACAGCAACCATGAAGCCTCATGTCGGGGAAAGGGGAAGGGGAGGTGTGCCACTCGGCCACTCCCGGCACCCACCGTGCTGGTGACGGCGGCTCAACCACGTCGAAGCCCCATCCCTCCAACCACTCCCCCCCAAAGCACCTGCTTCGCCCCGGCCCTGCTATTGGCACAACCCAAAGCGAGGCCACTCATGGCCGCTCGTTCGACGAAGGAGGGAGAAGATCCACTGCCGCCACCGCCAGGGAGAGATCCAGGGACAGCCCGCCCGCGCCGCGCGCCGCCGACCACAGCCGAGAAGGACGCCCAACTGTACTCGGAGCCTGCATGTGGCGCCACCACCCCTATGCACGGGGGCGCCAGCCGCCCGTGTCCCTGCTGCACCCAGCCCATGCCGCCGAAAGAGGCACCGGAGGCAGATCCGGGCAGATCTGACCAGAGCCCACACGCACGCACCACCTGAAGGACCGGCCAGCGCGAGATCCCGAGAGCCTGCAGCCGCCACACCGCAAGCCCCCGCCTAGACCGCCGGCGCACCATGAGAGGACGCGCCCGCCGCCGCCAGATCGGCCGCTGCCATGCCGCCGCCCCCGCGCAAGGCCGGCGCCTGCACCCGATCCAGCCGTCCCGCACCGGCCCACCATGGAAGAGCACAGGGGAGAGGAGAGCCCCGCCGCCACCAACGCCGGCTGGGCTTTGCCCGGCGGCGCTTGCTGGCGGCAGCGGGGGAGGAGGGGCGGGGAGGGGAGGGAGTTTGGGTGGCGGCTAGGGTTGCCCCCCGAGTCGCTCGCGGGAGCGACCGGGAGGGGAGAGGGCTGCACCATCCTAAATCAACCACTATACCCATCGGTATCTGTGAGGATGTGCCTGTTGTGGTTGCAAACGTCACTATCTTAACGGACTTTGTTATTCTTGATATTCCCGAGGACGATAATATGTCGATTATCCTTGGTAGACCCTTTTTGAATATTGCAGGGGCTGTTATTGATTGCAACAAAGGCAATGGCATTTTTCATGTTAATGGTAATGAGCATACGGTGCGCTTTTCGAAGAAACAACCTCAAGTTCATAGTATCAATTCTATTGGAAAATTTTCAGCTATTACTATTGGAGGTTTTGAATTCCCTCTTCCTACTGCCAAAAAGAAATATGATATTCTTTTTGTTGGGGACATGCATATCCCCGCTGAGGTAACCTAGTGTTATTAAAAAATTCTCCGGTTTCATGTCCTTCGGAAGAAGTTTGTTAATAAGACTTGATCAACCTTGTTAATGGATTCCTTTTGATGAGCATGAGATGGATGAATTTGGAAAGCACAACTCTCTGTACCCATCTTTTACTTTCTGTTATTTAGATTAAATAAAGAAAAAAAATAGTATTTTCTGTCTGTTTTTTGAATTATCCATGCAATAAAAATGTCTCGAAAATAAAAGTTCTCCAAATGCCCTGAAATTTTTGTATGATTATTTTTAGAATATTTAAGAATTTATGGGCAAAGAACACACTAGGGGGCCTCACCAGCTAGCCACAAGGGTGGAGGGCGCGCCCCCTGACCTTGTGGGCCCCACATGGCCCCCTCCACTTATTCCAGCACACATCCTCTCCTTCTTCCTCCAAAAAAAATCATCCAGTAGCTCAAACTCGTGTTCTTGCTCATCTTTCTGCCATTTTCGATCTCCTTGCTCAAAGCCCCATTCACAAAACTGCTTTGGGGGATTGCTCTTCGGTATGTGACTTATCCAATGGTCCAATTAGTTTTTGTTCTAGTGCTTTATTCATTGCAATTTTTTTCTGCTGTGGTGACCATGTTCTTGAGCTTGCATGTCAAATTTATATGGTCCAAAGTTGTTTGATGCATGATATAGCCTCTAGGCACTTGTGGGAGTAGTTGCTATCAATTTTGTTGAGTTTGGTTTACTTTTATTTTGAGTCACTAAATATTTCAGAAATTTTTCAGAGGAAGAACAATGTCCAGGAAAATGTATCAGGGTGGTTCCTCAAGGAAGCAAGCACCGAGGCGTGCAATACGCAAAGCAGACCTTGAACTACCAAGGGAAGCTCAAGTCAAGCCATGTTATGGCCGTCGGATGAATTTATGGATCGTGCAGGTTTCAAGGATGAATTCTATGCATACATACAAAATGCTGGCGTCGAGGATTTCTTATCAGACCAATGCTTAGAGTATTATTATCTCACCGATTCCTTAGTGCGGAGGTTTGCGTTTTTATCCAAGTGCAATACTCACACTGTCCTGTTTGATCTTTATGATGAATCCTATGCCATGGACCTAGAAGACTTTTGTAATGCATGTAAAATTCTGCAATGGGGTAGTCTTAGTGAGCCCCACAAATCTGAATATAATGATTTCCTTGCTAGTATCACTGTTGGAGAAACTAGAAATATCACACAAGCAACCGTAGGGAGCATTTAATTTCCTGCCATACATTATTTTGACCTCTTTATCGGTAGGTGTATTAATGGTAAACATGAGCTTTGCCATGTTTGCGTTCCAGATCTTAGTATTCTCAAGTGTGCTATGTGCTACCTCTTGAGCATGCGTTGTTTTTCCCTTGTAGACGAAAGGGTGATGCAGCAAAGTAGCGTAAGTATTTCCCTCAGTTTTTGAGAACCAAGGTATCAATCCAGTAGGAGACTACACGCAAGTCGCCTAGTACCTGCACAAACAATAAGAACCTTGCAACCAACATGATAAAGGGGTTGTCAATCCCTTCACGTCCACTTGCAAAAGTGAGATCTGATAAAGATAATAAGATAAATAGTTTTGGTACTTTTGTTGTATAGATTGGAAAATAATGATTGCAAAATAAATAGTAAACTAGAATTGTAGATCGGAAACTTATATGATGTAAAGTAGACCTGGGGGCCATAGGTTTCACTAGTGGCTTCTCTCAAGATAGCATATATTGCGGTGGGTGAACAAATTACTGCTGAGCAATTGATAGAAAAACACATAGTTATGATGATATCTAGGCATGATCATGAACATAGGCATCACGTCCGTGTCAAGTAGACCGAAACGATTCTGCATCTACTACTATTACTCCACACATCGACCGCCATCCAACATGCATCTAGAGTATTAAGTTCATAAGAACAGAGTAACGCATTAGGCAAGATGACATGATATAGAGGGATAAACTCAAGCAATATGATATAAACCCCATATTTTTATCCTCGATGGCAACAATACAATACGTGCCTTGCTGCCCCTGCTGTCACTGGGAAAGGACACCGCAAGATTGAACCCAAAGCTAAGCACTTCTCCCATTGCAAGAAAGATCAATCTAGTAGGCCAAACCAAACTGATAATTCGAAGAGACTTGCAAAGATATCAAATCATGCATTCAGAGAAGAATCAAAATATTGTTCATAGATAATCTTAATCATAAATCCACAATTCATCGGATCTCGGCAAACACACCGCAAAAAGAATTACATCGAATAGATCTCCAAGAAGATCGAGGAGAACTTTGTATTGATAACCAAAGAGAGAGAAGAAGCCATCTAGCTAATAACTATGGACCCGAAGGTCTGTCGTAAACTACTCACACATCATCGGAGAGGCGATGGTGTTGATGTAGAAGCCCTCCGTGATCAATCCCCCTCCAGCAGATCGCCGGAAAAGGTCCCCAGATGGGATCTCACGGGTACATAAGGTTGCGGCGGTGGAAAAGTGGTTTCGTGGCTCCCCTCGATGTTTTAGGGTATAAGAGTATATATAGGAAAAGGAAGTAGGTCGGTGGAGCTACGAGGGGCCCACAGGGGTGGGGGCGCGCCTGGCCCCCTGGGCGCGCCACCCTACCTCGTGGCCGCCTCGTTGCTTCCTTGACCTCCACTCCAAGTCTCCTGGATTGCTTTTGATCCAAAAAAGATCCTCGTGATGGTTTCATTCCGTTTGGATTCCATTTGATATTCCTTTTCTGTGAAACACTGAAATAGGAAAAAAACAACAACTGGCACTAGGCCTCCGGTTAATAGGTTAGTCCCAAAAATAATATAAAAGTTCATATTAAAGCCCATTAAACATCCAAAACAGATAATATAATAGCATGGAACAATAAAAAATTCTAGATAAGTTTGAGACGTATCAGCATCCCTAAGCTTAATTCCTGCTCGTCCTCGAGTAGGTAAATGATAAAAACAGAATTTTTGATGTGGAATGCTACCTAACATAATTTTCAATGTAATTTTATTTATTGTGGCATGAATATTCAGATCTGAAAGATTCAAGACAAAATTTTAATATTGACATAAGAATAATAATACTTCAAGCATACTAATAAAGCAATCATGTCTTCTCAAAATAACATGGAAAAAGAAAGTTATCCCTACAAAATCATATAGTCTGGCTATGCTCTATCTTCATCACACAAAATATTTAAATCATGCACAACCCCGATGACAAGCCAAGCAATTGTTTTCTCAAACTTTTTCAATCTTCACGCAATACATGAGCGTGAGCTATGGACATAGCACTATAGGTGGAATAGAATGGTGGTTGTGGAGAAGACAAAAAGGAGAAGATAGTCTCACATCAACTAGGCGTATCAACAGGCTATGGAGATGCCCATCAATAGATATCAATGTGAGTGAGTAGGGATTGTCATGCAACAGATGCACTAGAGCTATAAGTGTATGAAAGCTCAAAAGAAGAAACTAAGTGGGTGTGCATCCAACTTGCTTGCTCACGAAGACCTAGGACATTTTGAGGAGGCTCGTCATTGGAATATACAAGCCCAGTACTATAATGAAAAATTCCCACTAGTATATGAAAGTGACAAAATAGGAGACTCTCTATCATGAAGATCATGGTGCTACTTTGAAGCACAAGTGTGGAAAAAGGATAGTAGCATTGCCCCTTC
Organism: Triticum urartu; assembly: GCF_056163025.1. NCBI lineage: Eukaryota > Viridiplantae > Streptophyta > Magnoliopsida > Poales > Poaceae > Triticum > Triticum urartu. The sequence goes on along the minus strand of NC_141877.1, from coordinate 37,172,101 downwards.
TCTCTTTTTCTCTCATTTTTTTATTTGGGCCTTTTTTCTCTTTTTTATGGTCTCTTTTTTTCGTCCAGAATCTCATCCCGACTTGTGGGGGAATCATAATCTCCATCATCCTTTCCTCACATGGGACAATGCTCTAATAATTGAAAATCATCGCACTTTTATTTACTTACAATTCAAGAATTACAACTTGATACTTAGAACAAAATATGACTCTATGTGAATGCCTCCGTGTAACATCCCAAATTGTCAATTTGGAATGTTATACATTAGATCATCATGCATATCATATTTTATTTTGCATTTTGGTTGATCCTAGAAATTCTACGCAACTCAATGACCCATGGAGAGAGTTGGGGATTTCGTTATTTTCATTTTTGAGTTCTCTCAAATTTTGAGAATAGGATCATTTGATTTTATTTATTTTATCATCAATTATTTCTATTACAAAAATATGAGAGAGGGAATAAAATGACTTTCCCAAAATAAAGAAATATTGAGGATTTAATAATAAAATCAAATAAGATTTTATTTCGGAGTTTTTCGGTGTTTTATTTGAATCTAGGAAAAATGTGCGTTTTTCAAAGTTGCATTTAGGGCCCAAGTAAATGTTCACCTTGTGCGGCTTGATTTTAGAAGCCCGTAAAAATTTATTTCAGAATTTTTGGAGTCCGTTTAGTATTTCTTTTTATTTTTCTTCCGAGCGGAATAATTAAAAAAAATGAACCGACTTCGGGCCATACCCGAGCGGGACACCGCACGGGGGCAGCCTTTAAATAGCGCCGCCCCAGCCCATCAGCCCCGCCTCGATCCGCGCATGCCGCCGGAGCCGCCGCCGCCCGAGGTTCGTCGCGCCTCGTTTTCCGTGCCAAAAAAAAATTCGACGTTCGTCGTTTTTCTTTTTCTCGGATTAAATCCGTGATTTTCCTGATCGTGATTCCTGATCCGATTTTCGTTTTAGTTTAACTTTTCGCTCGTTTATCGGAATCAGGCGATTCAAGCGCCTAGGGATTCGTCTCGAAACCCTCTATCCGTTTATCAACTTAAACAAGTTTTTGCTACTGTAAAATTTGCTCTAGATCTAGATTACTAGAACGAAGTTGTTTTCTTTCGCCGTTTGACTTTCATTGCTTCGTTCGATTTGATTCTTTTTGCCAACCGGAGTTCTTAAGTTGAACCTTCTGGTTAGATCTCTTATTTGAGTTTTACCTGTGCATTAGATGAGTACTTATTGTATGCTTGTTTGTTTGTCTGCGATAGAATACCCGGAGTGCGCCGCCTGTTACTTCGAATCGTTAGGTTTCATGGATCATCAGCAAGGCAAGTAACACTTTGATCATACCTTTTCTACTACCCAGTTTTATTGCATTAGATCAATCCTCACACATTGCATGATTAGGATCTAATTAAATTGTGGGATGGGAAGTAGTTGAGGTAGTACCTATTACCTGTTTATTATCAAACCTTTGGGAGTTACTTCTACGTTTGCTTATTATGCCATGCTATGCTAGTAGACATGGATTGGGTGAGTGATATCCATGACAGATGTGAGATTGTTAATTAATGGTTTATCTAAGGTGGCAACTTAAACACACATCTGGGTGGATTGAGGCACCTGGGTATTCCAGGACTTGCCTATTTTCTTTTGGACCGCCACCCAGGCTCAAAGGGATCATGAGACTATTCATGCTAGAAACTTCCGTGTGCAGCCACAAGCTATTATGGGGTATAGCATAGTTAACTAAGTCGTGCGAACTCTAACAGTGGTAGACTAGCAAATGTAGGGGATGTAGGTGGTACGGTCTACCCATCGTAAGGTGCTAGCGCTTCTGAAAGACTATGTCTCGGTCATCCGTCTTCTCAAACACCATGTAGTGCGAGAAACCAAATGGAGGCGATCGAGTCTTGTGGGGAAAAGTGCGCAAACCTCTGCAGAGTGTAATAAACTAATCATGGTTAGCCGTGTCCCCGGTTATGGACATCTTGAGTATCTAGTACTTGGATTTTCATGTGAATCTCAACATGTTACTCTAAATTAATTTTGTTGGGTTATGTTTAATGATGATGCTTAATTGGGATTGAGAATGCTGTCAACCATTCTCAATGTTTAACAACCACCATGATAGTAATTAAATTTTATTCTTTTGAAGTAGGGAAAAATTGGCTTTACGCAAAACTGTAACCATAGAGCTTTCCACCAGCCAAATATGCATATAGTATAGCTGTTTCATTCCATTACTCTCTATGTGTTACCTTGCCAACATATTCCATGTGCTGACCCGTTTCGGGCTGCAATGTTAATGTTGCAGACTTTTCAGACGACGATTAAGGAGTTTTTAGGTCGTGGTTCTATACTTAGTGAAGCCGTTGGAGTTGATGGACTCACTTATCTTCCAAGCCTTCCGCTGTTATCGTTATTAGATGACCTTAAGCCATATTTATTGTAATAAGTTCTCTTTTGAGACACTCGATGTAATAAGTGTGTGATTGCTACTCTGTTATAAATCCTCCGAGTACTGTGTGGTGTCAGCATTACTGATCCAGGGATGACACCGGAGCATAGAGATCAGACTGTTTGAGGTCTGGTCGCTACAGAGATGGTATCAGAGCACACGCTGACTGTAGGACACGACCACTAAGCACAAGACCTAGATCACTATTCACTCTCTTCTCTTCTGACCTCTCATCTTTTCTACTCTTTAGGTTGGCGGATGCAAGGAACAAGTTCACACAACCGGATGAAGATACACCCTTTGGACGCCACTTGAAGGAAGTCACTAGATACCTGAATATAGGAGTACCAAGCTTCACGGGAACCTACAACGCCACTTTACCTGAAGAAGAGCGCTGGATGATTCAAGTTCAAGTTCCAGGAAGGACGTTCATGCCAGTCACTGAGCCCATAGAGTTTTCTTTTGATGCACCAACTTGGAGTCTAGGAAAGAGCATGGCAGCTCACATCGCCATGGGACGCATTGGAGAAGTCTACCGCAAGGATCTCAAGGATACTATCTACCAGATTTGCGGGCGCCGAGATGAACACTGAGAGATGATCAGCACCAGGAAGGATAGATCAATCGCAGCTTTTATCCAGGAGTTAAATCAGCACATTCGATGACAGGAAAACCAGATGTGTGCCGACATGATAGATCTGAAGAAGGCTAAGAATAGAATCAAGGAACTGGAGGAAGAACTCAAGGCTACACGTAAAGATTATGAAGAGGAAATTGAAGTATTGGTGGAGAAGAATGACGACCTAATCAAGAAGATTGGAATATTTATGGGAGGCCCTACGCCAGTAGATGAAGACGAAGAACTCAAGGAGATTAGCCCGGAAGACTACATCATCATCGACGGCACTGACTCGGAACCAGATAGTAGCGATGATGACTAAGTTGATGAAGCTGGAGCAGATATTATGGAGTCAACGACCGTAGAATATTTCTAGTAGACCACCTCATTAGTAGTAGTAGTCCACCATGTAAATATAGTAGTCTGAGCACTTTTGCGATAGTTAGATCGATTGTATGCCCTTGTTTGATTGATTGAAGTGAATTGTTTTCTTTTGCCTCATGAGCATATGGGTAGTGTTTTATCTTTAGACCCCCTCTATTCTTATATCTCATCTCTTCTAAAACCCTCAGATGCCTCCGAGACGTGACCCCGGATTTGCCTTTCCACCGGAGGTCACTCAGTTGATCCAGCAGCAGAACACATTGATGCAATTGCTAGTCCAGAATCAGAATCAGGGGAACAACAACAACTACCCACCACCACCACCACCACCTGTTGACCACTTAGCCCATTTTCTTAGGCTGAATCCGCCGGTGTTTTCCAGTAGCACCGAGCCGATAGTAGCGGATGATTGGATCCACAAGACAGCTAGGGAGTTGACCACAGCAGGATGCACAGATGCGGAGAAGGTGAAGTTTGCCGCACATCAGCTAGAAGGACCCGCAGCATCATGGTGGGAGAATTTCACAGCCACTTTCCCAGTTGACACTGTCACATGGGATTAGTTTCAGCAGGCTTTTCGTACTGCACACGTTTCAGCAGGAGGTATGGCCATGAAGAAGTGTGAGTTTCACAACTTGCGCCAAGGAGGAAGGACAGTTGGCCAGTATGTGGAGGAATTTAGTAAGCTAGCACGTTAGCCCCCAGATGACATCGCTACGGATGCAGCTAAGCAGGAGAAGTTTCTGGAAGGATTGAATGATGAGTTGAGCATGCAGTTGATGGTAGCAACCTTCAACAACTACCAGGAGTTGGTAGATCGTGCTCTTATGATTGAAGGAATAGCAGTAGATCCCGCTAAAGTTGAAACCGTGACCAAGTGGGAAGCCCCAACAACAGTTGGAGAGATCCGGAGTTTTCTTGGACTCGCAGGATACTACCGGAGATTTATTGAGAATTTCTCAAAGATTGCGAAGCCTATGACTGAGTTGTTGAAGAAGGATACCAAGTTCATATGGACAGAGGAGTGTGAGGCTAGTTTCCAGGAGTTGAAGAAACGCTTAGTTACCTCACCAGTATTGATCTTGCCAGACCAGACCAAGGATTATGAGGTGTATTGCGACGCTTCACGTCGAGGACTTGGAGCAGTGCTTATGCAGGAAGGGAGAGTTGTTTCATATGCCTCAAGACAACTGAAGCCTCATGAGTTGAATTATGCCACGCATGATTTGGAGTTAGCAGCCGTAGTGCATGCATTGAAGACATGGAGACATTTTCTCATTGGAAATCATTGTGAGGTGTACACGGACCATAAGAGTTTGAAGTACATTTTCACACAGAAGGAGTTGAATCTCAGACAAAGGAGATGGTTGGAGCTTACCAAGGATTATGATATGAAATTGCATTATCATCCTGGAAAGGCTAATGTAGTAGCTGACGCATTAAGCCATAAGAGCCATGTCAATACATTAATGACAGGAGGAATACCAAGGGAGTTAGCCGAAAATCTTCGTGAACTATGTTTGGAAATAGTTCCGAGAGGTTATGTAGCAGCATTGGAGATTCAGTCAACTTTGATGGATAGAATCAAAGAAGCTCAAAGGACTGACAAAGAGATTGCCGCTACAAAGGAGAAACTGAGCAAAGGAAAAGCTAAAGGATTTCGTGAGGATGAGCACGACACCCTATGGTTTGAAGACCGTGTTTATGTGCCCAATGACCCGGAGATCAGGAAGTTGATTTTGCAAGAGGCACACGACTCACCGTATTCGATTCACCCAGGAAATACCAAGATGTATCTAGATTTGAAGGATATTTTCTGGTGGACCAGAATGAAGAAGGATATAGCGGAGTATGTAGCAGTTTGTGATGTATGTCAGAGAGTAAAGGCAGAGCATCAGAAGCCAGCAGGATTGTTACAACCATTGCCGATACCCGAATGGAAGTGGGATAAGCTAGGCATGGATTTATCACGGGATTACCCAGGACTCGTTCAGGCTATGACTCGATTTGGGTTGTAGTTGATCGATTGACGAAAGTAGCTCATTTCATCCCAGTAAAGACCACTTACACCAGTGCTAAGTTGGCAAAGATATACATGACCAGGATCGTATGTTTGCATGGAGTTCCAAGGAGTATCGTATCAGATAGAGGAACCTAGTTTACCTCAAAGTTCTAGAAGCAGTTGCACGAAACTTTGGGTACCAGGCTAGAATTCAGTACAGCTTTTCATCCATAGACAGATGGACAGACCGAGAGAGTCAATCAGATTTTGGAGGATATGCTGAGAGCTTGTGCGCTAGATTACGGATCTAGTTGGGATGATAATTTGCCATATGCAGAGTTCTCTTACAACAACAGTTATCAAACCAGTTTAAAGATGGCCCCTTTCGAAGCTTTGTACGGAAGGAGGTGCAGGACACCGCTGTCATGGGACGAAGTTAGAGACCGCTAGTTGTTTGGACCTGACTTGATTAAAGGGTCTGAACAGAAGGTGAAGTTAATTCGTGATAGGCTCAAGGTAGCCCAGTCCAGACAGAAGAGTTATGCAGATTCTAAACGGAAGGAGACTGTTTACGAAGTCGGAGACAAAGCTTATCTTCGAGTATCTCCACTTCGAGGAACAAAGCGTTTTGGAGTTAAGGGAAAGTTAGCGTATGGGAGAAGTGGCCTACAAGTTGGAATTGCCCGAAGGATTGTCAGTAGTACATGATATGTTCCATGTTTCTCAGTTAAAGAAATGTCACGCGGAGATGGCTGACATACCGTTGAGAGACAGAGTGCCTTTGGAAACTATTCAGTTGGATAACGATTTGACCTACGAGGAGAAACCAATTAAGATCCTTGAGTTTGCCAGTCGAGTCACTCGCAGCAAGGTTATCAAGTTTTGCAAAGTTCAGTGGAGCCACCACTCAAAGGATGAAGCTGCCTGGGAGTGTCGGTGTACTAGAGTAGGGGTACCCTAGTATCCCGAACTTGTGCACGGGCAGTCGCAGCATCCCGCGGCAAGGCTTGCCGGGTGACCGCCAAGGTCCCCCGTGGTTCCTTTGGAGCCATTCAAGAACAAAGTATCCAAGTCAAAGAGACAAGACCCCGGCAAGAGGAGCTTGCCGGGAAGGCCAACCAAGGCATCCCAAGACCCCGGCAAGAGGAGCTTGCCGGGAAGGCCAACCAAGGCACCTCGAGGAACTTGCCGCGATGCGTCGCACGTCCCGGCAAGGCCCGGTGAGCGACAAGCTCCCGGGCGCGACAAGACAACAACCGCGGCAAGACGCTTGCCGCGGCAAGCCACCACTGTGCCCGCGCTCCAGCACATCCACCAACGTGTCGCTCTGGGACCCTTCCAGGCATACGTGGCGGGAGGATGTGCAGCCAGGGGTGCGCGGTGGCAAGCGGCGCTGACAAGTTTGCCATCGTGGCGAACGGTGGCGTCCCTGACGGTCCCTTTTACACTGTTTAGGCGACGCAGACGGACATTTAAGGCCCTTGTCCCCTGCCGTCAGGGTTAGGTATGATACACTGTAGTAGGTAGCTGTACCTACCACAGCACCTTTTGCATTTTTACCCTTTGCCTCCGTTGCTACCTGTTGGTGACCCCTTGAGCATATAAAAGGAGGCCCGTGTGCAACGTAGAGGGGGGTTCGAAAACACTCACGCTCGGTCTCGCTAGCTGCTGGTGTGTACTGTAGCACTCCGCGCTCCCGAGCAAGAAATCAATATAAACCACAAAGCAGGAGTAGGGTTTTACGCATCCGTGCGGCCCGAACCTGGGTAAATCGCTCGCGTGTATCGCCTCGATTTGCTCTTTGCACGATCTCCGCCCCCGCCGAACCGAAAGCGACTTGGTCCGTCGGTCCCATAGGTGCCCGTGGATCAGTACCCCGGCATCTTTGGTGCGCCAGGTAGGGGCGTCGAGGTTGTGTGAATCAGATCCGGCGTTCTCGTGAGCTAGATCTTCATCCCCTTCATCGACATGCCACCGAAGAAGAAGGTTTCGGAGGCGGCTGCTCCGTCCGCGCCGAACCCACCATCACCGGAGCAAACGGCTGATGGAGCAGGCGCCGGCGGAAGAACGCGCGTCGACGAGGGAGCTCACGGTGCGGCCAGGTCCAAGGACAAGGCTGCGCTGCCCATCGGCGGCGTAGCCGGCTCCCATAACGACCGGGCGCACTCCAAGACCTCGGCGTCCGTACATGCACCGCGCCCATCCCAGGAGGCGCGGGACCGGCAGCGCCATGGTACTCACAGTACCATGCGTTTGCTGGACCAAGATCGAGCTGGTGGATCCCGGAGCGCTCAGGACCGCCATGCACGCCAACATGCTGGCGCGAGCGAGACACGGTCGCCTGGACGGGATACTGCTCCTTCTAACGTAGTTAGAAGTCCGAGCATATCCCGCTCCTCGCACCGTTCGCCACCACCACCTGCCACTGCAGCAGAAGCTTTGGCGCGAGCTCAACTGCTCCTAGACTACCCTCCAACGGCGGACAAGATCGACGACTGGAGGGCTACCATTTAGAGTCTCATCGGCTTCGCCAACGGCGACACTCAGCGGCAGCCGAGCACGTCGCAGCCGCAGCCAGTCAGCCAAGCACAAGCCGGTGGCGACAAGACCGGTGGGGGTGCAACCTCTGTGCACTCTCCGCCCCGAAGGCCAAGATCGCCGACTCGCCGGATCCACCTCGACAGCGACTCCACCGCGTCATCAGATCCACGAGCTCGCCGCGATCAGCGCCAAGTTCTTCACGAACGGCAGCAAGAGGACGCTCGTACTCGCATCCAGCGCCGAAGAGAAGCGCGACGTCAATCAGACCAGCGTGCTGGGCCCTCTGTCGACATGCACGCGCCAGGGGAACCAGGCGACTTGCCGTACGCGGCAGGTTGCCCTGCGTTCACCCGTGAGCTGCGGCGAGTCCAGTGGCCCAGTATGAAGAATTTCAAACCAGACGTGCCCAAGAAGTACGACGGCAAGTTGCATCCATCGGAGTTCCTCAGCATCTACACCATCGCGGTGCAGGCTGCCGGGGGGCGGGACGACAAGATCCTTGCCAACTACTTCCCGCTGGTGCTCAAGCCCAACGTCAGGTCCTGGCTCATGCACCTGCCGGAGAACTCCATATCCTCTTGGGCAGATCTGTGCCATCAGTTTGTCGGCGCCTTTACAGGCGGCCACAAACCTCATGGCCAAGAGAGTGACCTTCATCTGCTCGCCCAGAAGGAAGGAGAGCCCCTACGCAAGTACATTCAGAGATTCAGCCGTGTGCAGCACAACATCCCAGATGTCCACCCCGCCACGGTTATCAGCGCGTTCCATCAGAACATGCATAACCGCAGGATGCGGGAAGAGATGGCGATGTGCAAGATCAGAGACGTCAGCGAGCTGTATGCCCTGGCCGACAAGTGTGCACATGCTGAGGAAGGGAGGAAACTCCCCGGAGAGAATGTGGGAGCAGGAGGATCTGACAGTGAGGATGCTGCCCCGGCAAAGAAAAACCGGCGGCGGAATAGAAAGAAGAAAGGCAAAGAGGTGCTAGTCGTTGAGCAGTCCGGTAACGAAGGTGGCGCCAAGAAAGCCAAGGTTGGTAGCTCCGGCAAGGAGGTTGCCGCATGCACCAACTGTCAAGCTGTGGCGATCGCCGACAAGCAGGACGGCTCCGACAAGCAGTACTGCAAGATTCACCGCACCAAGGGCCATGACCTCCAGAGCTGCAAGAAGGTCGAGCAGCTTGTTCAGCAGCAAAAGGCTAAGTACGAGTGACGAGACAAGGAGAGGGCCCAAGGTGGCGCTGGAGAATCTGGCAAGAAGCGCGCCGGCCGGGGAGGACGCCGCGGCAAAGCCAAGCAGTGGCAAGGAGACAGACCTCCCCGCGGCCGCGACCACGATGAAGACGACGACGACGAAGACATAGATGATATTGAGACCAGTGAGCAGGGGTTCTAGAAAGCCACAGAGGTCTTGTGCATTGACGGCGGTGCTTCTCTGCATACTTCACACCGCCAACTCAAGCAGTGGGTGCGGGAAGTCAATGCAGCGGAACCACCTGTCGAATCGCGCAAGCTTCTGAAATGGTCCAGCACGCCTATCATCTTTGACATTGAGGACCACCCTGATCGCACAACTGCGGTCGGGTGTCTGCCGATGTTGGTTTCACCAACTATCCGCAGCCTCAAGGTCACCAAGATGCTAGTTGACGGCGGGGCCGGCTTGAACCTGATTTCCTCCGCTCTACTCCAGAAACTCCAGATCCCTGACAGCGAGCTCGAAGACACCGGCACATTCCAAGGAATCAATCCGGCAAGGAGCAAGCCGAAGGAGAAGGTCACGTTGCCAGTCACATTTGGCAGCGAGCTGAACTTCAGGACTGAGAGGGTCACTTTTGACGTTGCCGATATTCCATTGCCTTACAATGGGATACTTGGACGTCCAGCACTCGCCAAGTTCATGGCAGCCTCTCACTACGCATATAACATGCTGAAGATGCCAGGCCCGATAAGCGTCATCTCTGTCCCCGGCGACAAGAAGGATGCTCTTATCTGCGCCGACAAGATCTACCGGGAAGCAGCAGCCGCAGCAGATCACAAGTCACTTGCCGCTGAAGCTCCCGGGGGGAAGAGGAAGACCAGGTCCGGCAAGAGTTCTGATGCCCACTCCGGCAAGCGCACCTCTTCGGAGTGCTGCGCTGCCGTCGAGGACACACCATCGAGCTCCACCGGCAAGTGCAAGAAGACAATGGCAGCTCCGCCAGAGACGAAGAAGGTGCCCGCCAAGGAGGATGGCACTGCTGGTACCTTCACCATCAGTGCCACTCTCGACCCCAAATAGGAAAGCGCGCTCGTTGCTTTCCTGCGGGCGAATGTCGACGTGTTTGCGTGGCAACCGTCTGACATCCCCGGTGTTCCCAGGAAAGTGATTGAGCACCACCTTGCCGTTTGTCCTCATGCGCGGCCCGTCAAGCAGAAGGTCAGGAAGCAAGCAGTGGAGCGCCAAGAATTCATTGCAGAAGAGATCAAGAAGTTGGAAGCAGCAGGCCTTGTCAGAGGAGTGCTCCATCCCACGTGGTTGGCCAATCCTGTAGTCGCGCATTGACCAGATTGTTGACTCCATAGCCGGATGTGATTTGCTTTCATTTCTTGACGCATACTCAGGATACCATCAGATCTTCATGTCAGAAGAGGATGAGGAGAAGACCGCATTTATTACTCCATGTGGCACGTACTGTTTCGTACGGATTCCTTTCGGATTAAAAAATGCTGGTTTAACATTTGCAAGAGTAGTCCATGTCGCTCTTGAGCCACAAATACACAGAAATGTGGAAGCTTACATGGATGACATAGTGGTCAAGAGCAAAGACAGAGCAACTTTGATTCAAGATTTAAACGAGACCTTTGCAAATCTGCGCAAGATCAGCCTCAAGCTCAACCCAGAGAAGTGTGCGTTTGGAGTTCCATCCGGCAAGCTTCTCGGGTTCTTCGTGTCTCAGCGGGGAATTGAAGCCAATCCCGACAAGATCAAGGCCATTGAGCAGATTGAAGCACCAAAGCGCGTCAAAGATGTACAAAGACTTGCCGGTTGCGTGGCTGCTCTCAGCAGGTTTATCTCTAGGTCTACTGAGCGCGCCCTGTCGGTTTTCAAATTATTGAAAAAGGCAGGTCCAATGAGATGGACTCCGGAAGCGGAGGCTGCGCTGCAAGACTTGAAGAGATACCTATCCTCCCCTCCGATACTTGTCGCACCTAAGCCACAAGAGAAGTTGCTGCTGTACATAGCGGCAACCAATCCAGTGGTTAGTGCTGCGTTAGTAGTAGAGAGGGAGGCAGATGATGAGCCAGCAACCACGGCAAGCGCATCCAGCGACAAGCAGGGGGCTTCCCCGACAAGCTCTGGTCCCGACAAAGATAGATCTGCACAGATGCACGAGGAGATACAGAAGAAGATGGTGCAGCACCCAGTTTACTTTGTCAGTTCCTTCTGCAGGGGGCTAGGTCAAGGTACTCTGGTGTGCAGAAATTGCTTTTCGGCCTTCTCATGGCTTCGAGAAAGCTGCGCCATTACTTCCAAGCACATGAGATCACAGTTGTCACTCGCTTTCCGCTGAAGAGGATACTACAGAATCCAGAAGCGACAGGCAGGATTGTTGAGTGGGCATTGGAACTGTCAAGCTTTGGCCTCAAGTTTGAGAGCACTTCAACTATCCAGAGCAGAGCATTGGCAGAATTTATTGCAGAATGGACGCCAACACCAGATGAAGAAATTCCAGAGACGAGCATCCCCGTCGATGAAACAAGCAAAGAGTGGCTGATTTACTTTGATGGTGCCTTTTCGCTGCAAGGCGCCGACGCTGGCGTGCTGCTTGTCGCACCCGCCGGAGAGCACCTCAAGTACGTAGTCCAGATGCACTTTCCCAAGGAGCAAGCAACAAACAATACTGCAGAGTATGAAGGCTTGCTTGCCGGTCTCAGGATCGCGGCAGACCTTGGGATCAAGAAGCTCATTGTCAGGGGTGACTCACAGCTTGTCGTCCGCCAAGTAAACAAGAATTATCAGAGTCCGTTGATGGAAGCTTACGTCGACAAAGTGAGAAAGCTAGAAGAGCACTTTGACGGCCTACAAATGGAACATGTTCCAAGAGCTCAGAACGCCATTGCAGATGGCCTGTCAAAGTGCGCTGCACTTAAGTTACCTGTGGAACCAGGGATCTTTGTGCTCAAGCTGACTCAACCGTCCGTAACACCATCAACTGGACATAGCAAGAAGAGGAAGTTGATTTCTGGTGACTATTTGCCAGCAGAGCTTCCAGAAGCCGCCGCCAAGAAGGTCCCCAAGATCAACGCCAAGAGTGCTGAGGAGCAGTCTGCTCCGGCAAGCCCTAGGGTTTGTTCCGTTGAAGCAGAAGCTCCCGACAAGTTTTGCTCCGGCAAGCTTGCCGGGGAACGTCATGCTCCGGCAGAGCCGCAGGTCCTCGCCGTAGAAGAGGATGTTCCCGCAGCAGTCCCCAAGATCAACGCCAGGAGTGCTGAGGAGCAGTCTGCTCCGGCAAGCCCTAGGGTTTGTTCCGTTGAAGCAGAAGCTCCCGACAAGTTTTGCTCCGGCAAGCTTGCCGGGGAACGTCAAGCTCCGGCAGAGGCTCAGGTTCTCGCCGTAGAAGCGGACGTTCCCGCAGCCGCAGATTTGCCTTTAGTCCTTGTCGTCGAGCCACAAGCTCCAGCATAGGCCCAGCAGATTGTCCATTTCCTTCAGACAGGAGAACTTCCCGAAGAGCAAGAAGAAGCGGAAAGAGTAGCCCGGCAGTCAAGTATGTATCAATTTGTCGACAAGACACTATACAGAAGAAGACTCAACGGTGTGAAATTGAAGTGTATTCACCGGGAAGATGGACAAAAGCTGTTGGCAGAGATACATGGAGGCATATGTGGTCACCACATTGGCGCAAGAGCACTTGTCGGCAAAGCATTCCGGCAAGGCTTCTTCTGGCCAACAGCCCTCCAGGATGCAACTGCACAAGTAACCAAGTGTGAAGCGTGCCAGTTCCATTCCAAGCAGATACACCAACCAGCTCAAGCTCTCTAGACGATCCCTTTATCCTGGCCATTTTCGGTCTGGGGGCTCGACATCCTCGGCCCCTTTCCCCGAGCAGTCGGGGGCTTTGAGTACTTGTACGTTGCAATCGACAAGTTCACAAAGTGGCCGGAAGTGGAACCAGTGAGGAAGGTGACAGCACAGTCAGCAGTCAAGTTCTTCAGGTCGATTGTTTGCCGCTTCGGGATCCCTAACAGGATAATCACCGACAAGGTACACAATTCACGAGCCGCACCTTCATGCAGTACGTCCAAGATCTTGGCGCCAAGGTCTGCTTCGCTTCTGTTGCTCACCTGAGAAGCAACGGTCAAGCGGAGAGGGCAAATGCTGAAGTGCTGCGCGGGCTCAAGACCAGAACTTTCGACAGGCTGCACAAGTGCGGAAGAAACTGGATCGAGGAGCTGCCGGTGGTTCTTTGGTCGATCAGAACGACGCCAAATCGAGCCACTGGCCAGACACCTTTTGCTCTAGTCTATGGAGCATAAGCAGTTATCCCCACGGAACTCGTATACGGGTCACCTCGAGTGCTCGCTTATGATGAGCTTGAGCAAGAGCAGCTGCAACAAGATGACGCGCTGCTCCTTGAGGAACACCGTCTTCAGGCTGCTGTGCGAGCTGCTCGCTACCAGCAAGCTTCGCGCCACTACCATAGCCGCAAAGTTAATGCCAGAAGTCTCGAGGAAGGCGACCTTGTTCTTCGGCGTGTTCAGTCCGCCAAGAATTCCAACAAGTTGACGCCGAAGTGGGAAGGCCCTTACCGGGTGAAACGAGTCACTAGGCCTGGCGCCGTCCGCCTTGAGACCGAAGATGGAATTACGGTGAGCAACTCCTGGAACATTGAGCATCTTCGTAAGTTTTACCCATAAGGCGCGGTTGCCGGAATCTGTTCCGGCAACCACCTTTTATACAAGTCTTGCCGCTGTTGCATGTAATCCTTTGTACAAAGCCGGGCGCAGACCCCGTGCATAAGTAAAGCTCATGTGCTCCGCACATTTTGTCGATTTCATGCTTTCTATTTTTTAGCATATATGATCTGACACTTTGTGCAACACCTACTCCACGGTAAGCAATAATGAGCCGTAAAGCTCCATATCTATATTGTCTCTTCTTCCTTTTGAAAGCAAGGTTCCCCTCGCCCACAAGTTTGCCGGGGGGAAAGGAGAAGACGATGGTATGGACCAGGCGTCGTTCAAGAAAGTTTCGCCTTGCCGGGAAGCAAAAACAACAGAAAAGCTAAGTTGCCAAAGTTTGAGCAATCAAAATTTTTAAATTCTAAGTTATCTCCCTTGAACGACCGCACTTTGTATGGAAAACCTGTGCGCGGAGGAACCGACTCGTAGCCAGTTGCGCCCTTACTTTGTTTCGAGTCCGCTCAACAACTTAAGTGAGCTGCAACTAGTTGCGACAAGGTTTCTTGTCGGTAGCGGCACCGCCAGCAGGCTGCTGACGTTCCGCACTCAGCGCTCGCGGCTCAGGTGCCTGCACCGGCAAGTTTCCTAAAAGCGTAGGGTAAAAAGACATACAAAGGGAGGAGTCAAGTAAAGGGAATAACATTGCAATCATTACCCAGAATAAAAGTTATATTACAGGGATAGTTTGTCGCAGCTCTAACAGATTGTTTTTATGACATGATAAACAGCGACAAGGAAAGAAGAAATGGGCGGCCTAATCTACGCGATCGCCTTCGATCCTCTTGATTCCGCTCACCTTGTCCACAATGGGTGCGACAAGGGCCTTGAGCTCCTCCAGATCAACATCCGGCGGCAAGGTCCTGAGGATGTTGGTGAGGCGGAGGCCCGGATTGCGGAAGGCCACCTTCATCAACACTTTCTGGAGAGCTCCCGCGCAGATCTTGCGCGACTCGTCGGCCAGCTGCTTGGGGATTCTCTCCCGGAGTCGCTGGAGGGCCGTCGCCACGCCCTTGAAGAACAGGACAAGCTTGGCACTGGATTGGAGGTTGTCGTCGGAGGGATACCCGAGATCCTCCATCCCCAGCTGCGCCAGCTCCTTGTCGATGTCTGTGGCGGCATTCACAAGACTCTCCGTCCAGTGCGTCACAGTCTCCCTGAAGGCGTTTTGGGCGGTGGCAGCACTGTCCAGCAGCGCCTTGTCGGCCTTGATTTCCTCCTTCAAGGCCGCCTCCCGCTTCTTGGCGCTGTCCAGAGTCTTGGTCGAAGTGGTTAGCTTCAACTCAAGATCCACGTTGGAGACCTTGGCGGCGCTGATCTCTCTGCCCTTCTCGGCGAGATCGGCTTCTAGCTGCGCCACCTTCGTCTTCAACTCCTCCTTGGCGGCCTCGGCGGCGGCGGTGGCATCCTCTGCTTGTTTGAGGGCTCCGCCGAGTTTTTCCTCGCGCGCGGCAAGCTCCTCCTCGTGAGCGTCGAGATTGACCTTCCGCTGCGCCAGCTCGCCCTCCTCCGCGGCTAGCTTCACAGCGGCAAGTCGCTGCCGCTCTTCGGCTTCGGCCTTCTCGAGGAGGAAGGCCTTCTGCGCTTCAGCGAGCTGCTCCCGCTCCTCCGCCAGGGATCGGAGGGCTTCCCAATGGAAACCCCAGAGCTCTTCCGCGCGCTTCTCGATATCTTCTCCCGCCTTCACGACAAGCGCCTCGCGAGACTCCAGCTTGGTTTGCCGCGCGCGGTAGAGCGACCTCAACCTCCGCAGCAACCGCTCTTCTTCGGGCTCGTTGCTGCTGCTGCTTGGCGCGTCAACCTCCGTCAACCCAGCGGAGGCGAGCACTTCTCCGTCGAAGATCTCCCCCTCGACCGGCGCCCTGGAGCTTGACGCCCAGGGGAGGTTGATGAAGACGCCTTCGCCGGCCTTCAAGTAGACGCCCGGCTGGGGCTCCCCGGAGCTTGGCGCTGCGGCTTCGGCGGACGGGTCAGTGGTCGGTGTAGCGCCTGGCGCTCCTGCGGCCTCAGGGCCGTCAGTGCGATCACCAGACCCTTCGCCAGTTGCTGCGGCGGCAGCCCTGGCGGCCTCTGCGCCGGCGGCATCTCCAGCACCGGCAGCTTCTTCGGCGGCGACCTCGGTCTCCATCCGCTCCGCAGCAGATGGGTCTGACAGCCGGCATGGGGAGAAGAATCAAGCAAAATCCAGCAAAAACCCAGAAAGATCAAGAGAAGAAAATTTCAAGGAAGTTTTGAAGCAAGAGGAGTACTTGCACCAGGCTCTGCAGTCGTAGTCTCCGCCATCGGGGGGCCACTGGTGCTATCCCTCGCCGGAGAACTCTCCCTTGCCGGAGACTTCTCCCTTACCGGGAAGCCCTCCCTTGCCAAAGAATCCTCCCTTGTCGGGGTATTCTCCCTTGGCTCCTGGTGGGGCTGCTCGGCTCCTACACAAGTCAAAAAGCAGATATCAGCAAAAACAAGTACCCAAGCGCGCCTCGCAGTAGAAAGTAAATCATACACTTACGCTGGGGGCTGCCCTGGAGAAAAGTCGCCGGGTCCGACAAGGTTGTCTCGGGCGCGCCACCTACTATCGCAGTGGGCTCGTCCTCGATGACGATCACCGGGACCTTAGCTCTCTTTGCCGCTCTCTGGGCCAGAGTCCTAAAGAGGAACAGGTTCAGGGAAAAGCAAGTGAGAAACAACAAGAAAAACAGCAAGGATTGAAGAACTGCAAGTACAGCAAGAGAAGCTTACTCTTCTTCTTCTTCCTCGTCGGAGCTGAACGCGGAGAAGTCGAAGTCCGGCGCGCGCCCGGCGCGAGGAGGCGGAGGAGAAGTTTCCCTTGGCCGCTTGGCGGGAGCAGTGGCGGTGGTCTGCGACGACCCCGCTCCGGCTGTCGGCGCGGCATGAGCAGCGGCAGGAACTGAAGCGGTGGTCCGGCTAGGCTCCGCTCCAGTTGCCGTCGCAGCATGAGGCGCTCCCGCGGCAACGGTGTTTGCCGCGGTGGAGCGTGTCACGCGGCGTGGCGACTGTTGACCCGCTTGCCGCTCCGCCACGTCACCGGCCTTGCGGAGACTCCTTCTTGGTGGGGATGGAGGCTCTGCTTGCGGCGAGCTGCCCGAAGATGAGGAGGAAGAGGAGTTGATTTCCAACGAGCCGCTCGTGTCCTTGGCGGGCTCGCTCGGCTCGGCATCACGCCCGGCAAGCTCCTTCTTGCCGGCGGGCTCCCCTCGCTCGGCACGGCTTGCCGCTTCTGCTGCATCTGCCTCCTCCACAGTGAATCCGAACTCGCTCGCAGCCGCGGCTGCCGATGCCTCCTCCAGCCTGGTGGCGATGAGCGCCATCTCCGCATCCGTGGTGTCGCGGGTTAGGCTGTCCTTCTCGTCGGGGCGGATTGGCACTTCCACCAAGTCGTCGAAGAACTGCTGCACGACGTCGTCTGCGGGCTCCTGCCAAGTTGGCACAATTCCATGCGAGTCGCACTCCGGCATCATTGCACGGATGCGGTCCAGCGAAGAATTGTTGCACAGCGGAACGACGCCCCCCGGCAACCTGAAGACCTCGGGATGTTGGGGATCATACTTGAACAGCTCCTGCAGCATCGCGTTGAGCTCCAGAACTGTGAAATTGAAGTTGAGGCCCGGCCGCAGCCTCATGATGTCTGCCGCGTTCTTGAACTCCCAAGTGGGCCTCCCCCGTTCCTGCAGGGGGGCGATGCGGCGGCGAAGGAAATCCGCGCCAACAGCGCCTACAGTAAGCCCGGCAAGCCTGAGGCGCAAAATCCTGGTGACGGCAATCTTCAGCCTGTCGTCTTCCGGGGCCACGTCACTCCAATCGCTGCCGTGTGCTACTGGGGTTTGGCGCCGGGTGGTGAATGGCTGCGGGTTCTCCTCGTCAATCCAGCACCAGTGTGCTCTCCACTCCTCCCACTTGCCGCGGAATTCTCCCTCCAGATAGGTCTCTTTCTTGCCGGCCCTCGAGATCCAGGCGATTCCGCTAGATAGAGGCTCTCCTCTCTCTACTCGGGGTATGAAGAAATGGCGAAAGAGGGCTACGTTGGGAAGGACTCCGACAAAGTTTTCGCAGAGATGTGCGAAAACTACCATTGTCAGGACGACATTGGGGGTGAAGTCGAGGAGGTGGAATCCGTAGGTATTCATGATGTCGCAGAAAAATTCAGAGAAAGGCGGGCAGAGCCCGCAGTAGAAGAACAGAGCAAAAAAGGGGTATCCATTCGGAGCCTTCTTCCAAGCGGCGGCGGGGAGTACCTTCGTGCGCGGATGCGCCCGCGTCTCCGCCGACCAGAAAAGGTAGTAGTTCCCCTCACCTCCTTCGCGCCAAGCTTGGGGGGGAAGACGGCCCGCTCCTTCCGCAGCGCCGCGAGCCGCTGCGCCTCGGTCGACTTCACGACCTTCCCCTTGTCGGCTTTGGGGGCCATGGCGGAAGCAGTGGAGGAGGTCGATGGCGTTGGTGATGCTGGCGGCGATGGGGGGCGGAGCGCTGCTCTCTCTCTCTCTCTCGGTTTTGGGAAGGCGAGGGAGCGGCGGAGGTTTCTGAGATTGGAAGCAGCAACGGGCGAACGGGCAAACTGCCCCTTTTTCACCCGCTTATAAAGAGGGAGGGGGCGGACGTTCCGCATTTCCGAATAAAGTAACCACCCACGATCTCTCCCACGACGCCGCATTCGACGCGTGCCGTTCGGGGAGGGCGCGGTGGATACGGAGTGAGATACGGCGTAACCTAGGCCGCGCGTGCCCGTGCCCTGTTTTGGGCCTGGCCCAACAGCGCTCGGCACCGTGTATGGCCCAGGCCCGGGGGCTCTTGTCGGTGTACTAGAGTAGGGGTACCCTAGTATCCCGAACTTGTGCACGGGCAGTCGCAGCATCCCGTGGCAAGGCTTGCCGGGTGACCGCCAAGGTCCCTCATGGTTCCTTTGGAGCCATTCAAGAACAAAGTATCCAAGTCAAAGAGATAAGACCCCGGCAAGAGGAGCTTGCCGGGAAGGCCAACCAAGGCATCCCAAGACCCCGGCAAGAGGAGCTTGCCGGGAAGGCCAACCAAGGCACCTCGAGGAACTTGTCGCGATGCGTCGCACGTCCCGACAAGGCCCGGTGAGCGACAAGCTCCCGGGCGCGACAAGACAACAACCGCGGCAAGACGCTTGCCGCGACAAGCCAGCACTGTGCCTGCGCTCCAGCACATCCACCAACGTGTCGCTCTGGGACCCTTCCAGGCGTACGTGGCGGGAGGCTGTGCAGCCAGGGGTGCGCGGTGGCAAGCGGCGCTGACAAGTTTGCCATCGTGGCGAACGGTGGCATCCCTGACGGTCCCTTTTACACTGTTTAGGCGACGCAGACAGGCATTTAAGGCCCTTGTCCCCTGCCGTCAGGGTTAGGTATGATACACTGTAGTAGGTAGCTGTACCTACCACAGCACCTTTCCATTTTTACCCTTTGCCTCCGTTGCTACCTGTTGGTGACCCCTTGAGCATATAAAAGGAGGCCCGTGTGTAACGTAGAGGGGGGTTCAAAAACACTCACGCTCGGTCTCGCTAGCTGCTGGTGTGTACTGTAGCACTCCGCACTCCCGAGCAAGAAATCAATATAAACCACAAAGCAGGAGTAGGGTTTTACGCATCCGTGCGGCCCGAACCTGGGTAAATCGCTCGCGTGTATCGCCTTGATTTGCTCTTTGCACGATCTCCGCCCCCGCCGAACCGAAAGGGACTCGGTCCGCCGGTCCCATAGGTGCCCGTGGATCAGTACCCCGGCAGGGAGCGAGAGGAAGATTTGCTCAAAGACCACCCTCACCTATTTTCTAGCCAACCCGAATCTCGAGGGCGAGATTCATCTTAAGGGGGGTAGCTTTGTAACATCCCAAATTTTTAATTTCGAATGTTATACATTAGATCATCATGCATATCATATTTTATTTTGCATTTTGGTTGATCCTAGAAATTCTACGCAACTCAATGACCCACGGAGAGAGTTGGGGATTTCGTTATTTTCATATTTGAGTTCTCTCAAATTTTGAGAATAGGATCATTTGATTTTATTTATTTTATCATCAATTATTTCTATTACAAAAATATGAGAGAGGGAATAAAATGACTTTCCCAAAATAAAGAAATATTGAGGATTTAATAATAAAATCAAATAAGATTTTATTCCGGAGTTTTTTGGTGTTTTATTTGAATTTAGGAAAAATGTGCGTTTTTCAAAATTTCATTTAGGGCCCAAATAAATGTTCACCTTGTGCGGCTTGATTTTAGAAGCCCGTGAAAATTTATTTCAGAATTTTTGGAATCCGTTTAGTATTTCTTTTTATTTTTCTTCCGGGCGGAATAATTAAAAAAAACAAACCTACTTCGAGCCGTACCCGAGCGGGACACCGCCCGGGGGCAGCCTTTAAATAGCGCTGCCCCGAGCCGCCCCAGCCCATCAGCCCCGCTTCGATCCGCGCGCGCTGCCGGAGCCGCCGCCGACGACGATCCCGCCGCCCGAGGTTCGTCGCGCCTCGTTTTCCGTGCCGAAAAAAAATTCGACGTTCGTCGTTTTTCTTTTTCTCGGATTAAATCCGCGATTTTTCTGATCGCAATTCCTGATCCGATTTTCATTTTAGTTTAACTTTTTGCTCGTTTATCGGAATCAGGCGATTCAAGCGCCTAGGGATTCGTCTCGAAACCCTCTATCCGTTTAACCAACTTAAACAAGTTTTTGCTACTGTAAAATTTTCCCTAGATCCAGATTACTAGAACGAAGTTGTTTTCTTTTGCTGTTTGACTTTCGTTGCTTCGTTCGATTTGATTTTTTTTGCCAACCGGAGTTCTTAAGTTGAACCTTCTGGTTAGATCTCTTATTTGAGTTTTACCTGTGCATTAGATGAGTACTTATTTTATGCTTGTTTGTTTGTCTGCAATAGAATACCCGGAGTGCGCCGCCTGTTACTTCGAATCGTTAGGTTTCACGGATCATCAGCAAGGCAAGTAACACTTTGATCATACCTTTTCTACTACCCAGTTTTATTGCATTAGATCAATCCTCACACATTGCATGATTAGGATCTAATTAAATTGTGGGATGGGAAGTAGTTGAGGTAGTACCTCTTACCTGTTTATTATCAAACCTTTGGGAGTTACTTCTACGTTTGCTTATTATGCCATGCTATGCTAGTAGACGTGGATTGGGTGAGTGATATCCATGACAGATGTGAGATTGTTAATTAATGGTTTATCTAAGGTGGCAACTTAAACACACATCCGGGTGGATTGAGGCACCTGGGTATTCCAGGACTTGCCTGTTTTCTTTTGGATCGCCACCCAGGCTCAAAGGGATCATGAGACTATTCATGCTAGAAACTTCCGTGTGCAGCCACAAGCTATTATGGGCTCTAGCATAGTTGACTAAGTCGTGCGAACTCTTATAGTGGTAGACTAGCAGATGTAGGGGATGTAGGTGGTACGGTCTACCCATCGTAAGGTGCTAGCGCTTCTGAAAGACTATGTCTCGGTCATCCGTCTTCTCAAACACCATGTAGTGCGAGAAACCAAACGGAGGCGATCGAGTCTTGTGGGGAAAAGTGCGCAAACCTCTGCAGAGTGTAATAAACTAATCATGGTTAGCCGTGTCCCCGGTTATGGACATCTTGAGTATCTAGTACTTGGATTTTCATGTGAATCTCAACATGTTACTCTAAATTAATTTTGTTGGGTTATGTTTAATGATGATGCTTAATTGGGATTGAGAATGCTGTCAACCATTCTCAATGTTTAACAACCACCATGATAGTAATTAAATTTTATTCTTTTGAAGTAGGGAAAAATTGGCTTTACGCAAAACTGTAACCATAGAGCTTTCCACCAGCCAAATATGCATATAGTATAGCTGTTTCATTCCATTACTCTCTATGTCTTACCTTGCCAGCATATTTCATGTGCTGACCTGTTTCGGGCTGCAACGTTAATGTTGCAGACTTTTCAGACGACGATTAAGGAGTTTTTAGGTCATGGTTCTATACTCAGTGATGCCGTTGGAGTTGATGGACTCACTTATCTTCCAAGCCTTCCGCTGTTATCGTTATTAGATGGCCTTAAGCCATATTTATTGTAATAAGTTCTCTTTTGAGACACTCGATGTAATAAGTGTGTGATTGCTACTCTCTTATAAATCCTCCGAGTACTGTGTGGTGTCAGCATTACTGATCCAGGGATGACACCGGAGCACAGAGATCTGACTGTTTGAGGTCCGGTCGCTACACTCCGGCGTTGTACCGGGATGTGCAATGAATCAAGAGTGACATGTATGAAAGAATTATGAACAGTGGCTTTGCCACAAATACGATGTCAACTACGTGATAATGCAAAGCAATATGACAATGATGAAGTGTGTCATAATAAACAGAACTGTGAAAAGTTGCATGGCAATATATCTCGGAATGGCTATGGAAATTCCATAATAGGTAGGTATGGTGGCTGTTTTGAGGAAGGTATATTGTGGGTTTATGGTACCGGCAGAAGTTGCGCGGTACTAGAGAGGCTAGCAATGGTGGAAGGGTGAGAATGCGTATAATCCATGGACTCAACATTAGTCATAAACAACTCACATACTTATTGCAAAAATCTATTAGTTATCGAAACAAAGTACTAGGCGCATGCTCCTAGGGGGATAGATTGGTAGGAAAAGACCATCGCTCGTCCCCGACCACCACTCATAAGGAAGACAATCAATAAATAAATCATGCTTCGACTTCATCACATAACGGTTCACCATACGTGCATGCTACGGGAATCACAAACTTTAGCACAAGTATCTCTCAAATTCACAACTACTCAACTAGCATGAATCTAATATTACCATCTTCATATCTCAAAACAATCATCAAGTATCAAACTTCTCATAGTATTCAATGCACTTTATATGGAAGTTTTTATTATATCCATCTTGGATGCCTATCGTATTATGACTAATTTCTTAACCAAAGCAAATTACCATGCTGTTCTAAAAGACTCTCAAAATAATATAAGTGAAGCATGAGAGATCAATAATTTCTATAAAATAAAACCACCACCGTGCTCTAAAAAGATATAAGTGAAGAACTAGAGCAAAATTATCTAGCTCAAAATATATAAGTGAAGGACATAGAGTATTCTAATAAATTCCGATTCATGTGTGTCTCTCCAAAAGGGTGTGTACAACATGAATGATTGTGGTAAACTAAAAAGCAAAGACTCAAATCATACAAGACGCTCCAAGCAAAACACATATCATGTGGTGAATAAAAATATAGCCTCAAGAAAGTTACCGGTAGACGAAGACGAAAGAGGGGATGTCTTTCGGGGCATCCCCAAGCTTAGGCTTTTGGTTGTCCTTCAATTTTACCTTGGGGTGCCTTGGGCATCCCCAAGCTTAAGCTCTTGCCACTCCTTATTCCAAAATCCATCAAATCTTTACCCAAAAACTTGAAAACTTCACAACACAAAACTCAACAGAAAATCTCATGAGCTCCATTAGTATAAGAAAACAAACCACCACTTTAAGTTACTGTAGTCAACTCACTCTTTATTTATATTGGTTTTAAAACTATTGTATTCCAACTTCTCTATGGTTCATACCCCCCCCCCCCCGATACTAGCCATAGATTCATTAAGATAAGTAAACAACACACGAAAAACAGAATCTGTCAAAAACAGAACACTCTGTAGTAATCCATAGGTTTCGAATACTTCTGTTACTCCAAAAATCCTGAGAAATTAGGAAGTCCTAAATAATTTGTACATTGATCTACTGCAGTTGGAGTTGGTATTTTATCGCTCTCTGGTAAAAAAATGAAAATTATTCTCGTGAGCACATACTTTCTGTTTTTTTCCAGCAAGATCAAACAACAATCATCGAAGAATACCCTAAAGGCTTTACTTGGCACAAACACTAATCAAAACATAAAAAACACAATCATAACAGAGGATAGATGATTTATTTATTACTAAACAGGAACAAAAAGCAAGGAACAAAAATAAAATTGGGTTGCCTCCCAACAAGTGCTATCGTTTAACGCCCCTAGCTAGGCATAAAAGCAAGAATAGATCTAGGTATTGCCATGATAGTGATAAGGTAAATCACGAAAACTCATATCATACTCCATATGTTCAGCATCAAGTTTTATTTGTGGCAAGCAAAAGTAATTAAAAGGGCTAAATTTAATGGGACAAAAGTCCCCAAGATCAAGCTCGGGAGGTATTGGTTCCTCCTTTAGCCCCTCATATTGCACAATCAATTCATCATTATAAGCATTCTTTTGGCAAAAAGTCATGAGCTTTTGTTCAAGGGAAAAACCTAACCCATTGTTCCTGATAGCAAAATTATTGTTAAGTTCAGAAATCCTGTCAACTAGAACATTGGTAGGAACCTTTTTTCTAAGGTTTTTATTAAAAGCAACATGATCTAAAGATCGTAAGCGCATCATGTCTTCTTGATAAAAAAGGATTGCTTATATGGGAAGACGGTCGGCATCCACCCTATAATGCACAAAAATTTATTTGGCTTCTTGTATTATAAATCTGAACTCATGAGCTAAAAAGATGGTAGCTGCTCGCTTAACAAAAGAATGCTCAACATTAGAAAATTCTAGAAAAATCCTTTGAATGCAAGGGTGCATATGAATAAATTGCCTTTCAAGTTCAACTATGAGCAAAGATATAGCATCCGCAAAACTACTAGTTCTATGAAGAATAGACCCTCCCATAGTGGGCAAAGCACCGTCACAAGTAACGAAATCTTGAATAACTCCTTTTCCAATAACATTACCACTATCGATCTGAAACTTTTTAGTGTGTAAAATAGTAGGTTCTTCTTGAGGATTATCGAAAGCATCAAAGTTCCCCCCGTTGTTACCATTATCCTTATCAATGATAATCTCCTCAGTTTCAGACATGATGGCAACAAACCGCACTAAGAAAGGATACACAAGAGGCAAGCGAGAGAAGGCGAACGGAAAAAGAGGCGAATAAAACAGCAAGGGTGAAGTGGGGGAAAGGAAAATGAGAGGCAAATGGCAAATAATGTAATGCGAGGGATAAGAGTTTGTGATGGGTACTTGGTATGTCTTGGCTTGAGTGTAGATCTCGCCGGCAACGGCGCCAGAAATCCTTCTTGCTACCTCTTGAGCATGTGTTGGTTTTCCCTTGAAGAGGAAAGGGTGATGTAGCAAAGTAGCGTAAGTATTTCCCTCAGTTTTTGAGAACCAAGGTATCAATCCAGTAGGTGACTACACGCAAGTCGCCTAGTACCTGCAGAAACAAATAAGAACCTTCCAACCAACGCGATAAAGGGGTTGTCAATCCCTTCACGGCCACTTGCAAAAGTGAGATCTGATCAAGATAATAAGATAATTATTTTTGGTAAACCAACGATTATGAATATAGGCATCACGTCCGTGTTAAGTAGACCAAAACGATTCTGCATCTACTACTATTACTCCACACATCAACCGCTATCCAGCATGCATCTAGAGTATTAAGTTCATAAGAACAGAGTAACACATTAGGCAAGATGACATGATGTAGAGGGATAAACTCAAGCAATATGATATAAACCCTATCTTTTTATCCTCGATGCCAACAATACAATACGTGCCTTGCTGCCCCTGCTGTCACTGGGAAAGGACACCGCAAGATTGATCCCAAAGCTAAGCACTTCTCCCATTGCAAGAAAGATCAATCTAGTAGGCCAAACCAAACTGATAATTCGATGAGACTTGCAAAGATATCAAATCATGCATATAAGAATTCAGAGAAGAATCAAATATTGTTCATAGATAATCTTAATCATAAACCCACAATTCATCGGATCTCGGCAAACACACCGCAAAAAGAATTACATTGAATAGATCTCCAAGAACATCGAGGAGAACTTTGTATTGAGAACCAAAGAGAGAGAGAAGAAGCCATCTAGCTAATAACTATGGACCCGAAGGTCTGTGGTAAACTACTCACACATCATTGGAGAGGGTATGGTGTTGATGTGGAAGCCCTCCGTGATTGAATCCCCCTCTGGCAGATCACCAAAAAAGGTCCCCAGATGGGATCTCACGGGTACAGAAGGTTGCGGCGGTGGAAAAGTGGTTTCGTGGCTCCCCTCGATGTTTTCAGGGTATAAGAGTATATATACGCGAAGGAAGTAGGTCGATAGAGCTACGTGGGGCCCACAAGGGTGGGGGGCGCGCCACCCTACCTCGTGGCCGCCTCGTTGCTTCCTTGACCTCCTCTCCAAGTCTCTTGGATTGCGTTTGTTCCAAAAAAGATCCTCGCGAAGGTTTCATTCCATTTGGATTCTGTTTGATATTCCTTTTCTGCCGAACACTGAAATAGGCAAAAAACAATAACTGGCACTAGGCCTCCGGTTTAATAGGTTAGTCCCAAAAATAATATAAAAGTGCATATTAAAGCCCATTAAACATCCAAAACAGATAATATAATAGCATGGAACAATAAAAAATTATTGATATGTTGGAGACGTATCACGGTGTTAGGTGCTAAATGATATAATTGGGGGGCCATTATTGCTAAAAGGTTCATCTTATTGCTAAAGATGGAGATTTATTCGGTGGGATTTATGCAAGTCGTTTAGCTAACTATTTGAATGTAGCTATTAGAAGTAATGATATTGAGTTGCCACCTGCTTTTCTGGATTATGAGGCTATGGCATGCCACTAGTTTCTAAAGAGGAACGAACAGATCCTCCAGTACTGACTAATCTTTGATAGACGGTGTGCCATCCTTGTTACTCTTCCTGCTCCTGCTTTCTTTAATTTTCAGGCAAAGGGAGGATATTTTATAACTAGAGAGGAGGCAGACGAGTATAAGAGAACAACGGAGGCTGCTCGCCTCCATGCTGGAACCCTTCAGGCAGTAGCTGATGCGTCTCAGTACAACCTCGACTTCAACTTTGGATATCCACCAGGCCATCCGTGGGCATAGACCAACTTTGGCCAAAAGCCTAAGCTTGGGGGAGTATGTGTTCCTCACCGACATTACATTAATGTTTACACAATCATTTTAGTTGTCGGTGTTCATACTTTTTCATTGTATTATCCATGTTAGTTTATTTGTTTTTTTCGCTTTCTTCTTGTGTGTTCAAAAAACCTTAAGAAAAAATAAAAAAATAGTTATAGTTAGTTTACTCTCTATGCATGCTTAGTAGTAATATTAAAAGAAAACCCAAAAAGATTTCTCGTTCCTCTTTTGCTTGTTGGGAGCTTTCCCGTGTAAATAGTTTTTCTTGTTCTTGTTTTACTTTCTTCAAAAAAACAAAAACTCCAAAAATATTTTAGTGTGTTTCTTTGAAATTCGTTTCTTTTCTTTTGGGGTCGAGAGGAGAAGACCACGATGAAAATGTTGAGTGGCTCCCATGCATTATTGTTGATCTAACAAAAGAGCCCATATTACCTTGTCTTCTCCTTTGAATAAACGTTTGCAGATTCCAGCTTAGTCCAATGCACGAGCACTATTATTATTATCCACACTGTTCGGTCGTGCGAGTGAAAGGCAATAATGACGATATATGATGAAATGATTGAGATGAGGAAAAGCTGGTATGAACTCGACCTATCTTGTTTTTGTAAATATGATTAGTTCATCGTTCCTGATTCAGCCTATTATGAATAAAACATGTTTGCAATGACAATTAGATATTATAGTTACTCATGCCATGCTTAATTAGCTAAGAGTTTATAATGGTTTAGCTTCCGTGCCAACATGCTATTAAAATGGTTGTGATGTAGTATGATAGGATGGTATCCTCCTTTGAATGATTCGAGTGGCTTGACTTGGCACATGTTCACACATGTAGTTGAAATAAAATCAACATAGCCTCTATGATATTTATGTTCATGGTGATTTATATCTTACTCATGCTTGCATTCAATGTTGGTTAATCTCAATGCATGTTTGTGACTGTTGTTGCTCTCTAGTTGGTCGCTCCCCAGTCTTTTTCTAGCTTTCACTTGTACTAAGCGGGAATGCTGCTTGTGTATCCACTTCCATAAACCTGAAGGTTGTTCGATATGAGTCCACCATACCTTCCTATATATATGCGGTATTTACCTGCCGTTCCAAGTAAATTTGCAAGTGCCAACCTCTAAACCTTCAAATGATAATTTGTTCTATATGCTCGAATAACTCATGTACCAACTAGAGCTGTCAATATCTTCCATGCTAGGTGGGTGTTATTCTCACGATGAGTGGACCCCGCTCATCATTAACGAGAAATTGGCTGGTAACCGGGATGCCCAGTCCCATGCTTAAATCAAATCAAATCAAAATAATTTCAAACAAAACTCCCCCGGGATTTTTGTTAGTTCGACGGTACTCATTGTTTCGGGCCAGCCGTGGAGTGTACTTGTTGGTGGTGGCAGAGTATAAACTTTACCATTCTGTTTGGGCACCGCCTATAATGTATGTAGCATGGAAGATACCAAGATCTCTTAGTTGTTATGTTGACAATGAAAGCATACTGCTCAAAATATTATTAAATCTCTATTTAAAAACTTGAGCTCTGGCACCTCTGCAAATCCCCGCTTCCCTTTGCGAAGGGCCTATCTATTTAGTTTTATTGCTGAGTCATCATCCTCTTATAAAAAGCACCAGTTAGAGAGCACCACTGTCATTTGTATGCATTGTTATTAATTTATATTGAGTATGATTGTGACTGGATCTCTTTTACCATGAATTACAATGTCTAGTAAGTCCTTGATCTTTAGGGGTGCTCTGCATTTATGGTTTGCGGTCTCAGAAAGGGCTAGCGACATACCACATTGTTATATCATATCATGATTGTTTTGAGAAAGTGTTGTCATCCGAGATTTGTTATTATTGCTCGCTAGTTGATTCTGCCATTGATATGAGTAATTGTGAGACCTAAAAGTTATTGTGAATATGGTTAGTTCATAATCTTTGCTGAAAACTTGAATGCTGGCTTTACATATTTGCAACAACGAGATCAAACAATGTTTGTAAAAAAATTCTTTATCACTTTCAGTTTATCAGCAAAGGTTTAAGCTTGGAGGAGTTGATACGTCTCCAACGTATCTACTTTTCCAAACTCTATTGCACTCGTTTTGGACACTAACTTGCATGATTTGAATGGAACTAACCCAGACTGACACTGTTTTCAGCAGAATTGCCATGGTGTTATTTTTGTGCAGAATAAAAAGTTCTCAGAATGACTTGAAAATCAACGTAGATAACTTTTGGAATATATAAAAATATTGGCGAAAGAATGAGCAGCAGGGGCCCACACCCTAGCCACAAGGGTGGGGGGCATGCCCACCCCCCTAGGGCGCGCCCTCCGACCTTGTGGGCCCCCTAGACCTCCACCGACCTCAACTCCAACTCCATATATTCACTTTCAAGGAGAAAAAAAATTAGAGAGAAGGATTCATCGCGTTTTACGATACAGAGCTGCTGCCAAGCCCTGTTCTTCCTCGGGAGGGCAGATCTAGAGTCCGTTTGGGGCTCAGGAGAGGGGAATCCGTCGCCATCGTCATCATCAACCATCCTCCATCACCAATTTCATGATGCTCACCGCCGTGCGTGAGTAATCTCATCGTAGGCTTGATGGACGATGATGGGTTGGATGAGATTTACCATGTAATCGAGTTAGTTTTGTGAGGGTTTGATCCCTAGTATCCACTATGTTCTAAGATTGATGTTGCTATGACTTTTCTATGCTTAATGCTTGTCACAAGGGCCCGAGTGCCATGATTTAAGATCTGAACCTATTATGTTTTCATGAATATATTTGTGTTCTTGATCCGATATTGCAAGTTATCGTCACCTACTACGTGTTATGATCCGGCAACCCTGGAGTGACAATAGTCGGGACCACTCTCGATGATGACCGTAGTTTGAGGAGTTCATGTATTCACTAAGTGCTAATGCTTTGGTCCAATACTCTATTAAAAGGAGGCCTTAATATCCCTTAGTTTTGAAGGAAATATGCCCTAGATGCAATAATAAATTTGTTATTTATATTTCCTTATATTATGATAAATGTTTATTATTCATGCTAGAATTGTATTAACCGGAAACTTAGTACATGTGTGAATACATAGACAAACAAAGTGTCCCTAGTATGCCTCTACTTGACTAGCTCGTTAATCAAAGATGGTTAAGTTTCGTGACCATAGACATGTGTTGTCATTTGATGAACGGGATCACATCATTAGAGAATGATGTGATGGACAAGACCCATCTGTTAGCTTAGCATAATGATCGTTTAGTTTTATTGCTATTGCTTTCTTCATGACTTATCCATATTCCTCTGACTATGAGATTATGCAACTCCCGAACACTGGAGGAACACCTTGTGTGCTATCAAACATCACAACGTAACTGGGAGATTATAAAGATGGTCTACAGGTGTCTCTGAAGGTGTTTGTTGAGTTGGCATAGATCAAGATTAGGATTTGTCACTCCATGTATCAGAGAGGTATCTCTGGGCCCTCTCGGTAATGCACATCACTATAAGCCTTGCAAGCAATGTGACTAATGAGTTAGTTGCGGGATGATGCATTACGAAACGAGTAAAGAGACTTACCGGTCATGAGATTGAACTAGGTATAAGGATACCAACGATTGAATCTCGAGCAAGTAACATACCGATGACAAAGGGAATAACGTATGTTGTTATGCGGTTTGACCAATAAAGATCTTCATAGAATATGTAGGAGCCAATATGAGCATCCAAGTTCTGCTATTGGTTATTGACCGGAATATGTCTCGGTCATGTCTACATAGTTCTCGAACCCGTAGGGTCCGCATGCTTAACGTTCGATGACGATTTGTAATATGAGTTATGTGTTTTGGTGACCAAAGTTTGTTCGGAGTCCCGGATGAGATCACAGACATGACGAGGAGTCTCGAAATGGTCGAGAGGTAAAGATTCATATATTGGAAGGTTATATTCGGACATCGGAATGGTTCCAAGTGATTCAGGTATTTTTCCGGAGTACCGAGGGGTTGCCGGAAACCCCTAGGAAAGTGTTGGGCCAACATGGGCCTAAAGGGAGAGAGAGGGAAGCCCGCGGGGGGTGGCTACGCGCCCCCTCCTAGGGAGTCCGAATAGGACAAGGAGGAGGGGGCGGTGCCCCCCCTTCCCTTTCCCTCTCCCTCTCCTTCCTATCCCCTCTGGTGGTGAAAGGAAAGGGGATCCTACTTGGACTAGGAGTCCAAGTAGGTCTCCCCCCATGGAGCACCCCTCATGGCCGTCGGCCTCCTCCTCCCCCCTTTATATACGTGGGCGGGGGCACCCCAAGGGCACACCAAGAAATCTCATAGCCGTGTGCGGTGCCCCCCTCCACAATTTACTCCTCCGGTCATATTGTCGTAGTGCTTAGGCGAAGCCCTGCGTGGATCACATCACCATCACCGTCACCACGCCGTTGTGCTATCGGAACTCTCCCTCGACCCTCTACTGGATCAAGAGCTCGAGGGACGTCATTGAGCTGAACGTGTGCTGAACACGGAGGTGCCGTACATTCGGTACTTGGATCGGTTGGATCATGAAGACGTCCGACTACATCAACCGTGTTAACCTAACGCTTCCGCTTTTGGTCTACGAGGGTACGTGGACACACTCTCCCCCTCTCGTTGCTATGCATCTCCTAGATACATCTTTCGTGATTGTAGGAATTTTTTTGAAATTGCATGCCACGTTCCCCAACAGTGGCATCCGAGCCAGGTCTATGCATGGATGATATGCATGAGTAGAACACAAAGAGTTGTGGGCGGTAATAGTCATGCTGCTTACCACCAACGTCTTACTTTGATTCGGTGGTATTGTTGAATGAAGCGGCCCGGACCGACATTACATGACCGCGTTCATGAGACTGGTTCTACCGAAGTGCTTTGCACACAGGTGGCTGGCGGGTGTCTGTTTCTCCAACTTTAGTTGAATAGAGTTTGACTATGGTCGGACCTTGTTGAAGGTTAAAACAACACACTTGATGAAAAATTGTTGTGGTTTTGATGCATAGGTAAGAACGGTTCTTGCTAGAAGCCCGTAGCAGCCACGTAAAACTTGCAACAAAAAAGTAGAGGACGTCTAACTTGTTTTTGCAGGGCATGTTGTGATGTGATATGGTCAAGACGTGATGAGATATAAATTGTTGTATGAGATGATCATGTTTTGTAAAAGTTATCGGCAACTGACAGGAGCCTTATGGTGTCGCTTTATTGTATGAAATGAATCGCCATGTAATTGCTTTACTTTATCACTAAGCGGTAGCGATAGTCATAGAGGCAATAGTTGGCGAGACGACAATGATGCTACGATGGAGATCAAGGTTTCAAGCCGGTGACGATGGAGATCATGACGGTGCTTTGGAGATGGAGATCAAAGGCACAAGATGATGATGGCCATATCATGTCACATATTTTGATTGCGTGTGATGTTTATCCTTTATGCATCTTATTTTGCTTAGTATGGCGGTAGCATTATAACATGATCCCTCAACAAATTTCAAGGTACAAGTGTTCTTCCTGAGTATGCACCGTTGCTACAGTTCATCGTGCCGAGACACCACGTGATGATCGGGTGTGATAAGCCCTACATTCACATACAACGGTTGCAAGCCAGATTTGCACGTCCAAGATACTTGGGTTAAACTTGACGAGCCTAGCATATGCAGATATGGCCTCGAAACACTGAGACCGAAAGGTCAAACGCGAATCATATAGTAGATATGATCAACATAGAGATGTTCAACGTTAAAACTAATCCATCTCACGTGATGATCGGACATGATTTAGTTGATATGGATCTCGTGATCATTTAGATGACTAGAGGGATGTCTATCTAAGTGGGAGTTCTTAAGTAATATGATTAATTAAACTTTAATTTATCATGAACTTAGTACCTGATAGTTTTTGCATATCCATGTTGTTGTAGATCAATGGCCCGTGCTACCGATCCCTTGAATTTTAATGCGTTCCTAGAGAAATCTAAGTTGAAAGATGATGGTAGCAACTACACGGACTGGGTCTGTAACTTGAGGATTATCCTCATTGCTGCACAGAAGAATTACGTCCTGGAAGCACTGCTAGGTGCAAGACCCGCTGCAGGAGCAACTCCAGATGTTATGAACGTCTAGCAGAGCAAAGCTGATGACTACTCAATAGTTCAGTGTGCCATGCTTTACGACTTAGAATCAGGACTTCAAAGACGTTTTGAACGTCATGGAGCACATGAGATGTTCTATGAGTTGAAGTTAATATTTCAAGCAAATGCCCGAGTTGAGAGATATGAAGTCTCCAACAAGTTCTATAGCTGCAACATGGAGGAGAATAGTTCTATCAGTGAACACATACTTAAAATGTCTGGGTACCGTAACCACTTGACTCAGCTGGGAGTTAATCTTCCTGATGATCGTGTCATTGACAAAGTTCTTCAATCACTGCCACCAAGCTATAAAGGCTTCATGATGAACTATAATATGCAAGGGATGGAAAATACAATTCCCGAGCTCTTCGCGATGCTAAAGGCTGCGGAGGTAAAAATCAAGAAGGAGCATCAAGTGTTGATGGTGAACAAGACCACTAGTTTCAAGAAAAAGGGCAAAGGGAAGAAGGGGAACTTCAAGAAGAACAACAAGCAAGTTGTTGCTCAAGGGAAGAAGACCAAGTCTGGACCTAAGCCTGAAACCGAATGCTTCTACTGCAAAGGGACTGGTCACTGGAAGCGGAACTGCCCCAAGTATTTGGCGGATAAGAAGGATGGAAAAGTGAAAGGTATATTTGATATACATGTTATTGATGTGTACCTTAATAATGCTCGTAGTAGCGCACTGTGTATTTGATAATGGTTCTGTTTCTCATATTTGCAACTCGAAATAGGGGCTACAGATTAAACGGAGATTGGCTAAGGACGAGGTGACGATGCGTGTGGGAAATGGTTCCAAAGTCGATGTGATCGCCGTCGGCACGCTACCTCTACATCTACCGTCGGGATTAGTTTTAGACCTAAATAATTTTTATTTGGTGCCAGCGTTGAGCATGAACGTTATATTTGGATCTTGTTTGACGTGAGATGGTTATTCATTTAAATTAGAGAATAATGGTTGTTCTATTTATATGAGTAATATCTTTTATGCTCATGCACCCTTGATGAGTGGTCTATTTTTGTTGAATCTCGATTGTAGTGATACACATATTCATAATACTAAAGCCAAAATATGCAAAGTTAATAATGATAGTGCAACTTATTTGTGGCACTGCCGTTTAGGTCATATTGGTGCAAAGTGCATGAAGAAACTCCATGCTGATGGGCTTTTGAAATCACTTGATTATGAATCACTTGATGCTTGTGAACCATGCCTCATGGGCAAGATGACTAAGACTCCGTTCTCCGGAACAACGGAGCGAGCAAATGACTTGTTGGAAATAATACATACTGATGTATGCGGTCCGATGAGTGTTGAGGCTCGCGGCGGGTATCATTATTTTCTAACCTTCACTGATGATTTGAGGAGATATGGGTATATCTACTTAATGAAATATAAGTCTGAAACATTCGAAAAGTTCAAAGAATTTCAGAGTGAAGTGGAAGATCATCGTAACAAGAAAATAAAGTTTCTAGGATCTGATCGTGGAGAAGAATATTTGAGTTACGAGTTTGGTCTTCATTTGAAACAATGTGGAATAGTTTCGCAACTCACACCACCTGGAACACCACAACGTAATGGTGTGTCCGAACGTCATAACCATACTTTATTATATATGGTGCTATCTATGATGTCTCTTACCGATTTACCGCTATCATTTTGGGGTTATGCTTTAGAGACGGCTGCATTCACGTTAAATAGGGCACCATCTAAATCCGTTGAGACGACACCATATGAACTGTGGTTTGGCAAGAAACCTAAGTTGTCGTTTCTTAAAGTTTGGGGCTGCAATGCTTATGTGAAAAAGCTTCAACCTGATAAGCTCGAACCCAAATCGGAGAAATGTGTCTTCATAGGATACCCAAAGGAGACTATTGGGTACGCCTTCTATCACAAATCCGAAGGCAAGATATTCGTTGCTAAGAATGGATCCTTTCTAGAGGAGTTTCTCTTGAAAGAAGTGAGTGGGAGGAAAGTAGAACTTGATGAGGTAATTGTAGCTTCTCCCGAATTGGAAAGTAGTTCATCACAGAAATCAGTTCCAGTGATTCCTACACCAATTAGTGAGGAAGCTAATGATGATGATCATGAAACTTCAGATCAAGTTACTACCGAACCTCGTAGGTCAACCAGAGTGTGATCCACACCGGAGTGGTACGGTAATCCTGTTCTGGAGGTCATGTACTTGACCATGACGAACCTACAAACTATGAGGAAGTGATGATGAGCCCAGATTCCGCAAAATGGCTTGAGGACATGAAATCTGAGATGGGATCCATGAATGAGAACAAAGTGTGGACTTTGGTTGACTTGCCCGATGATCGGCAAGCCATAGAGAATAAATGGATCTTCAAGAAGAAGACTGAAGCAGACAGTAATGTTACTGTCTACAAAGCTCGACTCGTTGCGAAAGGTTTTTGACAAGTTCAAGGAGTTGACTACAATGAGACCCTCTCACCCGTAGCGTTGCTTAAGTCTGTCCGAATCATGTTAGAAATTGCCGCATTTTATGATTATGAAATTTGGCAAATGGATCTCAAAACTAGATTCCTTAATGGATATCTTAAAGAAGAGTTGTATATGATGCAACCAGAAGGTTCCATCGATCCTACAGGTGCTAACAAAGTGTGCAAGCTCCAGTGATCCAGTTATGGACTGGTGCAAGCCTCTCGGAGTTGGAATATATGCTTTGATAGTGTGATCAAAGCATATGGTTTTATACAGACTTTTGGGGAAGCCTGTATTTACAAGAAAGTGAATGGGAGCTCTGTAGCATTTCTTATATTATATGTGGATGACATATTGTTGATTTGAAATAATATAGAATTTCTAGATAGCATAAAAGGATACTTGAATAAGAATTTTTCAACGAAAGACCTCGGTGAAGCTGCTTATATATTGGGCATCAAGATCTATAGAGATAGATCAAGATGCTTAATTGGACTTTCACAAAGCACATACCTTGATAAAGTTCTGAAGAAGTTCAAAATGGATTAGTCAAAGAAAGGGTTCTTTCCTGTGTTACAAGGTGTGAAGTTGAGTCAGACTCAATGCCCGACCACTGCACAAGATAGAGAGAAAATGAAAGTCATTCCCTATGCCTCAGCCATAGGTTCTATCATGTAGGCAATGTTGTGTACCAGACCTGATGTTTGCGTTGCTATAAGTGTAGTAGGGAGGTACCAAAGTAATCCAGGACTGGATCACTGGACAATGGTCAAGAACATCCTGAAATGCCTGAAAAGGACTAAGGATATGTTTCTCGTTTATGGAGGTGACAAAGAGCTTGTCGTAAATGGTTACGTCGATGCAAGCATTGACACTGATCCGGATGACTCTAACTCACAAACCGGATACGTATTTATATTGAATGGTGGAGCTGTCAGTTGGTGCAGTTCCAAGTAGAGCATCGTGGTAGGATCTACATGTGAAGCGGAGTACATAACTGCTTCGGAAGCAGCAAATGAAGGAATCTGGATGAAGGTGTTCATATCCGATCTAGGTGTAATACCTAGTGCATCGGGTCCAATGAAAATCTTTTGTGACAATAATGGAGCAATTGCCTTGGCAAAGGAATCCAGATTTCACAAGAGAACCAAACATATCAAGAGACGCTTCAATTCCAACCACGATCAAGTCAAGGAGGGAGACATAGAGATTTGCAAGATGCATACGGATCTGAATGTTGCAGACCCGTTGACTAAGCCTCTCTCACGAGCAAAACATGATCAGCACCAAGAATCCATGGGTGTTAGAATCATTACTATGTAATCTAGATTATTGACTCTAGTGCAAGTGGGAGACTGAAGGGAATATGCCCTAGAGGCAATAATAAAGTTGTTATCTATATTTCCTTATATCATGATAAATGTTTATTTTTCATGCTAGAATTTTATTAACCGGAAACTTACTACATGTGTGAATACATAGACAAACAGAGTGTCCCTAGTATGCCTCTACTTGACTAGCTCGTTAATCAAAGATGGTTAAGTTTGCTGACCATAGACATGTGTTGTCATTTGATGAACGGGATCACATCATTAGAGAATGATGTGATGGACAAGACCCATCCCTTAGCTTAGCATAATGATCATTTAGTTTTATTGCTATTGCTTTCTTCATGACTTATACATATTCCTCTGACTATGAGATTATGCAACTCCTGAATACCGGAGGAACACCTAGTGTGCTATTGCTACCTCTTGAACTCTGCATTGGTTTACCCTTGAAGATGAAAGGGTGATGTAGCAAAGTAGCGTAAGTATTTCCTCAGTTTTTGAGAACCAAGGTATCAATCCAGTAGGAGACTACACGCAAGTCCCTCGTACCTACACAAACAAATAAGAACCTTGCAACCAACGCGATAAAGGGGTTGTCAAGCCCTTCATGATCACTTACGAGAGTGAGATCTGATAGAGATAATAATAATAAGATAAATATTTTTGGTATTTTTATGATATAGATTGAAAGTAAAGATTGCTAAATAAAATAGATTGGAAACTTATATGATAAAAGATAGACCCGGGGGCCATAGGTTTCACTAGTGGCTTCTCTCAAGATAGCATAAGTATTACGGTGGGTGAACAAATTACTGTCGAGCAACTGATAGAAAAGTGCATAACTATGAGAATATCTAGGCATGATCATGTATATAGGCATCACGTCCGCGACAAGTAGATCGAAACGATTCTGCATCTACTACTATTACTCCACACATCAACCGCTATCCAGCATGCATGTAGAGTATTAAGTTCATAAGAACAAAGTAATGCATTAGGCAAGATGACATGATGTAGAGGGACAAACTCAAGCAATATGATATAAACCCCATATTTTTATCCTCGATGGCAACAATACAATACGTGCCTTGTTTTCCCTGCTGTCACTGGGAAAGGACACCACAAGATTGAACCCAAAGCTAAGCACTTCTCCCATTGTAAGAAAATCAATCTAGTAGGCCAAACCAAACTGATAATTCGAAGAGACTTGCAAAGATAACCAATCATACATAAAAGATTTCAGAGAAGAATCAAATATTGTTCATAGATAAACTTGATCATAAACCCACAATTCATCGGATATCGACAAACACACCGCAAAAAGAGTTACATCAAATAGATATCTAGGAAGATCGAGGAGAACATTGTATTGAGATCCAAAGAGAGAGAAGAAGCCATCTAGATAATAACTATGGACCCGAAGGTCTGAGGTAAACTACTCACACATCATCAGAGGGGCCATGGAGTTGATGTAGAGGCCCTCCGTGATCGATTTCCCCTCCGGCGAAGCTCCGGAAAAGGCCCCAAGATGGGATCTTTTGGGTATAGAAGGTTGCAGTGGTGGAAATAGGGTTTCATGGTGCTCCTGGATGTTTTCGGGGTATATGAATATATATATATATATAGGAGGAAGAAGTAGGTCGGTGGAGCCATGAGGGGCCCACAAGGGCGGAGGGCGCGCCGGGGGGGGGGGGGGGGGGTTAGGCGCGCCCCCTACCTCGTGGCCTCCTCATTGGTTGCTTGACGTCCACTCCAAGTCCCCTGGATCATGTTTGTTCCAAAAATAACTCTCCCGAAGGTTTTATTCCATTTGGATTCCGTTTGATATTCCTTTTCTGCGAAACACTAAAATAGGCACAAAAAAACAA
Source organism: Triticum urartu (assembly GCF_056163025.1). Lineage (NCBI taxonomy): Eukaryota > Viridiplantae > Streptophyta > Magnoliopsida > Poales > Poaceae > Triticum > Triticum urartu. The sequence continues at coordinate 37,133,388 of NC_141877.1, read as the reverse complement.
CAATTTGCACTGGGCCTTGGGTTAGTAGGTTAGTCCCAAAAATAATATAAAAGTGTATAAATAACCCCATTAACATCCAAAACAGATAATATAATAGCATGGAACAATCAAAAATTATATATACGTTGGAGACGTATCAAGCATCCCCAAGCTTAATTCCTGCTCGTCCTCGAGTAGGTAAATGATAAAAACAGAATTTTTGATGTGGAATGCTACCTAGCATAATTCTCAATGTAATTTTCTTTATTGTGGCATGAATGTTCAGATCCGAGAGATTCAAGACAAAAGTTTAATATTGACATAAAATAATGATACTTCAAGCATACTAACTAAGCAATCATGTCTTCTCAAAATAACATGGCAAAAGAAAGTTCATCCCTACAAAATCATATAGTTTGGTCATGCTTCATTTTCATCACACAAGAATGCTCTCATCTTGAACAACCCCGATGACAAGCGAAGAAATTGTTTCATACTTTAGTAATCTCAAACTTTTTTCAACTTTCACGCAATACATGAGCATGAGCCATGGATATAACACTATGGGTGGAATAGAATAATGATAGGGGGTTATGTGGAGAAGACAAAAAAGGAGAAAGTCTCGCATCAACGAGGCTAATTAACGGGCTAGGGAGATGCCCATCAATTGATGTCAATGCAAAGAGTAGGGATTGCCATGCAACGGATGCACTAGAGCTATAAATGTATGAAAGCTCAACAAAAGAAACTAAGTGGGTGTGAATCCAACTTGCTTGCTCACGAAGACCTAGGACATTTGAGGAAGCCCATTGTTGGAATATACAAGCCACTTTCTATAATGAAAAATTCCCACTAGTATATGAAAGTGACAAAACAAGAGACTCTCTATCATAAAGAGCATGGTGCTACTTTGAAGCACAAGTGTGGAAAAAAGGATAGTAGCATTGCACTTTTTTATTATTTGGGACCATGCTCTATTAATGATGATAATCACACTTCTATTTATTTACAACCCAATGATTACAACTCGATACTAGAACAAAATATGACTCTATATGAATGCCTCCGGCGGTGTACCGGGAAGGGCAATGAATCAAGAGTGACATGTATGATAAATTATGCATGGTGGCTTTGCCACAAATACGATGTCAACTACCTGATCATGCAAAGCAATATGACAATGATGAAGCATGTCATAAATGAAACGGTGGAAAGTTGCATGGCAATATATCTCGGAAAGGCTATGGAAATGCCATAATAGGTAGGTATGGTGGCTGTTTTGTGGAAGATATAAGGAGGTTTATGTGTGATTGAGAGTATCATATCACGGGGTTTGGATGTACCGGCGAAGTTTGCACCAACTCTCAAGGTGAGAAAGGGCAATGCACGGTGCCGAAGAGGCTAGCAATGATGGAAGGGTGAGAGTGCGTATAATCCATGGACTCAACATTAGTCATAAAGAACTCACATACTTATTGCAAAAATCTACAAGTCATCAAAAACCAAGCACTACGTGCATGCTCCTAGGGGGATAGATTGGTAGGAAAAGACCATCGCTCGTCCCGGACCGCCACTCATAAGGAAGACAATCTAAGAACACCTCATGTTTCAAATTTGTTACACAACGGTTACCATACGTGCATGCTATGGGACTTGCAAACTTCAACACAACTATTTCTCAAATTCATAATTACTCAACTAGCACACTCTAATATCACCACCTTTATATCTCAAAACAATTATCAAGTATCAAACTTCTCATAGTATTCAATGCACTTTCTATGATAGTTTTTATCATACCCATCTTGGATGCCTATCATATTAGGACTAGTTTCATAACCAAAGCAAATTACCATTCTGTTCTAAGGGACTCTCAAAATGATATAAGTTAATCTTGAGAGACCAATAATTTCTATAAAATAAAACCACCACCGTGCTCTAAAAGATATAAGTGAAGCACTAGAGCAAAATTATCTAGCTCAAAAGATATAAGTGAAGCACATAGAGTATTCTAATAAATTCCAATTCATGTGTGTCTCTCCCAAAAGGTGTGTACATAAAGGATGATTGTGGTAAACTAAAAGCAAAGACTCAAATCATACAAGACGCTCCAAGCAAAACACATATCATGTGGTGAATAAAAATATACCCTCAAGGAAAGTTACCGATAGAAGAAGACGAAAGAGGGGATGCCTTCCAGGGCATCCCCAAGCTTAGGGTTTTGGTTGTCCTTGAATTTTACCTTGGTGTGCCATGGTAATCCCCAAGCTTAGGCTCTTTCCACTCCTTGTTCCATAATCCATCAAATCTTTACCCAAAACTTGAAAACTTCACAACACAAAACTTAAACAGAAAATCTCATGAGCTCCGTTAGTAAAATAAAAAAAACCACCACTTAAGGTACTGTAATTAACTCATTATTTATTTATATTGGTGTTAAACCTACTGTATTCCAAATTCTCTATGGTTCATAACCTCCGATACTAGCCATAGATTCATCAAAATAAGCAAACAACACACGAAAAACAGAATCTGTCAAAAACAGAACAGTCTGTAGTAATCTGTAGGTTTTGAATACTTATGTAACCCCAAAAATTCTAAAATAAATTGCTGAACGTGAGGAATTTATCTATTAATCATCTTCAAAAAGAATCAACTTAATCACACTCTCCAGTAAAAAATGGCAGAAAATCTCGTGAGCGCTAAAGTTTCTATTTTTTACAGCATGATCGCAAAGACTTTCCCCATGTCTTCCCAAAGGTTCTACTTGGCACAAACACTAATTAAAAGCACAAAATCACATATAAAAAGAGGCTAGATGAATTATTTATTACTAAACAGAACCAAAAAGCAAGAAACAAAAATAAAATTGGGTTGCCTCCCAACAAGCGCTATCATTTAACGCCCCTAGCTAGGCATAAAAGCAAGAATAGATCTAGGTATTATCATCTTTGGTTTTAATTTTTTAGCGGAGTCATGCTCGAATCCGGGAGGTTCTTTACGTTTCCCTTCATATTCGGAAATTTTTAGATCTAAAGAATCCAACCTCTTATTGCAAAGGGTAATCAACATATTCATGCGGTGAAGGTTTCCGCTAACACTCTTAAGAGGTTCAAGAGACTTTTGTAAGATTTTCGTTACTTCGCAAATCTTTTCAAAAACTTGTGTCTCTTCTTGGGTATGATGTGACCTCTTTTGTTGAGGTAGTGCTCCCACTATTCCCTCTATGATTTCATGAGGAATACTAGGATCAATTTCGATAAAATTCTCTTTTGCAACGCAATCCAAGAGTTGTCTATGCGACATATTCAGCCCAACATAAAAATTGCGAAGTAAAATTCTAAAATTCACCTCTAGGGTGCAATTACGATAAGATTCCATCATCCTAAACCAAGCATCTTTTAAATTTTCTCCCTGTCTTTGTTTGAAGTGAAGAACTTCAAACTCGGGAGACAAAGGGGCAGATAAGGGACTAGCCATGATGACACACGACGACACAAGAAGCAATCAAAAAAGAGGCGAACAAAAAGAGAAGGGGAATGGAAAAAGATGTCGAACAAAACGGCAAGGGTGAAATGGGGGAGAGGAAAACGGAAGGCAAATGGCAAATAATGTAATGCGAGGGATAAGAGTTTCTGATGAGTACTTGGTATGTCCTGACTTGTGGTAGATCTCCCGGGAAACGGCGCCAGAAATCCTTCTTGCTACCTCTTGAGCACTGCGTTGGTTTTCCCTTGAAGAGGAAAGGGTGATGCAGCAAAGTAGCGTATGTATTTCCCTCAGTTTTTGAGAACCAAGGTATCAATCCAGTAGGAGACTACACGCAGGTCCCTCGTACCTACACAAACAAAAAAGAACCTCGCAACCAACGCGATAAAGGGGTTGTCAAGACCTTCATGGTCACTTACGAGAGTGAGATCTAATAGAGATAATAATAATAAGATAAATATTATTGGTATTTTTATGATATAGATTGAAAGTAAAGATTGCAAAATAAAATAGATTGGAAACTTATATGATAAAAGATAGACCCGGGGGCTATAGGTTTCACTAGTGGCTTCTCTCAAGATAGCATAAGTATTACGGTGGGTGAACAAATTACTGTCGAGCAATTGATAGAAAAGTGCATAATTATGAGAATATCTAGGCATGATCATGTATATAGGCATCACGTCCGTGACAAGTAGACCGAAACGATTTTGCATCTACTACTATTACTCCACACATCGACCGCTATCCAGCATGCATCTAGAGTATTAAGTTCATAACAACAGAGTAAAGCATTAGGCAAGATGACATGATGTAGAGGGATAAACTCAAGCAATATGATATAAACTCCATCTTTTTATCCTCGATGGCAACAATACAATACATGCCTTGCTGCCCCTGTTGTCACTGGGAAAGGACATCGCAAGATTGAACCCAAAGGTAAGCACTTCTCCCATTGCAAGAAAGATCAATCTAGTAGGCCAAACCAAACTGATAATTCGAAGAGACTTGCAAATATAACCAATCATACATAAAATATTTCAGAGAAGAATCAAATATTGTTCATAGATAAACTTGATCATAAACCCATAATTCATCGGATCTCAACAAACACACCGCAAAAAGAGTTACATCAAATAGATCTCCATGAAGATCAAGGAGAACATTGTATTGAGATCCAAAGACAGAGAAGAAGCCATCTAGCTAATAACTATGGACCCGAAGGTCTGAGGTAAACTGCTCACACATCATCGGAGGGGCCATGGAGTTGATGTAGAGGTCCTCCGTGATCGATTCCCCCTCCGGCGGGGCTCCGGAAAAGGCCCCACGATGGGATCTCTTGGGTACAGAAGGTTGTGGCAGTGCTAATAGGGTTTCGTGGTGCTCCTGGATGTTTTCGGGGTATATGGATATATATAGGAGGAAGAATTAGGTCGGTGGAGCCACGAGGGGCCCACAAGGGGGCAGGCGCGCCCCCTACCTCGTGGCCTCCTCGTTGGTTGCTTGATGTGCACTCCAAGTCCCCTGGATCACGTTTGTTCCAAAAATAATTCTCTCGAAGGTTTTATTCCGTTTGATATTCCTTTTCTGCGAAACACTGAAATAGGCAAAAAAAACAGCAATTTGCACTAGGCCTTGGGTTAGTAGGTTAGTCCCAAAAATAATATAAAAGTGTATAAATAAGCCCATTAGCATCCAAAATAGATAATATAATAGCATGGAACAATCAAAAATTATAGATACGTTGGAGACGTATCAGCTATCAAACGTCACAACGTAACTGGGTGATTATAAAGATGCTCTACATGTGTCTCCGAAGGTGTTTGTTGAGTTGGCATAGATCAAGGTTAGGGTTTGTCACTCTGTGTATCGGAGAGGTATCTCTGGGCCCTCTCAGTAATGCACATCACTATAAGCCTTGCAAGCAATGTGACTAATGAGTTAGTTGCGGGATGATGCATTACAGAATGAGTAAAGAGACTTGCCGGTAACGAGATTGAATTCGGTATAAGGATACCGACGATCGAATCTCGGGCAAGTAACATACCGATGACAAAGGGAATAACGTATGTTGTTATGCGGTTTGACCGACAAAGATCTTCGTAGAATATGTACGAGCCAATATGAGGATCCAGGTTCTACTATTGGTTATTGACCAGAGATATGTCTCGGTCATGTCTACATTGCTCTCGAACCCCGTAGGGTCCGCACGCTTAATGTTCGATGACGATTTGTATTATGAGTTATGTGTTTGGGTGACCGAAGTTTGTTCGGAGTCCCGGATGAGATCATAGACATGACGGGGAGTCTCGAAATGGTCGAGAGGTTAAGATTCATATATTGGAAGGTTATATTCGAACATCGGAATGGTTCCGAGTGATTCGGGTATTTTTCCGGAGTACCGAGGGGTTACCGGAAACCCCCAGGGAAGTGTTGGGCGAACATGGGACTAAAGGGAGAGAGAGGGAAGCCCGTGGGGGTGGCCGCGCACCCCCCTCCTAGGGATTCCGAATAGGACAACGAGGAGGGGGCGCCGCCCCCTGATGTCTACTACACAACCTTCTTCTTGTAGACGTTGTTGGGCCTCCAAGTGCAGAGGTTTGTAGGACAGCAGCAAATTTCCCTCAAGTGGATGACCTAAGGTTTATCAATCCGTAGGAGGCATAGGATGAAGATGGTCTCTCTCAAGCAACCCTGCAACCAAATAACAAGGAGTCTCTTGTGTCCCCAACACACCCAATACAATGGTAAATTGTATAGGTGCACTAGTTCGGCGAAGAGATGGTGATACAAGTGGTATATGGATGGTAGATAAAGGTTTCTGTAATCTAAAATTATAAAAACAGCAAGGTAACTAATGGTAAAAGTGAGCACAAACGGTATTGCAATGCTAGGAAACAAGGCCTAGGGTTCATACTTTCACTAGTGCAAGTCCTCTCAACAATAATAACATAATTGGATCATATAACTATCCCTCAACATGCAACAAAGAGTCACTCCAAAGTCACTAATAGCGGAGAACAAATGAAGAGATTATGGTAGGGTACGAAACCACCTCAAAGTTATTCTTTCCAATCAATCCGTTGGGCTATTCCTATAAGTGTAACAAATAGCCCTAGAGTTCGTACTAGAATAACACCTTAAGACACAAATCAACCAAAACCCTAATGTCACCTGGATACTCCAATGTCACCTCAAGTATCCGTGGGTATGGTTATACGATATGCATCACACAATCTCAGATTCATCCATTCAAACCAACACAAAGAACTTCAAAGAGTGCCCCAAAGATTCTACTAGAGAGTCAAGACGAAAAAGTGTGCCAACCCCTATGCATAGGTTCATGGGAGGAACCCGCAAGTTGATCACCAAAACATACATCATGTGGATCAATAGAATACCCCATTGTCACCACGGGTATCCCACGCAAGACATACGTCAAGTGTTCTCAAATCCTTAAAGACTCAATCTGATAAGATAACTTCAAAGGGAAAACTCAATCCATTACAAGAGAGTAGAGGGGGAGAAACATCATAAGATCCAACTATAATAGCAAAGCTCGCGATACATCAAGATCGTACCACCTCAAGAACACGAGAGAGAGAGAGAGAGATCAAACACATAGCTACTGGTACATACCCTCAGCCCCAAGGGAGAACTACTCCCTCCTCGCCATGGAGAGCACCGGGATGATGAAGATGGCCACCGGAGAGGGATCCCCCCTCCGGTAGGGTGCCAGAACGGGTATAGATTGGTTTTCGGTGGCAACGGAGGCTTCTGGAGGCGGAACTCCCGATCTATTGTGCTCCCCGAAGATTTTAGGGTATATGGGTATATATGGGAGGAAGAAGTACGTCGGTGGATCTCCGGGCTGTCCACGAGGCAGGGGGCGCGCCCCCACCCTCGTGGGCAGCCCGGGACTCTCCTGGTCCAACTTCGATACTCCGTGGGCTTCTTCTGGTCCAAAAATAAGTTCCGTGAAGTTTCAGGTCAATTGGACTCCGTTTTGATTTTCCTTTTCTGCGATACTCTAAAACAAGGAAAAAACAGAAACTGACACTGGGCTCTAGGTTAATAGGTTAGTCCCAAAAATCATATAAAATAGCATATAAATGCATATAAAACATCCAAGGTTGATAATATAATAGCATGGAACAATCAAAAATTATAGATACGTTGGAGACGTATCAACATCCCCAAGCTTAATTCATGTTCGTCCTCGAGGAGGTAAATGATAAAAACAGAATTTTTGATGTCGAATGCTACCTAACATATTCATCATGTATTTCTCTTTATTGTAGCAAGAATATTCAGATCCATAAGATTCAAGACAAAAGTTTAATATTGACATAAAAATAATAATACTTCAAGCATACTAACTAAGCAATCATGTCTTCTCAAAATAACATGTCCAAAGAAAGTTATCCCTACAAAATCATATAGTCTGGCTATGCTCCATCTTCACCACACAACGTATTTAAATCATGCACAACCCCAATGACAAGCCAAGCAATTGTTTCATACTTTTGATGTTCTCAAACTTTTTCAATCTTCACGCAATACATGAGCGTGAGCCATGGACATAGCACTATATGTGGAATAGAATGCTGGTTGTGGAGAAGACAAAAAGGAGAAGATATTCTCACATCAACTAGGCGTATCAACGGGCTATGGAGATGCCCATCAATAGATATCAATGTGAGTGAGTAGGGATTGCCATGCAACGGATGCACTAGAGCTATAAATGTATGAAAGCTCAACAAAAGAAACTAAGTGGGTGTGCATCCAACTTGCTTGCTCACGAAGACCTAGGGCATTTTGAGGAAGCCCATCATTGGAATATACAAGCCAAGTTCTACAATGAAAGATTCCCACTAGTATATGAAAGTGACAACATAGGAGGCTCTCTATCATGAAGATCATGGTGCTACTTTGAAGCACAAGTGTGGTAAAAGGATAGTAGCATTGCCCCTTCTCTCTTTTTCTCTCATTTGTTTTGTTTTTTTATTTGGGCCTTCTCTTTTTATGGCCTCTTTTCTCTTCTTCTTTTTTATTTGGGCTTCTTTGGCCTATTTTATTTATTTATTTTTGTCCGGAGTCTCATCCCGACTTGTGGGGGAATCATAGTCTCCATCATCCTTTCCTCACTGGGACAATTCTCTAATAATGATGATCATCACACTTTTATTTACTTACAACTCAAGAATTACAACTCGATACTTAGAACAAGATATGACTCTATATGAGTGCCTCCGGCGGTGTACCAGGATGTGCAATGACTCATGAGTGACATGTATGGAAGAATTATGAATAGTGGCTTTGCCACAAATACGATGTCAACTACATGATCATGCATAGCAATATGACAATGATGAAGCGTGTCATAAGAAACGGAACGGTGGAAAGTTGCATGGCAATATATCTCGGAATGGCTATGGAAATCCATAATTGGTAGGTATGGTGGCTGTTTTGAGGAAGGTATATGGTGGTTTTATGGTACCGACGAAAGTTGCGCGGTACTAGAGAGGCTAGCAATGGTGGAAGGGTGAGAGTGCGTATAATCCATGGACTCAACATTAGACATAAAGAACTCACATAATTATTGCAAAAATCTATTAGTTATCGAAACAAAGTACTACGCGCATGCTCCTAGGGGGATAGATTGGTAGGAAAAGACCATCGCTCGTCCCCGACCGCCACTCATAAGGAAGACAATCAATAAATAAATCATGCTCCGACTTCATCACATAACGGTTCACCATACGTGCATGCTACGGGAATCACAAACATTAACACAAGTATCTCTCAAATTCACAACTACTCACTAGCATGACTCTAATATTACCATCCTCATATGTCAAAACAATCATCAAGTATGAAACTTCTCATAGTATTCAATGCACTTTATATGAAAGTTTTTATTATATCCCTCTTGGATGCCCATCATATTAGGACTAAATTCATAACCAAAGAAAATTACCATGCTATTTACGACTCTCAAAATAATATAAGTGAAGCATGAGATATCAATTATTTCTATAGAATAAAACCACCACCGTGCTCTAAAAGATATAAGTGAAACACTAGGGCAAATGACAAACTACTCCGAAAGATGTAAGTGAAGATCAATGAGTAGTCGAATAATTATGCAACTATGTGAAGACTCTAACATTTAATAATTTCAGATCTTGATACTTTATTCAAAAAGCAAGCAAAACAAAATAAAATAAATTGATGCTCCAAGCAAAACACATATCATGTGGTGAATAAAAATATAGCTCCAAGTAAAGTTACCGATGAACGAAGACGAAAGAGGGGATGCCTTCCGGGGCATCCCCAAGCTTTGGCTCTTGGTTGTCCTTGAATATTACCTTGGGGTGCCTTGGGAATCCCCAATCTTAGGCTCTTGCCACTCCTTATTCCATAGTCCATCGAATCTTTACCCAAAACTTGAAAACTTCACAACACAAAACTTAACAGAAAACTCGTAAGCTCCGTTAGCGAAAGAAAACAAAACACCACTTCAATGCACTGTAATTAACTCATTATTTATTTATATTGGTGTAAACCTAGTGTATTCCAACTTCTCTATGGTTTATAAACTATTTTACTAGCCATAGATTCATCAAAATAAGCAAACACACAAAAAACAGAATCTGTCAAAAACAGAACAGTCTGTAGTAATCTGTAACTAACACAAACTTCTGGAATCCCAAAAATTCTAAAATAAATTTCTGGACGTGAGCAATTTGTCTATTAATCATCTACAAAATTAATTAACTAAATATCACTCTCCAATAAAAAATGGAAGCAATTATTTTGAGCGCTAAGGTTTCTGTTTTTTACAACAAGATCAACAAGACTTTCCCCAAGTCTTCCCAACGGTTCTACTTGGCACAAACACTAAATAAAACATACAAACTCAATAATAACAGAGGCTAGATAAATTATTTATTACTAATCATGAGAAAAAATCAAAGAACAAAAATAAAGTTGAGTTGCCTCCCAACAAGCGCTATCGTTTAACGCCCCTAGCTAGGCATGATGATTTCAATGATGCTCACATAAAAGATAAGAATTGAAACATAAAGAGAGCATCATGAAGAATATGACTAGCACATTTAAGTCTAACCCACTTCCTATGCATAGGGATTTTGTGAGCAAACAACTTGTGGGAACAATAATCAACTAGCATAGGAGGGCAAAACAAGCATAACTTCAAAACTTTAAGCACATAGAGAGGGAACTTGATATTATTGCAATTCCTACAAGCATATGTTCCTCCCACATAGTAATTTTCAGTAGCATCATGAATGAATTAAACAATATAACTATCACATAAAGCATTCTTTTCATGATCTACACGCATAGAAATTTTATTACTCTCCACACAAGCAAAATTCTTCTCATGAATAATAGTGGGAGCAAACTCAACAAAATAATTATCATGTGAGGCATAATCCAATTGAAAACTAAAATCATGATGACAAGTTTCATGGATATCATTATTTTTTATAGCATACAAGTCATCATAATAATCATCATAGATAGCAACTTTATTCTCATAATCAATTGGAACCTCTTCCAAAATAGTGGATTCATCACAAAATAAAGTCACGACCTCTCCAAATCCACTTTCATAAATATAATCATCATAAATAGGAGGCATGCTTTCATCATAATAAATTTGCTCATCAAAATTTGGGGGACAAAAGATATCATCTTCATCAAACATAGCTTCCCCAAGCTTGTGGCTTTGCATATCATTAGCATCATGGATATTCAAGGAATTCATACTAACAACATTGCAATCATGCTCATCATTCAAATATTTAGTGCCAAACATTCTAATGCATTCTTCTTCTAGCACTTGAGCACAATTATCGGAATCCTTATTCTCATGAAAGATATTAAAAAGATGAAGCATATGAGGTATCCTCAATTCCATTTTTTATAATTTTCTTTTATAAACTAAACTGGTGATAAAACAAGAAACAAAAAGATTCGATTGCAAGATCTAAAGATATACCTTCAAGCGCTAACCTCCTCAGCAATGGCGGCAGAAAAGAGCTTGATGTATACTACACAACCTTCTTCTGGTAGACGTTGTTGGGCCTCCAAGTGCAGAGGTTTGTAGGACAGCAGCAAATTTCCCTCAAGTGGATGACCTAAGGTTTATCAATCCATAGGAGGCATAGGATGAAGATGGTCTCTCTCAAGCAACCCTGCAACCAAATAACAAGGAGTCTCTTGTGTCCCCAACACACCCAATACAATGGTAAATTGTATAGGTGCACTAGTTCGGCGAAGAGATGGTGATACAAGTGGTATATGGATGGTAGATAAAGGTTTCTGTAATCTAAAATTATAAAAACAGCAAGGTAACTAATGGTAAAAGTGAGCACAAACGGTATTGCAATGCTAGGAAACAAGGCCTAGGGTTCATACTTTCACTAGTGCAAGTCCTCTCAACAATAATAACATAATTGGATCATACAACTATCCCTCAACATGCAACAAAGAGTCACTCCAAAGTCACTAATAGCGGAGAACAAAAGAAGAGATTGTGGTAGGGTACAAAACCACCTCAAAGTTATTCTTTCCAATCAATCCGTTGGGCTATTCCTATAAGTGTCACAAAAAGACCTAGAGTTCATACTAGAATAACACCTTAAGACACAAATCAACCAAAACTCTAATGTCACCTAGATACTCCAATGTCACCTCAAGTATCCGTGGGTATGGTTATACGATATGCATCACACAATCTCAGATTCATCTATTCAAACCAACACAAAGAACTTCAAAGAGTGCCCCAAAGATTCTACCGGAGAGTCAAGACGAAATCGTGTGCCAACCCCTATGCATAGGTTCATGGGCGGAACCCGCAAGTTGATCACCAAAACATACATCAAGTGGATCAATAGAATACCCCATTGTCACCACGGGTATCCCACACAAGACATACATCAAGTGTTCTCAAATCCTTAAAGACGCAATCCGATAAGATAACTTCAAAGGGAAAACTCAATCCATTACAAGAGAGTAGAGGGGGAGAAACATCATAAGATCCAACTATAATAGCAAAGCTCGCGATACATCAAGATCGTACCACCTCAAGAACACGATCGAGAGAGAGAGAGAGAGATCAAACACATAGCTACTGGTACATACCCTCAGCCCCGAGGGAGAACTACTCCCTCCTCGTCACGGAGAGCACCGGGATGATGAAGATGGCCACCGGAGAGGGATCCCCCCTCCGGTAGGGTGCCGGAACGGGTCTAGATTGGTTTTCGGTGGCTACGGAGGCTTCTGGCGGCGGAACTCCCGATCTGTTGTGCTCCCCGAAGTTTTTAGGGTATATGGGTATATATGGGAGGAAGAAGTACGTCGGTGGATCTCCGACTATCCACGAGGCAAGGGGCGCGCCCAGGGGGGTGGGCGCGCCCCCACCCTCGTGGGCAACCCGGGACTCTCATGGTCCAACTCCGATACTCCGTGGGCTTCTTCTGGTCCAAAAATAAGTTCCGTGAAGTTTCAGGTCAATTGGACTCCATTTGATTTTCCTTTTCTGCGATACTCTAAAACAAGGAAAAATAGAAACTGGCACTGGGCTCTAGGTTAATAGGTTAGTCCCAAAAATCATATAAAATAGCATATAAATGCATATAAAACATCCAAGGTTGATAATATAATAGCATGGAACAATAAAAAATTATAGATACGTTGGAGACGTATCATCCCCTTCCCTTTCCCTTTCACTCTCCCTCCTATTCCCTCCGATGGAGAAAGGAAAAGGGGGGGCAAATCCTACTTGGAGTAGGAGTCCAGGTAGGACTCCCCCCATGGCGCGCCCCTCATGGCCGCCGGCCTCCTCCTCCCCCCTTTTTATACGGGGGTGGGGGCCATCCCAAGGGCACACCAAGAAATCTCTTAGCCGTGTGTAGTGCCCCCCTCCACAGTTTACTCCTCCCATCATATTGTCGTAGTGCTTAGGCGAAGTCCTGCGCGGATCACATCACCATCACCGTCACCACGCCGTCGTGCTGTCGGAACTCTCCCTCAACCCTCTACTAGATCAAGAGCTTGAGGGACGTCATCGAGCTGAACGTGTGCTGAACACGAGGTGCCATACGTTCGGTACTTGGATCGGTTGGATCGTGAAGACGTTCAACTACATTAACAGCGTTAACATAACGCTTCCGCTTTCGGTCTATGAGGGTACGTGGACACACTCTCCCCCTCTCGTTGCTATGCATATCCTAGATAGATCTTGCGTGATCGTAGGAATTTTTTTGAAATTGCATGCTACGTTCCCCAACAAGTTTCCAATAGGACCCCGCTGCCATGGGAGGGTAGGACAAAATATGTCATGCAAGTCCTTTTCCATAAGCATGTATGACTATATTCGGAATACATGCCTACATTATATTGATGAACTGAAGCTAGTTCTGTGTCACCCTAGGTTATAACTATTGCATGATGAATGCCATCTAACATAATTATCCATCATTGATCCATTGCCTATGAGCTTTTCACATATTGATCTCTGCTCGGTTACTTTTCCATTGCCACTATCATGATTGCTACAAAACTACTACTATTACTTTTGCTACCGTTACCGATACTTCCATACTACTTTGCTACTAAATACTTTGATGTAGATATTAAGTCTTTCAGGTGTGGTTGAATTGACAACTCAGCTGCTAATACTTGAGAATATTCTTTGGCTCCCCTTGTGTCGAATCAATAAATTTGGGTTGAATACTCTACCCTCGAAATCATTGTGATCCCCTATACTTGTGGGTTATCACTCAAGACTCTTCATTTGTATTTTAGTGATCCAAGATCACATTGAGTCCATAGGAAAAGCCAGTACTATTAAAAGGGGATGAGGTGTTGCTTACTAGTCTACTTTCTCAAATTGCTTAGTGATATGCTCCAAAGCCCTCAACCACTTTCTCAATTCCAAATATGTCCACAGCATGAAGTCAAACTCGACCCCACCGATTTGATCTATCCGGCACCACCGAGTTCCTTTGACATAGCCACTGCCAGAAACCCTAATCGGTTCAGTCTCACCAAGATGGGATTGCAAACTCTCTATTTCCCTTCGTAACATTTCGGTCTCACCTAAATGAGCGATCGGTCCCACCGAGTTCGCTATGCAAACTCTCTGTTTCCCTTTCGTAACGTTTCGATCTTACCGAAATGAGCGATCGGTCCCACCGAGTTTTCCTGACCAACTCTCTGTTTGCTCATTGTTGAAATCGGTCCCACCGAGTTCATGCAATCGTTCACACCGAGATGAGGTTTTGCCCTAACCCTTGCACATAGGTCCCACCGAGTTGATCATGTCGGTCCCACCGAGAATCCTAACGTTCACATTTTGAACTGAATCGGTCTCACCGAGTTCAACTATGTGGTCTGACCGAGTTGGGTCAAATGTGTGTAAAGGCTAGATTTTGTGTGGAGGCTATATATACCCCTCCACCCCTTCTCTATTTTATAGAGAGCCATCAGAACGTGCCTACACTTCCACTACCCATTTTCTGAGAGAGAACCACCTACTCATGTGTTGAGACCAAGACATTCCAATCCAAACAAAAGAATCTTGATCTCTAGCCTTCTCCAAGTTGCTTTCCACTCAAATCATCTTTCCATCATAGCCAAATCTATGAGAGAGAGTTGAGTGTTGGGGAGACTATCATTTGAAGCACAAGAGCAAGGAGTTCATCATCGTCACACCATCTATTACCTTTTGGCAAGTGGTGTCTCCTAGATTGGTTTGGTGTCACTTGGGAGCCTCCGACAAGATTGTGGAGTTGAACCAAGGAGTTTGTAAGGGCAAGGAGATTGCCTACTTCATGAAGATCTACCCAAGTGAGGCAAGTCCTTCATGGGCGATGGCCATGGTGGGATAGACAAGGTTGCTTCTTCATGGACCCTTCATGGGCGGAGCCCTCCATGGACTCACGCAACCGTTACCCTTCGTGGGTTGAAGTCTCCATCAACGTGGATGTATGATAGCACCACCTATCGGAACCACGCCAAAAATCTCCGTGTCATCAATTGCGTTTGCACATTCCAATCCCATCCCCTTAATTTCTTGCAACTTGCATGCTTTACTTTTCTCTGCACATATACTCTTGCCATGCTTGCTTGAAATGTATTGTAAATGCTTAAATTTGTGCTAAAACTCCACCTCAACTTGAAGAACTTAAAAACTGCTACTTTTGCTTGTTGAGGGTCTAATCACCCCCCCTCTAGACACCTCTTCTCGATCCTTTCAAGTTTCAATATGAGAGTTATAATGTTAACATGGATTCCCTATGTCAGACATAACTATAAGCACACGATATAAACTATTCCTTCATTGCTAAAAAAAGGCAGCCTGGAGGGCAATCATTTGGAGGTGGAAGATATAAATCATCTCAAGGCCTGAAACAATCTAAATAGCTCTTCTTTTACATAAAGAGCAAGCAACTCATATCACCCTCTTCCTATATTATGGAACAAAGACACGCAGGAAAAACATGAAGTAGGCCGAAGAATGAAATATTAAACCTATACCTAAATTTGAAATGCCAGCATAGGGCATGCTTACCTCAATCGATAGATTGCATGCAAAATAGAGGTTGTATAGTAGCTCTCTGATGGAATTGTGCATATCCCGATTGCTATTTTTTACATAAGATAGATCTATCTTATTTGATTGTTCAAATCTTACTACCCAATCTTAGTCTTACTGCATGTCGTGGACGTATCAGTTTGGTGCTAAAGGAAGCTGGGAATAACTTTAAATGTGATATGTTTTTCTTGTTATTGTTATCCTAGAAGTATCTGATATATTCGTAGCCATGCTCCATTCCCTTTTAGTTGTATGTTCGAATGTCTAAACTTGCACTCCCTTTTGTCTGAATGGTATTTCACGAGCAATCAAAATTGTTCCAAGAAAATTTATGTAAAACACACATGATTATAAAAGCATTTGTATCACAATACAAATGTGTAGTTGTGCTATATGGAACTATCACCATGGAAAATAATTTGAATAGAATAAAAGTTGATATAGAGCAAGCATACTTGTTGTCTGAAATTGTAAAAGGTGAGTTGCTAATGTTCCAACACATAATTATTTGTGGACAACAATA
Organism: Triticum urartu; assembly: GCF_056163025.1. Taxonomy (NCBI): domain Eukaryota; kingdom Viridiplantae; phylum Streptophyta; class Magnoliopsida; order Poales; family Poaceae; genus Triticum; species Triticum urartu. Next base: position 37,116,766 of record NC_141877.1, on the reverse strand, counting down.
TGATGGAAAAAGTATTCATTATCACAAGTGAATGACCCAAACTATTTTGCAACTGATTATTTATTTGAGAGAACAAAACAACTTTATCGCCTACTTTAAATGAGCTTATATTATTCAGATTAGTAATCCAAAGGATAATCCAGCTATGGCTGCAAACTATAGCAAGAATAACTATTATCAAATATAGATTTTTAGGAGACATAATTAAGGGTTAATTATCCTTTTGCCCTCAGTGGTGTCCGTGTGCTCAGTTTTGCCATCAGATGTGAATTGTGCTCAGTTTTGCCCCTAGTCCTTGCGCACGGACTCATTCCGTGAACTCTGCCGTCTCCATCAGGTCAACTTTTTGACTCGGCCCTTACAAGTGGGACCAGGCAGTAGAGATGGCCAATTCTATTCAGACCGTTGCACGCGTGGCTTGTGGGACCCAATAGAGAGCCGTTGAGCAGAGAGCCGCTGCGGGTGTGCTATATAAGTGGGTGACACACAACGGCGATGACCACGACGACAAAGAGCATGACGGTGACCACGATGAGAGAGAGAGAGAGAGGGAGCATGGCGGTGGGAAGCTAGCTGTGGAGGGTGTGGCAGCGTTGAGATCCCCTTCGGCTCTGAGCTCCATGTCTTCCTCAAGCTCCCACGCCACCTGGCGGATGCAGAGCCGGGCGCGTGTGGACATGCCTGTCTTCGTCTGTCCGCGGTGCCGGGCGGTGTTGTTCGGAGGGTCTCTCACACACCAAGGAACCAGAATCATCCGTTCTACGTGTGCAGCGAGAATGGGGTAAGAATCGAGGCAATTGCACCATTTTCGTGGTCGGGATCTTTGAGCAATGGGTTGATCTGTTTGGTGTTCATGCAGGTGACATGCTTCTTTCTTTGGGTCGATGCTCTGGCCAAGACTCTGATGAATGAACTGCAAGAAGAGCATGAAGAATGGTTGTGCATGTTGCCACGAACAGCAGTGGCCTCAGCACGAGCTCCGGAAGAAGAGATGGAGGGTGAAGCACACACTGACAGAGAGCTAGCTGTTGAGCTTAGGATGTTGAAGAAGAATATTAGGAAGCTTGAAGATCAAGCACTACCAATACCCATTTGCAATTACTTTTGGGCATTTGTAGGTATCGTAATCACATTGGTTGTAATGTTGAAAATGTATGGAAAGGCATGAATTATGGAGGAATTTGTAAGCTTGAAATTGTATGAGAAATTCACCTAGTTTAAATGTTGGTCAAAGTTTTTTAAATGTTGAAAAAAAAGAGAAGAAGTGACCAACATTTACATATGTTGAAAAAAGGAGAAGAAATGAGGAATTCACAAACTTTTGATCAATGAAATGCAACTCTCTGCTCTGCCTTTCTGTCAAAAAAAGGTTCCTCTATGGGCTAAATTCAGAGTGTAGAGCCAAGTGCAGGCTAGACTAATGGGCCAACTTCATCCAATTAGGCCCATTCCGGGGTTCTCTTGCGTGTTTTTCTATTTTCTGTTCTGATTTAATTTAGGCAGTAAATCATAATGCTGAAACTTTTTGTGGAAGCTAATTGAATCATTCTAGAGCCAAACAATTAAGGTTAGAATTTTTTTTGGAGCTGTTAAATATTTAGTAGCAATTTAATTACTCCAATTCAAATACACTGTGATTTAAATCAAAGACCAAAATGTCATGGAAAATGTGCCTCAGCTCTGGTAGAGGTTTACACCTGGTGCCAAAATAAATAAATTTTTTTTAAGGGAATTACATTGAGACAAAAATAATTTGTCTAAAAAAATGAAGGGTGGAAAATGCACAAAAAATTGGTGCGGTCGGGGACTCAAACCCAGGCCCGCATGGTTTTGTGGCATTTAGGGCTGCGCTGGTAACCGCTAGGACAGATGGAAATACTTTGACATGGGTAGGGAAGGAAGGTATACATAGTGAGACTGTGAATGTTTGCACACGCGTGAGAGTGGTTTTCCTTTGTTTTGCACTGAAATTTTGGAGAGTAGGAAACGTATGTTTGCACTGCCACATGATTTTGGTTAGAGTGGCACTTGGTTTAGGGTTAGAGTGGCACTTGGTTTAGGATTTAAAGGGAATAATTTTGCATGTTAGTTCATGACTTGGTTTTTTTGAATGAAAGAGAGGGCTTCTCACCCCCTCCAATTTTCATTAATGAAAACCACAAGTTCTCGAACTTCATGACTTGGTTTAGGGAAGAAATGATATGTTTGGGCACGGACATTTTTTAACACACATAATAAACCCTAATAACTTAGTTAAGATGTAACACCGTACCCTTACATTACGCAATAATAATAAGTTCAGGGACACATGACGAAACATGACACAACACGACATGACATAGAAAAGCAACAAAATAAAAACGAAACATGACGAGCTTGACTCTGGGCTTGAACATCTTCATCTTGACCTCCTTCTTCCACCTTGGCCGCGCGCCCCTTCAACACCGTCTTCAACTTCACACCTCCTCCTCCTCGCCGTAGGGAAGGGAGTGCATCTGGCCTAGAGTTGGGAAGATGCTCTCGTAGTTGGTGTAGATGTTGTACACGGTGAAGAAGATGGCCTCGCAGCCGCACCAAAAGACTTGGCTGAGGAGCTCGTGCGCGTCAAACGGGTTGGTGAAGGTGATCGTGAGTAGTAGGAGGATGCCGCCGCGGTCACGAACCTCGTTGAGGGTGAACATCCTAGGCGAGCCCCGTGGGAGGTGGGCATAGCCGGCTCTGAGGAAGGCGCATGTGAGTTCGACGAAACCCCTCCACCTTGAAATTGCCCACACACGGAGCTCCCTCTCCATGAGCATGCCCGGTGGGTAGCGCAGCTCCGGCATGATAGGCGGACGGTTGAGGGTCGGCCCGTTGAACTGCATCTTCACTTGTTCGCTTGGAGAGGGCTCGGTCGCTTGGGTCTTTGAAGTTGGAGAGAATGGATCGGATCTGGCTTGCGGGTGGGAGAGGAAGAGAGGCACCCCATTTATACGCTTATGGGTGGGAGAGGAAGAGAGAAATGATGAGAATGGTGCGTGTGTGAATCCGGACGCGTGTGTGTATCCTTTACGGTTTGCACCCTTTAATTTTTGCATGAAAACGATGCATGGGGCGCGTGCGTGCATCTGAATCACTGCATAGCGAAGCTCTTTGACCGGGCCCATGTGAAAGTGCGTTATATCGACTAGAGGGGGGGTGAATAGGCGATTTTTACGAAAGTCTTCAAAACGTGGAAGTTATGAAGACAAACGATAGAAATAAACCTATTACCATGCAGCGGAAGGTAGACTACACTAAGCAAGCCATAGTCAAGTATTCAATGGAGTGAAAGCACAATGACTAATAGCAGCAATGTAGTAAGGATCAGGTAGGAAGATATTATGAAGCCAAACAGAACACGCAGTCACTCAGTGAAGACAAAAGATAGTGCAATCATGCAATGACTTCACAAAGACCAACAGTAAGTAAAGGGAAGGGAAGGATGAAACCAGTGACTCGTTGAAGACAATGATTTGTTGGACCAGTTCCAGTTGCTGTGACAACTGTACGTCTGGTTAGGGCGGCTAGGTATTTAAACCTGAGGACACACAGTCCCAGACACCCAGTCCTGAACACGCAGCTCAGGACACCCAGTCCTCATCGTATTCCCCTTGAGCTAAGGTCACACAGACCTCGCCCAATCACTCAGGTAAGTCTTCAAGGTAGACTCCCAAACCTTCACAGACTTCGTTCACCGGCAATCCACAATGTCTCTTGGATGCTCAGAACGCGACGCCTAACCGGCTGGAGGATTCACAGTCCTCAAGTGTTATAAGTCTTCAGATCACACAGACAAGAAGACTTAAGTGATTCCTAACACTCTTTGGCTCTGGGTGGTTAGGGCTTTATCCTCGCAAGGAATTCTCCCTCAAAGGCTTCGAGGTGGGTTCCTCTCAAACGACAAAAGCCGTACACTAACTCTGAGCAGCCAACCATTTTTGGTTGTAGCGGGTGGGCTATTTATAGCCACTAGGCAACCCGACCTGATTTGCCTGAAATGACCCTGGGCCACTAAGGAACTGACACGTGTTCCAACGGTCAGATTTCAAACTCACATGACAACTTTACTTGGGCTACAAGCAAAGCTGACTTGTCCGACTCTGGACAAGATTCGCTCTCATAGTCTTCACTCGAAGACATAGGTTTTGGTTAAGCATCACTTCAGTCATTCTGACTGGTTCTCTTGGACCCCACTTAACAGTACGGTGGTTCCTATGACTCAACAAAGAAGAAGAAAAAGAACTACGAAAGATCTAAGTCTTCGAGCTCCATAGGCTTCATGCGATGTCTTCTCTTGTCATAGTCTTCAATGAGAATATCTTCATATACCACCTTTGACATCAATGTCTTCATACATTTTAGGGGTCATCTCTGGTAGGAAAACTGAATCAATGAGGGACTTCTACCTGTGTTATCCTGCAATTCTCACAAACACATTAGTCCCTCAACTAGGTTTATCGTCAATACTCTAAAACCAACTAGTGGTGGCACTAGATGCACTTACAATCTCCCCCTTTTTGGTGATTGATGACAAACTAGTTGAAGTTTTCAACGGGGAATATAATATGTGAAATTGTAAACGGATAAGGAATTGTCTTCATAAGCTGTGAGCGCTCCCCCTGAAGATGTGCATATAAGTAATTTGCTTTTGGAATGCAAATGCACATGGCAGGTTGTGCTTGTGGAGATCCTCTTCAACTTATGATGACAATCCACTATGCATGTGAAGGTATGTGAAGATAATGACATGCATAATGGAAAATGGACGTCTGCAAAATGATCTAAGTGCGGAATTTATCGTCGCACATGCGGAATTTATCATCGCATAACAAAGTGGAAAATAAGTAGAAGACGACCATCGAGTTTAAGTGTTACAACTCAAAGAACCAAATGTATCAAAACGAGAGTTGTAAACACGAAGCAAAATATAAAGTACCCGCCCATATGGACCCACTTGAACACTATCAAACTCATATGCTTCTCCCCCTTTTGTCAGTAAGGATCAAAAAGGTTTGAAGACATAGAGCATCTACTCATTCCCATGAAGAGTAGGTGAAGCAGCAGGGTCGTCGGTGGTGTTCAGCGGTACAGAAGAACTTGGAGCAGTGTTGAAGCGCGCTGAAGGAGGTGGCGGTGAAGTGGCATCGTCTTCATCCTCGATCACTCTGGCATTCATAGTTGCAGCAGAGGAAGAGAACTCAGAGTCTTCAAGAGATGGAGTGCGTCGTAGCACTGCCCTTCGAGGAGGTGTGGAGTCAAACTTGAAGCGTTCAGAGAAGCCATCCTCTTGAAGATCATCTTCAGAGCACATCAGCGTCAGCCCTTTCCATGTGCGTTGAGAGGTTTCATGGGCAACGAAAGCATTCTTGGTGGAAAGATTGCGAATGCGGTTGACATCCACCAGGAGGCTTTGCATTTGGCGCCTCAGCCAGTCATGATGCCTATCCTGTTTCTGATGAAGAGCCACCAGAAGCTCTCGATCATTAAGAATACGAGTGCGCTTCTTGGGTCGTTGGGCAGTTGTGCTGTCGGTGGCTTCAGTAAGGGCAGGATGTGGTGCACGTGTAGTGCCAGCCAAAGGATACACATGAGTGACTGCTTCAACTCCTTCAATGTTCTGAGAAAAACTTTGATGGTCTGCATTCTGAAGACTTAGAGGTTCCTTGGCAAGCTCAGGATAGATGGCTTCAATAGACATATCCACATCAGGCAGAAAGATCCGATGATTGCGAGCAGATGGCTGATATGAGATAGCGGAGTGAAGTTTGATCAGCCGCATTACCCATGGGGCGTATAACTTCAAGCCAAAAAGATCAGAGCCTGATGCAGCAAGTTGGCGAATGAAGAAGTCCTGTGCATTGAAGCATTTGCCATGAAGAATATAGAACACCAAAGTCTTCATTGCACCTTCCAGCTTGGCATGTGGAGAGTGTCCTTTGATGGGCCAGAGAGTTTGCCTTATGATGTGATAAATAGTCCTTGGCAGATACTCAAGGTCTTCAACAAAAAATTCTTTGGGATATGCAGCATCTTGGGGAAATGGCTTCATCATACTGAGCATCTGACTCATGTTAGGTTCAGGCTTCTGAAAGATACTCTCCACAGCTTCACTGTGAAGTTGACAGCCAGATTCGTAGAGATCGCCAAGAGTGGGTAGACCAGTGAGCTCAATGATGTCAAAGGCTTTGGCTTCGTGATGAACATTTCCTATCATCCACTCGAGGACCCAAGTCTTCGGATCTCTGTTGTACCCGCGGATGTGAAGTGTGGCATAGAATTGGAGCAGCAACTCTTCATTCCAATGCTCTTGATCGGTGATGAACGGCAGCAATCCAACCTCTTTGAAGCAATCCAGAGCTTCTTCCAGACAGGGCAGACCAGCTATTGCTTCAATGTCAAGACACTTGTGTGGGAAGATGCGACCTTGATTGTATAGAATGCAGGAGTAATAGCTTCGCTGCGGATAGCTCCAGAACCGATCAGATGATATTCTTTCCTTTGAGTAGGGGTTCCTGGAGCTATTGAAGAATGTGTTGTCTGCTCTGAAGCCATAGACATTGAAGGATCCAGGTGCTGATGCAGGACCTGGAAATCTGGGCAATCTTGGGATTGGCTTCTGTACCTAAGGCCTGTGCTCAACATGATAGTCGAACTGAGGACTGGCAGCAGGCGCAGGAACAGAAGCAGTGGGATCAGTGGCTTCGCTGACTTCTGGTGCTTGGGTTGGTGAAGGCTCCACATTAGCTTCAGCATGACAGCGTCAGTGGCTTCATTGGTGTTGGTGGTGGCAGCCTCAAGATTTTCAACCTCCACTTGACGAGCTGGAGGGTCGGTCATAGTCACATTCTCCTTGAGAACAGCTTCTTGTTGGGACGAGGGTGTAGCAGCTTTTGGGGCTTCTTCTTCATCGGCTGATGCAGCCGGAATGTCTTCAGCAGCTTTAGCTTCAGACTCAGAGACTGGAGGCCTTGGTCCTTTGCGAAGCCTGCGCAACGCTGGTGACGCCTGTGAAGTTGGAGTTGGCTGGGCCTCAAAGTCTTCTTCCTCTTGTGGGCGATCAGCCCATGAAGCATCCTGAGCAATTGGCGTCAGAGGACGACCAATGCTGATGAGTTCGCTGTGCGTTAGCACAGGCGATGATACCTGTTGGTGCTCGAGCTGAGGAAGGACTGCATCATCTTCAACATGGTCATGGTGACCAATGTCTTCAGCAGCGATGGGATCACCTGCTAGAAAGTCTTCAGCTTCATGAGCCTCTGTGAAAGCAGGCTCATGGACAGTCAATTGACGTTCTTGCGGTTCAGCGTCAGGGTGAACCATGGAGATGGGTTCAACAATCAAGGGCTCTGTGGGAGCAGCCCATTCCTTCTTGGTCTTCCTCTTCTTCTTGGAGGGGGCAGTAGCAGAGGCTTCGGGATGTTTCCTCTTCCTGGCTTCAGCCTCAGCAGTCCTCGTCTTCTTCAGCTCTGAAGCGGTTGACTGGGCCTTTGGCTTCGATCCAGTCATGCTAGTTGGGAAGACAATGGGATCTGCTTCCTGCCGTGGTGCGTTGGGTTCGGCCACAATGGGCTTCTTCTTCTGCTTAGCAGCCATCCTGGGATCAATGCCCGGACGCCCAAGGGCCTTGCGCTTCTCAGCCTCGTTGTAGCCTTGCACACACTTGTCAGCCAGGCTCTTCATGCGCTCCCGAGAACCCTGAGCTTCTGAGCGTTTCTTGAGAAAGGCTTCTGTGAGCTCGTGCAGCATAATCTTGAAATTTTTCACCTCTTGCACGCTGAGCTTGGCCATATGCTTCTTGAACTGAGCCTTTTCATAGTCAATCTTTTGCTTAAGTTCGACGATGCGCTGAGCGAGAGCTAGCTCTGAAGCAATGGCGCCATGGAAGGCGACACTGAGGCCAATGGGTAGTTGCAGATCTTCGAAGCTGATGTTGGGCGTGTCAAACCACTCATCAATGAAGCTGTGGATGATTGTCACGTCAAAGAGAGGCAGATCATTGAAGATTTCCACTTCTTCTTTGCTCTTGATGAGTTGCTCAAGAGCGTCATCTGCAAGATCTTCATCACTGGAAAGATCAATGGCATCGTTGCGCAGAATGGCAGCAGCTGTCAGCTCTTGGCCGGTGTGTGGCAGAGGCATCTTGACCTTCTGGGGCTTGGAGATGTGTGACAAATCTTCAGACTGCACACTGTCTTCAGGAGGTTCAGTTGCCAATGGCTTCGCTCGTGAGATTTTTGGTGTAGAGGCAGGCTTGGAAGCTTTTGGCTGCTTCAGTTTCTTTGGCTTCGGCGCTGCAGGCGCTTCATCTGAGTCAGCGTCATCTGCAGGCTCATTTACGGCAGTCCCTTGAACCACTATATGGGTGATGAGACCTTCAAGGTTGTAGAAGGGCCCAAGAAGATTGGGTTCAGCTTCGCGAGTTCCATCGACACGGGGAGCAGAGGGACCAGGGTTGAAATCTAATCCCAAAGACTTCTTGTTCTGCTTCGCGGAGTTTTGGGCAAACTGGAAGTTGCGCTTAAACAGATTGTCATCACGACACCATAGCAGTGACGATGGGTTAGCATCCGCAGGCTGTGGTCCACGGACCATGCAGGGATAGAAGCCTTGTTCAATGGCTTCATCTCTGGTCCTGGGTTGAAGATTTTTGTAGAGGATGTCTCCCCATGGTCGCTTGATGGCATTCTTTTCAGCATATTCCTTTGTCACAAATCTGTACTTGAACCACTGTTCTGCCCAATAGCGTCGAATCCATTGGATTCGTGTCTTGCGCTGATTGTAATCCTCTTCAGGATCTGTCTTGTACAGCTCTGAGAGGTCATCGGGTAGATCTCTTGATGTTTCTCCTCGACGCTTTCTGCCACCCTTCCTTGCTGATTTCTCTGAAGCCATGAACTTTAAACTAAAAGGCTTCAATACGTTCCAAGGCTTCAAAGGTTTTCGCTTGCTGGACAAACAGGAACTGGCTTCGGGAGAATTTATGTGATGCTGTAAGTATTCTGCAAATGAATGCAGACTATGAGAACCAAGGGATTCTCCCACGGACATGTACCTGTGACTAAAAGTGCGTTATATCGACTAGAGGGGGGTGAATAGGCAATTTTTAAGAAAGTCTTCAAAACGTGGAAGTTATGAAGACAAACAATAGAAACAAACCTATTACCCTGCAGCGGAAGGTAGACTACACTAGGCAAGCCATAGTCAAGTATTCAATAGAGTGAAAGCACAATGACTAATAGCAGCAATGTAGTAAGGATCAGGTAGGAAGATATTATGAAGCCAAACAGAACACGCAGTCACTCAGTGAAGATAAAAGATAGTGCAATCATACAATGACTTCACAAGGAGTAACAGTACATAAAGAGAAGGGAAGGATGAAACCAGTGACTCGTTGAAAACAATGATGTGTTGGACCAGTTCCAGTTGCTGTGACAACTGTACGTCTGGTTAGGGCGGCTAGGTATTTAAACCTAAGGACACACAGTCCCGGACACCCATTCCTGAACACGCAGCTCAGGACACCCAGTCATCACTGTATTCCCCTTGAGCTAAGGTCACACAGACCTCGCCCAATCACTCTGGTAAGTCTTCAAGGTAGACTCCCAAACCTTCACAGACTTCGTTCACCGGAAATCCACAATGTCTCTTGGATGCTTAGAACGCGACGCCTAACCGGCTGGAGGATTCACAGTCCTCAAGTGTAATAAGTCTTCAGATCACACAGACAAGAGGACTTAAGTGATGCCTAATTCTCTTTGGCTCTGGGTGGTTAGGGATTTATCCTCGCAAGGAATTCTCTCTCAAAGGCTTCGAGGTGGGTTCCTCTCAAACGATAAAAGCCGTACACTAACTCTGAGCAGCCAACCGTTTTTGGTTGTAGGGGGTGGGCTATTTATAGCCACTAGGCAACCCGACCTGATTTGCCTGAAATGACCCTGGGTCACTAAGGAACTGACACGTGTTCCAACGGTCAGATTTCAAACTCACACAGCAACTTTACTTGGGCTACAAGCAAAGCTGACTTGTCCGACTCTGGACAAGATTCGCTCTCATAGTCTTCACTCGAAGACATAGGTTTTGGTTAAGCATCACTTCAGTCATTCTGACTGGTTCTCTTGGACCCCACTTAACAGTACGGTGGTTCCTATGACTCAACAAAGAAGAAGAAAAAGAACTATGAAAGATCTAAGTCTTCGAGCTCGATAGGCTTCATGCGATGTCTTCTCTTGTCATAGTCTTCAATGGGAATATCTTCATATACAACCTTTGACATCAATGTCTTCATACATTTTAGGGTTCATCTCTGGTAGGAAAACTGAATCAATGAGGGACTTCTACCTGTGTTATCCTGCAATTCTCACAAACACATTAGTCCCTCAACTAGGTTTGTCGTCAATACTCCAAAACCAACTAGGGGTGGCACTAGATGCACTTACAATCTCCCCCTTTTTGGTGATTGATGACAAACTAGTTGAAGTTTTCAACGGGGAATATAATATGTGAAATTGTAAAAGGATAAGGAATTGTCTTCATAAGCTGTGAGGGCTCCCCCTGAAGATGTGCATATAAGTAATTTGCTTTTGGAATGCAAATGCACATGGCAGGTTGTGCTTGTGGAGATCCTCTTCAACTTATGATGACAATCCACTATGCATGTGAAGGTATGTGAAGATAATGACATGCATAATGGAAAATGGACGTCTGCAAAATGATCTAAGTGCGGAATTTATCGTCGCACATGCGGAATTTATCATCGCATCACAAAGTGGAAAATAAGTAGAAGACGACCATCGAGTTTTAAGTGTTACAACTCAAAGAACCAAAAGTATCAAAACGAGAGTTGTAAACACGAAGCAAAATATAAAGCACCCGCCCATATGGACCCGCTTGAAGACTATCAAACTCGTATACTTCTCCCCCTTTTATCAGTAAGGACCAAAAAGGTTCGAAGACATAGAGCATCTACTCGTTCCCATGAAGAGTAGGTGAACCAGCAGGGTCGTTGGTGGTGTTTGGCGGTGCAGAAGAGCTTAGAGCAGTGTCGAAGCGTGCTAAAGGAGGCGGCGGTGAAGTAGCATCGTCGTCATCCTCGATCACTCTGGCATTTACAGTTGCAGCAGAGGAAGAGAACTCAGAGTCTTCAAGAGATGGATTTCGTCGCAGCACTGCCCTTCGAGGAGGTGTGGAGTCAAACTTGAAGCGCTCAGAGAAACCATCCTCTTGAACATCATCTTCAGAACACATCAACGTCAGCCCTTTCCATGTGCGACGAGAGGTTTCATGGGCAACAAAGGCATTCTTGGTGGCAAGATTGCGAATGCGATTAACATCCACCAAGAGGCTTTGCATTTAACGCTTCAGCCAGTCATGATGCCTATCCTGTTTCTGATGAAGAGCCACAAGAAGCTCTCGGTCATTGAGAACACGAGTGCGCTTCTTGGGTTGTGGGGCAGTTGTACTGTCAGTGGCTTCAGTGAGAGCAGGATGCGGTGCACATGTAGTGCCAGCCAAAGGATACACATGAGTGACTGCTTCAACTCCTTCAATGTTCTGAGAAAAACTTTGATGCTCTACATTCTGAAGACTTAGAGGTTCCTTGGCAGGCTCAGGATAGATGGCTTCAATAGACATATCCACATCAGGCAAAAAAATCCGATGATTGCGAGCAGATGGCTGATATGAGATAGCAGAGTGAAGTTTGATCAGCCGCATTACCCATGGGGCGTAGAACTTCAAGCCAAACAGATTATAGCCTGATGCAGCAAGTTGGCGAATGAAGAAGTCCGGTGCATTGAAGCATTTTCCATGAAGAATATAGAAGACCAAAGTCTTCATTGCACCTTCCAGCTTGGCATGTGGAGAGTGCCCTTTGATGGGCTAGAGAGTTCGCCTTATGATGTGATAAATGGTCCTTGGCAGATACTCTAGGTCTTCAACAAAGAACTCTTTGGGATATTCAGCATCTTGGGGTAATGGCTTCATCATACTGAGCATCTGACTCATGTTAGGTTCAGGCTTCTGAAAGATGCTCTCCACAGCTTCACTGCGAAGTTGACAGCCAGATTCGTAGAGATCGCCGGGAGTGGTAGACCAGTGAGCTCAATGATGTCAAAGGCTTTGGCTTCGTGATGAACGTTTCCTGTCATCCACTCCAGGACCCAAGTCTTCGAATCTCTGTTATACCCGCGGATGTGAAGTGTGGCATAGAATTAGAGCAGCAACTCTTCATTCCAATGCTCTTGGTCAGTGACGAACGGTAGCAGTCCAACCTCCTTGAAGCAATCCAGAGCTTCTTCCAGACAGGGCAGACCAGCTATTGCTTTAATGTCAAGACGCTTGTGTGGGAAGATGCGACCTTGATTGTAAAGAATGCAGGAGTAATAGCTTCGCTGCGGATAGCTCCAGAACCTATCAGATGATATTCTTTCCCTTGAGTAGGGGTTCCTGGAGCTATTGAAGAATGTGTTGTCTGCTCTGAAGCCATTGATATTGAAGGATCCAGGTGCTGATGCAGGACCTGGGAACCTGGGCAATCTTGGGATTGGCTTCTGTACCTGAGGCCTGTGCTCAACATGATAGTCGAACTGAGGACCGGCAGTAGGCGCAGGAACAGAAGCAGTGGGATCAGTGCCTTCGCTGACTTCTGGTGCTTTTGTTGGGGAGGGCTCCACATTAGCTTCAGCCATGACAGCGTCAGTGGCTTCATTGGTGTTGGTGGTGGAAGCCTCAAAATTTTCAACCTCCACTTGACGAGCTGGAGGGTCGGTCACAATCACGTTCTCCTCGAGAACCGCTTCTTGCTGGGACAGGGGAGTAGTAGCTTGTGGGACTTCTTCTTCATCGGCTGATGTAGCCGGAATGTCTTCAGCAGTTTCACCTTCAGACGCAGAGACTGGAGGCCTTGGTCCTTTGCGAAGCCTGCGCAACGCAGGCGACGCCTGTGTAGTTGGAGTTGGCTAGGCATCAAAGTCTTCTTCCTCTTGTGGGCGATCAGCCCATGAAGCATCCTGAGCAATTGGCGTCAGAGGACGACCAATGCTAATGAGTTCGCTGTGCTCGAGCTGAGGAAGGACTGCACCATCTTCTACATGGTCATGGTGACCAATGTCTTCAGCAGCGATGGGATCAGCTGCTGGAAAGTCTTCAGCTTCATGAGCCTCTGTGAAAGCAGGCTCATGGATTGTCAGTTGGCGTTCAGCGTCAGGACGAACCATGGAAATGGGTTCAACAATCAAAGGCTCTATGGGAGCAGCCTGTTCTTTCTTGGTCTTCCTCTTCTTCTTGGAGGGGGTAGTAGGAGAGGCTTCAGGATGTTTCCTCTTCCTGGCTTCGGCCTCAGTAGTCCTTGTTTTCTTCAGCTCTGAAGCGGTTGACCAGGCTTTTGGCTTCGAGCCAGTCATTCTAGTTGGGAAGACAATGGGATCTGCTTCCTGCCTTGGTACGTCGGGTTCAGCCGTAGCGGGCTTCTTCTTCTTCTTTGCAGCCATCCTGGGGTCGATGCAAGGACGCCCAAGGGCCTTGCGCTTCTCAGCCTCATTGTAGGCTTGCACACATCTGTCAGCCAGAACCGTCATGCGCTCATGAGAACCCTGAGCTTCTGTACGTTGCTTGAGAAAGGCTTCCTTGAGCTCGTGCAGCATAATCTTGAAGTTCTTCACCTCTTGCACGCTGAGCTTGGCCATATGCTTCTTGAACTGAGCCTTTTCAAAGTCAATCTTCTGCTTCAGTTCAACAATGCGCTGGGCGATAGCTAGTTCTGAAACAATGGCGCCATGGAAGGCGACACTGAGGCCAATGGGTAGTTGCAGATCTTCGAAGCTGATGTTTGGCGTGTCAAACCACTCATCAATGAAGTTGTGGATGATTGTTACATCAAAGAGAGGCAGATCATTGAAGATTTCTGCTTCTTCTTTGCTCTTGATGAGTTGCTCAAGAGCGTCATCTGCAAGATCTTCATCACTTGACAGATCAATGGCATCATTGCGCAGAATGGCAGCAGCTGTTAGCTCTTGGCTGGTGTGTGGTAAAGGCATCTTGACCTTCTGGGGCTTGGAGATGCGTGACAAATCTTCAGACTGCACACTGTCTTCAGGAGGTGTAGTCGCCAGAGGCGTCGCCCATGAGATTTTTGGAGCAGAGGCAGGCTTTGAAGCTTTAGGCTGCTTCTTTGGCTTCGGCGCTGCAGGCGCTTCATCTGATTCAGCATCATCTGCAGGCTCATTCACGGCTGTCCCTTGAACCAAGATATGGGTGATGAGACCTTCAAGGTTGTAGAAAGGACCGACGACATTGGGTTCTACATCACGTGTGCCGTCAGCCCTTGGAGCAGAAGGACCAGGGTTGAAGTCTAGTCCCAATGTCTTCTTGTTCTGCTTTGCTGAGTTCTGGGCAAACTGGAAGTTGCGCTTGAACAGAATGTCGTCACGACACCATAGCAGGGACGATGGGTCAGCATCCGCAGGCTGTGGTCCACGGACCATGCAGGGATAGAAGCCTTATTCAATGGCTTCATCTCTGGTCCTGGGTTGAAGATTTTTGTAGAGAATGTCTCCCCATGGTCGCTTGATGGCATTCTTTTCAGCATATTCCTTGGTCACAAATCTGTACTTGAACCACTGTTCTTCCCAATAGCGTCGAATCCATTGGATTCGCGTCTTGCGCTGATTGTAATCCTCTTTACGATCTGTCTTGTACAGCTCTGAGAGGTCATCGGGCAGATCTCTTGATCTTTCTCCTCGACGCTTTCTGCCACCCTTCCTTGCTGATTTTTCTGAAGCCATGAACCTTAATCTGAAAGGCTTCAATACGTTCAGAGGCTTCAAAGGTTTTCGCTTGCTAGACAAACAGGAACTGGCTTCGGGAGAATTTATGTGATGCTGTAAGAATTCTGCAAATGAATGCAGACTATGAGAACCAAGGGATTCTCCCACAGACATGTACCTGTGACAGCATTAAGGTGCGAGGGAAGGGGAAGAGATCATATGCATTCTCAGAAGATTTTGAAGATAAATCAGTTTAGAAGACATTGACCTCATCGTGCGAAGACATTCACTCATAGATAAGGAGTTGGTTCCAGATTTGTACGAATCCACGGATCAGTACAAGTGAGGAATCTAACTACTTTCTGAAGCATAAGTGAATATACTAGGCATGTTATGAGTGAAGGAAATATGCCCTAGAGGCAATAATAAAGTTATTATTTATTTCCTTATATCATGATAAATGTTTATTATTCATGCTAGAATTGTATTAACCGGAAACATAATACATGTGTGAATATATAGACAAACAAAGTGTCACTAGTATGCCTCTACATGACTAGCTCATTAATCAAAGATGGTTATGTTTCCTAACCATGAACAATGAGTTGTTATTTGATTAACGGGATCACATCATTAAGAGAATGATCTGATTGACATGACCCATTCCATTAGCTTAGCACCCGATCATTTAGTATGTTGCTATTGCTTTCTTCATGACTTATACATGTTCCTGTAACTATGAGATTATGCAACTCCCGTTTACCGGAGGAACACTTTGGGTACTGCCAAACGTCACAACGTAACTGGGTGATTATAAAGGAGTACTACAGGTGTCTCCAAAGGTACATGTTGGGTTGGCGTATTTCGAGATTAGGTTTTGTCACTCCGATTGTCGGAGAGGTATCTCTGGGCCCTCTCGGTAATGCACATCACATAAGCCTTGCAAGCATTGCAACTAATGAGTTAGTTGCGAGATGATGTATTACGGAACGAGTAAAGAGACTTGCCGGCAACGAGATTGAACTAGGTATGGGATACCGACGATCGAATCTTGGGCAAGTAACATACCGATGACAAAGGGAACAACGTATGTTGTTATGCGGTCTGACCGATAAAGATCTTCATAGAATATGTAGGAGTCAATATGGGCATCCAGGTCCCGCTATTGGTTATTGACTGGAGACATGTCTCGGTCATGTCTACATTGTTCTCGAACCCGTAGGGTCCGCACGCTTAAGGTTACGATGACAGTTATATTATGAGTTTAGTCATTTTGATGTACCGAAGGTTGTTCGAAGTCCCGGATGTGATCACGGACATGACGAGGAGTCTCGAAATGGTCGAGACGTAAAGATTGATATATTGGAAGCCTATGTTTGGATATCAGAAGTGTTCTGGGTGAAATCGGGATTTTACCGGAGTACCGGGAAGGTTACCGGAACCCCCCGGGAGCTAAATGGGCCATGATGGGCCTTAGTGGAAAAGAGAAGATGCAGCCCTACATGGTCTGCGCGCCTCCCCCTTCCCCTAGTCCTATTAGGACTAGGAGAGGTGGCCGGCCCCCTCTCTCTCTCTTTTCCCCCTCCGCGAATCCTATTCCAACTAGGATTGGGGGGGGGGGATCCTACTCCCAGAGGGAGTAGGACTCTCCTGGCGTGCCACACCTTGGCCGGCCAACCTCCCCCCCTCTAGTCCTTTATATAATGAGGCAGAGGCACCCTAGAACACACAAGTTGATCCACGTGATCTATTCCTTAGCCGTGTGCGGTGCCCCCAGCCACCATATTCCTCGATAATACTGTAGCGGAGTTTAGGCGAAGCCCTGCTGCTGTAGTGCATCAAGATCGTCACCACGCCGTCATGCTGACGGAACTCTTCCCCGACACTTTGCTGGATCGGAGTACGGGGATCGTCATCGAGCTGAACGTGTGCTTGAATTCGGAGGTGCCGTAGTTTCGGTGCTTGATCGGTTGGATCGTGAAGACATACGACTACTTCCTCTACGTTGTGTCAACGCTTCCGCAGTCGGTCTGCGAGGGTACGTAGACAACACTCTCCCCTCTTGTTGCTTTGCATCACCATGATCTTGCGTGTGCGTAGGAAATTTTTTGAAATTACTACGAAACCCAACAGTGGTATCAGAGCCTAGGTTTTATGGTTTGATGTTATTTGCACGAGTAGAACACAAGTGAGTTGTGGGCGATATAAGTCATACTGCCTACCAGCATGTCATACTTGGGTCGGCGGTATTGTTGGACGAGACGACCCGGACCAACATTACGCGTATGCTTATGCGAGACCGGTTTCCCCGACGTGCTTTGCACACAGGTGGCTTGCGGGCGACTGTATCTCCAACTTTAGTTGAACCAAGTGTGGCTACGCCCGGTCCTTGCGAAGTTAAAACGGAGTCTATTTGACAAACTATCGTTGTGGTTTTGATGCGTAGGTGAGATTGGTTCTTGCTTAAGCCCGTAGCAGCCACGTAAAACTTGCAACAACAAAGTAGAGGACGTCTAACTTGTTTTTGCAGGGCATGTTGTGATGTGATATGGTCAAGGCATGATGCTGAATTTTATTATATGAGATGATCATGTTTTGTAACCGAGTTATCGGCAACTGGCAGGAGCCATATGGTTGTCGCTTTATTGTATGCAATGCAATCGCGATTTAATGCTTTACTTTATTACTAAACGGTAGTGATAGTCGTAGAAGCATAAGATTGACGAGACGACAACGATGCTACGATGGAGATCAAGGTGTCGCGCCGGTGACGATGGTGATCATAACGGTGCTTCGGAGATGGAGATCACAAACACAAGATGATGATGGCCATATCATATCACTTATATTGATTGCATGAGATGTTTATCCTTTTATGCATCTTATCTTGCTTTGATTGACGGTAGCATTATAAGATGATCTCTCACTAAATTATCAAGAAGTGTTCTCCCTGAGTATGCACCGTTGCCAAAGTTCGTCGTGCCCAGACACCACGTGATGATCGGGTGTGATAAGCTCTACGTCCATATACAACGGGTGCAAGCCAGTTTTGCACACGCAGAATACTCAGGTTAAACTTGACGAGCCTAGCATATGCAGATATGGCCTCGGAACATGGAGACCGAAAGGTCGAGCATGAATCATATAGTAGATATGATCAACATAACGATGTTCACCATTGAAAACTACTCCATCTCACGTGATGATCGGTTATGGTTTAGTTGATTTGGATCACGTAATCACTTAGAAGATTAGAGGGATGTCTATCTAAGTGAGAGTTCTTAAGTAATATGATTAATTGAACTTAAATTTATCATGAACTTAGTCCTGGTAGTATTTTGCAAATCATGTTGTAGATCAATAGCTCGCATTGTTGCTTCCCTGTGTTTATTTTGATATGTTCCTAGAGAAAATTGTGTTCAAAGATGTTAGTAGCAATGATGCGGATTGGATCCGTGATCTGAGGTTTATCCTCATTGTTGCACAGAAGAATTATGTCCTTGATGCACCGCTAGGTGACAGACCTATTGCAGGAGCAGATGCAGACGTTATGAACGTTTGGCTAGCTCAATATGATGACTACTTAATAGTTTAGTGCACCATGCTTAACAGCTTAGAATCGGGACTTCAAAAGACATTTTGAACGTCATGGACCATATGAGATGTTCCAGGAGTTGAAGTTAATATTTCAAGCAAATACCCGAATTGAGAGATATGAAGTCTCCAACAAGTTCTATAGCCAAAAGATGGAGGAGAATCGCTCAACTAGTGAGCATGTGCTCAGATTGTCTGGGTACTACAATCGCTTGAATCAAATGGGAGTTAATCGTCCAGATAAGATAGTGATTGACAGAATTCTCTAGTCACAATCACCAAGTTAGTAGAACTTCGTGATGAACTATAGTATGCAAGGGATGACGAAAACAACTCCCGAGCTTTTCATGATGATGAAATCGATGAAGGTAGAAATCAAGAAAGAGCATCAAGTGTTGATGGTAGACAAGACCACTAGTTTCAATAAAAGGGCAAAGGGAAGAAGGGGAACTTCAAGAAGAACGGCAAGCAAGTTGCTGCTCAAGTGAAGAAGCCCAAGTCTGGTCCTAAGCCTGAGACTAAGTGCTTCTACTGCAAAGGGACTGGTCACTGGAAGCGGAACTGCCCCAAGTATTTGGCGGATAAGAAGGATGGCAAAGTGAACAAAGGTATATTTGATATACAGATTATTAATGTGTATTTTACTAGTGTTCGTAGCAACCCCTCGGTATTGATACTGGTTCAGTTGCTAAGAGTAGTAACTCGAAACGGGAGTTGCAGAATGAACAGAAACTAGTTAAGGGTGAAGTGACGATGTGTGTTGGAAGTAGTTCCAAGATTGATATGATCATCATCGCACACTCCCTATACTTTCGGGATTAGTGTTGAACCTGAATAAGTGTTATTTGGTGTTTGCGTTGAGCATGAATTTGATCATGTTTACTGTAATACGGTTATTCATTTAAGTAAGAGAATAAATTATTGTTCTGTTTACATGAATAAAACCTTATATGGTTACACACCCAATGAAAATAGTTCGTTGGATCTCCATCGTAGTGATACACATAATCATAATATTGAAACCAAAAGATGCAAAGTTAATAATGATAGTGCAACTTATTTGTGGCACTGTCGTTTAGGTCATATCGGTGTAAAGCGCATGAAGAAACTCCATACTGATGGACTTTTGGAACCACTTGATTATGAATCACTTGGTACTTGCGAACCGTGCCTCATGGGCAAGATGACTAAAACACTGTTCTCCGGTACTATGGAGAGAGCAACAGATTTGTTGGAAATCATACATACCGATGTATGTGGTCCGAT
The DNA here is from genome assembly GCF_056163025.1 of Triticum urartu. Taxonomy (NCBI): domain Eukaryota; kingdom Viridiplantae; phylum Streptophyta; class Magnoliopsida; order Poales; family Poaceae; genus Triticum; species Triticum urartu. The sequence continues at coordinate 37,097,123 of NC_141877.1, read as the reverse complement.
GAATATTGAGGCTCGTGGCGGATATCGTTATTTTCTCACCTTCACAGATGACTTAAGCAGATATGGGTATATCTACTTAATGAAACATAAGTCTGAAACATTTGAAAAGTCAAAGAATTTCAGAGTGAAGTTGAAAATCATCGTAACAAGAAAATAAAGTTTCTACGATCTGATCATGGAGGAGAATATTTGAGTTACGAGTTTGGTGTACATTTGAAAAATTGTGGAATAGTTTCGCAACTCACGCCACCCGGAACACCACAGCGTAATGGTGTGTCCGAACGTCGTAATCGTACTTTACTAGATATGGTGCGATCTATGATGTCTCTTACTGATTTACCGCTATCGTTTTGGGGTTATGCTTTAGAGACGGCCGCATTCACGTTAAATAGGGCACCATCAAAATCCGTTGAGACGACGCCTTATGAACTGTGGTTTGGCAAGAAACCAAAGTTGTCGTTTCTTAAAGTTTGGGGCTGCGATGCTTATGTGAAAAGGCTTCAACCTGATAAGCTCGAACCCAAATCGGAGAAATGTGTCTTCATAGGATACCCAAAGGAGACTGTTGGGTACACCTTCTATCACAGATCCGAAGGCAAGACACTCGTTGCTAAGAATGGATCCTTTCTAGAGAAGGAGTTTCTCTCGAAAGAAGTGAGTGGGAGGAAAGTAGAACTTGATGAGGTAACTGTACCTGCTCCTTTATTGGAAAGTAGTACATCACAGAAAACTGTTTCTGCGACACCTACACCAATAAGTGAGGAAGCTAATGATGATGGTCATGAAACTTCAGATCAAGATACTGCTGAACCTCGTAGATCAACCAGAGTAAGATCCACGCCAGAGTGGTACGGTAATCCTGTTCTGGAAATCATGCTACTAGATCATGATGAACCTACGAACTATGAAGAAGCGATGGTGAGCCCAGATTCCGCAAAGTGTCTTGAAGCCATGAAATCTGAGATGGGATCCATGTATGAGAACAAAGTATGGACTTTGGTTGACTTCCCGATGATCGGCAAGCAATTGAGAATAAATGGATCTTCAAGAAGAAGACTGACGCTGATGGTAATGTTACTGTCTACAAAGCTCGACTTGTCGCGAAAGGTTTTCGGCAAGTTCAAGGGATTGACTACGATGAGACCTTCTCACCCGTAGCGATGCTTAAGTCCGTCCGAATCATGTTAGCAATTGCCGCATTTTATGATTATGAAATTTGGCAAATGGATGTCAAAACTGCATTCTTGAATGGATTTCTGGAAGAAGAGTTGTATATGATGCAACCAGAAGGTTTTGTCGATCCAAAAGGAGCTAACAAAGTGTGCAAGCTCCAGCGATCCATTTATGGACTGGTGCAAGCCTCTCGGAGTTGGAATAAACGCTTTGATAGTGTGATCAAAGCATTTGGTTTTATACATACTTTCGGAGAAGCCTGTATTTACAAGAAAGTGAGTGGGAGCTCTGTAGCATTTCTGATATTATATGTGGATGACATATTACTGATTGGAAATGATATAGAATTTCTGGATAGCATAAAGGGATACTTGAATAAGAGTTTTTCAATGAAAGACCTCGGTGAAGCTGCTTTCATATTAGGCATAAAGATCTATAGAGATAGATCAAAACGCTTAATTGGACTTTCACAAAGCACATACCTTGACAAGATTTTTAAGAAGTTCAAAATGGATCAAGCAAAGAAAGGGTTCTTGCCTGTGTTACAAGGTGTGAAGTTGAGTCAGACTCAAAGCTCGACCACGGCAGAAGATAGAAAGAGAATGAAAGTCATTCCCTATGCCTTGGCCATAGGTTCTATAAAGTATGTCATGCTGTGTACCAGATCTATTGTATACCCTGCACTGATTTGGCAAGGGAGTACAATAGTGATCTAGGAGTAGATCAATGGACAGCGGTCAAAATTATCCTTACTGGAATAAGGATATGTTTCTCGATTACGGAGGTGACAAAAGGTTCGTCGTAAAGGGTTACATTGATGCAAGCTTTGACACTGATCTAGATGACTCTAAGTCTCAATCTGGATACATATTGAAAGTGGGAGCAATTAGCTAGAGTAGCTCCATGCAGAGCATTGTTGACATAGAAAATTTGCAAAATACATGCGGATCTGAATGTGGCAGACCCGTTGACTAAACTTCTCTCACAAGAAAAACATCATCACTTTTTGGGTCTTAATCACATAGCGATGTGAACTAGATTATTGAATCTAGTAAACCCTTTGGGTGTTAGTCACATGGAGATGTGAACCAATCACATAAAGATGTGAACTATTGATGTTAAATCACATGGCGATGTGATCTAGATTATTGACTCTAGTGCAAGTGGGAGACTGAAGGAAATATGCCCTAGAGGCAATAATAAATTTATTATTTATTTCCTTATATCATGATAAATGTTTATTATTCATGCTAGAATTGTATTAACCGGAAACATAATACATGTGTGAATATATAGACAAACAAAGTGTCACTAGTATGCCTCTACTTGACTAGCTCGTTAATCAAAGATGGTTATGTTTCCTAACCATGAACAATGAGTTGTTATTTGATTAACGGGATCACATCATTAAGAGAGTGATCTGATTGACATGACCCATTCCATTAGCTTAGCACCCGATCGTTTAGTATGTTGCTATTGCTTTCTTCATGACTTATACATGTTCCTGTAACTATGAGATTATGCAACTCCCGTTTACCGGAGGAACACTTTGGGTACTACCAAACGTCACAACGTAACTGGGTGATTATAAAGGAGTACTACATGTGTCTCCAAAGGTACATGTTGGGTTGGCGTATTTCGAGATTAGGTTTTGTCACTCCGATTGTCGGAGAGGTATCTCTGGGCCCTCTCGGTAATGCACATCACATAAGCCTTGCAAGCATTGCAACTAATGAGTTAGTTGCGAGATGATGTATTAGGGAACGAGTAGATAGACTTGACGGCAACGAGATTGAACTAGGTATGGGATACCGACGATCGAATCTCGGGCAAGTAACATACCGATGACAAAGGGAACAACGTATGTTATTATGCGGTCTGACCGATAAAGATCTTCGTAGAATATGTAGGAGTCAATATGGGCATCCAGGTCCCGCTATTGGTTATTGACCGGAGACATGTCTTGGTCATGTCTACATTGTTCTCGAACCTGTAGGGTCCGCACGCTTAAGGTTACGATGACAGTTATATTATGAGTTTAGGCATTTTGATGTACCGAAGGTTGTTCGAAGTCCCGGATGTGATCACGGACATGACGAGGAGTCTCGAAATGGTCGAGATGTAAAGATTGATATATTGGAAGCCTATGTTTGGATATCGGAAGTGTTCCGGGTGAAATCGGGATTTTACCGGAGTACCGGGAAGGTTACCGGAACCCCCCGGGAGCTAAATGGGCCATGATGGGCCTTAGTGGAAAAGAGAAGATGCAGCCCTACATGGGCTGCGCGCCTCCCCCTTCCCCTAGTCCTATTAGGACTAGGAGAGGTGGCCGGCCCCCTCTCTCTCTTTTCCCCCTCCGCGAATCCTATTCCAACTAGGATTGGGGGGGGGGGGAATCCTACTCCCAGAGGGAGTAGGACTCTCCTGGCACGCCACACCTTGGCCGGCCGGCCTCCCCCCTCTAGTCCTTTATATACTGAGGCAGAGGCACCCTAGAACACACTAGTTGATCCATGTGATCTATTCCTTAGCCGTGTGCGGTGCCCCCAGCCACCATATTCCTCGATAATACTGTAGCGGAGTTTAGGCGAAGCCCTGCTGCTGTAGTGCATCAAGATCGTCACCACGCCGTCGTGCTGACGGAACTCTTCCCCGACACTTTGCTGGATCGGAGTCCGGGGATCGTCATCGAGCTGAACGTGTGCTCGAACTCGGAGGTGCCGTAGTTTCGGTGCTTGATCGGTCGGATCGTGAAGACGTACGACTACTTCCTCTATGTTGTGTCAACGCTTCCACAGTCGGTCTGCGAGGGTACGTAGACAACACTCTCCCCTCTCATTGCTTTGCATCACCATGATCTTGCGTGTGTGTAGGAAATTTTTTGAAATTACTACGAAACCCAACAATGAGATGTAGTATGAAAGAGATCTAACTTGTGTGAATAGAAACTGCTTGTGGTAGAAAGTGATAAAGCTATAGGATCAAAGAGGCCGTAAAAAAGAGGTTTTATTTACCACACGAAGAACTGCTAGACGAAGTGGAAGAGGAGGCCGAGCAGTTCAATCGTCCGTGCCCTAACTTGGCGACGGAGGACACCTACGGCGACGGCGGAGAAGGCGATGTCCGCGGTCGGCGTGAAGACGGCGTCGGAGAGGTTGCGGCAGCGAAGCGCTTCGTCGCCGGCATCGTCGAGGGTTGGCGGTGGCGCTAGGGTTCGTGCGAGAGTGGAAGAAGAGATAATGACTGCTGTGAGGTGTGTATTTATATGTACAGGGGCAGCACTGCGTTATTACACAGGTGCCCCTGGTGATTCGCATATGAGGAACACGTGGCCATCATGCAGCATATTGGGGTTTGTTCCACGTCCCACGCACGCCTGGATTGTCAGGTGGTCGTTCCCACTTCTCCGGGTTTCAGGTGGAGGAATGAGCATTGAAAACGGACTTAATGGTTGTCTCTGTATCTTCTGCTGACAAGGACGCAGAGAAGACATTCGACACTTTCAATAGAATGCATATGATTTGGATAGATAGAGTTTGAGATAGAAAGCATAGAGAGGTTAGGGTCCGATCACATTCACTTAGTTCAAAAGATTCAACAAGAAGACATAGCTATAAGTGAATGCTATAGAGGACAGAACACTAGTATATATATATATCTATATAATCAACATAGTGAAGATGATCATGAAGATATGTTGAGATTGAAGCCAAACCAAATGTGAAGACATAGCAAATGTAACGCCATGAGTGAAACACTTCGAACAGAACCTTTGGTGGTGGCGTTACCCACCGTATAGGAAGTATTAGACCCAGACACGGCGCACAATTATCGTGGCGCTCCGAAGTCAAATTCCACATTAATGTATTCACACTTAGAACGTATGTCTTCATTGATTGAAGATATACTTTACTTCGTGTGTTGCACATCTAAGTTATCAATATGCATAAGTGTTAGGATGTGTGCCTGATCACAGGACATTTGAGGATTCCAGGATATTTAGCTCACACCGTAACTTGCAAAATCTCTTCTCATCCAAGGGCTTGGTGAAGATATCTGCCAATTGCTCTTCAGTGTTGACGTGTATGATATCAATATCTTCCTTCACAACATGATCTCTGAGAAAGTGATGACGAATTTCAATGTGCTTTGTCTTCGAGTGCTGAACTGGGTTGTTGGCAATCTTGATGGCGCTTTCGTTGTCGCACTAGAGTGGCACTTGCTTCAGATGAATGCCATAGTCCTTGAGTGTTTGCTTCATCCACAGAAGCTGAGCGCAGCAAGATCCAGCAACAATGTATTCAGATTCAGCAGTGGAGAGAGATACACAGTTCGGCTTCTTTGAAGACCAACATACAAGTGATCGTCCCAGAAAATGACATGTGCCTGATGTAGACTTGCGATCCACCTTGTCACCAGCATAATCAGCATCCGAGAATCCAACCAGATCAAACTCTGAGCCCTTTGGATACCATAATCCTAGAGTTGGGGTGTGAGCCAAATATCGAAGAATTCGCTTCACAGCTAAGTGATGCGACTCCTTTGGTGACGCTTGGAATCGAGCACACATGCAAACACTAAGCATAATATCTGGCCTAGATGCACAGAGATAAAGCAAAGAACCAATCATGGAGCGATATACCTTTTGATCGAACTCTTTACCATTGTCACCGGGACCCAGATGATGCTTGGCTGGCATTGGCGTCGTGAAGCCTTTGCAGTCTTGCATACCGAACTTCTTCAGACAATCCTTGAGATACTTCTCTTGAGATATGAAGATGTCGTTGCGTTGCTGTCGTATTTGGAGACTGAGGAAGAACTTCAGCTCTCCCATCATGGACATCTGATATTGCTCTTGCATCATATATCCAAACTCTTCACTGTACTTCTGATTGGTGCAGCCGAAGATAATGTCATCCACATATATTTGGCACACAAACAGTTCACCATCATATGTCTTCGTGAAGGGAGTGGGGTCTAGGGAACCAGGTATGAAGCCTTTGCTCTTCAGGAAGTATTTGAGTGTGTCATACCAGGCCCGAGGGGCTTGTTTGAGGCCATACAGTGCCTTGTTGAACTTGTATACCATGTCAGGATGTTTTGGATCTTCAAAGCCAGGCGGTTGTGCAACATACACTTCTTCTTCAATCTTGCCATTGAGAAAGGCACTCTTCACATCCATTTGATATAGAAGTATGTTGTGATGATTGGCATAGGCCAGCAGTATGCGTATGGCTTAAAGTCTAGCCACAGGAGCAAATGTTTCATCGAAGTCAATGCCTTCCACTTGAGTATATCCTTGAGCAACGAGACGAGCTTTGTTTCTGACAACTTGACCATGCTCATCATGCTTATTGCGGTATATCCATTTGGTGCCTATTATGTTGTGCTTCCGAGGATCGAGACGCTTAACCAGTTCCCATACATTATTCATCTCAAACTGTTGAAGCTCTTCTTGCATAGCTTGAATCCATTCAGGTTCCATAAAAGGCTTCTTCAACTTTCTTGGGTTCTGTTATTGAGACGAATGCGAAGTGCCCACAAAAATTTGCCAGCTGAGTTGCCCTTGATCGAGTGAGCGGACCGGGTGCATTGATGCTGTCAATTATTCTCTCAATCTGCACTTCATTGGCAACACGAGGATGTACAGGGCGAAGGTTTTGCTCTTGCTGATCATTGTCATTGTTAGTGGGATTGTCTTCAGGCTGAGCATTGTCTTCAGGTTGATCAGGTGCGGAGATGATAAGTTCCTCTTCAGATTGAGCTTCAGAGGGTATGATTTCTCCGGTCCCCGTAAGCTTGATTGATTCGCTAGATGGAACTTCATCTAGCATATTTGGGAGGTGCTCTCTTTGTGAACCGTTAGTCTCATCAAACCGCACATCCACTGTTTCAACCACTTTATAATGAAAGAGATTGAAGACTCTGTAGGAGTGTGAATCCTTTCCATATCCAAGCATAAAACCCTCATGTGCTTTTGGTGCAAATTTTGAAGTGTGATGTGGATCCTTGATCCAGCACCTGGCACCAAATACTCTGAAGTAACTGACATTTGGCTTCTTGCCAGTAAGGAGCTCATAAGATGTCTTGTTCAGAAGCTTGTGAATATAAACACGATTGATTGTATGGCATGCAGTATCAATGGCTTCAGGCCAGAATTTTCTTGGAGTCTTGTATTCATCAAGCATCGTTCGGGCCATCTCAATGAGTGTTCTGTTCTTGCGTTCGACGACGCCATTCTGCTGTGGCGTGTATGGGGCTGAGAATTCATGTGTGATGCCCAAGGTATCAAGATATGTATCAAGGCCAGTGTTCTTGAATTCAGTGCCATTGCCACTTCTGATGTGTTTTATCTTGGCGCCATAGTTGTTCATTGCTTGATTGGCGAAGCGTCTGAAGACATCCTGCACTTCAGTCTTGTAGAGGATTATGTGCACCCAAGTATATCTAGAATAATCATCAACAATAACAAAGCCATAGAGGTAAGCAGTAGTAGTAAGAGTTGAGTAATGAGTGGGACTGAAAAGATCCATGTGGAGCAGTTCGAAGGGTCGAGTGGTTGTCATGATTGTCTTCGAGGGATGTTTGGCCCTCGTCATCTTCCCTGCTTCACAGGCACCGCATAAGTGATCTTTCTTGAACTTGACACCCTCGATGCCTATGACATGCTTCTTCTTTGCAAGGGTGTGGAGGTTCCAAATGCCAGCATGCCCTAGCCTCTGATGCCAGAGCCAGCATTCTGAAGCCTTTGCTAGAAGACATACGGCAAGCTGTGGTCCTGCCGAAAAATCTACCACGTTGTGACGCCCCCGATTTGACCGTACACTAATCATGCACGCAAATGTGTACGACCAAGATCAGGAACTCACGGGAAGATATCACAACACAACTCTAGATACAAATTAAAATAATACAAGCTTTATATTACAAGCCAGGGGCCTCGAGGGCTCGAATACAAGAGCTCAATGATAGACGAGTCAGCGGAAGCAACAATATCTGAGTACAGACATAAGATAAACAAGTATGCCTTAAGAAGGCTAGCATAAACAGGGATACAGATCGAAAGAGGCACAGGACTCCTGCCTGGGATCCTCCTAAACTACTCCTGGTCGTCGTCAGCGGGCAGCACGTAGTAGTAGGCACCTCCGGTGTAGTAGGAGTCGTCGTCGAAGGTGGCGTCTGGCTCCTGGGCTCCAACATCTGGTTGCGACAACCAGGTAGAAGGGATAGGGGGAAAAGAGGGAGAAAGCAACCGTGAGTACTCATCCAAAGTACTCGCAAGCAAGGAGCTATACTACATATGTATGCATTGGTATCAACTGGAATAAGGCTATTATACATGGACTGAACTGCAGAAAGCCGGGATAAGGGGGGATAGCTAGTCCTTTCGAAGACTACGCTTCTGGCAGCCTCCGTCTTGCAGCATATAGAAGAGAGTAGACTGAAGTCCTCCAAGTATCATCACATAGCATAATCCTACCCGGCGATCCTCTCCTCGTCGCCCTATTAGAGAGCGATCACCGGTTGTATCTGGCACTTGGAAGGGTGTGTGTTATTAAGTATCCGGTTCTAGTTGTAATAAGGTCAAGGTACAACTCCAAGTCGTCCTGTTACCGAAGATCACGACTATTCGAATAGATTAACTTCCCTGCAGGGGTGCACCACATATCCCAACACGCTCGATCCCATTTGGCCGGACACACTTTCCTGGGTCATGCCCGGCCTCGGAAGATCAACACGTCGCAGCCCTACCTAGGCACAACAGAGAGGTCAGCACGCCGGTCTAAATCCTATGGCGCAAGGGTCTGGGCCCATCGCCCATTGCACACCTGCACGTTGCGTACGCGGCCGGAAGCAGAACTAGCCCCCTTAATACAAGAGCAGGCTTACAGTCCAATCCGGCGCGCGCCACTCAGTCGCTGATGTCACGAAGGCTTCGGCTGATACCACGATGTCGAGTGCCCATAACTGTCCCCGCGTAGATGGTTAGTGCGTATAGGTCAATAGCCAGACTCAGATCAAATACCAAGATCTCGTTAAACGTGTTAAGTATCCGCGAACACCGACCAGGGCCAGGCCCACCTCTCTCCTAGGTGGTCTCAACCTTCCTTGTCGCTCCGCCACAAAGTAACAGTCGGGGGCCGTCGGGAACCCAGGCCCACCTCTACCGGGATGGAGCCACCTGCCCCTTCAGCCCCCAACTCCAAACAGTACCACGGGTAATGTAACTGTGTAAAGTATATAGTATATGCCCGTGATCACCTCCCGAAGTGATCACGGCCCAGTAGTATAGCATGGCAGACAGACAAGAGTGTAGGGCCACTGATGGAACACTAGCATCCTATACTAAGCAGTAGGATAGCAGGTAATGGTAACAACAGTAGTAGCAAGGACAGGCTATGCATCAGGATAGGAATAACGGAAAGCAGTACCATGCTACACTACTCTAATGCAAGCAGTATAGAGAAGAGTAGGCGATATCTGGTGATCAAAGGGGGGGCTTGCCTGGTTGCTCTGGCAAGAAGGAGGGGTCATCTTCGATGTAGTCGAACACACGGACATCGGCAGCGGTCTCGGAGTCTACCGGAAAGGAGTAACGGAGAGGGAACACAATAAATAACAGAGCAATCAAATGTAACACAAAGCAAGACGCGGCAATACATTGTGCTAGGGGTGACCTAACGTAGGGATAGGCGATACCGGCGAAGGGGGGAAACATCCGGGGAAGTATTCCCATTGTTTCGCGTTTTCGGGCAGATGAACCGGAGAGTGAAAGTTGCATGTTTGCTATGCTAGGGACGTGTGACGGATGAACGGATTGCGTATCCGGATTCGTCTCGTTGTTCTGAGCAACTTTCATGTAGAAAACATTTTCATCCGAGTTACGGATTATTTTCTACGAATTTCCAAAGTTTAAAGGTTTTTTTTATTTATTTAATTCGAATATAAACAGTGAAATGTTTTTTTAACTCAGCAGGGGCTAGTCACACTCAATGACAGGTGGGGTCAAGGAACTGGGTTGACTCAGTCAACACCTTTACTAGTCAACCAATGAACAGCGCATTGGGCCCTACTTGTCATTGGCACAAACTATTGATTAGGCTTTTAAACAAAAGGGGCCACATGTCATCTATACATAGACTATTCTAGTCATTAATTAACACCTAGTAGTACTAATCTAAGCAAGGACCGGCCACTACTCCGGCCATGTGCACGACGCACACACAGCACACACAAGTTAGTAGGCTAGGAGTTATCAACATAAGATGTCATTTTGTGATTTTTGTAGGATTTAATCCAGGCGACTTTTGAATTTGGTCCAATGGAAAGAATTGAACCCTGTCAAGTGTACTACACGCCCCTATAAATATTTCTCATAATAAAATTTGTTTTGCTGTTGTTTTGCAACTACACAAAGGGCTAATCAGTGTTGCGGCAGCAGAGCTAGCTAGCGCTACAGTAACATTCAGCAGCTACAGTAGTATTAAGCAAAGCAGCAGCGACAGGAGCTCGGCGACGCGAGCCGGGCGCAGCAACCGGCCGAAACGTGGGCAGCGCGGGGCAGGCGCGGGACTCGGCCAAGAGCGGCTGGGCACACACGAGCGTGGCCCGGTGAGCAGCAATACGCAGCAGCAGACATGCGACGGTCTCGGGCGAGCTCGAGGATGAGTGCGGGGGAGCACGGCAAGGCGAGTTGGGGCGGAGTTGGCCTCCTGGGAGTGTGCCGAGCACATCTACGTGCTCGGTTGAGCCGAATAGCGGCGACGACGGGCACGGCCGCGGAGGCGAGCTCCGGACACGGCGAGCAGCTAGGCTACGGGCGCAGAAAAGATGCGTGAAGAGAGGGGAAGAAGCGGCGCTCACCGGGTGGCTCAAGGTGGCCGGCGAAAGATTAGGAGCGCAGAGGCGAGGTGGATCAACGCGGTTGCAGCGGTGTCGATCGACGGAAGGGTGCGAGGCGATGGAGGAGTTGTGCTGCTCCCCATGACGAAGTAAAGCACCACGGTGAAGGAGTCGAGGTCGCGGGCTCCTGAACCGGTCGCGGTGATGGGTGGACGCCGGTGGCCGCGTCAGTGGCAGCGGCGCGTCGACGAGAGACGGATCTGGAGGAGGGAAGAGGCGGAGAGAGCGAGGGGGGTGACGAGCGAGTGGGGGATGGGATCGCGTGGCGCCCTTATCCCCTCCCGGCGTCGGCGTGGCAGCGCGGGGAGGTGCGCCCGGTCCGACGGGAATGGACGGGAGTGCCCCGGTCGGCTGTACAGGGAAAGGAGGCGACGGACGGAGTTAGGTGGGCTGGCTGGGTGGGAGTGGGCCGAGGCCCAGGAGGAGCCATGGGGTTGTGGCCTTTTTTTATATGTTTTGTTTTCTTCTTATAGTTTCTGTTTTTCAATTAAGTTTCCTTTTATTTACTTATTTTTAGTTTTATAAAATATAAACCTAGCCCCAAAATTAGTATTATTATTTAGGATACTGCCATAATTAATTTGGCACAATAATAAAATAGGTTTGTATTTGTTTAATATTTAATGGCTTTTAATAATTGTTTTAGTCACTGTTTTAATTATTTTAATGGATTTAAACATTTTATAAAAGTGTGGTTTCATCACCACAATTACTTTTGCATTATTTGGCACAACTCGAACATTTTAGTTTTAAAGTTTAAAAGTTTTTGTTATTTGACTTTATTTTAAATTTGAATCGTTTTTGAACCATCGCAAGATTAGGAACAGTAACAGCGGTGACGTGGTATCATTAACAGAGGTTTACTGTAGCTTAATTATCCGGACGTCACACACGTACAAATCATCTTGCCGATACCCTTCAAACACTAGAGACTTGTTAGATTCCATTAGTACAAGGCAGCGATATTTTCCAAATATTATGATCATGTTCAAATCGCAAAGCATTGAGACAGAAATTAAGTTGAAGCCAAGGGATTCAACAAGCATGGCTTTATCCATGTGTTGATCCTTTGAGATTGCAACTCTACCTAGACCCAATACCTTACTTTTACCAGTGTCAGCAAATGTGATGTGACTCTTGTCGGATGGACGTAAGGTTGAGTCCATAAGAAGGCTTCTTTTGCCAGTCATGTGGTTGGTACACCCACTATCAATAATCCATTCTGAAGACGCTGGTGTCGTACCCTACAGTGCAGTTAGGGGTATAGGCTTCACGAAGAGAATTGTGAAGCAAAAACATTTGACGAACCAATGGGTTATGAAAACATAGATCCAGATTAGGACTGATAGGGAGAGTAGCAAGCGATTCAGGAACGAAGTACATAGTAAGACCATTCGGGCATTTGATCTTGCGCCCTACAAGATGTTTAAGGTCCCTAGCAATAGCGTTAGACGATTTTGGTTTTCTGCTGGAGACCTTTCCCTGCAAAAGAGAGTTAAGCTTTCTTAGCCACCCACATCTTCAAGGGTGGCTTAGAAGCAATAAGTCTAAGTGCAGCATCTGAGAACTTTGGCTTTGGAGCCCTAGCAAAAAGTCTTGCAGGGGGACAATAGTACTCATAAGAATAAGCAGAATAGTTCTTGGTCTTATGAACATGGCGGTTTGATGAACCGCGCTCATATTCATAGGCCTGAGTATGGTTTCCCTGCAAAACATTTGCGTTAGTGCGACTCAGGTGAGTCCTCTGTCTGTATGAAGCCTTTGGACCGTATGAAGCCTGTGGTCTGAGGTTTGTCTTCTTCACGTGTGGTGTCATGATGACATTCACAGGAAGATTCTCCAGACACTTTTTCGGAACCCAGATCTTCTTCATAGGCGGTCCATTCCTGCAGTTAGTACCAATGTACCTGGCAAACACTTCACCATTCTGATTCTTAAATAGTTTATAGTTTGCATCAAAGGATTCATCAATGATAATGGGGTTAGCACAAGTGAAGCCAGATAAATTGGATGGATCTGCTGAAAGTTCCTTTGCAGCAACCCATGTGGTTTTGGGGTACTGCTCAGGTTTCCAGTAAGAGCCATCTGCGTTTATTTTCCTCACGAACCCAACACCCTCTTTCCTGGGGTTTCGGTTCAGAATCTGCTTCTTGAGGACATCACATAATGTCTGATGTCCTTTAAGACTTTTGTACATCCCTGTTTCAAGCAATGTCTTCAACCTAGCATTCTCATCAGCAATAGCAATGATATCCTCAGCAGAGGGGTTAGTTACCACATCAGCAGTTGAAGATATTGCAACGGCAGTAGCAGTGGAACATTCAGCAACAGAGGTAGCATTATCACGCTCAATGCATTTAAGACATGGTGGTTCAAATCCTTCCTGAGCGGGACTGATCTGTTCGGCGCGAAGTGACTCGTTTTCCTTTTGAAGATCTTCATGAGCCGCTCTCAATTTCTCAAGTTCTTGCTTCCTTTGAAGATAATCATAGGAAAGCTTTTCATGAGTCGTTGAGAGAGTATCAAGACGATCTTCAAGTTCCTGATACTTAACGTGAAGATTTTTTATGTCTTCAATTAAGGATTCAGATCGAGTCATTTCAGCACCCAACAGATCATCGCTTCTGTCTAACAGTTTTTGAATATGTTCCATAGCTTTCTGTTGTTCAGTTGCAATTTTAGCAAGTGTTTTGTAGCTGGGTTTTGGATCACAGTCAGAGTCATCGTCACTAGATGTTTGATAGCGAGTAGTGCGTGAGTTTACCTTGGCACCGCGTGCCATGAAGCAGTAGGTAGGAGTGGAGTCGTTCTTGTCATTTGCATCGGCGTCGGTGATGCAGTCATTGTCTTCGGTGTTGAAGATGGACTTGGCGACGTATGCTATAGCCAGACTCGCAATGCCAGAATCAGACTCCTCCTCAGACTCCACCTCTGCCTCCTCAGAAGCGGACTCCTCCTCTGAATCCATTTCCTTGCCAACAAATGCACGTGCGTTGCCAGATGAGCTCTTCTTGTGTGATGAAGACTTTGAGGAAGACTTGGAAGAAGACTTTGAGTATTTCTTCTTCTTCTTGTCGTCAGAATCATATTCCTTGCTCTTCTTCTTCCTTCTGTTCTCATTGTCCCATTGTGGACACTCAGAGATGAAGTGTCCGGTTTTCTTGCACTTGTGACATGTTTTCTTCTTGTAGTCATGAGCAAAAGCTTCATCATTCCTTGAGCTTGATCGGGAAGACTTTCTGAAGCCTTTCTTCTTGGTGAATTTTTGGAACTTCTTCACAAGCATAGCAAGTTCCCTTCCAATGTCTTCAGGATCATCAGAACTGCTGTCAGATTGTTCTTCAGATGAGGAGACAGCTTTTGCCTTCAAGGCACGAGTTCGCCCATAGTTTGGACTGTAGATATCTCTTTTCTCAGAAAGCTGAAACTCATGTGTGTTGAGCCTCTCAAGTATGTCAAACGGATCGAGTGTCTTGAAATCAGGACGTTCTTGAATCATCAGGGCTAGGGTGTCAAACGAACTGTCAAGTGATCTCAGTAGTGTCTTGACAACTTCATGCTTGGTGACCTCAGTAGCGCCAAGGGCTTGAAGCTCATTCGTGATGTCAGTGAGTCGATCAAATGTGAGCTGGACATTCTCATTGTCATTTCTCTTGAAGTGGTTGAAGAGGTTGTGAAGGACACTGATTCTCTGATCTCTCTGGATTGAGACGCCTTCGTTGACCTTGGAGAGCCAGTCCCAGACTAGCTTAGATGTTTCCAAAGCACTCACACGGCCATACTGTCCTTTGGTCAGATGACCACAGATGATATTCTTGGCAGTAGAGTCTAGTTGAACGAACTTCTTGACGTCAGCAGCAGTGACACCTTCTCCAGCCTTGGGAACGCCGTTCTTGACGACATACCATAGGTCGACGTCAATGGCTTCAAGATGCATGCGCATCTTATTCTTCCAGTAGGGATATTCAGTTCCATCGACGACGAGGCACGCAGCGGAGAGTTTGATTATCCCTGCAGTCGACATAGCTAAAACTCCAGGTGGTTAAACCGAATCACACAGAACAAGGGAGTACCTTGCTCTGATACCAATTGAAAGTGCGTTATATCGACTAGAGGGGGGTGAATAGGCGATTTTTATGAAAGTCTTCAAAACGTGGAAGTTATGAAGACAAACAATACAAACAAACCTATTACCCTGCAGCGGAAGGTAGACTACACTAGGCAAGCCATAGTCAAGTATTCAATAGAGTGAAAGCACAATGACTAATAGCAGCAATGTAGTAAGGATCAGGTAGGAAGATATTATGAAGCCAAACAGAACACGCAGTCACTCAGTGAAGATAAAAGATAGTGCAATCATACAATGACTTCACAAGGAGTAACAGTACATAAAGAGAAGGGAAGGATGAAACCAGTAACTCGTTGAAGACAATGATGTGTTGGACCGGTTCCAGTTGTTGTGACAACTATACGTCTGGTTAGCGCGGCTAGGTATTTAAACCTAAGGACACACAGTCCCAGACACCCAATCCTGAACACGCAGCTCAGGACACCCAGTCCTCACCGTATTCCCCTTGAGCTAAGGTCACACAGACCTCGCCCAATCACTCTGGTAAGTCTTCAAGGTAGACTCCCAAACCTTCACAGACTTCGTTCACCGGCAATCCACAATGTCCCCTGGATGCTCAGAACGCGACGCCTAACCGGCTGGAGGATTCACAGTCCTCAAGTGTAATAAGTCTTCAGATCACACAGACAAGAGGACTTAAGTGATGCCTAATTCTCTTTGGCTCTAGGTGGTTAGGGCTTTATCCTCGCAAGGAATTTTCTCTCAAAGGCTTCGAGGTGGGTTCCTCTCAAATGACAAAAGCCGTACACTAACTCTGAGCAGCCAACCGTTTTTGGTTGTAGGGGGTGGGCTATTTATAGCCACTAGGCAACCCGACCTGATTTGTCCGAAATGACCCTGGGTCACTAAGGAACTGACACGTGTTCCAACGGTCAGATTTCAAACTCACACGGCAACTTTACTTGGGCTACAAGCAAAGCTGACTTGTCCGACTCTGGACAAGATTCGCTCTCATAGTCTTCACTCGAAGACATAGGTTTTGGTTAGGCATCACTTCAGTCATTCTGACTGGTTCTCTTGGACCCCACTTAACAGTACGGTGGTTCCTATGACTCAACAAAGAAGAAGAAAAAGAACTACGAAAGATCTAAGTCTTCGAGCTCCATAGGCTTCATGCGATGTCTTCTCTTGTCATAGTCTTCAATGGGAATATCTTCATATACCACCTTTGACTTCAATGTCTTCATACATTTTTAGGGGTCATCTCTGGTAGGAAAACTGATCAATAAGGGACTTCTACCTGTGTTATCCTGCAATTCTCACAAACACATTAGTCCCTCAACTAGGTTTGTCGTCAATACTCCAAAACCAACTAGGGGTGGCACTAGATGCACTTACAGTGACAACATTAAGGTGCGAGGGAAGGGGAAGAGGTCATATGAATTCTCAGAAGATTTTGAAGATAAATCAGTTTAGAAGACATTGACCTCATCGTGCGAAGACATTCACTCATAGATAAGGAGTTGGTTCCAGATTTGTACGAATCCATGGATCAGTACAAGTGAGGAATCTAACTACTTTGTGAAATACAAGTGAATATACTAGGCATATTATGAGATGCAGTATGTAAGAGATCCAACTTGTGTGAACAGAAACTGCTTGTGGTAGAAAGTGACGAAGCTATAGGATCAAGGGGGCTGTAAAAAGGAAGTTTTATTTACCACAAGAAGAACTGCTAGACGGAGTGGAAGAGGAGGCCGAGCAGTTCGATCGTCCGTTCCCTAACTTGGCGACGGAGGACACCTACGGCGACGGCGGAGAAGACGATGTCCGCGGTCGGCGTGAAGACGGCGTCGGAGAGGTTGCGGCAGCGAAGCGCTTCGTCGCCGGCGTCGTCGAGGGCTAGCGGTGGCGCTAGGGTTCGTGCGAGAGTGGAAGAAGAGATAATGACTGTTGTGAGGTGTGTATTTATAGGTACAGGGGCGGCACTGCGTTATTACACAGGTGCCCTAGCGATTCACATCTGAGGAACACGTGGCCATCATGCAGCATATCGGGGGTTGTTCCACGTCCCACGCACGCCTGGATTGTCGGGTGGTCGTTCCCACTTCTCCGGGTTTCAGGTGAAGGAATGAGCATTGAAAACGGACTTAATGTTTGTCTTTATATCTTCTGCTGACAAGGACGCAGAGAAGACATTCGACAGTTTCAATAGAATGCATATGACTTGGAGAGATAGAGTTTGAGATAGAAAGCATAGAGAGGTTAGGGTCCGATCACATTCACTTAGTTCAAAAGATTCAACAAGAAGACATAGCTATAAGTGAATGCTATAGAGGACAGAACACTAGTATATATATATATATATATATATATATATATATATATATAATCAACATAGTGAAGATGATCATGAAGATATGTTGAGATTGAAGCCAAACCAAATGTGAAGACATAGCAAATGTAACGCCATGAGTGAAACACTTCGAACAGAACCTTTGGTGGTGGCGTTACCCACCGTATAGGAAGTATTAGACCCAGACATGGCGCACAATTATCGTGGCGTTCCGAAGTCAAATTCCACATTAATTTATTCACACTTAGAATGTATGTCTTCATTGATTGAATATATACTTTACTTCGTGTGTTGCACATCTAAGTCATCAATATGCATAAGTGTTAGGATGTGTGCCTGATCACAGGACATTTGAGGATTTCAAGATATTTAGCTCACACCGTAACTTGCAAAATCTTTTCTCATCCAAGGGCTTGGTGAAGATATCTGCCAATTGCTCTTCAGTGTTGACGTGTATGATATCAATATCTTCCTTCATAACATGATCTCTGAGAAAGTGATGATGAATTTCAATGTGCTTTGTCTTTGAGTGCTGAACTGGGTTGTTGGCAATCTTGATGGCGCTTTCTTTGTCGCAGTAGAGTGGCACTTGCTTCAGATGAATGCCATAGTCCTTGAGTGTTTGCTTCATCCACAGAAGATGAGCGCAGCAAGATCCAACAGCAATGTATTCAGATTCAGCAGTGGAGAGAGATACACAGTTCGGCTTCTTTGAAGACCAACATACAAGTTATCGTCCCAGAAAATGACATGTGCCTGATGTAGACTTGCGATCCACCTTGTCACCAGCATAATCAGCATCCGAGAATCCAACCAGATCAAACTCTGAGCCCTTTGGATACCATAATCCTAGAGTTGGGGTGTGAGCCAAATATCGAAGAATTCGCTTCACAGCTAAGTGATGCGACTCCTTTGGTGCCGCTTGGAATCGAGCACACATGCAAACACTAAGCATAATATCTGGCCTAGATGCACATAGATAAAGCAAAGAACCAATCATGGAGCGGTATACCTTTTGGTTGAACTCTTTACCATTGTCGTCAGGACCCAGATGATGTTTGGCTGGCATTGGCGTCGTGAAACCTTTGCAGTCTTGCATACCAAACTTCTTCAGGTAATCTTTGAGATACTTCCCTTGAGATATGAAGATGCCGTTGCGTTGCTATCGTATTTGAAGACCGAGGAAGAACTTCAGCTCTCCCATCATGGACATCTGATATTGCTCTTGCATCATATATCCAAACTCTTCACTGTACTTCTGATTGGTGCAGCCGAAGATGATGTCATCCACATATATTTGGCACACGAACAGTTCACCATCATATGTCTTCATGAAGAGAGTGGGGTCGAGGGAACCAGGTATGAAGCCTTTGCTCTTCAGGAAGTATTTGAGTGTGTCATACCAAGCCCGAGGGGCTTGTTTGAGGCCATAGAGCGCCTTGTTGAGCTTGTATACCATGTCAGGATGTTTTGGATCTTCAAAGCCAGGTGGTTGTGCAACATACACTTCTTCTTCAATCTTGCCATTGAGAAAGGCGCTCTTCACATCCATTTGATATAGAAGTATGTTATGATGATTTGCATAGGCTAGCAGTATGCGTATGGCTTCAAGTCTAGCCACAGGAGCAAATGTTTCATCGAAGTCAATTCCTTCCACTTGAGTATATCCTTGAGCAACGAGACGAGCTTTGTTTCTGACAACTTGACCATGCTCATCTTGCTTGTTGCGGTATATCCATTTGGTGCCTATTCTGTTGTGCTTCCGAGGATCAGGACGCTTAACCAGTTCCCATACATTATTCAGCTCAAACTGTTGAAGCTCTTCTTGCATAGCTTGAATCCATTCAGGTTCCATGAAGGCTTCTTCAACTTTCTTGGGTTCTGTTATTGAGACGAATGCAAAGTGCCCACAGAAATTTTCTAGCTGAGTTGCCCTTGAATGAGTGAGCGGACCGGGTGCATTGATGCTATCAATTATTCTCTCAATCTGCACTTCATTGGCAACACGAGGATGTACAGGGCGAAGATTTTGCTCTTGCTGTTCATTGTCATTGTTAGTGGGATTGTCTTCAGGCTGAGCATTGTCTTCAGGTTGATCAGGTGCGGAGATGATAAGTTCCTCTTCAGGTTGAGCTTCAGAGGGTATGATTTCTCCAGTTCCCGTTAGCTTGATTGATTCGCTGGAAGGAACTTCATCTAGCACATTTGGCAGGTGCTCTCTTTGTGAACCGTTAGTCTCATCAAACCGCACATCCACTGTTTCAACCACTTTATAATGAAAGAGATTAAAGACTCTGTAGGAGTGCGAATCCTTTCCATATCCAAGCATAAAACCCTCATGTGCTTTTGGTGCAAATTTTGAAGTGTGATGTGGATCCTTGATCCAGCACCTGGCTCCAAATACTCTGAACTAACTGACATTTGGCTTCATGCCAGTAAGGAGCTCATAAGATGTCTTGTTCAGAATCTTGTGAAGATAAACACGATTGATTGTATGGCATGCAGTATCAATGGCTTCAGGCCAGAATTTTCTTGGAGTCTTGTATTCATCTAGCATCATTCTGGCCATCTCAATGAGTGTTCTGTTCTTGCGTTCGACGACGCCATTCTGTTGTGGCGTGTACGGAGCTGAGAATTCATGTGTGATGCCCAAAGTATCAAGATATGTATCAAGGCCAGTGTTCTTGAATTCAGTGCCATTGTCACTTCTGATGTGCTTTATCTTGGCACCATAGTTGTTCATTGCTCGATTGGTGAAGCGTCTGAAGACATCCTGCACTTCAGTCTTGTAGAGGATTATGTGCACCCAAGTATATCTAGAGTAATCATCAACAATGACAAAGCGCTAGAGACAAGCAGTAGTAGTAAGAGTTGAGTAATGAGTGGGACCGAAAAGATCCATGTGGAGCAGTTCGAAGGGTCGAGTGGTTGTCATGATTGTCTTTGAGGGATGTTTGGCCCTCGTCATCTTTCCTACTTCACAGGCACCGCATAAGTGATCTTTCTTGAACTTGACGCCCTCGATGCCTATGACATGCTTCTTCTTTGCAAGGGTGTGGAGGTTCCTCATGCCAGCATGCCCTAGCCTCCGATGCTAGAGCCAGCATTCTGAAGCTTTTGCTAGAAGACATACGGCAAGCTGTGGTCCTGCTGAGAAATCTACCACGTACAAATCATCTTTCCGATACCCTTCAAACACTAGAGACTTGTCAGATTCCATTAGAACAAGGCAGTGATATTTTCCAAACATTACGATCATGTTCAAATCGCAAAGCATTGAGACAGACATTAAGTTGAAGCCAAAGGATTCAACAAGCATGACTTTATCCATGTGTTGATCCTTTGAGATTGCAACTCTACCTAGACCCAATACCTTACTTTTACCAGTGTCAGCAAATGTGATGTGACTCTTATCGGATGGACGTAGGGTTGAGTCCATAAGAAGGCTTCTTTTGCCAGTCATGTGATTGGTACACCCACTATCAATAATCCATTCTGAAGACGCTGGTGTCGTTCCCTACAGTGCAGTTAGGGGGATAGGCT
The DNA here is from genome assembly GCF_056163025.1 of Triticum urartu. Lineage (NCBI taxonomy): Eukaryota > Viridiplantae > Streptophyta > Magnoliopsida > Poales > Poaceae > Triticum > Triticum urartu. The sequence goes on along the minus strand of NC_141877.1, from coordinate 37,076,079 downwards.
TCACGAAGAGAATTGTGAAGCAAAAACATTTGACGAACCAGTGGGTTATGAAAGCTTAGATCCAGATTAGGGCTAATAGGGAGAGTAGCAAGCGATTCAGGAATGAAGTACATAGTAAGACCATTCGGGCATTTGATCTTGCGCCCTACAAGATGTTTAAGGTCCCTAGCAATAGCGTTAGACGATTTTGGTTTTCTGCTGGAGACCTTTCCCTGCAAAAGAGAGTTAAGCTTTCTTAGCCACCCACATCTTCAAGGGTGGCTTAGAAGCAATAAGCCCAAGTGCAGCATCTGAGAACTTTGGCTTTGGAGCCCTAGCAAACAGTCTTGCAGGCAGACAATAGTACTCATAAGAATAAGTAGAATAGTTCTTGGTCTTATGAACATGGCGGTTTGATGAACCGCGCTCATATTCATAGGCCTGAGCATGGTTTCCCTGCAAAACATTTGCGTTAGTGTGACTCAGGTGAGTCCTCTGTCTGTATGAAGCCTTTGGACCGTATGAAGCCTGTGGTCTGAGGTTTGTCTTCTTCACGTGTGGTGTCATGATGACATTCACAGGAAGATTCTCCAGACACTTTTTCGGAACCCAGATCTTCTTCATAGGCTGTCCATTCCTGTAGTTAGTACCAATGTACCTGGAAAACACTTCACCATTCTGATTCTTAAACAGTTTATAGTTTGCATCAAAGGATTCATCAATGACAATGGGGTTTGCACAAGTGAAGCCAGATAGAGTGGATGGATCTGCTGAAGATTCCTTTGCAGCAACCCAGGTGGTTTTGGGGTACTGCTCAGGTTTCCAGTAAGAGCCATCAGCATTCATTAACACCCTCTTTCCTCGGGTTTCGGTTCAAGATCTGCTTTTTGAGGACATCACATAGTGTCTGATGCCCTTTAAGACTTTTGTGCATCCCTGTTTCAAGCAATGTCTTCAACCTAGCATTCTCATCAGCAATAGTAGTGGTATCCTCAGCAGAGGGGTTAGTTTCCACATCAACAGTTGAAGATATTGCAACCATAGCAGCAGTAGAACATTCAGCAATAGAAGTAGTATTATCACGCTCAATGCATTTAAGACATGGTGGTTCAAATCCTTCCTGAGCGGAACTGATCTGTTTGGCACGAAGTGACTCATTTTCCTTTTGAAGATCTTCATGAGCCGCTCTCAATTTCTCAAGATCTTGCTTCCTTTGAAGATAATCATAGGAAAGCTTTTCATGAGTTGTTGAGAGCGTTTCATGACAACTTTCAAGTTCCTCATACTTAACGTGAAGATTTTTTATGTCTTCAATTAAGGACTCATATCGAGTCATTTCAGCGCCTAACAGATCATCGCTTTTGTCTAACAGTTTTTGAATATGTTCCATGGCTTTCTGTTGTTCAGTTGCAATTTTAGCAAGTGTTTTGTAGCTGGGTTTTGAACCACAATCAGAGTCATCGTCACTAGATGTTTGATAGTGAGTAGTGCGTGTGTTTACCTTGGCACCGCTTGCCATGAAGCAGTAGGTAGGAGCAGAGTAGTCCTTGTCATTTGCATCGGTGTCGGTGATGAAGTCATTATCTTCAATGTTAAAGATGGACTTGGCAACGTATGATGTAGCCAGACTTGCGACGCCAGAATCGGACTCCTCCTCAGACTCCACCTCCGCCTCCTCAGAAGCGGACTCCTCCTCTGAATCCATTTCCTTGCCAACAAACGCACGTGCCTTGCCAGATGAGCTCTTTTTGTGTGATGAAGACTTTGAAGAAGACTTGGAAGAAGACTTTGAGTATTTCTTCTTCTTCTTGTCGTCAGAGTTATATTCCTTGCTCTTCTTCTTCTTTTTGTTCTCATTGTCCCACTGCGGACACTCAGAGATGAAGTGGCCAGGTTTCTTGCACTTGTGACATGTTTTCTTCTTGTAGTCATGAGCAGAAGCTTCATCATTCCTTGAGCTTGATCGGGAAGACTTTCTGAAGCCTTTCTTCTTGGTGAATTTTTGGAACTTCTTCACAAGCATAGCAAGTTCCCTTCCAATGTCTTCAGGATCATCAGAACTGCTGTCAGATTCTTCTTCAGATGAGGAGACAGCTTTTGCCTTCAAGGCACGAGTTCGCCCATAGTTTGGACCGTAGATATCTCTTTTCTCAGAAAGCTGAAACTCATGTGTGTTGAGCCTCTAAAGTATGTCAAACGGATCGAGTGTCTTGAAATCAGGACGTTCTTGAATCATCAGGGCTAGGGTGTCAAACGAAATGTCAAGTGATCTCAGTAGTGTCTTGATGACTTCATGCTTGGTGATCTCAGTAGCGCCAAGGGCTTGAAGCTCATTCGTGATGTCAGTGAGTCGATCAAATGTGAGCTGGACATTCTCATTGTCATTTCTCTTGAAGCGGTTGAAGAGGTTGCGAAGGACACTGATTCTATGATCTCTCTGGGTTGAGACGCCTTCGTTGACCTTGGAGAGCCAGTCCCATACTAGCTTAGATGTTTCCAAAGCACTCACGCCGCCATACTGTCCTTTGGTCAGATGACCACAGATGATATTCTTGGCAGTAGAGTCCAGTTGAACGAACTTCTTGACGTCAGCAGCAGTGACACCTTCTCCAGCCTTGGGAACGCCGTTCTTGACGACATACCATAGGTCGACGTCAATGGCTTCAAGATGCATGCGCATCTTATTCTTCCAGTAGGGATATTCAGTTCCATCGACGACGGGGCACGCAACGGAGAGTTTGATTATCCCTGCAGTCGACATAGCTAAAACTCCAGGTGGTTAAACCGAATCACACAGAACAAGGGAGTACCTTGCTCTGATACCAATTGAAAGTGCGTTATATCGACTAGAGGGGGGGTGAATAGGCGATTTTTATGAAAGTCTTCAAAACGTGGAAGTTATGAAGACAAACAATACAAACAAACCTATTACCCTGCAGCGGAAGGTAGACTACACTAGGCAAGCCATAGTCAAGTATTCAATAGAGTGAAAGCACAATGACTAATAGCAGCAATGTAGTAAGGATCAGGTAGGAAGATATTATGAAGCCAAACAGAACACGCAGTCACTCAGTGAAGATAAAAGATAGTGCAATCATACAATGACTTCACAAGGAGTAACAGTACATAAAGAGAAGGGAAGGATGAAACCAGTAACTCGTTGAAGACAATGATGTGTTGGACCATTTCCAGTTGCTGTGACAACTGTACATCTGGTTAGGGCGGCTAGGTATTTAAACCTGAGGACACACAGTCCCGGACACCCAGTCCTGAACACGCAGCTCAGGACACCCAGTCCTCACCGTATTCCCCTTGAGCTAAGGTCACACAGACCTCGCCCAATCACTCAGGTAAGTCTTCAAGGTAGACTCCCAAACCTTCACAGACTTCGTTCACCGGAAATCCACAATGTCTCTTGGATGCTCAGAACGCGACGCCTAACCGGCTGGAGGATTCACAGTCCTCAAGTGTAATAAGTCTTCAAATCACACAGACAAGAAGACTTAAGTGATGCCTAACACTCTTTGGCTCTGGGTGGTTAGGGCTTTATCCTCGCAAGGAATTCTCTCTCAGAGGCTTCGAGGTGGGTTGCTCTCAAACGACAAAAGCCGTACTCTAACTTTGAGCAGCCAACCGTTTATGGTTGTAGGAGGTGGGCTATTTATAGCCACTAGGCAACCCGACCTGATTTGTCCGAAATGACCCTGAGTCACTAAGGAACTGACACGTGTTCCAACGGTCAGATTTCAAACTCACGCGGCAGCTTTACTTGGGCTACAAGCAAAGCTGACTTGTCCGACTCTGGACAAGATTCGCTCTCATAGTCTTCACTCGAAGACATAGGTTTTGGTTAAGCATCACTTCAGTCATTCTGACTGGTTCTCTTGGACCCCACTTAACAGTACGATGGTTCCTATGACTCAACAGAGAAGAAAAAGAACTACGAAAGATCTAAGTCTTCGAGCTCCATAGGCTTCATGCGATGTCTTCTCTTGTCATAGTCTTCAATGAGAATATCTTCATATACCACCTTTGACATCAATGTCTTCATACATTTTAGGGGTCATCTCTGGTAGGAAAACCGAATCAATGACGGACTTCTACCTATGTTATCCTGCAATTCTCACAAACACATTAGTCCCTCAACTAGGTTTGTCGTCAATACTCCAAAACCAACTAGGGGTGGCACTAGATGCACTTACACCATGCATCTGACTTGCAGCCGTAATCTGAGCCATTGCCGTAATGGCCTAACTCTGAATCAATACGTGCATGGCCACCTAGCTCGCCTCGCTAGCCTAGCTTGCCTCACTCGCATGCATGCACGTCCGCCTCTCGCGCATGCAAACCCAGGTCGCCGCCCTTCCCATGCATGCATGCATGGAAAGGCTGAGACGGGTAATTTACTACGGTCTCAGGCCCAGACAACGCGACGGCCCAACGGTCCATCTAGCGCGCCCGGTATTTGTTAAAAAAATCTCCCTGCCAATCAGATTGCATCTCGTGGATCACCCCCTCCCCGTAGATTCCTTCTAGAAGGGTTAGATCGACGACCCTTGATCGCTGCTAGGGTTAGATGGATGGTCCTTGTTCAGCGCTAGGGTTAGCGGGGTTTGGGAGGGGTTTGGAGCAGTCAAAGCTATGTTTGACCAGATTTCAAATGAGCATAATAAATTAAATAAAAATCAGAAAAATAAAAAACCTGCGCACATAGTCTTCTTATGTCATATACTAACGATTTAAGTTGATAAACAAGGTTTACATACATTTAAACGATAAGTTCATGTGTATTATGTGATATCCCGAGTATCTCAAACTCTCTTGTATGAAGTGAAGAGAAGTGTTTTGGGGAAATGAACATGAAAATTTCAAAAAACTCACCACAGCTTCATTTTGGAGTGACTAAGAAGGATCCAGGCTTAGTTTTTCATTTTGATGTTTTAGACTTGTTTAAATCTTGGTCAAAGTTAAGTTTGACCAGAATTCAAATGAGCAAAACAAATTAAAAAAAATAAAAAATGGAAAAACCAGCACACATAGTCTGTATATATAGACAAGGTTGAAAAAAAGCTTGCTTAGAAATGAGGCCGTTTACCCTACTTTTGGACCCCTCTTTTTAGCACATTTTTCATGAAAATTTCAAAAACCTCGCCACAGCTTCATTTTGGATTGACTAAGGATCCAGGCTTATTTTTTTCATTTTGATGTTCTAGACTTGTTTAAATCTTGGTCAAAGTTAGGTTTGACCAGAATTCAAACGAGCAAAAAAAAATTCAAAAAAAATCAAAAACAGAAATACAACATTATTCATAGGTCCAACCTCATTCAAACATAGTTCTAACATAGGTCCAACATCATCCAACAGAAATACAACATTATTCATAATGTTTCATAATTATTCATGAATAGCGTTGGGGCTTCTGTCTGTTCCTTGAGCTTCTTGCCATCACTTTGCTCCTCGTGCACTTTGTGCTCATTGCTTCTTCTCTTCTCCTCTTGGTTGTCGGTACCTTGCGCGTCTTCTTCAAACCTACCATAAAGTTGTGCAAAACATAAAGGGTAATGAGATCATGTCAAGTGATAAATGTACAGTAGTATTTGACCCTTGCAATATTTACATACCTAGCAGAACTCACAACAACAGAAGGTTGGTCACCATTTGGAGCCTCACTTGGATCATCATTTGGAGCCTCACTTGGATCACCATGATCACCATTTGGAGCCTCACTTGGATCACCATGATCGCCATTTGGAGCCTCACTTGGATCACCATTTGGAGCCTCACTTGAATCATTATTTGGAGGATATTTTGGATCATCATCAAAATCATGCGGCTGTTGACCATCATCATTTGGAACCTCGTCAAAATCCTCATCTGATGCAACTGGCTGTTGACCATCATTTTCATCATCTGTTGAGGCAATCGGCTGCTGACCAACATTTTCACCGAAGCCTTCATCGAAACTCTCTCCGAACGCTGGATCTATTGTGTTATCACAATACTTACCGAAATGACCAGACCCACCACACCTTGTGAACTTACGCTTCCTCGCTCCAAGTCCAACTCCTTCGCTGCGAGGTCTGATTCGACTCTTCCTTGGTCTATCTGCTGCTCTCTTCAGAACTGGAGCGCAAAGCTTGAATCCAGGGTCCACTATGTCCCATTGTTGTTTTCCCTCCATAGTAGGCAAGGCATAAACATATGTGGCTTTGAACCTTGCAAAATAGTAGCAATCATGCACATACTGCTATATGTTCCCTGCTGGACCTGTGAGAGAAGTGATGAAAAACAAGGCATGAATGCATGGCAACCAAGTTATCTGCCATTGCCTACAATTGCAAGTTCTAGCTTCTAAATCCACTGGATATCTCCATTCCCTCTTCTCTTTATCCAAATATGATGTCTCTGCTGTGGTACCCGAGCAAAGAGTCATGTTCATTTCCAAGCCTGTTGTTTTCTGCTTCAGTTCATTCATCACGGCAGGGATGATAATGTGGCCCATGAATTTTGCCTCAGCTATTCCTGCACGATAATGAAATTTCTTCATGTATTCTATCCTTATCATGTCAAGCAAATCCACCACATAATGACCCTTTAGTTTATGGATCATTGAGTTGAAAGACTCTGCTAGATTATTATGCATATAGTCAACTTTGCTCAGTTCACTGAATTGGCTTCTGGCCCATAACTTGGAGTGGTGTGTTTCCAAGTATTCTTTCACTTTGGGATTCATGTATAACTGCCTCAAGTGGTAGTTGTGCTTCTTCACACTGCAAGTCAAAGATGCTGGCCATAAATTGTCGGTATACACCTTTCCTTTGAATTTCTTCATGAAATTTGCAGCAAGGTGACGTATGCATTCCCTATGCTCTACTCCAAGGAACACATTGTCCATAGCCACTTTTAAACCTTTGCAGGCATCTGTATGAATGACCAACCCATTGGGATGTGCAATAGCCCGACGCAGATTATGCAAAAACCAAGTCCAGCTCTCCTCAGACTCGGTCTCCAGCACACCGTAGGCAACCGGAAATACAAAATTGTCCTTTAAACCTCCCTGTGAGAAAAGTGGCATCAATAGACAAATAAGGCCTACAGCCTGCCAAAAGACCCCGGCGACAAGCCTCAAAGCAGACAAAAACCCTCCTAAAGCATTCCTTGGTCTTTGTCACTCCCCTGAATGTGTACTCCACGGTGTGGTGATCAATATCTACAATACTACCTGGGCTTGTCCTCTCCACTTCACCTTTGAATGAATACAACAATTGAAAACTTTCCTGCTAGTTATCATAAATAGAATCCATAGCATGTTGTTTACCGTTGAACAACCTCATGTATGGTAAATCTATCTTGAACTTATCTTTGATGTTCTTCTGCAATTCCTTTGAACCCACTTGCTGGTTTTCTTTCACCCACTTCTTTACTTCTTCTGCCACCCATCTTGACTTGGCTCTACTGATTGTATCCTTCCTAAGGGTTGATTCCTGGCATGTGTGCTTAAAAGGGTTCACTTTGACCTGAACATTAGTGTTATTTTGCATTTTAGATGCGAGCAGCCTCCATGGACAACCCTCAGTCGGACAGTGCACTTTATAACGTACTTGATCGCTCTTGTCAACTTTGAAAGTACGTTCTACCTTGATGCAGTATGTCACAAGTGCATTTCTACACTCACTCATGGATGCAAAAACGACACCTTCTTCCATATGAGGGTTCAAAGGGTCCCATTCAACAGCTACAAGGTCTTCGTCCTCACCCACCGCGTCATCATCCACACGGACTACATTGTGAGCCTCATCTTGGTTTTCAGCCCAAGGTGCATGTCGTAAATTCCGAATAACATCATAATATAGCTTCTCTTCATCAACCCCAGAATTGTAGTCATCAGGCTCCACTTCAAGGGGGACCCTACTACCGTTGCCCACACTTGTCGAGCCACCACGTCGCCATACACCAACTGAATTGTTCTGGCTAGAGATGCCATCACGACAACTTGGTTCTCCCCGAGATGTTGCACCCGTCATCCTAGGTCCAAATGCCTGGTCAAGCACATCAATTTGCTGCCTCACATGAAAATTATCTTTCTCTTTATGCCTAGCAAACATGGTAGCCAGCTCTTCATCATTACTAAGTGTCACCCATTTCTTTTCCCCATCATAGTATTTGTATACCACTTCATCAAGCAAACCCCAAGGATATTGGCTACAAATTACCTCCCCAAATTGTCTGAAACTCGAATTACTAGCCATTGGCAACCGATAATCGAAACCTCCTTGGTATTTCTTCTTATCCTTTGCATCGAACATGTACCGGTCCCTTCTAATGTGCACCAAGAAAGCAAACCACAACTCCATCCTAACCGACGAAAAACAGAGACGCAATCAGCACACTAATTGGGCAAACCTACTCGAATCGACTTTTCAAATGACAACTAAGCTCAATCTAAACAGGATGCGTGACTTACCCCTCGGGAACCTAGTCGTGGACGCGGCGGATCTCCGGCCCGATGTCTGCCTCGCCAAATACTCTGGGGTCGCCGCTGCTCGCCATTTCGCCATGGGGTTCTTCCTCCTAGTTCAAACAGCTCCAGCAGCCCCCACCTTTGAGCGCTCCGGCCGGGCGCACGGAAGGAGGCCGCGCCGCAGGTCGAGCAGGTGGTGGGTGCCCCACCCGTGGCATCGCAGGAAGGTGGCAGGCATCGCAGGTAGCAGTGGAGCATTGGCACAGGACGGTAGCGGCGGAGCAGGCCGTGCAGCCGGTGGCGGGGCAGGTGCTGGCTGCGGCGTAGGACGGCCGGCCGGCGGATGGGCAGAGTGAGCTAGAATCCTATGAATGATTTGGGGATTTAGTTGCACGGGCCTACATGTCAACTCCGGACCCACGTCCACGCGATCCCACGTATAAGTTCCGGACCCACAACCACTAACGTCGGCAGACGGAATGGACTCAAATATGACCGTTTGGCCTCGTCATAGTAGCTGTGCATGGACTAGGGGCAAAACTGAGCACAATTCGCATCTGAGGGCAAAACTGAGCACATGGACACCACTGAGGGCAAAAGGATAATTAACCTCATAATTAAGCAAACCAAAATACATCCATATTTGGACAGGGAAATCATAGTAGCTCTAAAAACACGCATAGTCCCTTTAATTATTGCAGCAAATAGCCATCAATGCAGCATGCTACTTGTAAATTTCAAGAAGGGGTTATATAGAATAATATGAACCTCCTCTTTCCAAACAACAAATAAATGGAAGGATAAAAAGAAAGAAGCACTTGTCATGCACCAGCTCAAGAGTAGTACCAGACCACAAATATAACAGAAGCATTCCTAGTCCTTTAGATACAATCCCCAATCAAGAATATGGTCTATTAGATTATATGCTAATTGTAAAGTTTGATTTAGGTACGGCACAGAACAATCAAACAAGAGCAACAATCTCAGAACAAGAAAAAGAAGAAACCAACATGAACTTTCTTCAAACTTGGGGTAAATTTGATCTCCTCTGTCCTAACCAACGAGGGGAAGCAAGAAGGGACGCATCAAAGATGCGGACAGAGTGGCGACAGAGCAACCCCAAGTTGCCTCTTCTCAAATGACCGCAGATGCATGGTTTCACTACTTCCCCCAATTGCCCCCCCTCTGCACGCGAAGACCACACAAAGCCCCCCAATTAAGCCCAACTCTGCAGATAGGAGGCGCAACGATTTTTAGAATGCGAGGACGCTAGTTGCATAACTCTTGGAGCCCTAGCAACCAAAAAGCCAAATCGGACGACACCGACGGCAAAGAACCACCACAAGAACACCGCCCAACAGAAACAAAGAAAGAGTACGTTACGGGAAATAAACCTACATGGCCGTTGCGTATGTTCGCCGAAACAGCCGAGGAAGCAAGAGCTCTCCTCCAATGGTGTGGGCTACAACAGCAGCGGCGAGCCCCTGGACGAAAAAGCGCCGCCAGAAGCACCCTCGCCCACACCGCCAGCCGCTCCAGCAAACCGCAACGAGCCCCTCGACCTCTCCTCCAGCAATACGCAGTGAAACCCTCGTCCCCGCTCTAGGAAGCAGTAGCGAAACCACCCGCGCACAACAAATCCCTCCATAGCAGCCCCCCTCCAAGATTTGATTTTTTAAGCAACGAAACTATTTTTAGGCAATGTGAACACTTTAGACCTAGTCACACCGGCAGATTGGATTTTTTTTCTTTTTTCCGATATTTTCTTGTAAATTTTGATTACATTTTTTACAAGTACGAACGTTTTTGACAGAACCCACACAAGTTTTAAAAAAGTTAACTACTTTTTGAATTTGCAACCAAATTTGAAAACAGGAACAATTTTGAAGTTGTGGAAGAATATTGAAAAACATGAACATTTTTTAATTACGATCAATTTTTGGTAAAAACTATTCTTTTTGAAAATGTGAACAAGTTTTTGAATAGTGATTTTTTTTCAAAAACATGAACATTTTTTGAATTTGTGAACAAATACTGAAAAAACAAGAATATTTTTTAAATCCCAACAAGTTTTGACAATAACGATCAAGTTTTGACAAAATGCAAACATTTTTTCAATTTTGAACACTTAAAAAAATTAACATCTTCGAATTTGTGAACAAATTTTGAGAACGGGAACAATTTAGAATTGTCAACTTTTTTAAAAAACGGGAACTTATTTTTAGAATCGTGAACAAGTTTTAAAGATGTGAACAATTTTTCAATCTGTGAACAAAATTAAAAAAAATGGAAACTTTTTTGAATTGGTGAACAAATTTTGAAAAAACGGATCAATTTCTGAAAACATGGACATTTTATGAAAAAGGGAATTTTTTTTGCATATGTGAACAAATTTTGAAACTATGAATAAAATAAGGAAATAGTGTTGTTTGAAATTTGCGAACATTTTTGTACTATTTGGGAACACAATTTTAAAGCAAGAATATTTTTAGAAAGGAAATTTTTTTTTGAACTATGCGAACATTTTTTAAATCAAAATTATTTCTAAATTTGTGAAAAAAAATAGTTACAGGGAATTTGTTTGTATTTTCAAACAAATTTTGAAATCTGAAACAAAATTAGAAACATAAAAATGCAGAATAAAAAGGAATTAGAAAAGAAATAGAATAAATGAAATAATAAACAAATATGTAAATAAAAAGGAAAAAAATAAACAGAAAAAAGAAACGTAAAAAAATAAAAAAAAAGCAGTGAAAACCGGTCAGGAACCTTCTAGAAGGTTCCCAAAACAGGCTACTGTAGCGCGTGCGTGCGTACGTTAGAAAATTGGGCCGGCCCATCTCAGTTGCCAGGTCGCTCGCCTCTGTGCGAGCAGCGACAACTTGACGAAAGAGCGTCCGTTAGGAAATTCCTCTCCTGGAGCCGCCACGCCCTCACTACGTTTTTTTAGACAAACGCCATCGCTACATTGACAAGGAAAGATGTACACTCACCAACAGGATGGGCCTATACCTCTACATCACTGGCGAACGGGCCCTTAGAACGAGCCAGCCCACGCAGCGCACCTGAGATATTTCGACGACCAGGTCAAAATCAATGTGAGGGAACGATTCGACAGCGCCTCAATCGCTTCATAGGCGATTTACCCCTAGGGAGCTTAGTGAAATAGTTGATAATTATAGAAATTGACTTCTACATTATAAATCAAATTATGAGAAAATGTTTCTTGCAATGTGGGTTCAGTAATAATGTGATAACTTGCACATGGTCCGTAGTAGATATCACCACTTATTGTAATCACCGATGAACATGAAAGTGCTTGCGACTGTATTTCTTTTAAACAAGATATGATGGTTTGATACGCTCATCTGGAATAATCTTGTGGTCAAAAGGATTGCCGAGTTTTCTTTCTTCCCGTGGAAGAACGAGCCTTTGGCTAGTGTTTCTCGTGCCTCCCGCCGATGCCGTCGCCGGTCTTAGGGTCATGGAGGCGTGGTGGATCCCAGCCCTAGCTGGCATGAGGGATTCGTTTTTTCAAGTTTTTTAAAATTTTGGTAGGGTTTGTATCCTGATTAGAGAGCGCGAGGTGGCAGCGGCTCTCCGAAGATGGAATAAGATTCTCCCTGCCTAGTTCCCGTCCCGATGGTGTTTCTAGCATCGTCGGAGGGTGTGTGGAGGTTTGTCTCCAGCGGATCTCACGGGATTCGGTCAGTGCTTGTCTTCGGTTGATCCACATGGATCCTATCTCAGCTTGTCTGAGCTCGTGTGTCTACAGGTTGGATTCTTTCGACCTACACTTCTCTTCATCGGTGGCGGTTGCTCTTCTGGTGTGTGGGTCCTATGAGGTCTTGGTATGACGACTTTCTGGTTGTCTACTACAATAAGGTTTGCGCAGCTCCGATGAGGGAGGGGCGAAGACGGCGGCGCGCCTTCGGCACTCGCTGCAGTGTTTGTAATCTTCGCTAGGTGGTATATGGATCTGGATATATTTTTTATTTCTGGTGTTCTTTGTACTATCTTGATAGTTGATGAAGGCCGATGGACGCGCTTCGGCCGAGGCCTACTGTCGCGGGAGAAGACAGGAGGCGAGGACCCGCCGCCTGCCGGGTGGGTAGCTGCGGCTAGGGTTTCGCCCGAGCAACCCCCCGCCCTCTCGAACTTATTGAGGTCGAGGATAGCAAGGTCAAGGGGTCTTGTGTATTGCTTGCCTCAGGCGGTGCTGTATTTTTTTCTCCTCCTTTAGGCGTTGTGGTCCTTTTTGTCTCTAGTTCTTTCTACTTCACTGAACTCTATTGTTGTAGTTGTAGGTGGTCAGGTTTTCACCCTGTAGCGAGAGCTTCGATGGCGATTCTCCGTTGAGCGCAAATGGAAAGGGGTTGCCCGTGTTGGAAAAAGGAAAAGCTAGTTTGTTTCTTTGGAAATCAGCAAGTCTGTTGGAATCAAATGTGATCAAATAGTTTGTGGAACACAGGAATACATCGTAATAAGAATGTTTACTCTGCAAGTGCAGATCATCATTATTAACTCTCTTGGATGGTTTATTCAGGACAGAATGTGTGCGACGCATAATTACTCGACAAATAAAATGTCCCCAAATTAGAATGTTTCACTCGCATACTTTAGACAGAAACATAGTGGTACACAGACATACATAAATAAGCATGCGTACGTGCATGCAGGGTTCCGATACTAACACAACAAGGCTTCGGATATACATAATATAGCTGCCCAGAAGATGCATAAGGCTTCTTATTACCAGCAAATCATTTAGTCTGTCTTAAGCAGAGCTTGGAGTTAGCTGAGGTCCTCGCCATTGCCATCGTCAGTCTGGTCGCCATCATCGTCGTCAGTCTGATCCTCCTCCTCCTTTTTCTTGTCACCGTCTCCGTCAGCCTCTTCCTCCTCCTCCTCCTCTTCTTCCTCCTCCTCCTTGTCAGCCTCCTCCTCCTCCTCATTGTCAGCCTCCTCCTTGTCAGTCTCCTCCTCGGCGTCTATCGAGAAGGGGCTGTCTGTCGAGAAACTGCTCACGATGCTGCTAGTGTCTTCATCCTCCACCACATTATCTGTGATGTTCAGTGTTACAATCCCTGCAGGAAGCACACAGTACAGACCAAAATTAATTCGCATGTCCACTCAAAGCTAAGAAAAATGCACCTAGAGAGAACAAACACGGCGCGCCATACGTACATTCATCGTCCCAAGAGGTAGGCTGCACGTTCTCAAGCCGCCGGTTTTCCAGCTCTTCTGCATGGTAGAAAGATTTGTATGCACATCAAATGCATCGTTAACCTCTCCTAATTAAACTTGTGTAATCAAGCAAAATATATTGACACGATTTATGTCTAGCAAGCCCAAACAATTTTTTAGGAACTGGTGAATAGAGAAGATCAAATCGTTTCCTATATAGGAGGCCATGCATTATCGGACACGAATAGCATATTAATTCTCGTTAACTACAAAGTGAGCTTGGGACGTGAATAGCTCAAAAGGTTTATTTTCCGGTTCTTCAAAAAGAAAGAAAAGGTCCAAAAACCAAAAATCAAGCTTGTACACATGACCAAGTATTATATTTAGTCTTTAAATCTGCGCAAAGTTATGCATTCCATGACCATATGGGAAAAGAAAAAGGGAATCAATGTACAAAAAGGGAACACAAACTTATCAAGCATATTTCCTCACGAAAAATTGCAGGTACGTAGTATACAACCATAGTTATGCAAGAAACTTAATCAAACAAGAAAGATCTCACTTACCAGCGGTCAGCACACGTTTCTTGCCCTTTTTCTTGCCTTGGTTGTTTCCACCGGATGAACCGCCACTGTCCATCTTCTTCTTCTTCTCTTGGCTTTTTTCTCTTCTCAAAGCTAGCTTTAGTGTTGCAATGTATAGGTGCAGTGCGCAGTCCCCATTCTCTATCCTTTTATAAGAGGCTGAACAGCACACATGGGCTACGGTTAATTCAGTGCAGTGCACACAACATGCACACATAAAAATTGATACGCACACGTCATGAAATATTTTCTATCCAGTCCCGCACATGAAAACTGTAGCATAGTACACGTCAATCATGCAGCCCAAGCACATGCAGTCTTCATTGCATCATAGTAGTACAGTTTACTAGGGGCATCTCACAGGCCCACCCAAAACCCTTTCCCTCCACCGCACCCTTTCCTGCCCGAAACGATCAGTGCTGCATTCATGTCAGCCCATAACGGATGTAACCTCTCACTGAAGCCGGAATTGAAACACACGCCGGCCGAGAGCCTCGCCCGTTACACGCGTCTTTGCTCCGCATTAAAACATCATCTGTCCATCCGCCTACACTCGTTAAATTGGCGCGCCTGCTGAGGAACCTACTCTGGGGCCCCGAGCACCACACGTCCGTCTACATGTTGGCCGGCATTAAACACCTCACCTTGGCATCCGCCCGCTATTTAAATGTGGTCAGGTGTCGAGCAACAGCCGCACCACACCTCCGCTCTCCATCTCCTCTTTGCAGGACACATGGCATGACCTCAAGCTCCAAAGCCCTGTGAGACAGCCTCTCCGGTAAGCAGAAGAAGGAACTCTTCGGCATTTGCAGCCGACTCTGTGGCCTGTCATGCCAACCGAATACTGGTTGGCTTGCCGGCAGCTCTTCAGAGCCGGCATCACCGCTATCGCCGATCTAGGATGACATGACGATGGGCCGTCCTAGCCCATCCAGGCCGTCCTATGCCTCTACCCACCCAATCTGCGTGAGCGATGGTGGCACCGCGTCCAATAAGCTAAGAAAGAAGGCATGTTCGTGCAGGTTGATGTGACTGTGGAGGAATTTGACTGGGGCACCAACGACGACGTCGCCGACTCCGCTCGGATGCGCCCCGCTGCCACGATGACGAAGTCAGCACGTCTACGGCCGCTGCTGATAGTGAGGAAAAGTAGACCATGGGAGACCGCCGCCGCTTGGGTCCCAGGAAGGCCAACACCACCGTCTGGTCGGGTTACACAACCGGTGACTTTTGTCGGGTTACACAACCGGTGACTTGCCCGCTTCGTCAGGGCGTATGCGACTGTCTTCCCCAGCCCAAAAACCAACCATTGATCCGGTCCTTCGGGAGGCAGAGGCTATTCTTCCCCTCCCGATGAAGCATCTAGCTCTGGGACTGATGATGGTCTGGTGAGCTTGTTGGCGGACATGGGGAAGACATTTCTTGGGGAACAGGCTCCGCCACAGTTGGCGAAAGACTATGTTAGAATAGCCTAGCTTAATCTACTATAGTTTAGTTGAAATATGTCCACAATGTAAATGTTTTCGTTCGGTTTATATGAAAAACATTTGGTTTGCATGAATTTCGTCCGGTTTGTTGAAATCCGCTTTGAAATGTATGCAGACAGGGTTGGATGTCCGCCTCCCGCGTCAATGCGGTGGACTGTTCCACACTGACCCGTGAACGGATACAGTGTCCGCTTTGAGGATCAGGGTTGGAGATGCCCTAGGTAATCTTTAAAAACCCAATTAATTCTGTGAACATGAATGTGTTCAAAAATTACATGTGTAGTTTTGCCCTCTTCAAAACATAATAAAGATATTTTTGATTAAAATGATATTTTGTTCTCCTGAAGCACCACGCGGGTACTCTACTAGGAACAATATTGGGAGAACCAGGGTACATGAGACTTGATACGTATGCGTCATGAGATATTCGGAAGTACAGAAGATAGGAGGACAAGTCTCGTGTGCTAGTACTTCTGTGTCAGACGTGTGTGACTGAAAGAAGATCACACTAGGTGCCCGCCTCTCCACAAAATCATGAGAAGCAGTCCTCTCTATCTTGCCAAATTCTTGAAAAATGCAGCAAGACCCGATTCAGTCCAGAATATTATGTGCGTCTTTTAGGAAGATGGTCACATATATGGTGCAATTTTCGAACCTATTATTTACGTGATTGAATTGGATCATGACCTGCCAAGTACAAAACAAGATCTCCCATTTAATAGGATTTGTTTTTTTAATAGGAAAGAGAAAAACACACGATAGATGCTGGTAGGAGGTGAGACGGAAAAAATGAACGGAAATAAACCGGGATACCAGGCTTCCAACTCCCCTTTAGGATTACATGTTGGTTTTTTTAATAGGAGAGAGAAAAACACAGCGATAGATGGTGGTGGGAGGTGAGACAAAAAAAACCCAAATGAAAATAAATTGAGGTACCAGACTACCAACTCCCCTTTAGAAGTAGAGATCTTTGGTTATTCAGTTTCATGCCACACATGCATCACCCGAATGAACTAAGAACAAATATTTATTGATTTCCAATTTGCAGGTTCACAATATGCCTCCACATATCAAACATGTTTGGGGTAGTTCAGGTGAGCTTAATAAGTCTTGGATCTTCCACGCAAAAAAAAGTCTTGGATCTGCACAAGATGTGCACAGACAAACTGCCCAACTAGGCACAACCTTTTCATGCTTTCAAAAGAGACATGTAATTGTGGGAAAAAGGTAACAGCTGCACTTTTTCAAAATGAATTTGTTGATTACTTGCTCTCTTTTTTCCTGTTGTGACATGAACCTCCTGCTTAATTACTTACGCAATTTATTTCCCTTTATTAGTTTACAGGGGATTTTCGAATTTCGTATGGTGATATATTACCAAATAATCATTACCTTCTAGGAAAAACACATTATGAAGGAAAAAATTAAGTTTTTGTATTAGTAAATCCATCTTCTCATAATTCAGTACCTGTGAAGCTCGTTTTGATTTTCAATCCTCAACATTTGGGTAAAATGTTGCTATACTGTTTTTTACGCACGACTCTGTGTAGCTTATGCTTATGTGCACGGGCTTCATTTCATGGCATGCTATGAAGCTGCTCTGATGAAGGGAGATCCAAATCTTGTCAGTGTTTTGAATCCCTTGTACCTGGATGATACATTCAGACGAAGTTCATTGAGTATGACCCCACCAAAAGCATTTGTTACAATCGGTTCGTGCACACGGCATTGATCCTGCAGGAAATTGGACTTGTGCATCCTAATAATGTAATGGTATTTTTAGTCAAACTTGTTGTTGAGAATATCCCTCAGCACTTATGATTCATTGATGACTAAAACTCCCTAGGTCATAGTATAGTAAATAAAAATATCCAGGTATTTCCAACTAGGAAATGTTTGATTATTTTTCTACATGGAGTAGTATCGTCTGTCACACATTGGCGGAGCTTCAACAAGGCCGAATGGGCCATGGGCCACCCATCATTTTGACATTTATACACTATTTTTTTACTCATAGGCCTTTTAACATCAGTTCTATTAGGCCTGCCCAGCCCGCCCAACAATGGGCCTCAAGCTCTGCCACTGATGTCACGTCCTAGGTTACGAAGGGAGTAGTTGTGGGTCATAGGAGGGTGAGGGCGAAGGGGTTTAGGCTTGGGCACCGCTACGACCGGAGGAGATTTATAGCACAACTTGGCAGTAGTGTAGAAAGACCTGAAGACACAACTAACAAGGAAAGATCTAGATAGAAATACAGAATCTGAACTGATAACCCACAAGTATAAGGGATCACAACAGTTTTAGATGGTAGATTATTTAACCCAAATTTATTGATTCAACAAAAGGGGTGGCCAAAGAATATTTGTGAGTATTAGCAGTTGAGTTTTCAATTCAACCACATCTAGAGAACTAAATATCCACACCAAGATGATCAGTAGTATGATAGTTTGATGGCAGTAGTAACCGTAACAGTAGCAGTTTTTGTAGTGATTGTAACAGTGGCAGCAGCGAAAGTAACTTAGCAAAGATCAATATATGAAAAGCATAGGCACTGGATCGGTGATGGATATTTGTGTTGGATGACATTCATTATATAATAGTCACAACCTAGAGCGTACACAATAGCTCCAATTCATCAATGTAATGTAGGCATGTATTCCATATATAGTCATACATGCTTATAATAAGAACTTGCATGTCCTCTTTTGTCCTACCCTGCCGTGGCAGCGGGGTCCATATTAAGGCCTCATTTTAATACAGAACTGGAACAAAGAATTAACACATAGTGAATACATGAACTCCTCAAAGTACGGTCATCACCGGAAAGTATCCCAACTATTGTCACCTTGGGATATGCAGATCATAACACGTAATAAATGTGTATAACTTGCAAGATATGATCAAGAACTCAAATATATTCATGAAAATATAAAGGGTTCAGATCTTAAATCATGGCACTTGTGCCCTAGTGACAAGCATTAAGCATAGCAAAGTCATATAAACATCAATCTCAGAACATAATAGATATTAGGGATCAAGTCCTAACAAATTGACTCAATTACATGATAAATCTCATCCAACCCCATCACCGTCCAGCAAGCCTACCAAGGAATTACTCACGTCCAGTGGTGAGCATCATGAAATTGGTGATGAAGAAGGGTTTGTGATGATGGAGATGAACCCCCTCTTCAGAGCCCCGAACGGACTCCAGATCTTGCCTCCCGATGAAGAGCAGGAGGTGGCGGCGGCTCCATATAGAAAAACGCAATGAAAAATCTTCTCTTATTTTTTTCTTAGGGAAAAGGAATTTATAGGCTTGAGATTAGGGTCAGCGGAGCCCCATGGGGCCCACAAGGCAACCTGGCGTGCCTGGGGGTGTCACGCCCTGTTGCCTTGCGGGCAACAGGGCACCCTCCAGTGGGTCTTGGCTCAAGTATTTTTTTTATTTCATAAAAAATCTCCAGAAAGTTTCGTCCAATTTCGAGAACTTTTATTTCTGCATAAAAGAACAACAACATGGTAGTTCTATTGAAAATGGCGTCAGTTCGGGTTAGTTTCATTCAAAGCAGGCAAATTATAGTTCAAAACAAGAGTAAAAGTGTTTGGAAAAGTAAATACAATGGGGACGTATCATGAACTAACCAAACTAATTTGACTTAGAAAGCAATAAAAGCAATTAGAACCTATCTAGTTGGGCCCGATACCCTATGACGTGATATGTACACATGCTTACCTATTTTATTTGCATAACTGTAGAGGGATTCAATTATAATCAGTAACTTATTGTTCTACAGCTAAACAAAATTCACAAGGTGGATGATGTTATTGTAATTCCGCGGAATGATTTTCAGATAATCTCTACTTCCATAGATGAGGATGATGTGCTCGTGGGTACAATTTCAGTGGGAAAAAGCTGGCTAACCTGAAATATGTGCAAGTTTTATAAACCATATAGATCATTCAAATATGGCGGCAATAACAGGAAAAAATTAATTGGACATGTCGTGTTCCTCATTGATGCAACACGGTAGAGTAACGAGGAATATTTTGATATGGTTAATTCTTATGATCATTTATGCGAATGCCACAACTCAAAAGGTGAAGTCATAAAGTCTGGCATTAGGATGTTACGTGCTTCAGGTCTTAAAGAGAATGTTATTTGCCTCTGACGAGGTACTCGTGGTAAGTCAATCACAATGGTCTTCAAACTCTATTTTTCTCATGGTAAATAAGAATAATACGGCTACGAAAGTGGATCATTTTTCTGAAGTTGCATCAACATTTTTATACTAAACTTTTATATTTTTTTTAAATTATTTTTATCATAGTTTATATGCCTATGTGTCATAGTTTAGCATATAATAAAATATTAAATATAATGATTTTTATATGGTTGTATTATAGTTATTGGAATGGTAAAATGTAACCTATTTGTTATAACAACAATTATGTTTGAATCATTTTTCATACTTACATAAGTTATAAATATATATAAACATTAATCATGTTGGATATCAATAAAACTTAGGTCAGATTAATATCTTAATAGTGGTTTTCGTACATATAATTATAGAAACTTCTACATTATAAATCAAATCATGGGGAAATGTTTCTAGCAATGTGGGTTCAATAATAAAGTGATAACATGTGCATGGTCTGTATTCGATATCACCATTTATATTAATCACCGATGAACATGAAAATGCTTGCGACTGTACTTCTCATAAACAGGATTTGATGGTTTGATATGCACATCTGGAAAAAGTTAGTTTCGTCCGGTGGTGTATAAAAGAGCTCCTCCTAGTTTCTAAGATAAAACATTGTTCACGAAATTAATATATAAAATCTAGTTAGTAGGATCTAGTACAACATGTATGATATTTATCGGCGGAGATAGGCAATACACGATATTGGTCTATGCTATAGATTTCTCTGCTATCTAAGATTTATTTTTTCACATATTCAATAATATTTTGGACATAATGTATAATAGTATTGTGAATACCATTGTAACATAGTATTTGAGGCTCTCCTCTTCTCGATCACGGGGCAGTGGCCCTGTCCTCCATATACCAACATGGTAAAAAGAACTCCTCTAGATACTCATTAGTAAACATTTCTATTTTACTTAGGTAACATGTGTTTTTTTGTGCGAGAAAACTATGTATCTATTCATCATCTGTCAAGTTAGTACAAAAAACTCCAGAAGTAAAAATTACATTCAAATCCGTAGACCACCTAGCGACGACTACAATCACTGAAGCGATAACATATGTTGCCATTACATAAACACTGGTCTTCACTACAAGATTTCATGTATATAACGACGGCAAAATCCGCCGGGAAAGGCTCAAAAACCGTCGGAATAGGCTATGCTAACGGTTGCCATCGCATATACCCGTCGCCGTAAATTCCTTCGGTAAACCTCAGATGCCCGTCGGCAAAAAAAGAAAATGGCAGCACGCCCGTCAAACTCCGTTCGGACATGTGCCTACACCAACATTAGCCACGACGCAGAGCTATGCCGATGGTACAGCCGTCAGCATTGACCGGAGATATGCCGACAGTTGTACCGTCGGCATAGGTCTAACACGTAGTGCCCCCTAGGTGCTCCCTGCCGGTTGCCTACGCTAACGACACAGCCGTCGGCATATCTGCCATCTATGACATTGTTCCACCCCTTGGCGTATCTTAACCATGCAAGGACGTGTGTTGAGAGATCACACTCTCCTCTTTACCTTCCCTCTTAACCCCTTACTTGAAACTTCGCAACATATTTTTTGTTGATTTTTTCCTTGAAAATTTGTTTTCTTTAAAAAGTCCAAAAACAGCAACTAGCCCTTGGCACTACATTAAGTGGTCAGTAAAGAAAAATAATTAAATTTTGTGACAAAACTATACAATTATGATATAAATATAGCATGAAAAAAGAAAAAATTATAAATAAGTATGTCTAGGACGTATAAAGAGCCAAAAAAATTGCAGTTTTCCCAATGCCCACCGTAATAGTAGTCAGCTAATAGAAGAGGTCCGTGTTGCCTTCGTCACAAGGATTTCCCAAGCCCATCCAGGGACGATCTGCGTCACACCAGGCCAGCCATGGCCAATGGAGGTGCAAAGCCCTTTGGAACATCTTTCTCTGAAGGGTTCGCCGCATGTGCGCCGATAATGACGAGTCCACCCCAAGGTTGAACTCCGGATTCTCATCCCCAAAACCAATCTTCAATCCACCACCTTCATCAAGGAGATGACACAAGCGCGCGTTGACATAGCCTGATAAGAGATTTTGTGTTTTCACCGGCGTGCATAAACTTGTCATTAAAGTTGTCTCTACCATCCTCGTGTATCCGGCTACCGACTCCTTGGTAATCGGGTACATCAGGAGAAGACACCGGAAGACAAAGATGTCCCATACCGCTTGCCTCCTGTCACTATCGCACCACCTTCGATCCAGCAGCAAGAGGCTAAACATGACACCTCCGCCAGAGCCACTATGTAGCACCTGGCGGTATGATACGTCTCCAACATATCTATAATTATTGATTGTTCCATGCTATTATATTATCTGTTTTGGATGTTTAATGGGCTTTATTATGCACTTTTATATTATTTTTGGGACTAACATATTAACCGAAGAACCAGTGCAAATTGCTGTTTTTTTGCCTATTTCAGTGTTTCATAGAAAAGAAATATCAAACGAAATCCAAACGGAATGAAACCTTTGCGAGGATCGTTTTTTGAACAAACATGATCCAGGAGACTTGGAGTGGACGTCAAGGAAGAAGCGAGGCGTCCACAAGGTAGGAGGGCGCGCCCAGGGGGCCAGGCACGCCCCCACCCTTGTGGACTCCTCGCAGCTCCACCGACCTACTTCTTTCACCTATATATACCCATATACCCTGAAAACATCCAGGAGCACCATGAAACCCTATTTCCACCGCCGCAACCTTCTGTACCCATGAGATCCCATCTTGGGGCCTTTTTCGGCGCTCCGCCGGAGGGGGAATCGATCATGGAGGGCTTCTACATCAACACCATAGCCTGTCCGATGATGTGTGAGTAGTTTACCTCAGACCTTCGGGTCCATAGTTATTAGCTAGATGGCTTCTTCTCTCTCTTTGGATCTCAATACAAAGTTCTCGATTCTCTTGGAGATCTATTCGATGTAATTCTTTTTGCGGTGTGTTTGTCGAGATCTGATGAATTGTGGGTTTATGATCAAGATTTTCTATGAACAATATTTGGTTCTTCTTTGAATTCTTTTATGCATGATTTAAATATCTTTCCAAGTCTCTTCGAATTATCAGTTTGGTTTGGCCTACTAGATTGATCTTTCTTGCAATGGGAGAAGTGCTTAGCTTTGGGTTCAATCTTGCGGTGTCCTTTCCCAGTGACAGCAGGGGCAACAAGGCACGTATTGTATTGTTGCCATCGAGGATAAAAAGATGGGGTTTGTATCATATTGCTTGAGTTTATCCCTCTACATCATTTCATCTTGCCCAATGCGTTACTTTGTTCTTATGAACTTAATACTCTAGATGCATGCTGGATAGCGGTCGATGTGTGGAGTAATAGTAGTAGATGCAGAATCGTTTCGGTCTACTTGTCACGGACGTGATGCCTATATGCATGATCATGCCTAGATATTCTCATAACTATTCGTTTTTCTATCAGTTGCTCGACGGTAATTTGTTCACCCACCGTAGATTATGCTATCTTGAGAGAAGCCACTAGTGAAACCTATGGCCCCGGGGTCTATTCTCCCTTATATTAATCTCTCGTCAACTAGCTATTTCTGTCGCCGTTTAGTTTGCAATCTTTACTTTTCAATCTATACAACAAAAATACCGAAAACATTTATCTTATTATCCTTATCAAATCTCAATTTTTCAAGTGGCCGTGAAGGGACTGACAACCCCTTTATCGCGTTGGTTGCAAGGTTCTTGATTGTTTGTGCAGGTACGAGGGACTTGCGTGTAGTCTCCTACTGGATTGATACCTTGGTTCTCAAAAACTAAGGGAAATACTTACGCTACTTTGCTGCATCACCCTTTCCTCTTCAAGGGAAAACCAATGCATGCTCAAGAGGTAGCAAGAAGGATTTCGGGCACCGTTGCCAGGGAGATCTACGCACAAGTCAAGACATACCAAGTACCCATCATAAACTCTTCTCCCTTGCATTACATTATTTTCCATTTGCCTCTCGTTTTCCTCTCCCCCACTTCACCCTTGTCGTTTTATTCGCCTCTTTTCCATTCGCCCTTTTCCCGTTGCCTTTCTTTCGCCATGGCCGAATCAAAAAGGGGTAAGGCTTTTCTCCCGAGTTCTTGCACTTTGGATAGACCCTCTGTCCTTTCTAAGCTCATAAATAATGATGCTATGGAAAGACCTACCGGGGTTATCAATGAGAGTTTGGATAATTTTGATGAAGATGACCCCGGAATCTTTCGTTATTTGCTTGATGATTCTTTGAAAGATTCTTGGGATAGGTAATTAAGGATCCGATCTAGCTATGTGCACCAATATCAAATTGAGATATACCTAAAAAGCTTTTATGTTGGCTTACCCTCTTCGTTCAAGCAAGTTTTGGATTCTATTTTTGAAGAAGTTTTTCTTGAGGGGGATGCCATAGATGAAGGAAATATGACCTGGAGGCAATAATAAAGTTATTATTTATTTCCTTATATCATGATAAATGTTTATTATTCATTCTAGAATTGTATTAACCGGAAACTTAGTACATGTGTGAATACATAGACAAACAAAGTGTCACTAGTATGCCTCTACTTGACTAGCTCGTTGAACCAAAGATGGTTAAGTTTCCTAGCCATAGGCATGAGTTGTCATTTGATTAATGGGATCACATCATTAGAGAATGATGTGATTGACTTGACCCATTCCGTTAGCTTAGCACTTGATCGTTTGAGTTTACTGTTATTGCTTACTTCATGACTTATACATGTTCCTATGACTATGAGATTATGCAACTCCCGATTACCGGAGGAACACTTTGTGTGCTACCAAACGTCACAACGTAACTGGGTGATTATAAAGGTTCTCTACAGGTGTCTCCGATGGTACTTGTTGAGTTGGCATAGATCGAGATTAGGATTTGTCACTCCGATTGTCGGAGAGGTATCTCTGGGCCCTCTCAGTAATGCACATCACTATAAGCCTTGCAAGCAATGCAACTAATGAGTTAGTTGCGGGATGATGCATTACGGAACGAGTAAAGAGACTTGCCGGTAACGAGATTGAACTAGGTATTGAGATACCAACGATCGAATCTCGGGCAAGTAACATACCGATGACAAAGGAAACAACGTATGTTATTATGCGGTTTGACCGATAAAGATCTTCGTAGAATATGTAGGAGCCAATATGAACATCCAGGTTCCACTATTGGTTATTGACCGGAGACGTGTCTCGATCATGTCTACATAGTTCTCGAACCCGTAGGGTCCGCACGCTTAACGTTCGGTGACGATCGGTATTATGAGTTTATGTGATTTGATGTACCGAAGGTAGTTTAGAGTCCCGGATGAGATCGGGGATATGACGAGGAGTCTCGAAATGGTCGAGGCATAAAGATCGATATATTAGACGATTATATTCGGACATCGGAAAGGTTCCGAGTGATTCGGGTATTTTTCGGAGTATTAGAGAGTTATGGGAATATGGGAAGAAGTATTGGGCCTCAATGGGCCAAGTAGTGGAAGAGAGGAGGCAGGGCACGCGACCCCCCTAGCCCAAACCGAATTGGACTAGGGGGCTGGCCCCCCTTTTCCTCCCTCTCCTTCCTTCTCCCCTTCCCCCTTCCTTTCCTCCTCCTAGTAGGAGTAGGAAAGGGGAGTCCGACTCCTACTAGGAGGAGGACTCCTCCTCCTGGCGCGCCCTACAGGGCTGGCCGGCTTCCCCCTTACTCCTTTATATACAGGGGCAGGGGGGCACCCTAGAACACACAAGTTGATCATTGATCCCTTAGCCGTGTGCGGTGCCCCCCTCCATCATAATCCACCTCGATCATATCGTAGCGGTGCATAGGAGAAGCCCTGCGTCGGTAGCAACATCATCACCTTCATCACGCTGTCGTGCTGACGAAACTCTCTCGTGAAGCTCTGCTAAATCAGAGTTCGTGGGACGTCATCGAGCTGAACATGTGCTCAACTCGGAGGTGCCGTGCGTTTGGTACTTGGATCGGTCGGATCGTGAAGACATTCGACTATATCAACCGTGTTCTCATAACGCTTCCGCTTACGGTCTACGAGGGTACATGGACGATACTCTTCCCTCTCGTTGTTATGCATCACCATGATCTTACGTGTGCGTAGGCATTTTTTTGAAATTACTACGTTCCCCAACAGTGGTATCAGAGCCAGGTTTATGCGTAGATGTTATATGCACGAGTAGAACACAAGTGAGTTGTGGGCGATACAAGTCATACTGCTTACCAGCATGTCATACTTTGGTTCGGCGGTATTGTTGGATGAAGCGGCCCGGACCGACATTACGCGTACGCCTACGCGAGACTGGTTCTACTGACGTGCTTTGCACACAGGTGGCTGACGGGTGTCAGTTTCTCCAACTTTAGTTGAACTGAGTGTGGCTACACCCGGTCCTTGAGAAGGTTAAAACAACACTAACTTGACGAACTATCGTTGTGGTGTTGATGCGTAGGTAAGAACGGTTCTTGCTCAGCCTGTAGCAGCCACGTAAAACTTGCAACAACAAAGTAGAGGACGTCTAACTTATTTTTGCAGGGCATGTTGTGATGTGATTGAAGGAAATATGATAAAGTTATTATTTATTTCCTTATATCATGATAAATGTTTATTATTCATGCTAGAATTGTATTAACCGGAAACATAATACATGTGTGAATACATAAACAAACAGAGTGTCACTAGTATGCCTCTACCTGACTAGCTTGTTGATCAAAGATGGTTATGTTTCCTAACCATAGACATGAGTTGTCATTTGATTAACGGGATCACATCATTAGGAGAATGATGTGATTGACTTGACCCATTCCGTTAGCTTAACACTTGATCATTTAGTTTGTTGCTATTTCTTTCTTCATGACTTATACATGTTCCTATGACTATGAGATTGTGCAACTCCCATTTATCGGAGGAACACTTTGTGTGCTACCAAACGTCACAACGTAACTGGGTGATTATAAAGGTGCTCTACAGGTGTCTCTGAAGGTACTTGTTGGGTTGGCGTATTTCGAGATTAGGATTTGTCACTCCGATTGTTGGAGAGGTATCTCTGGGCCCACTCGGTAATGCACATCACTTAAGCCTTGCAAGCATTGCAACTAATGAGTTAGTTGCGGGATGATGTATTACGGAACGAGTAAAGAGACTTGCCGGTAATGAGATTGAACTAGGTATTGAGATACCAACGATCAAATCTCGGGCAAGTAACATACCGATGACCAAGGGAACAACATATGTTGTTACGCGGTATGACCGATAAAGATCTTCGTAGAATATGTGGGAGACAATATGAGCATCCAGGTTCCTCTATTGTTTATTGACCTGAGACATGTCTCAGTCATGTCTACATAGTTCTCGAACCTGTAGGGTCCGCATGCTTAAAGTTTCAATGACAGTTATATGAGTTTTGATGTACCAAAGGTTGTTCGGAGTCCCGGATGTGATCACAGACATGACGAGGAGTCTTGAAATGGTAGAGACATGAAGATTGATATATTGGAAGCCTATATTTGGATATCGGAAGTGTTCCGGGTGAAATCGGGATTTTACCGGAGTACCGGAGTGTTACCGGAACCCCCCGGGGGATTAATGGGCCATAGTGGGCCTTAGTGGAGAAGAGGAGAGGCGGCCAAGGCAGGGCCGCGCGCCCCTCCCCCTAGTCCGAATAGGACAAGGAGAGGGGGCGGCGCCCCCCTTTCCTTCCTCTCTTCTTTCTCTTTCCCCCTTCTCCTAATCCAACAAGGAAAGGGAGGGAGCCCTACTCCCGGTGGGAGTAGGACTCCTCCTGGCGCGCCTCCTCCTTGGCCGGCCACCTCTCCCTCCCTTGCTTCTTTATATACGGGGGCAAGGGGGTACCCTAGAGACATAACAATTGATTTGATCTTTTAGCCGTGTGAGGTGCCCCTTTCCACCATAGTCCACCTTGATAATACTGTAGCGATGCTTAGGCAAAGCCCTGCGTCGATAGAACATCATCATCGTCACCACGCCGTCGTGCTGACAAAACTCTCCCTCAACACTCGGCTGGATCGGAATTCGAGGGACGTCATCGGGCTGAACGTGTGCTGAACTCGGAGGTGCCATGCATTCGGTACTTGATCGGTCGGATCGTGAAGACGTACGACTACATCAACCGCGTTGTGCTAACGCTTCCGCTTTCGGCCTACGAGGGTACGTGGACAACACTCTCCCCTCTCGTTGCTATGCATCACCATGATCTTGCATGTGCGTAGGGAAATTTTTGAAATTACTATGTTCCCCAATAGTGATATGGTCAAGACGTGATGAGATATAAATTGTTGTATGAGATGATCATGTTTTGTTAAAGTAATCGGCAACTGGCAGAAGCCTTATGGTTGTCTCTTTATTGCATAAGACGCAAGCGCCATACAATTGCTTTACTTCATCGCTATGCGATAGCAATACTTGCAAGAGCAATAGTTGGCGAGACGACCATATGATGACACATTGATAGAGATCGAGATGATGGAGATCATAGTGTCATGCCGGTGATGATAGAGATCATGACGGTACTTTGGAGATGGAGATCAAAGGCGCAAGATGATCATGGCCATATCATGTCACATATTTTGATTGCATGTGATGTTTATCCTTTATGCATCTTATTTTGCTTTGTTTGATAGTAGCATTATAAGATGATCTCTCACTAAATTTCAAGGTAAAAGTGTTATCCCTGAGTATGCACCGTTGCCAAAGTTCGTCGTGCCGATACACCATGTGATGATCGGGTGTGATAAGCTCAACGTTCATCTACAACGGGTGTAAGACAGTTTTGCACACGCAGAAATACTCGGGTTAAACTTGACGAGCCTAGCATATGCAGATATGGCCTCGGAACACTGGAGACCGAAAGGTCGAGCGTGAATCATATAGTAGATATGATGAACATAATGATGTTCACCATTGAAAACTACATCTCACGCGATGATCGGACATGGTTTAGTTGATTTGGATCACGTGATCATTTAGATGACTAGAGGGATGTCTATCTAAGTGGGAGTTCTTAAGTAATATGATTAATTGAACTTAAATTTATCATGAACTTAGTCCTGATAGTATTTGCATATCTATGTTGTAGATCAATAGCTCGCACATAGCTTCCCCGTTTATTTTTGATATGTTCCTAGAGAAAAACTAAGTTGAAAGATGTTAGTAGAAATGATGCGGATTGGATCTGTGATTTGAGGATTATCCTCATTGCTGCACAGAAGAATTATGTCCTCGATGCACTGCTAGGTGACGGACCTATTGTAGGAGCATATGCAGACGTTATGAACGTTTGGCAAAGCTCGGTATGATGACTACTTGGTAGTTTAGTGCACCATGCTTTACAGCTTATAACCGGGACTTCAAAAAATGTTTTGAATTCCACGGAGCATATAAGATGTTCCAAGAGTTGAAATTAGTATTTCATACTCATGCCCATGTAGAGAGGTAGGAGACCTCTGACAGTACTTTGCCTATAAAGATGGAGGAGAATAGCTCAACCAGTGAGCATGTGCTCAGATTGTCTCGGTACTACAATTGCTTGAATCAAGTGGGAGTTAATCTTCCAGATAAGATAGTAATTGACAAAGTTCTCTAGTCACTATCACCAAGTTACTAGAACTTAGTGATGAACTATAATATGCAAGGGATAACGGAAACGATTCCCAAGCTCTTCGTGATGCAGAAATCGACGAAGGTAGAAATCAAGAAAAGCATCAAATGTTGATGGTTGACAAGACCACTAGTTTCAAGAAAAGGGCAGAGGGAAGAAGGGGAACTTCAAGAAGAACGGCAAGCAAGTTGCTTCTCAAGTGAAGAAGCCTAAGTCTAGACCTAAGCCAGAGACTAAGTGCTTCTACTGCAAAGCGACTGGTCACTGGAAGTAGAACTGCCCCAAGTATTTGGCGGATAAGAAGGATGGCAAAGTGAACAAAGGTATATTTGATATACATGTTATTGATGTGTACTTTACTAGTGTTTATAGCAACCCCTCAGTTTTTGATACTAGTTCAGTTGGTGAGATTACTAACTCAAAACGGGAGTTGCAGAATGAACAGAGACTAGTTAAGGGTGAAGTGACGATGTGTGTTGGAAGTGGTTCCAAGATTGATATGATCATCATCGCACACTCACTATACTCTCGGGATTAGTGTTGAACCTAAATAAATGTTATTTGGTGTTTGCGTTAAGCATGAATATGATTTGATCATGTTTATTGCAATACAATTATTCATTTAAAGTCAGAGAATAATTGTTGTTCTGTCTGCATGAATAAAACCTTCAATGGTCATACACCCAAGGTGAATGGTTTATTGAATCTCGATCATAGTGATACACATATTCATAATATTGAAGCCAAAAGATGCAAAGTTAATAATGATAGTGCAACTTATTTGTGGCACTGCCATTTAGGTCATATTGGTGTAAAGCGCATGAAGAAAATCCATGCTGATGGGCTTTTGGAATCACTTGATTATGAATCGGTTGATGCTTGCACCATGCCTCATGGGCAAGATGACTAAGACTCTGTTCTCCGGAACAATGGAGCAAGCAACACACTTGTTGGAAATAATACATACTGATGTATGCAGTCCGATGAGTGTTGAGGCTCGCGGCAGGTATCGTTATTTTCTGACCTTCACAGATGATTTGAGTAAGATATGGGTATATCTTCTTGATGAAACATAAATTTGAAACATTTGAAAAGTTCAAATAATTTCAAAGTGAAGTGGAAAATCATCGTAACAAGAAAATAAAGTTTCTATGATCTGATCATGGAGGAGAATATTTGAGTTACGAGTTTGGTCTTCATTTGAAACAATGCGGAATAGTTTCGCAACTCACGCCACCTCGAACACCACGGCGTAATGGTGTGTCCGAACATCGTAACCGTACTATATTAGATATGGTGCAATCTATGATGTCTCTTACCGATTTACCACTATCATTTTGGGGTTACGAATTAGAGACAGCTGCATTCATGTTAAATAGGGCACCATCTAAATCTGTTGAGACGACGCCATATGAACTGTGGTTTGGCAAGAAACCAAAGTTGTCATTTCATAAATTTTGGGGTTGCGATGCTTATGTGAAAAAGTTTCATCCTGATAAGCTCAAACCCAGATCGGAGAAATGTGTTTTCATAGGATACCCAAAGGAGACAGTTGGGTACACCTTCTATCACAGATCCGAAGGCAAGACATTCATTGCTAAGAATGGATCCTTTCTAGAGAAGGAGTTTCTCTCGAAATAAGTGAGTGGGAGGAAAGTAGAACTTGATGAGGTAACTGTACCTGCTATCTTATTGGAAAGTAGTTCATCACAGAAATCTGTTCCTGTGACTCCTACACCAATTAGTGAGGAAGCTAATGATGATGATCATGTAACTTCAGATCAAGTTACTACCGAACCTCGTAGGTAAACCAGAGTGAGATCCGCACCAGAGTGGTACAGTAATCCTGTTCTTGATGTCATGTTACTTGACCATGACGAACCTACGAACTATGA
The DNA here is from genome assembly GCF_056163025.1 of Triticum urartu. Classification (NCBI taxonomy): domain Eukaryota; kingdom Viridiplantae; phylum Streptophyta; class Magnoliopsida; order Poales; family Poaceae; genus Triticum; species Triticum urartu. The sequence continues at coordinate 37,044,643 of NC_141877.1, read as the reverse complement.
GGAAGCGATGATGAGCCCAGATTCCACGAAATGGTTTGAGACCATGAAAATCTGAGATAGGGTCCATGTATGAGAACAATGTATGGACTTTGATTGACTTGCCCGATGATCGGTGAATCATTAAGAATAAATGGATCTTCAAGAGGAAGACGGACGCTGATAGTAGTGTTACTATCAACAAAGCTTGAATTGTCGCAAAATGTTTTCGACAAGTTCAAGGTGTTGACTACGATGAGATTTTCTCACTCGTATCGATGCTTAAAAGTCTGTCCGAATCATGTTAGCAGTTGCCGCATTTTATGAAATATGGCAAATGGATGTCAAAAATGTATTCCTTAATGGATTTCTTAAAGAAGAGTTGTATATGATGCAACCAGAAGGTTTTGTCGATCCTAAAGGTGCTAACAAAGTGAGCAAGCTCCAGCGATCCATCTATGGACTGGTGCAAGCATCTTGGAGTTGGAATATATGCTTTGATAAAGTGATCAAAGCATATGGTTTTATACAGACTTGCGGTGAAGCCTGTATTTAGAAGAAAGTGAGTGGGAGCACTCCAACATTTCTGATAAGTATATGTGAATGACATATTGTTGATCAGAAAGAATGTAGAATTTTCTAGAAAGCATAAAGGAGCATTTGAAAGGAGTTTTTCAAAGAAAGACCTCGATGAAGCTACTTACATATTGAGCATCAAGGTCTATAGAGATAGATCAAGACGCTTGATATATTTTGAGTGAGTGCATACCTTGACAAGATTTTGAAGTAGTTCAAAATGATAAAGTCAAAGAAGGAGTTCTTGCCTATGTTGTGAGGTGTGAAGTTGAGTAAAGACTCAAAACCCGACCACGGCAGAAAATAGAAAGAGAATCAAAAGTCATTCCCTATGCCTCAATTATAGGTTCTATAAAGTATGCTATGTTGTTTACCAGTCCTATTGTATACCTTAGAATGATTCTGGCAAGGGAGTACAATAGTGATCTTGGAGTAGATCACTAGACAGCGGTCAAAATTATCCTTAGAGGACTAAGGAAATATTTCTCGGTTATGGAGATGATAAAAGAGGTCGTCGTAAAGAGTTACGTCGATGCAAGCTTTTTACATCGATCTAGATGACTCTAAGTCTCAATCTGGAAACATATTGAAAGTGGGAGCAATTAGCTAGAGTAGCTCCGTGCAGAGCATTGTAGACATAGAAATTTTACAAAATACCTACAGATCTGAATGTTGCAGACCCGTAGACTAAACTTCTCTCACAAGCAAAACATGATCACTCTTTGGGAATTAATCACATAGGGATGTGAACTAGATTATTGACTCTAGTAAACCCTTTGGGTATTAGTCACATGGAGATGTGAACTAATCACATAAAAATGTGAACTAGATTACTGACTCTAGTGCAACTGGGAGACTGAAGGAAATATGCCCTAGAGGCAATAATAAAGTTATTATTTATTTCCTTATATCATGATAAATGTTTATTATTCATGCTAGAATTGTATTAAACGGAAAACTTAGTACATGTGTGAATACATAGACAAACAAAGTGTCACTAGTATGCCTCTACTTGACTAGCTCGTTGAACCAAAGATGGTTAAGTTTCCTAGCCATAGGCATGAGTTGTCATTTGATTAATGGGATCACATCATTAGAGAATGATGTGATTGACTTGACCCATTCCGTTAGCTTAGCACTTGATCGTTTGAGTTTACTGTTATTGCTTACTTCATGACTTATACATGTTCCTATGACTATGAGATTATGCAACTCCCGATTACCGGAGGAACACTTTGTGTACTACCAAACGTCACAACGTAACTAGGTGATTATAAAGGTGCTCTACAGGTGTCTCCGATGGTACTTGTTGAGTTGGCATAGATCGAGATTAGGATTTGTCACTCTGATTGTCAGAGAGGTATCTCTGGGCCCTCTCGGTAATGCACATCACTATAAGCCTTGCAAGCAATGCAACTAATGAGTTAGTTGCGGGATGATGCATTACGGGACGAGTAAAGAGACTTGCCGGTAACTAGATTGAACTAGGTATTGAGATACCGACGTTCGAATCTCGGGCAAGTAACATGCCGATGACAAAGGGAACAACGTATGTTGTTATGCGGTTTGACCGATAAAGATCTTCGTAGAATATGTAGGAGCCAATATGAACATCTAGGTTCCGCTATTGGTTATTAACCGGAGAAGTGTCTCGGTCATGTCTACATAGTTCTCGAACCCGTAGGGTCCGCACGCTTAACGTTCGGTGACGATCGGTATTATGAGTTTGTGTGATTTGATGTACCGAAGGTAGTTCGGAGTCCCGGATGAGATCGGGGATATGATGAGGAATCTCGAAATGGTCGAGACATAAAGATCGATATATTGGACGACTATATTCAGACATCGGAAAGGTTCCGAGTGATTCGGGTATTTTTCGGAGTACCGGGGAGTTGCGGGAATACGGGAAGAAGTATTGAGCCTCAATGGTCCAAGTGGTGGAAGAGAGGAGGCAGCGTGCGCGGCCCCCCTAGCCCAAACCGAATTGGACTAGGGGTTGGCCCCCCCTTTTCCTCCTTTCCTCCCTCTCCTTCCTTCTCCCCTTCCCCCTTCCTTTCCTCCTCCTAGTAGGAGTAGGAAAGGGGAGTCCTACTCCTACTAGGATGAGGACTCCTCCTCCTGGCGCACCCTACAGGGCCGGCCGGCCTCCCCCATTGCTCCTTTATATACAGGGGCAGGGGCACCCTAGAACACACATGTTTATCATTGATCCCTTAGCCGTGTGCGGTGCCCCCCTCCACCATAATCCACCTCAATCATATCGTAGCGGTGCTTAGGAGAAGCCCTGTGTTGGTAGCAACATCATCACCGTCATCACGCCGTCGTGCTAACGAAACTCTCCTGTGAAGCTCTGTTGGATCGGAGTTCGTGGGACGTCATCGAGCTGAACGTGTGCTGAACTCGGAGGTGCCGTGCGTTTGGTACTGGGATCGGTCGAATCGTGAAGACGTTCGACTACATCAACCGCATTCTCATAATGCTTCCACTTACGGTCTACGAGGGTACATGGACGATAATCTTCCCTCTCGTTGCTATGCATCACCATGATCTTGCATGTGCGTAGGATTTTTTTTGAAATTACTACGTTCCCCAACAATAGATACCTATGAAAAGATGAAAACTATATTTGGCCACCCCATGAGTGAGAAGGTTGAATCCACCTCTCTTTTATGCTTTTATCAAAATGAAATTATCAAAGAGATGAAGGCTAGCTTAGATGCAAATTTTCGTAGTGTGCTTAATCTTTCTTCCACCATTAATGGCCATGTGCTTTCTCAAAATAGAAGGATAAATGCTATAGATAAGAAATTTTCTCTTTTCTTTCCCAACACCGAAGATGGTAATACCTAGATCTATTCTTGTTTTTATGCCTAGCTAGGGGCGTTAAACGATAGCGCTTGTTGGGAGGCAACCCAATTTTATTTTTGTTTCTTGCCTTTTGCTTCTGTTTAGTAAAAAATAAATCATCTATCCTCTGTTATGATTGTGTTTTTTATGTTTTAATTATTGTTTGTGCCAAGTAAAGCCTTTGGGATATTCTTGGATGATTGTTTTTTGATCTTGCTGAAAAAAGCAGAAAGTTTGCGCTCACGAGAATAATTTTCATTTTTAACCAGAGAGCGGTAAAATACTGATTCCAATTGCAGTAGATCAATATAAAATTATTTAGGTCCTCCTAATTTGGTAGAGTTTTTGGAGTTACAGAAGTATTCAAAACCTATAGATTACTACAGACTCTTCTATTTTTGACAGATTCTATTTTTCGTGTGTTGTTTGCTTATTTTGATGAATCTATGTGTAGCGACCAGACCTCAAATGGTCCAATCTGTGTGCTCAGGTGTCATCCCTGGATCAGTAATGCTGACACCACACAGTACTTGAAGGATTTATAACAGAGTAGCAACCACACACTTATTACATCGGGTGTCTCAAAAGAGAACTTATTACAATAAATATGCCTTAAGGCCATCTAATAACGATAACAGCGGAAGGCTTGGAAGATAAGTGAGTCCATCAACTCCAATGGCATCACTGAGTATAGAACCACGACATAAAAGCACCTTAATCGTCATCTGAAAAGTCTGCAACATTAACGTTGCAGCCCGAAACGGGTCAACACATGGAATATGCTGGCAAAGTAACACATAGAGAGTAATACAAGAATATGACTATTCTATATGCATATATGGCTGGTGGAAAGCTCTATGGTTACAGTTTTGCATAAAGCCAATTTTTCCCTACTGCAAAGGAATAAATTTTATTTAACCATCATGGTAGTTGTTACACATTGAGAATGGTTGACAGCATTCTCAATCCCATTTAAGCATCATCATTAAAAACCCAACAATTAACTTTAGAGTAACATGATGAGATTCACATGATAATCCAGGTACTAGATACTCAAGATGTCCATAATTGGGGACATGGCTAATCATGATTAGTTTATACACTCTGCAGAGGTTTGCGCACTTTTCCCCACAAGACTCGATCTCCTCCGTTGGTTTTCTCGCACTGCATGGTGTTTGAGAAACGGATGACCGAGACATAGTCTTTCAGAAGCGCTAGCACCTTACGAACGAGTAGACCGTACC